>NC_133704.1:9484703-10761370 GCF_048934315.1 Petromyzon marinus
GCTACGATTCAGCTCGAGCGCAGGAGCGAGCTGGAGTGAGGCGTTGGATCACAAGACAGCGACGGTGGCCTTTAAGAGACCTCCATCCGGTGGAGGTTGGGTTACTAAAAAAATGCAGGTTAAATAAGAGAAGACGATGCATTTCATTCGTTCGTAAAGTGTAAAACATATCATTTACCGAACAATAATTTGTATTTCAGAAACTGCACCTGAAAATGCGAATTGTTTCAAGCAATATGGATACATGACTGCCGATTTTATATTGCTACTGCTACTACTAGTGCTATCGTTACCCATAAACATTGTCACTGCAAAACTAATTAAAGATTTGAAGTTTTCGTGACTGCAAGGATCCATATTCTTTGGTTCTTTCGGTAAAGCCACGTAGGTAATAACTAAATAAATTAAATAAAATAGAACAAAAATGAAAACAACTAAATTAAATCACGACGTTTCGGAGGCAACACAAGCTTCCTTCATCAGGTGTAAAAAAGCACAGCAAAATCACTGCAGTAGTTTTGCTGCAGTAATTTTGCTGTGCTTTTTACACCTGATGAAGGAAGCTTGTGTTGCCTCCGAAACGTCGTGATTTAATTTCGTTGTTTTAATTTGTTGTTTTATTAAATGTATTTATTTATTACCTACGTGACTTTACCGAAGAATCAAAGAGTACTGCAAAACTAATTGTGAAAAAATTCGCATATTTTGACGACCTTGAGAATAAACACGCACACCCCTAATCAGCTTTGTTTATTATCCTTGGGTATCAAATGCAAATTTATTATTTACAAAAAAAATCCAGCAATGACCGTACAGGGACTTCTCTAATTACGAACATTCGACTTACAAACTTTCACAGATATGAACAAACCTGTCCGTATGTCCAGTTGCAGCTGTTCACAATGCTATTGCCTGTTACAAGTTGATGTATGAAGAGAAGAAGAGAGCAACTGTCCAGACATCTCTTGGCATGTTTTTAAAGATAGTAGAGAGGAAACACAAGCACCAAAGGGAATTAGCATCTACATCTGCTGAACATACAGAACCAGTGGCACCTATATCTGCTGAACATGAACCAGTGGCATCTACATTTGCTGAATATGAAGAATCAGTGGCATCTTACAACTGCAACACGTGGACAACTGCAACACGTGGACTAGTGGCATCTACATCTGCTGAACATGAAGAATCAGTGGCATCTACATCTGCTGAACATGAAGAATCAGTGGGATCTACATCTGCAGAACGTAAATATCTAATGGCATTTACATCTGCAGAACGTGAAGAATCAGTGGCATCTACATCTGCAGAACATGAAGAATCAGTGGCATCTACATCTGCTGAACATGAAGAACCAGTGGCATCTACATCTGCAGAACATGAAGAACCAGTGGCATCTACATCTGCAGAACATGAAGAACCAGTGGCATCTACATCTGCAGAACATGAAGAAACAGTGGCATCTACGTCTACAGGAGATTATACAACTTTTAAAGCCATTCCCCGTGTTTAATGTACACTCTACAACATGTTTGGAATCGACAGAAGTACAGTTGGACTTACGAACAGTAACCTCTGGAACCTAACTCGCTTGCGAGTAGAGGAGTCCCCGTCGTGTGTGCTTTACAAAATGGATGTGTCTGGTGCCCTTTCAAAGTACATCACGGTGGACAGCCCTCTATAACCACAGTGACAAAAACGGCATGCCATGAGTGAATTGGGCACCAAAAGTTACGCCCTCGGTGCTCAGGTGAGAGCCCCGCGTGCGACTTGCTGGGTCCCCCTTCGTTTCACTCTCAGCGCTCAATGAGGAATCTGGAGTGAAGGCGTCGCCACTTTTGGCTGTGAACCCACGTGCAGACGTGTCCCGTACAGCGTAACCTGGTCGGGTCAAGGGGTGCTTTGACAACCCATTTCTTTAAAGTGGCCTTCCCTGTTTAGTTTGGTCGGTTGCCCTGGTTCTGTTTTTGTTTCCTGCTTTTAATGCGCTGCACATTGGAATCCTAGGATGGAATGCGCGTTATACATTTGAATTATTATTGCGCTGTTTGGCCCTGGTGGTGGAAATTCTACATTGCCATGGCTTTTGCTCGGTCGAATCAATGGGGTGACCACTGTTGCCCTCTCGTAAGTGACACTCGTTTTGTGACACTAATGTTTTGTATTAATCTCTGAGGGATGATGAGCTCAGTTGAACCCTAACTATGATATGAACTCGGAAATTTCTCGTTAAGAGTCAAGCACGATAACCACAGCAACAGTCGGCTGGATAATTGCCGTGTGAAGCCTCAAAATAAATAGGCCACACTGCTTGCAACACTAGGAGTCGAGTGGGTTAGGTTTGCTGAAACCGTTCACTGGGCAGTTGTCCGAATGCACAGACGGGGTTTGTCAAACAAAGGTTGTGTGGAAGTTGAAAAGTCAGCACACTGCTCATGTGGGACGTACGTAATGCTACAGGAAGCAACAACGAATTATGTTCATTGATGTGTTCAATGTTTTTGTTGTTATTTTAATTAAGTCTACAATCACTTCACCCTAAATATGCCACAGTTGTGTTGGATCTCAGGCTGAGCAGGATTTGAGCCTGGTTAGTGCTTGCACGGGTGACCACCAATGCATACGAGGTGTTATAGGCATGAGATTTAGTCAGTAGACTATTCCGTGAAATTGGCTGTATCTGTAGATTGAAACTGTATGTGCAAAGCTTTGAGTGTTACCCCGTCTGGGTAGTCCCGGTTTTCTCCCACATGCCGGTCATAAATTAAATTGACCAAACATCCCAAATGCAGGATGTCTTAAGAGTATTGAGATTCAGTGAGGCTTTCCTGTGGAAATTTATCATTCTCGACCCTGAGGAAAATTTCCACGTGTTACTAATAAATACCACACAGTGATCCGATTATTGCTGCAAAAGGGCCACTGCAAAGTCAGAAACATGCAGGAGACGTACAGTCAATGAAGGGGCCTGCTGAGTAGCAGAAATTTTAGTTTACATTTTTGTGCCAATTCTCATTGGCTAAGCCAGCAAGGTTGAGAATTTCTACTGGCCTCTTTGTCACATTACAGCTGGACCAATGAAAACCTCCAATATTAGAACGCTGACCTTTGAGGGTGACCATTCGTAGGTTCTCCATGAAATTCGTGGCCTTTTATTTATTTTAATATCATTTTATGGTATTTCTACATACGTGACTTTACCGAAAAAACCAATGAGTAATTTTATGCAGTCACGAAAGCTTTAATTCTTTATTTACGGCAAAATACATGAGGACAATATATAAAAACAAGCTTCACATTACATTTTTATTTAAAGCTTTCGTGACTGCAGGGATTCATATTCTTGGTTCTTTCGGTAAAGTCACGTAGAAGGGAAACAATAAAATAAAAAATATATAAAACAATAAAATTCTCACGACGTTTCGACTGCAACACAAGCAATCATATTCTTGGTTCTTTCGGTAAAGTCACATAGAAGGGAAACAATAAAATAATAAAAATGTGAGAATTTTATTGTTTTATATTTTTATTATTTTAATTATTTTATTGTTTCCCTTCTACGTGACTTTACCGAAAGAACCAAGAATATGAATCCCTGCAGTCACAAAAGCTTTAAATAAAAAAAATACAAGCAATCATCATCAGGTTTGAAACCCACAGCAAGAAAATTTGAAAAAAGTAGCGTTTTTTTAACGTTAGCACCACGGAGAGCGATTTGACAGTTTGTTCAGATGGACGAGTCCATCTATGTTCGGAAAAGAGGAGGGGGGAGACGAAAATAATGGATGCGGTCTGAAAGCCACCGTAAGCGTGAACAATTGATTAAGACCTGAAATGGTTGATCAAATCCTTCCAATGATTGCTAAGCCAGAATCCATCTTCTCGGTTGAAATTGTCTCTGTGTTTGTATATGTGGATAGCCTCATGAACGAATCTTTGCAAGCCATCTGGCTACCATGAAAGATTCGTTCATGAGGCTATCCACATATACAAACACAGAGACAATTTAAACCGAGAAGATGGATTCTGGCTCAGCAAACATTGGAAGGATTTGATAAACCATTTCGGGTCTTAATTGATTGTTCATGCTTACGGTGACTTTCAGACCGCATCCATTATTTTCGTCTCCCCCCTCCTCTTTTCCGAACATAGATGGACTCGTCCATCTGAATATCTGCCAAATCGCTCTCCGTGGTGCTAACGTTAAAAAATGCCACTCTTTTCAAATTTTCTTGCTGTGGTTTTCACACCTGATGATGATTCCTTGTGTTGCAGTCGAAACGTCGTGAGAATTTTATTGTTTTATATTTTTATTATTTTATTGTTTCCCTTCTATGTGACTTTACCGAAAGAACCAAGAATAAGCTTCATATTCTTTATATAAATGAACTGCTCTCCAGCGCCTGACCCACGATCGGAGTCCCGCCCTCTCAATGCTAACCGACCAATGGCCATCGGCAGAGTGTACGCCAGGCTTGGTTAAACACATTCATGATAGCAGTTTGGATTTAGACAATGGCAAAACAATTATACGTAAGGAAAGAGCTCGCTAAGAATATGCGCCCTCAACCCGTAGTCATTTTATCTGCAGACATTTCTACAGCCAATCCCGAGACCTTTAATTCCTGCCTTTCCATGCGCCAGAATTATCGGGTTACCTGTTAGTTCAGGAGGTCTTCATGATGTGTATGCTGTGTCCTGGTCTGCAGAGAATGTTAAGTGGCCACTCTGTCTTTGTAAACGTAGGTGGACTCATCGCCTCTCTCACAGGGAGTGGCCAAGAAAGTTAGGAGGGGTCAGGTGGAGGGGATTAGTCGTCGTCTCTCTATAAAGACAGAGACAGTAAAGAGTGGCTACTAAATTTGTATTCCCTGCAGGAGAGGTCAGCCACGTGCACCATGAAGCCCCGAATGGTTATCTCGAGAGAACTGCACGAGTGGACTGGCAGGAATTACGGGTCCTGGAATTGACACATTGGCATGGCTGAGGCTGCGACCCCATTGCTTATTATAATAACTCGGTGCAAGATGTCTAATTCAATGCGTATTCATCAAACGCCACCTAACATTGTGCAATGCATGTCTTGAGATACGCACGCATGCATAAGACAAAGTAATGTATAGCCCTTTTGTCATTGTACTGCTGGATGAAGGCTTTAACGGATGGGATTGGGCCTGGATCCTCGGGATTGGCTGTCGAAACACGAGGCTCAGTATGGTACTTTCTGATCGGTCATCTGTCCGACCGTGTTATCAATTGATGTCGGATCAAGAGTGTGCGGTTGCTGCGTAGACGCCCACGTACATTGACACACTGCTGCGTAGACGCGCACGTACATTGACACACTGCTGCGTAGACGCGCACGTACATTGACACACTGCTGCGTAGACGCGCACGTACATTGACACACTGCTGCGTAGACGCGCACGTACATTGACACACTGCTGCGTAGACGCACACGTACATTGACACACTGGTGGCACGCTGCTGCTGCGAGTTTCCCTCAAGTTGTTGAAAGCAAAACTGCGCACCGCCCATCCCCCTGTTGGCGAGGCGCCATTGATTATGCTCATTATCATGAACTGCAGACGATAAATGTCTCTTTTTTTTGTGACGTCTGTGGCCCTGCGTCCGCGCGCAGCGCCAGGGGAACTGATGCGCTGGGTTTATGTGGCCAATGATTTCACGTTACCTGAGGGAGAGAGGCTATTTATATCACCGCGGCAGAGGCCCGGCTCGCACGTGGAAATGTGCCCTGCGCTGGAGACGCGCCGTGAGGCCATGCGAGCAACGCATTGGCTGGGGACATTCTCCCTCCTTTCGCTTAAATTTAATTAGGTTAATTTTACAGAGAGAACAAGCCGTCTGATTTGTTTAATAATGGAAAAAACTGTACTCGCGTAGAACGTCTTACGTAAATTGTTGTTATTATTGTTAGACTCATGTATACAAAATACATTTTGACTTACATAACACCAAATTCACGTGTGGGGAATGATGGCGTAGCTTTCAGCACACGGAGCAGTGAACCCTTTGACCTGAGCTCAATTAGTGACCACGGTTAAAACCAGCGATATCTTACCAGTCCTAGGCCATCTCGTCATCTTACCTACACTGACCACGGTGGTGAGGTATGGTCAGACAACTCCCAGGACCAATCCCATATGTGTAAGTCTTCATCCAGCAGTACATTGGCAAAAGGGCTGTAAATGACTATTTATTATGCATGCGTATCTCGAGACATGCATTGCTTTATGTTAAGTGGCGTTTGATGAATATACATTGGACATCTTGCACCGCGTTGTTATCATAAGCAATGGGGTTACATGCTCAGCCGTGCCAATCTCGCGATGGTAACTGAAAATGTATTTAACAATGTAAATTATAAATCCCAATAATAAGAATATACTGTCTTCTTGGTTCTTTCGGTAAAGTCACGTAGATTGGAAATAAAATGATAAAAATATAAAACATAATAAAATAAATATGTTTTATTTTTATTATTTTATTTCCATTCTATGTGACTTCACCGAAAGAACCAAGAAGACGAATCCCTGCAGTCACGAAAGCTTTAAATCGAAGAATATACTGCTTTATCCTAAAGGTGTTTATGTTTGTGCCAACCTTATTGTATGTCCGCTTGTCATGCTAGAACTGCACCTAGATGTACCTCTCGGTTTTTTGGCTATGTAAAATAAAAACATTTTTATAACCTCCTGCATGAATGCATGCACACACACAGAATAATCATTTTCCCAATGTGTAGGGGCAGAGAAACTAATATCACAATACACAGTGTTATGTACAGTCTATAAAATACCTCACCATACATTTTTCTGAAGAGTCAATCCCCCCATACAGGGGCTTACAGCTGTGGATGCCCCAAGGTGACTTGGGCCCATTCCTCAGCCTAGTCTGCGGCTGGGAACGTCTCCTGGTGTAACCTCTACCCACAGTGTGACCCCTCGTGGCCCTCAACCATCTCAGCGATGATCTTTACCTCCCTGCCCCGCTTCAACCAAACGGGTTGCGCTACCCAGCTTGTGTGGTATCCATGGCGTAATTAACTTTGCGAGAAAATTGAATTCACCGTCGTTTGTTTAACCGGGTCAAGGAGTGTGTCTTTTGTAATGGAAGCCTCCTAGACCATGGTTGCATGTGAGCGGCTATTAATTTAATACATTTCTGCGGCTGGTAATGTTCAAAATATTGTAGTCGGGTGGTGCAACGGTTAGAGTGTGCAGCTCACTGTTGGATGCTTGTGGGTTTCAAATTCCGGTCAGGTTATCAGCTCAATCCTTCATCCCTCTGGGGTTGGCAAAAAAGGATTGAGTACAACTCTATGGGAAGTCAACAGTGGCTGTTCTCTGTTGGACTGCCCGTCGCGATGGCGACAGGCCCAACTCCCAACGCCTCCCCGGAGAGAGTGGCCAGCAGAGCCGTCGTGTGGGCCACCAAAAACGGCGATGTACCACCGAAGACGAGTGACGGTGAGCGGGCCGAAAGGACATGGGGTGGTACTGGGTCCAATCCAGCACACCTCTCTGATCCTGCATGGGAGCGTAGAATGTTGACGACTGGCTCACCGGTTGGGGGGGGGCGGGGGGTAGACAGGAGACGCGCACATGCCGCAACAGGAAACCGACTCTCCGGCTTTGCGACTCGCGAGATGTTCCACGCAGTGGGTTGCACCGCCTGGGCCGAGGAACCGCGCGAGAGAGAGAGAGTGGACGCGGGTGCCTTTGTGAATATCTGCGGAAATCATCACAAAGCGGTGGGATTTAAAAAAAAAACAGGCAGACGTTGGTGCTCGGCAAGCACGCCGAGGTACCAGTCTCCTCGGCGCTGACGTGCTATTTAACCCTTCTCTGTTACGGCTCTGACGGTGCTGTTTTGTTGCTGGCCGTTTGACGTTTTGGGCTTTTGAATAAACCGCGGCTTCAGGAAGCGTGTTAAAGATTTTTTTTTTACCCCAACACCTCTAGTGTAATTAATTAATTTATCCCGAATACGTATTAAGTGTTCTCTCAAAATTAATCCTTAAGTGCCGAATATAAGGGTATAAATATGGCTTTGTGTGTGCAAAAAATTCCATTTACAAGTACGGTCCTGTAGAAACGCTACAGAATCGGATTAGCGCTGCCATGTGTACATTGCACGTGTGCACGAACGCCCTTCCATTCACACGTAATGTTGTAATCATACACACCTATCACACTATTTTCTTTTGTACAGTCGGAGTACAAAGGTATTTCTAATTCTGCGCTGGCATGTATAGTGGTGGTGCAGTAAGGAAAAGCCAGATACAAAATACAGATTCGTTTTTGTACAGATGCAGTATTCAAATACACAACCGTTAAACTGTGAACACGGATGAAAGGGGGGTGGGGGGAAATGCGATTGTGTATTCACGTAATTAATGTATGAACGACACTTGTTTGTTCATTGCTGTACACTAATTTAAATGAGCAGCTGGAAAAAAAAAACCCAAAAGAAGGCCGTGATGAATGCATGCGTGATATAATGATGCCTGGGCCTGCCGTTTCGTAATTGAGTCAATGATGTGATCAATAGGTACAAGAGTAAATCAGTTTGTGGCCATTGTTGTCATTGTTGATTTTGATCATCTTATTTTCCACTGCAACGTGTTGTTAAAAACACAAAAGATAGATAACAAAGAGAATTGCATCAATATAAATGTTGTAAAATCATTGATGCCGAAGCTTGCACGTTGCACATTCTGGGTTGGCCTGGTGCATTGCTTCAGAAGCCATGAAGATGAAGCTTATGGTGCCTCGTGAATGGATTAAAACACAAAGCTAACATGAACCCAAATGCATGAGAAATCAACAGCAGTGCCATGTTTGTTACTGCCACTCATCTCTCAAGCATTGGCTTTCATCCACTCTATTTATACTCACAGAGTCTCTATAAATAGTGGAGCAGAGTTAACGCCGTAAGCGCGGTAGTAAGAGCTTCCGTAGCACGGCAGGACTATGAAAAGAAGCGGCCCGAATATTCTGTCGTTGGTGACGTTTTTCGCCACAAATCTGCTGCGGGCCGTGCGTGACAGTGTCGCGTATGCCGTCAGCTTTCTCCCACGATGGTTGAGTTGGGTTTTGAGCCGATGCCAGACGGTGGCGGGCGAGAAGCCGTCTCACGTGCCCGAGCGCAGCGCGCTGCGTCTCGACACTAAAGTCTACGCGTCCGACGATGACGACACGGCGGGGGATGGCTTGGACTTGGTCGACATCCTGGCTTCCCGCCAGCGTTTCAGGCTGCGCAGGGACAGGCTGTGCGAGCATAGCGAGTACTTCAGGGCCCTGTTCAGGTCCCGCATGCAAGAGAACGAGGAGAGGACGGTGGACCTCACCTCTGTGCCCTGCGAGATCCTCGAGCCCATCCTGGACTTCGTGCACGACGGCCGCTTGGTGCTGCTGACGCCCGACATCGTGTGCGAGTGCATCGAGACGGCAAACTACCTGGTCATGCCCGGGTTTCTGAAGGAGTGCGGCGCATACGCACGCGGAATTCTCGACCGGCGGAACTGCTGGTCCTTCCTGGAGTTTGCCGAGTCGATCGCTTGCGAGGAAGCCCTGGCAGCTGCCTACTCGTATTTGAGCAGCAACTTTCTTGAGCTGGGCAACATCGGCAAGCGCCTCCCGCCCGAGAAGGTGGAGAAGATCCGAAGGCTGCGGACTGAAGGCGCCAGGCACCTCTGCGTCTTGAAAAAGGAGTGCACCGTTCCCGCCCACCTGGCAAACGGAAGCGGCAGGTGCATTTACCATCTGAGTGTGAGGGCTGATGGGGACGAGGCCTCAAGAGGTGGCCGCTTCTGGGATGCCGGCGGCACGCAGACGAACGCGTTCGGCGACGGTGCGGCCGCCGCGGGCGATGGCGGCGGCCGCAGCAGCAGGGCATGGCTGCGCCGAAGTGAGCTGCCCTTCGCCTCTGACAAGTGGAATTTCAGCACAGCGGTCCTGGACAACTACCTCTACATCATCGGGGGCCACAGGCACTGCCGGGGGGGCAGCTCCCGCTCCGAGTTCCGCTCGCTGGCCTATCGCTACAACCCCTTGACGGACACCTGGGCCGAGGTGGCGTGCATGCGCAAGCGGCGGCGGCGCTTCAGCCTGGCCGTGGCGCGGGGCTTCCTGTTCGCGCTCGGCGGCTGGTACCTGGACGCGCTGACGTCGCCGGACGCGCGCACCCATGTCTACTCGGCCGTGGAGCGCTACGACCCCGCGAGCGACACGTGGACGTTCGTGTCGTCGCTGCCCTTCACCGACTTCACCTTCTCGATGACGATGACGCACGACGTGCCGCTCGTGGCCACGCTGCGGGACGACGTCTACGCCATCGGCAACATCGCCCGCACGGGCGAGAAGCTGCTGCTGCGCTACGAGGTGGCGCGCGACCGCTGGAGCGAGGTGCTGCCCACGCTGACGCGCGCCGCCGTCGACCTGCCGGCGCTCTACTGCATGGTGGCGGCCGAGCGGCTCTACGTGCTGGGCTGCAACAACGCCAGCAGCGTGCTGCTCAGCTTCTCGCCTCAAGAGGGCCGATGGAGCAGGCCCGCGCTGCTCCCCAAGCTGTGCCTGGTGGGGCAGGGGGCAGCCGTGGTCGCGGGGGCCGATGGGAGCGGCGGTCCGACGGCCATCGCCATGCCCGCCCCCGAGCAGAACTGCGCCGTGGTGTTGGAGCTGGAAACAGGCGCCGTGCAGCTGCTGCCGGAGCTTCCCTTCCCCCCGTCGCACGAGGCCATCTTCACCCTACACTTCCCGGCGTAGTGGCCAGGTCGAGGACATCGGCGTGGACGGCCGCGTTTTGGCTTGAAGAGAGTAGCGGGATGTGGGGACGCGCGAACGAATACTGCTTATCGGCAGGCCACCGGCTGCCCTAAACGTGTTTCCTCGTTGGCCCTGATTGTAATTAGGGAAACGTGCTTCCACCTCGTTGGGTCCAGCCGAAATATCTTCCCGGTCAAAACAGCGATGCAGTCGCACTCATCTGGGTTTCTCCGGTGATTCTCGCGGCAGCTTTTGGCTGGCCATCGAGCAAAGAAGTCACGGCATCGCGCGCTTTCAGATGCGCTTCTGCGGCCTTCTGGAATGTTCTTCCTCCGCGATATAGAGAAGCCGCTGGAGCTATGCGCTCTTAAATCCTTGAGAACTCATTGGTTTAGAACTGTTAAGCTTCTTGTCCTTCCCCCGCACCTCCAATTAGCACAGTTGGCTACATACGGCGCAAAATAAGTTCTGTGTACGTACATAGTTTACTGCCGCTTAGCCTGTGGTAGAAAAATCCACATTTACATGGCAGAGGCAATCGTGGACTTTCCACGTGCGAACAGTGCTTCAGCTGCCCCCCCCCCCCCCACTCTCTGACACGCTTTAGTTTTAAAACAGTTCGGTGTGGGAAGCAGTGGTTGCAGTGGTTAGACTTTGGGTGAAGGCACGTGTCTCCGCGTATGTATGTCAAATTTATTTCGCACCGTACGTAGCCAACCGTGCTCATCGTCAGTGCGGGTGAAGGACAACCAACTAAACACGAAAAGCAGTTCTGAAGAAATGAGTTTTCAATCGAGATTTAAAAGTGCATTCTTAGTATCGGAAGGAGAAGAGCGTTCCAGACGGCCACAGGAGCGCATCTGAAAGCGCCGCGCGATGCGGTGACCACCGTCTTTGCTCGATGGCTGGCAGCCAAAAGCCCCTTGCTGTGAGGACGACTACCGGAGTTTGCGTGATGATAGTATATGCTCCTTGCCGAGATCAGCGAGGTACTGTCGATCATTTGTGGCAAGCACTTTGTGTGTAATTAGCGCGACCTTATAACGTATCAGTGTACCAGTGACCTGAGTTCAATTCCTAACCACAGCTAACATCAGTGGCGAATTATGTCTGATTCCCCCCCCCCCCCGCCTTCACCAACCTGGACTGACCAGCATGGTGAAGTGTGGTCATACAACACCCATGACTGACACAGTATGGTGGGGGGGGGGGGAGACTTCATCCTGCAGTGGATTGATAAAAATGGCAGTAAATTATGATTTACTTTTTTAAACTTTTATTTTAAAATGTAGTTTTTTGTCTGCCAACAGCCTCTCAAGTTGCACACAATGCCCATCAAGTGGAAACATTTAACACGTTATATTTGGCACTACCAAAGTGTGTATATATACTATTTGTGTGAGTACTGTGTGTTTGGCTTTCGTATGTTTGAGTAGTCTAGCAGGTTAACGCTGTTGACCTATGAGTGTTTTTTGAAGCGTGAATGGTTCAGTTACGAAAAAAATAGCCGATCATCATCCGTGATCTAGCCACTGCTAGTTGAAGGTCACCCCGAGCCCGTCACCATCTCACATGGACCTGCAATGCAACAATCCATCTAGCTCCGACACACGAGCTGATTTCATTGCTCCATCTCTGCGGTGGATGGAATCTCTCGGGTGTATTCTCTCCTTTGGCTGCCACTCCCTGGTTAGTCTCAACCACCGGTCACCACTCCTTCTCGTGAGTCACGTGTCCTGCCCAAATCCACTTCACTTTTACTTCACGGTCAAAAAAACATTGTTCTCCAATCCGCGGCGTCCTCTTCCTATTAGCCAGGTGCGATTCCAAGCGTTACGCCTCTCCGTGCGCCTCCGTGACCGTCTCGTCGTTTACATTTCTCTGGCAATTGCCATGTTTCTGATCCGTATGTCATTTTAGGTAACATGCACTAATTAAACGGTCCTATTTGGGCACACTTTTACCTTGCTTTTCATTCTTACGCTCATTTATCACAAAGCGCTCCCAACATGATGCCAGTCTGCCTTGTGATTGTGTGCTTGTGTGGTCACGTAGACGGCGTACAATTAATTACCCAAACCATCGTTTATCCGCGCGCCCTTAGCGTTGGCAGAGGGCGACACAAGATTCCCGCGCTCGCCCGTGCGCTGCCCTCGGGCCACAAGGGGCAGCATTGAATGAAATGAGCCCATAATGCATGCACGGTGGCACTTTTCATATCTGCAGCTGTTCCCGATTGCCGCCACGCTGTTCTGCTGTAACACGGGGCACACATCTATAAACAAAAATCGTGTTACATGGCGTTATTAGAGCACACTGTTCTGCAAAGTGCCACATCGTTTATGTTCATGTTTCACGTCTCCCACCGTGCTTTCCTCGCATTTCTTTGCACTTTTTATTGCGTGCCATCAAACCTTTATATCTGCTTTTTTTTTGCTTTATAATGTGATCTTAATGTCCAACGACATTCTTTTCCCGTGTAACACCGTGTACTGCACTCACCTGGCATCAAGCCGTGTATTCAATATAGATGTTGCCATGTTCCTGTTTTATATCTCGTTTCACGTCTTGTAAATCAAGAGTTTTGTGTCTACATTTCTGAGTGCAGAGAAAATAAATGAAATGATTCTAACGCGCACGTTACTCCGTGTGCTTGCATGGGCGGCACCGCACTCGCAACGTAACTTCACGCACGCACGCGCGAGCCCCCATGAACGAAGTAATAATAATGAGTGTTCAGCCCTTTGTCAACCCACTGCTTGAACGCAGTGGAGGGCCCAGGGGCTGTGCTCTGAAATCACTCGCCACCGATGTTGGCCGTGGTTGGGAATCGAACTCTGCTCGCCGGGTTCACCTCGCCACTGGCTCCACCGCCCCGATTTATTGAGTGAAGCAAATAAATGGCGTGGCTTTTCCTGAGAAATCTCGAGTCTTTTTGTTTTTTTCCACTCTGAATTATATTCCACCTCTGCTGTTAAGAGACGGATTAATTCGTGACGTAAACATTGCATCAATGTATAATTCCCTGAAGGGTAGAGCCCCATTGTACACCGACCACAGCCGTGGGTGACGCAGCCAGCAATGTTACTTAGAGAGGTAGCTGTACCTTCAAAAGGGTATTTTTATACGTTGATGCCCACTGTATAACCGACTTTTACATTTACGTAACAAACTAAAAATAAGCATACAATACGCCTCCACATATCTGTCTCCTCCACGTGAAAATACAAAACAGTTTATTTTTTTTAACTTTTAAACGAATCCCATCAGCCATACAGCCTTCTTGAAAGTGCATCATTTAGGCGGCATCTTTGTTTAACGCAGGGCATCTCAGCATTGGTTTTGATACTCATTGTCTCCTCAGCAGAGTCAGCCCAAGTGACTCAAAACTGTCACTCTCCCATAAGAAATGAAGCCCAGTAAGCGCTGGGCCTCTTGACCCACGACACATTACATGTGTGTGTCACGAGGCACTGCATGATTGCTGGCGTGCTTCCCGTACACAAATGGGTCGTAATCCGACAAGCATCGTTGTGTCTAAAGCGAAATTCTCGTCCCGGGTGTATTCGGAGTGTATTTGTAGCTGACAGGAGGAGGGAAAAGAACAACCTTGTTGAATCAGTGCCACAGGAATCAATCAAGCCCGACGCCCAGATAGATTGAAGATGCATTAGACTGCGGGCCACGTAGAGCGTGTCATCTATTATAAAAGCCCGGCGTTCCGTTGTGTCCGTCAACTATATTATAAGAGCCTTTCGGAACGCCTGAATTAAAAAAAGTTATAGGAAGTGGACACCGCCCCCAACCAGATGTGGGGGTAAAAAGTTGATCCAACAGGCTTACAACAATTGTCAACCCCCCACCTCCCCGAAAAAGATAAATGTATTTTGTAGTCATATATACTGTACCTCGACACCCTACATACATAGAGTCAGTAGTATCTACTATAGAGTCATATATACCTACATAACCTACATACATAGAGTCAGTAGTATCTATTATAGAGTCATATATACCTACACACCCTACATACAATAGAGTCAGTAGTATCTACTCTAGAGTCATATATACCTACACACCCTACATACAATAGAGTCAGTAGTATCTACTCTAGAGTCATATATACCTACACATCCTACATACAATAGAGTCAGTAGTATCTATTATAGAGTCATATATACCTAAACACCCTACATACAATAGACTCAGTAGTATCTACTCTAGAGTAATATATACCTACACACCCTACATACAATAGAGTCAGTAGTATCTACTCTAGAGTCATATATACCTACACACCCTACATACAATAGAGTCAGTAGTATCTACTCTAGAGTCATATATACCTACACATCCTACATACAATAGAGTCAGTAGTATCTATTATAGAGTCATATATACCTAAACACCCTACATACAATAGAGTCAGTAGTATCTGCACACATGGTGGGGGGGGGGGGAAGAGGACATCAGTGGGGGTAACGGGCGAGGCGCAAAGTGCCGAGAAGCCCTCCGCAGTAGTCCATGAAATCTGTCCTGTATTTTTTTCTACTACCATCAATGCAATGAATCTTCAAGTTGTTATTTACAGGGTACCTATCTTGGTCTGTTCACGGTGAGCTTTTATATTCCGCTGCTTGTATCGCGATGTCCGAAGGCCTGTTTGTCATCGGGACAACCCTTGCCTCTGGCTGCCGGCCCCGTGTCAAGGCCGGAGCAAAGCAACCGAGTTCACCCGTAACTTTCGCTTCCAGTTCGGTGGGCATCGTCGATTGACGGATCGTGAGGGCGCGGGGCTTGGTGGGAGCGGGTTGCCGGTCCTCTCCGTGGTCTTTGTGTCGCGCTTGTCCCGTGTGGCCTGGTTGAAGTCCGGTAGCGGAGACTGTCGGGGGAGTTTTGTTTTGCCTAGCGTCTTGATTTTGTAAAGTTTGGTTTGATACCCCTGCCATTTGTAATGAACACAAGAGGTAAGTTAGAATCTTCTAAACTGAACTTGAACTGATTACAAACTTTTTTTTTTCAATAATCAACACGAAGGAGACTACATTAAAACGAAACTCATTTGTATTTTACCAGGTAAGGCCCACTGAGCTATATAGATATTTTTCAGAAGTGACCTTGCCACAAATGGTTACTCAACGAAATGGCCTTATCGCGTGGAAATTTATAGCAGCCAAATACTCTGAATGCGTGATGTTTCTAAATGTGAAGGGGAAAACTGGAAGGACCCGGAGAAAAAATCCACGCAACCACGGGAAGAACACGCAAACTCCCAATATACAGCAGCAGGCGTCAGGGCCGAGATCGAACCCACGACCTCCTGTACACCAGGCGAGGCAGTTAACATCCCACAAAACACATAACCTTGGTGTGGTTTGCCTAATTTAATAATAATGGTGATACTAATTTCTTGAGTTCATGTAGAACCTTTCACCCGAAGGTCCCAAAGTGTTTACCATCAGCGAAGACATCATCATCATCATCAACAATAAAAATGTAATACAGATCAAGAGCAACTAATTATAATAAGAATAAGTATAATTCCTTGAACAAGAATTGCGAATTATATACCCAGGAAAGCCTCATTGAGTGTTCATATTTTCCGTCAGGAATCCTGCATTGAGATATTTTGCCATTACCATTAACGAGTGTTTGGCTTTTGGCAGCAAACTCAAGACTCTGTCTAGATAGATTGGGCGAAATAGATTGCTATAGTGCAATCTGGTCATTTTGCAGCACAAGCCCACAATAACAATCATGAAGACCCGTTCTGTAGTGCCGGAACTTGGCGAGCCATTACAAGGGCGATGAATACCTGGCAAGCCCATGTGGTCGCCTATCCATGTAATTTAACTAACCAGTTTCAAACCCTCCTTATCTGCTGAGATCTGATGACATCTGCCGCATGCTGGGTGTTTTTTTTGGTCACCAGACATTTTTTTTGGTGTTGGTAGCAATTTTTTTCCGGCAAAAAAATAATAATATTCCGGAGAAAAAAGAGCGTACTCGCCAACGCATAGCTTGTGCCCCGTGAAGTCGCTTGCCCTACTTGCATTCGTCTCTCCGCATAATGGACTCGACGCCCGAAACATTCATAACAATTGGAGCTATGACAGTTTGCATTAACAAAACGAAGTTGCCTTGCAAACATGTGCACTGGGGCGCATCGTACATTGGGCAGCTATGCGCGTTTTTATTTTTGTTTTGTTATTTACGTACACGGGTGTGTGTACATAGATATGTATGTTACTTGAAAAAGACCAGGACTGGGTTTCAATCTGAGTAATGGATTGCGTAGCCGCTGTGGCTCCTGCATTGGGAGATGGCTGGGTTTTGAGATGCGCTGCCGACAGACTGACGATTCACTGCCGCGCTTGCCTTGCGGGTAATTCTTTGCGATGTCAACTCTGCTTATTGTGATGCCGTTTTGAACCCCCGGCACTGTGATACAGGGCGCGCTGCAGTGCAGGGAGTGTTCTCTTGGCAGCCTCGGCGTTTAACCTGCAGTTGCACGTGAGAGTGGCCGTCTCTGTACAATGTGCTTTAGAAAGTTTATGGCCTCACCGTGCGTGATAGTCAACGCTATGGATTAATTTTGATGTAAACAAAAATAATGAGGTGTCTGTAGTAAAACAAGGATTCCCTTTATAGCCTGAACAGACCGTTGGGGCAAGCGCTGTTAGCGAGCACCTACGAAGGCCGGCACAGCACACGAGGGGGTGGGTGGCCAGCACCACGCCCGCCCGCCTTTGTCTCCTAAGTGGCGATGTTTTACACACAGCACCGGGTACTCATTTGAGGCTGAGTCGACCTTGGGGAGACCCAAGACCGGTTCAGATAATCGTCACTGGTGTTGGCCGTGATCGGGAATTGAACTCGGGTTGCCTGGTTCGTAGCAATTGAGAAGTTCCGCCTGACAACTTTTACCAGAATAAATTGGCAATAGTAGCCCCCTGGTGCTCGCCGGCAAATTCAAATGAGCGAGAGAGCGGTATGCAACATTATTGGGCACTGGACTGAGACACAAAAGTGATTAGGGGTGGCTTTTGTAATTGCAGATGACATGTGCGCTAATTATTCTATTAAAGTTGAAGGAAAGCTTAATTTTAACGAGAGGCCGTTGCTGGGCTGTTGCCTGACCTGTTCTGACCTGCCATTTGTGATGCCTTTGGATGACTGTGAAGAAAAGTAAAGAGGGCTTGGGCCGGACGAATGGCGGAGCCAGGATTTTCAGGTAGGGGGGGGGGCAACCCCTCAAGCAATGAAAATGATAGAGGAGTTGTTAGTAAGTGTGGACTTGTCCCTTGCTTTTTATTCGACGCGATGGCGCAGCCATCGATCGAGGGTCGAATTCGAACCGTGTGTGATCGGCATCGCGCTCGCTGAAGGTGTCGATGCCTTCAGGGAAGTCGTGTACTCTGTAGACGCAACTGCGCACACTTCTGTGAGTCACTTATAACTGCTTTGCCGTTACTTATTGCCAATTATGGACTCAGACTATTGTCCTATCATCTCATAGAGTCCCTGGCACGTAATAATAATATGCTACACGGTGGCAGTGGGGGTCGAAAAATGCCGATTTATTACTAATAAACCCCAATGATCCGATCAAAATGAGGGATTTCGATCGGATCATTGGGGGGGCACGTGCCACCCCACCCCCCCCCCCCAGTGGG
Organism: Petromyzon marinus; assembly: GCF_048934315.1. Taxonomy (NCBI): domain Eukaryota; kingdom Metazoa; phylum Chordata; class Hyperoartia; order Petromyzontiformes; family Petromyzontidae; genus Petromyzon; species Petromyzon marinus. The sequence continues at coordinate 9,503,170 of NC_133704.1, forward strand.
CAGGACACTTCAGTCGAGGGCACCGCGGTAGCGAACCCAAGACCTTGTCTGGTAGCTCGTGGGTTCGATCCCGACCCTGATGCCTGTTGGGAGTTTGCATGCTTCTCCCCCCCGTGGTCGTGTGGATTTTTCACGCGGGTCCTCCGTTTTTTTTTCTTCCACATTGAGAGAGACAACGTGTGTTTAGATGAATTTGGCTGCTGTAAATGTCCACGTGATGAGTCACTTTGCGACTTTGTGACTTCTCACGCGGCCGATCATCTGTGGCCAGGTCGCTTCTGACAAAGTGCTACGTCACTCAGTGGTGCCTTAACTGATAAAATAAGAATAGTTTATGTTCTTAGCTCTTTCGGTAAAGCCACGTGTGTCGACACACCTGATGATGACCGTTTGTGTTGTGGCCGAAACGCCGTGAGAATTTTTATTGTTTTATATATTTTATTATTTTATTGTTTCCCTTCAACGTGACTTTACCGAGAGAGCCAAGAATATGAATTACTGCAGTCACGAAAGCTTTAAATCAAAAAGAATAGTTTAGTCTCGAGGGATTATGACGGCTGGTGGATAAGGCTGCTACCGGAGTGGCAGCCAAAGGAGGGCATGCACCCCAGAGGAAGTCCACTGGGGAGAGATGGAGTGATGAAATCAGCTCATGTGCACGTGTAGGTGGATTACTACATTGCAGTGATGTGAGAGATAGTGACACCCTGGGAGGACCTTCCTCCAGCAGTCGATTGATCATGGCTGATGACGATACCTTCGAAAAAACTATATAATGATAGATATTGATATATATGGCAATACCTTGATAAAAGTAAAATGAACATTACAATTAATAAAAAAAACAATGTTGCAATTAACTTAATGTCACATCCGAGTTTATAATGGACTACAGTCAAGGTCGCGTTTTTAAGTCGATGTTAAAAAGAGTCTTGTCTTTTATTGCACGTTCACACGGAGTAATTTAGCCACTTAGAAATGTAAACATCTGCCACTTTTTGTTGAAGCACACTTTGGATGAGTTGCCCCCTTAGGTCGCTCATACGCCAAAAGGTGTCATCAGCTGGGCTGTAGCAAGGTGGGCCACATGCCTACGTTTCAAGAGTTAAGTCTCGGCCAACGTCACCGTCCGCTAGAAGTGGAGCCGTCCTTGAGAAGCTCTAATCGGGAACGTCTCTCGTGGGGAGAGGCGGAGGATCAGACCAAACGGTTCCCACAACTTTCCCAACTCACAGCCCATCCGAGTAGCCGAATCGTTTTCTGGGACCCGTTGCCCAGTGACAGGGTGCGTGAAAAACATCGGTGACCGCCAGTGACTCCAAAGTCAGGAGGAGGAGGAGGCGCAAGTACTGTGCGACAAACCCTTTGCCGACAAACGGGGTAATCTTACAGCATCGTGGAAGTCTCGTTTCGTCCGCAAACAAAGGTGCACCATCAGAGGAGCCTACCTCTGTGTGAAGGCCCACAGGGGTGATGGTGTTACAGAGCGTGTATTTTACCGCTTTACGATAGAGACGACCGACAGACATAAAACAAGTAGGGTGCTTTGGCGAACGTTTCGGTCCCGGCACGCTTCACTCGCTCTGTCACTGTGCTTTTCGTTCTGTGAGCCGCCTCGACAACCGTAGTTTGGGACCCCGCTGGGTTAGATGATCAGATGTTTGAAGTGAAGGAGTGCTGAGCCTGGCCGAGCACTTGGATAAGTGACCACCAGGGCATGCCAAGTATTGCAGGTGCAGCAATGCGAGTGGGCCAGGGGATGGCAGTACTCAGTGTGATCTCCTCGTATGAGAGTGGGTTACCTAGATTTCCTTGTTTGGCACCGGTTATTTTCTCCCACCATGGTGACGACATGTGATCTTCCTCGCCTGGTATACAGGAAGTCGTGGGTTCGATCCCGACCACGACGATGCCTGTATATAGAGAGTTTGTGTGGTCTCTCTCCCTGTGGTCACGTGAAATATTTCTCCGGGTCCTCCGGTTTTTCCCATTTAGAATCAACGTGCGTTTAGAGTATTTGGCTGATATAAATTTCCACATGACCAGCCACTTATTTGAGCCAGGTCGCTACTGAAAAAAAGCTATACAGCTCACTGGGCCTTACCCTACCTGGTAAAATAAAAATAGTTTCGTTTGTAGTTTCATGCTCGGGCCTCACTTTAGGTGGGAAAAAGCAGCCCCAACACGTGGCCCCGACACATGCCATTACTGCTAAGTGAACCGAGAGCTTGGATAATTACCCAATATAATTATAGTAATTGCGGTGTTGTTGTGGTGGTGGTTAAATTATCTTTGTGTTTCTGCTCGTGTTCACTGTTGCTCTGTTGAACTGTAACTGCAGTGTATTGTCGTGGCAATTATTTTCCACAGTGGGTTATGATTCTGGTCGTTGTTGCCATGTTGAATCGTGGTTGCAGTGGTTATTGGTTTTATTTTGCGGTGAGCTGTGGATCCGGTGTTGCCGTGGTGGTTTGTACGATGTAGTTGGGACGAGAGCCGCTGTTGCCCCTCTGGTTAGCCCTGGTCCTGGGCATTGTAGCTGCTATGGGATTGGTGGATTATTGTTGTTATCGCGGTTGTGGTAATTGTCGCTGGTGGTGCGCCGTGCTTGTAGGTTGCCGTGGTGGTTGTTAGAGGGGTAATTGTTAGTGCGCAACGCGTGGAGTCAATTAGATCTTCGTTTACAGCGGGATGACCAGAGCCGGTGCTAGGGTACACGGCGAATTGTGGGGCGACTGCCCCGGGCCCCGCGCTTTGGGGGGGCCCCCGCACTTTTACGTCACGGTGTCATCAGATGTAATACTTCCGGTTTAGTTTGAAGGCGTTTAGAGGCCCACACGGTGTGGGATTTGCCCTGGACCCCACGCTCCTCACCCCTATGGGACAGCCCTGGGAATGGCTCTTACTATTTCTACTTGATTCGTATTCCGCAGTTAATTACCTGAGAGGAAAACATCAATAATTGATGAACCCTATTGACGTAGTGAGACAATGAGACGTAATAATTAGAGTAAGGCATAGTGAATGCATGACTTTTGAAATAGTTTGTTTGATTTTGGAGTGAATAACAACCTGAGAAAATTATTGGACGATTATTGTTAAATTGGAACTTTTTCCAGTGCCCCTATTGTATTCGCTCTCAGATGTAAATTTACTTCTCGTAAAGAAAATTAAAAATAGAAAATAAAAATATGCGCTACAATAGCTTGTCTGCCCTGGCTATTGCAGTGGTCAATTTTACCGGTTTGCCAGGTCCACTACAAATGGCGCATAACAGTTGAGATTTGCATTGTGGTGAGGGCATTGTAGTCAATAAATAAGCACCCCGTGAAATTATGAACACAGTGGCTCAGTGGAGCAGATCTGGTTTCCAGGCATCTTGCTTTGAATGATGTCGCTAAATCTCTCCATGCATCATCCGCGCGCCCGCCGATTTGCCTTGCAGCGTGCGTGCAAGGATGGGAGCCGTGAACTGCCTTCGAGAAGGGGAACGTCTCCAGGAAGCGTGCATGGAGTCACGGCGCTCATTATTGAGTGGCGTTTTCTTGAAAAAAATGTTGCATTAAAAAATGCTAATTTTCACGTGCAGATGGGCCTGGCGGAGGTGTAAACGATGTTGCATTGTGTATGGGGCATCTGCCCCCACTTCAAACTGCACTTTGATGATGACCCACAGCATTACTGGGCAGACAGCTGTAATTTACTGCACCGGCGCATGGCACTCTGTGTGCGGCTACTTGGATGTTTGACAACAACAATAAACTCGGGTAAGACGTCTGCCCAGCTCTTTGTGACTCCCCGATCACAGGACTCTCCTGGAAGCCACCAGCAGACAGACAGGGAGCTCCCAGTTGAGCCTCCAGCTGGTTAATTGGCAGTGCAGCAAGTGGGTTTGTAAACCCATCTGTGCGGACTTTTGAACATCACCAACTCGTACGTGTGGGATTTATCCCCGTCCTGTCCTCTGAAATTCCACGCACACCAGAATGCTCAAATGGAATTGGCCAAACATCCTAATGTGGAACCCCTTCATTTAAAGAGTCTTGAGACTCAGATAAAACAAAAAGCCCCAATAATATTGGACCGTGCCAATTTGCTATGAATCCTGCAAACCCGAGTTCCATTCCCAGCCACGGCTAATATCAGTGGTGAATGATCATCTGAACTGGTGCCGGTCCCCCTCCACCCCCCCCCACCAACTTCAAACAGCTGCCATAACTGGCACTACAGAGCGGAGGGCATTCATCCAGCAGTGGATTGACAAAGGGCTGTAAGTGATTATTTGCTACCCGTTTTGCAGCTAGGTGAGTCTACGTAATTCTGTGTAAAAGCCGCACCTGAGACAGATTCGTGTTTAGCATTCGTTCTTTTGTTTTTCTTTCCCAGCGAGGCTTTAATTGCGTGAGAAAATCAGCGTCCAAACGGCGGCCGCGGTAGCGGTCACGGCGGCGAGTAGCGAACGCCCCCGCCGTGACCGCATCGACGCGGAACGGGTAGCGTGCACCCAGCAGGCATCGACGGCATGCGCCGCGCTGCAACTTCCGGCGTGCGCCGCGCTGGAACTACCAGCGCGTGCCCCGCAGCTCACGGTCAGCGAGGGACGTCGGTGCTTCTCGCAGCTCGATCAAGCCGCCGCACCGCTCAAAAGTTTACGCGGGCCCGCTTCCTCTGCCGAGACGCACGCCCAAGTTGTTGCGTTACCATTAAACGCGCACACAGGCGAGGAGGCGGACGGCAGCACCTAATTAGTAACGATGCATTGATTTTGAAATTAATATCCGCTCTCTCATGCGTCATGCCGTACGCGTGAGAAACGTGTCTTTCCGATCCCGATATGTTGTACGCGCTGGATTCACGTGACCCCAGGCGTGTTACATTAATCAGTTTTTTTTTAATGTTATAGATTCTTGAACCAAAACTGCGACTCTCGATTCGTGTCGTCAAATCGCGAGGGAGGTGGAACGTCCCGTTGCCTGCTAACTGGGTTCTCATTTAAGGCTGCATTGACCCCCACTGGAAGCCCACATTGTGTGTACTTTTAATTCGATTCATGTTCGTCGTGTCATCTCGAGGTTGCTTGTTTCAGGCCGAGTTGACCTCAGAGAGTCCCTGTCACGAGCACAGAAGCTGATTGCGGAAAGCAGGGTAAGCTGGCACGTAATACCGGTTTTCCCACCAAAACGTTGCTGCCATCTTGATGACCGTGAGCCCACCCTTCAGGCCGTGGTCTCAAGGGTGGTGCGGCTACGAACGTTGGCAAACACAAATATCGTTGAGGACCCGACCGTGGATAGTGCCGCGATTCTCTCTCTCGACGGCTGTGGAGCCCTCGGATGCAGCACGGGACGACGAGGCGTACCGCGTTGTTCCCGAAATGGAAAATCAAAGATTCACCAATCTGGAAACCGTGGTAAAGCCCAAACCATCAAACGCATCACCGACGAGTACGCCATCCATGCACAACTGCGGCGGTTTCGCTGCAATCCATACAGCGTCTGCTGCCGCCTTGGATCTGTTGAAGGGTCTTAACATTCAACGATGACATCGTCTATACAAACTGTTACTTACATGCCATACGAACGAAGAAGACGCCTTTAAATGTCATCTTCTGTTCACAGTGACAGGATACAGTTGGGTTGTAACGCACTGTAATCACTATTTGGTAATGTTATTGGTAAATTTTTGCACTTTCTGGATGTGTATATGATCTCCCTGCGCTTGCATGAAAGGCTCCATAGAGCGATAATTGGCCGAGAATGCGTTGCTCCAGATTGTCCCTAGCTCATGTCCGTTGTTGTTAGCTTAGCTGGCAATTGATAACAAAAAGAACGAAGTGTTGGATCATCGAGCGGCTTCGGGTAAAAGTGGCTCATTTAATTTGTTCCACAACAAAATGGGCACCGTTTGTTGTTTGCAGAGCAGAAGCATTTTGCCTGGCACCACGATCATAGGCGGAGTTTGACTTCTATATTTGGGGGGGGGGGGCAAGGGTTCGCTTTGTCCCTCACATTAGGAATCGCGGGAGCATATAATTAATGTATTCATGATGTTAATTGTAACCGACAGAAAATAAATTAATGAAGGTGCCCAGTTTGGGAGGGGCATTGCCTCCCCCCCCCCTCCGTGCCCGCCCCCCCCCCCCAAAAAAAACTCCGTGCATGAATGACCACCATTCATTGGGCACCCACATTCAGTCACTACAAGGACAGGGCACTTGCTTGGGTGACCTCATCGATGTGATGTTGAAAATCTGCTGTGGCCTCACATACTGGGCATGGCAGCGAGTGTCCAGAGCAGCGGTGCTTGACCCTTACTGTGCAGCCTGCACCCCCCCCCCCCCTCCTTCAGGGGGTGCGTGCATCCCAAGTTAAGAACCACCGGTCTAGAGCAATCGGGGGCGGTCGTTTTTTTTTTTGTAAGCTCTGCTCAGCACGGTTGGCCACGTACGGCCTCGAAATAAGTTCGGAGAATCGTGCCCCTTTTATTTATCCGGGAAAAAAGCCTCGCTTCACTACAGTTCTCCATCTCTCAATCTCTCCGGAGGGTCCCTGCATTGGGATGATTGGCCAATTAACGAGTGGGGTTTTTTTTTGCACGTGGGACAAAAAGGCAGATTGCCCGGAGAGAAAGTCAGAAAAAAAGCCCCACACGTGCAAAAGGGGTAACGCTGAAAAGTCCGTACAGACGGGTTCACGATCCCCCAACTTGCCGTGATGGTCTGGAGATAACAGTACAACTCACATCAGCTGTGAGCGATATCTGAATTGTTGCTAGGCTCCTTTCACGAATCTCCCCCCCCCACCACCCCACTAATCAGAGTGGTGAAGTATGGTAAATCAACCCCCACAATCTACAAGACACGAAGGGCAGCCTTCATTGAGCGAGCGATACATTAGTATTTTTCAGCGTTTAAACCGGTGCACGGCAGATGTCTTTTTTTGAGCGTGACACCGCTCCTTCATGATTCATTCACCTTCCGACCCGATCTCTCGTACCTTCACGCGGCAGCAATCGTCCATTGACTCCTGCACGCTCTCACTTCTCTCATCCACTCGTTTATTCAATCTTGCACTCATTCACCCCTCGTTCTTTGCTGTTGTTTTACTCTCTTCGTACCCACATCTATTCTCACCGTAATAAAAACAATTATTCTGCTCGTTCAATCCCGAATAGACTTCCCTTTTACCTTTCCTACATCTCACGTCCTGTGGGTAACCATCAAATTGGAAATGTTTGCATGGCAAACAAATATGAAGCAATTAAGTCTTTAAAACCCCCCCAAAACAACTAATTGTTACGACTTTGCACGGAGGTGTTTGCTAATTTTCACATGAATCAGAATCAGGCTGTCGTATTAGTGTCCTTAATGGCTAATTAAAGAGACCTCGCGTGAAATATTGTGACTAAGTTGTGCGGTTGGTACACCGACACGCGGACACGCCAGCGACTCCCCCCTGGCACCAGAGTCACGTCGCGAGATTGATGCATTCACAGCTTCATTCGTTTATCTCTGTCAAAACATCACATTCAGCGCGGTTGTTGTACGTGAAGGGTGCTTGGTGACACGGGTTTGTGCGTCTGCGTTTATGTCTGTGCGCGTGTGCGCGTGTGCATGCGGCGAGCGGCAGTTCAAATCCCGCTCATGGTGAACATCAGTGACGATTATTGAACCGGTCCTTGGCCTCCCCTAGGTCGACTCAGCCTCAAATAAGTACCTGGTGCAGTGCGTAGTAAACATCGCCACTGGGGAGACAAACGCGGCCGGGCGTGGTGCTGGCCACCCACCCCCTCGTGTGCCGTGCCGGCCTTCATAGGTGCTCGCTAACAGCACTTGCCCCAACAGTCTACGAAGTCTATACAGAGGATCTTTGTTGTGTGTCTGTATGTATATGCGGAGCGGTAGCGTAGTGGTCAGCGCACTGCACTACGAACCCGGCGACCTGCGTTCCCATTCTTGCTCACGGCCACTACCAGTGGCAAATATCTGAACCGGTTCTGCGCCTTCCCGAGTTCAACTCAGCCTTAAATTAGGACCCGATGTCGTGTGTAAAAATCATTGCCACTGCGGAGACAAAGGCGGCCGAGCGTGGTTGTTGGCGACCCACCCCTCCCCCCCCTGCGTGCCACGTTTGCCTTTACAGGCGCTAGCTAACAGCACTTCCCCCAATAGTCAATTGAGGCTATGGGTCGGGGGGGGGGGGGTCATTGTCTCTGTGTCCGCATGTGTACGTGTAATCCGGTAGCTCTCAGGTCCCTGGTATAAATTACTCGTGAACACGAGCGACGATAGCGGTAACTGAAGCAGACTTGCATTGCAGCGGAGGTTGCCGTTCTAGCCGACGATGTGACGGCGCTGCTGTGGTCAAAGAGCACGGTCGTTACCGCGCACGTTGAGATCCCGGATGGAGATCGACACAATCATGACTTTGGGTTCGACGATTTGTATTGCCACTTCGTGCGAGGTGACCAGGAAACCCGCGAAGTGGGGATTGCAGCGATTCACTCCTGCAGACAAAAATAAAAATGTCAACCAATCATCGCAATCCCGGGTTCGCAAGCAAAATCGATCCAATTATCGCAACGGCGTGAATTCGCGTTTCTTTGTTTCGGTCTCGTTTGTAGTGTTGTTTGCTCCCGTTGGTCCACAAATAATTTTCGTAAATTGCAAATAATCGTGCGATTTGATCCAGGTAGAACGAGCATAAGCATCAATTTCGCTTGGTGGATCGATTCATCCTGGCAGGTCGATTGTGAAGACACTTGTTCAAACCTTGGGGTATGTGGAATGTCCACCACTACACTGGGACCGTCAGTGGAGGTGAGCTCTGCCTCATTCATGCCAGGAGACACCTTGACTTGAATTATAGGCAGAGCCGTTCGCATCTAGGCTGTGTCACATTGGGGCTGTGTTGAGACCTGTCGCGTTGAGGCCTTGTCACATTGAGAACGTGTCACGTTGAGATTGTGTCACGGTGAGATTGTGTCACTTTGAGAACGTGTCACGTAGAGATTGTGTCACGGTGAGGTTGTGTCACGTTGAGAACGTGTCACATTGAGTCTGCGTCACATAGAGGCTGCGTCACATCGAGGCTGCGTCACATCGAGGCTGCGTCACATCGAGGCTGCGTCACATCGAGGCTGCGTCACATCGAGGCTGTGTCACATCGAGGCTGCGTCACATCGAGGCTGCGTTTTATTGGGGCTGTGTTGAGACCGTGTCACGTTGAGGCCGTGTCACATTGAGAACGTGTCACGTTGAGATTGTGTCACATTGAGATTGTGTCACATTGAGAACGTGTCACTTTGAGATTGTGTCACATTGAGAATGTATCACATTGAGAACGTGTCACATTGAGAACGTGTCACGTTGCGACTGTGTCACATTGAGAACGTGTCACGTTGAGAACGTGTCACATTGAGAACGTGTCACATTGAGATTGTGTCACATTGAGAACGTGTCACGTTGAGAACGTGTCACGTTGAGAACGTGTCACGTTGAGATTGTGTCACATTGAGAATGTGTCACATTGAGATCGTGTCACATTGAGAACGTGTCACATTGAGATTGTGTCACATTGAGAATGTATCACATTGAGATCGTGTCACATTGAGAATGTATCACATTGAGATCGTGTCACATTGAGAACGTGTCACATTGAGAACGTGTCACGTTGAGAACGTGTCACATTGAGATTGTGTCACATTGAGAACGTGTCACATTGAGATTGTGTCACATTGAGATTGTGTCACATTGAGAACGTGTCACATTGAGAACGTGTCACGTTGAGAACGTGTCACATTGAGAACGTGTCACGTTGAGAACGTGTCACGTTGAGAACGTGTCACATTGAGATTGTGTCACATTGAGAACGTGTCACATTGAGATTGTGTCACGTTGCGACTGTGTCACATTGAGAACGTGTCACATTGAGATTGTCTCACATTGAGAACGTGTCACATTGAGAACGTGTCACGTTGCGACTGTGTCACATTGAGAACGTGTCACATTGAGATTGTGTCACATTGAGAACGTGTCACGTTGAGAACGTGTCACGTTGAGAACGTGTCACGTTGCGACTGTGTCACATTGAGAACGTGTCACATTGAGATTGTGTCACATTGAGATTGTGTCACATTGAGAACGTGTCACATTGAGAACGTGTCACGTTGAGAACGTGTCACATTGAGAACGTGTCACGTTGAGAACGTGTCACGTTGAGAACGTGTCACATTGAGATTGTGTCACATTGAGAACGTGTCACATTGAGATTGTGTCACGTTGCGACTGTGTCACATTGAGAACGTGTCACATTGAGATTGTCTCACATTGAGAACGTGTCACATTGAGAACGTGTCACGTTGAGAACGTGTCACGTTGAGATTGCGTCACGTTGAGGCCGTGTCACCGCGCTCTCCCCCCAGTTCAAGCGCCACGGCGAGTGGTGGACGTGGATCAACTACACGCGCTTCCAGGAGCTGGCGCGCGCGCACGCCGAGAGCGGGGGCGCCGCCCCCTTCACGGCGGACGACTACGCGGCACGCACCCCGCGCTGGGCCCTCTTCGGCTCCAGGGAGCGGGGCTTCGACCCGGCCGACACGCGATTCTTCCGCAAGAACCGCCCCAAGGACATCTCCGGCTGCTGAGCTCGGGGAGGGAGGGGAGCGGCATGGGCCGCCACCCCCCCCACCCCTGCCACCCCCCCGTGGGGTATCCAACCCTGGGTGGGCACGCACTCCCACGTGGTTCCTGATGGGATTGACCGTGGGGGGAGGGGGGGCAGGAGGAGGATCGGGACGAGTTGAGGAGAGGTTCCGAACGTGAGGAGGTTGCCGAGTAACCTTCACGGAAGTGACGCCGTCCTGGATGTCGGGGAGTTACACTGTCTCGTCTTAGCCTCTTCGTTTTTGTATCTTTCTGCTCATGGTGATTTTAATGGTTTGTTAAAAAAAAATTCAAATGGTCATAATTCTGTAATGCAGTATGATGTGTTAATGCAAGGATATGTCTCCTTGTAGATGACAACTGGACAATTGTGTACTCTTAAATTGATTGAAGGGTTTCCCAAATAACCAACTACACACAGCCTTACTATAGACACACTCAATCCCACTCAACAACCTACAGACCCACTTTAATACCGACACTTAACAGCACACAGACTCACTGAACTATCCACAGACCGACTCGAGGACCATTTATAAACCAACTCATCTAACCAGCCATCGACTTACCCACCAATCCAATCATTGTCTCGCCTAAACACCCAACCATCTACCTTTGCACCCAGCCACCAATCTACCTATTTACCAGTGTCAGTCAAGTGTTGCGAATTTGTTACACAAATACGGTCATATTAATGCAAAATTATGGCTGTTTTGTGCTGTATACAACTTGTTTTTTCACGACAAAGCGCCTATAATTGTTACTGTAAGCAAATGCTGTGAGACACACTTTAGTCTTTCAATCCTCAAATGTCATTGTCCATCTCTCAAATACACTACAAAAACTCCCAACAGGAGACCTGATGCAGAGAATGTTTAAAAAAATATATATATACATATTACATTTCGCACTGACGGCATGCATCTGAGTTCTTCTCCATCGGTGTAAGTGGGATGTGCCTGGGCAGCTGTCCAGCGTAAGTATTGGCTGGGCATCGCGACCTGGGGGAGTGTAGTGGTGGTGGTGGTGATGGAGGTGGTGGTGATGGAGGTGGTGGTGATGGAGGTGGTGGTGGTGATGGAGGTGATGGAGGTGGTGGTGGTGATGGAGGTGGTGGTGGTGGTGATGGAGGTTGTGGTGGTGCGGTTTGACCGATTGTAGTGCAAGCACCACCGGGTGGTGGTGGGGGGGGGGGGGGTCCAGGATGTGGTGGGGGGGGGGTCCAGGATGTGGTGGCAGGGGGAGAGAGAGGTTGGAGGAGGAGGGGGGTTGTTGGTTTGTCAGACAGCCGCAGAGGAAAAATCGCACCCCGACCTCCCTTCCACGCCATTCTCCCCCTCCCTCCGCCCCCTGCTCGCAACTGCAGACACGCGGAGTGTCGGCCGCAGCTTGTGGATGGATTCATCCATGAATGAAATTGCCGCGCTCATCGCCACCTCCACAAACAAAGACAAGGCCCCCCCCCCCCCCCCATGTAGCCTTAACAGACTGTTGGGGCAAGTGCTGTTAGCGAGCAGCACCTATGAAGGCCGGAACTGCACACGAGGGGGGTGAGTGGCCAACACCACGCCCGGTCGCCTTTGTTTCCCCGCACCCCACCAAGACCCCACACCACCGCACCACTCCACAGACCCCGCAGGGCTCCCGCCACACAAAACGTCACAGGAGCCGGCAGACGTGAACTTTCAAATGACATTGGTGTGGTGTTTTAAAAATATATATTTATATATACTTTGTAACTTCTACTTCAAGGTCGGGCTGAACGATTTGGGGAAAATATCTAAATGCGATTTTTCTGATATATTGCGATTTGATTTGCAATAAAAAAAATTAAAGTCAAGCTTCAGTTCAATATTCACTGTGTAATAGATTTAAAACATGTGATGGAGCATTACCACGTGATACCATCAAAATATGAACTGCTCTATATATTCTAATTCAAGGATGAGAACTTAAAAGATATGAATTTCTTCCAATATGCATTTATAAAAAATGTTAAATTGAAATAGAACAATCAAACAGAGAACAATCGTTAAGTTAAATAAAGTTATAATAAAAAATAAAACAATTCCAATAAGAAAGTAATAGGACTTTTCAAATCGCAAAAAGTCGCGGCTTTTGCGATTTGCTAAACGCATTGTTTCAAATTTCGATTTGAAATCCATGTATCGTTCAGCCGTACTTCAGGGGCAAAAAAAATAACACGCCACCGCAAGTGTCTCAGAATATAAATGTGAATCAAAGGTCACCGGTGTTGGTGCCGATACAAATCGTGGCCAGGTTGGGTTTGCCTGTTGTTTTTAATCCTTTTATGTTTTTTTTTTTACCTCTCAAATTAAATAATATTGTTGGTGCTTTTGTTTCCTTTTTGTTTTTAGTCGGCGTTGGAAGAGACCGCGCACGTTGATGAACGCGCCCCGTGGCTCTTCCACGCACCGCGTTACTTACTGCGTGCGCCGGTCTCTCGTGTGTGTTTTGTGTTTGTTTGTGTACACTCTGAAGCAAGATGTTGCCACGGCCGTTTATTCTAACCCGATGAAGAAAGTAAAAAAACAACACAATTGCTCAAGCTTGCTTTCTCTGTATTACACTTAAGAATTTGTGTTGAATGGCTAACATTAATAAGCCATCTTTCTATACGTCCCTGCCAACCTTAGCCGTTCACGACCTGCACTCGTACGCTACTATGACAAAGACAAAGATCCCCCGTATAGCCTGTAACAGACTGTTGGGGCAAGTGCTGTTAGTGCGTAGCACTAACGAGGTGGGTGGCCACAGCACCACACCCGGACGCCTTTGTCTCCCCAGTGGCGATGATTTTTAAACACTGCGCCAGGTTCTCATTTGAGGTTGAGTGGACCTAGAGGACGCCCAGCGCCGGTCCAGATAAAATCGTCACCGGTGTTGGCCGTGAGCGAGACTCGAATGTGGGTCGCTGGGTTCGTAGCGCAGCGCAGCGCTAACCCGCTCCACAACCGCTCCTCAACTATGAGGGCCCTCCCAACACACACCAAAGTGCATTTGCCGAGGAGTTGAGACGGATACATCTTGTCCGGGCACAAAGGACACGTGCAGCCGCGTGTCATCCGAATCGCGGTGAAAACAATTTCAATCCATTCCGCCTGTCCACGAAAAGTGGAATAATTTGCAGCTGGTGGGAGGGGTGTGTGTGTGTGAAAGTGTGATGGGCGAGGCGAAGGTGGACACGAGACCCACAAAGCCTTTTATCTCGTATGTTAAAACAAAAATCAACCCATAAACAACAGCTATCAAGATATCAAGCGCTCCGTGAGACAATTTTACATCAAGCCTCTTATCTTTACGAGCCGTCGCATCGACGCTCCCGTTTTTGTTCTTGTTTCCCGCACACTCCCGCTGCAAAGCCGTTCTGCGTTCGTCCACGCAGATTCCCCTTGAGCGGGCGAGGGGATTCGAGCTTCAATTCACGGGGGGCCCCCGTCGTCTGTCTGATGCGTCTTGTCCTCCCGTGGCGACGACGCCGCCGCCCCCGTAACACCGGCACGAGTCGGACGCGCCTCTCTTGGGCGTACCGAAGATAAGCAAAGACGTCTCTCCCCCTTCCTCCCCCTTGTCAACGAAGGATCTACCCTAAAGCCGTAGCCACCGTCGATTTCATTATCGTTGCACGAAGAAGTCCTCCCCCCACCTCTTTTGCACGCGAGACGGTCGCATCGGGGTTTGACGCGCGAGCGGCGTGAGTCCTCAGCGGGCAGTGTCCTCCCCTTCGACTGCCACTGTTTACCAATCTTTTGACACCGCCACCAACCACCAGCACCGCTTGCCACGCCACAACAACCCCCCCCCCCCCCAGTGCCGGATTAAGCTCGTGCGGGGCCTGTAGCATATGTTATAAAAGGGTCCTAAATGAAAAAAACACATGAATATTAAAACACATTTTGAACTGGTATAGTAAAGAAATTGTATTTTTTCATTTGCTATACAGCCAGATAATGCGACAAATCGCTAACCTTAAACACCCAGTCGTTCATAAAAGTTGAAGGTGGTATAGTACTATAGTAATAGAGCAAGTGCAGAATCGCTGAACCGGAATTGATAGCTTAAAAGCATTTAGCGCGGGGCCCTTGAAAGTGCAGGGGCCGTAGCTACATATGTAGCTACTTTTGCTACGAGGATAATCCGGCACTGGCAGTAATCCCGCTTGGTATAAACGGGTGGACTGTGAGGTGCCATTAATAAGAACGCGAATACCAATCGGTGGAAGCGTTGCGGCTCGCGCTGTCTCCCAGAGTGCTCAAATGATAACAGCTGTGCGGCGCCGTTATGGAACGCCTGTATCTCCCGAAGAGTTCATCATTCCCAATTCCTCACCATCACAACAACCTCCATCCTCATCATCAAATCTTCATCATCAAAGGTAAAAAAAAAAATTTAAACCCACGTTGTTCTTTATAATGTATTTTCTTACATTTGTAGTAATTGTTATTAAACATTTACCATTCGCCCCCTGTGTTCACTCGTGACATAGGGGGACCGTACCCCAATTTTTTTTTTCCAGTGAAACGAAGATTCGACTTTGGCGGATTCTGCAAGAAAATAAAACCTCGCGGAGAGAGGAGAGGGTTAACTGTACAAGCTTCTGGGCCGCCTGTTAATGGGTGATAATTGGTGATTCGATTGAAAAGGTCAGTACGACACTTAGAGAATTGGGTTAAATCGCAGATAGCTTCCCAGATTTAGGTAGCTTTTGCTCGGTGCTCTGACACAAATATCCCCCCCCCCACTCACCACCACCCCTAAAGGCAATGTTAATTATAAAATGATCACATCCTTAATGTATCCGGGGTGTCTCAGGGATCAGATCACTTAGCCGTCACTGTTGAAGTCCTGCGTTCGCATACCTGTCAACCCATACGGTTTACCCCCGTATTCGTGTACAAGGAAATTGCGTTTTCAAGTCCATACGGCGTACAGCCGTTTCAATACGGGCAAAATATATATAATTTGCTTAATAGAATTTTGTCTGTTTGTGCTTCTAAATTGTGATGTGACTTTGTAGGATGAACGCTGAGATTGATAAGGGCACGGGGTGACCAATAAGGTCTGAATTGGTCTGTAATAAAGTAGGCACTGATAAGAGGTTGAGAGCTATGGGTTTGAATCTGTGGTAGCTACCTGGGATTTAAAGCCAGAATTTCATTCATCCGGAAATGATGGTTTAATTTTGGCCACCAATGACTTGCACATTAGACCAACACACAGAACATACTTGCACATGTACCTCGCTTTTACTGGCACCTCATGCTCCCACATTACATGTGCTCTGTATTGTTTCAATTTGCATTTAAATCACTATTCAAATGAAATATAGAGCTTACTTGCACACATATCTAACTTTTATCGAGCGCCTCTTTACTCTCATATTTGCACCGTATTATTACATCCGTGTTTTGTTTAAGACCGTTAAATACTTTGTTAATTGTGCAATAATCCTTTAGGGAACGCGTACTCTGTCCCTGCCATATCGACTTTTGTGTCTGTTGTTGCTGCTGCAGTGCATTACACCACAGACCCCCAGTGTAAAATAGCTAGGAAAACTAAACAAACGGGACCATCCTGTGTGATTAATCAAATAAACCCAAACTCATTCAACATGATTTTCACTTAAATTTGGTGAAACGCCTGATCTGATCATGAGCGAACAAAATCCTTGTACTGCTATGCAATTGATATTTCTCTGGAGCTCGGCATGGGGAAAATAGTGAGCCTGGCAAGTGTGTGGCAGAATAAGCTCAGTGGAATGGATCTCAGAAACAGTTATGTCACGTCTACTTACGCGAGCCAAAGTTCAGAGTGGACACTTCATCTCAACATACGACATTTTTTTACGAAGTCTTTTAAGAGCCTGCGGCTGGCGCACATTAACGGGTGTTTTTTTGGGGAGCTATGACAAACAACCACGAAGGTTCCTCCCGCCCCAAAGACACCCGCAGCCAGGTGGCTTTGTTGGTAACCGGAATGTGGAGGCAAAATGTACAACACCGGTGCTGTTTCGGGCTCTCATCTCCCAGACCAGTTCTCCTGGGGAGCTGTCCGGAATGTTTGTTTTTGTTTCTGCCATCTGGTGGAGTGAGCGAGCTCGGATGAAGCCACTCGGGTTTAGTTGTCCCCAATTAAACCTTGCGGCACGTGCCTCGCTTGAAACTGACAATCTCGATGCCGAGCGTCGCCCACCACTCCACCCCGACTCCCCCCCCCCCCACTACCACTCCCCGTCCCCACCACTCCCCACACCACCACTCCCCCACACCACCACTCTCCACCACTCTCCACCACCACTCCCCCCACCACCATTCCCCCCCTACTCACCCCACCACTCCCCCCACCACTCCCCCGCACCACCACTCCCCCCGCACCACTCCCCGCCCCCCCCACCACTCCCCACCACCACTCCCCCCACACCACTCCTCCCCACCACTCCTCCCCACCACTCCCCCCCCACCACTCCCCCCGCACCACTCCCCCCACCACTCCCCCCCGCACCACTCCCCGCCCCCCTCCCCCACCAGTTGCTAACAAACTGCAGCCTCCACCTGCAGTTGCCGCGCCGATCGCAGGCACTTGTGAACTTTGACCTGCACGGCGCGTAATCAGGGGAGAGGGGTGGATGCTTCGGTGGGCTGGTACACGGGGCTCCTTTAAACGCACGAAGGGCACGGGGGGGGGTAGAAGGTTGTACCGTACGCCTATGCTCCGGCACACTTAACATCCCAAAGGCGCTCCACCCCCCCCCACACCCCCCAAGTCAAGTGAGAGAGAGTTTCCACGTTCTGCAACTTCACCAGACGCTTCGGCGAAACGCCACGAGCCCACTCGGTGCACATAATGTGGCGCGCTCTTGGAAACAACGGACGAATGCGGACAGCCCCCGAGATATTTGTCTGCAGTGTTCCACTTCTGTGACCAACATTTGCGGAAGTCTCTTTTTTTTCCTGCATTTCTTTTTTTTTCTTTCTTGTTGCGTTTCATATATAGAGAGAGAGGGCCCCCAGGTATTGTACACATGTGCACATTTAAACATTTTTAACTCTCTCTCTCTGTTCGAAAAGTGAAAATATGAAGTTCTATATTTTAATTTTGATTTAAAGCTTTCGTGACTGCAGGGATTCATATTCTTGGTTCTTTCGGTAAAGTCACGTAGAAGGGAAACAATAAAATAATAAAAATATAAAACAATAAAATTATCACGACGTTTCGACTGCAACACAAGCAATCATCCGTAGAGAAAATCTGATTATTGCACTCGAGTGCTAAAGAGAGACAGAAATCTCATGGGGGATGAAACTCAAACCGAATGCGAAGTTTGGTTTAATCCAGGGATTTTTTTAAAGGTTTTTTTTTTAATCCGAGGAATGAAAATTGAGCTCCCTATTGCATGGAGATTTGTTGGGCTGAGGATCACAGAGGGGAGAGTTTCCAGGGTGGTGTCGGTGCCACTTTGCGTCGGATACACGTTCACTGGCGTTGCCGTAAATATGGGAAGAGCTGAAACAAAACCTCAACATCATTCACTCTGCTGGCGGTATTTGTCTTTTTTTAAATTGCTTTATATGTTTGCAAATCGTTGCAAACCATAACTTTTGTGGCCTTCCAGGAGTAATGTGCTACGGGATGTTCCCCCCATCCCCCCCCCCCCGTCAATTCTGGATAGGAAATGATTTGGTGGTTAAGACGACTTGTTTCCGTGTGTGCGTTCGATCGTGCGCGTGTGATTTTGTGCATGCGGGCTACTCAGTCAGTCAACCCATGGCACCTGGGTCTGTCTCGTGACCTCCTGTCAGCGGGCGTTCGACACTTCACGTGGCTATAAGTGCACCTAGTCTGGCACAAGCGCCGTGGGGACGTGACTTCCACTTAGTGGCGAATGGCGGTTGCTGTTGCTGTTGTTGTTGTTGCGGCTACATTTTGACAGCCATTGAGGCTTGAAAAACTACTCTGGGAGTGTTTGAGCACATACACAAATCAATGGATAGATCGAAAATGTAATTGTGATGATAACAATGATGAATGTAATAGTTTCTACACATTACTGGAGAAACATAGTTCACGTATTGTAAATTAGTAATTGCACACTTGTTCGGCCTTTGACTCTCACGTTTGACGCTCATGTTCGAAATGTCACTCGCGGTTTCATTTTTCCACCTCCGTAACATTGCCCGGTTACCATCTTCGTTTTCCTGTGTCTCTTGCCGAAACACCGGTTCGTGTCTTTGTTGTCAATCAGAGTCGATCACTGGAATGCATCACTTCCTGTTGCTTCTACGAATGTAATTAACCGATTAAACAATGTGCGCAGAACTCAGGGCTGCTCGGGGGTCAACAAGAACCCAATCCTTTAACTCCTGCGCTTCTGGCATCTTTGCATTGGTTGTCCATGAGATATAGGATTTGTTTTTAGATTATTGTACTCGCATAAAGGCCCCTTGTATGTTTTCCTGCTATGCACCGGCACTTCCCCTTCGTTCGTCAGACTCTGCTGGACTTTTACTGGTCCTTAAAACGGACTTTGTTCCATTGGTGGACAATGCACATTCTGTTCCTCTGCTCCAAGACTGGAATCTTTGCCCGAAACTATCAGAGACTCGGATACCGTCGGTATCTTTATATCTCATCATCAAATAAATTTGAAATAACTGAACATTTTGTAATTATTCTTTTTGCTCTGGAGTCGTCGTTTTTTTGTTTGCTGCAATTTTATTTTGTCTTAGATTGTAGAGATTTTTGAGACGCGTGATTTTGTGAAGTGAACTATACAAAATAAATCTTGCTATTAATTCTCAAACAAGAATATTATTAGCGACACAGAAGAACATACATTTATATTTTGTGTATTTTACCAGATCAGACCCACCGAGATATATAGCTCTTTCTCATTAGCGACCTGGCCACAAATGACACCTCCTCGAAGCGGTTACATCATGTATAAATGTATAACAGCCAAATCATCTAAACGCACGTTTCTAAATGTGGAGGGAAACCCCAGTTGACCAGGAGAAAAAAATCCACGCGACAACGAGGAGAGAGAGAGAGAGAACACGCAAACTCCAAATATACAGCAGCAGCAGCAGGTGTCAGGGTTGTGATCGAACCCACGACCTCAGGGCGTGCTAGTAAACATCCCCTAGCCATCGCGCGCGCGCGAGAGAGAGAGACCACACCAGAGGCGACCAACACCCCGCCAATTACTGGTAATGGCGAAGAGAAGCGAGCCACCTAGCACAGGAGGCAGCTCCGTGTCCGGCTCGGGGCACAGCAGCATCCGCCTTGAACTTTCAGCCAGCCCCCCCCACCCCCCCACTTCGCCTGCCAATATCTGTCACACAATCCATGTAAATGCCCCGCTCCCTCCACGGATCACGGTTTACTGCCGCCGCGTGAGGGCATCGAAAGCCGACACCCACTTCAGAGGGAGGCTTCTTCGCTCCGGTGCCGCATTTTTTTTTTAATCTCGCTCCAAAAAAAAAGTTGGAAATGGAAAGGACAAAAGAAAAAGGGATTTGAGTCGGTGGAGGGGAAATGTTTTTTGAAAAGTTCTGCGGCGAAACGGGGCAGCACGCGTCACCCTTTCAAGGCTGCCGCCGTCCGCGAGCCCTCGTTTAAGTGCCAAAGTCAAACAGTCGCGTTTAAATATTCTTGGTTCTTTCGGTAAAGTCACGTGGATATAAAAAAATAAAATAAAAAAATTGTAACAATATCACCTGATGACGATTGCTTGTGTTGCGATCGAAACGTCGTGATATTGTTATTATTTCTATTTTCATTATTTTTTTTCTATCTACGTGGCTTTACCGAAAGAACCAAGAATATGAATCCCCGCAGTCACGAGAGCTTTCAATCAAAATTTAGTCGCCTTTAAGTTGCATTCACCGTTGTCCGCAAGGCTCGCCGTCAGTCAGCACTGACGTGCCCGCAACGAGCAACGGGGATTGCTCGACGGCGGTTGGTTGCACCCGGCAAGCGAAGGACGCTCCTCCGCATCGCCCCCGTGGACATGAGACGCGCCGAAAGCTCCTTCGTGACATTTGCCGAGAGGCAGCATCAAGAGCGGACCTCACGCG
This sequence comes from Petromyzon marinus, assembly GCF_048934315.1. Taxonomy (NCBI): domain Eukaryota; kingdom Metazoa; phylum Chordata; class Hyperoartia; order Petromyzontiformes; family Petromyzontidae; genus Petromyzon; species Petromyzon marinus. Next base: position 9,523,930 of record NC_133704.1, read on the forward strand.
AGTGGACCTCACGCGAGTGGACCTCACGCGAGTGGACCTCACGCGAGCGGACCCTCACGCGAGCGGGACCTCACGCGCGTTAGAATGAGATGTGTTTACAACAAGATGGCCCAAACTTGACTTAAAGCTTTCGTGACTGCAGGAATTCATATTCTTTGGGACTTTCGGTAAAGCCACGTAGATAGAATTTTTTTTTTATAAAAATAGAAATAATAACAATATCACGACGTTTCGATCGCAACACAAGCAATCGTCATCAGGTGATATTGTTATTATTTTTTTTTAGTATTTTTTCTATCTACGTGGCTTTACCGAAAGACCCAACGAATATGGCCCAAACTCCCCATCGCCTATCCCCGCCCTCTCTCTCTCTCTTCTTACATTCATGACACTACGTTTGTGATTGTTATTTAGCATATTTACCGGAACCTAAGGAGCCTAACGGTCATATTAAATGTATAATTTCATTTCACATGCTAAGTACAGTATACTGTGTAATGTCCACAATGGAGGTTTTTGGGTGAGATCGCGTATATATAAATATATAAATGTGCCGTCAAACCCACCACCACCGGAAACAGCAAATTAGAGAGCAAAACCACAGCATAGTAACGAATTGGCATGTTTTCTTTACGTGACAAATCTTACTGATTGGCTGTGTCGGGTGGTGGTGGGTTAAACGACACATGTTGGTCGCGAAAGCCTACGCGTTAAACAAACTGTGTAACATATTCTTGGTTCTTTCGGTAAAGTCACGTAGAATGGAAATAATAAAATAATACAAATAAAACAATACAATTATCACGACGTTTCGACTGCAACACAAGCAATCATCATCAGGTGTGAAAACCACAGCAAGAAAATTTTCTTTTATTTTCGTATTATTTTATTATTTCCCTTCTACGTGGTGACTTTACCGAAAGAACCAAGAATATGAATCCCTGCAGTCACGAAAGCTTGAAATCGAAATTTAAACTGTGTAACGTTATGTTTTTCAGAATAACGTTGCCTCTTTTATGCTGCTATTTTTTTTTGCAACAAGAATTGCACTATATCTGTGGTCACGTTGCCATCACCTCTAATCAATACAAAATATATATCTTGACAACCAAGATATACATTTTTTTTAAATTAAGCATTCAAACGCCACCATCCTCTCTAAAGTGCTGTACCCATTGATCAAAGCTCGCAGACGTATTTCGACAGCGTTTTGTAAAAAAAAAAATCTACGAGTCATTATTTTCTTTTTTATCTACCAGTCATTATCTCATGCCTGTTATTCACTCCCCGTCGTCGTGAACTTCACTCTGTTTCCAAGGCACACCCCCCACAAAGTCATTCAAAAACAAAATACCCTCGAGGGGGTGGGGGGGGGGATGACCCCTACACGCTTGAAGCCCTCCCCAATGCTTGCAACCTTGTGACCTCGGGGCCCGGTCCCACAGAAGCTACGCGAGGGACGTTGCATGTCAGCCCCTGCAGTCCTCTTCTCATCAGATGAGAGAGCTACGTGAATGATTGCGATTGATGATTACGTGCCGCTGTTACATTTCCACGTAATCGTCATCTCGCCACGCGGCGCCCCCGATGTTTCCTCCCCTCGACCGGTGCGCAGGAGGTTTGTAGGTTCGATGCCGACCCCGACGCCTGTTGTGTATGTGGAGTTTGCGTGTCTCTCTCTCTCTCTCTCCTCGTGGTTGCGTGGATTTTTCCCTCCGCTTCTTCCGGATTTTCCACCTCCACATTTAGAAACGTGCGTTTAGAGTTTTTGGCTGCTGCTTTAAATTTCCACGCGATGATGAGAGGCCACTTCGTTGAGCTGTCATTTGTGTGGCCAGGTCGCTTCTGGTAAAAAATGTAATAAAAAGTCAATAGTTACGTTTGTGCCCTCCCTGTACCTGGCAATTTAAGTTTGATAATTATCAGCGACGGCACACATCACTGCCGAGTGGTACCCGAATCTGTTGTGGACCTCTCCTAGGTTGACTTGGCTTTAAATCTATAAACGGTTCCCCCTGCACATCGCTTAAACATGTGCCAAGCTGTTCTCAATGTGGCACATCCATCGCTCACCGACAAAGACGGATTTCTTAAATGAAATTAATTTATCGCGTTGCATCTTCCCGCAACGTACTCTTTCGAGCAAATCTGAATAAGTTCCTTTCAACTTCACTTTGGATTATTGCGAGAATTATTTTTAAAGCGTCATGTTGCGTTTCAATTTTTTTTGTTATTGTATTATTATTTGTGTTACGTCGCGCTCATGATTGACGTCGCTGAAGTGGGGGTGGGGGGGTGTAGCTCTCTAGGGACATTCGTTGCAGGATGGAGACAGAATCGTCGCACCTCTGATACGGCGGCCTTCCGTCCAGGTGCTCGGTACAGCTAAGACGTGGATTATTTTTCGTTTTCTCTACTCGCCCCCCCCCCCCTTCACTGGGACAAACTCCCCCCCCAACCCCCCTCCACATTAAGCGGTCACCTTCGCTCACTCGTTCCAGCTCCCCACTCAAAATTCACTTACTGTCCCCAAACTCACCCCACAACCCCCCTAAATCTCCTCCCGCTAACCGCCACTGTTACTGTCCCCTCTTCATATTCTCATTGTATGGCTTTCACTCATTCCCCATCCATGCAATCATTCATCATCATATTCTCATTCATCATTCTCATTTTCTCATTCAATCATTCATCATATTCTCATTGTATGGCTTTCACTCATTCCCTGTTCATTCAATCATTCATCATCATATTCTAATTGTATGGCTTTCACTCATTTCCCATTCATTTAATAATTCATCATATTCTCATTCATCATTCTCACATTCTCATTCAATCATTCATCATATTCTCATTATATGGCGTTCACTCATTCCCCATTCATTCAATCCTTCATCATCATTTACTCTAATCAATTTCCCTTTCACCGAATCCACGCATCATCATCACCATCATCACAGATGTGCCCACATTGTTTCCTCTCATCTATTGCATTCACCTCGTCTCCACCGTGACAAATACACGTCGCTGTTGCTGTTGTACCGTCTGTTAATTCGTTATAAAGTGCCCTGGTTAAGGCGCTACATACATTTATTGAAGATAAGACAAGATTATGTTTATGGTTAATCCTTCCGTTGCATCCTATGAAATCCTTCATGTATTTCCAACGTTAACTGTAACTTTTATCCCTATCCCACGGTCTTATCTCGTCCTCTAATCTTGATGCCGTTGCCTGCAGGCTCATCATAGACTCCTGTCCGCCGCGTCTATCCCGCACCTTGAGATGCCCGCGGCCTTCCGATATATTTTGATTTCCCGCAGGGAACAGAGCTTTATGTTTTTTTTTGACTCGTGCCCTTGTCTTATAGTTTCTCCAGAAATAGTGTCGACGAAAGTGTGGAGCAGTTTATCATCGGAGCTTTCACTTTATCTCAACTCGCGCACGTGCACATTACTCATTCTCCGTCTCTGCTCGGCGGAGACCCGTTCGCCCAGTTGATACCACTCACAAGTACAGATTGCCCTTTGGAATACAAGGAGTTGCAAAGCGCACCGATAATCATGACGGAGTCAAAAGTGTCCACAGAGCAGGGGGCATCGTCAAGCGTCACAATCTGCCGGAGGCGCTTAGGGGCCGTCCATAAATGACGTCACGCGATTTTGGACGATTTTTGACCTCCCCTCCCCTCGTCACACCCCTCAATTATGACGTCACAAAGCTCTGCCCCCCCCCCCAAAAAAATATAAAACATGCTTCAAATCGCTTTAAACTATTGTCATTGTAGTGCGTATTTAATGTGGCGCTGCACTCTGATGTTGTAGAAGACATTTATTAAAAAGTAGATTTAATTAAGAATAACGTGTTGTCTATATTTATTTAAAGTTGCGCATTTTGATGTGACGTCACATTTCTCAACCCCCCCCTCCCCTCGTCACACATCGTCACAAATGTCTGACACCCCCCCCCCACCCCACCTCTAGGTGCGTGACGTCATTTATGGACGGCCCCTTACCAGCAAGTGCTGCACCGCAGTCCCTGTGCCCAATCCGTTGATGAAATTGTCGAAGCTCGCGACTTGGGTGGCCAATTCGCATCACCTGCGGCCTCGCGGACACGGAATGCGGCTTTGCCAAAGTGTGCCACGCGCAGTGGAAATTGCCAATTGAAGATCCCCGTGTGATAACATTTCCGGGAACATCATCGCAACGCACACCGGCCTTGTCTCGGCTTGCAGCTCACGTACGCCCCACGGGGGAGGGGGGGGGGGGTTACATTACATTCGTACACGTATTTGTGCTCCATAAAAAAAAGGCATTAAAGAATTTAAGTGGTTTACACAAGTTCTGAGCTAACAGAAAAAAAAAACAAAAGTATCCTATTGATTATTTTTCATTGAACATTTTGACATATGCCAGAACGTCCCACCGAGGGCGCATTTCACCAGAACGGCGTAGGGGGGGGGGAAGGTGGGACACGTACGTGCCTGCCGCGCGAAATGAACCACAACAACTCGCTGATCTCCGTCCAAGGAGCATAAACCATCATCACGCCTGCTTCATTCAACCTCTCTGCAGCGGCAGCGGCGGCGGCTTTTGGCTGCTCGGCCATCCTACAAAGACGATCGCATCGCGCGCTTCCAGATGCGCTTCCGCGGCCATGTGGACCGCTCTTCCTTTCCGATATTAGGAAGTCACCGGAGCTGTGCGCTTACAAAATTTTTTTTGTTTTGTTTCTATTGAAAACACATTTCTTTAGAGCGGTTTATTTGCGTCCATTTTTGACTTAAAACTCTGCGCCACTGCAAGGAATTCCTATTCTGTTGTTCTTTCGGTATGGTCACGTAGGTATAAAAAAAAAATGAAAATAAAAACTCACGACGTTTCGAGCGCAACACAAGCGGCGGTCGTCATCAGGCGGAGGGAAAAGGGGGTTGTTAAGCCTCTAAATGGAACTGTTTATAAAGGTTTAAAAAGGGCGTAGCTCAAGTGTAAGAAGGAGTCGGGGACAAGAGCCGTAGAGCAGCATGGACGTACGATTCTAGCTCGTCCATTTTAAACCTTTATAAACAGTTGCATTTAGAGGCTTAACCCAAACTTTTCTCTCCACCTGGTTTTTATTTTCTTCTGTCTACGTGACTTTACCGAAAGAACCAAAGAATATAGTTTGAGTTTGTTGTCCTTTCCCCGCACCTCCGATTAGCACGGTTGGCTTACGTACGGTGCGAAAGAAGTTCAACGTACATGCATACATGCCGGCACGTCGATTAAATGGATTCACACACAAAACCTCGAAATATGTTTTATTTTAAAGTTGCGATCAAATTACCCATTGCTCAGATTCACTCCGCGGACAATGGTTGGCTACGCAATAATTATTCACTCATCAGCTAAAATACATGATAACGCCGCAAGTTACACGCATCGGTCGTGTGAGAAGTCATTGCTCACTGTTTATGAAAGCGCCGTGCGAGCGAGCCGAGCGAGCCGAGCGATAATCTCGGCGTCTTCATGCGCCAATGGCGTGAAACGAGACATTTGAAGACGCCACAATTGCAAGGAGAGATGCAAAACCGTTCTCTGTTCTCTCGAACGAGCGACAGGAATCGCCGGGGAATAGAAGGGCGAATTTGTTACTCCGGCGGGTTCGCGCGCCGAGAGGGTCTGGCGCTGGAGAGGTGAAGAGCTGAGCTCGGCAGCAATGAAAAGGGGGCTCGTTGAGTGACTTGGAAATTCCCACCCTGGCAAGGGGAAGAAGGGGGGACTTCTTGGCCAGTCTCGCACGCACGATGAAGCCGAGCCAAAACTCTGCTGTTCCGTCAAGTTGCTTCAACTGCTAAAACAACTTTTAGAGGCGATGCCTTCAAGGCTAAAAAGCTCATTGTGAGCGCTGGAAAACTGCCGCTGTTATGCTTGATCCAAACGTTTTCTGCAGAGCTTTTTAGAAATATGTATATATAATGGATTTCCACTATTGTTGCCATTACATCGCTTTTTTATTGTGTACGGTAATGATACTATCATGGGTCTACATTAATGTACATGATTAATATAGCGTTGATTTAAAATAGTTTTTTCTGCACTAAGAACTACACATCAACCTGCACCCATATTCCCAGTCACTTCTCTTTCACTGCCGTGTCCACGTACAATTTGAGTGAGTAAGAACGCGTTTACTTCTTGGGAGTCCCCAGTGACAGCTTCGCAATCTTCGATGTGAGTTGCATGCCCTGTTCGGTGGCTCTCCGTCTACTTGGTGAGACACGGCCATAGAAGATGTAGGCCAATCGGTTTCAAAGCCAATGCATACATTATCGAAGCATGTTGGTTTGCATTTTTTTTTTTACCACAAGCATGTGCGGCTAATGCAGACTTGATGCCTCCCGATGGGTGTCTTATCGTGGTGTTTGAACATCTCAACATCCGTATTATTTCCGTAAAGGGGTACAGCCAATTATTTTTTATCACAATTTTTGACACCGGCAATAAAGGGTCCCGTAGATATCTACTTTGTATCTGGCAATGTCCGTCTGGTTCTGACAATGTCCGTCCAGTGCTCGCCGAGCGGCATTAGCTTCCAGTTGCCAGACGCATACATGATAATGTCGCGCTCATCACACACAAAGTGCGTGCCACAAATGCATCAGGATACCTCGCTGATCCCGTCGAGGAGGCATAAACCATCATCACGCAAACTCCGGTCATCCTTGCAGCAGCGACTTTTGGCTAAACCATCGAGCAAAGACGGCCACTTTCAGATGCGCTTCTGCGGCCGTCTGGAACGCTCTTCCTTCCGATATTAGGAAGCCACTGGAGCTGTGCACTTTTAAACGCAGATTGACAAAACTCATTTCTTTAGAACTGCTTTTTGTGTTTCGTTTGTTGTCCTTCCCCGCGCACCTCCGATGAGTGCAGTTGGCTGCGTATGGTGCGGAAGAAGCTCAACATGCAACTACACTCGTATCAGTGATCATCCAAAGCACTCGTGTTTTTTTGTTTTACCCAACCGCTACACAGTTACATTGCAGTTGTCCTCGTGCTGTCAGGACACGAGACAAAAAAAACTCTCCGTTCGAAACTCTTACAGTGGAGCAGTGCACCACTGTTGTGTCAGAACGTCGGTCCCCCCCGGAAGGAGGTGTCACGAGTCCTTCCTTAATGGGTCTCAAAATATGTACCCGTATGAGGAAGGAAAACAGTCACGTGCAACACATTCGCTTCACCGATTGAAGGCATCTGTTGGAGGGACACGAAGCGGAGAACACTTCGCATTCGTTGCGTGTTTCTGGGGCAGTTATTGAAGGTGGGTCGGGATCAAAATGACGAACTAAAAATGCAAAACGAGGACAGGTCGGAGGTTCCATTGCAAAACTGATTTTTTTTTTTAAACCTGAGATTTTTTTTTTGCTCTACGCAATAACAAAGGGCCCGATGCAGAATGTTGGGCGACAAAGAACAACCGCACGCGAATATCCGCCAGGCGCCATGTACCTGACGCGTCGTGGTTGATGGGAAGGGTGGGTCGGAGGGGGGGGACAGACAAAACGGGGAAGGGGATTCGGGTGGGATGCAGAACTGAATTAAATAATGAAAAGCTACGCATCAATGTGCCAAAAAAACCCCCACCCAGGCTTCAATCAGAGCGTATTACCCGCTACATGGACACCGACGAAGAACATGGCATAAAAATATTTTTTAAAAAGTGCACAAAGGAGGAGCATGGAGAGATTTCGCTTCGTATTAAACGCTCACGAGAGAGCAAAAGGGGCAACACTTGGGTCAGGGACAAATTCGCAATGCGGGGGACGTGCGTGAGCTTGTAAAGACGATTGCCGATGGATGCGACTGGTGATGGAATGGCAACCGGAGGACGGAACGCATCCCAAGGGACGACCGCTGTGGAGATGGAGTGGCGAGATCGGTTCGTTATGCAGGATTGCGATGGATGGTAAAACAGCAGTGGACCATATGGGATGGCGACGGTATGGGGAGGACGTCATCCAGCGGTGGATAGGCAATGCCTGATAATTGCATGACAAATCTATTTGACTAGGAATTTACTGATAACTCCCAATAAAATTGAGGTTAGCGACAAGAACACCCACATTATCTGGGAGGGTTGACAGCACAAGTAGGTCAGTGTTAGCTGTCAAAATTGCTGCCCCAAATTATCCAAAAATAGCACCTCTCTGGGAATGCTGCAGGTTGGCATGGGAGATGAACAGCAATGCGACAGAATAGAGTTAAAATAAAGATTGTTTTTTTAGCCACCAAATCTTATCCTTTTTTACTGTAATTTTCTTTGTGATGCAACACAACCCAATATATGAATACTGTATAACTACATAACGTAAATATATTATTTACTTATTTATAGGACTCTTTTTTAGGAGGGTCCTGCATAGGATGTTTTATTTGACAATGTTTTCAGCCAATTAATGATGAGTGGAAACCAGAGTACCTGGAGAAAATCCACGTGGTCGAGGTTTTGTGTGTGTGTGTGTGCGGAATGTGACACCACCTAACAAACGAGCGTGCCAAATGTTTTTTTGTCACAAACCGATCTCATGCATCTGGGACAAATTTATTTTGCAGAAAACCCAGGCCAGTTTGAGAATTCTGCAACGAATTCGCCGTAATTTTGGAGTCCAGTCATTCTGCTTGTAAAGTTGCCTCCAAGTGCCCTTGAACAAGAGTCAGAGAAGGCACCGCTGCCCGAGTTATCCACACATTGCATTTTAAGCATTGCATAATTACATGTGCGTTCCTCTCCATTCATCACAACAGGGACAACGAAGTCACCTTAATTACAGCCACTCCCCTTTGCGTGGCAAGCGGAATTGACCTCTCTTCACAGAGGTGACATTAACAATCCAATTACTGACAGCGAGAGCTGCATATTTGTTGAAAAAAAATAAGTAACTGTGTGTTTTTCGTTGTTGTTGTTGTTGTTCAATCTGGGAAGGCGTTAGCGGGATACTGCGCGTGACCCGCGAATGCGTGGCGGGTGTTGACAGTTTGAGGATGTTGCTGCAGGTTTCACTCAAACTCTCTCGAAGGTCTGGCTTCCACAGCCCTCTTTCTCCAAGTCAGAAAAGTCAAAACACCCACGGGGAGGAATTGCTCATCTCGAGGCGTTAACGATCTTCCCCCACCCCCACCCAACCAATCCCCAGAGATTTTGATGAATGGTCATGACCACGTTTTGATTAAGGAACTGATGCCTTCGACACGTGGTCCCATAGGTAACAACTACTAGCGGCCATGGCAGGGCTCACGGGAAGCCACAGAGGCAGTTGGGGTGGGGGGTGGGGTCCCAAAATGTTAGGCATTTTTAATAGGGCCCTATTTTAATATAACTAAAAAATAATACTCTTTGGTTATTTCGGTAAAGTCACGTAGGTATAAAATAAAATCAATCACGACGTTTCGGGCGCAACACAAGCGTCCATCATCAGGTGAGCTTGGACGCTTGTGTTGTGCCCGAAACGTCGTGATTTATTTAATTTTCTACCTACGTGACTTTACCGAAAGAACCAAAGAGTATGGATTCCTGCAGTCACGAAAACTTCATATCAAGATTTAAAAAAAATCACTGTATTTTCTGTCGTAAATATCAAATACAATTCTGGGTCTAAACGGGGGAAGAACAATTTCCCCCATCACCCCCCCCCCCACCCCTCGCTGGATCCACCACTGCACGAGCCCATTACACATCAAAAAAATTAATTGGCGGACAATATTTCCTTCACATTTGTCTCCTTGCTTATTTTGTTATTTACATTCTCCACAACGGCACGAATGATTACGTTGAGTTATCCATTACATATAACAACAGAATAAAAAAACAAAAAACGCTGAATCCTACGCTCGAGATTCAATGCAGGCATCGTGAGCTTAATGATCGATACTGATCAATTGACGAATGCATCGTTCCACAACACTGCTCACCTCCACTGGCAGCGCCGAGTCAGCGGCTAAGTAGACCGACAAGAATTTGAACAGACTGCAAGTTAAAAACTATTTTTTTTATTATACCAGGTAAGGCCCACTGAGCTGTATAGCTCTTTTTTAGAAGCCGCCTGGCCACAAATGATAGCTCAACGAAGAACAGCAGCTTATCAGGCGGAAATTTATAACAGCCAAAAAACTCTAAAAGCGTGGTGTTGATTCCAAATGTGGAGGGAAAAACCGGAGGACCCGGAGAAAAATCCACACGACCATGGAGAGAGAGACACGCACACCCCAAATATACCGCAGGCGTCAGGGTCGGGGATCGAACCCACGACCTCCTGTAGACCAGGCGAGGTAGTTAACATCTCCTAAGCACCGTAATGATGATGAGAGGCAGAGAGAAAGACACGCAAACTCCAAATATAAAGCATCGTCAGAGTCGGGAATCGAACCCACGACCTCCTGTATACCAGGCGAGGTAGTTAACATCTCCTAAGCACCGTAATGATGATGAGAGGCAGAGAGAAAGACACGCAAACTCCAAATATAAAGCATCGTCAGAGTCGGAAATCGAACCCACGACCTCCTGTATACCAGGCGAGGTAGTTAATATCTCCTAACCACCGTGATAATGATGAGAGGCATAGAGAGAGATACGCAAACTCCAAATATGCAGGAAACATTGTCAGGGTCAGGGATATAACCCACGACCTCCTGTATACCAGGCGAGGTAGTTAACATCTCCTAACTATCGTGATGATGATGAGAGCCATAGAGAGAGACACGCACACCCCAAATATACCGCAGGCGTCAGGGTCGGGGATCGAACCCACGACCTCCTGTATACCAGGCGAGGTAGTTAACATCTCGCCACTGCTCACCGTTAGACCGTTTTCGTTTCCCTCTCCGACACGGGCCGACAACATTAACTCCGCACCCAACTCTTCGCAAAATCCTACCGCGGTACGTTTCCAATATTGTTCGGTGCATTGTACTGTTGCACACTCGAAATGAAGGACGTGGGCAGGTGCTCCAAATCGAGAGCAAGCACATTTATTGTGGTTAATCTGTAAGATGCAACAGCACGTGTGTCACACACAGCAATTATTCAACCGAGTCGCCATTAACCACGTGACTGGTGTACAAGTGCGGTTAATCAATAACCCTGCCAGCCCCCTACAGGCCCAACTCCACGTTACCGCATGCTGCTGTACACACGTGCATCGATGTACTGCACAGCACATCAGGACTTTCACAGAACCACACTTTACTCCCTTGCTGCACAATGAAATAATTAAAAGAGTGATCCAATTCCTAATGTGCCACACTACTATTAATGTGTATAAATATATATTTCAAAAAATACTCAAGTTGCGTGTCCTCGCTATTTGCGAATAGGTGTTGCAACAATTTTCTCCCCAAACGATTTGATAAATTGTCATTGTTGGGTGCATTCCAGCACCGCGTGTGGCTGCAGGGGATTAATTCGGCACCACTGCAACATTTGCCAATTAAACAAATCCATTCTCACACTTTCGACGCGTTTAATGTGGAAAGTAAAGAATCAATTTTAATTGACGGCCTGAATGAGCAAAAATGATGCGGTGTTATTTTGGTAAAAACATTTAAACGACACGCTGCTGCTGCTGCTGTTGTTATTGCGTTGAGCGATTATTATTATTATTTACAGCCTTCCTTTGTTCATACTCCATCGAGTACGCAAATGTGTTGACATTACGCAATAACCCGTCCAACCATTCGTAAAAGAAAGACCACATTCTCCGCGATTCGCGCAGAGGTACGGGGTGGCATTGGAACCTGCAAAACAAACTCACCATGAACTGAGGCCTCCCGATTCCCACCGGATCTCAGACGCCACAGCTAAAGCATTGGTCACGGTGCAGTGTCGTGGCCCCGATGTGTCTCGGCGAGCGGTGGCGCAGTGGTTGAGTCCTTCGGCAGAGTTCTGGCCAAAGGTGCTGAGCGATATTCGATTCGCTCCCTGGGCCCCCTCGCTCTGACCAACACGGCAATCAGTTTAAAGTATGAATCAAACGACCATCGTGAGCAACAAGGCGTGGGGCAGGCTTGCGTCGAGCAGTGGATTGACGATTGGAGTTTGTAAATGATTACACTACGCCCTGTTCAATTTTAAATTGGGGCGATGTTAACTACCTCGCCTGGTAGACAGGAGATCGTGGGTTCGATCACAATCCTGACGATGCCTGCTGTATATTTGGAGTTTGCGTGTCTCTCTCCCCGTGGTCGCGTGGATTTTTCTCCGGGTCCTCCTGTTTTCCCCCCTACAACATTGGAATGAACACCACGCTTTTAAAGTATTTGGCTGCTATAAATGCCCCACATGAAGATAAGCCACTTTGTGGCCAGGTCGCATCTGAAAAAGAGCTACATAGCTCGGTGGGCCTTATCCGGTCAAATACATAGTAAAATAAATAGTCAACAAAAAATGTACTGCATTATTTGGTTGTAAGACGTGGAAAGGCGAGGTATAATGCCTGGAGTTGGACGAGACTTGCTCTTCAGAACTTGCACTCAACTAAGGTGAGTTTTATTCAGTACAGCATACTGTAGCAAAGAGATCGAATGCCCAAATACAACTCAGCACATAGCTGAGTCCCCGCTTCTGTCAGGCGGCCACATTTGCTCAAATGTATTTTTCTGGAGATTAAAGACAAGAGGATAGCAGTGTAGTTCTTAAGGAACTTTTGATGGGTTTTTTTTTTTGCACAGACACACAAATGACCATGCGCCTTTTACAAATGCGTGCGTCTCGTTTGAAACGTTTTGTTCGATGGGCAGAACATTCCTTTACAATTTATAATGGCCAAAAAGCTACATTATTTGTAATTATGTTTCGGGGTAATTTAATTAAGTGATTCGTTCATTGTTTCTTTTTTAAAGGGCATGTACTGTACCGTGGAGTACAATGCAGCAATCACTTTGCCAGCGTGTTGCAAACATTGTGAACGTATCTCCAGCACGTAATGAGTTCGGTAGCTAATAAATAAATAACCCCACGCTGCACTTTAAGTATTTTGAGTCATCCACCCAAACGCACTGTAGTTTGATATTTTTAGAACCTTGTAAAACGATACACATACGTTGGTTCTTCGTGTACCCTTGCTTGTAAACGAAGATCATTATTGCAGGCCTAGCTTGAGTTAATTGAGTTAATTGCAAGCGATGATGATTTAAACGTTCGGCTGGCCTCCTTTCCAACAACAACAACATTAACATCTATTATATGAGAAATCAACGACATGCACGACATATTCTTGGTTCTTTCGTAAAGTCACGTAATAATAAAAAATATATAATAAATATATTTTTATTATTTTATTGTTTCCCTTCTGCGTGACTTTACCGAAAGAACCAAGAATATGAATTCCTGCAGTCACGAAAGCTTTAAATCAAGACATGCACGACTTTAAGAGCAACGCTATAATATATCACGACGCACAATAATTTGACGTATCAACAACAATAATTGCAGGATTCGCCATTTGTAGCTGTGGATCGAGCGAGCGCCCTTATGAATGCACATCGAACTCTTGAATATCTATCAGGTAGTTGTGCATGCTGGTTCTCGTCTGATCTTTGGCCCATGGATTTGTTGATATACAACACAAGGCTTGTGACAATTCAGCGTTTTGATTTTAGAACATCGTATAACAAAGCATCGTCTCACGTTTGCCATCTCGCTTATTTTGCCTCCGGGTTATTCTGCGTTTGTTTGTTACACTTTCGTCCACTCTAATCGCCGAAATGTAACAGCGTGCAATTGAACAGACATTTCAAATCGTCGATTGTCACGCGCACGACTCCAGACGCGCGTTATTAGTGCATAGATGGATTTGCATCGACGGGTCGTTGCGCGCTTTTACTGCACAGGGAGAGGCGGGGATGTCGGTCTACGTAGAGTCTACGTAGAGACTCCCGTCTCTCCACGTCTCGCAGACATTCATCGAAGGTCAGTCAACAAGTCACCGTCTCTGTTACAAAAGAGCACGCAGGCGTTAGCTCTTCTCCATGCTACTTCTATCTAGAGGTGACAATTCAACATTAGCTCTGGCAGGAAGCAGTGCATGCACAAGATTATCACGATTTGTGCCCCACAAATGTGTCTTTATTTCATCAACCTACGGTGATGCGAGGATGATGGGACGATAGACCCCCAACTGGGTTTTGAATTTCATCCTCCACACGACCACACTGGCTTGAGCGCTCTAATCGCAAGCACAACCTGACTACGTAATACATACGGTACAGCATGTACGTAAAAGACAACACCGTACAAGTGTGTATGAGACATTTGGAAAAGGACACTGAAGTTGTACGTTGAAAAAACGCACGCGAAGATGAACGTTATACATGGTACAAAAGCTCTCAGCATTACCCAGACCGCCAACTCAAAAGGAACTGAACGTGCGGCCATCTTATCGTCTGGACCACCGACTCAAAAGAGACAGCTGCATTTTTTGAGTGCCAAACAGTGATTTAATTCACCGTGAAGAGGCTGCCAAAACGCAACGGGAAGTCTCTGTGCGTCCTGTCTGCCTATTTATTCATATAAAAAAATGTGTCCATTCTGCTGGTCAGTGTGGGCGTTTCTCTCATAAACAACCGGACAACAGCGCGCTTAACCACGTGCCGTGGTTTATTGAATCACGCGAGAGTCCAGGGACGCAACGAGCCTCTCCTCTGTCGGGGGAGACTTGAGTGAAATCCATTGACCGTTGCTCCGCCGCGAGTTACGGCCTGCTGAGTGGCGCGTTGATGAGTCGCACGTTCGCCCCTCGTGTGGGGCTAATGTCGCTCGTCATCGCCGACAATTAGCAGCTCCATTCGAGACGCAGGCACCTCCCGCGTTAATGCCCCCTTGAGACCCCCCCCCGCAACCCCAGGATCCAGGATACACCCCGGCGGCGATGAATGGAAATAGCTCCACGGCACCTTCAGAGCGCAGTCAAACTCTGCCGCCGCTGTCGAGGGGACTGGCCCGGCGATGCAGCCCGCCTGGCAGAGGCGGCTGCGGGTTGCAGGACGCGGGGCACGAGCTGGTGGCCAGGGGGGGAAAGGGTGGACGACGTCGCGAGGGTGGTCGACGTTGTCCGAGGCTTGCACATTGAGACCTCTTGTTGTTCGGCAATAACGACGACGATGATGGTAGTAGTGGTGGTGGTGGCCACACGGTTTAATTTTTCCACCTGGAATATTTTCCGTTTTTTCGTTGTTGCACTGGAGTAGGCACGTGACTCGTAGCCACTGAGCCTGTTAAATAGTTTTCTTTTTGCATTACCGGTAATCGAATGAAAAACAAAACGATAAGGAATTGGTCGCCAGTTTTTTTTTGCCGCTAATATAGAAACGTCTAAAGCAATAAGCGTAGCATGATTTACCTGTTGAGCTGCTATGGTGGATAATGGTTATAACCATTATGATAATCATCAGCAGACTTGGATCTGCAATCCAGCGGTCGCTGCCGGCACGATTCCATCTCCCGGCACACGCAGTGGAAACAATGGGGGAAAAAAAACAATGGGAAAAAAACAATGGAAAACAATGAAAAAAACAATGCGAAAAAAACAATGGGAAAAAAAACAATGGGCTCGTTTCTTAAATCCCTCCCTACCCCTATCCAACCGGCAGTATAAATGGGTTCCCCACAGTGAGTCGATCGGCGGGTTGGTCACGTGCGGTGGGGTAAAGTGCATGGGTAAGGGAACGTCCACCTCTTCCAAGACGTCTGGTCGACGTGGACGAGTCGATCAAGTTGCCCTCTGGAGCTCCGTCTATCCCTGGTGTGACCAAGCAAGCAATTGCAGGGCTGCACCTTTACCCTTGAACTGAGAATGCATTTGCAGGGTGCTTCAAAACATTTTTGTTAACACGTATATGGGACTATCGCTGTTAACGGGAAAAGAACGGATAATACAGCTCTGACATGATAACAAATCTTGATCTGAAGCTTTCGAGACTGCAGGAATCCATACTCTTTGGTTCTTTCGGTAAAGTCACGTAGGTTGCTTGTGTTGCGATCGTAAAGTCGTGATCTATAATGTTTTCTACCTACGTGACTTTACCGAAAGAACCAAAGAGAATGATAACAAATGCAAATGTTAATGGGTTCAAAAAGTCAAAGAGTCTCCCGCTTGTTCGCCATCGTTGTCAACGCGTTGCCTGGAATCGTCTCCAGGTGGTCTCCAGAGGCCCGGATGCACACTTCTCGTGGTGTTGTTGCAATTGTCGGAAGCGTTAACATTGTTTTGAAGCACCCCGTATTACAAAAATTGCCAGAAAGGTTGTAAGGCGACACGCGGACTAATCTCCATCAGCCCCTCCTGAATGGAATAGCGTTTCCCCCTCACAAGCGTGTGTGCCCCGGTTTCCTTCCACACGTGGACGCACTCACGAAGTGGCCGATCACACCTTAATATATGTGTAGGACCGCAGAGCTTGAGGAGGAATTTGGCACTGGCCTCGCGGACTGGCTTCCTTCCCCGCTTTGCCTGCTGGTTCCCGGTGACCCCGAGTCGTTCCTCTCTTCACGAGAGCGAGCGAAAGCTTTGCGGCGTGTAACGAAGTATTTATTTATTTCTCTGCCAGATGTCCCTTTTGTAACTTTTGGGTAAAAAATTTTTTTTAGTTTAAGACCCGGCCTATTCATTGGCACACGTAAAAAAAAAAACACGAAATAATCGCGAGCGTCATTGTGGGGAACACGAGCAACACATTCAATAACCAGGCAATGTTCCCTCCACTCAAACTCAATGAGTAAATACCGGCAGCCTCACTTCCACATCCCAGCAGCCACACGACCCCTCTGGGAGCGCATAACTTAGCAACAATTGGCTCGATGCAAGCGAGCTCTGGACCCGCCTCGGCATTTAAAAACCAATCGCGGGTGGACTTGCCAGAAAAGCACCGTCTCTACCAGACATGGGCCCGAGTTTGACACACACACACAACAACAACACAACAAAACTATTGTGTTACAGGGCCTTAATTAAAGTTTCACCCAGACCTTAATTAAAGTTCCACCCACGCCTCACCAACCTCCACCCATGGGGCATAAGCGCAAAGCCCCCTATGTGCCTGCGGGGTGGAGCAAACCCATGCACCACATCCGAGAAGTCTTCCCAATCCACAAACACAGCGGTGGTCTACCCACCCTCAACACGCACAGGACCAGAAGCAACCGCTTGCCTGAGGGACTTTGCGTTCGCTAAATAAATAAAATAATCAGTAGATCGAACTGTCTCAGTTGACCCAATGGGTTCACGTCTCTCCAAGTCCTCCCCCCGGTTGCCCTTGTCCACCCAGCAGTGTCAACGGGTTTCACTACAGCTCGCCGATCGGCGGTGGGTCAGGTGTGGTGTGGTAAAGTGTCACTTGCTCCCACCTGCTGCTGTCAGAGATGTCCGGTCAGCGTGGAGGAGTAGGCCAAAATAGCCCCTATATAGCGAGGCGCTCTCCAGCTCCCCCCCCCCCCTCCCCCAGTGGAGGTCTCTCTGCCAGCAGTGGTGGGAGCAAGCATTTGCAGGGGCTGCACCTTTACCTGTCTATGTACAATCTGTCGATTGTTGCAGAGTAATAACACCGCCGAGGCAGGAATGGAACTGCCACTGGAGTTGGACTCAGCGTTGACGTTAATTTGGTGAATCACGGCCTCAGGTTGAGGAGGCTAAAAAACACCCCACCGCTGTGGGTGTTGCAGTCCGAGGTGGTAATTGCGTGCGGGTGGAGTCCACGTAGTCGCTGTAATACCGTGGTGAGTGGCTTCATCGTCAGTTCTTCTCCAGTCGGCGGGCGCGCGTACCCAGTCGATCGTCGTCAGCTGCTGCTTCCCAAGTTTCAATCGTCGATGGATCCAACGTGCACGTGGTCGCCTGGAACTGTCCGACGGTGGAAGTGTCCTTTGTCTGCATTCTCAACCTGCAGGCATGGTCTTCAACGGGACGTGGTTCTGATCACTTGACCACCGCTCCTATATGAGTGAATGCCTCAACGTTTATCGAGAGAGAAAGGGTGGGGGAGGGGGGGGGATAAAATAAACCAAAGTATGTCTGCCTTTCATGCGGAGTCTTTGGTTTGCTTAAGCTCGTCTTTACTTTGTTAGAATTATTAAAGTGCAGTTACAGTTGTATGTTCGTACAATGTGTGCAGGGTGCTGCGATACTTGAAAAAGGCACTTAACAAATATTTAACTGAAATCAATACTATGGTTAATATGAAATGTTATTCAATAGTATTACACAAGCTGTGCACGGGATGTATTTAATGCTTTTTTAATGTGCCCGTTTGACAACTGAATAATCTAATTTATATTGAAATAGTGCCTTCACTCGCGGCGCTTGACTTAGCTTAGGAAACGGTGACAGAATGGAATGATTCCGGTGGCAGGGTCGCACTACAAGGTATCGAGGAATGGGTGACAGCGATAGAGGGGCCATTAGGAAGTACTCAAGGTCAGGGGGAGGGAGATGAAGGGGTGGGAAGGGGGCGAGAGGAGGGATGAGAATGGGCAACAGAGAAGAGGTGAGGCTTGACGAGAGGGACGGAAGGAGGTGAATGAGGGGGACTGCTGAATTTACAGGAGCAGTGTATGGGCAGTGCTGAGTCTATGGGTAGTGCTGAGTCTATGGGCAGTGTTGAGTCTATGGCCAGTGTTGAGTCCATGGGCAGTGTTGAGTCTATGGGCAGTGTTGAGTCTATGGGCAGTGTTGAATCTATGGGTTGTGTTAAGTCTATGGGCAGTGTTGAGTCTATGGGCAGTGTTGAGTCTATGGGCAGTGCTGAGTCTATGGGCAGTGCTGAGTCTATGGGTAGTATTGAGTCGATGGGCAGTGCTGAGTCTATGGGCAGTTCTAGATTTAAAGCTTTCGTGACTGCAAGGATCCATACTCTTTGGTTCTATTCGGTAAAGTCACGTAGGTAAAAAATAAAACAACAAAAATCACGACGTTTCGGCCACAACACAAGCGGCCTTCATCAGGTGAAGGGACCAGACTGTCTCGAGGACAGCGCTGGAGTGAACACAGCCACGCTCAGACCGCGACCTTCAAGCTGTGTGCGAGGAAACAAGGTGCCTTGACAAAGGAATTAGTATAAAAAATAGCATTTGATTGGCCGACTTAGCATGATGAACGGTGTAGAGGTGGTGTACATGCGGGTGAACATGCCGGTTGGCGAGGGGGGGAGGGGGAGTTTACCTATTGATGGTGTGAAAAGGGAATTTTTTAGAGCTGCGAAAGTTTGGGGTACCACTAGAAAAATATACTGTACCATTGAAAATTAGTTTAATGTTTAGTTCGATTTAGAACATCTTTCCAATGGTTGCTTAATTTGAAACCATCTTCTCGGTTGAAATTGTGTCTGTGTTTGTGGATCTGAATTGCCTCGTGAACAAATCTCAGATAAAAACCCGTGGGTTTTGCAAAGAACCTTGGTATCGGAGAAAATGATATCGTGATCACCCACAACGTTGTAACAGTGATCAGCTACGGTTTCAAATCTGATTTGTGCTCGCGAATTCGGTCAGAGACATGTCGCTTTGTCTCCCCGATATAACAATCACCGCAGGTACAACTCAATTTGTAAACCCCGGGGTACTGTAAGTCAGGAATGACATCCTTCACGGATGGGATCAGATCACGAATTATGTGTACTGTATTGAACCGGACCTGGATCTTGTGTTTGTTTAGAATTTTGGAAATATTTTTAGTAACGCCTGCTATATATGGTAGAGTGATGGTTTTGACCGGATTATCAAGTGGTTGTTTCTGTATGGAGGGAGAAACAGCTTGGCGGATGGTACGGTCAGAGTATCCATTCCTTTTGAGGGCCAGGTGTACATGTTTTAATTCACTGGTCAGGTGGTGTTGGTCCGAAATGCAATGAGCCCTCTCATCAAAACTTTATACCATGGGCAGTGCTGAGTCTATGGGCAGTGTTGAGTCGAGTCTATGGGCAGTGTTGAGTCTATGGGCAGTGTTGAGTACATGGGCAGTGTTGAGTCTATGGGTAGTGTTGAGTCTATGGGTAGTGTTGAGTCTATGGGCAGTGCTGAGTCTATGGGCAGTGCTGAGTCTATGGGCGGTGTTCAGTCTATGGGTAGTGTTGAGTCTATGGGCAGTGTTTAGTCTATGGTGCAGTGTTGAGTCTATGGGCAGTGTAGAGTCTATGGGCAGTGCTGAGTCTATGGGTAGTGTTGAGTCTATGAGCAGTGTTGAGTCTATGGGCAGTGTTGAGTCTATGGGTAGTGATGAGTCTATGGGTAGTGTTGAGTCTATGGGTTGTGTTGAGTCTATGGGCAGGTCTATGGGCAGTGTTAAATCTATGGGCAGTGCTGAGTCTATGGGCAGTGCCTAGTCTATGGGTAGTGTTGAGTCTATGGGCAGTGTTGAGTCTATGGGCAGTGTTGAGTCTATGGGTAGTGTTGAGTCTATGGGCAGTGCTGAGTCTATGGGCAGTGCTTAGTCTATGGGTAGTGTTGAGTCTATGGACAGTGTTGAGTCTATGGGTAGTGTTGAGTCTATGGGCAGTGTTGAGTCTATGGGTAGTGTTGAGTCTATGGGTAGTGTTGAGTCTATGGGCAGTGTTTAGTCTATGGTGCAGTGTTGAGTCCATGGGCAGTGTTGAGTCCATGGGCAGTGTTGAGTCTACGGGCAGTGTTGAGTCTATGGGCAGTGTTGAGTCTATGGGCAGTGTTGAGTCTATGGGCAGTGTTGAGTCTATGGGCAGTGCTGAGTCTATGGGCAGTGCTGAGTCTATGGGTAGTGTTGAGTCTATGGGCATTGTTGAGTCTATGGGCAGTGTTGTGTATATGGGAAGTGTTGAGTCTATGGGCAGTGCTGAGTCTATGGGCAGTGCTGAGTCTATGGGCAGTGTTGAGTATATTGGCAGTGTTGAGTCTATGGGCAGTGTTGAGTCTATGGGCAGTGTTGAGTCTATGGGCAGTGCTGAGTCTATGGGCAGTGCTGAGTCTATGGGTAGTGTTGAGTCTACGGGCAGTGCTGAGTCTATGGGCGGTGTTGAGTCTATCGGTAGTGTTGAGTCTATGGGCAGTGTTGAGTCTATGGGCAGTGCTGAATCTATGGGCAGTGCTGAGTCTATGGGCAGTGTTGAGTCTTTGGGCAGTGCTGAGTCTATGGGCAGTGTTGAGTCTATGGGCAGTGCTGAGTCTATGGGCAGTGCTGAGTCTATGGGCAGTGCTGAGTCTATGGGCAGTGTTGAGTATATGGGCAGTGTTGAGTCTATGGGCAGTGTTGAGTCTATGGGCAGTGTTGAGTCTATGGGCAGTGTTGAGTCTACGGGGAGTGCTGAGTCTATGGGCGGTGTTGAGTCTATCGGTAGTGTTGAGTCTATGGGCAGTGTTGAGTCTATGGGCAGTGCTGAATCTATGGGCAGTGCTGAGTCTATGGGCAGTGTTGAGTCTTTGGGCAGTGCTGAGTCTATAGGCAGTGTTGAGTCTATGGGCAGTGCTGAGTCTATGGGCAGTGCTGAGTCTATGGGCAGTGTTGAGTATAAAGGCAGTGTTGAGTCTATGGGCAGTGTTGAGTCTATGGGCAGTGTTGAGTCTATGGGCAGTGTTGAGTCTATGGGCAGTGTTGAGTCTTTGGGCAGTGCTGAGTCTATGGGCAGTGCTGAGTCTATGGGTAGTGTTGAGTCTATGGGCAGTGTTGAGTCTATGGGCAATGTTGAGTATATGGGCAGTGTTGAGTCTATGGGCAGTGCTGAGTCTATGGGCGGTGTTGAGTCTATCGGTAGTGTTGAGTCTATGGGCAGTGTTGAGTCTATGGGCAGTGTTGTGTATATGGGAAGTGTTGAGTCTATAGGCAGTGCTGAGTCTATGGGCAGTGCTGAGTCTATGGGCAGTGTTGAGTATATTGGCAGTGTTGAGTCTATGGGCAGTGTTGAGTCTATGGGCAGTTTTGAGTCTATGGGCAGTGCTGAATCTATGGGCAGTGCTGAGTCTATGGGCAGTGCTGAGTCTATGGGCAGTGATGAGTCTATGGGCAGTGTTGAGTATATGGGCAGTGCTGAGTCTATGGTCAGTGTTGATTCTATGGGCAGTGTTGAGTATTTGGGCAGTGTTGAGTCTATGGGCAGTGTTGAGTCTCTGGGCAGTGCTGAGTCTATGGGCAGTGTTGAGTCTATGGGCAGTGTTGAGTATATGGGCAGTGTTGAGTCTATGAGCAGTGTTGAGTCTATGGGCAGTGCTGAATATATGGGCAGTGCTGAGTCTATGGGCAGTGCTGAGTCCATGGGCAGTGTTGAGTCTATGGGCAGTGTTGAGTCTATGGGCAGTGTTGAGTCTATGGGCAGTGTTGAGTCTATGGGCAGTGTTGAGTCTATGGGCAGTGCTGAGTCTATGGGCAGTGCTGAGTCTATGGGTAGTGTTGAGTCTATGGGCAGTGTTGAGTCTATGGATAGTGTTGAGTCTATGGGCAGTATTGAGTCTATGGGCAGTGTTGAGTCTATGGGCAGTGCTGAGTCTATGGGCAGTGTTGAGTCTATGGGCAGTGTTGAGTCTATGGGCAGTGTTGAGTCTATGGGTAGTGCTGAGTCTATGAGCAGTGCTGAGTCTATGGGTAGCGTTGAGTCTATGGGCAGTGTTGAGTCTATGGGCAGTGTTGAGTCTATGGGCAGTGTTGAGTCTATGGGCAATGCTGAGTCTATGAGCAGTGCTGAGTCTATGGGCAGTGTTGAGTCTATGGGCAGTGTTGAGTATATGGGCAGTGCTGAGTCTAAGGGCAGTGTTGAGTCTATGGGCAGTGTTGAGTATATGGGCAGTGTTGAGTCTATGGGCAGTGTTGAGTCTATGGGCAGTGTTGAGTCTATGGGCAGTGTTGAGTCTATGGATAGTGTTGAGTCTATGGGCAGTGCTGAGTCTATGGGCAGTGTTGAGTCTATGGGCAGTGTTGAGTATATGGGCAGTGTTGAGTCTATGGGCAGTGTTGAGTCTATGGGCAGTGTTGAGTCTATGGGCAGTGCTGAGTCTATGGGCAGTGCTGAGACTATGGGTAGTGTTGAGTCTATGGGCAGTGTTGAGTCTATGGATAGTGTTGAGTCTATGGGCAGTATTGAGTCTATGGGCAGTGTTGAGTCTATGGGCAGTGCTGAGTCTATGGGCAGTGTTGAGTCTATGGGCAGTGTTGAGTCTATGGGCAGTGTTGAGTCTATGGGTAGTGCTGAGTCTATGAGCAGTGTTGAGTCTATGGGTAGTGTTGAGTCTATGGGCAGTGTTGAGTCTATGGGCAGTGTTGAGTCTATGGGTAGTGTTGAGTCTATGGGCAGTGTTGAGTCTATGGGCAGTGTTGAGTCTATGGGCAGTGTTGAGTCTATGGGCAATGCTGAGTCTATGAGCAGTGCTGAGTCTATGGGCAGTGTTGAGTCTATGGGCAGTGTTGAGTATATGGGCAGTGCTGAGTCTAAGGGCAGTGTTGAGTCTATGGGCAGTGTTGAGTATATAGGCAGTGTTGAGTCTATGGGCAGTGTTGAGTCTATGGGCAGTGTTGAGTCTATGGGCAGTGTTGAGTCTATGGATAGTGTTGAGTCTATGGGCAATGCTGAGTCTATGGGCAGTGTTGAGTCTAGGGGCAGTGTTGAGTATATGGGCAGTGTTGAGTCTATGGGCAGTGTTGAGTCTATGGGCAGTGTTGAGTCTATGGGCAGTGCTGAATCTATGGGTAGTGTTGAGTCTATGGGCAGTGCTGAGTCTATGGGCGGTGTTGAATCTATGGGTAGTGTTGAGTCTATGGGCAGTGTTGAGTCTATGGGCAGTGCTGAATCTCAACACTGCCCATAGACTCAACACTGCCCATAGACTCAGCACTGCCCATAGACTCAGTGCTGCCCATATACTCAACACTGCCCATAGACGCAACACTGCTCATAGACTCAACACTGCCCATATAATCAACACTGCCCATAGACTCAACACTGCCCATAGACTCAACACTGCCCATATACTCAACACTGCCCATAGACTCAACACTACCCATAGACTCAACACTACCCATAGACTCAACACTGCCCATAGACTCAACACTGCCCATAGACTCAACACTGCCGATAAACTCAGCACTGCCGATAGACTCAACACTACCCATAGACTCAACACTGCCCATAGACTCAACACTGCCCATAGACTCAACACTGCCCATAGACTCAGCACTGCCCATAGATTCAGCACTGCCCATAGACTCAACACTGCCCATAGACTCAACACTGCCCATAGACTCAACACTGCCCATATACTCAACACTGCCCATAGACTCAACACTGCCCATATACTCAACACTGCCCATAGACTCAACACTGCCCATAAACTCAGCACTGCCGATAGACTCAACACTACCCATAGACTCAACACTGCCCATAGACTCAACACTGCCCATATACTCAACACTGCCAATAGACTCAACACTGCCCATAGACTCAGGACTGCCCATAGACTCAACACTGCCCGTAGACTCAACACTGCCCATAGACTCAACGCTGCCCAATAGACTCAACACTGCCCAAAGACTCAGCACTGCCCATAGACTCAGCACTGCCCATAGACTCAACACTACCCATAGACTCAGCACTGCCCATAGACTCAGCACTGCCCATATACTCAACACTGCCCATAGACTCAACACCGCCCATAGACTCAGCACTGCTCATAGACTCAGCACTGCCCATAGATTCAGCACTGCCCATAGACTCAACACTGCCGATAGACTCAACACTGCCCATAGACTCAACACTGCCCATAGACTCAATACTGCCCATAGGCTCAACACTGCCCATATACTCAACACTGCCCATAGACTCAGCACTGCCCATAGACTCAGCACTGCCCATAGACTCAACACTGCCCATTTATTCAAATGGACGAGTCCATCTATGTTCGGAAAAGAGGAGGGGGGAGACGAAAATAATGCATGCGGTCTGAAAGCCACCGTAAGCGTGAACAATCAATTAAGACCCGAAATGGTTTATCAAATCATTGCAATGAATGCTAAGCCATAATCCATCTTCTCGGTTGAAATTGTCTCTGTGTTTGTATATGGGGATAGCCTCATGAACGAATCTCTCATGGTAGCCAGATGGCTTGCAAAGAACCTCTGCTTTGGAGAAGTCAATGTCATGTGAGCCTACTGAATTATAACATTGATCTGCCACGGCCGAGGTGTTGGTCCTACCGTGTTTTAGGTCTGCTTTGTGTTCACGAATGCGGTCCGAGACATGTCGTTTGGTTTCTCCAATGTAACTACTACCACAGAGGCAACTTAGTTTGTAGACGCCAGGGTACTGTATGTCCGGAAAAAAGCCACTTTTTTCAAATTTTCTTGCTGTGGTTTTCACACCTGATGATAATTGCTTGTGTTGCAGTCGAAACGTCGTGATAATTTTATTGTTTTATATTTTTATTATTGTATTGTTTCCCTTCTACGTGACTTACCAAAACAACCAAGACTATGATCCCTGCACTCACGAAAGCTTTAAATCAAAACTCCCCAAAGACTCAAGAATGCCCATATACTCAACATTGCCCATAGACTCAACACTTCCCATAGACTCAGCACTGCTCATAGACTCAGCACTGCCCATAGACTCAACACTGCCCATAGACTCAACACTGCCCATAGACTCAACACTGCCCATATACTCAACACTGCCCATAGACTCAACACTACCCATAGACTCAACACTGCCCATAGACTCAACACTGCCCATAGACTCAACACTGCCCATAGACTCAACACTGCCCATATACTCAACACTGCCCATAGACTCAACACTGCCCATATACTCAACACTGCCAATAGACTCAACACTACCCATAGACTCAACACTGCCCATAGACTCAACACTGCCCGTAGACTCAACACTGCCCATAGACTCAACGCTGCCCAATAGACTCAACACTGCCCATAGACTCAGCACTGCCCATAGACTCAGCACTGCCCAAAGACTCAACACTGCCCATAGACTCAACACTGCCCATAGACTCAACACTGCCCATAGACTCAGCACTGCCCATAGACTCAACACTGCCCATAGACTCAGCACTGCCCATATGCTCAACACTGCCCATAGACTCAACACTGCCCATAGACTCAGCACTGCCCATAGACTCAGCACTGCCCATAGATTCAGCACTGCCCATAGACTCAACACTGCCCATAGACTCAACACTGCCCATAGACTCAACACTGCCCATATACTCAACACTTCCCATAGACTCAACACTGCCCATAGACTCAGCACTGCCCATAGACTCAACACTGCCCATAGACTCAACACTGCCCAAATACTCAACACTGCCCATAGACTCAGCACTGCCCATAGACTCAACAGTGCCCATAGACTCAACACTGCCCATAGACTCAGCACTGCCCATAGACTCAACACTGCCCATAGACTCAACACTGCCCATAGACTCAACACTGCCCATAGACTCAACACTGCCCATCTACTCAACACTGCCCATAGATTCAGCACTGCCCATAGACTCAACACTGCCCATAGACTCAACACTGCCCATAGAATCAACACTGCCCATAGACTCAGCACTGCCCA
Organism: Petromyzon marinus; assembly: GCF_048934315.1. Taxonomy (NCBI): domain Eukaryota; kingdom Metazoa; phylum Chordata; class Hyperoartia; order Petromyzontiformes; family Petromyzontidae; genus Petromyzon; species Petromyzon marinus. Next base: position 9,550,477 of record NC_133704.1, read on the forward strand.
TAGACTCAACACTGGCCATAGACTCAGCACTGCCCATAGACTCAGCACTGCCCATAGACTCAACACTGCCCATAGACTCAGCACTGCCCATAGACTCAACACTGCCCATAGACTCAACACTGCCCAAATACTCAACACTGCCCATAGACTCAACACAGCCCATAGACTCAGCACTGCCCATATGCTCAACACTGCCCATAGACTCAACACTGCCGATAGACTCAGCACTGCCCATAGACTCAGCACTGCCCATAGATTCAGCACTGCCCATAGACTCAACACTGCCCATAGATTCAACACTACCCATAGATTCAACACCGCCCATAGACTCAGCACTGCCCATAGACTCAACACTACCCATAGACTCAGCACTGCCCATAGACTCAGCACTGCCCATATACTCAACACTGCCCATAGACTCAACACCGCCCATGGACTCAGCACTGCTCATAGACTCAGCACTGCCCATAGATTCAGCACTGCCCATAGACTCAACACTGCCGATAGACTCAACACTGCCCATAGACTCAACACTGCCCATAGACTCAATACTGCCCATAGGCTCAACACTGCCCATATACTCAACACTGCCCATAGACTCAGCACTGCCCATAGACTCAGCACTGCCCATAGACTCAACACTGCCCATTTATTCAAATGGACGAGTCCATCTATGTTCGGAAAAGAGGAGGGGGGAGACGAAAATAATGCATGCGGTCTGAAAGCCACCGTAAGCGTGAACAATCAATTAAGACCCGAAATGGTTTATCAAATCATTGCAATGAATGCTAAGCCATAATCCATCTTCTCGGTTGAAATTGTCTCTGTGTTTGTATATGGGGATAGCCTCATGAACGAATCTCTCATGGTAGCCAGATGGCTTGCAAAGAACCTCTGCTTTGGAGAAGTCAATGTCATGTGAGCCTACTGAATTATAACATTGATCTGCCACGGCCGAGGTGTTGGTCCTACCGTGTTTTAGGTCTGCTTTGTGTTCACGAATGCGGTCCGAGACATGTCGTTTGGTTTCTCCAATGTAACTACTACCACAGAGGCAACTTAGTTTGTAGACGCCAGGGTACTGTATGTCCGGAAAAAAGCCACTTTTTTCAAATTTTCTTGCTGTGGTTTTCACACCTGATGATAATTGCTTGTGTTGCAGTCGAAACGTCGTGAGAATTTAATTGTTTTATATTTTTATTATTGTATTGTTTCCCTTCTACGTGACTTACCAAAAGAACCAAGACTATGATCCCTGCACTCACGAAAGCTTTAAATCAAAACTGCCCAAAGACTCAAGAATGCCCATATACTCAACATTGCCCATAGACTCAACACTTCCCATAGACTCAGCACTGCTCATAGACTCAGCACTGCCCATAGACTCAACACTGCCCATAGGCTCAACACTGCCCATAGACTCAACACTGCCCATATACTCAACACTGCCCATAGACTCAACACTACCCATAGACTCAACACTGCCCATAGACTCAACACTGCCCATAGACTCAATACTGCCCATAGGCTCAACACTGCCCATATACTCAACACTGCCCATAGACTCAGCACTGCCCATAGACTCAGCACTGCCCATAGACTCAACACTGCCCATTTATTCAAATGGACGAGTCCATCTATGTTCGGAAAAGAGGAGGGGGGAGACGAAAATAATGCATGCGGTCTGAAAGCCACCGTAAGCGTGAACAATCAATTAAGACCCGAAATGGTTTATCAAATCATTGCAATGAATGCTAAGCCATAATCCATCTTCTCGGTTGAAATTGTCTCTGTGTTTGTATATGGGGATAGCCTCATGAACGAATCTCTCATGGTAGCCAGATGGCTTGCAAAGAACCTCTGCTTTGGAGAAGTCAATGTCATGTGAGCCTACTGAATTATAACATTGATCTGCCACGGCCGAGGTGTTGGTCCTACCGTGTTTTAGGTCTGCTTTGTGTTCACGAATGCGGTCCGAGACATGTCGTTTGGTTTCTCCTATGTAACTACTACCACAGAGGCAACTTAGTTTGTAGACGCCAGGGTACTGTATGTCCGGAAAAAAGCCACTTTTTTCAAATTTTCTTGCTGTGGTTTTCACACCTGATGATAATTGCTTGTGTTGCAGTCGAAACGTCGTGAGAATTTAATTGTTTTATATTTTTATTATTGTATTGTTTCCCTTCTACGTGACTTACCAAAATAACCAAGACTATGATCCCTGCACTCACGAAAGCTTTAAATCAAAACTGCCCAAAGACTCAAGAATGCCCATATACTCAACATTGCCCATAGACTCAACACTTCCCATAGACTCAGCACTGCTCATAGACTCAGCACTGCCCATAGACTCAACACTGCCCATAGGCTCAACACTGCCCATAGACTCAACACTGCCCATATACTCAACACTGCCCATAGACTCAACACTACCCATAGACTCAACACTGCCCATAGACTCAACACTGCCCATAGACTCAACACTGCCCATAGACTCAACACTGCCCATATACTCAACACTGCCCATAGACTCAACACTGCCCATATACTCAACACTGCCAATAGACTCAACACTACCCATAGACTCAACACTGCCCGTAGACTCAACACTGCCCGTAGACTCAACACTGCCCAATAGACTCAACGCTGCCCAATAGACTCAACACTGCCCATAGACTCAGCACTGCCCATAGACTCAGCACTGCCCAAAGACTCAACACTGCCCATAGACTCAACACTGCCCATAGACTCAACACTGCCCATAGACTCAGCACTGCCCATAGACTCAACACTGCCCATAGACTCAACACTTCCCATAGACTCAACACTGCCCATAGACTCAACACTGCCCATAGACTCAACACTGCCCATAGACTCAACACTGCCCATCTACTCAACACTGCCCATAGACTCAACACTGCCCATAGACTCAGCACTGCCCATATACTCAACACTGCCCATAGACTCAACACTGCCCATAGACTCAGCACTGCCCATAGACTCAGCACTGCCCATAGATTCTGCACTGCCCATAGACTCAACACTGCCCATAGACTCAACACTGCCCATAGACTCAACACTGCCCATATACTCAACACTGCCCATAGACTCAACACTGCCCATAGACTCAGCACTGCCCATAGACTCAACACTGGCCATAGACTCAACACTGTCCAAATACTCAACACTGCCCATAGACTCAACATTGCGCATAGACTCAGCACTGCCCATAGACTCAACACTGCCCATAGACTCAACACTGCCCATAGACTCAGCACTGCCCATAGACTCAACACTGCCCATAGACTCAACACTGCCAATAGACTCAACACTGCCCATAGACTCAACACTGCCCATAGACTCAACACTGCCCATAGACTCAACACTGCCCATCTACTCAACACTGCCCATAGATTCAGCACTTCCCATAGACTCAACAGTGCCCATAGACTCAACACTGCCCATAGACTCAACACTGCCCATAGACTCAGCACTGCCCATAGACTCAACACTGCCCAAATACTCAACACTGCCCATAGACTCGGCACTGCCCATATGCTCAACACTGCCCATAGACTCAACATTGCCGATAGACTCAGCACTGCCCATAGACTCAGCACTGCCCATAGATTCAGCACTGCCCATAGACTCAACACTGCCCATAGACTCAACACTGCCCATAGACTCAACACTGCCCATAGACTCAGCACTGCCCATATACTCAACACTGCCCATAGACTCAACACTGCCCATAGACTCAGCACTGCCCATAGACTCAGCACTGCCCATAGAATCTGCACTGCCCATAGACTCAACACTGCCCATAGACTCAACACTGCCCATAGACTCAACACTGCCCATATACTCAACACTGCCCATAGACTCAACACTGCCCATAGACTCAGCACTGCCCATAGACTCAACACTGGCCATAGACTCAACACTGTCCAAATACTCAACACTGCCCATAGACTCAACATTGCGCATAGACTCAGCACTGCCCATAGACTCAACACTGCCCATAGACTCAACACTGCCCATAGACTCAGCACTGCCCATAGACTCAACACTGCCCATAGACTCAACACTGCCAATAGACTCAATACTGCCCATAGACTCAACACTGCCCATAGACTCAACACTGCCCATAGACTCAACACTGCCCATCTACTCAACACTGCCCATAGATTCAGCACTGCCCATAGACTCAACAGTGCCCATAGACTCAACACTGCCCATAGACTCAACACTGCCCATAGACTCAGCACTGCCCATAGACTCAACACTGCCCAAATACTCAACACTGCCCATAGACTCAACACAGCCCATAGACTCGGCACTGCCCTTATGCTCAACACTGCCCATAGACTCAACATTGCCGATAGACTCAGCACTGCCCATAGACTCAGCACTGCCCATAGATTCAGCACTGCCCATAGACTCAACACTGCCCATAGACTCAACACTACCCATAGATTCAACACCGCCCATCTACTCAACACTGCCCATAGACTCAACACTGCCCATAGACTCAGCACTGACCATATACTCAACACTGCCCATAGACTCAACACTGCCCATAGACTCAGCACTGCCCATAGACTCAGCACTGCCCATAGATTCAGCACTGCCCATAGACTCAACACTGCCCATAGACTCAACACTGCCCATAGACTCAACACTGCCCATATACTCAACACTGCCCATAGACTCAACACTGCCCATAGACTCAGCACTGCCCAGAGACTCAACACTGCCAATAGACTCAACACTGCCCAAATACTCAACACTGCCCATAGACTCAACACTGCCCATAGACTCAACACTGCCCATAGACTCAACACTGCCCATAGACTCAACACTGCCCATAGACTCAGCACTGCCCATAGACTCAACACTGCCCATAGACTCAACACTGCCCATAGACTCAACACTGCCCATAGACTCAACACAGCCCATAGACTCAGCACTGCCCATATGCTCAACACTGCCCATAGATTCAGCACTGCCCATAGACTCAACACTGCCCATAGACTCAACACTGCCCATAGACTCAACACTGCCCATAGACTCAGCACTGCCCATAGACTCAACACTGGCCATAGACTCAGCACTACCCATAGACTCAGCACTGCCCATAGAATCAACACTACCCATAGACTCAGCACTGCCCATAGACTCAGCACTGCCCATAGACTCAGCACTGCCCATATACTCAACACTGCCCATAGACTCAACACTGCCCATAGACTCAGCACTCCTCATAGACTCAGCACTGCCCATAGATTCAGCACTGCCCATAGACTCAACACTGCCGATAGACTCAACACTGCCCATAGACTCAACACTGCCCATATACTCAATACTGCCCATAGACTCAACACTGCCCATATACTCAACACTGCCCATAGACTCAGCACTGCCCATAGACTCAACACTGCCCATAGACTCAACACAGCCCATAGACTCAGCACTGCCCATATGCTCAACACTGCCCATAGATTCAGCACTGCCCATAGACTCAACACTGCCCATAGACTCAACACTGCCCATAGACTCAACACTGCCCATAGACTCAGCACTGCCCATAGACTCAACACTGGCCATAGACTCAGCACTACCCATAGACTCAGCACTGCCCATAGACTCAACACTGCCCATATACTCAACACTGCCCATAGACTCAACACTGCCCATAGACTCAACACTGCCCATATAATCAACACTGCCCATAGACTCAACACTGCCCATAGACTCATCACTGCCCATATACTCAACACTGCCCATAGACTCAACACTACCCATAGACTCAACACTACCCATAGACTCAACACTGCCCATAGACTCAACACTGCCCATAGACTCAGCACTGCCCATAGACTCAACACTGCCCATAGATTCAAATGGACGAGTCCATCTATGTTCGGAAAAGAGGAGGGGGGAGACGAAAATAATGCATGCGGTCTGAAAGCCACCGTACGCGTGAACAATCAATTAAGACCCGAAATAGTTTATCAAATCATTGCAATGAATGCTAAGCCATAATCCATCTTCTCGGTTGAAATTGTCTCTGTGTTTGTATATGTGGATAGCCTCATGAACGAATCTCTCATGGTAGCCAGATGGCTTGCAAAGAACCTCTGTCTTGGAGAAGTCAATGTCATGTGAGCCTACTGAATTATAACAGTGATCTGCCACGGCCGAGGTGTTGGTCCTACCGTGTTTTAGGTCTGCTTTGTGTTCACGAATGCGGTCCGAGACATGTCGTTTGGTTTCTCCTATGTAACTACTACCACAGAGGCAACTTAGTTTGTAGACGCCAGGGTACTGTATGTCCGGAAAAAAGCCACTTTTTTCAAATTTTCTTGCTGTGGTTTTCACACCTGATGATAATTGCTTGTGTTGCAGTCGAAACGTCGTGATAATTTTATTGTTTTATATGTTTTATTATAGTATTGTTTCCCTTCTACGTGACTTACCGAAAGAACCAAGAATATGATCCCTGCACTCACGAAAGCTTTAAATCAAAACTGCCCAAAGACTCAACACTGCACATATACTCAACATTGCCCATAGGCTCAACACTACCCATAGACTCAGCACTGCTCATAGACTCAGCACTGCCCATAGATTCAACACTGCCCATAGACTCAACACTGCATAATAGACTCAACACTGCCCATAGACTCAGCACTGCCCATAGACTCAGCACTGCCCATAGATTCAGCACTGCCCATAGACTCAACACTGCCCATAGACTCAACACTGCCCATAGACTCAACACTGCCCATAGACTCAACACTGCCCATAGACTCAACACTGCCCATAGACTCAACACTGCCCATAGACTCAACACTGCCCATAGACTCAACACTGCCCATCTACTCAACACTGCTCATAGACTCAACACTGCCCATAGACTCAGCACTGCCCATATACTCAACACTGCCCATAGATTCAGCACTGCCCATAGACTCAACACTGCCCATAGACTCAGCACTGCCCAAAGATTCAGCACTGCCCATAGACTCAACACTGCCCATAGACTCAACACTGCCCATAGACTCAACACTGCCCATATATTCTTAGTTTTTTCGGTAAAGTCACGTTGAAGAGAAACAACAAAATAACAAAATATATATAAAACAATAAAAAAATTCTCACGACGTTTCGACCATAACTCAAACGGTCATCATCAGGTGTGTCGGTTTGCATAAATGTATTTTGAAAACGGCATATTTATTTATTTATTTATAAAAAATAACGTTTGCGTCACGCGCAACGATTGGCAGTTTGCCAGGACTAGTCCATCTATTTTTTGAAAAGAGGAGGGGGGAGACGAAATTTGTTTTTATGTATGCTGTCTGAAAGCCACTGTAAGCGTGAACAATCAATCAAGAACTGAAATGATTTATCAAATCTTTCCAATGATTGCTAAGATAGAATCCATCTTCTCGGTTGAAATTGTCTCTGTGTTTGTATATGTGGATAGCCTCATGAACGAATCTCTCATGGTAGCCAGATGGCTTGCAAAGAACCTCTGTCTTGGAGAAGTCAATGTCATGTGAGCCTACTGAATTATAACAGTGATCTGCCACGGCCGAGATGTTGGTCCTACCGTGTTTTAGGTCTGCTTTGTGTTCACGAATGCGGTCCGAGACATGTCGTTTGGTTTCTCCAATGTAACTACTACCACAGAGGCAACTTAGTTTGTAGACGCCAGGGTACTGTATGTCCGGAAAAAAAAGTCACTTTTTTATAATTTTCTTGCTGTGGTTTTCACACCTGATGATGATTGCTTGTGTTGCAGTCGAAACGTCGTGAGAATTGTATTGTTTTATATTTTTATTATTGTATTGTTTCCCTTCTACGTGACTTACCGAAAGAACCAAGACTATGATCCCTGCACTCACGAAAGCTTTAAATCAAAACTGAGTCTATGGGCAGTGTTGAGTCTATGGGCAGTGTTGAGTCTATGGGCAGTGTTGAGTATATGGGCAGTGCTGAGTCTATGGGCAGTGTTGAGTCTTTGGGCAGTGTTGAGTCTATGGGCAGTGTTGAGTCTATGGGCAGTGTTGAGTCTATGGGCAGTGCTGAATCTATGGGCAGTGATGAGTCTATGGGCAGTGTTGAGTCTATGGGCAGTGCTGAGTCTATGGGCGGTGTTGAGTCTATGGGTAGTGTTGAGTCTATGGGCAGTGCTGAATCTATGGGCAGTGCTGAGTCTATGGGCAGTGCTGAGTCTATGGGCAGTGTTGAGTCTATCGGCAGCGTTGAGCATATGGGAAATGCTGAGTCTATGGGCAGTGTTGACTTTATGGGCAGTGTTGAGTATTTGGGCAGTGTTGAGTCTATGGGCAGTGTTGAGTCTATGGGCAGTGCTGAGTCTATGGGCAGTGTTGAGTCTATGGGCAGTGTTGAGTATATGGGCAGTGTTGAGTCTATGGGCAGTGTTGAGTCTATGGGCAGTGTTGAGTCTATGGGCAGTGCTGAATCTATGGGCAGTGCTGAGTCTATGGGCAGTGTTGAGTCTATGGGCAGTGCTGAATCTATGGGCAGTGTTGAGTATATGGGCATTGCTGAGTCTATGGGCAGTGTTGAGTCTATGGGCAGTGTTGAGTAGATGGGCAGTGTTGAGTCTATGCGCAGTGTTGAGTCTATGGGCAGTGTTGAGTCTATGGGCAGTGTTGAGTCTATGGGCAGTGTTGAGTCTATGGGCAGTGCTGAGTCTTTGGGCAGTGTTGAGTCTATGGGCAGTGTTGAGTCTATGGGCAGTGTTGAGTCTATGGGCAGTGCTGAATCTATGGGCAGTGCTGAGTCTATGGGCAGTGCTGAGTCTATGGGCAGTGTTGAGTCTATTGGGCAGTGTTGAGTCTATGGGCAGTGTTGAGTCTATGGACAGTGCTGAGTCTATCAGCAGTGCTGAGTCTATGGGTAGTGTTGAGCCTATGGGCAATGTTGAGTATATGTGCAGTGTTGAGTCTTTGGGCAGTTTTGATTTAAAGCTTTCGTGAGTGCAGGGATCATATTCTTGGTTCTTTCGGTAAGTCACGTAGAAGGGAAACAATACTATAATAAAACATATAAAACAATAAAATTCTCACGACGTTTCGACTGCAACACAAGCAATTATCATCAGGTGTGAAAACCACAGCAAGAAAATTTGAAAAAAAGTGGCTTTTTTTCCGGACATACAGTACCCTGGCGTCTACAAACTAAGTTGCGTCTGTGGTAGTAGTTACATTGGAGAAACCAAACGACGTCTCGGACCGCATTCGTGAACACAAAGCAGACCTAAAACACGGTAGGACCAACACCTCGGCCGTGGCAGATCACTGTTATAATTCAGTAGGCTCACATGACATTGACTTCTCCAAGACAGAGGTTCTTTGCAAGCCATCTGGTTACCATGAGAGATTCGTTCATGAGGCTATCTACATATACAAACACAGAGACAATTTCAACCGAGAAGATGGATTATGGCTTAGCATTCATTGCAATGATTTGATAAACCATTTCGGGTCTTAATTGATTGTTCACGCTTACGGTGGCTTTCAGACCGCATGCATTATTTTCGTCTCCCCCCTCCTCTTTTCCGAACATAGATGGACTCGTCCATTTGAATCTATGGGCAGTGTTGAGTCTATGGGCAGTGTTGAGTCTATGGGCAGTGCTGAGTCTATGGGCAGTGTTGAGTATATGGGCAGTGTTGAGTCTATGGGCAGTATTGAGTCTATGGGCAGTGTTGAGTCTATGGGCAGTGTTGAGTCTATCGGCAGTGTTGAGTCTATGGGCAGTGCTGAATCTATGGGCAGTGCTGAGTCTATGAGCAGTGCTGAGTCTATGGGCAGTGTTGAGTCTATGGGCAGTGTTGAATATATGGGCAGTGCTGAGTCTATGGGCAGTGCTGAGTCTATGGGCAGTGCTGAGTCTATGGGTAGTGTTGAGTCTATGGGCAGTGCTGAGTCTATGGGCGGTGGTGAATCTATGGGTAGTGTTGAGTCCATGGGCAGTGTTGAGTCTATGGGCAGTGCTGAATCTCAACACTGCCCATAGACTCAACACTGCCCATAGACTCAGCACTGCCCATAGACTCAGCACTACCCATAGACTCAACACTGCCCATATACTCAACACTGCTCATAGACTCAACACTGCCCATAGACTCAACACTGCCCATATAATCAACACTGCCCATAGACTCAACACTGCCCATAGACTCAACACTGCCCATATACTCAACACTGCCCATAGACTCAACACTACCCATAGACTCAACACTGCCCATAGACTCAACACTGCCCATAGACTCAACACTGCCCATAGACTCAACACTGTCCATAGACTCAACACTGCCCATAAACTCAGCACTGCCTATAGACTCAACACTACCTATAGACTCAACACTGCCCATAGACTCAACACTGCCCATATACTCAACACTGCCCATAGACTCAACACTGCCCATAGACTCAGGACTGCCCATAGACTCAACACTGCCCGTAGACTCAACACTGCCGATAGACTCAACACTGCCCATAGACTCAACACTGCCCATAGACTCAACACTGCCCAATAGACTCAACACTTCCCATAGACTCAGCACTGCCCATAGACTCAGCACTGCCCATAGACTCAACACTGCCCATAGACTCAACACTGCCCATAGACTCAACACTGCCCATAGACTCAGCACTGCCCATAGACTCAACACTGCCCATAGACTCAACACTGCCCATAGACTCAACACTGCCCATAGACTCAACACTGCCCATAGACTCAACACTGCCCATCTACTCAACACTGCCCATAGACTCAACACTGCCCATAGACTCAGCACTGCCCATATACTCAACACTGCCCATAGACTCAACACTGCCATAGACTCAGCACTGCCCATAGACTCAGCACTGCCCATAGATTCAGCACTGCCCATAGACTCAACACTGCCCATAGACTCAACACTGCCCATAGACTCAACACTGCCCATAGACTCAACACTGCCCAATAGACTCAACACTGCCCATAGACTCAGCACTGCCCATAGACTCAGCACTGCCCATAGACTCAACACTGCCCATAGACTCAACACTGCCCATAGACTCAACAATGCCCATAGACTCAGCACTGCCCATAGACTCAACACTGCCCATAGACTCAACACTGCCCATAGACTCAACACTGCCCATCTACTCAACACTGCCCATAGACTCAACACTGCCCATAGACTCAGCACTGCCCATATACTCAACACTGCCCATAGACTCAACACTGCCATAGACTCAGCACTGCCCATAGACTCAGCACTGCCCATAGATTCAGCACTGCCCATAGACTCAACACTGCCCATAGACTCAACACTGCCCATAGACTCAACACTGCCATATACTCAACACTGCCCATAGACTCAACACTGCCCTTAGACTCAGCACTGCCCATAGACTCAACACTGCCCATAGACTCAACACTGCCTAAATACTCAACACTGCCAATAGACTCAACACTGCCCATAGACTCAGCACTGCCCATAGACTCAACACTGCCCATAGACTCAACACTGCCCATAGACTCAGCACTGCCCATAGACTCAACACTACCCATAGACTCAGCACTGCCCATAGACTCAACACTGCCCATAGACTCAACACTGCCCAGAGACTCAACACTGCCCATAGACTCAACACTGCCCATCTACTCAACACTGCCCATAGATTCAGCACTGCCCATAGACTCAACACTGCCCATAGACTCAACACTGCCCATAGACTCAACACTGCCCATAGACTCAGCACTGCCCATAGATTCAGCACTGCCCATAGACTCAACACTGCCCATAGACTCAACACTGCCCATAGACTCAACACTGCCCATATACTCAACACTGCCCATAGACTCAACACTGCCCTTAGACTCAGCACTGCCCATAGACTCAACACTGCCCATAGACTCAACACTGCCCAAATACTCAACACTGCCAATAGACTCAACACTGCCCATAGACTCAGCACTGCCCATAGACTCAGCACTGCCCATAGACTCAACACTGCCCAAATACTCAACACTGCCCATAGACTCAACACAGCCCATAGACTCGGCACTGCCCATATGCTCAACACTGCCCATAGACTCAACATTGCCGATAGACTCAGCACTGCCCATAGACTCAGCACTGCCCATAGATTCAGCACTGCCCATAGACTCAACACTGCCCATAGACTCAACACTGCCCATAGACTCAACACTGCCCATAGACTCAGCACTGCCCATATACTCAACACTGCCCATAGACTCAACACTGCCCATAGACTCAGCACTGCCCATAGACTCAGCACTGCCCATAGAATCTGCACTGCCCATAGACTCAACACTGCCCATAGACTCAACACTGCCCAGAGACTCAACACTGCCCATATACTCAACACTGCCCATAGACTCAACACTGCCCATAGACTCAGCACTGCCCATAGACTCAACACTGGCCATAGACTCAACACTGTCCAAATACTCAACACTGCCCATAGACTCAACATTGCGCATAGACTCAGCACTGCCCATAGACTCAACACTGCCCATAGACTCAACACTGCCCATAGACTCAGCACTGCCCATAGACTCAACACTGCCCATAGACTCAACACTGCCAATAGACTCAACACTGCCCATAGACTCAACACTGCCCATAGACTCAACACTGCCCATAGACTCAACACTGCCCATCTACTCAACACTGCCCATAGATTCAGCACTGCCCATAGACTCAACAGTGCCCATAGACTCAACACTGCCCATAGACTCAACACTGCCCATAGACTCAGCACTGCCCATAGACTCAACACTGCCCAAATACTCAACACTGCCCATAGACTCAACACAGCCCATAGACTCGGCACTGCCCTTATGCTCAACACTGCCCATAGACTCAACATTGCCGATAGACTCAGCACTGCCCATAGACTCAGCACTGCCCATAGATTCAGCACTGCCCATAGACTCAACACTGCCCATAGACTCAACACTACCCATAGATTCAACACCGCCCATCTACTCAACACTGCCCATAGACTCAACACTGCCCATAGACTCAGCACTGACCATATACTCAACACTGCCCATAGACTCAACACTGCCCATAGACTCAGCACTGCCCATAGACTCAGCACTGCCCATAGATTCAGCACTGCCCATAGACTCAACACTGCCCATAGACTCAACACTGCCCATAGACTCAACACTGCCCATATACTCAACACTGCCCATAGACTCAACACTGCCCATAGACTCAGCACTGCCCAGAGACTCAACACTGCCAATAGACTCAACACTGCCCAAATACTCAACACTGCCCATAGACTCAACACTGCCCATAGACTCAACACTGCCCATAGACTCAACACTGCCCATAGACTCAGCACTGTCCATAGACTCAACACTGCCCATAGACTCAACACTGCCCATAGACTCAACACTGCCCATAGACTCAACACAGCCCATAGACTCAGCACTGCCCATATGCTCAACACTGCCCATAGATTCAGCACTGCCCATAGACTCAACACTGCCCATAGACTCAACACTGCCCATAGACTCAACACTGCCCATAGACTCAGCACTGCCCATAGACTCAACACTGGCCATAGACTCAGCACTACCCATAGACTCAGCACTGCCCATAGACTCAACACTACCCATAAACTCAGCACTGCCCATAGACTCAGCACTGCCCATAGACTCAGCACTGCCCATATACTCAACACTGCCCATAGACTCAACACTGCCCATAGACTCAGCACTCCTCATAGACTCAGCACTGCCCATAGATTCAGCACTGCCCATAGACTCAACACTGCCGATAGACTCAACACTGCCCATAGACTCAACACTGCCCATAGACTCAATACTGCCCATAGACTCAACACTGCCCATATACTCAACACTGCTCATAGACTCAGCACTGCCCATAGACTCAACACTGCCCATAGACTCAACACAGCCCATAGACTCAGCACTGCCCATATGCTCAACACTGCCCATAGATTCAGCACTGCCCATAGACTCAACACTGCCCATAGACTCAACACTGCCCATAGACTCAACACTGGCCATAGACTCAGCACTACCCATAGACTCAGCACTGCCCATAGACTCAACACTGCCCATATACTCAACACTGCCCATAGACTCAACACTGCCCATAGACTCAACACTGCCCATATAATCAACACTGCCCATAGACTCAACACTGCCCATAGACTCAGCACTGCCCATATACTCAACACTGCCCATAGACTCAACACTACCCATAGACTCAACACTACCCATAGACTCAACACTGCCCATAGACTCAACACTGCCCATAGACTCAGCACTGCCCATAGACTCAACACTGCCCATAGATTCAAATGGACGAGTCCATCTATGTTCGGAAAAGAGGAGGGGGGAGACGAAAATAATGCATGCGGTCTGAAAGCCACCGTACGCGTGAACAATCAATTAAGACCCGAAATAGTTTATCAAATCATTGCAATGAATGCTAAGCCATAATCCATCTTCTCGGTTGAAATTGTCTCTGTGTTTGTATATGTGGATAGCCTCATGAACGAATCTCTCATGGTAGCCAGATGGCTTGCAAAGAACCTCTGTCTTGGAGAAGTCAATGTCATGTGAGCCTACTGAATTATAACAGTGATCTGCCACGGCCGAGGTGTTGGTCCTACCGTGTTTTAGGTCTGCTTTGTGTTCACGAATGCGGTCCGAGACATGTCGTTTGGTTTCTCCTATGTAACTACTACCACAGAGGCAACTTAGTTTGTAGACGCCAGGGTACTGTATGTCCGGAAAAAACCCACTTTTTTTCAAATTTTCTTGCTGTGGTTTTCACACCTGATGATAATTGCTTGTGTTGCAGTCGAAACGTCGTGATAATTTTATTGTTTTATATGTTTTATTATAGTATTGTTTCCCTTCTACGTGACTTACCGAAAGAACCAAGAATATGATCCCTGCACTCACGAAAGCTTTAAATCAAAACTGCCCAAAGACTCAACACTGCACATATACTCAACATTGCCCATAGGCTCAACACTACCCATAGACTCAGCACTGCTCATAGACTCAGCACTGCCCATAGACTCAACACTGCCCATAGACTCAACACTGCATAATAGACTCAACACTGCCCATAGACTCAGCACTGCCCATAGACTCAGCACTGCCCATAGATTCAGCACTGCCCATAGACTCAACACTGCCCATAGACTCAACACTGCCCATAGACTCAACACTGCCCATAGACTCAACACTGCCCATAGACTCAACACTGCCCATAGACTCAACACTGCCCATAGACTCAACACTGCCCATAGACTCAACACTGCCCATCTACTCAACACTGCTCATAGACTCAACACTGCCCATAGACTCAGCACTGCCCATATACTCAACACTGCCCATAGATTCAGCACTGCCCATAGACTCAACACTGCCCATAGACTCAGCACTGCCCAAAGATTCAGCACTGCCCATAGACTCAACACTGCCCATAGACTCAACACTGCCCATAGACTCAACACTGCCCATATATTCTTAGTTTTTTCGGTAAAGTCACGTTGAAGAGAAACAACAAAATAACAAAATATATATAAAACAATAAAAAAATTCTCACGACGTTTCGACCATAACTCAAACGGTCATCATCAGGTGTGTCGGTTTGCATAAATTTATTTTGAAAACGGCATATTTATTTATTTATTTATAAAAAATAACGTTTGCGTCACGCGCAACGATTGGCAGTTTGCCAGGACTAGTCCATCTATTTTTTGAAAAGAGGAGGGGGGAGACGAAATTTGTTTTTATGTATGCTGTCTGAAAGCCACTGTAAGCGTGAACAATCAATCAAGAACTGAAATGATTTATCAAATCTTTCCAATGATTGCTAAGATAGAATCCATCTTCTCGGTTGAAATTGTCTCTGTGTTTGTATATGTGGATAGCCTCATGAACGAATCTCTCATGGTAGCCAGATGGCTTGCAAAGAACCTCTGTCTTTGAGAAGTCAATGTCATGTGAGCCTACTGAATTATAACAGTGATCTGCCACGGCCGAGATGTTGGTCCTACCGTGTTTTAGGTCTGCTTTGTGTTCACGAATGCGGTCCGAGACATGTCGTTTGGTTTCTCCAATGTAACTACTACCACAGAGGCAACTTAGTTTGTAGACGCCAGGGTACTGTATGTCCGGAAAAAAAAGTCACTTTTTTATAATTTTCTTGCTGTGGTTTTCACACCTGATGATGATTGCTTGTGTTGCAGTCGAAACGTCGTGAGAATTGTATTGTTTTATATTTTTATTATTGTATTGTTTCCCTTCTACGTGACTTACCGAAAGAACCAAGACTATGATCCCTGCACTCACGAAAGCTTTAAATCAAAACTGAGTCTATGGGCAGTGTTGAGTCTATGGGCAGTGTTGAGTCTATGGGCAGTGTTGAGTATATGGGCAGTGCTGAGTCTATGGGCAGTGTTGAGTCTTTGGGCAGTGTTGAGTCTATGGGCAGTGTTGAGTCTATGGGCAGTGTTGAGTCTATGGGCAGTGCTGAATCTATGGGCAGTGATGAGTCTATGGGCAGTGTTGAGTCTATGGGCAGTGCTGAGTCTATGGGCGGTGTTGAGTCTATGGGTAGTGTTGAGTCTATGGGCAGTGCTGAATCTATGGGCAGTGCTGAGTCTATGGGCAGTGCTGAGTCTATGGGCAGTGTTGAGTCTATCGGCAGCGTTGAGCATATGGGAAATGCTGAGTCTATGGGCAGTGTTGACTTTATGGGCAGTGTTGAGTATTTGGGCAGTGTTGAGTCTATGGGCAGTGTTGAGTCTATGGGCAGTGCTGAGTCTATGGGCAGTGTTGAGTCTATGGGCAGTGTTGAGTATATGGGCAGTGTTGAGTCTATGGGCAGTGTTGAGTCTATGGGCAGTGTTGAGTCTATGGGCAGTGCTGAATCTATGGGCAGTGCTGAGTCTATGGGCAGTGTTGAGTCTATGGGCAGTGCTGAATCTATGGGCAGTGTTGAGTATATGGGCATTGCTGAGTCTATGGGCAGTGTTGAGTCTATGGGCAGTGTTGAGTAGATGGGCAGTGTTGAGTCTATGCGCAGTGTTGAGTCTATGGGCAGTGTTGAGTCTATGGGCAGTGTTGAGTCTATGGGCAGTGTTGAGTCTATGGGCAGTGTTGAGTCTATGGGCAGTGCTGAGTCTTTGGGCAGTGTTGAGTCTATGGGCAGTGTTGAGTCTATGGGCAGTGTTGAGTCTATGGGCAGTGCTGAGTCTATGGGCAGTGCTGAGTCTATGGGCAGTGTTGAGTCTATTGGGCAGTGTTGAGTCTATGGGCAGTGTTGAGTCTATGGACAGTGCTGAGTCTATCAGCAGTGCTGAGTCTATGGGTAGTGTTGAGCCTATGGGCAATGTTGAGTATATGTGCAGTGTTGAGTCTTTGGGCAGTTTTGATTTAAAGCTTTCGTGAGTGCAGGGATCATATTCTTGGTTCTTTCGGTAAGTCACGTAGAAGGGAAACAATACTATAATAAAACATATAAAACAATAAAATTCTCACGACGTTTCGACTGCAACACAAGCAATTATCATCAGGTGTGAAAACCACAGCAAGAAAATTTGAAAAAAAGTGGCTTTTTTTCCGGACATACAGTACCCTGGCGTCTACAAACTAAGTTGCGTCTGTGGTAGTAGTTACATTGGAGAAACCAAACGACGTCTCGGACCGCATTCGTGAACACAAAGCAGACCTAAAACACGGTAGGACCAACACCTCGGCCGTGGCAGATCACTGTTATAATTCAGTAGGCTCACATGACATTGACTTCTCCAAGACAGAGGTTCTTTGCAAGCCATCTGGTTACCATGAGAGATTCGTTCATGAGGCTATCCACATATACAAACACAGAGACAATTTCAACCGAGAAGATGGATTATGGCTTAGCATTCATTGCAATGATTTGATAAACCATTTCGGGTCTTAATTGATTGTTCACGCTTACGGTGGCTTTCAGACCGCATGCATTATTTTCGTCTCCCCCCTCCTCTTTTCCGAACATAGATGGACTCGTCCATTTGAATCTATGGGCAGTGTTGAGTCTATGGGCAGTGTTGAGTCTATGGGCAGTGCTGAGTCTATGGGCAGTGTTGAGTATATGGGCAGTGTTGAGTCTATGGGCAGTATTGAGTCTATGGGCAGTGTTGAGTCTATGGGCAGTGTTGAGTCTATCGGCAGTGTTGAGTCTATGGGCAGTGCTGAATCTATGGGCAGTGCTGAGTCTATGAGCAGTGCTGAGTCTATGGGCAGTGTTGAGTCTATGGGCAGTGTTGAGTATATGGGCAGTGCTGAGTCTATGGTCAGTGCTGAGTCTATGGGCAGTGCTGAGTCTATGGGTAGTGTTGAGTCTATGGGCAGTGCTGAGTCTATGGGCGGTGGTGAATCTATGGGTAGTGTTGAGTCCATGGGCAGTGTTGAGTCTATGGGCAGTGCTGAATCTCAACACTGCCCATAGACTCAACACTGCCCATAGACTCAGCACTGCCCATAGACTCAGCACTACCCATAGACTCAACACTGCCCATATACTCAACACTGCTCATAGACTCAACACTGCCCATAGACTCAACACTGCCCATATAATCAACACTGCCCATAGACTCAACACTGCCCATAGACTCAACACTGCCCATATACTCAACACTGCCCATAGACTCAACACTACCCATAGACTCAACACTGCCCATAGACTCAACACTGCCCATAGACTCAACACTGCCCATAGACTCAACACTGTCCATAGACTCAACACTGCCCATAAACTCAGCACTGCCTATAGACTCAACACTACCCATAGACTCAACACTGCCCATAGACTCAACACTGCCCATATACTCAACACTGCCCATAGACTCAACACTGCCCATAGACTCAGGACTGCCCATAGACTCAACACTGCCCGTAGACTCAACACTGCCGATAGACTCAACACTGCCCATAGACTCAACACTGCCCATAGACTCAACACTGCCCAATAGACTCAACACTTCCCATAGACTCAGCACTGCCCATAGACTCAGCACTGCCCATAGACTCAACACTGCCCATAGACTCAACACTGCCCATAGACTCAACACTGCCCATAGACTCAGCACTGCCCATAGACTCAACACTGCCCATAGACTCAACACTGCCCATAGACTCAACACTGCCCATAGACTCAACACTGCCCATAGACTCAACACTGCCCATCTACTCAACACTGCCCATAGACTCAACACTGCCCATAGACTCAGCACTGCCCATATACTCAACACTGCCCATAGACTCAACACTGCCATAGACTCAGCACTGCCCATAGACTCAGCACTGCCCATAGATTCAGCACTGCCCATAGACTCAACACTGCCCATAGACTCAACACTGCCCATAGACTCAACACTGCCCATAGACTCAACACTGCCCAATAGACTCAACACTGCCCATAGACTCAGCACTGCCCATAGACTCAGCACTGCCCATAGACTCAACACTGCCCATAGACTCAACACTGCCCATAGACTCAACAATGCCCATAGACTCAGCACTGCCCATAGACTCAACACTGCCCATAGACTCAACACTGCCCATAGACTCAACACTGCCCATAGACTCAACACTGCCCATAGACTCAGCACTGCCCATATACTCAACACTGCCCATAGACTCAACACTGCCATAGACTCAGCACTGCCCATAGACTCAGCACTGCCCATAGATTCAGCACTGCCCATAGACTCAACACTGCCCATAGACTCAACACTGCCCATAGACTCAACACTGCCATATACTCAACACTGCCCATAGACTCAACACTGCCCTTAGACTCAGCACTGCCCATAGACTCAACACTGCCCATAGACTCAACACTGCCTAAATACTCAACACTGCCAATAGACTCAACACTGCCCATAGACTCAGCACTGCCCATAGACTCAACACTGCCCATAGACTCAACACTGCCCATAGACTCAGCACTGCCCATAGACTCAACATTACCCATAGACTCAGCACTGCCCATAGACTCAACACTGCCCATAGACTCAACACTGCCCAGAGACTCAACACTGCCCATAGACTCAACACTGCCCATCTACTCAACACTGCCCATAGATTCAGCACTGCCCATAGACTCAACACTGCCCATAGACTCAACACTGCCCATAGACTCAACACTGCCCATAGACTCAGCACTGCCCATAGATTCAGCACTGCCCATAGACTCAACACTGCCCATAGACTCAACACTGCCCATAGACTCAACACTGCCCATATACTCAACACTGCCCATAGACTCAACACTGCCCTTAGACTCAGCACTGCCCATAGACTCAACACTGCCCATAGACTCAACACTGCCCAAATACTCAACACTGCCAATAGACTCAACACTGCCCATAGACTCAGCACTGCCCATAGACTCAACACTGCCCATAGACTCAACACTGCCCATAGACTCAGCACTGCCCATAGACTCAACACTACCCATAGACTCAGCACTGCCCATAGACTCAACACTGCCCATAGACTCAACACTGCCCAGAGACTCAACACTGCCCATAGAGTCAACACTGCCCATCTACTCAACACTGCCCATAGATTCAGCACTGCGCATAGACTCAACACTGCCCATAGACTCAACACTGCCCATAGACTCAACACTGCCCATAGACTCAGCACTGCCCATAGACTCAACACTGCCCATAGACTCAGCACTGTCCATAGACTCAACACTGCCCATAGACTCAACACTGCCCAAATACTCAACACTGCCCATAGACTCAACACAGCCCATAGACTCAGCACTGCCCATAGACTCAGGACTGCCCATAGATTCAGCACTGCCCATAGATTCAGCACTGCCCATAGACTCAACATTGCCCATAGGCTCAACACTGCTCATAGACTCAGCACTGCCCATAGACTCGACACTGCCCAATAGACTCAACACTGCCCAATAGACTCAACACTGCCCATAGATTCAGCACTGCCCATAGTCTATGGGCAGTGTTGAGTCTATGGGCAGTGTTGAGTATATGGGCAATGTTGAGTCTATGGGCAGTGTTGAGTCTATGGGCAGTGTTGAGTCTATCGGCAGTGTTGAGTCTATGGGCAGTGCTGAATCTATGGGCAGTGCTGAGTCTATGAGCAGTGCTGAGTCTATGGGCAGTGTTGAGTCTATGGGCAGTGTTGAGTATATGGGCAGTGCTGAGTCAATGGGCAGTGCTGAGTCTATGGGCAGTGCTGAGTCTATGGGTAGTGTTGAGTCTATGGGCAGTGCTGAGTCTATGGGCGGTGTTGAATCTATGGGTAGTGTTGAGTCTATGGGCAGTGTTGAGTCTATGGGCAGTGCTGAATCTATGGGCAGCGCTGAGTCTATGGGCAGTGCTGAGTCTATCGGCAGTGTTGAGTCTATGGGCAGTGTTGAGCATATGGGCAGTGCTGAGTCTATGGGCTGTGTTGAGTCTATGGGCAGTGTTGAGTATTTGGGCAGTGTTGAGTCTATGGGCAGTGTTGAGTCTATGGGCAGTGCTGAGTCTATGGGCAGTGTTGAGTCTATGGGCAGTGCTGAGTCTATGGGCAGTGTTGAGTCTATGGGCAGTGTTGAGTCTATGGGCAGTGCTGAATCTATGGGCAGTGTTGAGTAGATGGGCAGTGTTGAGTCTATGGGCAGTGTTGAGTCTATGGGCAGTGTTGAGTCTGTGGGCAGTGTTGAGTCTATGGGCAGTGTTGAGTCTATGGGCAGTGTTGAGTCTATGGGCAGTGCTGAGTCTATGGGCAGTGTTGAGTCTATGGGAAGTGTTGAGTATTTGGGCAGTGTTGAGTCTATGGGCAGTGCTGAGTCTATGGGCAGTGCTGAGTCTATGAGCAGTGCTGAGTCTATGGGCAGTGTTGAGTCTATGGGCAGTGTTGAGTATATGGGCAGTGCTGAGTCTATGGGCAGTGCTGAGTCTATGGGCAGTGCTGAGTCTATGGGTAGTGTTGAGTCTATGGGCAGTGCTGAGTCTATGGGCGGTGTTGAATCTATGGGTAGTGTTGAGTCTATGGGCAGTGTTGAGTCTATGGGCAGTGCTGAATCTATGGGCAGTGCTGAGTCTATGGGCAGTGCTGAGTCTATCGGCAGTGTTGAGTCTATGGGCAGTGTTGAGCATATGGGCAGTGCTGAGTCTATGGGCTGTGTTGAGTCTATGGGCAGTGTTGAGTATTTGGGCAGTGTTGAGTCTATGGGCAGTGTTGAGTCTATGGGCAGTGCTGAGTCTATGGGCAGTGTTGAGTCTATGGGCAGTGCTGAGTCTATGGGCAGTGTTGAGTCTATGGGCAGTGTTGAGTCTATGGGCAGTGCTGAATCTATGGGCAGTGTTGAGTAGATGGGCAGTGTTGAGTCTATGGGCAGTGTTGAGTCTATGGGCAGTGTTGAGTCTGTGGGCAGTGTTGAGTCTATGGGCAGTGTTGAGTCTATGGGCAGTGTTGAGTCTATGGGCAGTGCTGAGTCTATGTGCAGTGTTGAGTCTATGGGCAGTGTTGAGTATTTGGGCAGTGTTGAGTCTATGGGCAGTGTTGAGTCTATGGGCAGTGCTGAGTCTATGAGCAGTGTTGAGTCTATGGGTAGTGTTGAGTATATGGGCAGTGTTGAGTCTATGGGCAGTGTTGAGTCTATGGGCAGTGTTGAGTCTATGGGCAGTGCTGAATCTATGGGCAGTGCTGAGTCTATGGGCAGTGCTGAATCTATGGGCAGTGCTGAGTCTATGGGCAGTGCTGAGTCTATGGGCAGTGTTGAGTCTATGGGCAGTGTTGAGTATATGGGCAGTGCTGAGTCTATGGGCAGTGTTGAGTCTATGGGCAGTGTTGAGTAGATGGGCAGTGTTGAGTCTATGGGCAGTGTTGAGTCTATGGGCAGTGCTGTTTCTATGGGCAGTGCTGAGTCTATGGGCAGTGCTGAATCTATGGGCAGTGCTGAGTCTATGGGCAGTGCTGAGTCTATGGGCAGTGTTGAGTCTATGGGCAGTGTTGAGTATATGGGCAGTGCTGAGTCTATGGGCAGTGTTGAGTCTATGGGCAGTGTTGAGTAGATGGGCAGTGTTGAGTCTATGGGCAGTGTTGAGTCTATGGGCAGTGTTGAGTCTATGGGCAGTGTTGAGTCGATGGGCAGTGTTGAGTCTATGGGCAGTGTTGAGTCTATGGGCAGTGTTGAGTAGATGGGCAGTGTTGAGTCTATGGGCAGTGTTGAGTCTATGGGCAGTGTTGAGTAGATGGGCAGTGTTGAGTCTATGGGCAGTGTTGAGTCTATGGGCAGTGTTGAGTCTATGGGCAGTGTTGAGTCGATGGGCAGTGTTGAGTCTATGGGCAGTGTTGAGTCTATGGGCAGTGTTGAGTAGATGGGCAGTGTTGAGTCTATGGGCAGTGTTGAGTCTATGGGCAGTGTTGAGTCTATGGGCAGTGTTGAGTCTATGGGCAGTGCTGAATCTATGGGCAGTGTTGAGTAGATGGGCAGTGTTGAGTCTATGGGCAGTGTTGAGTCTATGGGCAGTGTTGAGTCTGTGGGCAGTGTTGAGTCTATGGGCAGTGTTGAGTCTATGGGCAGTGTTGAGTCTATGGGCAGTGCTGAGTCTATGGGCAGTGTTGAGTCTATGGGCAGTGTTGAGTATTTGGGCAGTGTTGAGTCTATGGGCAGTGCTGAGTCTATGGGCAGTGCTGAGTCTATGAGCAGTGCTGAGTCTATGGGCAGTGTTGAGTCTATGGGCAGTGTTGAGTATATGGGCAGTGCTGAGTCTATGGGCAGTGCTGAGTCTATGGGCAGTGTTGAGTAGATGGGCAGTGTTGAGTCTATGGGCAGTGTTGAGTCTATGGGCAGTGTTGAGTCTGTGGGCAGTGTTGAGTCTATGGGCAGTGTTGAGTCTATGGGCAGTGTTGAGTCTATGGGCAGTGCTGAGTCTATGGGCAGTGTTGAGTCTATGGGAAGTGTTGAGTATTTGGGCAGTGTTGAGTCTATGGGCAGTGCTGAGTCTATGGGCAGTGCTGAGTCTATGAGCAGTGCTGAGTCTATGGGCAGTGTTGAGTCTATGGGCAGTGTTGAGTATATGGGCAGTGCTGAGTCTATGGGCAGTGCTGAGTCTATGGGCAGTGCTGAGTCTATGGGTAGTGTTGAGTCTATGGGCAGTGCTGAGTCTATGGGCGGTGTTGAATCTATGGGTAGTGTTGAGTCTATGGGCAGTGTTGAGTCTATGGGCAGTGCTGAATCTATGGGCAGTGCTGAGTCTATGGGCAGTGCTGAGTCTATCGGCAGTGTTGAGTCTATGGGCAGTGTTGAGCATATGGGCAGTGCTGAGTCTATGGGCTGTGTTGAGTCTATGGGCAGTGTTGAGTATTTGGGCAGTGTTGAGTCTATGGGCAGTGTTGAGTCTATGGGCAGTGCTGAGTCTATGGGCAGTGTTGAGTCTATGGGCAGTGCTGAGTCTATGGGCAGTGTTGAGTCTATGGGCAGTGTTGAGTCTATGGGCAGTGCTGAATCTATGGGCAGTGTTGAGTAGATGGGCAGTGTTGAGTCTATGGGCAGTGTTGAGTCTATGGGCAGTGTTGAGTCTGTGGGCAGTGTTGAGTCTATGGGCAGTGTTGAGTCTATGGGCAGTGTTGAGTCTATGGGCAGTGCTGAGTCTATGTGCAGTGTTGAGTCTATGGGCAGTGTTGAGTATTTGGGCAGTGTTGAGTCTATGGGCAGTGTTGAGTCTATGGGCAGTGCTGAGTCTATGAGCAGTGTTGAGTCTATGGGTAGTGTTGAGTATATGGGCAGTGTTGAGTCTATGGGCAGTGTTGAGTCTATGGGCAGTGTTGAGTCTATGGGCAGTGCTGAATCTATGGGCAGTGCTGAGTCTATGGGCAGTGCTGAATCTATGGGCAGTGCTGAGTCTATGGGCAGTGCTGAGTCTATGGGCAGTGTTGAGTCTATGGGCAGTGTTGAGTATATGGGCAGTGCTGAGTCTATGGGCAGTGTTGAGTCTATGGGCAGTGTTGAGTAGATGGGCAGTGTTGAGTCTATGGGCAGTGTTGAGTCTATGGGCAGTGCTGTTTCTATGGGCAGTGCTGAGTCTATGGGCAGTGCTGAATCTATGGGCAGTGCTGAGTCTATGGGCAGTGCTGAGTCTATGGGCAGTGTTGAGTCTATGGGCAGTGTTGAGTATATGGGCAGTGCTGAGTCTATGGGCAGTGTTGAGTCTATGGGCAGTGTTGAGTAGATGGGCAGTGTTGAGTCTATGGGCAGTGTTGAGTCTATGGGCAGTGTTGAGTCTATGGGCAGTGTTGAGTCGATGGGCAGTGTTGAGTCTATGGGCAGTGTTGAGTCTATGGGCAGTGTTGAGTAGATGG
Organism: Petromyzon marinus; assembly: GCF_048934315.1. NCBI lineage: Eukaryota > Metazoa > Chordata > Hyperoartia > Petromyzontiformes > Petromyzontidae > Petromyzon > Petromyzon marinus. The sequence goes on from NC_133704.1 coordinate 9,575,914, forward strand.
GCAGTGTTGAGTCTATGGGCAGTGTTGAGTCTATGGGCAGTGTTGAGTAGATGGGCAGTGTTGAGTCTATGGGCAGTGTTGAGTCTATGGGCAGTGTTGAGTCTATGGGCAGTGTTGAGTCGATGGGCAGTGTTGAGTCTATGGGCAGTGTTGAGTCTATGGGCAGTGTTGAGTAGATGGGCAGTGTTGAGTCTATGGGCAGTGTTGAGTCTATGGGCAGTGTTGAGTCTATGGGCAGTGTTGAGTCTATGGGCAGTGCTGAATCTATGGGCAGTGTTGAGTAGATGGGCAGTGTTGAGTCTATGGGCAGTGTTGAGTCTATGGGCAGTGTTGAGTCTGTGGGCAGTGTTGAGTCTATGGGCAGTGTTGAGTCTATGGGCAGTGTTGAGTCTATGGGCAGTGCTGAGTCTATGGGCAGTGTTGAGTCTATGGGCAGTGTTGAGTATTTGGGCAGTGTTGAGTCTATGGGCAGTGCTGAGTCTATGGGCAGTGCTGAGTCTATGAGCAGTGCTGAGTCTATGGGCAGTGTTGAGTCTATGGGCAGTGTTGAGTATATGGGCAGTGCTGAGTCTATGGGCAGTGCTGAGTCTATGGGCAGTGCTGAGTCTATGGGTAGTGTTGAGTCTATGGGCATTGCTGAGTCTATGGGCGGTGTTGAATCTATGGGTAGTGTTGAGTCTATGGGCAGTGTTGAGTCTATGGGCAGTGCTGAATCTATGGGCAGTGCTGAGTCTATGGGCAGTGCTGAGTCTATCGGCAGTGTTGAGTCTATGGGCAGTGTTGAGCATATGGGCAGTGCTGAGTCTATGGGCTGTGTTGAGTCTATGGGCAGTGTTGAGTATTTGGGCAGTGTTGAGTCTATGGGCAGTGTTGAGTCTATGGGCAGTGCTGAGTCTATGGGCAGTGTTGAGTCTATGGGCAGTGCTGAGTCTATGGGCAGTGTTGAGTCTATGGGCAGTGTTGAGTCTATGGGCAGTGCTGAATCTATGGGCAGTGTTGAGTAGATGGGCAGTGTTGAGTCTATGGGCAGTGTTGAGTCTATGGGCAGTGTTGAGTCTGTGGGCAGTGTTGAGTCTATGGGCAGTGTTGAGTCTATGGGCAGTGTTGAGTCTATGGGCAGTGCTGAGTCTATGGGCAGTGTTGAGTCTATGGGCAGTGTTGAGTATTTGGGCAGTGTTGAGTCTATGGGCAGTGTTGAGTCTATGGGCAGTGCTGAGTCTATGGGCAGTGTTGAGTCTATGGGTAGTGTTGAGTATATGGGCAGTGTTGAGTCTATGGGCAGTGTTGAGTCTATGGGCAGTGTTGAGTCTATGGGCAGTGCTGAATCTATGGGCAGTGCTGAGTCTATGGGCAGTGCTGAATCTATGGGCAGTGCTGAGTCTATGGGCAGTGCTGAGTCTATGGGCAGTGTTGAGTCTATGGGCAGTGCTGAATCTATGGGCAGTGCTGAGTCTATGGGCAGTGCTGAGTCTATCGACAGTGTTGAGTCTATGGGCAGTGTTGAGCATATGGGCAGTGCTGAGTCTATGGGCTGTGTTGAGTCTATGGGCAGTGTTGAGTATTTGGGCAGTGTTGAGTCTATGGGCAGTGTTGAGTCTATGGACAGTGCTGAGTCTATGGGCAGTGTTGAGTCTATGGGCAGTGCTTAGTCTATGGGCAGTGTTGAGTCTATGGGCAGTGTTGATTCTATGGGCAGTGTTGAGTCTATGGGCAGTGCTGAATCTATGGGCAGTGTTGAGTAGATGGGCAGTGTTGAGTCTGTGGGCAGTGTTGAGTCTATGGGCAGTGTTGAGTCTATGGGCAGTGTTGAGTCTATGGGCAGTCCTGAGTCTATGGGCAGTGTTGAGTCTATGAGCAGTGCTGAGTCTATGGGCAGTGTTGAGTAAATGGGCAGTGTTGAGTCTATGGGCAGTGTTGAGTCTATGGGCAGTGTTGAGTCTGTGGGCAGTGTTGAGTCTATGGGCAGTGTTGAGTCTATGGGCAGTGTTGAGTCTATGGGCAGTGCTGAGTCTATGGGCAGTGTTGAGTCTATGGGCAGTGTTGAGTCTATGGGCAGTGCTGAGTCTATGGGCAGTGTTGCGTCTATGGGCAGTGTTGAGTCTGTGGGCAGTGTTGAGTCTATGGGCAGTGTTGAGTCTATGGGCAGTGCTGAGTCTATGGGCAGTGTTGAGTCTATGGGCAGTGTTGAGTATATGGGCAGTGTTGAGTCTATGGGCAGTGTTGAGTCTATGGGCAGTGTTGAGTCTATGGGCAGTGCTGAGTCTATGGGCAGTGCTGAGTCTATGGGCAGTGCTGAGTCTATGGGTAGTGTTGAGTCTATGGGCAGTGCTGAGTCTATGGGCGGTGTTGAATCTATGGGTAGTGTTGAGTCTATGGGCAGTGTTGAGTCTATGGGCAGTGCTGAATCTATGGGCAGTGCTGAGTCTATGGGCAGTGCTGAGTCTATCGGCAGTGTTGAGTCTATGGGCAGTGTTGAGCATATGGGCAGTGCTGAGTCTATGGGCTGTGTTGAGTCTATGGGCAGTGTTGAGTATTTGGGCAGTGTTGAGTCTATGGGCAGTGTTGAGTCTATGGGCAGTGCTGAGTCTATGGGCAGTGTTGAGTCTATGGGCAGTGCTGAGTCTATGGGCAGTGTTGAGTCTATGGGCAGTGTTGAGTCTATGGGCAGTGTTGAGTAGATGGGCAGTGTTGAGTCTATGGGCAGCGTTGAGTCTATGGGCAGTGTTGAGTCTGTGGGCAGTGTTGAGTCTATGGGCAGTGCTGAGTCTATGGGCAGTGTTGAGTCTATGGGCAGTGTTGAGTCTACGGGCAGTGTTGAGTCTATGGGCAGTCCTGAGTCTATGGGCAGTGTTGAGTCTATGGGCAGTGTTGAGTATATGGGCAGTGTTGAGTCTATGGGCAGTGTTGAGTCTATGGGTAGTGTTGAGTTTATAGGCAGTGCTGAGTTTATGGGCAGTGTTGAGTCTATGGGGAGTGTTGAGTATATGGGCAGTGTTGAGTCTATGGGCAGTGTTAAGTCTATGGGCAGTGTTGAGTCTATGGGCAGTGTTGAGTCTATGGGTAGTGTTGAGTCTATGGGTAGTGTTGAGTCTATGGGCAGTGTTGAGTATATGGGCAGTGTTGAGTCTATGGGCAGTGCTGAGTCTATGGGCAGTGTTGAGTCTATGGGCAGTGCTGAGTCTATGGGCAGTGTTGAGTCTATGGGCAGTGTTGAGTCTATGGGCAGTGCTGAATCTATGGGCAGTGTTGAGTAGATGGGCAGTGTTGAGTCTATGGGCAGTGTTGAGTCTATGGGCAGTGTTGAGTCTGTGGGCAGTGTTGAGTCTATGGGCAGTGTTGAGTCTATGGGCAGTGTTGAGTCTATGGGCAGTGCTGAGTCTATGGGCAGTGTTGAGTCTATGGGAAGTGTTGAGTATTTGGGCAGTGTTGAGTCTATGGGCAGTGCTGAGTCTATGGGCAGTGCTGAGTCTATGAGCAGTGCTGAGTCTATGGGCAGTGTTGAGTCTATGGGCAGTGTTGAGTATATGGGCAGTGCTGAGTCTATGGGCAGTGCTGAGTCTATGGGCAGTGCTGAGTCTATGGGTAGTGTTGAGTCTATGGGCAGTGCTGAGTCTATGGGCGGTGTTGAATCTATGGGTAGTGTTGAGTCTATGGGCAGTGTTGAGTCTATGGGCAGTGCTGAATCTATGGGCAGTGCTGAGTCTATGGGCAGTGCTGAGTCTATCGGCAGTGTTGAGTCTATGGGCAGTGTTGAGCATATGGGCAGTGCTGAGTCTATGGGCTGTGTTGAGTCTATGGGCAGTGTTGAGTATTTGGGCAGTGTTGAGTCTATGGGCAGTGTTGAGTCTATGGGCAGTGCTGAGTCTATGGGCAGTGTTGAGTCTATGGGCAGTGCTGAGTCTATGGGCAGTGTTGAGTCTATGGGCAGTGTTGAGTCTATGGGCAGTGCTGAATCTATGGGCAGTGTTGAGTAGATGGGCAGTGTTGAGTCTATGGGCAGTGTTGAGTCTATGGGCAGTGTTGAGTCTGTGGGCAGTGTTGAGTCTATGGGCAGTGTTGAGTCTATGGGCAGTGTTGAGTCTATGGGCAGTGCTGAGTCTATGGGCAGTGTTGAGTCTATGGGCAGTGTTGAGTATTTGGGCAGTGTTGAGTCTATGGGCAGTGTTGAGTCTATGGGCAGTGCTGAGTCTATGAGCAGTGTTGAGTCTATGGGTAGTGTTGAGTATATGGGCAGTGTTGAGTCTATGGGCAGTGTTGAGTCTATGGGCAGTGTTGAGTCTATGGGCAGTGCTGAATCTATGGGCAGTGCTGAGTCTATGGGCAGTGCTTAATCAATGGGCAGTGCTGAGTCTATGGGCAGTGCTGAGTCTATGGGCAGTGTTGAGTCTATGGGCAGTGTTGAGTATATGGGCAGTGCTGAGTCTATGGGCAGTGTTGAGTCTATGGGCAGTGTTGAGTAGATGGGCAGTGTTGAGTCTATGGGCAGTGTTGAGTCTATGGGCAGTGCTGTTTCTATGGGCAGTGCTGAGTCTATGGGCAGTGCTGAATCTATGGGCAGTGCTGAGTCTATGGGCAGTGCTGAGTCTATGGGCAGTGTTGAGTCTATGGGCAGTGTTGAGTATATGGGCAGTGCTGAGTCTATGGGCAGTGTTGAGTCTATGGGCAGTGTTGAGTAGATGGGCAGTGTTGAGTCTATGGGCAGTGTTGAGTCTATGGGCAGTGTTGAGTCTATGGGCAGTGTTGAGTCGATGGGCAGTGTTGAGTCTATGGGCAGTGTTGAGTCTATGGGCAGTGTTGAGTAGATGGGCAGTGTTGAGTCTATGGGCAGTGTTGAGTCTATGGGCAGTGTTGAGTCTATGGGCAGTGTTGAGTCTATGGGCAGTGCTGAATCTATGGGCAGTGCTGAGTCTATGGGCAGTGCTGAGTCTATCGACAGTGTTGAGTCTATGGGCAGTGTTGAGCATATGGGCAGTGCTGAGTCTATGGGCTGTGTTGAGTCTATGGGCAGTGTTGAGTATTTGGGCAGTGTTGAGTCTATGGGCAGTGTTGAGTCTATGGACAGTGCTGAGTCTATGGGCAGTGTTGAGTCTATGGGCAGTGCTTAGTCTATGGGCAGTGTTGAGTCTATGGGCAGTGTTGATTCTATGGGCAGTGTTGAGTCTATGGGCAGTGCTGAATCTATGGGCAGTGTTGAGTAGATGGGCAGTGTTGAGTCTGTGGGCAGTGTTGAGTCTATGGGCAGTGTTGAGTCTATGGGCAGTGTTGAGTCTATGGGCAGTCCTGAGTCTATGGGCAGTGTTGAGTCTATGAGCAGTGCTGAGTCTATGGGCAGTGTTGAGTAAATGGGCAGTGTTGAGTCTATGGGCAGTGTTGAGTCTATGGGCAGTGTTGAGTCTGTGGGCAGTGTTGAGTCTATGGGCAGTGTTGAGTCTATGGGCAGTGTTGAGTCTATGGGCAGTGCTGAGTCTATGGGCAGTGTTGAGTCTATGGGCAGTGTTGAGTCTATGGGCAGTGCTGAGTCTATGGGCAGTGTTGCGTCTATGGGCAGTGTTGAGTCTGTGGGCAGTGTTGAGTCTATGGGCAGTGTTGAGTCTATGGGCAGTGCTGAGTCTATGGGCAGTGTTGAGTCTATGGGCAGTGTTGAGTATATGGGCAGTGTTGAGTCTATGGGCAGTGTTGAGTCTATGGGCAGTGTTGAGTCTATGGGCAGTGCTGAGTCTATGGGCAGTGCTGAGTCTATGGGCAGTGCTGAGTCTATGGGTAGTGTTGAGTCTATGGGCAGTGCTGAGTCTATGGGCGGTGTTGAATCTATGGGTAGTGTTGAGTCTATGGGCAGTGTTGAGTCTATGGGCAGTGCTGAATCTATGGGCAGTGCTGAGTCTATGGGCAGTGCTGAGTCTATCGGCAGTGTTGAGTCTATGGGCAGTGTTGAGCATATGGGCAGTGCTGAGTCTATGGGCTGTGTTGAGTCTATGGGCAGTGTTGAGTATTTGGGCAGTGTTGAGTCTATGGGCAGTGTTGAGTCTATGGGCAGTGCTGAGTCTATGGGCAGTGTTGAGTCTATGGGCAGTGCTGAGTCTATGGGCAGTGTTGAGTCTATGGGCAGTGTTGAGTCTATGGGCAGTGTTGAGTCTATGGGCAGTGTTGAGTAGATGGGCAGTGTTGAGTCTATGGGCAGCGTTGAGTCTATGGGCAGTGTTGAGTCTGTGGGCAGTGTTGAGTCTATGGGCAGTGCTGAGTCTATGGGCAGTGTTGAGTCTATGGGCAGTGTTGAGTCTACGGGCAGTGTTGAGTCTATGGGCAGTCCTGAGTCTATGGGCAGTGTTGAGTCTATGGGCAGTGTTGAGTATATGGGCAGTGTTGAGTCTATGGGCAGTGTTGAGTCTATGGGTAGTGTTGAGTTTATAGGCAGTGCTGAGTTTATGGGCAGTGTTGAGTCTATGGGGAGTGTTGAGTATATGGGCAGTGTTGAGTCTATGGGCAGTGTTAAGTCTATGGGCAGTGTTGAGTCTATGGGCAGTGTTGAGTCTATGGGTAGTGTTGAGTCTATGGGTAGTGTTGAGTCTATGGGCAGTGTTGAGTATATGGGCAGTGTTGAGTCTATGGGCAGTGTTGAGTCTATGGGCAGTGTTGATTATATGGGCAGTGTTGAGTCTATGGGCACTGTTGAGTCTATGGGCAGTGTTGAGTATATGGGCAGTGTTGAGTCTATGGGCAGTGCTGAGTCTATGGGCAGTGCTGAGTCTATGGGCAGTGTTGAGTCTATGGGCAGTGTTGAGATTCAGCACTGCCCATAGACTCAACACTGCCCATAGACTCAACACTGCCCATAGACTCAGCACTGCTCATAGACTCAGTACTGCCCATAGATTCAGCACTGCCCATAGACTCAACACTGCCGATAGACTCAACACTGCCCATAGACTCAACTGCCCATAGACTCAATACTGCCCATAGACTCAACACTGCCCATATACTCAACACTGCCCATAGACTCAGCACTGCCCATAGACTCAGCACTGCCCATCGACTCAACGCTGCCCATAGATTCAAATGGACGAGTCCATCTATGTTCGGAAAAGAGGAGGGGGGAGACGAAAATAATGCATGATGTCTGAAAGCCACCGTACGCGTGAACAATCAATTAAGACCCGAAATGGTTTATCAAATCATTGCAATGAATGCTAAGCCATAATCCATCTTCTCGGTTGAAATTGTCTCTGTGTTTGTATATGTGGATAGCCTCATGAACGAATCTCTCATGGTAGCCAGATGGCTTGCAAAGAACCTCTGTCTTGGAGAAGTCAATGTCATGTGAGCCTACTGAATTATAACAGTGATCTGCCACGGCCGAGGTGTTGGTCCTACCGTGTTTTAGGTCTGCTTTGTGTTCACGAATGCGGTCCGAGACATGTCGTTTGGTTTCTCCTATGTAACTACTACCACAGAGGCAACTTAGTTTGTAGACGCCAGGGTACTGTATGTCCGGAAAAAAAGCCACTTTTTTCAAATGTCCTTGCTGTGGTTTTCACACCTGATGATAATTGCTTGTGTTGCAGTCGAAACGTCGTGAGAATTTTATTGTTTTATGTGTTTTATTATAGTATTGTTTCCCTTCTACGTGACTTACCGAAAGAACCAAGAATATGATCCCTGCACTCACGAAAGCTTTAAATCAAAACTGCCCAAAGACTCAACACTGCACATATACTCAACATTGCCCATAGGCTCAACACTACCCATAGACTCAGCACTGCTCATAGACTCAGCACTGCCCACAGACTCAACACTGCCCATAGACTCAACACTGCCCAATAGACTCAACACTGCCCATAGACTCAGCACTGCCCATAGACTCAGCACTGCCCATAGATTCAGCACTGCCCATATACTCAACACTGCCCAAAGACTCAACACTGCCCATAGACTCAACACTGCCCATAGACTCAGCACTGCCCATAGACTCAACACTGCCCATAGACTCAACACTGCCCATAGACTCAACACTGCCCATAGACTCAACACTGCCCATCTACTCAACACTGCCCATACACTCAACACTGCCCATAGACTCAGCACTGCCCATATACTCATCACTGCCCATAGACTCAACACTGCCCATAGACTCAGCACTGCCCATAGACTCAGCACTGCCCATAGATTCAGCACTGTCCATAGTCTATGGGCAGCGTTTTGAAACACGGCAAAACGAATTCCTCTGCCGTAGCTGATCACTGTTACAACGCTGTGGGGGATCACGATATAATTTTTTCCGATACCAAGGTTCTTTGCAAACCCACGGGCTTTTATCAGAGATTTGTTCATGAAGCAATTCAGATCTACAAACACAGACACAATTTCAACCGAGTGGATGGTTTCAAATTAAGCAACCATTGGAAAGATGTTCTAAATCGAACTAAACATTAAACTAATTTCAATGGTACAGTATATTTTTCGAGTAGTGGTACCCCAAACTTTCGCAGCTCTTATAAATTCCCATTTTCACACCATCAATAGGTAAAATCCCCCTCCCCCTTTCCCCCTCCCCCCCTCGCCAAACTGCAAGTCCACCGGCACGTACACCACCTCTTTGCTCGCACACAGGTCCGATGTCTGAGCGTGGTTGTGTTTCACTAAATTCTCCTGTTTGATGAGTACTAGGTGCCTCGGTGAATGTATATACTCTGACTTTAACATAGCTATTTCTGTGACCAGTTACTAGCTAATCACTAAGCTATTTAAATGCTAAATTCGATGCTAATTCCTTTGTCAAGGGGCACCTCTGCGGATGTGTATGCTTTAACTTAGCTATTTCAATGAGCCATTTCAATGCTAAATTATATGCTAATTCCTTTGTCAAAGCCCGTGGTCTTCTTCTTCTTCTCACACAGCTTAAAGGTCGTGATCTAAGCGTGGCTTCTTCCACTCCAGCGCTGTCCTCCAGACAGGCTCGTCCCTTCACCTGATGAAGGCCGCTTGTGTTGTGGCCGAAACGTCGTGATTATTGTTGTTTTATTATTTACCTACGTGACTTTACCGAATAGAACCAAAGAGTATATGGGCAGTGTTGAGTCTTTGGGCAGTTTTGATTTAAAGCTTTCGTGAGTGCAGGGATCATATTCTTGGTTCTTTCGGTAAGTCACGTAGAAGGGAAACAATACAATAATAAAAAAATAAAACAATAAAATTCTCACGACGTTTCGACTGCAACACAAGCAATCATCATCAGGTGTGAAAACCACAGCAAGAACATTTGAAAAAAGTGGCTTTTTTTCCGGACATACAGTACCCTGGCGTCTACAAACTAAGTTGCCTCTGTGGTAGTAGTTATATTGGAGAAACTAAACGACATGTCTCGGACCGCATTCGTGAACACAAAGCAGACCTAAAACACGGTAGGACCAACACCTCGGCCATGGCAGATCACTGTTATAATTCAGTAGGCTCACATGACATTGACTTCTCCAAAACAGAGGTTCTTTGCAAGCCATCTGGCTACCATGAGAGATTCGTTCATGAGGCTATCCACATATACAAACACAGAGACAATTTCAACCGAGAAGATGGATTATGGCTTAGCATTCATTGCAATGATTTGATAAACCATTTCGGGTCTTAATTGATTGTTCACGCTTACGGTGGCTTTCAGACCGCATGCATTATTTTCGTCTCCCCCCTCCTCTTTTCCGAACATAGATGGACTCGTCCTTTTGAATCTATGGGCAGTGTTGAGTCTATGGGCAGTGCTGAGTCTATGGGCAGTGCTGAGTCTATGGGCAGTGTTGAGTATATGGGCAGTGTTGAGTCTATGGGCAGTATTGAGTCTATGGGCAGTGTTGAGTCTGTGGGCAGTGTTGAGTCTATCGGCAGTGTTGAGTCTATCGGCAGTGTTGAGTCTATGGGCAGTCCTGAGTCTATGGGGAGTGTTGAGTATATGGTCAGTGTTGAGTCTATGGGTAGTGTTGTGTCTATGGGTAGTGTTGAGTCTATAGGCAGTGCTGAGTCTATGGGCAGTGTTGAGTCTATGGGCAGTGTTGAGTCTATGGGCAGTGTTGAGTCTATGGGGAGTGTTGAGTCTATGGGTAGTGTTGAGTCTATGGGTAGTGTTGAGTCTATGGGTAGTGTTGAGTCTATAGGCAGTACTGATTCATGTAGAGGGGACGTTTATTCCAGTGGCGGGGTGCGAGGCGGGGGGGAGATCTAAAACGAGATTGTGCACAGGGAGAAGGAGGGAGATGATTGGGAACAACAAGGACAAGAGGAAGGGACATGGAAGGTAATGACAGAGGCGGGATGAGGTGGGGCAAGGCCATGGAGAGATTTAATAACGAGCGTCAGAATTTCTGGCGAACGCGGAGCAGGGCATCCTGGGAAGGGAAGAGAGCTGACGGATCGCTATCCTTCACTGGTTCTCCTGATGCCTCATTTATGCACTGCACCGACCGGCTCTGACCAACACGGTTGAAGTTAGGACAAGCTGTGGTCCTACACATACAGAAGGGGTCTTTATCCATCTGCGGATTGACTGTACATTATGGTTCGACACAGTAGTTTGATCTAGCCTCAATCAGAAAGCGGCGAGGTCACATCCGAGTCAACAGCCAACTCAGCCCATCACCTCTCATCGTCATTAAAATGGCTACCACTTTGTGGGACGGTCATCGATGGATGGACACGTGTCTCGATTGGGGGCCCAACTCTTTGGTGCCACAAGAATGTCAACCACTGTCTCAGGCTGGCCGGAGAGATAAGTACAACCCAGCACTCGCAGGAACATGGAGACGCCTCCTCACTCGAATATGTTGGTTTTATAATCATCCAAATAACAGAGATAGCTATAGGAGCTGTGCAAGAATGATAGGGTTAGCTGATTTAATATTTCACAGTCATCAATTCTGACGTTTTTTTCCCCCCAAAGCAATGTTTTTTTTCAAACGTCACAAAAAGTATGGGTTTTACAAATAGAGATGGCGAGGTCTGTGAGTGGGTGATATTTGGGTCTTAAGGGCTCTAGGGTGGCGAGATGTTAACCCCTTCGCCTGGTATACAGGCGAAGGAGTGTTGTGGCCGAAACATCGTGATTTTTGTTTTATTTTTTATCTACGTGACTTTGCCGAACAGAACCAAAGAGTATGGTATACAGGAGGTCGTGAGTTCGAATTTGCGTGTCCTCCCCGTGGTCGCGTGGATTTTTTTCTCCGGGTCCTCCGGGTTTTCCATCCACATTCATGAGCACGCCTCTGGATATATTTGGCTGCTGTACATTTCCACACGAAAAGTCACTTCGTTGGGCTATTACTTGTGGCCAGATCGTTTCTGAAAAAGAGCTATATAGTCAGTGGGCCCGACCTGGTAAAATAAAAAAAAATGTTAGTTACAATAGTTAACTGTTTAACATGTGCCCTGAACCCGGAAATTTATACTGTTAGGAACCTCCTGGTTACACCAGCCCACAGGGGATTATTGTGTCTGTCCGTCGTGCATCCAAAAATGGGAGGGGTGGGGCTGGGTGGAGACGGGAGGGTGGGGAGTGGCTGGGAGGGGAGGGAGGGGCTGGGTGGGGAGGGTGGGGAGGGGAGAGGCTGGGTGGGGAGAGTGGGGAGGGGCTGGGTGGGGAGGGTGGGGTTGGATGGGGAGGGGCTGGGTGGGGAGGGGAGGGTGGGGAGGGGCTGGGTAGGGAGGGGAGGGTGGGGAAGGGCTGGGTGGGGAGGGGCTGGGTGGGGAGGGGTGGGGCTGGGTAAGGAGGGGCTGGTCACCCCGTGGTGCCCTTATAAAACTCAACGTTTAACCTACTCACGCCAGCTTGTGCCCGCCCTCACAGTCGGGCATATTTGCGGAATACACCACGTGGTGCCGCCGTTGACCCTGGGCACTGACCGAGCAACCCAACGTTCCTACCAGCTCCCTCCGCAGGAATGTGTTGTTCGATTAACAAATAAGGGGAGCAGGTCCATTGTAATTTAGGGCATCACTCTTTATGAATACGAGAACATTTAGGGCCCTCAGAGGGTGCAGGCTGGCTTTTTGAACCATTCAAGCTCATTGTGTCTAATTTATTGGGGGTGTTTTTTGTGACTATTTATTGTAACCCTTGAAATGCCGGTAAATGCGTTTCAGCAGGCAATGCGAATTACACGTGCAAACTAATTTGACGTGTACATTTAGTGCATCGCAGTTGCATACGTAAAACGTAGCGAAGCATAAAACAACAAATCAATTTAAATATTACGTGAAAGGGGATTTTTTTTTTAAATAATATAATTGTTCTAACTAGATTCGAAGGTTTCGTGACTGCAGGAATTACTCTTTGGTTCTTTCGGTAAAGTCACGTAGAGAATAAAATCAAACAATAATGGAATACCACGTTTCGATTGCAACACATGCAACCGTCATCATGCAAGAATGAAATGAGAAACAAACATAGTCATAGACTAGGCTCTAAGAAAAGCTGTCTCGGGTGTGGACCAATCAAATTCAAGGACAGTGCATATTATTATCAGAGTTGTCTTTTTTGTTTGCATTTTGACTGCTTGTGTTGTGGTTATTGCAAACATGATGCCTTGAATAAAGGTGTTAGTTTTTGTGCCAGTTAAAAGGGTAAAACCTATTCCTAAACATAGTCAACTTAGAAACACAATGCAACACAACACAGGGAGCCGGCCAACACAACAACCAACACCCCTCCTGGTTGACAACGCTCCTCCAAAGAATGACAAACAGAAAGACAGCGCCACTATGATTTGTTCTCTTCCGCAAGACAACCCGTGTCGTTCTACATGTCACGGCGAATTCGTCCGGCCTGGAAGTAGAAAATCATTCTAAGCGTCGGTAAGACACAATGTGTTAAAAGGAGTATGTTTTAGCAGAATAGGTTTTGCCCCTTTTTTTTGTTGCCAGAAAAAAGTGGAAAACATATTCTCATATTTTGGTACTGGCATTTAAGATTACCCTTGAATAATTGGAACGGTGTATGACGAACAGCCCACAAATTACGCGGCTGTCTTTAGCATCGTTGCTGGAGGAAATAGTTAAATCCCTGGCAGTGTACGTGATGAGGTGGTTAATTCAAAACCACCTTATTGTGCTGTCAAATTGCCTTCAGCTTAAACAATGAGGAGGATATCTCACAACTACAAACCCCAATTACTGCACATTACCTTGGCGTGTTTGTGTGTGTGTTTGGGCGGGAAATCACACGCGAATGTTTAAAAGGTATTCAAGCATTATGTACACATATGTGTATAATACATCGGGCAAGCATCCCAGTGCAATACCATCCTAACAACTAATCTTGAGACCCAGTGAGGATTTCCCAGATAAATAAAGGACATTACAGTAGTAGTATTATTATTGTGAATCGGTTTTGGGCTCGGGTACCAACATATACACACAATTGTGATTAAAACCACAGTACTCTATACTCGTTTGGAGGCATAGTTAATATTCTAAATTGTATGCGATTAGTTGATAGCACGTGTGTGTGTGTATTTATTGATGTGTGATGATGGAGAGCGGTGGTGTAGCGGTTAGCGCGCCGCCCTATGAACCCGGCGACCCGAGTTCGATTCACCGCTCACGGCCAACACCGGTGATGGTTATTTGAACCAATTCCTGACGCAGCTTCAAATGAGTACCTGGGTACGATGCATAAACATCGCCTCGAGGGATACAAATGCGACTGGGCGTTGTTGCTGGCCACCCCACCACCTCGTCCGCGGTGCCGAGGGTTCAGAGGTGTTGCTCGCTAACAGTACTTGCCCCGGCTGTCCGCTCAGACTAACACGGGGAGATGTTTTCGTCGTTTTTTACTTCTTTGTGCGCGCGCGTGCGTGTGTGTATGTGATTGTAAGGCAAGAAGAGACGCCTGGCCGTGGAGGCTTGACCATACATCTCCACTCCCTCGTGTGTCTTATCAGGTGCTGGCGAACAGTACTTTGCCTGCGGGGGGTGGATCGTTGTGTTTGATTGCGCCCGTGTGGTCATGTGCCCTGGTGGTTCTGGCTATTGGGGCTGTGTGGGTTGCGAGGGTTCGCTGGTTTGGTGACCGTCAGCACACCCAGTGATCCTGGGGGGGGGGGGGGGGCGTTGAAGACGCCGTATGACAATAGTTTGCAAGCGTTAGCCACCTCGTGTGCGTTACCGTGCCACAACAACATTACACATCGTAATATTTGGGGGGAGGAGACTGGTGGCACAGCGGTGAGCGCACTTCACGGCTAACCTGGCGAACTGAGTTTAATTCAAGGACCAAGGCTAACATCAGTGGCGAGTGATATCTGAATCGATCTTGCCCCTCCCCCCTCTCCCCTTGACCAACATGCACTAACCGGTATGGTAAAGTATGGTCGAAGAGCCCTCATGACCGACACGGCGTGGGGGAGCTTTTATTCAGCTCTGAATTAAAAAATTTTTGCCGTGAATCCATATTTATTTTACTTTCAACCTAATCATCAGTCACGCGCAATCCACCGCTGGATGAAGGCCTCCTCAATGTGCCACACCACCTCTTACGATCCTGCGATCCACCCAGGCCCCATGCACACACAACACACTGATCTTATCTCCTACATCCACTGCGCGTCATCGTCCTCTCGGACGCGTTCCGTCCCTTGGCTGCAACTCCTTTATTATTCTTGACCACCATCCATCATCCCTTCCGTTGAGGCGTCCTACCCATGCCCACTTTACTTAATAGTTTGAATTTCTGGCATGAACCAACATATCTTCTCGATTTCCACGTGTCCTTCATTCTGTCCCTCAATGTTATTCCGAGCATAATTCCACGCTTCTTCGGAGCGCTTTTCAGAATTTGTTTCGATATTTTCCGTGAATAACCGTGTTTCTGAACCCACGCGTCAAACGCGGAGGAGTTTTGCGCTGATTAAACACATCCGGCTGTGGACACACACTGAGATGGATATAATCACGATCCAGTTTCGGCTGTCCAGAAACACTCCACCCTGCTCTCGTCCACCTCTTTATTTAATAATTGTGATGTCTGCCCGCTTTCAATCGCTGCCCTAGCCGCACACACACACACACCGAGACGCTGGTGCCAGGTTAGGTTCACGCACACACACAGAGTCTGCTGCGTTCCAGGTGAGTCCCTTCGATAGACATCTCCACCTGTGTAGTGAACTTTGCTGCGCGTGGTCTGCGATTTTCTCATTTATCCTCAGCACGACTTTGCAGCCTTTTCTCCTCGGCTCTTGGAACATTTCCCTGAAGTTCATTCCAATTTTGACGCTACAACCAACTATCTCATCGGCGTATCCGAGACAGCTTACAATGAGGGAAAAAAGTATTTCATCCCCTGCTGATTTTGTACGTTTGCCCACTAACAAAGAAATGATCAGTCTATAATTTTAATGGTAGGTTTATTTGAACAGTGAGAGACAGAATAACAACAAAAAAATCCAGAAAAACGCATGTCAAAAATGTTATAAATTGATTTGCATTTTAATGAGGGAAATAAGTATTTGACCCCTCTGCAAAACATGACTTAGTACTTGGTGGCAAAACCCTTGTTGGCAATCACAGAGGTCAGACGTTTCTTATAGTTGGCCACCAGATTTGCACACATCTCAGGAGGGATTTTGTCCCACTCCTCTTTGCAAATCTTCTCCAAGTCATTAAGGTTTCGAGGCTGACGTTTGGCAACTCGAACCTTCAGCTCCCTCCATAGATTTTCTATGGGATTAAGGTCTGGAGACTGGCTAGGCCTCTCGAGGACCTTAATGTGCTTCTTCTTGAGCCACTCCTTTGTTGCCTTGGCCGTGTGTTTTGGGGCATTGTCATGCTGGAATACCCATCCACGACCCATTTCAATGCCCTGGCTGAGGGAAGGAGGTTCTCACCCAAGATTTGACGGTACATGGCCCCGTCCATCCTCTCTTTGATGCGGTGAAGTTGTCATGTCCCCTTAGCAGAAAAACACCCCCAAAGCATAATGTTCCACCTCCATGTTTGACGGTAGGGATTGTGTTCTTGGGGTCATAGGCAGCATTCCTCCTCCAAACACGGCGAGTTGAGTTGATGCCAAAGAGCTCCATTTTGGTCTCATCTGACCACAACACTTTCACCCAGTTGTCCTCTGAATCATTCAGATGTTCATTGGCAAACTTTAGACGGGCATGTATATGTGCTTTCTTGAGCAGGGGGACCTTGCGGGCGCTGCAGGATTTCAGTCCTTCACGGCATAGTGTGTTACCAATTGTTTTATTGGTGATTATGGTCCCAGCTGCCTTGAGATCATTGAAAACATCATTCCGTGTAGTTCTGGGCTGATTCCTCACCGTTCTTATGATCATTGCAACTCCACGAGGTGAGATCTTGCATGGAGCCCCAGGCCGAGGGAGATTGACAGTTCTTTTGTGTTTCTTCCATTAGCGAATAATCGCACCAACTGTTGTCACCTTCTTCTTTGGTTCTTTCGGTAAAGTCACGTAGAATGAGAATAAAATAATAAATTGATAAAATAAAATAACACAATAATATTCTCACGACGTTTCGACACCTTCTCACCAAGCTGCTTGGCAATGGTCTTGTAGCCCATTCCAGCCTTGTGTAGGTCTACCATCTTGTCCCTGACATCCTTGGAGAGCTCTTTGGTCTTGGCCACGGTGGAGAGTTTGGAATCTGATTGATTGATTGCTTCTGTCGACAGGTGTCTTTTATACAGGTAACAAGCTGAGATTAGGAACACTCCCTTTAAGAGTGTGCTCCTAATCTCAGCTCGTTACCTGTATAAAAGACATTTGGGAGCCAGAAATCTTTCTGATTGAGAGGGGGTCAAATACTTATTTCCCTCATTAAAATGCAAATAAATGCATAACATTTTTGACATGCGTTTTTCTGGATTTTGTTGTTGTTATTCTGTCTCTCACTGTTCAAATAAATCTACCATTAAAATTATAGACTGAACATTTCTTTTGTCAGTGGGCAAACGTACAAAATCAGCAGGGGATCAAATACTTTGTTTTCCTCACTGTATGTTTTCTCCACCGAATGTGTATCCCCTTGTTTCTGCAGTCCAATTTCTGGAAACGGTCTTCGATTGTTGTGAATAACTTTGGTGAAAGCGCGTACATTTGTTAAAATGTCTGTCGGTACCTTCTTCATGTATTCTTTGTGTGGCTGCTCTAATTTTTGAACATGGGTCGTGTTATATCTAAATACATATTTTTTTTACTCGGGCATTGATTTGTAAGAGCTTGAATGATTATGGTAATTGACCGTCATTGTTCATGTACATATTATGATCAGGGGTGCTGTGTGTGCTCCATGGTAGGGACACTTTGATGAACCCTCTTCACTGGCACATGGCCCTGCCTGTGGTTAACAGGCTTGAGAGCCTTGTACACCCCCAGTAGCTGTACTGGATTGGAGCGCCTATACCAGTCGGGTAACACGGCAAGACGTGAGACCAAACGTTGCTCTCTCCACCAACCCACATTCACGGGCATGGTGAAGTATGGCCAAGCAACTCATCCCCAGCCATTACCGTTGCGCTTAAACCACAGACCCCAGTCCCCAGCGATCTCTGAGTCCACAAAAATGGTGTCAGCTGTGAAGGTGAAAGAGCAGAGAGGTGCTAGGAATCACCGGATACGGTGGACAAGGGGACAACTCCAAGTTTCTGAATGGTGGCAACCTTTCTAGTACGGAGAGTTTATAATGATTGTGGAGTGGGATTTTTGATTTCTTCGGAAATCAAAAATCTAGTTTTAGGGTTCAATAATTCATCTGATGAGAGTGACCAGCTCACACTAATGCTCTCAAACCACTACAAGTTGCGTTGCATTCAAGTATTTGCTCCAATAACACACCACAATGAATGCGCGTGGGCCAAATGTATGAGGAAACTAACCAACTACGAAATTAGAGTAAAGCGCATTTGAACATCTTACTTGAAGACCTTCATGCAAAAGTAGGTCAAAGATGCAGGGACGAGATATCTCGATTGACGAGTTCGGCGCTTGGGTGGAGAGATGATGGGGGCGAGCGTCTGCTCGAGATGACAACCGTCAAAGGCATGACGAAGTGAAAATATTTTTTTGGAGAAATAATTTCGGAAAAGGACGTGAAAAAAAATCTCAAATGGTGACATCAGGACCAAGATTGACGTGGATTTCATTGGCAAACCCCAGCTCGTCAAATAGACCGCTCCTCCGTCCTCAACAAAGTCCAACGCAGAAGGCGATCAGAGAGACGGGTGGCGATGCAAAGTTGGCACTTCCAAGATGAACCATAGGGGAGGGTAAAGCGAAGTCCAAACAAGACCAAGATGGGGCACATTATACAGATCCAGCGCAGCACAACACTGATTGAAGATCTTGACTTAAAGCTTTCGTGATTACAGGCATTCATACTCGTTGGGTCTTTCGGTAAAGTCACGTAGATAGAAAAATGATAAAATAAAATAAAAATCACGACGTTTCGATCGCAACACCGTCTTCCTGCCTCAGCAGTCCGCCTGCTGTATTTTTTTCACCTGAAGACGATTGCTTGTGTTGCGATCGAAACGTGATTTTTTTTATCTACGTGACTTTACCGAAAAACCCACAGAGTACTGATTGAAGATTTTGCAAGCAATGGGAGCTTGGAGGCAGGGTGGCGTAGACGATTGAAAGTTCACAAATGCCAGTATTTGAGGACAGTGTTGGAAGCATCATTCAGGAAAGAGACGAGTCTTGAAAATTTAGCGGAGGAATTTTGTACCACT
This sequence comes from Petromyzon marinus, assembly GCF_048934315.1. Lineage (NCBI taxonomy): Eukaryota > Metazoa > Chordata > Hyperoartia > Petromyzontiformes > Petromyzontidae > Petromyzon > Petromyzon marinus. The sequence continues at coordinate 9,594,638 of NC_133704.1, forward strand.
GATCTCGACAACGAACAACGTTCACGTAGCGCATGAATGAAGACCGACGATCTCGACGAAGAGAGGAGGCAGCTCTGGATATGATGCCCTTCGCGGCACGGTGAGGGAGAAAGTTCGTGGAGCCAGTGGTATAACTGGACATTGTTAAACAACGGGAACCTCTGTGCGCTTGTTCACGAAACATTTGTACGGAAAAAAATACTGCAATCACAAGACTGATGTCTCAAATCATTCCTTTGTTAAAACGGGGGCGATACATCAGACTTGGATGACTATAGTTCAATCAGCCTCTTATGGTCCACGTATAAATTGCGCACAGATATCATTGTAAACAGAATAATAGACGGATGGACAAACCAACGGAACAAGTGGAGTATTTAACTTTAATAACCTTGGTGATACCAGTAGCACTTTCTCTTACTGCGGTGGGGACAAAAAAACCCTCTATGCGCAGGAGTCGAAATACTCAAATGCAACACACGACTTAAAACAAAGGCACTCTTTTAGTCTTATCTACTCATAGGGGGCAAGTAATGTTTGCGAGCACCTATTAAGGCCGATATGCACGTTGAACTTCTTTCGCACCGTATGTAGCCATACCGCGCTAATCGGATGTGCGGGTGAAGGATGACAAACTAAACACAGAAAAAGAGTTCTAAAGAAAACTGTTTTCTTCAGTCTAGATATCACACACTCGAGGGTGCTGTGGCCAGCACCATGCCACACCGTCTTCGTCCTTCCGAGTGCGTACGGGATGGTCACGCACCCCATCAGAAGGAAAGGTCTCATTTCAGGCCTCAGTGACCTCGGTGATGCCCAGCACAGGTTCCTAGCGGCCAGTGATATTGGCCATAATTTTTATGTGATGTACCCATATCAGCACACGCCCTGATGTGTCTTGCCACCTTGGTGTACTTCCCGCAGGACTCAAAAAGTGAACTAACACAATTACATAATCCTCTCACACAGCTTAAAGGTCGTGATTTGAACGTGGCTTTTTCACTCCAGCGCTGTCCTACCAGACAGTCTCGTCCCTTCACCTGATGAAGGCCGCTTGTGTTGTGGCCGAAACGTCGTGAGAATATTATTGTGTTATTTTATTTTATCAATTTATTATTTTATTCTCATTCTACGTGACTTTACCGAAAGAACCAAAGAAGAAAAAATAATAGGTTTAACGCTTTCTGGCAATAAAAAAACAGGTGTTAAGATGTTCAAATACCAAATAGACATCTTTCGCAAGGAATCAAGTACTGCATTACCACACGTACATGTGGCAAAACGTGCAATGAAACTAGTAATATATAGATTTTTTTTATATATAATATATGGATTGTCTTTGAAACTGTTTTACACGTAGTAGGCTTTCGTGACCAATATCATATAGGGTTTTTTGGGGGGTGAGGTCGCGTAAATATAAATGTATCGTTAAACCCGCCACCACCCGACACAGCCAATTAGTAAGGTTTGTCGTGTAAACTAGTAACGAATTGGCGTATTATGTTTACGTGACAAACCTTACTAAATTGGCTGTGTCGGGTGGTGGCGAGCTTAACGACACATTTATATACTTACGCGATATAACCCAAAAAGAAACCCCTCTATAATCTTGAACACCGATTGCCCTACAACTACAGCCTTCTTTGGGGCCTCGTTACACTACCAGTGTCAGACCAGAGACCAATACCAAATAGGCGAACAGCACAAAGACAATGCACGCGTCAGAGCATTTATAGCTTGGGATGATCAGCTACGACATGGGGATACCTTTTCAAACAATTATAATTATTATTACTAGAAGATTATTTCGGGCCCCGTGAGGCTTTCAACTCCTAGGCCCCACGGATGGCTTGGGGCCTTCAACGAGTAACAATCTAAACTACTCCCAAGTAAGAAACATTAAAATGACCGTAACATTAAGGAATGTTATTAAAGTATCAACCAGTGCTATATATATAATATAAACAAATTCACGGACACCATTAGAAACCTCATTTGCCAGTAACAAAATATGATAATTGTTTTTTTACCCTTTTATCTGGCAACAAAAGTGACGCCTTTTTTTACAAGCAGTCATGTTTACATTGACCACAATACCTGCGGTCAGAACGCAAACAAAAAACAACAACTCTGATAATGTATGCACTGTCCTTGAAATTGATTGGTCCACACCCGAGACAGCTTTCTTTAGAGCCTCGTCTCACATGGTGTTGGACCAGAAGACGCCAAAAGGCGCACAGCTCAAAGGCAATGCACCATCAGAGTATGAGAGCTCGGGGTAAGCATTTACACCATTGGAAACCTCTTTGCCAGTAACAAAATATGATAATTGCTTACCCCGAGCTCTCATACTCTGATGGTGCATTGCCTTTGAGTTGTGCGCCTTTTGGCGTCTTCTGGTCCAACACCATGTGAGACGAGGCTCTAAAGAAAGCTGTCTCGGGTGTGGACCAATCAATTTCAAGGACAGTGCATACATTATCAGAGTTGTTTTTTGTTTGCGTTCCGACCGCAGGTATTGTGGTCAATGTAAACATGGCTCCTTGTAAAAAAGGTGTCAGTTTTGTTGCCAGATAAAAGGGTAAAAAACCAATCATCATATTTTGTTACTGGCAAATGAGGTTTCCAATGGTGTAAATTCTTACCCCGAGCTCTCATACTCTGATGGTGCATTGCCTTTGAGTTGTGCGCCTTTTGGCGTCTTCTGGTCCAACACCATGTGAGACGAGGCTCTAAAGAAAGCTGTCTCGGGTGTGGACCAATCAATTTCAAGGACAGTGCATACATTATCAGAGTTGTTGTTTTTTGTTTGCGTTCTGACCGCAGGTATTGTGGTCAGTGTAAACATGACTCCTTGTAAAAAAGGCGTCAGTTTTGTTGCCAGATAAAAGGGTAAAAAACCAATTATCAAATTCACGGACGTTCTAGGAACGTTGCACGGTGGAGTCGAGGGAGATGGGTCGTGATGAAGAGGTTCAGTGCCGTAAATCTATCCACGGTGACCCTTAGATAGGGCGTCGTAAAACGTGTTCCGCACCGTCGTAAAGCGAGTGTGTAAATGTTTCCCCAAACTTGAAAACTTGTGAAAGTTATATTTTTTTAAACTAACATTATTTTTTGTTAAGATAGAATCAATGCTTGATCGAATATAAACGTTTCACTTATGTTACACGCTCAAAAAAAATGGTTTAAGAAGTTACAACAATTCGGGACAGACAGAGTAAGCGACAAACTCTCACTTGCTTCATTATAGTAGTATGATGAGTACAATAATAATTATTATTAACTCGTAGATAACTCGTTGCTCTTTAATGGAAAAAAATATATACAGCTGTATCTTTCATATTCTTCTCACAATGCTGTACTCGGAGCCGTAAGAGTAATGGTTTCAGTTATGTCATTAAACAGCCAAGATTTACTTTTTTATATTCTCAAGGATTGAAATATTGTAAAAGGTTTTTACCCTTTTAGCTGCCACAAAAACTGAATACCTTTATACAAGGGATCATGTTTGCAATAACCACAATACAAGCTGTCAAAAATGCAAAAAAAAGAGACAACTCTGATAATGATATGCACTGTTTGCATTTTTGACTGCTTGTATTATGGTTATTACAAAACATGATCCCTTGTATAAAGGTGTCAGTTTTTGTGCCAGCTAAAAGAGTGAAAACCTATTACTATATCTTGTTACTGGCAAAGGAGGTCTCATAATGATTGAAATCTTATCCGAGAAAAATAATGAAATTAATAGGACCACACAATCTTAAGTTTTATTACGTAATTTTACCGAATAGAACCAAAGAGTATGGATCCTTGCAGTCACGAAAGCTTTAAATCTAGAATTCTTAAGTTTGAGAAATGTTAAATGAACCGTGTCAGTCATTTGTATTCGTTAAAGTCGCACGTATTCGGTGTCGCCATCTATTAGATGTATTCCAAACTCCTTAAAATGTTACAAGGAAAATGCCGTTCAGCCAGCTACCCAGCTAGCTTCGCTGGCGACGACCCACAGCAACTACTAAACAGCGACGTTATCGCCGGGGTAGACAGCTCGGAAACTTGAGGCATAGATTATTATTATATCTCAATAGCCGTGTGAACTGTATTTTACTTCCACAGAACTCTACAGTTTCACGCCAGCGCCGCCGCCGCCGGTGATTTATCAATTCGCTCGTTGAATGAGCCTTGATTTTAATATGAGACCCGCAATTCCCACTACCACCAACTCGACACTTGTCCCAAGGACCTCTCAAGTCACGCCTAAACAACCCCCACGCATCTTCTTAAAAAAAGAACGTGAAATTGGATTCGGATCGTCTGCATGCCTTCAATCTGATGGTGCAAAAAAATAATGCCATTGCCCATGGCTGTCACGACGTAGCCAAAAGGTGGTCGAACAATGGATTATTGAAGCCATCTGCGCAGAGAATTCAGTACTACGCCTCCCCCCCGCCTCGTATCCTTTGATTCTCTGGTTTCCTCGCACACGAAACCAAACATTAATGGATTTGACCGCACATCTCCCCGATGCAGGAGGAGGACCCCTCTTGCAAAAAGAAGCAATGGGACTCAGTCGGGATTTCTTGTGTAAACAAAGGACATTGCTGTAGTAGTAGTAGTAAGAATAATAATAATATTATCATTATAATAAATAGACCTCGCCGAATGGTGGAGGTGCATTCGTGAACATAAACGGTTAAATGGGCAGCTGCTACTCGCGGCACAGCGACAAAGGTCTGGGGCTGGTGGCCGCTCAACCCTCCCCGGCAGGGTGCCGCTCGGCGCCTCGTCTGTCGCCCCCGCCGCCACGTTCGTCTCGTCCGCGCCGGTGGCGGTGACGGTGTCGGTGTCAGCTCTGGAGGCGCTGAGAGTCCGCGCGCGGCCGCGCTCCGTGACGCTCGCAGCGGCTGTTAGCGGACGGGAGGTGCGGGCGGTGAAACGGAGGAACGGCGAAGGGTGGAGGAACCATGCGCGCGGCAGCTCCGGATTCCGGGACGATTTCTCGAACGCATCGACGGCATCTCGCAGCGAGCTAGAGACGCGGCCGTCGCGTCTCGCCTGAGCTCCTGCCGCGTAACAAGGTGGTGGGGGGGGGGGGCACAGAGAAGCTACCGAGACGAAGCAGCAAGTGTGTGTGTGTGTGTCTCTCCCTCTCTCTCTCTCTCGCGCTCTCGTCCGCATCTCCGGGAGCCGGCGGCACAGCCATCCCGGGACTTTAACGGAAGCCAAGACGCAGAGGAAAATAACAGAGGGATAAGGTGAGCGAGGATCTGTCTGCGTTGCTCCGTGTAGTTGCGATTTTGCCCGCTGCTGCGCGCGAATCTGTTGCCCGTCCGTCCGTCCGTGTGTGTGTCTGCGCGCAAGATCGCAGGACTGATTGTGTTTCAACAGGCGTCTCCTTTCTAAGATAGCAATTTTTTTTCCTTTCTCTCCATCCCTCTCGTCTGCACGCGCCAGGCAACGAGCGTGCCTCGTTGCGTGTCGTGATGGTGATGAGATGGCAAATTGTTCTAAATTTGTAGGGGGGGGGGAGGGAGGGAGGCTATGAAAGTGTGGATGTGTGCTTTGTGTGTTGTTCTCGCCGTCGTCGTTGTCGTCGTCGTTGTTGTTGTTGTTGTAGGCGTGCGTATTTCTCGCATTTACGCGGACGCGTGCCGTAACCCACGATCGCGGTTTGTGCGCCTGCCTCTGAGGTTCACGGATCTCCGGTTCGAGAGTCCCGTCCGGGTTCCGTTTGCCAATTCCAAAGGCACCGCGGCGTGCTCGACGCGCGATCCGTGTTGCTGATGCGTGCCGAGGTGAAGGTGGCGCTCGGCCGTAATTCCGTACTCCTAATGCGGTGGGTAATTGTTAATTTCGCTGAGAGTAATCACGACATAAACCCACCCATGTATGCTTGTCGTTACCAGGCGCCACTCTTGAAATGCACCCGGAACAGACGATCGCAGGGCGATGTTCGGTCTACAACGTTTCGTTTTTGTTGTTTCACATACAGATCTATTGTTTGTGCGTCTCTAAGCAGGAATGAATACGGTTGCAGACTCTGTGAAATTGCTCACATCCGTGGGTACAAAATGAGGGAGCTTTTCTGTTGTGCGGCTCAGGTAGAATGCGCATTGGGACGACCTGTACAGTCGTGAGTGAAGGCGCCCGTGCTGTCGGATGGCTGTTGCCGAGGATGTCTGTAGCCTGCTTGGTGTTTGTGTGTGCGTGTGGTCCCGACACGTGTGTGCATGCGCGGCGACACTCTGCGTTACGTTAAACAGGTTAGTGCATTACTGTGGCTGCATCATTACCATCATCGTCATCAGCAGCAGCACAGTCATCGCTATCACCTACGTCTTATTATACATCATTGTCCTCCACTTCATCATCATCATCACCCTCATCATCATCCCCAGCATCATCATCAGTATCCACCACATCAATGTTACCATCAACACCACCATCATCCTCATCAATTATCAGAGTTATCATCATCCTTGTCGTGACAATAATACATTTGTATCGTCGTTGGTTTGAGATGTAGCAATTAAGCGCGCAATAGATGCAAACTCGTATGATACGAGTGGCTGTGCCGTCTTCACCGTTTCTCTCCCCGGTGTCCCCGTGCACGCGTTTCTGTCCCTGGCTGCCCAAATCTGTCCGGAGCTCTTCACCACAGCTTGTCATTCCGTGCAGTGCCAGTGTCCAGCAGCACACACACACACATCCACGTGCTTGTTCTGAATAGTGAGCGTGATGCCGCATGTTCACGTGTATTGCCCCAAGCGATGCGCCTCTTCGAGTTATTCCGTGGGCGGCTCTCTACCCAGGCAAACTCCACGAGCTTGTTCCCATTTTTACGATATCTTTAGCGGAGTGACCATACTTTTTCACACGCGTGTCATATATATATACGATGACCGTCACGTGTTGCGTACGTGAAATGAATGGCACCTGTGTACACTACATTGATGCCATCAACTCACTATCGAATAGTCTAAAGTGTAAATACAAATCTGGTGGATGCTACGCACTAGTCCCTACCAGAGTCGACAAACATTGGCATCAATTTGTGGAAAGTCAGAGGACGTCGTCTCTTCACGAGACTGCCCTCCACCCCCGCCGTGGGAATGTGGAATTCCCACCGTTGGCTGAGGGCCAGCAATGCAAATGAGCCTTGTCTCGCTGCTCGTGTGCGCAGTGAGCCACTTGACGTTTGAACTTGACTCTGCCTGAAACTTGTCGTCGTTATCGAATATTTTATTTATCACCACGTAAGAGTCAAATAATATTCATGGCATCAGAGTTTGTTTAAGCAGACAACCCCCCTGCCTTCTCTGAGTCTCGTCAGCAGAGCGTGGACTGTTGAACGCATCTTGATAAGCTGTCCGATCTTATATTTGTATATCGGCCAGATCAATCGAGACACCATGGACCATATAGTAAACCACCGTAGTCTGCGCTCCTTCAACAGAAAAGGAATCGCAAAACTCCAGGAACTCTCTCTCCCTAAATCCCCCTCCGCGTGGCCAGCAGACCTCGACACTGGCATTTAAGCTCCCGAAGTTATCGCTGCCATCATGCTCAGGAAGAGAAGAGTGCCAACACTCTGGGCCATTGAGAACAGAGAACAGCAACGTGGCACAGGACATGTGTTTGTGCGGTAGATGTGCGCGCCGGCGTCTCGGATTTGCGTGATGCATCTCGCACTATCCACATGCTCTGGGGGCAGCGGGGTCGTTCAGGGTCGGCGTTCAACGATTCGCGCTCACTCACGATGCAGGGTCGCGAATTAATTTCATAAAATAAAGAATCGATTCTTTTTTAATGCTGTAATTTGTGTTAATATAGCGGCCTCTATCGGCTAGAGTGAGTCACTTGAACCCACTTACGTACAACATCGATTCTCACACACTCTGTCCAATGCATATATCCTGAGCTTAATAATCGTTATAATTAGATGAATCGATGTTTTGCTCCCCTCTTAGATTTTGGTCATCACACAGGCATGCATCACACATTCCTTGCATCACACGCTGCTGCATCACGCCCTGCTGCATCACACATTCTTTGCATCACATCCTGCTGCATCACACCCTGCTGCATCACACACTTCCTTGCATCACATCCTGCTGCATCACACACTTCCTTGCATCACATCCTGCTGCATCACACCCTGCTGCATCACACACTTCCTTGCATCGCATCCTGCTGCATCACACCCTGCTGCATCACACACTTCCTTGCATCACATCCTGCTGCATCACACCCTGCTGCATCACACCCTGCTGCATCACACCCTGCTGCATCACACACTTCCTTGCATCACACCCTGCTGCATCACACCCTGCTGCATCACATCCTGCTGCATCACACACTTCCTTGCATCACAGACATCCTTTCATCACACCCTGCTGCATCACACATCCCTTGCATCACACCCTCCTGCATCACACCCTGCTGCATCACACATCTCTTGCATCACGTCCTGCTGCATCACGCCCTGCTGCATCACACACTTCCTTACATCACACGCCCCGCTGCATCACACACCGATGCATCATCACACACGCGTGGAGCGTACAGCATTGGCCACGGGGTGTCCGTGCAGTCGCATATTTACCCAGGCGAGGGTCGCGTGGCTCGCCGATCACAGCACAGCACTCACGCGCCCTCTCCCCGTTATGAAATGTTTCGTTCGCCAGACGAGGTCATCCATTCGTGGCCCATAATTTGTACACATTTGCCTTGACGAATGAAAAAATGTAAGGGCCTTTGGCAATCCGCAACCGGGTGATGGCCTCCTAACGCCGTGGTTGTTTGACCGCATACTTCACCGGGCTGGGCATGGGGGGTTGGCGGTGAAGGGTTGTGGCTCCTCGCTGACCTTAAACCATGGCCGGGAATCAAACCCTGAGGCCGCCGGATCACGGCGCAGTGCGCCTGCCTCCTGCCGCCTGACGGCTCGCCCACTTTTTGGTTTTCTGTTTTACGAAATGACAAGGTCGAAGCGCAACCCCGCAATCGTTTGCTACACGGTCCCGTTGGTGGAAGGGCCTCCGCATTAGAGCGAACTCGAGCAGGAGGGAGTGGGGGGGGTGCTTGTTCTACTCTTCCGCGTTCAACCAGACGTTGTTGGGTGAAGGTGCGGCATGCCCACACTTTACAACCACCACCACCGCCACCACGCGACCTGCCACCGATCGACTGCCCAATGTCAGCTGCTGGCTGGACAGAGGTGCGGGCGATGAGCAACCTCCTCATGTCACAACTGCCGCGCCGGGAAATCGAATCGAACCGGCGACTTCTCAATTATCGTGGGTTCCTTTTTGTAGGCCAACCGGTTTCCAAGACAGCGCCCGTATGTTATCAGAGCAACGCTCTGTTTGCATGTTCACCACGCGTACTGTGTGTGGTTAATGCAGATTTGATTCCTTGCAAAATGTCTCTATTTGGTGTCCGAACATCTCAACGTCTGTTTTATTGGCAGAAAATATAAAACCTGTTCTTATTTTTCAGACTTCTCAATTGCAAGTCCAGTGTTTTACTAACCGTCACGGGGACGGCAAACTGCCCGTTTTACGAATAACTCTCTCTGTTTTGTTTAAACAATTGGAAACTTTATAATAATTGGCAGAGCACCACACAGCAGGGCCGTATGTGTTTAGCCTACTCGGGATGGCGGGCTGAGTTTGAGAGTTTGCTTGTGCTGAATCAATTGCTGCTGAAAAAAAATGAATCTCACTCCCAGAAGAGGGTGCGTTGGGCCGATTGGGTCGTGGAACAAATACTTAACACGTGTCTGTGGAGAGACGGATTATGGACATCAATATTGACGAGACGTTGTCTGCTCATCTCCGACGGGGCGATGGCCGTTAGCTAGGCCCCCTATTGTGACGCGCACGGAGGATGGTGTTGATCGGATCAATTCAGTCCCCAGCTTTCTCTGTGACCCTGTGCTGCTGCTGCTGACTACGCAGTAGTAGCAGTAGCAGCAGCAGCAGCAGCTCGTGACAGTATTCGGGCCGAGTCTACCTAAAGCGTGCTCGCTTCAGATAGCAGCTACCACTTGGTGTCCGTGACCTGGAATCGAACCAGGATCGTAGGATGGCGGCGGAGGCAGTTTCCTCCACTAGTTCCCACGTTGGATGTCCCGCGGTATATTTATTAGGGGGCGTTAAACAATAGCCGGTAGACCGGTTAGCGTTTTAAAAATCGATTACCGGTTAAGAAAAGGAGGAACCGGTTTTATACCCGAGTTATTTTCTTTATGCCGCTAATGGAGGGGGATTTTTTTTTTAAATCAGTAGCTCGTAGTGGACCTTTAACACGTACTTATGAAGGTACATTACTCGGTTCACTAATAATGGGGATATCTCAGTGTTTAGCCCAACACTTAAAGTTGAACTTTAGGCCGACCCTGCTCCATGACTGAAACTTACCAACCTCCTGGATGGCAGTAGCGTCACTTGTTGGTGATTCACGTGAGCAAATGTCCTGTTACCGGGTGTTTACTGTTACACGGGTAGAGGGTTTTACTATATACAGGGTGCTTCCAAAATGTGTTAACGCTTCTGAGAATGTGCAACAACAACAATACCACGAGAAGTGTGCCTCTGGGGCTCTGGAGAGACCACCTGGAAAAGATTCCAGGCACGCGTTGACAACGATGGCGAACAAGTGGAGACTCTTTGATTTCTTTGAAGCTATTGACATTACATTTGTTCATAATAAACGTTTTTGGGTTATATCGCGTTATTTTTAAATGTGTCGTAACCCTCCACCACCCGACACGGCCAATCAGTAAAAAAGTGTCACGTTGACAAAAGACAAAATAGTTCACTACTTTAGCCCACCGGTGTGTTGAAGAGTGACTCCACAACATATTTTTTACCATTTGTTATCATGTTCCAGTTGTATTATTGTCCGTTTCTTTTCCCATTAAAAAAACGATATGTCCCATATAAGTGTTCACATTGTTTTTTCAAGCACCCTGTATGTTGCGCGCGTGCCACGTGTGTCAGACCTCGAACCCGCCTGGGACGTTATAATTCACGTTCACATCACCCGGCTACTGCCCGCCTTACAAGCAAGCGTGGGACACGCGCGCTCCACGCACCTTCACAAACCCACGTCATCCGAAACCTTTGTAATGGTTACGCTATTTATAGCAACACGGAAAGTCATCACTGAGCGCCGTCGTGAGCAGGGACGAGAATGTCGAGGATGGGGGGGGGGGTGAAGGGAGAGAGGGAGAGGTTTTTTTTGTAAGTGGAATTAAAAGTTGATTCGCGAGTGATATTCGCAAGAGTCGCCCTGATGACACGGGCGTCGAGGCGGGTTAGAGCACGCACGCACGCTGGGTGTTAATAAGTGGTCGCGGTGCAGCCGCGTGTCGCCTCGCTTTGCTCAGCCACAGATTCACGGGGACAGCGTCCCGAACAGCACCACGGACAGCCGCGTCCACTTGGTACCCAAAGCCCTGTGCTGTGTCACCCCCTCCCCACCGCGCCCCAAACAAAGATAAAGATCCCCTGTATAGCCTTAACAATCTGTTGTTAGTGAGTAGCACCTACGAAGGTCGGCACGGCACACCAGGGGGTGGGTGGCCGACACCACGCACGGCCGCCTTTGTCTCCCCAGTGCTGATGTATACACACCGAACCAGGTACTCGTTTAAGGCTGAGTCGACCTCGCGGGAGATCCAGGACCGATTCAGATAATCGTCACTGGGTGTTGGCCGTAAGCGGGAATAGAAATTCTGGTCGCCGGGTTTGCAGTGCAGCGCGTTAACCGATGCGCCACCGCTCCCCCCCCCCCCCCCCCACACACACACAGTGCCCCCCACGCCATGCCCCCTACACACCGTGTCCGCCTCCCCCCGCATCACACGCTGTGCACCCCCCCCCCCCCCCCGCTCGTTCCACACTGGGCACCTGGACACGCACTGCCTGTGCCTGTAGCCTCGGACCTAATTCAGACCTCTCTGCTCGCACAATTATTGCGACCCATATTGACTCGGTTCGACGCCGATTGTGGATGGCCTTGGTATTCCATCCCTCAAATGACACCCTGGGAGATGTTGTAATCGCTGATTGGGTGGCAGCAGCAGCAGTAGCGGCGGCGGCGGCGGCGGTATTGTGTTGTGCTCACCGAATTGGGCCCGAATGCCAAGCGGCATCGAGCCTGGTTACTGTTTGGTATGGGAGAGTAAGTACCTGGAATACCAAGTTCCATGTCGGCGTCGGATGCGAGGTGGTCAGCAGATGGTATCACAGCAGCAGCGTTGAATCTGTTTTTAACACCTAGTGGGGCTTTCGCGATCAATATCGCAGTAAAAATATAAATGTGTTTGTTAAGCCCACCTTGTGGGTTTAATGTGTCGTTAAACCCGCCACCACCCGACACGTTTATATATTTACGCGATCTAAAACTACCAAAAACCTGTATTATGAGTGTTGAATCTATTTTTTTGTTGCGGAAGCTCTGAGCGTTACTCTGGGTAAGCCGTGGGGCTGTTTTCTCTTGGCACTCAGCTCACGACTCTCCTTAAGGAGAACCTCGAGTCTCGGTTTGGCTTCACCGAGAGAGACAATCCAGTGCATTGCTGTTATTATGTTAATCCGTGCGATGCAGTTTGCTATATATTTTTTTTAAGCTTATGATTTGGAATATTTCCACTGATGACCATAATGGTTTCTAACACCCATGTGTACTCATTGGTTTTTTCGGCTTTAATACTTTATTAACACCCATGTGTGTTTAGTTAATAGCTGTGTGGAGTGAATGCTGAACAAGAAAGAGAGTTTTATTATTATTATTACACGAATGTTAAACTAGTTTGCACATGTAGATATGCTCTTTTGCAGTATCTTTGTAGCGTTTGGTGGTCCACTGCTTTATACATTGAAGTGTGTACCGTTTTCTCTATGCTATTTGCATAAACACAAAGCGATATTCGGTATTATCCCATAATATCGGCAAGTCCTGTTCGCTGCATTACTGGAATCAATGCAGTGCGCTCACTAACCACTTCACCAACGCTGCCCACATATAATGCATAGAACGAACACCTCAATCGAGACGCGCACATCGCACCCCCTGTCTCTGACATTCCTCGAAGACGCTGGGTGGCGTAACCCCATCAACCGCATCAGATCATCAACAGGCTGATGTGCTCACATCTCCTGCATGAGTGGACAAATGAAAGATACGCGCCACAGCAGTGCGACTGTGGCCAAGAAACCCCGCATCTATGGACCGTATAGTAAACCACCGTAGGGGCCGTCCATAAATGACGTCACGCACCTAGGGGAGGGGGGGGGGGTCAGACATTTGTCACGATGTGTGACGAGGGGGGGGGTTGAGAAATGTGACGTCACATCAAAATGCGCAACTTTAAATAAATATAGACAACACGTTCTATTTAATCAAATAGACTTTTTAATACATGTTTTCTCCTACAACATCAGAGTGCAGCGCCGCATTAAATACGCACTACAATGACAATAGTTTAAAGCAATTTGAAGCATGTTTTTTTGGGGGGGGGCAGAGCTTTGTGACGTCATTTTTTGAGGGGGGGGTCTGACTTTTTGTGACGCCGTGTGACGATGGTCGGGGGGGGGGGGTCAAAAATCGTCCAAAATCACGTGACGTCATTTATGGACGGCCCCATAGTCTGCGCTCATTCAACGGAGGAGGAGCAGCAGATCCACACGAACTCTCTTGAAGCTCTCTTGTGGCAAGCAGACCTAGACACAGGCATTTTGCCTCTGCACATATTGCTGCCACCATACACAAGAATATAATATCTACATGTGGACGTATTGGGGGGTACACCGATGCAGCATTACACACCGGAACCTCATAAAACTGTTTAAAATCAGCATTTGAATCAGCAGATCGGTTGTATCGGGTCTTTAATTGACTCCGCAGCCAAGTTTGACGCGCGTCGAAGGTTTATTCAGTCTTATGAGTCTTGCAAAAAAAAGTCAATATTAACCGTTGATTTGGGTCCCGTTGAACCGAGGAGCCGACCGACCAAGTCTAGGGCACGTGGAGTCAAATGTTGTCCTTGGAACCACAGAGCCAGCCAATTGTCATCAGGCTGGGTGCTGCGATACGGCAAAACAGACTGGCGAAGCTTCGTGGTTTAGCCGCTCGTATAACATTCGTCTTCCGACTGCTTCGACATCACGATAACTGATTGTGACGCACGCCTGCGAAGATGTTGTCACCGGCCTCGCGAATAGCCGAATGTATATGAAATAATTATCGCGTAAAATTCTCTTTATATACACTGCGCAACCGATGTACCGACAATACGTTCGCATGCGGTGAGATGTTTTGTTAATCAAGAGAGTCAAATTGTAGGGGATGTGACCCGATCGCCAGTGACATTCTTCGTGCAACCGTTGTCAACGTCCCAGGCCAAGGGCTCCCCTCCTCGATCGACTCCGCAGTTGCGATGAACTCGATGGCCCACAACACCGCTCAGCAGCGCGTCAAACAACGCTTTGTGGTTGGAGTTTTTGTTTTGTTTTTTGACACGTAGGGCAATGCTTGCGACAGCACGCCTTTGGATTTCCCCCCCAGGATTGCGTCGTGCGCCTCCCTTTTACGGCACGTCCTGGCGAATCTGTCGGTCTCTTTGGGCCATTCAAAGTTCCGGTTGGCAGTAATTTCATTTGTGCAAGGACACACTTCGTTTTGCTCCGTAGTTCATCCCTTCTTCCTCTGCACTCTTGTGAGATAGTCTTTAATCACACGCTACGGTCCCGGTTGTTTTTTATTTGTGTACCTCGCGGGGTGATCAGCCTAGGTCGATACCACCCTCCCCCCTCTTGTACACAGCGATATCGCGTGTTGGGGCGATGGGGCGTGAGCACGTCGTTTGCTCGACCGAGTGGTGTCGGTGATGACAATGGTGAATGATGATGATGAGCACAAGATCCTAACACGAGCGTCCAGTGGTCGCCGAGCAGCACTGGCTTCCGGCTGCCGAAAGGAATACAATTATATAAGGGTCGCACTCATTACACACAAAGTGCTTGCCACAAATGAAGCACAATACCTCGCTGATCTCGTCAGGGAGCATAAACCATCATGACGCGAACTCCGATCAACCTCGCAGCATCAGCAGCGGATTTTGGCTGCTGGCCATCGAACAAAAACGGCGATCAGCGAATCGCGAGCGCGCTTGCAGATGCTCTTCCTCGGCCGTCTGGAACGCGCTCTTCCTTCCGATATCAGGAAGCCACTGGAGCTACGCACTTTCAAATCTCGATTGAAAATGCATTTCTTTAGAACTGCTTTGTTTAATTTGCTGTCCTCCCCAACGCCCCCCCCCTCCCCCCCACGGGACCTCCGATTAACAAGGTTGTCCACGTACACGTTGCAAAAGGAAGTCAACACACGTACACATAGTTCTGACCCAAGCCGCCGGGAAACGTCCCTGTGTTTCCATCTACCGTCGAGATTGCGACCTCATGAACATCGCAGCACTGACTCTGTGTGAGCAGCGGTGATGATGCCGGGGTCTCGTAGCTGTGCTGCTGCGAGAGAGAAAGGGAGAGCCTTGCCCGTAGTGTCGTGGCGTTACATAACCGTGCACGCACAGTGGACACGTGACTGCAGCGGCCCTTTGAATGTTGTGCTTTCAGCTAATAATGCATTTTTGTGGAGTTGGCATACGCAATGGGACAAATCGTAGGTTAATTTACATATTTTCTGCACGCTGTAATATCGCTTGGATTTAATGTGTAAATAAGGCGTGGTTAAAAATTGGCCATGCTAAATTACGATGGTGATGATGAATCATTTGTCAATAGCAATGGTAGTGGTGAGCAGTACCTGGATTTGCATTCAAACGTTTTATACATAAATCTATTTTCTGCCATTTCGTTTTACTTCACAGCCAGATGAGAGCCTGTTGAGAGAATGAATGTTTATTTTGGGGGTTTTAATGACATGCGAATGAGAAGGGAGCAAACAAAACAAATCAATGAAAATCCCTTGGTGACTCCACAGTAATGTGTTGGAATGTAGTTGTGGCCAATGCATTTCATTAACCAATGACTTGAATTGTTTAAGGATTACTTTTCTTTTTTTTTATACAAGATAAACACATTTTACTGGTAGGAACCTCCTGGTTACACCAGCCCATAGGGGATTATTGTGTCCGTCCGTTGTGCATCCAAAAATGGGAGGGGTGGGGCTGGGTGGAGAGGGGAGGGTGGGGAGGGGAGGGTGGGGAGGGGCTGGGTGGGGAGGGTGGGGCTGGGTGGGGAGGGTGGGGAGGGGCTGGTCACCCCGTGGTGCCCTTATAAAACTCAACGTTTATCCTACTCACGCCGGCTTGTGCCCGCCCTCACAGTCGGGCATATTTGCAGAATACACCACGTGGTGCCGCCGTTGACCCTGGCCATTGACTGAGCAACCCAACGTTCCTACCAGCTCCCTCCGCAGGAATGTGTTTTTAAACAAGGAAGAAAAATCATGCTTATGCATGGATTCTGTACTGATTTCCAACATGTGTTTATTCTCAGATTGGTTTATTTTTGTATGAATGCGTATTACCCACGGTTACATTTCTCAGAATAAAAGTATTGACATCAACAAAGAACATTTGAATAAAAATAAAAACTATGGCATGGGGAGGCTTTTCATGCAGCAATTAATTTTTTAAGGGGTTATACATTTATTCGAGTGTAACTGTTCGTGTAGTCCTGAATTGTGATGTATGCACATCGGAGATGCGGGGGAAGGACAACAATCTAAACACAAACAGCAGTTCAAAGGGAATGAGTTTGCAGTCTAGATTTATAAGCGTTTAATCATTATCCAGGCGTTGATTTATTTCTGTAACTTGTGGAGGATAATATACAGTATTTTACATCTGTTTCATTGGTATCTATTGATGAGTGTTTTTTTAAATGCATGTGCGGCACATTGCAGACGGGGGAAAATACTTATGTGGTTAGATTTATGTTTTCCCTGTTTGAGGTGTACAGAGAGTGTGTTGGTTTGTATGATGTTACGGAGTTTCTTTTAAGTTAAATATTAAACACTGCAGGTGTATTAACCGTTCCGTGCCGTATTCGTCACGTGCAACGTCATAGCTTCACAGTCAACGTCATAGCTTCACAGTCAACGTCATAGCTTCACAGCGAACGTCATAACTTCACAGGGTACGCCATAGCGCCACGGCGAACGTCATATCGTCACAATGAACGTCATAGCGTCACAGCCAACGTCATAGCGTCACAGCCAACGTCATATTCCATGACGTCCATACCTTCATGATAGCCTTGCGCTGTAAGATCTTCATTTGAAGCTTTCGTGACTGCAGGAATCCATACTCTTTGGTTATTTCGGTAAAGTCACGCAAATAACCAAGTGGACTAAAATAATTATTGGTAATATTTTACGCCCAGAATTTTCTTGTGTTCTGTCTGGGTGACACAGTGGCCGGGTGTGAACTTATACCACAATCCCCATACTGGGTTAGTAAATCAAGTACCCACTTATAGGAATAGGTTTTGCCCTTTTAACTGGCACAAAAACTGACACCTTTATTCAAGGCATCATGTTTGCAATAACCACAACACAAGCAGTCAAAATGCAAACAAAAAAGACAACTCTGATAATAATATGCACTGTCCTTGAATTTGATTGGTCCACACCCGAGACGGCTTTTCTTAGAGCCTAGTCTCCATTGGTGTTGGACCAGAAGACGCCAAAAGGCGTACAACTCAAAAACAGCGCACTCTCAGAGCATTGAGGGCTCGGGGTGAGCATTAACATTATGAGACCTCCTTTGCCAGTAACAAGATATAGGAATAGGTTTAACCCTTTTAACTGGCACAATTCAAGGCATCATGTTTGCAATAACCACAACACAAGCAGTCAAAAGTTGTCTTTTTTGTTTGCATTTTGACTGCTTGTGTTGTGGTTATTGCAAACATGATGCCTTGAATAAAGGTGTCAGTTTTTGTGCCTTTGTCAAGGCGCTTTGTTGCTTCTCACACAGCTTAAAGGTCGCGATCTGAGCGTGGCTTTGTTCGCTCCAGCGCTGTCCTCCAGACAGTCTCGTCCCTTCACCTGATGAAGGCCTCTTGTGTTGTGGCCGAAACGTCGTGAGAATTTTAGTGTTATTTTATTTTATCAATTTATTATTTTATTCTCATTCTACGTGACTTTACCGAATGAACCAAAGAAGATGAATCCTTGCAGTCACGAAAGCTTTAAATCAAAATACTTTTGCCACAGCAATGGAGAATTTACACTGCGGCCTTTAAAAAATGTAACGCCATGGTTGGCTTCATGGCCTATGGGGCCGTCCATAAATGACGTCACGCGATTTTGGACGATTTTTGACCCCTCCCCCCTCGTCACACGGCGTCACAAAAAGTCAGACGTTATCAAACATAAGCAAATACACACACGTGTTATCAACTAATCGCATACAAGTCTGAATATATAATATGCCTTCAAATGAGTATAGAGCAACACACACGCGATCTTGTCCCACGTCCGACCACGTAGCCAGACAGGAGTGAATTCCAACAGCATACGGCAATTTCTTTTCAGTAGAAATACTTTCCACGCATATACACAAAATTGCAACAAACGGAACCCGCATAAAGCGAGGGAAACCTGATCAGAGAAAATATTTTATTTAAAAGCCTCAACATGCCTCCTTTGAAAACTCAACACACCCGTTAATTAAATAATTAATCATCTCCTCTGCAGGCTATGGGCCTATCACTTTCATAATATTCAATCAGCCGTTGCGAATAGAGGGGGTCATTCGGAATCAGTCTATAAATGGGTCACCTTGGGCCACCGTCGTGAGTATTATCACTGCGCTTGTTGTGCCAGAAATACTCGCTGGGCCTTGAGGACTCTTGTTTCAGGAGGTCCCGTCAAAGTTTTCACCGGGGAATATTTTTTGTTACTTGGAACAAACAAACAAAAGTATCCAGAGCGCAGTGAAAGTCCACGGGTGTTGTGATGCACAACTCTTAGCGGGACTGCAAACAGGAAGGGGGCCCAAATTTTGACCTTCAAACTTTCGTGACTGCAGGAATTCATATTCTTGGTTCTTTCGGTAAAGTCACGTCGATAAAAAAGTTGAAAATAATAAAAGCAAAAACCCACAATTTTCAATTAATTTTATTATTTTTAGAACCAAGAATAGGAAGGGGCCCCAACGGTGAGCAGCAAAAGCGAGGGGGGCCCTCTTTTTGGGGGGCGAGCGCGTGCCAAATGTTATCCGTCAACGCTGTAAGAATCACTCCATACGTGGCCATTAATTCGCGCGCGCTTGTAGATTGGGCCCCACGTTGAAGGAGGGTGCTCTTCAAAAGTCCTTGCCTGCTGCGCGCCACCGCATGGAACGAACCGTCCTCTGTGCAACCATAGGGTCCCTTTGTCCCTTTGTCCTCAGTTTATGAAACCGAATGAGCTCTCGCGGGCCTCCGGGGGAGGAGGGGAGCGAGAGGGCGATGGGATTGGACATCGTCGCTCCGATTAAAAACGCAAACTGCGACGAGGAGATGCAACGGCGAAACGACCATCGCGGACGAAATGGGCAACGCGTTTATTTTGTTGTTTACAAATTTACAAAAAAAAACCTCAAACAAAACTCGAGCCACCGAGTTCTCGAGTCTCACTTCCTATGCTGTGGTGTGTGTACTCAAGAAGCCAGCTCCCCTCCCTCCCCCCGTGGTCAACCGCGCATCACCTGCCACCCGTGCCGCTGGTCTCCTGCTTCTGCCATATTACCCTCTTGTCGATTAAGCCTCCTTTCTCTGCCTTTCCCCTGGGTCCCGAGGAGGAGGAGGGGGGAGGGGGTCCTCGGTAAATGTCCCGTTGTGGAACACTCGACCCCCCTATCACCATTCATTCGCGCCAGCCAGGGCACTCTCTCCACAAGTATTCATTTAAATCCGCCTATGCCACCTGCGTCCTTTTTAGCTCAGCACGGCACGCGTCTCTCATTACGCAGGGTGCTTCAAAACGAAGTTAACACTTTGGAGAATTTGCAACAACACCACGTGACATGTGCTGCTGCCTCCGGGGCTCTGGAGACCTCCTGGAGAAGATTCCAGGCCACGCGTTGACAGCGATGGCGAACAAGTTGACTTTTTGAAGCTATTAACATTACATTTGTTATCATGTTACGCTGTATTATACCGTTCTTTTCCCATTAAAAACGATAGTCCCATATAAGTGTTAACATTTTTTAAGCACCCTGTATACGCGCGTGTATGTGTGTGTGTTCCGCACCATAATACTCTCTCTGCCTTTATTTAACTCCGTCTCATCGTTCTACCCCCATTTTTATTTTCATAAGGTTTGGTTTTTGTACCAAAACAATAATCGGGAGCGCGTACAATTTCTCGACAAGCCATTCGACCAATAGAGCCAAATTCTATCAATTCAATGACGGACGAGGGCCTACCCTGCATCGCGGGCCGCGAAAGACTCTTCGACCATACCTGACCACTCTGACCAGTGTGAGTTGTTGTTGACGATGCGGTGGAGTGCAGAAGAGCAAGGAGATTGCTGCACCCACCTCCCACACACACCCCCACCATGTTGCTTGGTGGCCACATGACTGCAACGAGCCTCAATTCTGCAAAGCTTCCAGTAACTCTCTTGGCCATGTGTGAACACGATGAGAGCCCACTGAGGTTGCAAAGTGAACTGGTACACTCGTGCAATTAAGTAAATTACCAATTTGTAAGCCATTCATTTTTTGACACGTGAAGTGTGCTTTTTCTGTGTGTTGTTGTTTATGTGGGGAGCGGTCGTGCAGTGGTTAGCGCTACGCTGCGCCACGAACCCAGCGATCCCAAGTTAGATTCCCGCTCACGGCCAACACCAGTAACGAATATTTGAACCGGTCCTGGGCCTCCCCTAGATCGACTCAGCATATAATGAGTACCTGGTACGGTGTGTAAACATCGCCACTGGGGAGACAAAGGCTGCCGGGCATAGTGCTGGCCACCCACCCTCTCGTGGGCCGTCCCGGCCTTCATAGGTGCTCGCTACAGCGCTTGCCCCAACAGTCTCTTAAGGCCTCCTTTGCCAGTAACAAGATATAGTACACAGTTAAAAGGGTAAAACCTATTACTATATCTTGTTACTGGCAAAGGAGGTCTCATAATGTTAATGCTCACCCCGAGCCCTCAATACTCTGATAGTGCGCTGTTTTTGAGTTGTACGCCTTTTGGCGTCTTCTGGTCCAACACCAATGGAGACTAGGCTCTAAGAAAAGCCGTCTCGGGTGTGGACCAATCAAATTCAAGGACAGTGCATATTATTATCAGAGTTGTCTCTTTTGTTTGCATTTTGACTGCTTGTGTTGTGGTTATTGCAAACATGATGCCTTGAATAAAGGTGTCAGTTTTTGTGCCAGTTAAAAGGGTAAAACCTATTACTAGTCTCTTAAGGCTTTACAGGGATCTTTGTCTTGTGCGTTTTGGTGCGACTGGAACGCGACTGGGCAGTTCGAGACAGTCACCCTCCAACAACAGCGGAGCACAGAGGAGCGACGCTCACAACAACGTAGCGGAGCTCCGGGCAGCTAAAACACAACAAGTTGGCACAGTGGGGAGCACATCTATCTATCAGTCATCTCAGTCAGTCAACCCACGGTACCTGGGTCTGTCACGTGAGCTCCAGCCAGTTTTGGACACTTCACGTGGCACTCAAAGTGCACCTAGCCTGGCACAAGCGCCGTGGTGACATCATCCCCACTTAGGGGGACACTTGTCGGTTATTATTGTTGTTTTTGGTGCAAATCGCACGGCACTTGCAAGTGCCATGCGCATGTCAACAGCTCTGCTCAGCACTTGTGGTTCGAGCTATTGAACCTGACCTGGACTTCTTCTGGGTCAGCTCGGCATACAATGAGTACGTGGCGCGGCATGTCGACGTCACCGGCGGAGAGAAAAGATATTACCACCACCACCCCCTGGTATTTTGGGATCTTCGTGTTTGTGTCCGGGGTCGTGCCCATGTGCTTCTATCGTGCGTAAGTGTCCTGAAGCGAACTCACCCTTGAAAGCATCTGATTTAACAAAAAAAAATCTATTATATTGCATGCATGTTGAACTTCTTCCGCACCGTACGTAGCCGAACGCGCTGGAAACTGCTCGGAGATTAATGTAATCGCGATGGTTTGATTAAATGTGTACATACGGCACTGGGGGGGGGGGGGGGGGGGGGGGGGGTCATGTGTTTCGAGAGAAGAGCGCATCTTGTAATTGCAATGTTCCAAGTTTATATCATCCATAATTAGAGATTTTTTTTTCGTCTTTGAAACTGTTTAACACGTGGCTTTCGTGACCAATATCACATAGGGTTTTTTTGGGGGGTTAGATCGCGTCAATATAAATGTGTCGTTAAACCCGCCACCACCCGACACAGGCAATTAGTAAGGTTTGTCACTTAAACGGAACGTGCCTATTCGTTACTTAGTACAGCACACCGGTGTGTTGGAGAGCAAATGCACAAGATTTACAATCTGAGTATTTGACTTTCGTTTTTCTCGGCTTGATCAAACGAGCAACAGGTTGTGGAAAGGCAACGGCAGCTGTCATTATTTTTTAACAGACTTGTCCTCTCCATGGAAATGTGGAATTGTCACCATAGGCCCAGGAGCTGTAACCGGGAGATGAGTATTGTCCATTTCTCGTTTGAGTGGAACACGACTTTGGACTTTATTGGTTAGTGTCTTCACTGACCACGATCATGTATATGACCTGCTCTCTGCTAACATAACCTGGCCGGCATTGGATGTTCATTCTAAAATGTATAAACTGTATCGTGGTGACATTGCCAGGCAAACTTTTGTTGAAATGGAACTTGTTGCTCGTGCGGAATTCTGAATAAGGACGCTGCATTTCCTTTGCTCCGTTTTCATTAATTAGCCTTTGCATTTTGCTGAGGCTGTTGAAAAAGATTTTAACGGTGAACGCTCCTCGCGGTAGATTAACATGGAAGGAACTTCAAATGTGCGTGACAGCAGTGATTAATGAAAATATCTGTTTTAAAATATTGTAAAAAAAATCAAACAAACCGTGACACCGTGTTAACGTAAACATTACTTTTTTTTTTATAACCGTAAAAAAAAAACCTTAAACAAAAAAAATCCATCGCTGTAAAAATTCCCTCTCCGACGACTCGGCAGCGATTAAACCTCCTCCTGTCACCTGGCAGGGAGCGGGGGGGGGCGTAGGAGGAGGGGCATGGTGGGGGGGCATGGTGGGGGGCATTGTGTTGGGGGGGACATGGTGGGGGAGCATTGTGGGGGGGCATGGTGGGGGGGCATGGTGGGGAGGGCACGGTGGGGGGGCACGGTGGGGGGGCATGGTGGGGGGGCATTGTGGGGGGGGGCACGGTGGGGAGGGCACGGTGGGGGGGGCACGGGGGGGCATGGTGGGGGGGCATTGTGGGGGGGCATGGTGGGGGGGGCATGGTGGGGGGGCATTGTGGGGGGCATGGTGGGGGGGCATGGTGGGGGGGCATGGTGGTGGGGGCACGGCGGGGGGGGCACGGTGGGGGGCATAGTGGGGGGTGCACGGTGGGGGGGGCATGGTGGGGAGGGCACGGTGTGGGGGGGCACGGGTGGGGGAGGGCACGGTGGGTGGGGGGGATTATTGTGGGGGGGAAGGTGTTCCCCCGTCACCGCTGGGTAAGAGGCTCTGGCCGGCGTGTGTTGTTTGTTATTTTATTTCTCTCGAAGTTAATGAGCGCAGTGCCCCGAGACACCGGCGGTGTTGACCGTGGGACCGACCACATCAGAACGTCAACGGGCCGGCGGGCGCCACTCCTTCTTCTTAAATGGAACGTCCAAAGGCACGAGTGGTGCGATTGTGGCCATGCAACACAAACTATGGACCCAGTAAACCGCTGTACAGGGCGGTCCGGTTGTATTGTGACCCCCATTTAATTCTCTAAAACGTCCAATATATTTATTTAAGTAAAGTTAATATAAAATATAAATAAATATGCAACCAGACAAAACAAATTTAGGGGTCAGTTAATTATTTTTTTGGGGGGGGGGGTCACAACGCATCTGGACCGACTCTGTAAGTCTACGCTCCTTCCAACGTTATTTAGGAGCAGCAAATCTACAAAATAAAAAACTCAAACTCTCGACGAACGAAGTCCACTCGTCGTGGCCAATTGCCATTTAGCTGACCAACATATTTACTGTCGTCATCGTCGTCGAACTGCGAGGCGAACTCATCAAATGAGCATAGCCCCCCCCCCCCCCTCCACCTCCCCCCCAAGCGGCCGGCTTACAATTACCAAGCACTGTCAAAAGTACGAACTTGCAACAACAACAACAACAAGAACAACAACCAGGACAACAACAATAATAACCGCGTGGCGTTGCCTCCGGCGCGTGTACAGGTGTGGCCGAGGTGAGGGTGGCGGCCGGCTTGGCTCGGCTCGGCCCGGCGCGCGTGGAAAAACCGCACGTGTCCGCCCGTCGTGGCCGCGCGCGTCACTGTGGCACGCGGCCGCCGCAGCCATGCCGATGCACCCGGTGAGCACGGGGCTCATGTATCGCGGCCTCTGCAGCATTCCTGAGCTTCCCGAGGGACCGCCCGACATCTCGGAGGACGAGGTTCAAGGTACGTGTTGCGGTGTGTGTGTGCGGTGTGTGCGGTGTGGGGGTGGCCCCAACAGTCTGCTAAGGCTATGCGGGGGATCTTTGTCTTTGTTTTTGCGGGGGGGGTGGGGGTACTGTGGGGAGTGATGCACACGTGTGTGTGTGTGTGTGGTGGGGAGCGGTAGTGTAGCGGTTATCGCGCTGCGCTTCGAACCTGGCGACCCGGGTTCGATTCCCGCTCACGGCCAACACCCAGTGACGATTATTTGAACCTGTTCTGGGCCTCCCCTAGGCCTACTCAGCCTCAAATGAGTACTTGGTGCGGGGTGTAAACATCGCCACTGGGGAGACAAAGGCGGCCGGGCGTGGTGCTGGCCACCTACCCCCTCGTGTACCGTGCTGGCCTTCATAGGTGCTCGCTAACAGCACTTGCCCCAACAGTCTGTTAAGGCTACAGGGGAAACTTCGTCTTGCACGTGGATGTGAAAAATGTATCAAATGTTTCTGCCTTCCTCCGGCAGCAGCGTAAGAGGACCTTTGTGACATAGCCTTGAGAATGGTGCTTTCCTAAATGTATTATTAGTGTTGCTGCTGCAGCACTAGAATGAACATTGTCCTTTGAACGTTTGTTGATGTTTATTGGGAGACATTTCCACTTGTTTAACTCAGAAAAGCCTCTTTAGGCAGGACACGCAGAGCCAGATTCTCATCTTGGTGAAACAGCCTAAACGAATGACAGTATTTATGCGAATATTGCCCCACTTTGATAGCAACGCATCTTTTCATGTAAATAATGTGGAAAATGTACTTTCGTCAAGCTAGTCACATCAAGGTGTAAATATATATAGGAATCAGAACGTAAGTTAATGGCACGTGGCAGAGCACAGGGACACATGCGCCTGGAATTCCATCGCTTCAAATATGTCCTCGGTTACCCTCATGTCTAAATCACCACGTGATGCTCATCTGTCGATTCCTTATGATAACTTCACTTGCAATTGCATTTGACATACATCCACATCTGTTTACTGATTGGTGACAACAGTCAGGCTGTATCTGTTTAATGTTTCTAAAACGTATAAGGAACAATCTGAAACATAATCTGCCTGAGCCGACTTATGCTTCAGGGAGTTTATGATCTCGGACATTGATTTATGTTCGTGGTATATATATATTTCCATTTCTCATGCGGCAGAAATTGTTTTGGCTCCCATTCATATAATTTGCTTTAATCGTTGTACTTTTAGTTCGATTTGTGTTGGCTTTTTTTTGTTATTCTGGTGACCACCGCCCTCCGCCCAGGTGACTCTTACCGATGAGACTGCGCCCACCGTTTCTCTTGAGTTCTCACCTCATGGCTAAACAACAACAACAGCAACAACAACAACACAAACGAACGTGAAACTTTAAAAAAGTGTCACGGCCGCTGGAACTCGCCCTGGGGGCAAAAGGGGCCACGTGTTGTGGCGGGGGAGGGGCTCACGTGAGGACACGCCGACGTGTGTGGGGACATTTGAATGCCCTAAGTGCGCGCACGGCATCGCCGTAAATATCAGGGCATTTGGCCCATATGTCAGCCCATCATAGAACACGTGGGTGCATAAAAGACGCCTGTTAAAGCGTAAGAGCGTGTCGTGGAATAGCGATGTGATTGCTGGTGAAGGCGCGCGAGTCACTCTGCAAAGGGAGGGGGGTGGGGGGGGGCGATGTCCCGGGCACGAGCCAAGGAGGCGCTGCGAGAGGTGGGAATTTAAGTCCACGGCATCAGTTCAAGTTTTAAGTTTTCAAAGCTCAACCCCCCACAAAAGGTCAAAGACCCACCGTGTAGCCTGAACAGACTCCAGGGGCTAGTGCTGTTAGCGAGCACCTATGAAGGTCAACACGGCACATGAGGGGGTGGGTGGCCAGCACCACGCCGGGCCTCCTTTGTCTCCTCAGTGTCGATGTTTACACACCGCACCAGGTACTCATTTGTGGCTAAGTCGACCTAGGGGAGGCCCACGACCGGTTAAAAATGATCGTCACTGGGTGTTGGCCGTGAGCGGGAATCGAACCCGGTTCGCCGGGTTCGTAGCGCAGCGTAGCGCTCACCGCTACACCACCGCCCCTCCACCCACATCCCCCCCCCCTGTTTTTTGCATTCACAGAATTAACATCATCCACACGCAGTGTCCACAATTAGTACCCGCGCCACAGCGTCGTCGGCCCTGTGGATCGTGGCGTACGGATGTGCGCAGAGGTAGCAACAGTCGTGCCGCCGTTCGTAAGGGACAGTTCTAAGCGACTCATTTCCCCTCACGGTGGGATTTCTCAGGGCAACGCGCTTAGTTTGTTGTTGTTGTTGTCCTCCTTCTTCAACTAAAAGCAGAAGTAGAAAAAAACAATTCCCTGGAATAAGACGGAGATGTTTGGCTGTGCGACGGACACCCACGCAGGCAGCGGTTAATGAATTTAAAACGGTGCAATTCCAATGTTCAACGAGGCAGGCCCCCTTAGCTTTCTCTTCCACCCACCCACCCTGCCACTCCCCCCCCCCCCTCCCTTTCCCCCACTGAGTTTCAATATCGAGTCGCGGCATAATCTGAAGGTTACCTCGCTAGTGAAGCTCCCAAATTCAATTTAACTAAATTTGCACACAAAAAATCCTCCTCCTCCCCCCCCCCCCCTAAAAAAATTCGTGCTTAAAATACGCGACCACGATACGATCTGGGGGGGCCCTCCCCACAGTGACAGGTTCCTGCCCCCGCTCCAGAAGGAGCCACCCACTTACAAATTTAAAATGACTGTTGCAGATGAATAGGACCCTGCTGCTGGGGAGCTAACAACTGTCTGTTCCTGCTGCTGCTGCTGGACCACTTTGAGGGTTGATTAAGAATGGAAGCTCTCCGTGTTGAGACACAGAGTGCGGGCTATCCACATGCCGCGGGTCTCAATTGAGTGTGATTCCGGTATCTGTATATCTTCCTGTACGTGGTACCAAACCCCTTTGGAAAAGAGCGCTTGGATATGGCCTCAAGGTTTTGAACGGCGGTTAAACTGTCACGCCCACTGACCCTGTACAATTATTTGAAGGTGCAGCTTACTTTTTCGGATTCACGTGTTTTCAATTGCAATTGTGGTCTAAAGTGTTCTAAAGTGTGGTCCTCGTTTCATGCTTTTGGTTGTGATTTTATCGCGGCCTTATCAAATGTTCTCATTGGTGGAAAATCAATCTTGATGTCATTGAAGCAGGCAGATATTTATAGAATCTGTAAAATGCAATGAATTCCAAAGTTACTGCTCTTCGCCAACACAAATACATTCTAAGATGTGTTGGTGTTAATGTAAGTAAATTAATACGTAACAATATTTTGGCTCCGTTTCATCCAAAGCGGATAATTAAATAATTAAATAATTTGCGCCACCAGCCTCTTCACCTTTTTCACTCTTTTCATCGGGAGCATTTGTGTGAGCAGAAAACTCCTAACCGGTTTCAACCTTGTAGCTTATCGTCAGCAGTGTGCCCAGAAGGCCCATCGCCTGATAGACCAAGATTTTGAATTATTTCGTTGGTTATGTGGTGGAAATAAAGTGTTCATTTATTGTTGTGTGCCCAGAAGGCCCATCGCCTGATAAACCAAGATTTTGAATTATTTCGTTGGTTATGTGGTGGAAATAAAGTGTTCATTTATTGTTCTGTTATGCAAATTGCCCACATCCCACCACCACCAGCACTCGCACGCAACCTATTCACCCCGGATGCACGCAGTGTCATCGGATGCCGAAATCGAATCAGGCCTGAGCCAGATGAACACATTGGTGGGGAAACTGCCTCTTGTAGGTTTGTGCTGTGCGGCGTTGAGAAAATGCCAGTGCAGCCGTGGACTCTTGATTATACGAGTCACGCTCAAGTTAACCCTGCACTTAAAATCCTAAACCATTATCAATTAACTTGGCCAAACATCCCAATGACAGAAAACCCTCCTGCCAAACAGCGTCGAGACCCCCCACCTCCCCCCTCTTTGAGGCGTTCATCCTTTGGCGAAAGCCGCACCCCCACGCGGTTTTTCGACCGCTTTGCCCCACCCCCCCCCCAACCGCGTGACGGCTTTCCGCGGTGTTCGTTTGTGGTGCGGTGCGCGTGCAGAGATCCGGGAAGCGTTTCGCGTCTTCGACCGAGACGGCAACGGCTTCATCTCCAAGCAGGAGCTGGGCATGGCGATGAGGTCGCTGGGTCACATGCCCAGCGAAGTGGAGCTCGCTATCATCATGCAGCGCCTCGACATGGACGGTACGTGACACGCCACGGGCGGCGGCGGGGGGGGGGGGGCCCGGTTGGTCATCACACTCGGGTCGTGTCGCCCCTCCGCCGAGTTAGAAACAAGAACTGTGACACTCACAAGAAGTGATTGCATCGCAACGTATGCGTATGTTACGTATGTTGAACTTCTTTCGCACCGTACGTAGCCAACCGCGCTAATCGGAGGTGCGGGGTGAAAACTAAGGAACAATATCGAAAGAGGAGATGACTACACGTAAATTGTCTTAGGCAGTGTATCATTGCACAACTAACAACAACTGGATTTTGTTGTTGTCGTTGTTGTTGTTTAACGTCCCGGAAAGTATTTACTTATTTCCCCACGGGAGCTTCCAGCACGTCAAAAAGAGGAGTATCACGGGGAAAACCCCAGCAGGGGTGGCAGCCCTAGGCCACACGTGACCGCGCACCCACAATTCCCGCCTGCCAAACGCCTCCCCACGTGGCTCACTCTCTAAGTCTAAGGGGTGCCGCTGTATACACAGCAGCAGCAGCAGCACAGACAAGCACAGACCTGAGCCCGTTCATCACTCATCGCCTTGGTCATAAAAAAAAACCGAAGTCAGGTGGAGAACCTCGTCGGCCTTTGCCGGTCAGGGGGCTGTTTACTCAGAAGCCGCTGCTGCTGTACGTTACCCCCTTTTCCTTCTACCGGGTTTCGAAAGAAATGAAAAAACAAGGCCGGTGATGACAGCTTTGGAGCGGTAATTAGAGGGGGGGGGGGCTAAAAATTTGCGGGGCTGTCAAAGTTTTCGGGGGGTTTTGCCCACGGCATGAACGCCTCCCCATTGGTGTCCCTTGCTGCTGATGGAAGAGACGTCAAGTGCCGTGGCCAGCAGAGGGAGGCGAGCTGCCTGCTGGAGTGATGGGGCTGGTGAAATGCACGGATGTTGTGCGTGGCGGTGTTGGTGGTGGTGCGTGTGGTGTGTATGAATCTGACTGAATGTGTGATAGTTTTGTGTGTGTGCGTGTGGGTCATGTAGCCCGCATGTCCAGCCACGGTCTGCCCAAGCAGCTTCCGTTCGGCTGAATAGAGGGGGCTAAACGGGCGCGACACGGGCTACAGAAGACATGGACTGATGTGGTACAATAGGATATGGAAGGATACAGAAGGATATGGACTTGCCGATGACTGCTACCAGCAATGTCAAGATAGGCCGCTGTGGAGGAGGTTTGTGAATGATTCTGCGGGGGAGTTGGACGCAGTCACCTTCCAGTAACAACGGAGGGTAGAGGGAGCGACGCTTACAACAACGAGCAGAGCGCCGAGCGGCTGAAGCGTAGAAAGTTTGCACTCGCTAACAGCACTTGCCCCAACAAGTCTGCTCAGGCTATACGGTGGACCTTTGTTTGTGTGTGCAGTGCAGGAGACTTGACAGGCATGAGTATGACCCTGGCTTTAGAGGTCAGAAATGTAACCTTGACCTCGGGGCCCTGCGAGCAGAACACCGAGGGGGTCGTGGTGCTTTGGAGCACTTGCGCCCACTAAAACGGTGCTTTGCTGATTCGCGCGCCACTGAAGTTGGTCATCTGTGTGGCTTTGGTGTCCGAGCACGGTGTTTCTCGACAGCCGAGCTCACCTTTGTCTCGCGTGTATGTACCGTATGCACGTTGGACTTCTTTCGCACCGTACGTAGCCAACCGCACTAATCGGAGGCGCGGTGAAAGGACAACGAACTGAACACACAAAGCGGTTCTAAAGGAATTCGTTTAGAAGCGATCTAGAATCTTTGCAATCAACATATGCACGCAATGCACGCGACTGGGGGTGGTTGTAAGGCATTGGTTGAAGGGAGACGTGGATGTTCCGGCTAGCATGGGTGGTGGTAATACGAGCACTGAAGTGTTGTGATACCTATTCTTGGTTCTTTCGGTAAAGTCACGTAGAAGGGAAACAATAAAGTACTAAAAGTATAAAACATTAAAGCTTTAAATCAAAATTTGTCGTGATACCGTTGGGTCAAAGGTCAACGATAACTACCAAAGTATTTTAGAGTTGTGCCCGTGCATTGTTTGGCTTTATTTCCGAGCAACATGCGGTACAAGCATGTTGCTCGGACATCAAGCCAAAAAACGCATCGGAGAACTAATAGGTCATCCTAGCAAGAGACTGGCCCCCTGTCATAGGAAGGTGAAATTTACAGCTGGCTCGAGGTCACAACGGAGCTGGGGAATGCCCTACGCAGGTGCGTGAACGGAGAGAGCGGCTTTGATTGTTGTGAAGCCTGCTTTTGAGTTGACTCTTCATGGCGTGAGCCATCATGAATGTTTGGTAACCATTAAGCATTGCCGCACCACCCTTCCAAAGAGATAACCGCTCGGCACATACACGGGCACGAAAGACATCAAACACCGTTTCTGACAGTACGGTGAACATCATGGGGAAAATTATGCAGGTCCTAATTGCGTATCTCAATGGTCTTAGATCCAATAGAGTTATCTCGAGATGATCACAAAACAGTCGGTTAATGACTTTGGCTGCAAATCATGCTTGAGTTTGTTGTGAATTATATATCAATACTAATCTACAGTCAGTCCACTGTGAGATGAAAGGCGTATCGCTCGTGGGGATGTTTGACCATACTTCACTACGCTGGTCAGTGCAATTTGGTGATAGGGCGGTGGCGACGGTGGGGGCGGGGGGGCACAGGGGCTGTGGTTCGGAATACAGCTTGGGTCGCTCCGTTCATAGCTCAGCGCGCGAATCACCGTGCCCACCTCTCACTCCGCACGCCGTTTGATTTTGCAGGTGGGAAAATTCTACGCAGAAAAAAAAAACATCTGTCGATAAACTACAGCGTTCGAGGGTACCATCTCCTGGGAGAAAAGGTAGAATGGTCACGTTGGTCCACAACACTTTCTGTAGTGTGCGCGTGTGTGGCGTGTCATTGCGGATTCAAGTCACGAACAAATAAAAAATAAATGTTGCTCATTGGCCTTGACGTTGTCGGCACCGATTGAAATGAAATGTGCCCTTCATTTCCAAATCGCACTGCATTTCACCCACCCCAGCCCTCGCCACTACATTTGGTTCGTTGGAGATGCCGTGACGGATGGCGATGCCGCGAAGATAACCAACTGGCGCCGTTTACGATACAGTTGTCCAAACTCCGTCGGCTCGCCTCGCTAAGGGCCGCCACGGGCCTTCGAGCTCACACCAGAGGAGGACGGGGGGGGGGGGGCATCGGATTGTCCGGTGAATTGCCATGCAACAGTCACACAACTCCCCAGGCAGGGCGCGTGATCAAGTGCCCTCGAGGCGATGTGGTTCCGGGGGCGGGGAGCGGCCACAGGGGGCAATTGAGAGGTCACTCTCTGAATTGCCCTCTGTGCCCTCAAGGCGATGTAGCTCCGCATGCAACGGGAGGGCAGAGTGTAGTTCCTATCCGCGCTTCATCGGGGGACGCGTCTTAGCGTGCACGTAATGTAAGCAGTCTGCCTCAGCAGCAGACCATGCTTTCCCACCTGATGACGGACGCTTGTGTTGCGCCCGAAACGTCGTGATTCATTTTATTTTATACCTACGTGACTTTACCCAAAGAACCAAAGAGTAACAGGGCGATGCGTTTATTGGCCCCGTTTTTGTCACTTTAACTGGGCTTCTTTTGCGACACGCCAAATTGGAAACAAATCCGGAGAGGATAACACGCTTCTGTTGCCAAAGGAAACTAAAGGATAAAATTTAAAACATCTAAAGTACGAGACTATAAGGTAAGATACGAAACAATAAAAACCTTGCAAACGTTTGTTCACGAAACAATCAGTAGCTGAATTTTCATCCCGATCATCAAATTTATATTTGCTCACTCCTGTGAGTGGCATGCATTTGTATGAATCGTATTAGATTTTGAAAACAATATGTAATCATTATGCACGAAGTGACTCTCCACTGTTACAGCTGCACGCGACACGCCGCTATTGTTATGAGTATATTGGCACTTTCAAGTATATTTTTTTATTTGTTTGTTTGTTAATGCGCTATTCATACTGGAGAGAAAAGTGATATCTGAATAAAAATTGGCCATTGTTTATTGATTGCCGGGATACGAGTGCCACCACCACCGCCAATTTCGATAACATTTTGATCAGCTAGTTTCTGCCACAGATGACGTCAATGTTCTTCTTCTTTGGTTCTTTCGGTAAAGTCACGTAGAATGAGAATAAAATAATAAAATTAAACAGTAAAATTCTCACGACGTTTCGGCCACAACACAAGTGGCCTTCTTCAGGTGAAAGGAACAAACCTGTCGGGACGACAGAGCTGTGTCGTCCCGACAGGTTTGTGTTGTGGCCGAAACGTCGTGAGAATTTTATAGTTTTATTTTATTATTTTATTCTAATTCTACGTGGTGACTTTACCGAAAGAACCGAAGAAGATGAATCCTTGCAGTCACGAAAGCTTCAAATCGAAAAGTCAATGTTCTTCTTTCGTATGGATTCATAGCCGCAGATTAAAGATGTAATTTTAGGGTTGTTATCCACTCAATAAAACGATGCTTTTGACCCCATTAAATAATCACGACACTTCTTCGTGCGTACGATAACGAGGAAGTTGCCATCGACATTTCCCATTCCCCCCCCCCCCCCCCCGGGGAATTCAAATGTGAAAGCTTTTTTATTTTCGTATTTGTACGTTTGAACGTTTTCCTAAAGAAGAAAAATCGAACTTTGTACAATAAACTTAGGGCGCATTTATGTATTTACTTACTTCGAAGTTTAAGCTTTTTTTGTTTTAATATTTCAACGTTTTAACGTTTCCCCCTAAAAAAAAAATCTAACTTCGTACAATAAACGCAGGGTGCATTGATGCATTTACTTAACTTACCCGTAATGTTATTGGCAGCGCCGGTTCCACGCGGCATCATTTCCTAGGCAACTCGCTCGCGACACACGTGTGTAGCGAGACGACACGTGTGTAGAGAGACGACACACACGTGTCATTCGCATTTCAAATCCTGTTGCAGCAGCGTTACGTAACGCACACTATATATTTAAATGCAAGCGCGCAGCAAAGCTGCGAGGTGATTAATACATTTTAAATGCTGTGCCGTGATGATATTGCATGCGTAATTTATTTAAATATTGTACGGTGATGTTGCGCAGTCTGTGTAACATTTTTAAATGCTCAACGGTGATACATCGTGTACTGTAGTGTATAGTACATTTTAAATGTTGCACAGTCATGTGTCGTCTATAGCATATTTAACTTTTTTTTACAGTGATGAAAGACATTCTCATCCATTGTTCGTCTGCATATTGTAATATCTTGTATGGAATCGTCAACTAATTTTGAAGACTCTATCCCTCTCATCAGTTACGGTTTATTGCATTGCCACTGAATTATTCATATTTTTCTTTTCCACGCGAAGCGGTGACGTGCGTGATTGGTGTCGGTTGGCGCATTTAGCTACAAATGCGCATCATTCCTGAGCCCCCCCATCACTAACCTGCTCGCGCCGACGTGGTGAAGTATGGTCAAACGACGCCCACGGCGCGCAGACACTGATAAGATCCCCCCCCCCCCCCGACGATCGCGGAGGCAATCCAGCTTCTATCTTGATTTGAAGCTTTCGTGACTGCAGGAATCCATACTCTTTGGTTCTTTCGGTAAAGTCACGTATAGTTAGAATCCAGCTTCTCTCAAACGCAGTGAGTCTTGTCGGTCTTTTGGGTCAATCATTGATGATTCAATTAAAACAAAGCACGCACCACTCCCACGACGTTTGTTTCTATCCAAAAAAACGTTGGCGTCCTCTAAACGTTCCGGACGCTCCGCCTTGTCCGCTCGAAGTCGCGGATGTGGAACGGAGCGCCACGCAGAGCAGTGGTTCTCGTAGACTTTGCCGCACCCCTTTGGTTCTCAATCGTAAAACGTGTTAATGAATACATAGCTCTGATGAAACCACGTAGTTGTACTTACCACGTGCTTAATTTGTGTTTTCGATGATTTACCTTCTAAACAAATCTGGCCGTGTCTCGCACCCCCAGAAAGGGCATCTCGCAACCCTAGGGGGTTGCGTGCACCGCAGGTGAAGAACCGCTGGTGTAGGGCAACGTGCGATCTTCTTTAAGCTGCAAATCACAGACTTAGTGTACAGACAGAGGACTTATTTTGCGCACATCACAGAGTTATATATGTCCCAGAGACAGACACATCTCCTGGCAGTAAAAAAAAAACAGTAAGGGCCGCACTTCCCCCATTGAGTGCGTGCACCCCAGGCTAAGAACCGCTGGCATGGAAGATGCTCAGAGGTCCAGGCATAATGCAGCAGGAGTTGCCGTGAGTTGCCTCTGGGATTGCCGCTCGTGAAGGGGGTTGCTCTGCCATCAGAGGCGGGGAGGAGAGGGTCACGGGAATGGAAGCCATCTTTCGCACACACACATACACATTGGCCCGGGATAGTGCAATGAAAACATTTTCACCACGCGGCCTTTTTTGGGTTGTGGTTCTGCGTGACCACTGACATTTCACTCCGCGCTCTGCGAGTTTCTTCAGGAACCCGAATACTCAGTTTTTGTTCCCAGCACGTGGGGTCAGAACGTCGGACATCGTGCCGAACAACACATCGGAGAGTTGTACTACATACCTGTGGTGCTCTTCATTGACAGTCCAGAGCCGGCCGTGTGGGAATTCCACATTTGTATGGAAGGGGCCACATATCCGTGGTGATACTCGCTATTGACGTTATAAAAATGGTACTCATTTTATCAAACCCCGACAGTTTTTACCTTTCACGGCCATTTGAACGCAGTCGAGCCGTGTAGTCGAATGTTAAGTCGTTAAAACGTATTTATTTTATTGTATTTATCCTGCATCTGATTGCCAACGTTCATTAAACACCCGGGTCAGTTGCGGCATTCATCAACGACGCACTTTCAGCCGAATCAGAGATTTCCAGTTACAATCAGCCGCACCATACCCAGGCACGCGACACCAAATGCGCGCATCGCTATGCACGCACCGACCCAGAACCCACACGCTCGTTACGCCGTATTGAGCAAAAGGCACTCTTGTCATGAGTTTCCAGGATCGCGTCGGGCGCATGCTAATTTGCAAACAACGGGGAGGTTACAAAGCTGCGCGACTCGCCTATATTATCGAGCGAGTTGTGCTAGGCAGCGTCAGTGGATCGTGCAGAGATGGGATGATCGTTTTGGCCAGTGGCGACACGCAGCTGTGATGCAATGCGGGCACCTTAGGGCACACACGGTACAGCGGGTACAGTGAGGGAAAAAAAGTATTTGATCCCCTGCTGATTTTGTACGTTTGCCCACTGACAAAGAAATGATCAGTCTATAATTTTAATGGTAGGTTTATTTGAACAGTGAGAGACAGAATAACAACAAGAAAATCCAGAAAAACGCATGTCAAAAATGTTATAAATTGATTGGCATTTTAATGAGGGAAATAATTATTTGACCCCCTCTCAATCAGAAAGATTTCTGGCTCCCAGGTGTCTTTTATACAGGTAACGAGCTGAGATTAGGAGCACACTCTTAAAGGGAGTGCTCCTAATCTCAGCTTGTTACCTGTATAAAAGACACCTGTCCACAGAAGCAAACAATCAATCAGATTCCAAACTGTCCACCATGGCCAAGGCCAAATAGCTCTCCAAGGATGTCAGGGACAAGATTGTAGACCTACACAAGGCTGGAATGGGCTACAAGACCATTGCCAAGCAGCTTGGTGAGAAGGTGACAACAGTTGGTGCGATTATTCGCAAATGGAAGAAACACAAAAGAACTGTCAATCTCCCTCGGCCTGGGGCTCCATGCAAGATCTCACTTCGTGGAGTTGCAATGATCATGAGAACGGTGAGGAATTAGCCCAGAACTACACGGGAGGATCTTGTCAATGATCTCAATCCAGCTGGGACCATAGTCACCAAGAAAACAATTGGTAACACACTACGCCGTGAAGGACTGAAATCCTGCAGCGCCCGCAAGGTCCCCCTGCTCAAGAAAGCACATATACATGCCCGTCTGAAGTTTGCCAATGAACATCTGAATGATTCAGAGGACAACTGGGTGAAAGTGTTGTGGTCAGGTGAGACCAAAATGGAGCTCTTTGGCATCAACTCAACTCGTCGTGTTTGGAGCAGGAGGAATGCTGCCTATGACCCCAAGAACACCATCCCCACCGTCAAACATGGAGGTGGAAACATTATGCTTTGGGGGTGTTTTTCTGCTAAAGGGACAGGACAACTTCACCGCATCAAAGGGACGATGGACGGGGCCATGTACCGTCAAATCTTGGGTGAGAACCTCCTTCCCTCAGCCAGGGCATTGAAAATGGGTCGTGGATGGGTATTCCAGCATGACAATGACCAAAAACACACGGCCAAGGCAACAAAGGAGTGGCTTAAGAAGAAGCACATTAAGGTGCTGGAGTGGCCTAGCCAGTCTCCAGACCTTAATCCCATAGAAAATCTGTGGAGGGAGCTGAAGGTTCGAGTTGCCAAACGTCAGCCTCGAAACCTTAAATCTGCAAAGAGGAGTGGGACAAAAACCCTCCTGAGATGTGTTCAAACCTGGTGGCCAACTACAAGAAACGTCTGACCTCTGTGATTGCCACAAGGGTTTTGCCACCAAGTACTAAGTCATGTTTTGCAGAGGGGTCAAACACTTATTTCCCTCTTTAAAATGCAAATCAATTTATAACATTTTTGACATGCGTTTTTCTGGATTTTTGTTGTTGTTATTCTGTCTCTCACTGTTCAAATAAACCTACCATTAAAATTATAGACTGATCATTTCTTTGTCAGTGGGCAAACGTACAAAATCAGCAGGGGATCAAATACTTTTTTCCTTCACTGTAGGTCGTTTGTCACTGTGCAGTGAGTCATTCAGAGACACTGTTGAGGAGGCAACGACGTTTATTCATCACAACAACAACACACACGCTCTTTTTTTTCTTCCTGATGACGAACGCTTGTGTTGCGATCGAAACGTCGTAGTTTTTTTTTTATTTTTTTGGTCATTTCCTTTGAACCTATCTACGTGACTTTACCGAAAGTAACAAAAAATCGGTATATATAAAGACACAAAGAATCGATTTTAAGCTTTCGTGACTGCAGGAATCCATACTCTTTTGTTCTTTCGGTAAAGTCACGTAGGTATAAAATAAAATAAATCACGACGTTTCGGGCGCAACACAAGCGTCCGTCATCAGGTGTGAAAGCGTGGTGCTGGCCACCCACCCCCTCGTGTACCGTCTCGGCCTTCATAGGTGCTCGCTAACAGCACTTGCCCCAACAGTTTGTTAAGGATATACGGGGGATCTTTGTATTTGTCTTTGGTGCGGTATATAAAGTGTGTCATGGTCATGTGGAGTATGGAGTTTTGGGGGTGGAGTATAAAGATCAGAGATGTAGAGTTGGGGTGAAACAGGACAGTCTGTGCCCAGTTTGCTTGTTAACATTTAATTTTTAGGATGGAGATAAACTGCTCTTTAATTAAAGGCACCTCATTAGGATTTTCTGTAAAAAAAAAAAACTTGGCAGATCGGTCCAAAGTGTCTCCTCCACACCCCCGCCCCATTTGCCCCAGCGAGTAATAATTACCGGAGTGAAAATACACACGCTCCTTGTAAGTGAGCCGTGCATCGAATTAGGGCCGCGGCCAGAAAGTAATATTTATCTGTGTTCAGGGACTGGAAATAGTTGACAGTGTGAAATAATTCCGAAATATATAACAAGCTCTACAAAGTTGCATTAAATGTAAATGTGTTTTTTTTAACACAGATTCCCCTTGCTAGTAATGTCTGATGCCAGTATCCGCAGAAACATTTCGATAAATATTAAACGTGGAAAATGACCACGACCCCAGTATCAGGCATTTGTGAAATCCCATCACTTTGCACTTTGATTGCCTTACCCTTGAATCGTTTGATGTATTGACGTCACCAACTCACATTTCAATGCACCCGATCTTGTTTAATGGCAGGTACTAAGCAGGATTTTGGCTTGATATGCACTCGTATCGGTTCCACCGGTGAGTTATCAGCTGTTGTCGATGTGGAGCTGCCAGGAGCTCACGAGATGGCCGTGTCTATTGTCACCACCCCCCCCCGCCCCCCCCCCCGCCCCCCCCCCCCCCCCCCCCCCATTTATGCGTCGACTTGTTTCCGGGTTCTCCATTTGACTCCCACATAGCCAAACACTCACGGATGGAAATAGCCCAAACATCCGGCAGATTCGCTGAGGCTTTCCTGGGAAAAGAATCAGCATAGTATTTGACATTATTATTTACTTAACTGCATACGTGTTAGCTTTACGTTATTGTGGAAAGTCCTAAGTGTTACGTTGAAAATATGCTATTTTGAAGTCCCATTCTCAAAAAACCTTTTCACATACCTCGTCTATTTTCACAGATTGAATAACAAGAGCGCATCTCCTCTGTGTTCAACACGATGATGATTCATGTGTAATTTGGACACAGCGCTACTTCTGAGCTGAGCTCATCATTGATATTCAGAATGTGCTCAGAGGATATGGCATAGCGGTGAGCCTGCCTGCCACTCGCCCGAATGTATGCAGTAAATTCACTCTTCCTCTGCGACACCATAGATTGTCCCAGTTGTGATATTATTCAATAATTTATTCTTTCTGGTCTCGTTTGTTCCGTCACTCTTGTATTTTTCGATCGTGCGTATTCTGTCTCGTTTATTACACGAGCCTAACGGAAAATGCACAATAATTTCCATAAATAGTAAACTATGTATTATAATCTTACATGCATGCATCGAACGGGTAGGAGTCATTTTTATTCGAAGCATAATTTGCATGCCTATATAGGCCAACGTGTAGACAGTAGGCATGTTATACTGGTACCCTCCGATTTACGAACGTTCAATTTACGATTTTAATTGTTTCTTTTTGCGTGAGCGCAATGGCCAAATTGTGGACACTTTTCGATGGACAAACTAGAATTCAGCCGCGTGAACGAAATTCCATCACGGCCACGCGCCACGAGGTCATCAAACGAGAAGGTCACTTCCGGAGACGGCGTCGTCACGGTGTCCCCTGCAGCAGCAACGGTGACGCCTCTCCACCACATTCGCCTTCGTCAGCCATTCCGACGTGCAGCAGGGATCTCTTGGTGGGCTTCCGCGCAAAGGTTAATTATTTTGGTTTTTTAAATGAATTATTATTAGTAGCGGTATTCAATCGTTTTAACATTCATGTTCTCGATCATGGTTATTGATTTTGTATTTTGCGAAAAGTGATGTAGGTGGATATCTTGAGGTTAGGAGTTAGAATTGGAATGATTGTCCGAAACATGTTTTGTCTTCAAGAAATAAAAAGAAGCCATTACAATTTAAGACATTTCGTATTTCCACGTGTTTTTTTATTTAAAGAACGCATCCCTTTCGTAAATACCTTGATCTCTCACGGCTGTTCGGTAATATCTGTGGGGCATTCCTCAAACGTCGCCATCCGTTGGGAAGTTGTTGTTGGGCCATGGAATGTTCATTTAGCAGATTGGAACCATCGTATAGTCCGTTTAACACGTAGGCTTTCGCGACCAATATCGTCCATAAACGAGACACTCCTTGCATGCCTATACAGGTCACCATATATCAATTGGGGATTACGTGTACGCAGACAATAACAGGGTACTGCTATTTTATTTCACGCAAACAACAGGAGTTACAAGAACAATGTGCATGCGTAATGTACATTGATTACCATGTGAATAACTCAACGGGCGATGGATACCCATTGCAATTTATATTCATTCATTAATCCTCCCCCCCCCCCTTCACACGTGAAGGACTCACAAGTGACGTCATCACACCTACCCCTCTAAGGAACGAAAGCGGAGGAATTCTACACGAATCTGGCTCTCGCCTGATGATGCCGGTTGTAATTACTGGCGAAACGTCGTACTCAGATTGTAAATGTTGTGGATTTGCTCTCCAGCACACCGGTGGTTTGTGCTAGTAACGAATTGGCCACGTTCTGTTCACGTGACAAACCTTACTAATTGGCTGTGTCGGGTGGTGGTGGGTTTAACAACACATTTATATTGACGTGATCTAACCCAAAAAAACTCTATTATGGATCGTATACACCGTCTCAATTTGTGTGACCGGGAGCCAGTGATGGAAATTCCACATTCCCATGTGACACAGACGACCGCCACACCTACGGTCTAATTGGTTCCTGGAGGATGGTCGCAAGTCGAGGCGTCGTAAGTCGAACCCTCATCCCCCACAGGCGCAATGCTATACATTGGGGTTCCGTTCCTGGAAACCCATTACATTCCATCAAAATACCAAAATAGACGACGAAAAGAAATGAAAATAACGCAAATATTTATTGTAATTTTACGTAACCTTTTCGAACATTTATTCAGTAAAAACAAAAACACATTTGAAAATACTCAAGTAATTTTTTTTTTGCATGCGCATCACATTTCCTCTTCTTGTGATGCATGCGCATCACATTTCCTCTTCTTGGCTGCAGACTGTGGGGGCTATGCGGTTCCTAGGCATGCGGCGGACGAGCAAAGCAGCACTGTTATCAGGGCATGTTTTTTCGTGTCGTTTGCATGTTCACCACAAAGTCCCGCGTGTGGTTAATGCAGACACGATTCCTTGCGAAAGTCATCTCTCTATTTGGTGTTTGATCATCTTCACACCGAGTGTTTTTTTTTTTTTACACGACAGAAAGGGTATACAACCTATTGTTGTGTTACGCATGACGGGCGCAGACTCAGCGCCAGTTGACGCGGCGTCGAGTAGCAAGTCGTTAGGCTGTCGTAGACACGAATTTTGGTCCTTTACTGTGGCGGTAAGAGGGGGGGGGGGGGGGTGCCTGAATTTCGATGAGAAAGGTGGTAAAGGCCGAGGGTCGCAAATCGAGGACCGTCTTAAGTCGGGGGTCACCTGTCCTTGTTTCAACGACCGCCAAGACATTCGCGATGGGCTGGGTTGGACCTCCGGATGTGGGTTGACACGTGCGCACCTCTCTCTCTCTCTCTCTTTGTGTGTCAAGCGCCTCTGAGTTGTTGAC
Organism: Petromyzon marinus; assembly: GCF_048934315.1. NCBI lineage: Eukaryota > Metazoa > Chordata > Hyperoartia > Petromyzontiformes > Petromyzontidae > Petromyzon > Petromyzon marinus. The sequence goes on from NC_133704.1 coordinate 9,636,576, forward strand.
TTGTCTGTTAAAATCCGGCGCGTTACAAGTGCCATTATTATTAAACGCCTAATCATAAAATCTCACAAAATCGCTCTCCCCGAGGCATTACCTTGGGGCTGCTTTGATAATACATCTGAGTGAAATAAACGACGTCTATTATGATATTGCTGGAATGTTGTTGGTCGTTAAGCCCCCTCCCCCCATTCCCCTCCTGTCCCTCGCCCACCACCACCACTGGTGTGCGTTCACACACCTCCACCATCACTACAACCAACCCCCACTACCACCACCACCACCACCCCCACCACCAACCTCACCTCCACCCCCACCACCACTACAACCAACCCTCACCACCACCACCCCCACCACCAACCTCACCTCCACCCCCACCACCACTACAACCAACCCCCACTACCACCACCCCACCACCAACCTCACCTCCACCCCCACCACCAACCCCACCCCTACAACCAACCTCCACCACCTCCATCCCCACCACCCCTACCACCTTCACCACCTCCACCCCACATCCTCCACCACCCTCACCCAGCTCTGTGACCAGAGGGAAGGAGCGCCGCCTAAACAGGGAGAGCTGCGGCCTAAGGAGGAAGTCATTGGGGGGGCTCGGGGGGCAGTAGCTACTTGTGCTACTAGTAGCTACTAGTAGCTACTGTTATCAGGGCATGTAGCTACTACACAAGTAGCTACTACACATGTAGCTAGTACACATGTAGTTACTACACATGTAGCTACTACACAAGTAGCTACTACACAAGTAGCTACTACACAAGTAGCTACTACACAAGTAGCTACTACACAATGTAGTAGCTACTTGTGTAGTAGCTGCTACATAAGTAGTAGTAGCTACTAGTAGCTACTACACAAGTAGCTACTACACATGTAGTAGCTACTACACATGTAGTAGCTACTACACAAGTAGCTACTACACAAGTAGCTACTACACATGTAGCTACTACACATGTAGCTACTACACATGTAGCTACTACACAAGTAGCTACTACACAAGTAGCTACTACACAATGTAGTAGCTACTTGTGTAGTAGCTACTACATAAGTAGTAGTAGCTACTAGTAGCTACTACACAAGTAGCTACTACACATGTAGTAGCTACACATGTAGTAGCTACTACACATGTAGTATCTACTTGTACTACTATCGTAGCAAAAGTAGCTACTACAAATGAGGCTACTACACATGTAGCTACACACACACAAGTAGCTACACACAAGTAGCTACACACATGTAGCTACTATGTAGTAGCTACTACACAAGTAGCTACTTGACCTACTATCGTAGCAAAAGTAGCTACTACCTATGTAGTAGCTAAGGGCCCCGCACTTTCGAGGGCCTCGCGCTAAACGCTTTCAAGTTATCAATTCCGGTTCAGTGACTCTGCACTTGCTCTATTACTATAGTACTATACCACCTTCAACTTTTATGAACGACTGGGTGTTTAAGGTTCGCGATTTGTCGTTATTTTCTGGCTGTATAGCAAATGAAAAAATGCAATTACTTTACTGTGCAAGTTAAAAATGTGTGTTTTAATATTGATGTGGGTTTTTTTTTTTATTGTAGCGCCTCTTTATGACATATGCTACAGGCGGGGGGGGGGGGGGGCTGGAGACGCAGCAGTCTCTATCGAGGTGGAACTCTCCTCTCCCTGTTCACTTCAGGTGATGGAAATCGATAGACTCAAATACATACAGGCAGCAGCAGTTTTATTAGTTCGGCGGAGGCGGACGTACGCCAACCCGTTGAGTCGCATTACGCCTGCAATGAACTGTAGTTGCATGGGCAGTTCTAAAACAAACAAACGCAACTTTAAATTAACAAAGATTACTTAGATGCACGTACGACGTCGCTAGCAAACGATCCGTGGACGCGTGAGAGTTTGCCTCCAGGTCTGTCTTTCCGGATTGCGACATTTGCAAGTGCGTGTGCTTAATGCAAGACTCGATTCCTTGCAAAAGGGGAATCTATTTTGGTGCTTGAACATGTTACCACCTCCTGTTTGATTGCCAGAGAGGGTTTAAACCTATTCTTACTTTTCATACTTTGCAATTAATGGCGCGGCCGTGTCTGATTGTGGGGGGGAGGGGGGGAATCATCAAGCGAACCGGATTTTAATTTAAAAAACACATCCAGACACTCCTAAAGCCTGATACTCCATATTTTTGCTCGGGTTTCCAAGATATGCCTGTCCATAATGGTGATGGCAACGGTAACTCTCCCGTGTGGCGGCAGCAGCGGTGGTGGTGGTGGTAACAAGGGTAGCCACGTGTTCCAAGGCAGGGAGATCTTGGTAAATCATGGCCCTCTTAGTCCATCCATCATCCCTCTTCATCCCTTGGCCTGGGTAGGCGTTGTGCAGCCGTCGTCCCGGGCTCACCAAGGCAGTGATTCTTCTTAACCCGGGGTGCACGCTGCATCCCCTGGGGGTGCGAGAAGCCCTTTCTTGAGGGTGAGAGACACGGCCAGATTTTGTTGTTGTTTTAGAAGGTAAATAATTAATCGAAAACACAAATTAAGCACGGGCACGTAAGTTAAAACTTACTTTCATTCATCAAACCTACGTATTTATTGACATTACTGCGTACATTTTTTTTTTACGATTGAAAACTAAAGGGGTGCAAGGCTGCACTAAAGGTGAAGAACGACCACAGCTCTCTGGCCAGCCTTCCCCCAGCCCCGATAGCCTCTTTCCCCAGCTATCGTTGGTGCACGCAAGGTTCACAACCACCCCATGCACCCTGCCCCTTTCACCCTCCCCCCCAGGGCCACACGTCTTAACTCTCCGTGTCCCCCTGAAGAAATTCAACGTGAGCACTGGTTTCATTGTCATGATCGTTTTTTATTAGCTCACAAGCTCGCAACGCAAAGCATCAAATCGCGCCGTACACACACACACATCAACAATTGTTGTCTTCGTAATAAAAAACTATTTCGTGTTTTACAGAAAAGGAAACATACGTGTGTGTTGAGTAAAATTCAACTGAAAGGAAATGCTGCGCATCATCATCACACGCATCTAAATAAAACAGGAAAGAACCGGTCAATGCTGTTGGATTTAAAGGGCGGAATACATGAATAGAAACACAGTTAAATGCCTCGGGGCTTGGCCGAAACCTTCCACAAACAAACAAACAATGTCCTCGTTTCTCGTGAACATCGGCCTCCTCCCCAGGCCCCACACGAACGTCCTAAGTGTCCACTCTCCCCTCGCAAGCAAGTAGCCATCCGCAGACGCTCCTCTGTTCGACTTTACACAAAAACTATGTTCGGGTCACGTTACGTCGCAGGACAAGACGAGCTGGGGGCCTGTCGGCACCATTCACCCTACGGTACCATAGCTGTCAACCCATACGGGTTGACCCCGTATGCTTGTCCAGGGAAATTGAGTTTTCAGGTCCGTACGGCGTACAGCCGTTTCAATACGGGCACACAAAAAATGTCTTTGTTTGCGTTTCTCCCTTGTGATGGGACTTTGTAGGATGAACGTTGAGATTTATAAGGGGCACGGGGTGACCAATAAGGTCTGAATCGGTCTGTAATAAGGTAGGGCACTGATAAGGGGTTGACAGGCATGGAAACCCACACGCAGAGCCTAGACTGCTTCCCATGCTATGTGGAAGCGCTCTGCGCATTCTCAAACCTCAAAGACCCTGCCTCCACCCCTCATATTGTACCTCTTTCTGAATCCCATCATCCTACTCCAGCATCTTCTAGCCTATCCCCCTCTATCTCCACAACACGGGTGCCACGGTGGCGAGATGTTAACTACCTCGCCTGATTTACAGGATGCTCGTGGGTTCGATCCCGACTCTGACGCCTGCTGCTGTATATTTGGAGTTTGCGTGTCTCTCCTCGTGGTCACGTGGGGCTTTATCCGGGTCCTACCGGTTTCCCTCCACGTTTAATAACAAGTGTTTAGAGTATCTGGCCGCTAAAAATCGTCCAAGTGATAAACCACTTTGTAGATCTGTCACTTGTGGCCAGGTCGCTTCTGAAAAAGAGCTATGTCGCTCAGTGGGCCTTAGCTGGTAAAATAAAATAATTTGTTTAGTTTTAGCTTTGAAGGCAACCAAAGGATTGGCTCTTCTCAGTTCCAAGTGAAGAGCGTCCAACACACACATACATACACCAGAGGGATGTAGGGACGTTCAGCGTCTCGTGAACACAATGTGCCCTGTTGAACACACGGGTAAAGTGTGCTGGACAGGAGACTTGGATCAATACCATGTGCAGGGCCGTATAAGAGTCACCGTGTGAATTTAGTGGGTGCTTGCTTTTAATTTAACTTGTTTTCATGGGAAAGGTGTACCAGCCTTTGCATAAATTTAAAGGAAATAATAATGCAAGGTCCTTTGGCAGTCTACTGCTGGAAGGCGGCGGCCTCCCATTACCATGTAGGTCATGAGAGTTGTTTTTGACTGAATTTCACCACGCTGGTCAGCGCAGGCTGGTAAAAAAAATGGGGGGAGGGGGGTCAGATTTCACTCGCCACTAATGTCAACAGTGGCCAACGATTAAATCGAGGTTGCCGGGTTCATAATGCTGTGCACTAACCAGTCCCTCTGTTGCACTCGGAGAGAAATATTAAATGTGGAAAGAGAAAACCCAACGCATATCCCAGGTGGGCTGACATTGAGCACCGCCATCTCTTCAAAGCCCCATGACTACAACACCTGGCAAGTCCCAGGTCGTCACCACATACCAATGACTAACCAGACTCCAACCTGCTTAGCTTCTGAGATCCAACAATATCTGGCGTAGTTATGGACATGTTTTATGCTGGTCAAATTGAAGTTGGGTGGCCAGGTAGCCAAGGAGAACTATGTCAAGTATAGTTGCCAAGGGGTCCATTAATTATTGATGTTGAGGGGGCACAGCGCATGGACCCGTTTCCCTCGTCCGATAGTTGGGGAGGGCATACTGGCCAAGCTGTTCCCGGCGCTCTCACACCCATGGCTGTATAAGGTTTTGAATTCTTAACAGCAGGTATTTAAATATATAGCTGTGATATCTGCCAGAGTTCAATTACAGGCAGGCTAGACGATGTAATTGGATAGGTTCGGATGCGATAAAAAAAAGCCGCAACACATTCCCCACGTGCTTACGTAACCCGCGCCCACCCCCACTGTGCCCTCGTTCTGCTCGTTCTCATTGAAAATAAATTGTCAAGCGTTCAGTCATTATATCCTTGCGTCACATTCTTGCTCCGGATCTATGGCTCTTCGTTTGGCGCACCACGCCCGCACATTATCACCGTCGCCTCCGCGCACGTGGAGAGCCTCCAGGCGACGCTGATTCGACGCAAGTGGTGGCGTCCATTTATTCACTCGCCCTGTGACGTGTTCACACTCCTGCGAGACCATCGCTCCCTCTCAGTTGCCCCACGTGGCTCCGACCTGTGAGTCACGTGCTCTCTATTGTGTGTTCAGAGGCGGGGGCAGGGCCTATAAAGTGCCGCCTATTCGCCCAAAGCCGATCGCGACCCAGTGGTGTGTTCGTGTCGCTATTGCGCAAACTCTGTAGGCTGTTTGTAAGCAGCCATGCAAATTCCTGCACACGTCCGGCGCTAAGAGGGCATGGTGTATCATTGAACGTAACCACACCTGTTACATTTTATCCAAGCAATTATTTCTGCACGCGTTACAGTAAATGACTATCACTTTCACTACAATTCGGACTGAAATGGGTTATATTTCTCACGTATGCCTCTGTTGTAAAACATTTATTGTCCCAAGCAAGCATTTTATACAAACGCAGTTATGCAAATGAGACCATGAAGATATGTGTAATTAGCCACGTAATTATTGCAGCATATATAGCCCGGTATTGCTATTCCAAAAGGAATGGTTCTTCACATAATGCCATATTAATATTACTGATGTTTAAAATTGTAAGTACATAATGAGAATTAACGTCGTTTACAAGCACGGTATTAACGATAGCCAGTAGAATAAGGAGGCATTGTAAGTGTAATAAATGGATGGTGCGCTTCATTGAAATAAAATAGCCCAAACAAATGGACGGAGTCTGCAGAACGTGCAGTGGCTTGCGGCTTTTTGAAGCTCAATTCCATAATCATAGCTCGGCTTCTCGATGGCATTGGAAGGCAGGGGTACAGGTGGGCACAAACTACGGCTGCACAGCTTTAGTTTGTATACTCTCAAACAGATCTGCTCATCTATTTAAAGCGTAATTTAGTGTCAGATTGTGTTGGGTCTTTTGATACACACAGATTGTTTTGACTATGGCCAACTCGATGGATGCTGAATGGCCTGAACTCATCAGATCTCAAAAGCTAAGCAGGATATTTTCCTCGTGAGCATGATTAGTACTTGGCACAAAAAGATCTGTTCAAGGACCGTACGAGTTTGAAAAAGTAACTTGTTTTTAATCGGCGATTTATGATAATTTTGCTGTTCATTAATTATCAGTGTCATCAGGAAATGAGGCAGAGCATTTTCATTCTCTTTTTGAATAAAAAGACACGTGAAGCAGATAGCACAGAAGTACTTCTGAGGTGCCTTTAAGTTACCCACTTTTTCCGCGTGCTGGAAAGCACTGCACTTTTCCCAGTGCCTCACTATGGAGATTCTCATCGCAAGACAGACAGAAACATTTACATCTCAGAGTTGAATTTTCCAAAATTAAGCGAACATTTTTTTGTGTGTGCACAGACTAGTGACTGCCTGTATATAATTGTAGAAAATTTTGAACAAAAATTTGCTATTATTCTTTTCTTGCGGTTATAAAACCAGAACCAACCGAAGAAAGAACATGTGTTTATTTCAGCACCACACCTGGGAATCCCAGCCCTGATAACTATAACTGTCTGTGTTTAAAGCATTTCACTCACGGTTAAAACGATTTAGTTGTTATCTCGGTTGCGGATTATCTTAGCCCCGCATCTACGCGTGTGATAAAAAAAAATCAACGGCGTGTTGGAAGTGACCATAACGAAAGACGAAGTTGTAGAGTTATCTTCTGAAGATGTGGATACGTTTGGTATTAAGAAGCACTTTCTTGGCTTAAGGTGACACACTTTCAGTGGATGTGCCCGCAGGGATATATTTAATTTACTCTTTAAATGAGTTTTCCACACTAAGATGTCCCCACACAATGCTATGTGCCAGGCATCAGTACTGCTGGTGTTCAATTATTATTATTTTGTTGTGTTTCGGTGCAACACAAGCTATTAAGTCGTGTCCTGCAGGAATTCAGTTTACAATGCTGAGATCCCCAGGCACGTTATTTAGATTGCCTCTGTGGGACCTCCTTGGTACAAAAAGATCTGTTCAAGGACCGTACGAGTTTGAAAAAGTAACTTGTTTTTAATCGGCGATTTATGATAATTTTGCTGTTCATTAATTATCAGTGTCATCAGGAAATGAAGCAGAGTATTTTCATTCTCTTTTTGAATAAAAAGACACGTGAAGCAGATAGCACAGAAGTACTTCTGAGGTGCCTTTAAGTTACCCACTTTGTCCGCGTGCTGGAAAGCACTGCACTTTTCCCAGTGCCTCACTATGGAGATTCTCATCGCAAGACAGACAGAAACATTTACATCTCAGAGTTGAATTTTCCAAAATTAAGTGAACATTTTTTTTCTGTGTGTGCACAGACTAGTGACCAGACTGAAAACATCAACTCACGACAATTGAGAACCCGGTTTAATCACTGGACATCTGTGAACAAAAATCTGTATAGCTCATTGGATTCCTCCAGTATTAATACATATTCTAATTCAGAATCTGATCATGTACAAGGTCGCCCAGATCTCTTTTAACCCCCATTTAACTCTCTAAAACGTTTTTTTTGTAAGTTTTTATTTAAAACATAAACGAATATGCAAAGGGAGAAAAAAAACATTCGGGGTCAATTCATTTGGGGTGACACGGCATCTGGCTGACCCAGATGTCTTGGCGACGTCATCCCGTGGCGGTGACGTCATCCCGTGGCGGTGACGTCATCGTACCGAGAATCGAGTGTTTTCTTCCGTCGCTCGCATTGACTTAAGAGCTGCGTTGACAATCTCACACTACCCTAATTTAAATCCAGGTTTCTGGCTCAGCGCTCGGTGACCTCTAAACGACCCGGTGACCTCTACATGCGTGCACACCTGCGTGCTTAGTAGCTGGAGTGGCCCGGTGGCCCAGAGGTCCGACAATTATTCTCTGATACCCTGGGCCACCCGGGTTTGCGACGCAGATTTTAGCGCCGATGTCAAGGGGTGGTGCCACGAGCAGCCCATTTTGGGGCCACGAGCAGTATTCTGTGCACCGGTGTGGACCAGAAGTAGTCACCACTCGACGTGTCCATGTCCAACTGAACACTGCAATGTGGTACATCACTGGAACCCTCGATTAGCATCCCCCCGCCCCAACACCCTGGCTGCCCGGGCTGTCACAAATCTCTCTCCCCACCCATCTGCCGCGTGTCTGCGCTGTAACCCTCTGGGAAGTCCCTGCGGATCGAGGAAAGCAGTCGCCCCTTTCCCATTCATCAGGACCTCAAACGCGTCCCTCGTCATCGCTTGAAGTCACGCCAAGGCCCTTTTGGAGCCGTGCGCTTGAACTTCAACCCCCGATGAAGCTCGTGGAGCCGAATGGAGTTCAAAAAGAACTCACAAATACCTTGTGAAAGACCGGACGCAGAATATCCCTGGGTTTGACCTTTCACGAAGCTCACGGTCCGCCCGAAATCGCGTCTGCACGAATCATGGCGCATGCGCATACCTGAGCAAGAACTCTCCAGTAGTGTGCGACTGCGGTCATCCTGAACAGAGACCGTACAACGTGTCACGACGGACAAGAAGAAGAAGAAGAGGCAGAAATCGTGTTTGGGTCACGTGACTACAAAGATCCCCCGTGTAGCCTGGAACAGACTGTTGGGGCAAGTGCTGTTAGCGAGCACCTAAGAAGGCCGGCACGGCACACAAGGGGGTGGGTGGCCAACACCACGCCCGGCCGCCTTTGTCTCCCTAGCAGCGATGTTTACACACCGCACCAGGTACTCATTTTAGGCTGAGTCGACCTAGGGGAGGCCCAGGACCGGTTCAAATAATCGTCACTGGTGTTGGCCGTGAGCGGGAATCGAACCCGGGTCGCCAGGTTCGTAGCGCAGCGTAGCGCTAACCGCTACACCACCGCTCCCCACAGACACACACACACGTGACTACGGACATCATATGACGGACAAGCCACAAAACCGAGTTACATCACAGTTGAGTGAAACAATTAAGATAATAGGCTGATTTCCACGATGCTAGTAGTTGTTATTAGATTAATGATATTGTTTTGCTATTGTTTATAAAGATCTGAGCTCAAAGTTTGCATGTGTTGTATTTTTTTGCGGGCGACGATTTTTCCCCCCCCCCCCCCCATTAATCTGGACCCCGTTGAGCTACGTGGGGCCAGGGGGGGTTTTTGTTTTGTTTACCGAGCTCGCTTGCGTCTCACGCCGCCGCCACTTCCCAAGACGATGCGTTGCTGTGGTGGCCTGCTGGAGGGACACTGTTGCTTACGCATGCGTGCACAACGGGAGCAGCTTATGAGCTCTTGATGTGAGGTCACCCACCAAAATGTTTTCTGTCCTACCTGAAAAAATGTGTGCCCTCCCCCCCCAATAAAAGGGGCTCCCAGAGAATTAAATCACCCCAATCGTCCATTAAAAATGTATTGCAGTGCCGCATATATCCCACGAAAGAAACAGATATATTGCACATATGCAATGGGTGTATGATACCTTTGCATCACTTGATAAAAGCAACCACCCTGCAGAGCACTGAGCGGTTACTCTCTAAAGTTCGACACCGCTCCCCCTCCGCCTCTGTGTACGGGTGCGGCAGTGACTGGATTTACGAATTCACTATGTTTCTGTTGTTATAAGGGGCCGTCCATTAAAGACGTCACGCACCTAGCGGAGGGGGTGGGGGGGGGTCAGACATTTGTGACGATGTGTGACGAGGGGGGGAGGGGTTTGAGAAATGTGACGTCACATCAAGATTCGCAACTTTAAATACATTTCGACAACACGTTCCACTTAATAAAATAGACTTTTTAAGAAATGTTTTCTCCTACAACATCAGTGACAATAGTTTAAAGCGATTTGAAGAATGTTTTTTTTTTGGGGGGGGGGGGCAGAGCTTTGTGACGTCATATTTGAGGGGGGTCTGACTTTTTTGACACCGTGTGACGAGAGGGGTCAAAAATCGCCCTAAATCGTGTGACGTCATTTATGGACGCCCCATAAGTGGCGTGTATTATATTAAAACAGGTTGGGTAAAAAAAAGTAAATTAACATAGAATCAATAATTTTTTTAAATCCCCCTGGTCATTCCACTTCTGGATTAAAGCCTCTCTCCTCCCCACTCTGTCGGTCATGGGGGTTATCTGGCCATACTTCACCACGCTGGTCAGTGCTGCTGAGTGAATGGCGAGCCAGAACCGGTTTCGAAACCACTTGCCATTGATGTTAGCCGTGCATGGGAATCTAACCCCAGTATCTAGGGTTCATAGTTCATTACACGACCCACGACGCAACTGCTCCGTTTAAATAATAAGGATAAAACTACCACACGTCCTATCCTACTCACGGACGAGTTAAAACTGTATATAGCCTTCATATTGTCTTGAATAAACGCATAGAGCACACCGTGAATGCCTTTAACGTTCAAATAATCGACACGATCACTGATTTAAAGCTTTCGTGACTGCAGGGATTCATATTCTTGGTTCTTTTGGTAAAGTCACGTAGAAGGGAAACAATAAAATAATAAAAATATAAAACAATAAAATTCTCACGACGTTTCGACTGCAACACCAGCAATCATCATCAGGTGTGGTTTTCACACCTGATGATGATTTGCTTGTGGTTTTCACACCTGATGATGATTGCTTGTGTTGCAGTCGAAACGTCGTGGTTTTCACACCTGATGATGATTGCTTGTGTTGCAGTCGAAACGTCGTGAGAATTTTATTGTTTTATATTTTTATTATTTTATTGTTTCCCTTCTACGTGACTTTACCGAAAGAACCAAGAATATGACACAATCACTGTTATAATCAGGACACTACTGGAAACCCGACGCATTAATCACAGCGCACTGCACGAGTAGTGGTCGTTGGAGAGAAATACTAATTTTATTATTGGAGACGGATGGTTACTCGGCTTATAAAACTTAAATTGAATACGCCTCCATTCGTCTTACTTCCTCGCAACGACAACAAAAAACTGACCCCCATTTGGGTAATTGCTACACCTGATGTTGCTGTGGTGTGATGGCTGGCGTGCATTGGGCTGCAGTCCAGTCGTCCTTGGCTCAATCTCCTGGCAAGGCAATTTAAAACAAGGGTGCAAGGTTCTTGACCCCCTCGCCCCGGCCTGCCACCACGAACCAACAACCTCTGTCGTCCCAATAGTATTAATGGGCTCAGCCACAATTAATCAATCGGCAGGACACGTGCATCTGATGGGTTAAACTGTGGTTACCGTCACCTCTTCCGATGTTGTCCGCCCGGCCAACGTGGAAGAGTAGGCCAAAACACTTCCTCCAAATCTTCATTTGAAACTTTCGTGACTGCAGGAATCCATACTCTTTGGTTCTTTCGTTAAAAGTCACGTAGGTGTAAAATAAAATAAATCACGACGTTTCGGGCGCAACACAAGCGTCCATCATCAGGTGCGCCCGAAACGTCGTGATTTATTTCATTTTACACCTACGTGACTTTACCGAAAGAACCGAAGAGTACGACTTCCTCCAAAGCTTCTCGCTTCGTGTGGGAAGTGCTTCTTGCGGCAGTAGCATGAGCAAGCAATTGCAGGGCTGCGCCTTTATCCTTTACGCCCGCACGCACTCCCCCCCCCCCCCCCCCCGCATCTGTTAGTCTTCCCATCCATCCGTCGCGCGTGTCTGGACGTCCAGTGTTGGGGGGGGGGGGGGCGGATGCGCGAACGCAAACGACCCACTTGGAGTCCTCAGAGGGGCCGGGCAATGCGCGCTGGCATCACGCACAGGTCATCTCGATGACTGTCCGCAATTGCTGGGTGCCGTGGCGAAGCTCGGTGGAGCCTCTGTGTGGAAAAGAGAACCCTTGTTGAAAAGTGAAAAGAGCAAGGACGGTTGGTTTGTTGGCTGTTACGTAAACGGATTTGTTTAATTAAGATGAGATTAAGATGCCGTACGGAAGCGTTAGCATAATCTCCCTTCTTAAAAATGCTTTGTTACTTGTTGCTCCCGTGGGAATTTCGCGTTAGTCGTCGCATTTTTTGGGCTGCCTAATTTGGGAATGTCCCTGCAGCTTAGTGGAAGAGTGGGGCTCGCGGTTATCATCACACCGCGCAAATAACCCAGAATCCTGTGTTCGATTCAGGCCAAATCCTAACATCCAGTGGCGAGTGATATTTGACATGGCCCGGGGCACCCTCCTTCATCAACCTGCATTGACCAGAGCGGTGAAGTATGGTCATACAACCCCTGTGACCGACGCGACAACGGCGAGCTCTTCTCTCATTAACATTATTTTTGTTTAAAGCATTGTAAATAAGAATTTCAATTTATTACGCACACAAAATCATAAGCTGTTGCATGGAATAGCTGGAGAGTGCACATATGTACGCGTGAACATTTAATAGGTGCTCACTAACAGCGCTTGCTCCAAGAGTCCGTTAAGGCTCTACGGGGCATCTTCGTCTCGGTGATCTTTTAGCAATGGCGCTGACTCGATGCTTGCTATGGGCCAAATGGCTTTGAAAATAGCGCTCAGTATCATGCTGCAAATTTGAATTTGTTATACGAGATTGTATTTTTTTTATTGGATATATATATACTTGCAACTATTATTTTCTCTGGTTTATGCATTGAGATAAAGTAGACCATTGACATGGGCACACATAACAATACGCCTTTAATTAGAAAGAGGCGCACAGCAACACGAAACAGCAATTGTCTACGCCTCACACTTTACACTTTCTTTTTTCCCCCAAATTATATTGCATGCATGCGCACGCGCGCGCGCGTAAAATTTATTATTGAAATGTTGGTGCACAGTTATGCATAAATGCTGCAAACACACAAGAGCTTCACTTTCTAAAGTATTGCAATTTGGCCTGAAAAATGTGCTACGCTTCAAAGATGCTAGCAGTGTTATAAAGTATAAACTTAAAAAGGGCTAAGAAGAAGCCAATTCATTTCCAAGTGCCTACGAAGAATATTCCATTGCTGGAAAAAATGCCAATATATACGATTAATATTCCATTGCTGAAAAAAAATGCCAATATATTTATAGATTAAGTTTTTGTCGACAGCTTGGTGCGTAATTGGCATTTTCCACAAGTATCTGTTGTGTCCACAACCAGGGCCCAGAACCAGCACCACTGAGGCTTTGTGGCCTTGTCATCATTTAACAACCCCTCTCTCTCTCTCTCCCCTCGGAGATTTTGGTGAACCGTCACAATGTCAGGGTCACAGTTCTTTCCCCCTCTCCTGTAGTCCCGTTCACATCGTTCAGTCATCTTATTTTTGTGTTGCATTAGCCTTGAAAAGTAATTTTTTTATTATATATATAAATGTATGATTTTTTTTATGTATTTTAAGAAAAATATTACATTCATAGAAGGACTGTTCGATCAACGTACTGTTAGGAGCATACAAATTTAATCGATTAATTATTACATGATGAGGCCCTCAAAGAAGCATATTGCACATTATAATTAGTCCAGCAACGTCACCAACGATCGTCCAACCGCCCCCGGTTAGCGCACCGAGCATTCACTTACGTGTCTGCAGAAATAAAGAGTGCTGCACTGAGTTATGATTGAGGCTTTGAAGGCAGCCCAGTGAAAGCATTGTTCCTCGTCGGACGCTACAACGATGTTGTGCTCCATCCTCATCGGGGAATTCACAGCCGGGAAACGCGACTTGCACCGACAACCACTGGTAGAAAAATATGAAAACGCAAATCTGTTCGTCACAGATTCTCTTTCACGTGTTTGCCTTGCATCTGCCAGTGCAACTTTAAAACAAACACTTATCTGCATTTTGCAAATGTGAGTGGAGGTAACCACTGCGAAGTAGAATGCGCTGCGTGACAGAGAGCCATTCCGACTGCGGAACGAACGACACCCTGTGACCTACTTGACTCTTAAAGTCGTCAAAATAATGTTTAGGTGCAAAAAACCCCGAAGTTTTCAATGCACACACTTTTATTTGCGCTCTAAAGTACAAAATGAATTATTTTGACCCTAGAATTAATCGCATTTGATGTGCTCACTAAAAGTGAGTGGCTTCCTTTCGATATGCTTCATTTTCTTAAATGCAAGCCACCCAATTTTTTATTCAGCACATCAAACGTGATTTATTATTGGGTCAAAACGAATATATTTTATACTTTTCAGTGCAAATAAAAGTGTGTGCATTCAAAACTTGTCGTTTTTTTATTGACCTATTTCGGGTCTAAAACAAGAACCGTGCAGATATTTCTAATCCTGAAATAATTCGCACATCCGGCCGCGATGCGATAAACTTGTGAGTGCAATTATTTGCTAAATGTAAAGGGCATTCATTAAAAGGAGGCCGATCGTAAATCGGCGTCTGTTTTGCTCGGTTGCTGGGTGGTCTCCAACGCTCCTCGGGGGGGGGGGGGGGTCCCTTTTCCAACTCCTGTTTTCAGCGATTTTGATTTGTATGCACGTTGAACTTCTTTCCCACCGTAGGTAGCCAACCGTGCTAATCGGAGGTGTGGGGGCAAAGGACATTGAGGCGATGTCCTGGACCGGTTCAGATAATAATCGTCACTGGTGTTGGCCATGAGCGGGAATCGAACTCGGGTCACTAACCGCTACACTACCGCTCCCTGCGTGTGTGCATATACACAACAACCGCCATTCGTCACGAAGTGGCGGTGACATCACCACGGGGCTTGTGTCAGGCTGTGTTCACTTTAAGGCCACGTGAAGTGTCGAACGCCCGCCGGCAGGAGGTCACGGGTCAGACCCAGCAGGTGCCACGGGTCGACTGACTGAGATGAATGGCCGATGCGCCACCTGTGCCCCCTACTCTGCCAACTTGCTGCGCTCACTCTGCCCTCCGTTGTTGTTGTTGTTGCTGGAGGGCGACTACCTCCGACTGACCGGTAGCAGCAGCGTCCTTCACGAGCCTCTTTCCACAGAGCGTGCGTATAACTCAGATGCGTACACACTCACCGCTCCCCACACATCCGCTGTGGGTAGCATTAGCTCACTGCGGGGCCGTTCACTTGTGGAATAGCTGTGCCTGGTGTGCGATGTGTTCTCAGCGGCCTCGGTTCAAATACCTGCGTGCATGCAATCATGGCACAAATTAACCCCGGGGGGGGGGGGGGGGGGGTGGAGGACAGGCAGGCGGGGAGAAGTTGAGGGTTTGGCGCCAATATTTTGCTTGGAAAGCTCCCCACTCTTTCAAGTGTCTCTGGGTGGCTGGCAAATTCGCCAATCTGCTCTGGAAGAAAGTGTCGCAGGGAATTAATGTAAGGCGATGCATATAATAAGTGTAAGGTCATCTGCTGTGGGGGTTTTTTTTTGTCCTGCCCCAGGTGTGTATCGTAATCAATCGCGTGTAACTTTACATTGGGAGAAACATCCTTATATAGTCCATATACTTTAAACACATCGGCATCATCAGATACACGGACTTATAAAAGAGGAAGAAAGTCATTCTAGATTTGAAGTTTTCGTGACTGCAAGGATCCATACTCTTTGGTTCTTTCGGTAAAGTCACGTAGGGAAAAAATAAGTAAATTGAAACAAAAATGAAAACAACTAAATTAAATCACGACGTTTCGGGCGCAACACAAGCGTCCGTCTTCAGGTGTTTTTTTCGCTGTGTGTTTTTTCTCCACCTGAAGACGGACGCTTGTGTTGCTCCCGAAACGTCGTGAATTAATTTAGTTGTTTTCATTTTTGTTTTATTTTATTTATTTTTTAGCTACGTGACTTTACAGGAAGAAAGTATATACTGTATATCAGACTGAGGTTCGGGCTATGGCCCGCTTTCGTGTATGTGAGCGATATTAATGGTGCACACAAACGCATACTCTTTTCTTTAATTTTCAGTGGGTGACTTTTAAAGGTGCACTTGTACTGCCAGTGAATGATGAGTATGTACAGATGGCGTTGTTAACATAAGACATATGCTGGATCGACAAAAAAAACGTTTTAGCGCCATATTTTTCGAACGTGTTAGACTGCCCTTCATAGCCGTGTACATTCATTAAATAAAAAAATTAACTGCCATGAAGCAAAAAATAAGTTTATTACATTCAACAAGATAAGCTATAACTATTATACTGGTCTATTGCTAAACCATAATCAATGTGCCACAAAAGCAATTATTCTGGTTATGGCCTCGCAGAGTCTCTGTAGCGAGGTCGATTCATCCTGTCCAATACATAAATGCCCGTGAGTCTAGTGATGTGATTGCCAGCAGCTTTCCATCAACACGGTGAACTGGCAATCTTTGCCATCCATGTTGCTGTCTTGTAAAACAAATAGTTTTGGTGAGAATATTACTACATTTACGAACCAATTTCATCGTCAGCCATGATCGATCCACGGCTGGATGATAGCCTACCCACGTTGTCACCATCTCTCACGAGTCTGTGATGTAACGATCAATCCGGAATCTGCGCACGAGCTGATTTCATCTCTCCATCTCCTCCTCAGTGGGTGCCCTCTCAGATGTGTTCCATTCCTTGGCTCCATCCATCTCGCCATCGGCATTCATCCCTCCTAGTCACGTGTCCTTCCCAAACCCACTTCCTTTAACACAGCTAGAATTATGCTTTTAAACCTGCGTATGTTTTCTCCAATCCACGTGTCCCCTATTCCTGCCCCGCAAAAATGCTTAGCATGCACCTCCCCTATGCTCCGTTGCATACTTTGTCTCTTGCTCCATCTTTTGTGAGCGACCATGTTGCTGAGCCACGTCGCGGGCACCGATTCAACGTTGCTTTCTCGAGGCACAGGTGTGTAGATTATTTTGTCCAGTTGAAAAAAAATGCGCTCCAGCCTGCTCTTGCCTGCTTGTTTACTTCGTTATTTTTTTTCATTCTGGTCCATCCTCAGCATGCTGTGCCACTCTTGACAGATGCCTCTCGTTACGGAGAAAAATGTGTTGCACCATGACCTTTGTTTTCATCAGTTTTTACCCTCTGAGCCCATTTTTTTTGTGTGTATCCTTTTAAGCATATCCTGCGGTTAGTTTTCACTCGACGCTATAAATTAATAGGACGTCAGCAAGTGCGAGATGGTTCTCATCAATGTTTTCTCTATTAAATTGAATGCCTTTGTTTCTGCAATCCAACGTTGGGAAAATATCTACCGATAGTTTGCGAGCTAAATTCTTGAAACCTCACTTTAATCACTGGAAATAAATGTATTTATTTACTTGGCGAATTCCATTTCACGCGGCGTCCCACATTCAAAACACCAGATACATTTGACTGGCCAAATCATCACGATCCCAGGCCGACACGTGACTATAGATACACCAGTTACACTGAAAATAGATTAACACGTTTAATTTGTAACAGATGCTGATTGCTTGAGAACGATCATTTATCAAGTGACGAGGCACAGCGTTTGTGCGCAATTATACAGCCATGTAAAAATAAGTTAATATCACATTAACATCAAACGACAAAGATTACTTTATACAGTGAGACAATCGTTTCACGTTGGTGACGTGTGCTTATATAATCTATCGATGGTGTATTATTAGAAGCTTGTAATTTTCAATATCAATCTTTCGCTATGTGAACCGTGTCCTTTTAAGAACTTTCCATTTCATATTCCACAGTGGTAGCCAATCGGTCGAATTGCCTATCTAATTTGCCCTTTTCGAATATAATTATTCTTATTTATCTTTTTTTCTGCCTTCAAGTCATAATACATTCATGTTAATAATCGTGTCTGTCCATAACATTTTAACATCCTTCCTTAAAAAAATCCACACGTCTTTTGCTTCTGGTTTGCTTTACAGCGCGTTCATAATTGTCCAGCTATCGCATCCATATCAGAAAACAGACCTGCAGCATGGAGTAGCACTGCAGTATTCCAATTCTCGTTGTGGTAAACAATTTTATATTTTTAAACACAGATCCCATTTTCTGAAATATATCTGTGAATAGCACTGTGATGAACCTTGCATGTTATCTCACGCTACCTAAATTGTTAAACTGCTCCACCTGCTTCAAGTTAGTGTCACTGACTTGTAGCTCACATCCAGGTATGAATCTTTTCTTTGATGATGACTGTTGTCTGCTCCATTATACTTTTATTGTACTTATGTGTGTTGAACTTCTTTCGCGCTGTACATAACCAACCACGTTAATCAGAGGTTGTGTCGGTCCGAGATCAAAATTAACTCCCACCATCATTAATTCTACGCATTATTGAAATATATACACGTACTTTTCTATATATACACTAGCTGTACTACCCGGGTTCACCTGGGACTTGGATCCACCCCACGCAGCCGTCTTTGTCTCCCAAGTGGCGATGTTCACACACCACAGCAGTTACTCGTTTGAGGCTGAGTCGACCTAGGGGAGACCCAGGAGCTGTTGAAATAATCGTCACCGGTGGTGGCTGTGAGCGGGAATCGAACTCGGGTCGCCGGGTTCGTAGCACAGCGTAGCGCTACCCACTACACTACAATGTGTTACACTTCCACATGCGGGGGTCACATGACAGATTTGACGTTACAGCTCACTTGCCGTGCAAAAAATAAATGCATTATTGAGCTCCCCCCCAAAAAAGTGTATTTTTATAATTGTTTCATGGTGGGGGAGAGAGTTGCTGTGGTAAGAGGTTATATAGGTAAGAAAGGGGGAGGAGCAAAGGGGGGAGAGGGAGGGGTAGGGGGTAGGGGGAGGGCAAGCGCTGCGTGGTGTAGTAGTACCCAGCAGATATGATAGACGGCAACCAATACAAAGCAGTGAGGGTTTTACATGGATAACAACATCCTTCCAATGATTGCTCAATTTGTATCCATCTTCTCGGTTGAAGTTATGTCTATGTTTATATATCTGGATGGCTTCATTAAAAAACCTTTGATAGTAGCCCGAGGGTTTGCAGAGGACCTTGGTCTCAGAAAAAAAAACAATATCATGCGAGCCCACAGCATTATAACAATGGTCAGCCACGGCAGATATTGGTTCTGCCGTGTTTCAGATCTGAATTGTGTTCGCAAACACGGTCCGAGACATGTCGTTTCGTTTCCCCAATGTAACAGCCACCACAGCTGCCTGCAAAACAGTACACACAACCTGTTGAGGGTGAGTACAGTAGCCACTGTCTATAAACCTGCCCATTTGGCAATATATAGTTCAGAAGTTAATTGTTCAAACTTCTAGTCTTTCCACCAAGCGCTCTATCTCGGACTGAAGCTGGGTATTTTCCACTGCGGTTTTGGAAGGGGACTGCTCCTCTTTCAATAGGCGCTGACTTAATGCCATTGGAAGTGCTTCGCCATAATGCAGGGTCAGTGACCTCATAGCACCAGGAATGGCTTGGTTGCTGATTTGATTCTTGTGAACTGCCCAACTGCTCCTGAGGTGGAAATGATGGTTCTTGTCTACCATTAGCTTTTGAGGGTTCGCCTTCAAAGGATGGCTCTGGGGGAGTAGCAACATTACTGGAAACTGAACTCGTGCTAGTTACTTCCTTACAAGTGACAATAGTGCTGCTGCTGTCATCATTATTACTATCAGAATTTTTTTTTAAAGGAGTTGGCAATGAGTGGAACACTTTGAAGCAAACCTGCCCCTCTTGCCTCCTTTTCTTTTTTGGCTTTCCTTTTAGGAGCACCACTATTCCAACGTTTGTGGTCCATATTTCAGAAGTAGTATGCTATTTACATGAATATATTTATAGCATATCTAAATATTTATTAAATAATAATTGAATTAATAAATATTAATAATGACAACACCCTTCAAATACTGTTGTTGGAAAATACAATCAAGCGGTAGTATTTTATAGTCTACTTGTACCTAAAGGCAGCTCACGCTTTAAGCACCGAGGGGCCTCATATTGTAAGCGCGAAGGGGCCCAAGGAACCTCACACCATAGGTGCCAATGGCCCTAGGGGCCCTAGTGGTCAGCTCACTCTTTAAACGCCAAAGGGCCTGGGAGCCCTCACACTGTAAGTGCTAAGGGGCCCAGGGGCCCAAGTTCTCAGCTTACGTTTTTAAACACCAAAGGGTCTGGGGGGCCCTCACATTGTAAGCGCTGAGAGGTCTGGGGGGCCCTAGTGGTTAGCTCACGCTATAAGCACCCAGGGGCCTAGGGGTCAGCTTGCGCTGTGCACACTGAGGGCCCTGGCGTTCAACTTCCTGCTGCGGATACAGCTTAGTTTGCAGACGCCGGGATATTGCATGTCAGGAATCTTATCCTTCACAGGTGGGATCAGATCACGAAGTTTATGTACTGTGTTCAATCGGACTTGGATCTTGTGTTTGTTCATGATTTTGGAAATATTTTGGTTACCCCTGCTATGTATGGCAAGGTGATAGTTTTGATTGGATCCTCAGATGGCTCCTTCCAAACGTGAGGAAGGAGCCATCTGACTATGCCTTTAAAACTGAAAACTACTTACCTGCAGTACCTCTATTTAGAAAAGAGGAGGGGGGAGACGAAAAATAATGGATGCGGTCTGAAAGCCACTGTAAGCGTAATCAATCAATTAAGACCCGAAATGGTTTAGCAAATCCTTCCAATGATTGCTAAGCCAGAATACATCTTCTCGGTTGAAATTGTCTCTGTGTTTGTATATGTGGATAGCCTCATGAACAAATCTCTCATGGTAGCCAGATGGCTTGCAAAGAACCTCTGTCTTGGAGAAGTCAATGTCATGTGAACCGACTGAATTATAACAGTGATCTGCCACGGCCGAGGTGTTGGTCCTACCGTGTTTCAGGTCTCCTTTGTGTTCACGAATGCGGTTCGAGACATGTCGTTTGGTTTCTCCAATGTAACTACTACCACAGAGGCAACTTAGTTTATAGACGCCAAGGTACTGTATGTCTGGAATCACATATTTTACAGACGGAACCAGATCACGGATTTTATGTAATGTGTTGAATCGGACCTGGATCTTGTGTTTATTCAAGATTTTGGAGATCTTTTTTGTGATCCCCACAATGTAGGGTAAAGTGATGGTTTTGAAAGGCTCCTCAAGAGGATCCTTCTTCATGGTTGGAGTGATAGCTTTGCGGATTGTGTAGTCATACCTCTATTTAATTACACTATCGAATACATAATTTACACCCCTCTGTCAATCATCGTGTTTCTCGGTGTGGATTTGTGAACACACTTTGTAAACAGCACATTAAATAGTACGCGTTTTCAATGCGCAGTTCATATTGTAACAAGCGTTTATACCAATGTTACTCTACAGAGTAGTGGGTCACCGCTCCTCTTATCCGCATTGGTATGTGGGGACTATGGCTTAGCCGGACTATTCGTGGTTTCCACAGATGCATACGGACAAGATAAGTATTCTCAAACTGGAGGAATTAACGGTGCAATGCATCTCATCTGTTAAATATCTGCAGGTAATAGGATTGTCATCGATTGGTCCTGGCTGCAGACATTGGTAGGTCACAAATAATAATGAAGATGAGAGGGCAGTTTCACTGTATTATGCATACCGTTATGACAAATAAAGGACTTAAGTCGTGTAGGCAGTTTGAGCAGCTTTGGATAAGACTTATGATCCTGCCTATGACCAAGCATGGAGTGCGTTCGCTTGTTCAGCTCTTCTGCGCATTCGTCCCACCGCGTTTATGTACGCGGTGGGACGGAGTCGCCAAAAATAAATGTATCAATGACAATGTTTTTTTTTACTTATGTTTATTCGGGACCCCGAGGTCCCGCCATGAGGTTCATATTGTTGTTGTGCTATTGCAATGCACCAAGTGCTGTTCTTCCCCTGGGTCAATAAAAACGAATTCCAGTAATTATTCAACAAACTCTCTTGGTTGTCCCCACACTTTTGTCCCCCGCTCATGCACACGCTGGTGCAGTCGCGACTCGTAAGCGCAATGCCTTTTTTGTGCTTTAAATCAGCAACAATTGTACCGACGTGTGTTGTTTAGAATACACTTTCGCACGCATCCTGTAGTAGTTACACATTTGATTTTTTTAATTAAAATTTTTGGTAACCGCGAATAGTCCAATCGGAGCGGCTGTTGCTGGCCAGCCTCTGACCAATGAGAGGCGCGCTTTTAATGTTGCTCGTGATGGCGCCGGTGCGGTCGCTGTTGTCCGCTTAACGTGAGACCTCCTGATGACGGTAGCTTGTGTTGTGATAGAAACGTCGTAGTGTTTTTTTGTTTGTTTGTTTCATTTTCATGAATTTGAACCTATTTACGTGACTTTACGGAAAGAGCCAAAGAATGTGAGACAAATAATGATGATAATTACTACTTTCGCGATTGTTAAAGTAATTACATAGTTATACTCGTGATAGGTTTGCTTCGTCACGTCCGTTCCGACGCGCTGAGAGCAACACAGCGAGAACGTGTGATCATGAGTTTTAATTAAATGCCGTAATGTTATCGCTGTTTTCATTGGCTGAATGTTCTCATGATCTTTTTTGATATAAATGCCCTTCAATTAAAGTGATACATCCGTGCACGTTGAATACGGTGTCGCGTTATGCACTACGGTGCATATGCTCGGCATTATTAAACCCATTGTAGGGTCAAGGGTTGACGTAGGCTAAGCCATCATTGCCATCGCTACAGGGTCATAAAATGGGTACCAGTTTGTGCGAAGTCGTCAGCGGTTGTTGAAGATGGTCCCTGCCACGGAAATGTTTCCACTGGTGGAGATGAGCGCCACACAATGCCCGCAGGGGTGCTGGTTGTGGAGGCCGTTTGACCATACTTCACCCCGGCTGGTCAGTGCGGATTTGGTAAAGGCAGAGAGAGCATAGACGTACAGTACAACTCGATTTAAACACAACGTCGCCGCCCTATGACAACCTGTTTGTGCATAGTGGGCACCCATCCAGGCACTGTCCAAGCCCAGGTCAAGCTTTGCCTTTGAGGTCCGACCAGATCTGGCGCATTCCAAGTCCGGGTGATTTGTTCATATGCGTAGAGGGTTAGAGTGATGCTGTTTTTAACAGTTATCATCTCGAGGTGGCGAGGTGAGGTCGTGGGTTCGATGCCGATCCTCCCGCCTGTATATTTGGAGTTTGCATGTTCTCCCCGTAGACGTGTGGATATTTCTCCGGATCCTCCGGGTTTGCCCTCCACATTTCCAAACATGTGCTTCGAGTATTTGGCTGCTATACATTTCCACATGATAGGCCACTTCTTTGAGCTATCACTTGTGGCCAGGTCGCTTCTGAAAAAGAGCTTTTTAGCTCCAATGGGCCTTACCTGGTAAAATGAAATAGCAGTTAAATACTAAAAATAGTTTTCACGGTACAGAAATAATTACGTCAAAAAACTAGTTTTTTTTGCAATCCACACGTATTTTCACACAAACGTAGAAAATACATTATTTTGCCTCCAGAATCAATCAAATTTGATGTGCTGCGTAAAAGTAGTTGGCTTCCTTTGAATGTTTCATTTACTTTATGAAAGCCACCAACTTTTATTCAGCACACATCAAATGTCAATAATTCTGGAGTCAATATAATTAATTTTCTACTTTTGTGTGCAAGTAAAAGTGTGTGCATTTTTTTTTACGTGCAATGTAATCGAAGAACTGTGTGTTGTCTTGGTGTGGCCCGGGACTTTTGCTATCATTCCAAAGCTGGGATTGTGTTGACAAATCGACAGGAATTTACGTAATCCTGCAATCTCTGCTTGTATGCTTCACCTTGATTTATGTTTTAAATTTTAGCTACTTGGTTACCTTTTCTCTATCTTGCACTCATATCGATTTTTTTTGCATTGTATGTTGTTGATGTAACTTGCTGACCTGCCCCCACTTGACATCCGGAAAGAAAAGCTTCATCGATCATCGGATTTTTACAGGATAAATAAAATAAAGATCCTAGTTTCTGACGTGGCAACATGATTTTCTTGGCTGATGGGTGGTGGAGGGTTACAGCTCTAGTTGACATTGTACCTACACGATCTAACCCAAAAAAAAACACACAATTAAATTTTGATTTAAAGCTTTCGTGACTGCAGTAATTCATATTCTTAGTTTTTTCGGTAAAGTCACGTTGAAGAGAAACAACAAAATAACAAAATATATATAAAACAATAAAAAATTCTCACGACGTTTCGACCATAACTCAAACGGTCATCATCAGGTGTGTCGGTTTGCATAAATTTATTTTGAAAACGGCATATTTATTTATATATATAAAAATAACGTTTGCGTCACGCGCAACGATTGGCTGTTTGCCAGGACTAGTCCATCTATTTTTTGAAAAGAGGAGGGGGGAGACGAAATTTGTTTTTATGTATGCTGTCTGAAAGCCACTGTAAGCGTGAACAATCAATCAAGAACTGAAATGATTTATCAAATCTTTCCAATGATTGCTAAGATAGAATCCATCTTCTCGGTTGAAATTGTCTCTGTGTTTGTATATGTGGATAGCCTCATGAACGAATCTCTCATGGAAGCCAGATGGCTTACAAAGAACCTCCGTCTTGGAAAAGTCAATGGCATGTGAGCCTACTGAATTAGAACAATGATCTGCTACGGCCGAGGTGTTGGTCCTACCGTGTTTAAGGTCTGCTTTATGTTCACGAATGCGGTCCGAGATATGGCGTTTGGTTTCTCCAATGTAACTACTACCACAGAGGCAACTTAGTTTGTAGACACCAGGGTATTGTATGTCCGGAATCACATCTTTTACAGACGGAACCAGATCACGGATTTTATGTAATGTGTTGAAACGGACCTGGATCTTGTGTTTATTCAAGATTTTGGAGATCTTTTTTGTGATCCCAGCAATGTAGGGTAAAGTGATGGTTTTGAAAGGCTCCTCAAGAGGGTTCTTCTTCATGGTTTGAGTGATAGCTTTGCGGATTGTATAGTCGGAGTAACCATTAGCCCTAAGAGCTTGGTGTACGTGCTTGAGTTCACTGCTTATGTGTTCCTGGTCGGATATGCATTGGGCTCTATGATACAGAGTCTTGATGAGAGAATTCTTCTGTGATGGATGGTGGTGGGAATCCGGTTTCAGATAAGCATCCGTATGGGTAGCTTTCCTATAGACAGAGTGGCTCATTGAACCATCAGGTCTCTTTTTAATTAGGACATCCAAAAAAGGTATCTTGCCATCTATTTCGACTTCCATGGTAAATCTGATGGCTGGGTGTATGGAATTGATGTGGTCGAAGAATTGGTCTAGAGCAGGCCGGCCATGTGGCCAGATGACAAAAGTGTCATCCACGTACCTCTTCCATAAGGTTGGGCGCAGAGTGGCAGTCTGGATGGCGTCAGTCTCAAATTTCTCCATGAAAATGTTAGCTATAACTGGAGAAAGGGGGGAGCCCATTGGGGTGCCCTCAGTTTGTTTGTAGAAAGTTCCATTCCAAGTGAAGTATGTATTGGTTAAACAGTGTCTCACCAGGGGGGGTACCTCAGTGTTTAGTCCTTGATGAACCAAGTCTTCAATGATTGCAATGGTGTCAGGTACAGGAACCTTGGTGAATAAGGAAACTACATCAAAACTGACAAGCAGGTCGTCTGGGGACAGGGAAATACCCTTGATTGTTGATACCAGGTGAGTAGAATTTTGTACCGCAGAGGTGGTCTTTCCAGTGAAAGGACGCAGGATTTCAGACAAAAAACGAGCTAGTTTGTAGGTGGGGGAGCTGATAGTAGAGACTATGGGACGAAGAGGTGTATCAACTTTATGTATTTTTGGTAAGCCGTATAATCTTGGTGGCCTGGCAGCAGAAGGTTTCAACGAAAACTGTTTAGATTGATCAATTAATGCGGTTGAATCAGAAATTATTTTGTTGGTTTGTGTGACGAGGCTGTTGGTGGGATCTCTTTTTATTTTTGTATAACTACCATCGTCGAGTAATTCTTTAATTTTGTTGTTGTATTCTATTTTATCCATGATAACAGTAGCATTGCCTTTGTCAGCTGAGAGAACTACAATATCATTCCTCTTTTTTAATTTATATAATTCAAAACGCTCATCTTTGCTGAGGTTGCTAGCTGGCATCTTAGCGTTACATAAAGTTGATACACCTCTTCGTCCCATAGTCTCTACTATCAGCTCCCCCACCTACAAACTAGCTCGTTTTTTGTCTGAAATCCTGCGTCCTTTCACTGGAAAGACCACCTCTGCGGTACAAAATTCTACTCACCTGGTATCAACAATCAAGGGTATTTCCCTGTCCCCAGACGACCTGCTTGTCAGTTTTGATGTAGTTTCCTTATTCACCAAGGTTCCTGTACCTGACACCATTGCAATCATTGAAGACTTGGTTCATCAAGGACTAAACACTGAGGTACCCCCCCTGGTGAGACACTGTTTAACCAATACATACTTCACTTGGAATGGAACTTTCTACAAACAAACTGAGGGCACCCCAATGGGCTCCCCCCTTTCTCCAGTTATAGCTAACATTTTCATGGAGAAATTTGAGACTGACGCCATCCAGACTGCCACTCTGCGCCCAACCTTATGGAAGAGGTACGTGGATGACACTTTTGTCATCTGGCCACATGGCCGGCCTGCTCTAGACCAATTCTTCGACCACATCAATTCCATACACCCAGCCATCAGATTTACCATGGAAGTCGAAATAGATGGCAAGATACCTTTTTTGGATGTCTTAATTAAAAAGAGACCTGATGGTTCAATGAGCCACTCTGTCTACAGGAAAGCTACCCATACGGATGCTTATCTGAAACCGGATTCCCACCACCATCCATCACAGAAGAATTCTCTCATCAAGACTCTGTATCATAGAGCCCAATGCATATCCGACCAGGAACACATAAGCAGTGAACTCAAGCACGTACACCAAGCTCTTAGGGCTAATGGTTACTCCGACTATACAATCCGCAAAGCTATCACTCAAACCATGAAGAAGAACCCTCTTGAGGAGCCTTTCAAAACCATCACTTTACCCTACATTGCTGGGATCACAAAAAAGATCTCCAAAATCTTGAATAAACACAAGATCCAGGTCCGTTTCAACACATTACATAAAATCCGTGATCTGGTTCCGTCTGTAAAAGATGTGATTCCGGACATACAATACCCTGGTGTCTACAAACTAAGTTGCCTCTGTGGTAGTAGTTACATTGGAGAAACCAAACGCCATATCTCGGACCGCATTCGTGAACATAAAGCAGACCTTAAACACGGTAGGACCAACACCTCGGCCGTAGCAGATCATTGTTCTAATTCAGTAGGCTCACATGCCATTGACTTTTCCAAGACGGAGGTTCTTTGTAAGCCATCTGGCTTCCATGAGAGATTCGTTCATGAGGCTATCCACATATACAAACACAGAGACAATTTCAACCGAGAAGATGGATTCTATCTTAGCAATCATTGGAAAGATTTGATAAATCATTTCAGTTCTTGATTGATTGTTCACGCTTACAGTGGCTTTCAGACAGCATACATAAAAACAAATTTCGTCTCCCCCCTCCTCTTTTCAAAAAATAGATGGACTAGTCCTGGCAAACAGCCAATCGTTGCGCGTGACGCAAACGTTATTTTTATATATATATATATATATATAAATAAATATGCCGTTTTCAAAATAAATTTATGCAAACCGACACACCTGATGATGACCGTTTGAGTTATGGTCGAAACGTCGTGAGAATTGTTTATTGTTTTATATATATTTTGTTATTTTGTTGTTTCTCTTCAACGTGACTTTACCGAAAAAACTAAGAATATAAAAACACAATTGTTAGTCATCACCACATCATGACTACTGCCGTATACCAGAATGGTCATCAAGTTTGCTGATGTTTTGGGCAATGTGTCTTCTCCAGAAAAAGAGTTAAAAAATGTAATAACATCTACCATATTTTCCTAATTTAAATGTTTCAACAGAAAATTATTCCAAATTCACTGCACACTTACAAAAAAAAACAAGTATAAACACAAACCCGACACAGCTCATTCTAAATCGTAAGTATTTTTTCAACTTGCGCAGAGTTCACTCCTGTAAATGTTACCCATTCCCTGTCTCCACTAAAAATCTAGTTATCTCATTAGGCTCCTCCCTGGTTGTAAATGAAAGTGATGGTTCATATGGCTGGATGTGATTTAACACATCACTTAAAATTTTAACAGTAAATTATGAAGGAAAAGTATTTCGGCAAAATGTTAGCTCCAAAAGATAATCCCAAATGCCCCGACGCCGGCAGCTTTGCTTTAAATCCTTGGTTTGACCCTTGCATTGACCTAAGGGCGTGAAACAGGTTGTAACAGGCAGCGGGGGTTTGATATTTTCAGCCTAACCACCAACGAATGCACAATAAATTAATCCCATATTGATGTGAGCACTTTATTACACCAGCTCCAGGATTAGAAGAACAAAAACAAACAGAATAACGTGTTTTCTCTCCAGCTAAAGTGCATTTAATTTAATATGGAGGTCACGTGCATTTTCAAAATATTAAATCAGCGTGGGTCAGGCAAAGAAATGTATCAACATAATTAACAGGAAAAGGGCTGGTCTGCCTGTCCGCTGCTTCCTGTTGAGGTGTGTTAGTGAAACGCCACCTCATTCATGTGCAGCCGCACATATTTAATTCCTGGGCAACTGCACAGATTTTATTCGTGGGACTGAAAAATCTCAAGCAGAGTTGGTTGACAACCTGAAGTGACGAGCTAGCGCGGAGCGAAGAAAAAAATAATCACAAGTCTGCCAAGTAAAATAATGTAGCGGCCATCGCGTCAATGCTTCTTGTGAATGTGTGGTGCCTTCCTCAGGTGATGGACAGGTGAACTTTGAGGAGTTCATGACCCTGCTGGGCCCCAAGCTCACGGCAGCTGACAATCCAGACGGATTCCTGAGCAGTGAGTTTGACACCATCTTCTGGAAGGTAGGGCCTCAACTTCAGCCTGTTCAACCAGAGTTATGGTTAACCAGGACTCGCGTCTCTGAGTCACGTAGAGGTGGGGAGATTAGTTGAGCCTTAAGCCCTCGAAAGATGGGAAGCGTTTGCCAAAAATACGGCTTACCATTTGTGGCACCAGACACGTTTTATACGGCGGAACTTGACTGTGGTTTGTAAAATCTTCAGTTTTAGAAATGTACTTAAAATGTAGCTATGTCTAATGCAATTTATCATTAGAATAGAGATTTAAAGCTGTTGTGATTACATCGATATATGTGCAATAGAAAAAAAATTATTAAAAGTAAGTATTCTAAATCCAATGCAGAATATTGTTCAAAGGAAAATTTAAAGAAATTGCATTCTCGTTAGAAATGATGGGGGGGGGGGGGGAGGCACCCTTCTTCATTTGATAGCTAAAATAAATAAATATTGTGTCACAGTGACTCCTTTTGCACGCGACCTTCCATATAATCCGGCATCAAGCGAACGACCACGAAGACGTTTCTGAAATCGCCCGCAAAATGCACAAGAGCCCTCTTTTTTTTTCTAATCCACAAATCTTCGGTCCGTCGTGAAAGCCCCCTCATCCCACTGCAAAGGTCAAGCGAAGGTCCGGCGCAGCTGGCTGTCACTTTACCAGCAGGGGCAGTCGCCGTGTCTCTGTGCAGGCGGCAGGCGGCCTGCTGAGCACAAGATTTTGCCAGACAGGGCAGAAGTAAGAGTAAACGTATATACGAAACGTGGACTTTGTAAATACGTCGGGCAAAGTTTTTCCTGATAATGTTCCGTATTGTGCACGTATATGCCATGCTGTAATGAAGACACACACACACACGTAGCATCGCAATTTCGGTGCAATTTGTATATTTAAATGGGTAGATTTAAAAAGCCTAAATGGAAGCACGCACGTGCCACTTGGGAGCGCATCTGGGTATGATTTATAGAGATGCGCCAGATCGCTCTGTCCAACTTGGCAGAATGTCACTGCTGTTGTTACATCTTGTGGTGTATGTTATTTACTTTGAAGAGCCACGGTTTAGCTGTCTGAGTAAAACGTCGTGTCTCTCTCAACGTGCAATCAAACTGCTTGGCTTCAATTACACAAAATAGTACTGCAATAATATTTTTCTACGGCATGATGGTTAAACTGTTACATTTCTTAAACGTAATATACACTTAAGTACACACGGTCAATTCTCTCTATATATAATGGCATGAACTTAACTTACCATTACGTGGTGCTTTAAATGAAGTGGCTGATCTCGCATGTCACTGCTGGGGAAGTGTGTGTTACTGTAAACAACGGTTACTGCTCAGAACATGTAGGGCAGTGGTTCTTAACCTTTACCGCAGCCATGCACACCTTTGGTTCTCAATTGTAAAAAAATGTAGAATGTTAAGAAATACTTAGTGTTTGATGAAATAAAGTAGTTGTGCTTACGTGGCCTTGCTTAATTTGTGTTTTCGATTATTTACCTTCTAAACAAATCTGGCCGTGTCTCGCACCTCCAGAAAGGGCATCTCGCAACCCTGGGGGTTGCGTGCACCGCAGGTGAAGAACCGCTGGTGTAGGGCAACGTGCGATCTTCTTTAAGCTGCAAATCACAGACTTAGTGTACAGACAGAGGACTTCCTTTTGCGCACATCACAGAGTTATATATCCCAGAGACAGACACATCTCCCGGTAGTAAAAAATATATGTATAAGATACAATGCGATGTACGGTTTTCCGATGCAATGTCGAGTTGTACTGTGTGTTCTGTTGGCATAATGCCGGGCGTTTTCACTCCACGTGCCTACGAGCTTCTATAGAAACTGGATGCAGCACAGCTGCAAAGGCCTGTGTAATAGTAAAGCAGTGTATGGTTTCTCTCGATACTTAGTGATAATGTGTTTGGTCATAGAATAAAACAGACGGTGCCACGTGATGCAGCAACTAAAGCTGGCCTTTTGCAGAAAATCTGAGACTGGTAGATATAAACACTTTCACCTCTTATAAAAAAACATTTCCCTGTCATGTATCTGCACAAAGCGTACATGTCATTTATCTCTTTGTGTTATGCTTTTTTTTAGTTTATTTAATATTTAAACTTATATCGTCTACACGTAAGATTTCTGGAAAAAAACATCTATTCGTAGAATAATACTGCTAAACACCAACACGTGACCTCTTGACGAGTGACTAAAGCCAATACTGTATGCAAATTATGATAGTGATATAACTTTGGTATTTGACATTGAGCGACGGCTAGAAATTGATTTGACTCGGACCTACATTCACCTAAGTGACCTTGTTTTGAGGACCATTTAAGTACCCGTGCATTTTGGTGAGAACAAAAATGTATTACCTTGCATTCACAATTAACGAGTCTGTTTTCGCAGCTTCTTGTAATCCCGGCATGGTTTTCCAAGTCGGGTCGCATGTTGGGCATTCGTTCACTGGATATTTAAACTAGATTTCAACTACGCTCTGGTTCTTTCGGTAAAGTCACGTAGGTATAAAACTAAAATAAAATCAATCACGACGTTTCGGGTGCAACACAAGCGTCCATCATCAGGTGGGAAAGCGATGGTCTGCTGCTGAGGCAGGCTGTTTTAAAACAGTATATTTTGACTATTTTTAATTTTACCAGGCAAGGCCCACTGATATATATAGCTCTTTTTCAGGAGCGACCTGGCCACCAATGATAGCTCAACGAAGTGTCTTATCATGTGGACATTTATAGAGGCCAAATACTCTAAACGTGTGTTTATAAATGTGGAGGGAATACTTGAGGATGGTGGAAACAATCCACGCGACCACGGGGAGAACATGCAAACTCCAAATATACAGGTGTCAGGATCGGGATCGAATGCATGACCTCCTGTATATCAGGCGAGGGAGTTAACATCTCCCCACCGCCACGTAGACAACTGCTGACGGCCATCTTCAGGAGCTGAATTGAGTATTCAACTTGAATTGATTGTTCAACTTATACAGATGGTCACGGCATTGTGTGGCAAGAGCTCAGAGAGAAAAAAACTTGCTCAACCTGCAACTCACCCAGAAATTCACACGAAAACCTTCCATCCCTTGAAATTGGGAAATTCAGCATTTTACTGTGAAGAAAATAGGACTGAAACATGCGCATAGGTAAACATTGCCAATATTGTTTGACGATATGACTCTTTTCCTCTGAAAATTGCCAGCAGCTTCCTTCCCACCCAAAATACGAATCCGGGCCCTGCAAGTGTCACATTACGTGAGTCAGTTGGCAGCCGCGTGTCAGTCATGTGACCCAGGGGGCAGCCCCACGCCAGTCACGTGACCTGCAGCTGCACTGAGAGTAGCTCTCGTCGTCCCCTGTGCCTGTGTTCCAGTTCAACGTGCAGCAGATGACGCTGGAGGAGCTGAAGCAGGTGATCTTCAGCGCGTTCCGCGAGCAGGTGACGATGAAGGACATCGAGACAATCATCATGAACGAGGAGGGGAGCAACATGGAGAACTCGGAGAACTACTGTGCACAGGTGGATGGTACGTTGGCCGGAGGGGATTGTTATGATTTCATTCACTCCTCGGGTGGATCTGGTTATCTGACGGTGGTGACAGCTAAAACAAAAAAAAGCCTGCCCTAATCTTTTAAAATAAAGTTTGTAGTATCTGCATCATTGCATCAGACAGAGCAAATTTTCATTTGGAACTGCGGCTAGAAGTGTATTATTGCCCTGTGTTAGAGATCGGCCCTGGAATATTACATCTACTTTTGGAGTCACTTCAACAAGCCGCTTTTATAATGCCCTCCACAGATTCTCATGCCCTGCATGTCAATCAACTAAATGTCTCAAATTGCCCGAACAAAAAAGAACATGTATTGTGATGATTTTTTTGTGCATTTATTGGTGACCTGGGCTGAGATCACGACGATGGACCGCTATGCTTTTAACCATTCATGGATGGCTCTGCTCGTATTCAAACCCAGGCAGGATGTCAGCCAGAGTCCGACTCAGTGCTCTGACCCTTGAGCCACGCAACTATATCGCAGCTGCTCATTTTAATGCAGTTGACCTCATTGAGCTACTGAGACGTGGATCCCCTTTATGATTTAACTTCAGGAGGGAACGCTTATTAGAACTGTTGGTACTATGAGCACTTGACACGGTAACAAGATGGGGCATGCCAACGTTTTGTTTTAACAGGTGAGATGTTTCGACTGCAAGCAAAGGAGATTATCAGCCATCGTCAGTCTAAATGTCCCCCAACATCATGGAGGGGTTTAAGTCGGTGGAGAATCCATCAAGGGATAATGGTAGGAACGAGGTGGACAGTTAATGTCAACACGTCCCAATTTCCAATCTGACTCAAGGAGCAGTCCATTCCAGATGCTGGTCAGCAGACAGCATTCACACTACTCAGGTGTGTGGAGGTGTGATACAGGGGTGTGGAATGAGAGCCAGAGTTTGTTGTATTTACCAGCACATTGTGTGTGTGTGTGTGTGCGCACGCTTGTGGATATACGTGTGCGGCCGTGCGTGTCATCATCCAAAATGCAGGCATAGAAGATGAGACACGTCGTGCCATCCCGTTCGAGAGAAAAAAAAAATATTTTGTTGCAACGTTGCTGTTGGAGTCTCTCACACTCCGCCTTTTTGTATTTTGCCTGCCGAATACAGAACCTTTTGAACCAAACGCCGACCGTTAGACACCTGGTCAAATCCTGTGTTAGCATCGACTTAGCCCTAGAGTGATGTTCGTTTTGAGTTTGCAGAAAGAGAATTGGGACGAGGTCTCCTGGAGTAAAGTGTGGAACCCCTGACAATGAAAGAGTGTGCGCACTTTCCCTAGGGTTGTGAGCGCTACTCTAAGTGGCCTTATAATGCAGCATAATTCCGCGTCGTCTTGGCGTGTGTGATCCCTGAGATGGGAACGGCTAAGTAGAGGCCTGGTGAGTGCTGGTGGTGGGCTGTGGTGAAGGAAAATTTGTCTCCTTCAGTTATAGAAAAGGTTACAAAGTTTGAGATTGTTTTTCCTTTGAGATTTCTTTCCCACTGGGCTCAGTGGGGGGGGGGGGGGGGCGGGGGGGGGGGTTCGTCTTTTTCCCCATCTGGGTCATGGCTCAGTCAATGCACCACGTGCAGACTCTGCTCACAGCCAGGGTTGCTCACTTCACACATTTGTACAGTGCGTGATGTTAAATGACACTTTACGGCGCTTTGTCAATACACTGCTGGATGAAGGCCTGCCCACGCCCAGGGCCGTATTTTCCAATAGGCCACAGTCGGCACTGAGCCTAGGGCCTACGAAAACAAAACAAAAAATGTGACCGTGTTTTTTTGTTGAATAAATAATTTTTCTACATGGCAAAGGCTAAGCACAGTATATATATACAAAGAGGCAGGGTCATGTCAATGTCAATCTTTTTTTTTCATAAGGTGAGATAAATTAACACCGGAGATGAGCTCTTGGAGATGTTTTTCATTGCAAAAGTAGCAAATAACATCTTCAAATTGTGTTTTTCGCACAATCTCATGCACAATAGAGTGTAGTAGTGCAAGGGAAGACACGTGTTATCACTGAAGTTATCACTGAAGGTCTACGAAACAGAAGTGCCTAGGGCTTCCAAGAACCTTCATCCAGCCCTGCCCACGCCATGTCAGTTGTGCAAGTTGTTTGGCCATACTTCACCACGCTTATCGGTGCGGGCTGGTGAACAGGGTTGAAGGATGGATTCAGATATTACTAGCTGCTGGCGTTAGCCTTGATCAGGAATTGAACAGAGTTGTTATGTTTTGATTTAAAGCTTTCGTGACTGCAGGGATTCATATTCTTGGTTATTTCGGTAAAGTCACGTAGAAGGGAAACAATAAAATGATATTGTTTCCCTTCTACGTGACTTTACCGAAATAACCAAGAATAAGAGTTGTTATGAGTTCGTGTGACAGGGCAGGAAGCACTGCACAACCACTGCTTCCCAATGTCTAATATTAAGATGGAATTTACCAGACCTGGATTATTGTTATATATTACAAAGATCAGTAAACCAATACTTGGCATCAGTGCAAAAGCAACATAGGAATGCTTCCATTACATGTACTGCGTACGAGGGTATAATAATTGATAATTTAATTGACTAATATAATTTCTAAGCTAACAATACATGCATAATGTTGCATGTGTAAGAATACATATTCTTCAGTTTATAACCATTGCATGTTATGGGGTCACAATACTCCATCAGCCACGAGTGGCCAATCATTCACCACAAGGGCGCCACGGTGGCTATGAGATGTTAACTACCTCGCCAGGTATGCAGGAGGTCGTGGATTCGATCCCGACTCTGACGCCTGCTGTATATTTGGAGTTTGTATGTTCCCCCTGTGGTCACGTGGATTTTTCTCCAAGTCCTCCAGTTTTTTTCCCCTTCCACATGTAGAAACTTGTTTAGATTATTTGGCAGATATAAATGTCCACGTGATAAGTCACTTCGTTGAGCTCTCATTTGAGGCTAAATGACAGCTGAAAAAGAGCTTATCTGCTGAGTGGGCCTTACCTGGTAAAATAAAAAAAGTAGTTTAAATTTGAAAAACTAAATCAATTCTTGAATCGAATTGTGACCCTGAATCCCTTGGAGGAGGGCTTGATGAACCTTGAAACCCCGACTGTGTAACACAAATACACAAGGATGTGGCGGCACTCTGTGATGAGCTGCTGAAATACAAGCCACGGCATCACATCACATCCAGTCGTATAAAAGTGAGCGCATTTTTTTGGAAAAAAAATGTGTTCGTGCATGCCATTGAAATGCACGATAAACTCTGCTCATCAAAACGCTACCACGGAGAAAATGTATTGGCCGAGACCGTGCCAATGGACATGTGTTACGTGAAGATGAATATAAAAATGTACACTCGGGCAACGCTTGGAAAATAATACCGAAGCAGTAGACGTTTCGCCTTTCTCGAGACATATTTGAGCTACATTATTAGTGAGCACTCTAACTTTGCAATTGTTTTTTTGTTAAGTTCATAAACAGTTACGTTGAATATTCTTGGTTCTTTCGGTAAAGTCACGTAGAAGGGAAACAATAAAATAATTACAACTCTGACTGGAAATCACGCTTCGGCTGAATTTGGTTTGATAGAAAATTATACATGTAGCGACTTGCACGAGCAGTGGTGAATGAGACATTTATTTCGAAAGAAATTTGGGTCCTGTGGGTCCAGAAAATGTACCCGTTGTGGAATGGTCATCACTATTGCACGATAACTATGGGTGCAGTATATCACAAAACGTAGAGAGACCCTGCTCTAAAATTTATTCGAGAAAAAAAATTGCTCCCACCAAAAAAGTAGTCATATTTTTGTAAATATTAATTAAGTCAGTGTATAGTATTGCTTTCCCAAACTTGACCTTGAAAATGTGTATTAGATTATGTTGTTGTTGTATGAGTGATTACCACGATATAGTACCCTCTTCAAATATTTAACGTGTTCTGTGCATCGATAGTAAAGAGTGCCACTGACATTCAAATCGTTCGTGGGGCCTCCGATTGTAAATAATTGTTCCGGTGTGAACCATAATATATTCATAAACTCATTATTTAGAGGCTGAGAAACTGATTTCTAGCAGTGAAGCGAGGGTAGATATTGAGCTCTCTACGATCCGACCGAATGAATAGCTCACAGAACAGGCAATGCCTCATTATTTAGACATCACTGCTCAAATTAACGACAGCTGCAATGTGAGCGATAACAGCAATACATTATGGATGCACTTGACCCGACTTTAT
Source organism: Petromyzon marinus (assembly GCF_048934315.1). NCBI lineage: Eukaryota > Metazoa > Chordata > Hyperoartia > Petromyzontiformes > Petromyzontidae > Petromyzon > Petromyzon marinus. Next base: position 9,673,418 of record NC_133704.1, read on the forward strand.
GATTTGCCCGAGTGCTGAACGTGCTGTCCCGTCTTAGAGAATTGCAGAGTCCAGCTGTGCTCCAGAACTGGATTAGAATGATGGGCAGAGAGAAGGGGATTTCATCTGCTACTCCGCGCGGCGGAATCGCCTGCCAGGAAGAGGCTGTCCCACCTGTAAACCCGCCCTGGATCGCACCAGCAGGGTGCAGTGCTAACACTTTATCTCTCTGATGTTTTGCTAATACTAATTTAGTACATATGGCGGTCACGCCATGCTTATATCAAACGAAGGTGCTATGCCTCACCGACAGTCTGTGGTAGTTTTACAGGCGGGTGGCGGGTGGGGGGGCGATATTGCTGTAAGTAAAATCCCAACTGAGTAATTTGTGGGTGATTTACTTTTTTCTAAAATTGGAACATTTGGACCCGTGACCATGGCACACGATGGGCCCACTCTTTTGAAATGACGTCACGGGAGCTCTCACGATCACTGTTAAGCAGGTGGCGCGGATACACCAGGGCGGCTTGCCGGAAACGAACTGCAGGCATCAACAGCAAGGGACGAAGGCGCCGTCGCTTGTTGTCCTTCTCCCACACCGCCGATTAGCACGCTTGGCTCCGTACGGTGCGGAAGAAGTTCAACATATGGTGACATACATGTGACGTGCTTTTGGGTTCTTCAGCGCGGTGTCCAAACGTTTTCACTCCCCGTTGCTGGGAGCTTCTCCGGGAACGGAATTCCACTTGAACAAGCTCCGAGCACGTGGAAGTGAAATCTCGGGAATGACCGTGAATTCGGTTGAATGCCATTAAATACAGTTCCTGAAAAAAGCTCCCAGCACCACGTGGCCAAATGTCAGACCTAACGAGCGAACAGCACACGATACAACCCCAAAAAACCACATCGCAGAGCCGAAAATCGACTCAACAATAACCCACGTCGTTGGAAACGCTTAACATAATGCGCTTGCCCCAATTAACTTTTCTTTTGCAAAGTGTTTTGCTTCAAGGCTTTTAGAATGTTCCAACGAGAAAACTGTGGCTGTAATGCAATGCACATTACAATGTATTTGGGAAGTTTGCTTCAATCATCGTTCACTAAAGTGGAACAGAAACAACATACTTTTGTAAAACTTTCTAAGACATAGCCGGGGGTACAGCTGCGAGATTACAAAACTGAGGCATTGACCCGGATGTTTGTGCGACAAAGGAGGCCAGAGGCTGAAAATGCTCTTAGCCAGCTGCCGAAGATGGCATATTGCATTGTGTTGTCATTTTAGTGCACTCACTGGGACCGTTGCTACAAATGGCTCCCAAGATCTGGTGTAAAGCCAGCAGCTAACGTGGAGATAATGAAATGCACGAAGCTTCCCATTGCTACACCAAATCGCGTTGGTTATTTGTGGTGTATCCCGTGTTGCCCTTGCGATGCTGGCGATGAGAGAACCACGTGACTGGGTTTATCCTGCTTCATAAGTGTGGCTGCCAATTTAAACAAAAAAATTTTAAATGCACATTACCACTTTTTTTGTTCACGAAGACGAGTAAATGTATTTTATGAGTGTGAGGTAGGGGATTCTGTTTGTTAACTCCTTAATATTTAAAGTTGTTCTTAACTGGCACAAAGACAAAGATCCTCCGTATCGCCTTAACAGACGGTATAGGTGAGTGCCTATGAAGGCCAGCACGACACACGGTGGCGTGGGTAGCCAGCACCATGCCCCGGCCGCCTTTGTCTCCACTGTGGCAATGTTTTAATCGTCACAGATTTTGGCCGTGAGCAGGAAATCGAACTCAGGCTTCCAGGTTCATACCACAGCGTGCTAACCTCTTCATTACCGCACCCCACTTAACGGGCACACACGTACATACAAACACACGCGTGCACATGTGCATGCTCGCATGCGTACGCAGTATTCACTAGCGGTGTGACGACACATTAGTTAATCGTTCTAGTCCGCGAGACGTGAATAAAATAGTGCGTCTAACAATCATTTGATTTGTAATTTGTATGTCGCATGCAAATGAGTTCATGATGACCCCTTCACTTCATCACAATCTACATCTAGTTACTAAGTGTCCACCGTTACACATTCGCTGTAAACATCTCTGAAAAGTCACTCCACATCTCCCGAAGAAGCTCTTCACTTTGGCATCATAGTTTAAAAATATTGCTATTCCTCCATACGACGTCGTCATCGTCATCATCGTCATTCACCACACTTACGAGGATCAATTCCTGAATCTAATTGTGATGCTAAATCGCGCAAATTCATTGAGTCGCGAGGAAGCAAATCATCCCATCCCGCACATTCACGTGCGGGTGTGCATTATAAGATGAAGCTCAGCTTTATTTGGCCAGACTTGGAACTCCTCGCCTCAATCCACCATGCGCTCCCTCTTCGACGATCATCACGGTGCGTGGGCAGATAGCCCGCAGGTGTCCACTGCACAACATGTAATTTCAAACTTGATTTGAAGCTTTCGTGACTGCAGGGATTTCTCTTCGGTTCTATGTCATTTATGTTCTTGGTTCTTTCGCTAAAGTCACCACGTAGAAGGGAAACAGTGAAATAATAAAAATATAAAACAATAAAATTCTCACGACGTTTCGACTGCAACACAAGCAATCATCATCAGGTGTGAAAACCACAGCAAGAAATTTTGAATCAAAATCTATGTAATTTGTTTCCACTTTCCTCTGTTTTGTGTCAGTATTGCTCAAGTTTCGGGCACTTCTTTCTGGCACCAATCTTTTATGTTGTCGTCATCAAGCCATTCTCCGTTAGGTCTTCCTTTCTTTCCGGTTCCTTCTATTTTCTACAAACAGCAGCAACAACAACAGCAACAACAACAACGACAACAACAACGCATTTTAATGTTCTTGTTGTTGTCCCCTACCATCACCTATTTAAGTTCCAAAAGTAATAATAATTTAAATTTATGAAGGGCCCCTTAAACAGTCGTCCTAAGGGCACCATGCATGGAAAGGCGGAAATAGTTGAACATCAAACAAGAAGAGAAGAAGAAGGAGTGGAGAAAGACGTTTGCAAATAACTAAAAGAGAGAACATGCCAATTTAAACGGGTCGCTTTTCCGTCGAGATTTGAAGATCTGCAGGTGCCTCGGTAAGTCCCCTGACCTCGAAGGGCAACGAGTTCCAGAGTTGAGGTGCCACGATCATCACCCCGAGTGTGAAACCTCAGGCCGTGGTAGCAGCGAGCAGGGCACGAGCTGAGGACCGTCACGATCTCGATGGGACGTTAAGTCGGCGGTTCCCAACCTCTTTGAGCGTGCGGACCCCTTTTCAGCCTCCGAACATTCCGCGGACCACCACCAGACGCTGATACCGGTAGTTAATTGAAATTGTACATTTCCTTGGTGAGGATGTTATAATTCGAATTGTTATTTTATTGTTTTCCACAAGCGACCCCCCCCCCCCCCCAATGTATTAGTAGCCTCACGGCTCACCACAGGTCAATGGACCGTAGGTTGGGAGCCGCTGTCCTGAGTCGACTCACCTCTCCCTTCACACCTGATGATGATTACTTGTGTTGGAGTCGAAACGTCGTGAGAATTTTATTGTTTTATATTTTTATCATTTTGTTTCCCTTCTACGTGACTTTACCGAAAGGACCAAGAATATGAATCCCTGCAGTCAACAAAAGCTTTAAATCACAGTTGAGATGGTTGTGGACTTCAGGAAGAATACAGCCCCACTCACCCCCATCACCCTGTGCGACTCCGCAGTGAAAACTGTAGAGTCCTTCCGCTTCCTGGGCACTATTCTCTCCCGGGACCTCAAGTGGAAACTGAACATCAGCTCCCTCACCAAGAGAGCTCAACAGAGGATGTACTTCCTACGGCAGCTGAAGAAAGTCAACCTGCCAAAGACAATGATGGTGCACTTCTATACAGCGATCATTGAATCCATCCTCACCTCCTCCATAACCGTCTGGTACGCTGCTGCCACTGCCAAGGACAGAGCAGACTGCAGCGTATCATCCACACTGCTGAGAAGGTGATTGCCTGCAATCTACCAACCCTCGAGGACCTGCACACCTCGAGGACCATGAGGCGAGCAAGGAAGATTGTGGCCGATTCCTCCCACCCTGGACACTCTCTGTTCCAGCTACTCCCCTCCGGCAGAAGGCTGCGGTCCATCAGGACCAAAACCTCACGCCACAAAAACAGTTTCTTCCCATCTGCTGCTGGCCTCTTCAACAAGGCCAAGGGCTTACACTGACTTTAACATTTTATCTACAAAATCACACCTTGCCATATTTACACTATGTTACCCTATTTGTATTTTTTTATTTTTAGATTGCATCTTATAGCTACTTTATTTTCAATATTTATTCAAAATTTTACATACTTTAGCCCCTTAGTGTTAGTTAGACTTTGTACCTTTAGTATAGTTAGACTTGTATACCACTTATTTTAGATTTAAGATTACTATATGTTGAATGTATGCACCTTCCTGCCAAAGTAAATTCCTTGTCTGTGCGAACTTTCATGGCAAATAAAACCCTTTCTGATTCTGATATAACTTACAGATACAAAGAAAAATGTGTGCCTCGGACCTTGAAAGGCTTTTTTTTCCAACAGTGGCTCAATACATCCTTGTTTTCTGTTTTATCCCACGGACATGCCTTGCTAGAGCCCTCCATTCACAATAAATATATTTTTTATATGTATTTTTACTTGGCCCATAATACAAAGAACGTATTCAAAACGTACGTTTAAAAAGTACAGGCGTTAGCTTGCTGTATGTTTCCTCGCATGACCTTGCATTGCAAGGGCATTTTCGCAAAGTGCTACACAGCCCAGAGCGTACGAATTCAAATGCATTGCTGACTGCGTCCCATACAGAAAAAGTTAAATCAGCCCTGAAACATTGTGTTCATTTTGGTAAAATGCATTTCTGAACTTTACTCAGATTTATATAATCGTGACCTTTTGAATACACTGTGGTTAAATTGTGTGCAAGTTAAACATGAGCGCGTGGCTCAGGCGTAATGCCCATGTCACAGCACAGGGACAAACGATTTTGAAATATTTTTCCTGGTTCAAGTGCTTAGATGACCACTTGAAGTGATCCCATCTTCATAAGTGACTTGTTTGATTGTTTTCAGGACTGTCAGTAATTGCCGAACAAAAAATACCATCAAATAATCACAGTCATGTATTTACAGCTCATCCCTTTTACCCCAGTTCTGATCTATTTGGATGAATATTTCTATAAACACATTAAACAAAATGAAAATCTTTCAGGGAGCCGTGCTTGTGGATGTGGTAAGAGAGGCCTAGCTAAAAAAAGTGGAAACTGCTGGGATCATTCCCAAGAGTGGCCCCAGTCATGTTCTGTGGTCTCGTGAAGGTGTGTAATGAGGATTTCTGCACTCTTTCGTGTTTGTGCTGATATCTTTATGAATGTACATCTGTACTATCAATAAAAGAGCAACGTTGGCACGATTTGCTTATTGCATTAGAGTTTTATTGGCCAAACCCATGAACAATCTCTTAGTATGGTGTTCCTTATTTTTCAGTTTATAAGTATTGTTTAAAAAAACAATAATTGCGTGAATGTTCTTAGTGGAAAGTTAGGGATAGAGTGGATTAGTGAGGAGGTGGGTGGACGCATCATCATCATTATTATGTTTTTGTGGTGCAAATGTCCAAACCCGCCAAAGGCGATGGTGTTTTTTTACAGCGAGCTGGCGGTATTACGCGCGAGGTTTTACACGCGAGGTTTTACACGCGAGCACAGCACGCGGGTCGCCGTGAGCCACGGGTCGTAGTCGGGAGTCGATTTGTGTCTGTAGAAGCTGGTACGCCGCCGATCGGCGAGATTGGACGGAGCTGATCGATGGGAGACTCTTGAAGACGAGCAGGCACGTTGGGCTCATTTTGTACAATTTGTCGGGGCGAGTTGCCTCTTGATTTTGCCTATGGCCAGCGCAGTTTCGGGCGTCTCCGGCCCAAAGAGCTGGAACACGCTACCGGCTCACGTGCGGGTCCATCCCCGCGAGCCTGAGCCAGTTCTGCAATAGATTCTCAATGCTCCGTGGTTAACTTCTTCTTTAAACCTTGATACCGTGTCCAATTACATCCATCGGTTAAGGAAATAATCTGGCACGCCCGTGAAAGGGAAATGAACACGTTCGAGTGGACGACCGTATTACTATTTTATCGTTCCGTGCAGCGTGACCACATCCATTTGCATTGCCCTCCCTGGGGCTGTACTCCCAGGGGGGGGGGGGGCATTTGTGCATAGAAAATAAAACGGTGGAAGTGGCCAGTGGATGAACCCAGAGAGTGCACTCGTCCGTGCACTCGCCATCACCCCGAAGATGATGGACCTCGTGGGGTTCTCGGAATCTAACCAGAGTTGAAGCTGGAAGAGCTTACTTACGTGGGAGGCTGATTGGGAGTAGGTATTGAAGGTGTAGCCGGCGCCTGGCTCTGTCTCTCTCTCTCTCTCTCAATCCAGCCGTGAGAGCAACAGGCCGGATAAAAAAAAACACTTTTGAAAATGTGGCAGATGGTATGGTGGCAAGAGGGGGCTGCAATACGATAAAAATCTGACTGAAGTAAAAACGGCGCTTAAGCCAGTCAAAGAAAGGGATGAAAGGGGGCATGCCATCGTTGGCATTGATTACATGTTATTGATTCTGCTAAATGATTTTGCCGGCAGAAAGTGCAAAATGTTACTGCTAAGTTTTACAAAAACTGAAAATTATTCATTACAATCTGCCCACGACGCCGCCTCTCGCCGCTCCACGCTCTTGCTCTTAAAGAGTGTTAGCAGCGACCGACATCAAAAACACTATCTTAATTTTTTTTAAAACCCCTTTACTTTTGCTCCATTGACCGCGGGTTTTAAGTTGAAATGAAAGATGGTGGGCCCAAGAAGCGGGCGAATTGACAGGGCAGAATCGTTGTTTTGGGGGCAGAATATTCTTTATGGATCACAATTAGCGATCCAAAACACCTTAAACATGCCCCCTTTGATGCTATAACACCATATACGGCCAAAGACACGCACACTTCCAAGAGCCCGCTTTCATTTAATGTCAGCTTTTATCGTATTCCAGCGCCACGGTGGCTAGGAGATGTTAACTACCTCGCCTGGTGTACAGAAGGTCGTGGGTTCAATCCCAACCCTTACACCTGCTGTATATTTGGAGTTTGCGTGTCTCTTTCATCATCATCACGGTGGCTCGGAGATGTTAACTACTTCGCCTGGTGTACAGGAGGTCGTGGGTTCGATCCCAACCCTGACGCCTGCTGCTATATATTTGGAGTGTGTGCAAGTCTCTCTCCCCCCGTGGTCACGTGAATTTTTCCTCCGGGTCCTCCGGTTTTCCCCTCCACATTTAGAATCGACATCACGCGTTTAGATTATTTGGCTGCTCTAAATTTCCACGCGATGAGCCCACTTCGTTGGAGCCGTCATTTGCGGTGGCCAGGTCGCCTCTGAAAGAGAGCTACGTAGCTCAGTGGGGCCTTACCTGGCAAAGCAAAAAGAGTAAATGATGGAAGCCCTGTACATTGCGTTCTAGCTCCACCGCAACTTTCTAAGAGCCCTGTTAGGGCCACAAAAAAGCAGCAGCACACGTGTGGTTCTGGTAACGGCTTTACTTTATTTTAAAAAAGGTCCTCTGGGAACGCACTTAAGCGATCGACTTTGACCACGATGGGGGGTGGAGGGGGGGTCTCCTCTCGCGGTGTCACGGACCTCACATGGACGATGTCAGCACGTCCAAAATATCTTTCCCCTTGCGGATGCTGACCTCTTCACGGGTTGTTGAGACCCCTCGTTGTTAGCAGGAAAACAATGTTTTCCGCACTTCGTATCCTCGTGAAGGATTATCATCATCGGGTGTTTTCCATGACCGGGGGCACGCGTGGTGACCCAGTTCATCGAAATTGATTTGGCGGCTGAACGCGGAGTGAGCACGAGGCGCTTCGGATTTCACGTTCGCCAACCTCCAACTTGTTGAAGGGTGCGATTCCATTCGGTAGCTCAATAATAAGCTGGTCATCCACACGGATTATAAGCAATGTGGGTCTGTTTGGTCCGTGTGCTGTACGTCCAGCTAACAAGTCCACTGGTTGTGTGAAGTCCGGCGCAAGAAAGGATGAGTGGCTTCACTCCCTTCACTTCATTGGTTTCGATTTTCTGACTTACCCTCAGTGGTTGTAGCTGATTGCCGTGTTGTCAGAGCCAAACGGAGTACTTCAGCGTCCGCTTTGCATCGGCACGCGTTTAGAACATTTGCGTGCTATTAATTTCCACGTGACAAGCCACTTCGTTTGTCATTTGTGGCCAGGTCGTTTCTGAACAAGAGCTACAGTATACAGCTCAGTGGGCCTCACCTGGTCAAATAAAAATAGTTTCGAATAGTTTAGTTAACGGGGTGCACTGACCGTTACGCTACACGACCACAGACACAGCACTCGTATTCACTCGCACCCACTCAGTGCTCCACGTGGCTCTAAGCTGTGAGCCATGTGCCGGTCCTGTATGTGTCTGGAGCAAGGGACGCGGACTAAACTACCTCCCGTCCGCTCACAAGCCAATGGCAACCCAGCGGTGTTCACGCCGCTATTTGCACAAAATTCAGTCCCGTCCGTGCCGCAACGACTGAACGCAATTCCTACAGACTCGTTTGGCGAAGGGACGCGATCACATGAACACACCCGCACGCCGTTGCACCTTTTACCGACACTCCACTCCTCCGCCCGCCATCCAATTGTAATATGAATTCTGTGCGTGCCCGCCAGCCAAAGGTGGGGTTGACGCAGAGTGTGCCCGCTGTGGGCGTCTTTTTCTGACGTTAAAAATGTCTCTTTCTGTTGCAGTTTACCCGGGCAGGCGGAACAGGCAAACGTGCGTACGCAAGAGTCTCATCTGCGCGTTCGCCGTGGCGTTCATCATCAGCGTCATGCTCATTGCCGCCAATCAGATCCTGCGCAGCGGCATGCAGTGAGAACCCTGGCTCTCCGTGGGGGGTCGGAGGAAACCACGTGGAGCGGCATCTGTCGGATTCTCTCTGTCTCAAGAGGCCCGCCGAGAAATTCAAGCCGAGGGAGGCGTCATCAGCGGGACCAGTGCAACGTCACCTTAGCTTTCCTAAATGTGTATGATTGGGTAAAGTATTTATTTTTCGATTTATAACAAAACAAAAAAACATGCTCTTGGCGAAAGGCACCGTTGTGGCATACTTAACCTTCATTGGACTCTGTTTTTTTTTGCGTGTGCTCCGAGCAAGGAAGGTTGGCTGCCTTTTGGTGGCGTGGAATATCTCACGCTAACAGCTCTCATTGCCCAAGAGCAGGCGGGATCACTGTCTTGTGTTCCACAGTGGTTTTGTCCACTATAAACAAGACGGGCAGCGGCGTCGCACAGCCGTGTTTATCTGCTGACACAACTGCTGACGCCAAGGACTGCGGTTGCGTGGAAATTGCACACTTTAATACACCGGGAAAAGAAAACAAAAAAAAAAGAAGACGAACACGTGTGGATTGGATGTGTTACTTACCTAAGGGAGTATGCAATGTTTGTATATAAGAGCGACTAGGCACTTCACACGGCGAGGGTTGCGAATGCAGTTGTGTGCGACCTTTGTCCGGCAGTGCACTGCGTTGACTGCATGTGCACACTGCACTAAGTGCATGCAGCCCACCGGATTCCCGGGCCACCATTGCTTCGAAGCTACGAGGTCTTCATTTCAGGGCCAGAGAGAGTGAGAGGCGTTCAGCCATGCAAGTCATTTCTGCTCCACGGACAGCGGCATTTGCTGGCGGTTCGCTGCGACCAACGCTATTTGCTCCTTATGGCAAAGAACAACCTGCAATAGGACAGCTCCGCAAAAAAAACAACGCAGAGGATTCAGCGTCAGCGTCATTTTCTGTTTTTGTTTTTTTATATTTTTCTTAACGATCGTGAGTTATGCTCATTAAATGAATTATGATTGCTCAACCAAACCCGTCTCTTTGGAGACGCAAGTGTATATTTCTATAAAAGCTGCCCGCATTTCACGTCGACCAACTACAGCAGTTGACCGCGCCTTATCGCATCCAACAGCGCGTGCGTTAGAAAAAAAAAATCAGCAGAGCTTTGTTGTTGTTGCTGATGCTGCTGACGACTGAGGCCTTTGGATTCGGCTCGGGAGGGACGGGAGGGACGGGGGGCCGCGTCCACTGACCGCTTAACCGAAACAACGTGGGCCCAATCAGCGGGTGGCCCACCGACGGTCTCGCTCACGCGGGCGATTTGACTTGTCCCAGCCGCCTGTCATCGCCCTGTTTGCATCGGCTTGATCAAGTACCCTTCCAGCCGCCGACTCTGTGCGTCTCTAAACTTGCAGGAGGCCAAGCTGGCGCGCGAGAAGTGCCGTGTTGGTTGCTTCACAATTTGGTTGACGAAAGGCAGTCCAGTCAGACCTCATACAGATCCCGCATTTGTAGAACAGCACAACAACAATAAATTGATGTTATTTTTCTCGGCTGTTATGCCGCTGAAATCTAAATGAATCTCACCGGCGTAATAACTAAGCGTAGAAATGTAGTTTATAAAAAATATATATAAATGACGTGTGTTAATAACACACGTGAAGGAGTAATAACACGCAGTACATTTTGCCACTTTTATGAAATACTCGTTGATGCAACCCAGAGATTGTTAAACAGATGTACGCATAAATACCGTAAATTACAAGTTTCTCCACTTCATACGTGATGCTAATTAGAGTTACTTTGCCTTGATCCCAGTTGAAGAAGTAACGCCTCTGAATCTAGATTTTAAGTTTTCGTGACTGCAGGGATCTCATACATACTCTTTGGTTCTTTCGGTAAAGTCACGTGGGTATAAAACAAAATAAATTAAATCACGACGTGGGCACTTCAGAAATTTGTTTATTGCTGTGGTTGTTTCCACATGATGACGGGCACTTGTGTTGTGCCCGAAACGTCGTGATTTAATCGATTTTGTTTTATGCCTACGAGACTTCACCGAAATAACCAAAGAGTAACGTCTCTGAAATTCCCGACGATGTTTTCGCGCGTAAAAGAAACCTGCCACCCCGTCAAGGTCTTTGTCGCATGCCCCTTTGGAAAACGATATGACGAAAAAAATGGTTTGCAAACTAAAAAAAAGAGATGTTGCACAATATTTTGTAGAAAATAATAAGCGTCACCTGTTATATTTTTGATTTGTTACGATGTAATATTATCCCAATTGTTTTTTTTGGGGGGGGGGGGGTGGGCAGAAACCATTAGCGGTGTTTATCGGGTTGCTGAAACGTTGAAGAATCCAAAAAAAACGTTGACCTAGTTTGTGAAATAAAGCGAGTGAAGCTGTCAATGACAGATTATGCGTGAAAAAAACAAGCAAACGCACTTGGAAAGGTTTTATTTTAATGGAAAAAATGTAACGTCAATCAATTAGTTCGAACAAAAAAAAAGAGACCACAACAATTTGTTTCTCAGTATACCAAGAGCAATATTGCGTTTTGTTCTTTCTCCGGAACAAAATTCAACGTTCTTTTGTTCGATTCATTCCACTGGGAGATCCCCCCTTGGATCGGTCAAACAGAAAACTTACAACGCGTAGAAAATAAAATAAAAACTATGAAATGTTTGGATGATATGAATAGATTCTTTTTTAAAGACACACACACACATTTTATTACATAACTCTTTAAAGAGATGGCGATTTCCCTGGAATGACATTCACGTGAACTGCTGTCCATGGGGTTTTTTTTCTGGGGGGAGGCATTGTCACAAAGCATCAGCAGGAATGTGTTAACTCGATGGTCTCACATTTATTAGAAAAGCTCTGTGTTTAAGTTGAGTTGTAGCCTAGGATTGCACTATAACTTAACGTGACCATTATTATTAATCAGGTTGCCTGCACCTGTATATATTGTATCATATTGACTTAAACAAAAAAAATCCATGCAATAAACATTTTATTTTAATAGCTGCCTGACTTCATAATGATGTAGGGTTAAAAAATGTTTTAAAGATAAAAAAACAGTGCAAATAAGTAATACATCGCACTGTGCGCTCACTCAAAGATGAACTTTGTAGGCTTTGCAAAATATATAGACAGAGAATTCATGCTTTGTAAATTATACATACTGTTTCTGAGCTTTGAAAACACGGTGTGTGGAATATATCCATACAATGTGCATGTATTACCCTATACTCTAGTGTATAGTGTAAATACATGTACATATATACTGCGTGATGTATATACATTTTGTGCTTCGGGGTACACGTACAAAAAAGGGCTTAAAACAGTCAATTGCACCACGTAATAAGTATGTATCAGCAACGTCTCCTACTTGTGCATGTTTGTTCTAAGTTAACCCTTCACAGTATATACGCAGTACGTGTACATAAATCACAGCAGCCATTGTCAAAAAAAAACGTGTCCTAATTTGTCTCCACGTTTCCAGGACAGATCTCTTTAGTCGACGCTATGGTACGTGTTTATATATATTTATATGCGCGTGTGTGTGCGCTCAGTGCAATAACACGTGTGTGTGTGTGTGTTCCTCCTGCTAATGACGACGACGTAGAGACGCGTGCTGTGTGTGTATTCCCGTGGACCTGTCGTGACAGAGCGATGGACACTTCTCGGTGGTTACAACAGCTGTTGACCCTCTCGTGACATTCCCGACACGACGATCGGATATGCATTCTGTGTTTCCAATATTACGATTGTTATACTCCAGTTAAGACTTTAGCGATGTGTACAATAGCGAGGCTAGCATTATACTTGGGGGGGGGGGGATAACTTTTTTGCGGGCATTCATAATTATATGCACATAATGCTCACTTTTCCCCCCATGAATATGTTTAAATTAACCATTTATAATTCACGACTACATTAAATTACGTATACATTCAATCATGATCTCATTCAGTCTTTTCGCACACTGTTGACTCGACACGTGGATCTGCGTAACTGTTCCGCGTGTGTTTTAGACCATCGCGGCTCATACCTGGTCTCACGTGTTTAAGAAGCCTCGCCAACACAATTCAACGGTGCAGCGAGGGGCACGGGCCCCGCATGCAGGGCAGCGGCGGCTCCTCCGCTCGAGTCGAAACAAAAACACCGACGCGCGAAGATAGAGAGCACGGACCGATTCAGTTTCACAGAAACTGAAAAGGGGGAGACAACCCTGCCGTGGTTTGGTCGGTGTATGATGACGCCCTTCAATCGAGTAAAGCCTCGTGGCTTTTCAGGTTGCGAAGTTTCGACCAATTTTGTTCAAAAAAAAAAATTGGGCACGTGGGAAGAAATCCGGAGTAGCCACGCTGTACGCGGGGAGTTAATCACTCAAAATGCGCCGTGCAGAATCTCTCCATTCCTGGCCACATCACGACCCTAAAGCTTCACGTACAACGTCTGGCATTTCCTCGGCACGTGTTAGCTAACCTGTCGCAATCCTGCCTCGCAACACCTCGAACGAGATTGGCAGCATTCAGGATGTTGACGGTGGTATGAAGGCCAAATTGTGAGCGAGTGGCGTCAGGAGTTTTGAATGTTTGGCGCAAGGCCCTGGGGTTTGGGTGCTGTTGTATTCAGACGCTGACGCAGTAAGCGAGCGTCCACGTGGGAACAGCTTCGGGTTTTCCCGTGACGGGGCAATGCTTAACCACTGCAAACGACTACGCTGTATCACGTGATTTAGGGTTCGTGCTAACCGTGTCGTCCGTCTGTTTCTTCTAAATATCGTTAAAGTAGTGATTATCGTTATTTTTTTGGCAGATTTTATCGCCTAACAATTTTTCTTCTGAAATAACGAAAGCACAATTATAATGTTTTTTTTTACAAACGGAATAGCTATAACCCGTTAAATTAGTGATTTGACAAATGTTTTCTGGAGTATATGATTGAATGGCAGTGACGTGACCGCGTAGTTTCATAGTTCACTCAATGGCTTAATGATTTACGTGCAACTGACAGCATGCACACGAGCAGCTTGACAGGCTGCAAAGTCGCAACGTTTAAAATACCCACGGCAGGATGATGATGTTGAGTGACCTACATTTTAAGAACGTTCAAGTAATCGACATATCCACCGGAAGTACAACTAAAAAAGCATCGTAAAAACTATACAATAAAACTGAACGCTATTTTTTTTACACGTGTATCGGAAACTCATATCGTGTTCAGTTTTCATATCGTGGCAATGGATATCGTGTCACGAACAATGATGTTGAGACAACCCCCTGTGAGAGACGCCAGCCCACGGGGGCTGGCCAACAGCTCGCTCTGCCAGTGATTTTTACCCATACGACTGTGGAGGGCAAAATCTCACGAAGTCACGCTTAGGTTTACCCACTCAAATGTAGGAGGCAATTACCCATATCCATTGTTGGTTCTACTCAGAGGGTGTAAACTCCGCATGCCTATGGTGGGGCCGACCTCTCCGTAGGCCGTTGACTGTTAACGTTCCATAAAGTGGTACCTATTCGAATTCCCCAAAAATGCTATTACACAGTGTTATCTGTCACGTTTACTTTGTGGGATTTTCTTCATCAGTTCAACTCGGATTTGTCTTCAGGACGACCCATTTGAACTATGCGTACGGTGCAAAAGAAGTTCAACATACATTACATCCCAGTAACATTCGCTCATGGCCTCATTTGAAAGTTGGGGGGAGGTGGGATTGGGCCTTTCTCCCTTTAAGACTTTTGTAATCCTTCATAATGTCTGCCCATACTTTTATTTGAATTGTAAGAAACTCTCATTCAGATTCATCAATTGCGTGTGGGGATACGTATTTAAATACGGATGGAAATATTTACATACCTTGCAATTGCACCGACCACATAGATATAGGTGGAGGCGCTATAATGGCACGCTCTGATTGCTCACGGACTCACACTTTGCTGCCCAGCATCTTGGCCAGTGATCAGACCCATCTTGACAGTCTCTCACAGTACCTCAGCTCGTTCCCGGCTCCAGGTTGAGAAGGCTAAAAAAAATTACCCACGGATCTTCCAATCTCAGGTAACGCGCGCAGGTGGAGTCAATTTGGAAACTGTAATGTCATGACACTGGCTTCGCCAGGGCATTCTCAGCATGGGGACCCACATACGCGCAAAGAGACGAATTCATGGACTTACGTAGAGACCCATAGACTTCCACCTGTTGAGTCACAGGTGTGGCGTGACAGTGGTGTCTCCATCAGTGTGTCCTCCACAATGTGGGCACATGCAGCCCATGCAGCGTCCACGTGAAATTGTCTTGTAGGAACCCAGAATTGGTCAATCATCAATGAATCATCCACCAATTAATCGCACGCTGCCTCCACGTGCCAATTATCAATGCACCAATCGGGCATGCCTCATCGCCTGAGATTGGGAAAACATAATTTGAAATGTTTAGCCCCCTCAACCTGGAGATCCATGAGCGGCCACTGTATGGTGCAGTGAGGCGTGTACTCTGTGGGCAACTCAAAAGGTGTAACTTCAAGGTGCCATTTTAATCTCGCAACATTTGCTGATAAGTTTAACGTCGTAACAAAGTCACGCGTCCCTCCGTGAAGTGACATCCTCTGGTGTGGCCAAATGTACACACGGAATCGCGCGCATGATTTGATGCAGTAGTTTGTGAAATGGCGCTCTTTTTTTCCAGAAAGGACCTGGTGAGCCCTTGTGTTACTTACTTATGCCTCTGTGAAACGTAAGGCCCCTGTGTATTTGGATAAATCAGTTCCAGTTTACTTACATTGGGACAAATGTCTCTCGATTAGTATCAGTCTTTTACAACTGTTTTATTTCCCAGTTTTTCAAGTTGCATAAACGATCAAACGCATATTTCATGAGAAGTAACGAGACTCCACATTTACCAGATCAGTGCTGTGTTCTACGCTGAACACCATTTGGAGTGAGTCGTTTTCCCTCTTACAAATGGACTCATGGCCGAGGATAATTTCGCAAAACATTGATACTCATGGTAAATATTACATTTATTGCCCACTTTACACATTATACGCCGCTCATAGGTTAGAGGAAATGTATTTCACCCAAATGCACTTGCAATTGCTTGCAAGTGCATTCTTAAAACTGTGGAATAGTCAGTTGATATATTTTCCAGTGTGGTGGTCTATTTGACCTAAGAGCTAGAGATCCCCAAATCCAGTGTTGCATGGAGATAATTTTACATTGTTTTTAATTTAATAAACTGATACAAATGGCAAAGAGCTCCCATTATATAGCTGCTCAGCCCGAGCTATACATCCTCTGATACGTGCATTGCCCTTGTACTGTTCAGATTTTGGCGTTCTCTGGTCTGACACTGGTAGTGAGACTAGGCCATAATAAGGCTGTACGTCTCTGGTGTAGGCCAATCAGTTTCAAAGACAATGCATATATTATAATTATCAGATCATGTTTTGTTTGCATGTTCACCACAAATACGTGTGGTTAATGCAGACTTGATTCCTTGCAAAAGGTATCCATTTGGTGTTTGAACATCTTAACACCTGTTTTAATGCAAGAAAGGGTAAAACCTATTCTTGATGTTCATACTTTGACACAAATTAAGTTTGAAAAACAACGAACAGAATAGATGACACCGTGAACTGTCAGGTTTGGAGCAATGTTAGAGACAGTTTCGCTCGTAGAGTCAAAAGGCAATCATAGTTTGTTAGCAATAACTTCAGTATGTATTTTTTAAAGTTATTTTTGTAAAAAATACTTTCGATATCCTCCTACGTTCGTTCGTTCGTTCGTTTCTCAATCCGCTTGTCCTGTAGAGGGTTCGCGGCGGCAGCGTGTTGAGTAGTGCCAGTCCAGACCTCCCTTCCCCTGGCGACGGACTCCAGCACTACATTACTCTATACTATTACACTACACTTTCCACTACATTATTACACGATACACTACTCTACACAGTGGGACGTTGCTACTGCCCGGTAGAGTTCCAGGGACAGTCTATCGGGGGGAGGCGGGGGCATCCTTAGCAGGTGCCCGTACCACCTCACTATCTATTGGTACTAATCAGTGCCGGATTAAGCTCGTGCGGGGCCTGTAGCATATGTATTAAAGTTGCCCTAAATTAAAAAAAAAACGCATCAATATTAAAACACAATTTTTTTAACATGCATACTAAAGTAATTGTATTTTTTCATTTGCTATACAGCCAGATAATACGACAAATCGCCAACCTTAAACACCCAGTCGTTCCTAAAAGCTGAAGGCAGTATAGTACTATAGTAATAGAGCAAGTGCAGAATCACTGAACCGGAATTGATAGCTTGAAAGCATTTAGCGTGGGGTCCTTGAAAGTGCGGGGCCCGTAGCTACTACATATGTAGCTACTTTTGCTACGAGGATAATCGGGCACTGGTACTAATACAGTAATAAGGAGTAATGCCCATTTTCTTTTGTTAGTATAATTGTCATTCACTGTCGATGCACTTCCACTTTAGAAATCGTCTCTAGCTGTGGAAATTGTTAAAATCAGGTGGTGGTGGTGGTGGTGGCTACGCTCACATCCGCAATTCTTGCATCAAATTGGGGGCAAGACGAATTTTACTTTCGTGTGTTGAGAAACGTTCGGGGAGAAATTACAACTCGAGATTAACGCAAGTTCTCGAGAGGCGTCTTGAGAAGAGCTCGGCTTTGCATCGCACCGTTTAAACGTCCGTTTCGGTGCAACTTCTCCCGAATGAAATGTCAAGCGTGAGTTTCACTGCATTCTTTTTTTTTAACTAAAACATTGAGTTAAATAGATTCCATGTGACAACGACGACGATGATGATGATGATGACACAATAACGGCGAGCGACCAGGTTTCCCGCCACATGATCGCAGACAGGCGACTCTGCCACAACTCTTTGCGATACTGAACGGTTGCCGTGCAATAGCGATGATTAAAATGGAAATATACACCTGATCACACTTTTATTTCAAGTACATAAATATACATCAGTGCTACGATGAGACACGTTTGCATTGTTTTAGAATGGAATTTTCATATCAAGGGTCTTTCTTTGAACAAACAATCCAACCGGATGTTTGCTGTTCTTTTAGAAAGATTTCTGACAAAAAAAAACCCCGTTTCGGGAGGTTATTACGTTTGTTGTTCTGCTTTGCGTCGCGAGGCTAATATATTGTTACGTATCTCTGTGTGCGTGTGTGTCCGAGTTCGATTCCCGCTCGCGGCCACTAACACCAAAGACGATTATTTGAACCGGTCCCGGGCCTACCCTAGGTTGACTCGGCCTCAAATGGGTAACCGAGTGCGGTGTGTAGGCCACCCACCCCGTCCGTGTGCCGTGCCGGCCTTCATAGGCGCTTCTCGCTAACAGCACTTGCCCCAACGGTCTGCTAAAGGCTATGCGGGGGGTCTTTGTCCTGTTTGTGAGCGAAGCGAATTGGCAATTAATTATGAAATAAATGGTGGTTCATTATTTTTTAGCACTCAGCTGACAGGTTGGCATCTTTTTTAACACGTAGGCTTTCGCGGCCAATACCCATAATCCAGGGGTTTTTTTGGGGGGGGGGCGGTTTAGATCGCGTAAATGTGCCATTAAATCCACCACCACCAAACACAGCCAATTAGTAAGATTTGTCACGTAAACAGAACGCGCCAATTCGTTACTAGCACAGCAACACCGATTGTGTGCTGGAGACCAAAGCCCCAACGGTTTGACACCTTGTCTGCCGCAACTGTGATTTGAGACTAAACCAAGAGCGACCGGTCTTGAGTTGGCCGAGTTGAAACCTCGTTGAACACCGAGAGACAACACGAATAACAAACGTTGGGCCACTGGTGACATGGCCAAACGTACAAAGACCCCCACCCGCCTTATGGCCTCTTAACAGAGTGTTGTGGCAAGTGCTCGAGCGGCGGAGGAACGGCACGCGCGTGGCTTTTAGAGTTGGCCAACGCCTACCGCACAACCACGGAATCGCCCGCATTTTTGTCTCCCCGACGTTTTACGCGCACGCACCGCACCGGCGACTCATTTGAGGCCGAATCGACCCAGGCACCGGCTCGAAATAAATCGTCGCCGGTGGCTGGGTGGCCGTGAGAGCAGCGCGCTAACCGCTGCGCCACCGCTCCCCCCACGATGTCAACGCGCGCACTGGCGGTATAGTCTGGGGCAGAATTATCAAGTTCTTGGGGTGGGGGGTTCTGCTGCTGCGGGAAAGATGTTCTTCATGAAGAAGTCGCTGTGATGTTGGCTGGTTGGCGGTGATGTTAAACGTGCATCGAGATGCCCCGAGTCTCCAAAAGCAATAAAGCAATAAAAATCCGCTCATTATTTAAAGTCCGTTGTAATGTCATCAGTGATAATTGTATACAGTTGTAGATCGTAATGACTTGTCTTCACTCACAAGTGTGTTTTTATCAATGTAGTAAAAAAAATAAAAGTATCGTTCCTTTGTTCATCATAAAATATAGTTTTATACAGTACATCGTTTGTATATACTGCGTGTATAATTTATGCATATGCTGTACATTTAGACACGTGATGTGCATCGATGTCTCGATTAAAGCTCATGATTTACGTTGTTCGCGACACGCGCATCGCATCGGGCCTGTCAGAACTGGTGATATTGCAGTCGTATTATTCTACTCTAGTTCCCGTGTTGCGTTGTGAAACGTCACGTGACCTCTGCAGCCACGAGGGGCACTAAAAATTTACGACAATATCAAACAGCAGCAAAAAGATTAAAGCCTACATTTAAAAAAAATCTATCTCTTTCCTCCCGTGCACGCAAAAGTCAAGGGTGTAGCCCCGGAAACTTGCTTACTCATTCCATTATTGTCCAGGTTCATTATCAAACATATATCTATGTATCTCGTTACAGTAACATCACTGGCCCAAACGTCCTTCAAGAAGATGCACAAATAACAGACACTGCCGGATGCTGAACAGCATCAGTGATGGCTTTCGGTGGTGACCTTACACTCACGTTATACGATTATTAGTATTATTTATGGGCAGGCAGATAAAACAAAATCAAAGTAACGAGGCAACAAACATTTTTAGCCGTTCGCATCAATATTGCATCTCCCGACAGACCTCGGATTGGGCAACATTAATTATTCATGATCAAGTGGGAATCCATTGTGCCAGTGTCCTATGCGTTCTTGGCTATGTTTAAACAACAACAACAACAATACACAATCCAAGTGCGCTAATGAGCGCTGCTTCAGTTGTTTATCTTTAAGTATGTTTGCTCCTTGAACTCTATTTTACCTTTGAGAAGTTTGCCCGTAATTAATGTACTTGTGTCAATTTTTTCCCCCAATATATAATTCACCATGGGAATTGCTGTGTAAGATCAGGCTCAGAAGACTAAAACTCACAGAAGTGTGTCCAGCAGTTAATTGTATAATATATGTATGTGTTACATACACATAAAGACGTGCAGTCATGCATACATGCGGTTTGTTTCGGGTAAGAGGTATTTCGGGTTGAAACGATACAAGTACATTCTTAGACAGGCACCGATTCTCAAGCTCACGATTTCTGCATCAACTCACATATGTTGGAATGGATGTCGACAGATTCTTGCGTGTTTGATCTCTGCGGCTACTAGAGGCACTATAATTCATTGTAATGTTAAAAACAATTGATTCCTGAATTGAATCAGAGCCCAGAATTACAAGTAATGGAATCACTGGGAGGGGCGAATTGTTCCACTATCAAGTGACAGCTCGCATTTAACACAGATGGAGAGTAGCTTAGCAGCATTGAATGGACGTGAAATCTTCTGCGAAACACCACAGCTGGCCGAGAGAGACAGACTGAGCAGCCGTGCACTCTGCACACAGTGAGTTATGTTTTAATCTCCTAAACCCTGGGTTTCCACTCACAGAATTAACTGGGTATGAATATTATGTATCCAAGCCACTGAATTTCATGTCTGAAGTTATGCAGCAGCCGCGTGCCGTAAATCTCTTTATCATCTTGTTCCAATGAACATGTCGAGACATTTCTCCGTGTTGGCTATTTCTTTAAGCCGTGTGTACGATGTCTGTTCTGTAAACGGGAGGAAAAATTCCGGCGGCAAAACCTGGGATTCTCAAGCCCAATTCTTTGTGAGCCTGCTGCAGTCTTCATTGTCACCGTGGTCGCCAACGCTTTGCACGTTTACATGCAGTTTTGTAACAATGCAGGCGTCTGGCGATCAATGAAAACGAGAGCGTGCCGCACGTGCCCTGCGATGACTCGTGCGGAGCAGCGTTTGAGAGAGACCACGGATGTGGTCTCTCTCAATTGCCCCTTGTGTAATGTGTGCACGTGTGTTGAACTTCTTTCGCACCGTACGTAGCCAAACGTGCTAACCGGAGGTGCGGTGGCGGGGACAACGAACTAACACACAAAAAGCAGGTCCAAAGAAATGAGCTTTCAATCTCGATGAGCATTTAAACGTGCATAGCTCCCGTGGTTTCCTAATATCGGAAGGAAGAGCATTCCAGACGGCCGCAGAAGCGCATCTGATAGCGCGCGATGTGGTGGCTGTCTTTGTTCGATTGGTTAACGGGTGGAACGTGTGCGTGCCATGGCTCTTCAAACGATGGTCCCCAAAGCTGCACAGCCAGTTGCACTTTGAGCGTTGAAAGAGTGACCAACTGTTTTAGCATGCTATTTATTTAATCTGCTACTTACAAAAATGTATTCAATCGTTCAGCAACCTGTTCAAGAAAGAAACCGAATGTATTCATGCGTCGCAAGGCAAAAACCAATGACTGGGTGTCCCCTGAACAAAATTAATCAGGCTTCATTCCATCACCTCTCCATTTCAATTTTACCGACATTCCCAATTCGCGTACCCATTGGAAAGCATCGCTGATGTATGCACAAGGAATGGTGTCAAGAAACATTTGTGTACATTTTATGCGGAGGCTTTCATGACCGATATTAGAATCAAAATAGTTTTTTTGGGGGGAGGGGGGGGTCAGATCCCGTGACTAAAATGTTGTGTCGTACACCCTCCTCCACCCGACACAATCTATCACGTGATGAACAAAGGGGCTAATATATTACTGCTTCGGCTCACCAGTCTGTTGGAGAGCAATCCACTACGTTTAATAATTAGGTACGGACCATCATGGCTGGTAGTTACAACCAGCATCATCATTAGGCCTCGGCAAGGTAATTTACCTTTTTTCCCGGGTAAAAGGGTAAAGGTAAAGGTGTCGACATGCCAAGGGGTAAGGTAAAGGGTAGGGTAAAGGTAGCTCGGAAGAATTACCCGGTAGGGTAAAGGTAGCGCGAAGTATTAACCCGGTAAACACGGTGCCTTGCTTACTGCTAAAAGCTCCGTGGCACAGTCCGTGGCCTCCATTTAATAAGTAATATTTTTTTTTTACTTTTTTAAAAACACGCTGTTATCAAATGTACTCGTAATGGAAGAATTCCACGACTCCAGGAAGTGACCCCGAAGCTTGCCACAACGTAAGGGGACCGTGGGCAATTACAGCCAACGTCAGTTGAGCGTGGACAATTAGACCCAAGCCGAAATATAACATATATAAAAGAATGTTTAAAAATATTTTTATTTTATTTTTAATGATAGAATATAGTATTGTCATCAGTATGACATACGTATACCAAGTTCGCAGTCGAAACCACATTGGGAAGTGGGTTAAAATTGAGTTACAAGATTTGAGGATACAACAATAACAGAGTGAGTTTAAAGAAAGCGTGTTAAATTTGGAATAATCGAAAGTATTCTATATGAATAGAGCGCTCTACCTAGCATTTACCTTTTATAAACCTTGTTCATGTGTAGTACCCCAGTAATTACCCTGTAATCGGGTAATTTGTATGGGGTAAGGGTAAAAGGTAGGGTAAAGGTAGGCTCGTTGTTTTTACCTTTTACCGAAAGAACCAAAAAGAACCAAAGAAGATCATCAGGCAGTTGCCAGAATTGTGAAAAAGTCACCCAGTCTTGGGCCTTTAAAAAAATAAATTCACGCAAAAAACGGGGCAAAGACCCCAGGGCCGACCCAGGACACGCTGTCGGGACGATGTAGCTCAGCTGGCCTGGGAAAACCTGGGAATTCCCCAGGAAGAGTTGGAGTCTGTCGCCAGGGAAAGGGAGGTCTGGACCGCCACTACTCAACACGCTGCCACCGCGACCCTCACCGGCACAAGCGGATTGAGAAACGAACAAACGAAATTCATACAAACGATGAAAATAAAAAAAAGTTATCAAAACAATGAAACTCCCATGTTTTGCGGGAATATAACATAACCATCTTATACATCTAATTAACTTTGACGAATCTGTTTCACCACGTAAGTATATATATATACCGTCACATTAACATATCGAACTTAATTTATTGTTAAGATAACGTAACATAATTCACGTGAATACATTTACGCTCTTGGAATCACTTCCTGTCACCGCCTGCTCCCATGTTAGTGCATATTGATGACATCAGCGCCGCCCCACCCCACCCCCCTCCTATTTAAGGAGCAAAACTGGAGGACATTTTCACGAGCTTTGAAACTGCCTGATGATGCTGGTTGCATTTAACGGCGAAACGTCCGCACCTAGCTAGTTAAATGTGTGCCGGATCGCTGTGCCAACACGCCAGAGTATGCACATTGTATGCATGCCCACGTGAGCCAAGGTACCGATGAAAATCTACCTGAGCTCGGGTTATTATTCACACATCCAGCTCGCTCTCTTCCTGCTCACGTCCAGAGCGGTATTTCTCCACTCCGGTCCTCACCTTTTTTATCATGATTACCACTCTTTTATATGCATACACAAATTAAGCCACTGTCAATTGAATGCACCTGATGGATGGTTGGTGATCGCTGAATGTATGCACGCACGTATGTTGAACTTCTTTAGCGCCGCATGTGGCCAACCGCACTGATCGCCAGGGGCAGAGCTAGGATTCCAGGCCGGGGTGACATTCAACAAATTTTAATTTCGAGAATGATTAGAGAGTCAGGCTGTTGAACTAGACGCCATCGGTTGGCGACACGCTCTGACGATGCAGTTGCACGGAGTCCGCCAGACCGAGTGTCGTACACTTATACGCAGAATGTCACCCCCTGTCACCCCCCCTGGCTCCGCCCCGTACTGATCGCAGGTGCGATCGGTGTGGTTGGCCACGTGCTGAAGCAGTCATGAATTGGCACGTCATTGTTCATCACGTGACAACTTTATTAAATTGGCTGAGTCGGGTGGCGGAGGGTGTACGACACACATTTCACTCGATAGATCAATTATGAAATGTCCACATGACAACGAATGCCTCGTCAATATTTGCAACAGTGTAGCCAATCGCGAGCAATCTGGCCGCAAAATAAAATCGGGGGCGGCCTCGTGAGCGTGGCCCAATTCGTGAAACTTTGAAAACCATTTCTTAAACTGCAATCCTCCCACTGGGCACTCTTGTCTGCTGTATGCGTGTCTAACAAGTAACAATCTATCCGCTGTAACGGGGGGGGGGGGGGGGGGCATTGAACACAACGATGAATTCGCTGACCTGGAAAGCCCAGAATAAGGGGGAGAGAACATAGTGTCCTGGTGCATTATAACATTAAATTGCATTGACCAAATCATACAGAGCGGCTCAATCAGCGTCATCTCCATATCTCGTGTTCTGGGGATCTGAGACAGAGCATATTAATAACGTGTCGGTGGTTAACTGAATATGCAATTGCTGTAACACGTCGGTGCTTTTGTGTTTTGTGTGTGTATTTACCATACGTTGTACAGTACAATAACTATATCGTTTCATCGTGACCTTCGTTTATGGGCATTACAGTACATTGTTATATTTCCAAAGATATCCTTGTTTTGTTACGTGCATTATTAACAATAAGCAATCGCGTATGAAGGGGGGGGGGGGGTCTACATGTATATCTGTCCACTAAAGAGTCCATTTAAAAACAAATAAAGAAAACGTTCATAGTCGTTCACGGCGTGTTGAAGCTAATACAACAGTCTAGCAGTAGATACATCGATCGCACTAGTCAAGCGAGCAAATGGAGTGGGCTTCAATTCCGCTGGTTGCTTTGAGCCACTGATGGAAATTCCATTTTCTCATGAAAAAAAAATCACAAGGGCGCTATGTTCCACGGACGAGTTTAATCTGCAGCAGGTTTCACGGGAGTGAACGATACGCTATGTCATTGGCGAGTTACTTTTGAACTTGGCAAATTTGGACCGTGATGCCGACAAACATTGCCGACTCTTTTTGAACGTCATTGGATCATTGACATCCGCCGTGGAGCGGGCGGTGAATAATTGTTGTGATAAATACACCCACAATATTCACCTGCAGCGTGATTGCTGGGCATTGAACTGCAAATTCTTGCAACGAGCGGGAAATTAGTTCACTCTCTGCTACGTCACACCTCAAACCGCCCCGTGGCCGGGACAGTATTTTCACAGCACCTCGAACCATTCCGTGGCCAGGACAGTCTTTTCACAACACTTCAAACCATCCCATGGCCAGGACAGTCTTTTCACAGCACCTCGAACCATCCCATGACCGGGACAGTCTTTTCACAACACCTCAAACTATCCCGTGGCCAGGAGTCTTTTCACAACACCTCAAACCATCCCGTGGCCAGGACAGTCTTTTCACAACACCTCAAACTATCCCGTGGCCAGGAGTCTTTTCACAACACCTCAAACCATCCCGTGGCCAGGAGTATTTTCACCGCACCTCAAACTATCCCGTGGCCAAGACAGTCTTTTCACAGCACCTCAAACTATCCCATGACCAGGACAGCCTTTTCACAACAACTCAAACTATCCCATGACCGGGACAGTCTTTCCACAAGCCAACCGCTATCCGTCCTGTGGAAAAGCCTAGGGCTAAGAAATAAATGTTAACTGCCGGCACTGATGGATATTAGTGCATCTCTATCAGATTGCAATAATGACGTGCTGATGATTGAGTTTATGGGTGACACACACTTGTTATGAATGTGGTTTCTAAGTGGGTGAATGCACAGTAAACGAGTTGTTTTGCTTGGGTATGAAAAAAAGCCTCATTTTGGAGTGAACTATTATTCCCTAAGTGATACAAATTATTCTCTCTACCCCTGTGTTTGACTGCTGCCGCACAAATTCAAAGCGCGACAAACGTTGACATTTTTTTGGCTGTCCTTCCGCCGCACCTCCGATTAACACGGTTGGCTACGTACGGTTTCGCTCCAAAGAAGTTCAACGTACATTACATACAGAAGTGTAACGATTCAATGATTTGTCTATCAAAATCAAGCCTTAGCGATACAGGGCATTGGGTCGTGCTCGCGAGAATGGGATTTTTGGTTGTTGTTGTTTTACGATCGTAGCTTGCATGCGATGGGTTTTTACGCGACCCCTGTTTTCACCACAGTGGAGTTCAAATGTGTCATTGCGGCACGCGCGCATATCAACGACTCGCTCAAGAATCGTTTCAAGCTCGAAAAACGTCCCGAGACCCGGCGCATTATCGGTATAAAATGTCGACGCTATTTTTGCCGTCGTAAACGCAACGGAGAATTGTTGGCGGATAAAAAAAAACCCCAAAACGGTAAATATAAAAACTAAAATCTGCGGGACATCGTGTTATTTATACTTACAATGGAACGTCCCCCCCCCCCTCCTCCTCCCCAACACTGCTCGGTTATTCTGACAGCTGTTTTAGGTCTTTTGTATGCGCGTGTACAGAAAGATCTTTGAACTCCATTTAGATCCTTGGAATTGATTTGCTGCTGGCGTTTTTTTAATTCCACCATGCTCGATGAGTGTGAGTTAAAATAAAAATGAATTGCTCTACAAGCCATTACATTTTGCTTTATTGAACATGCTGGGCATGGAGAATTAGGATAAAACATAACTATATGCTGATTACTTATGAGACCTAAATTTAGACACGGGACAGGCATGAATTTTAATATATCACTGACTTGTCAAAGTCTACATTTTATCTCCTCATTACTGTTCATACTTGCAATTGTTGTACCTGCTTTGCATATAGATATGCTATATTTTCTATAAATTGTCTGAATTTTAAATTGATATTTAACACCAGACCGATTTGACCAGCAGGGTCAATTTCCATGACTGCCATGACACAGGCGAAAGGATATCATCCAACAGTGGATTGACATTGGGCTGTAATTATAATTAAATTCATACAGTCACTCATTTAAAAGTTGTTGGGTTTTTTTACCATTTCCATCAGCGGTCAGAATTATCCGCATTAAAACAAATCCTTCAGTTGCGTTGAACAAGGGTAGCATACGTGCAGTAAATATGGTGTACATTAGGACTCACTCGTTATCATGAATTTCAGAGATGTGTCCTTGCCTTGGCCCGGCGTGAGGGGTTGTTGATCAGCATGGCTGCCCTGAACGCAACACTGCAAGAGGTGTACCAATGTTTTGCAACGCATCGTAAAGCACGCACGTCACGGCTGACACACACATACACACATACACGCGTGTGTCACGGGGCATATAACAGATGGCAACAAATGACGGGTACTACCAGAGGAATACCTTTAAGAGGCTCACAGAGTTCTTTGCGTGTCGAGATCATCATTCATGGACCCGCTCCTTCCGAACTACGTGCCATTGTTTCAAGGGACACCCATTGCAGCAGTGTCTGAATTATGCAGACCTATATTGTGGGGTTTGTATTTTATATGTCACATGGGGTTGACAGCGGGAGCAGTGGTGCAGTGGTTCGCACATCCGTGGCAAATGTCAACGGTGAGTCATGCCCGAAGTGGTCTTGAGGCCCCCTCCTCCTCTTCCTGACCAGTCCCTGCTGAACCACATCATGAAATATGATCCAACCACCCCTAGGACTGACTGACATGGCATGGGGAGACCTGCATCCAGCAGTGACAACGTGGCTGTGAATTTTTATTCTCATTATTATCAGATTCTGGAGAGAGGGAGAAAAACATTAAAAGCGGTCGCTGAACGAACACTGCATGTGACGGTCGCACCAGTCCCACAGCCTTGATCCAAACCACATCCCAAAAAAAAACCCAAAGTCCACGCAGTCATTCGCGGTGCGCAGTTGCCTTGACTGCCAATGAAGCATCAGATGCATGCACGTGGATTTAAAGCTGGGTGAAGCCAGCCTAATGCATACCGTACTGTAATAGATGGCGGTGGCTTGGAGGAAGCCTTCAATCCGGTCGTGGATTGATCATGGCTGATGACGATGATGGTGGTGAAGCGTTGTTGGCTAGAGGCTGACGCAGGAGTGGTGCTAGCTGAGTGCCGGAGCGGGGCCCTTCGCCACTGTCCTTTTGGGCCACACCAAAGTCACTTTTCAGTTACGGTGCCCCCCCACACACACACAAAACATATCCTTTGCTTGCCCCCTCCCCACGTGAAAGGAGCTGGGCCTGCCCAGAAATCATGCCCTGCTTAGTAACCAGGCCTGTGGCACGATGAAAACTGCAGAGTCTGATAGGGGGGAAGGGGGGGGCAGAAGGGCAGGAGGGTGGGAAGACAGAGAAGTTGGGAGGACCTCAAAACAGATCTTCACACATTTCACCACTTCCACCACGGGACCCTTCCATTATCTGGTAAGACAAAGAAGTTGGGAGGAAATCAAAACAGATCTTCACATTTCGCCACTTCCACCACGGGGCTACTTCCGTTATTGACGTACACTCGTCACCACCGGAATCGCCGACATCCTTCGCCTGCAGCAATCGCCCGGTGTCGCCTCGACTACCGCAACTCCCGGCGTGGGTCGATCTTCATCGAGTAGCCTCGAGAAACCATCTCGTCTCCATTGTCCTCGGCACCTGTCATCCTCGGCTAGAGTCACGTTGCCAGCAAGGCTCAGCATTGCATGCACAATAGACTCTCGATTATCCGCGCTAATGACGGTGGGGACAGCCACGGACAATTCAGAATCGCGGATAAACCAAACATTGTACGCGTGCTCAGTGATAACACTTTCTTCCTCCCGCGCAAGAAGAATCTAAGTGGATAGCAGAGCCACGCCAATCAAAATCAATCAAACTCCGCCCACTGTTGTAAAGATATGCAAATACTGTACTGTAGAGGCGATCGCGTGGATTTCGGTATAACCGGAGCAACATATTTGTTTTGGTTTAATCACTTGGCTCGTAATAAAAAACAATTCCAAGAATGCTAACTGTTTTTAATTTATTAATTTGGGCTGAAGGGAAAACCCACGAGTTATTAATTTATTTCAAAATCTCAGGTACGTGGTCAATCCGCAAATCGGATAAACAGCACGCGGATAATCGAGAGTCTGCTGTATTTATTTTCGGTTGTCCACCATATCCACCATGTCCGCCACCCTGCCGCCACAGTTCATGGTAGAACTCTCCGCAGCGCAACTCACAACACAATCGCTGCAGCATGGACCAGGACCGTCACTGTCAGACGTTGATTTTGTTGTTGTTGTTGTTCCAGTCCTCTCCGGCTCGAAGACTCCACCGCCGCATGCACGCGCAGCAGTAATTCTGCGTCTACTTTTAAGGGACGATTAAAGGCTCCCTGTCTCTTTCGCCGAGGCTTTCGAACGAAACTGGGTTTTGGCTCCCGCACCTCAAGAGTTACGGGCACATTTTTTTCAGTCCGTAGACAAAAACATTGCGTGTGCGTGCGCGTTATAAAGTGTGCATTATTACCAGGCCAGAGAAGAGCGTTACGTGGATCAGCGGGGCAAACAAACGGTGGACAACTAAAGCCTTCATCCGATGCGTTGGTCACAGTTGATGTTGCACCCATTCATTTGCGATTTATATATTTTTTCTCGGTGTCTCTGAAAACGATCGCCAACATGGTATGGTGTTTGGGCGTGACACCCCTTTCGAATTTTTGCCTGCCTTTAGCAGGTGTTTAAGTGCACACACTCATTTTCTCAACACCATCATCATGCCAGTAGTATTATTCCTGATAAATGCATGTCCTGAAAGTATTCATATCCCCATTTCTAATTTATCAGGTTTACAGTTCATATTTGTTTTTTATATTTTTCCCAGCACCCACTGAAGTCGATGAATGGTGTAAACGTGGGCGCGTGTGTGTGCGTGAAAGACACAGCAGCAGAAGCAGTGAAGTCATGCATCGGTTGGCCAACACTGAGGTTAAAATACTTTACTGTGGAATGCATCTGTTAAGAATAGCAGTGGTGTGACCTATCAGGACACAGAGGCACATATCACAGCACAACGATGCATATATACTCCACGTGTCAGGCAAACACGAACATCCCACAGGGACATAAGCCGAGAACACGAAGACACCGATTTCCACCAAAAAGTCTTTGGGGTTTGCCGCACCACGATCACTGCGGCGCTTCATGCCGTGACGGAAAGATAATTATCGGCGCGCAAGGCTTGTCCGTGGGTCCGGCCTTCACCCCAAAACCAACCCCTGGGGGGCCCACATCGTGTCCTGCGCTCCACTGCGCAGTTGCATGACAGGGGTTGTCTCGCCCGCCGCTGAAAGGAGAATTGCCGCAGACAGCAGGTACGCGCGTCGTGAACCAATCCCACGGATACTTGTCACAGACAGCAGGTACACGCGTCGTGAACCAATCCCACGGAGAATTGTCACAGACAGCATGTACGCGCGTCACGAACCAATCCCACGGAGAATTGTCACAG
This sequence comes from Petromyzon marinus, assembly GCF_048934315.1. NCBI lineage: Eukaryota > Metazoa > Chordata > Hyperoartia > Petromyzontiformes > Petromyzontidae > Petromyzon > Petromyzon marinus. Next base: position 9,704,030 of record NC_133704.1, read on the forward strand.
ACAGCAGGTACGCGCGTCGTGAACCAATCCCACGGAGAATTGTCACAGACAGCAGGTACGCGCGTCGTGAACCAATCCCACGGATACTTGTCACAGACAGCAGGTACACGCGTCGTGAACGAATCCCACGGAGAATTGTCACAGACAGCATGTACGCGCGTCGTGAACCAATCCCACGGAGAATTGTCGCAGACAGCAGGTACACGCGTCGTGAACCAATCCCACGGATAATTGTCGCAGACAGCAGGTACGCGCGTCGTGAACGAATCCCACGGAGAATTGTCACAGACAGCATGTACGCGCGTCGTGAACCAATCCCACGGAGAATTGTCGCAGACAGCAGGTACACGCGCCGCGAACCAATCCCACGGAGAATTGTCACAGACAGCAGGTACGCGCGTCGTGAACCAATCCCACGGAGAATTGTCACAGACAGCAGGTACGCGCGTCGTGAACCAATCCCACGGATACTTGTCACAGACAGCAGGTACACGCGTCACGAACCAATCCCACGGATAATTGTCGCAGACAGCAGGTACACGCGTCGCGAATCAATCCCACGAATACTTGTCACAGACAGCAGGTACACGCGTCGTGAACCAATCCCACGAATACTTGTCACAGACAGCAGGTACACGCGTCGTGAACCAATCCCACGAATACTTGTCACAGACAGCAGGTACACGCGTCGCGAATCAATCCCACGGATAATTGTCGCAGACAGCAGGTACACGCGTCACGAACCAATCCCACGGAGAATTGTCACAGACAGCATGTACGCGCGTCGTGAACCAATCCTACGGAGAATTGTCACAGACAGCAGGTACACGCGTCACGAACCAATCCCACGGAGAATTGTCACAGACAGCAGGTACGCGCGCCGTCAACCAATCCAACGAATAACAACGCATCGCAGACACACACACAAACAATTCAGGATAGTGGCACCACAAATGAACAAAACAAAAACGTCGCTGGCATTGCGGAAATAAGAGTGGAACCTCCATCATCGTCGTCGTGGTCTGAGGCACAGCATCTCAACTTTGCATCTGGTCACTGTAGCTGATAAATAACAGCTGACACATTTAAATGGGGGGGGGGGGGGGGAGACATTAGCATCGAAATCTCAGACCGCATTCTCGGCACAAACGGATGCACCGTTTCCCAAAATGCCGCATTGAATATGGATCCCCCATCCCTCCCCGAAACTACTTTCATATCAAAGCAAATTCGGTAGCATTCTTTAAAATAAGCATGCTGAGCCGGTGAATGTAGCCTACATAAATAATGCTCATCCCAGCACATCCCTGCACATCCAAACTTCGCGTTCCCAATCTACAATAGAGGTATAAAGCCACGTGTGGTCAAGACTGAGTGCAGCACTGTCGCTGTGTCCAGCAGTGAATAGGCAATGACCCATGGTGACAGTGAAGGTGATGACACTTTATTTAACCGGGGCGGGATACCATTGGAGATTCAATCTCACACGAAAGTGGCTATGCAACCTCGAAACTCTGCCCTACACCGTGCCACTATCATCCACTGCAGCGCCCTATTTTGTTCGCGCAGGAGACCACCCAGGAGTTAGAGAGGCTGCTCCGAACCATCCGTCCTTCCCTGCCTCAAAAACGCAATTACAATTACCCTCATTAAAAAGTAACTAATGACTGCATTCATTAAGGTAATTAACTCATGAACTTGATAGATTACTTAATGATGCGCACCTGCGGGCAAGCCCACCCCAGCAGAGATCCTGCACTTGAGTCCTGCACACGTACGGAGGTGCAAACCGCTCCCTACATTTCCTTCCAAGGCCCTATGCCACATCCCAAACCAAGTTTGGGACTTTCTCTGCACACTACCTGCCCACACCCCCATCTCGCCCCCCCCCCCCCCCACTTCATGGCCCTGCTGTCCTACTGCTAGCCCCCAAAAAACAACAGCACGCACCAGGCAATTGAGAGAATGAAACCAACGTGACAACAGCCAATCACTCCATGTCGTATCTCGACAGGGAAAGGCCCGTGGTTTATGACGCATGCCCCTGTGCACATTTTGTTTTGTGCATTTGGCCTCGGTGTCGTCTCTGCGCACTGATGCCACTTAAATTTGTATTTTGTATCGAATGAAACCACGTCGTTATTATTAATTTATTTTTTTTGTTTCTCTCTCCAGCATTTCGAGCAATGATGCTGGATATCCACACAGGACGTTGAGATGTGCGGCAGGGGGTTCTAGGGGCTTGTGGCGGGGTGGGGGTGAGACAAAAAAAATGCTTTCACCGGTGCGCTCGATTATAAATTGCTGCCCGAAATCTCATCAGCAACGTCACCGGCAGATGCCACCATGGGCATTGCAGGGCGCGCGGACGGGCACTCTTTGCTGAATGCTAATGTGTCGAGAGGCAGTGCACGCGGCGTTTTGGAGAGGGCACAGTCGCGGCTTCCCGGCACCGGCGTACCTGTTTCTCTACCCTGTTGCGTTTCTGAATCGTTGTTTGTTCGTTGTCCTTCCATCCCCCCCACACCACGCCGCACCTCCGATTGGCGGCGGTCGGCTACTTACTGCGCGAAAGAAGTTCAACATGCGTGCGTATACATTCCGCGGTCACCAACCATCCGGCGGGCGCATTCAATTGACATTGGCTTAATTTGTGAATGAATAGTTTTTTTTTGTTTTATTTGGGAGAGGAGTAGGAGGACGGGGATTGGCTGAGGCAATTGTCTGGGCGAGCGAACCTTCGAGAAGGGGGGCAAGGGACGGCTTGGAGGGAAGAGGACATTCGAGCATCAAGAACCGAAGCCCGTGGCCGAGGAAGAGTGCTGGTGTCCACAGTAAAGGCTCTTAGTGAAGCTATGACACGCGTCGGCGTCACTACACGCACATATAAATAAACGTGTCGACACACAAACGGAGTCAATCCAACTGTGGTCACAACACTTGGCAAGCAGTCAGAAGGCCGTGAATTCAGTTACTGGCCGAGGGGTCCACCCCCCTCGCCGCCACTCAGCCAACCTCCTCTCTGGGCGTCAATAAAACACAAATCGCTTTGTGTGATGAAAACAGGGGACGGTGGCCTTTGCATATCGCTGGGACTGCGCCATGGGAATGTAGAATTTCAGCCTCTGGCTCCGGGGTCACCCAATAAGGATGAGCTTCTACTATCCCCTCCCACCCCATCGCTCATTTGAGCAAGGATATACTTTTAATTTACTATTAAATAAATTCATATTGTACAGCATTCAAGAAAAAATTACATTGTCAAAGTACAGGGTGCTTACAATATTTTTGGGAATTTGTACACAAGCACAAAAAAAATAAAGGCGCCACATTTGCAAACAACGCTGCCCTTATTCTGTTGCATAAAACAAACATATAATCATAATAATTTAGAATTATTTGGCACCTTTCACCAATGTCTCGAGTGGGCTAATGCTTCAGCCAATTAAAAAGAAGCATGATTAAAACGCTATTCGGTTAACGTAATTGTACTGCTTGCACAGTGATACAACGTTGATGGAAAATATGTAAATGTTCATTTTTGCGCGTGGGGTGGCAGCAATATGTTAAATGCCAAGGTCGAGGTTTGGTAGCCACGAGAGGCCATGTAACAGCGGTAAAAAAAAACACCGTCTGCTTTGTATACTGGTGCTGGCTTTGGCAGTCGCACATAAAGTAAATTGCTCGACTGTAATGGGAAGATGATACCCATCCACGTACGTGCAGCAAGAGCTTTGATTAATGATGCCGCTCGTGTAATAGACGCGAGAGAAACGCAGGACTCATTCGCCGCCCTTCATCACCAATCAACAAATGACGTCCGAAAGTGAATGCGATATCGGTGTGTGCATCCACACGTGACTATGGTGCTGCTTCCATCAAACATCTTAAACAAACGTTGAACTTTAAAACATGCAATTAAAATAGCACGCAAATATTTTATTTCATTTCGGCCAATCTAATTGGGGCTTTTTTTTCTTTCCATTGCCACGTGCATTTTTTTTCTCTCCCAAAAACAGGGAAGTGTTGCAAATCAACCCATCAGATGAACAACATGCGGTAGAGGATGACAATATAATTACCCACTCACAATAAACAGATCAGTGCGAAGCGATCTGAGTAACAAGAATGACCGCTTACAGTTAATCGCTTCAGGGTCATCAGCGGGCAACTTCCCCCTGCTGCCCTACTCGTTTCCAAGAAAAGAAAAAAAACTCAAAACAATTGTGATTTATTATTAGAACACTGACAGGCCACTGCTGTTAGTCAATTGCACTTGCTGGATGAATTGCCACACTTACGGACACGGGAGTGCAGTTCAGCTCTGAAAGTGTTGAATACGTACGAGAGAGATTCCCGAGCTCAAATGAGCATCAACGCGGTGGTTCGTACGTTCTGTTTACAACCCTGAGGCAGCGTTGGACAATTCCACAATCCCTTGGTGGGTGGCGTCAATTTTAATCCATAGGCTAAGCCACTGTTGACTTCCCCACGAAGTGAGAGTTATTTTATCGACCCCGGAGGGATGCTAGGCTGAGCCATCCCCCAACCACCATGATTGAACTCGCAGCCTTTCAATTGTGAGTCGCTCACTCTACCCCCCACCCCGAGTGACCTGGCCTGACAAAAATGAATAGACACATAGAGTGTACACGATGGGTGGTGTCTGATTTGGACGTGCACTTCTCCACCCAACCCCCCTTCACCAAACCCACATTGACCATCGTGGTGAAATATGTCCCAAAAACACCAATAGTGACTGGGAAGACGTTCGTCCAGTAGTTGATTGACAAAGAACTAACAAACACACTACTTTTGATTTAAAGCTTTCGTGACTGCAGTAATTCATATTCTTAGTTTTTTCGGTAAAGTCACGTTGTTATTTTGTTGTTTCTCTTCAACGTGACTTTACCGAAAAAACTAAGAATATGAAACACACTACTGTTAAACAAAGTTATATGCGCTTAGAGTTTCCTGGCTGGCTGCTTAGCTGGGCTACTCTCCACCCCCAAGAAAGTTTTAGTGGCTGCTGCGGGCCGTTGCGACCGCAACTCGCGGGGTAACTGGCGACACGGCGGAAGAAGTTCGTAGCGAAGAGGTGCGAGTAACAGGTACAGGAGACTGGCATGGGTTCATTTTAAGATTGGGTAAACTTTTAAATGTGCGCTCCTAGTAGTTGTGATTCTTTCTGTCGAGCTATTTTTTTCAGAAGCGACCTGGCCACAAATCGTAGCTCAACGAAGTAACTTATCGTCATGTGGTCACTTATATCAGTCAAATACTCGAAATATTCTGGCGAAAAAATTACTTGGTGCGGCCTGTAAAGCATCGCCACTCTCCCGAGTGCACCGAGTACTTATTTGAGGCTGAGTCGACCTAGGGGAGGCCGAGGACCGGTTCGGATAATCGTTCCTGGTGTTTGGTGGCCGTGAGCGAGAATCGAACTCGGGGTCGTCGGGTTCGTAGCGCAGCCGTCGTGAACCGCCAAACTCCCCACGAATATCCCGCACCTCCGATCGGCGCGTTCGGCTACGTACGGTGCGAAAGAAGTGCAACATGAATACACAACCAATAAACGCACGCGCACTTGACATGTAAGGTAGGTTGAACAACAACAACAAAACGGCTATGAACAAACGAACGTTATTCATTGGAGCTGAGAGTATCTTCGCATTCCGAGGTGGCTACTGTCCACCGTGAAGGTTGCGAGTTCGATTGACGGTGCAGCGCGCCACTCGTGTTGCTCACGGGTGAATGGATTGCGACCCAAGCCTCCGCCTGTGCATTTGCACCCAGCGCGATTCACAGTCTCCTTGGCGATGAATATTGGTTGGTTCTTTCGGTAAAGTCACGTAGATAGAAAATACAACTAAAATAATAATAATAATGGGGATGGGTGGCGGTGTCGGGCGCCTAACAACGTGCGCGCAGTGGTACTAAACAATAAGCTATTTTATTTTTGCTTCTAAAATTTTCCCCACTGCAAGATGCGTCTCTCGCGGTGCCAATTTTTTTTTTTCATCAGCCCGGCTGTTTTGCCGCACGATCTCACCGGGCCCTTACCGCGAGCCATTTTACTCGACGCAAAAAAAATTCGTCTCGGCGGTAACATCGACGTCGAGGGTGGAGGGGTGCGGTGCAATTTTGCTCATTAATAATCATAATGCTAATTCCAGTGATTAAAGCGCCCTTGAACAATCGTGCTCATGGCATTCCAGAGCCTGCCACGAAGTAAACGTCGCGCTGTGGAATAGTCCGCCATCGACGTGGCCGAGGTTACTCAAGGAAAGGGCCTATCACACGACGGCCTCTAAAACTCCACAACCCCCGCGTTTGGACTCGTTTTGTCCTTCCCCCGACCACGACTCTCTTGCTCCTGCACGGGAACCGCGGGTGGTGGCTTTTTGAGGCTCCAGTGCCACCTGGAATTGTAAGTCCATCTTTGTGCCCCCTCTTTCTCTGTCTCCGCTCTGAGTCAAATGCGATTTGCCTGAAACGTCAGCCTATTGTTGTATATGTGTGTACTGCAGCAGCTGGGCTATCCGAATATTTGAGTCGTGGATGACTGCCAATTATCCCATCCAATATACGCGACAAATAGGATATTACGAAAAGAGTGGGATAAGAATCTCACCTCTGTTCTCACTTGTTCCCGCCTGTGCCAAAGTGCAATTGATGAAGACACATTTACAAACCAATAAATATTCATAAAATACCTAATGTATGTTGTAAATGTTCATCGTAATATATATTATTGCCTTTAAAAACGCTGCCAAAACGAAATACCGGATCTACACATTTGCTTGTAAACGTGGCCAATAACCATCGCACTATTCCTGTAAAATGTAATAAATTTTCACAGATTGACATGGAAACGTAACACGAATTTATAAATACGTGCAGAGGAATGGAATGTTAATGCACTGCACAAAAAAACACTTGCACCTATTAAGCTTTGTTTTATATTAAAATCACAACACAAAGCCATCCCTTGAAAGTGATGGCAAGGTGAAAGCAAAACACACACACACACAACATGAAACATCAACATTTAAAACAGCATGAGTGATGGAAGGTCTGAACTAAAGCAGTCATAAGCAGTAGATAATATTTGGTCTTTAGTCTAGATCAGTGGTTCTTAACCTGGGGGTGCACGCATTTCCCAGGGTGTAGCGAGACATGGCCAGATTATTTTAGAAGGTAAATCATCGAAAACACGTGAGTACAACTCCCTTATTTCACCAATGCTCTGTGTTTATTAAAATGATACATGTTGTAACGATTAAAAACCAAAGGGATGCAGGCTGCAGTAAAGAATAAGAACCACCGCTCCAGGATCACTGATCCTAACTCCAGTCATCTCGAGTCCACACGATACAGCTTTCAGTAACCCCGCTCTCCCTACCTCTGAGCCACGCCTCCATCCCCCCGGCAGCAGCAGCAGCTTTCCGTGGTTACCAACCATCAGGTGCGTGCAGTGAGCACCGGCTTAATTTATGGGCAGAAAGGATTGGTTGAACCGCCTCCATCAGCGCACCTCCGATCAGCACAGGTTGCCTACGTACGGTGCGAATGCAGTTCAACATACATAGGTACATATACAAGGGCGGAGCCAGGATTTTCAGGTAACGGGGGGAGGGGGAGGGCAACCCCTCCATCAAAGAAAAATGATAGAGAAGTTGTGAGTAAGTAAGGTAGTTGTTAGTAAGGAGTTGTTAGTAAGTAAGGAGTTGTTAGTAAGTAAGGAGTTGTTAGTAAGGAGTTGTTAGTAAGTAAGGAGTTGTGAGTAGGTAAGGAGTTGTTAGTAAGTAAGGAGTTGTTAGTGAGTAAAGAGTTGTTAGTAAGTAAGGAGTTGTTAGTGAGTAAAGAGTTGTTAGTAAGGAGTTGTTAGTAAGTAAGGAGTTGTCAGTAAGGAGTTGTCCCTTGCTTTTTATTCGACGCGTGTGCGGCGATGGCGCAGCCATCGATCGAGGGTCGAATTCGTACCGCGTTGTGTGATCGGCATCGCGCTCACTGAAGGTGTCGATGCCTTCAGGGAAGTCGTGGACTCTGTATACGCAACTGCGCACAAGTCTGTGCGTCGCTTATAACTGATGTGCCGTTACTTATTGCCGATTATGGACTCAGACTATTGTCCTATCATCTCATAGAGTCCCTGGCACGTAATAATAATATGCTACACAGTGGCAGTGGGGGTCGCAAAATGCGTATTTATTACTAATAAACCCCAATGATCCAACCGAAATTAGGGATTTCGATCGGATCATTGGGGGGGGGGGCACGTGCCTCCCCCCCCCCCCCCCACCACTGGCTCCGCCAGTGTACATATACATACAGCGATCGCCAACCATCCAGCAGGTGCATTCAATTGAGAGTAGCTTCAATTGTGTACGAACAGATAAAAGTGATAATAAAAAAATTTAAGTGGATTGCCAGAGAGATTCGTGAGGACTGGAGTGGAGAAATTCCGCTCTGGACGTGAGCGGCGAGAGCGAGCTGGATGTGTGAATGATAACCTGAGCTCAGGTAGCTTTTCATCGGTACCGTGGCTCACGTGGGACCCATAACAGAGCCGCCCACAGCTGCTTTAAACGTGATCTCGCCTTTATAAATCACTCGCAACGGACACAAAGGTAAATGCTCTGGATACCAACCTAACCACCCTTTAGATACAAAAAAATATATAATTCTCTTTTCAGGATATATTTATTGCTCTATTTTAAAAACCACTCCTTCGCTGTGATTAATGGCTGTCCGGACGAACAGAATGTCTTAAGTAAATAGGTGAGCATGTGAATAATGGCTTTCGTGATATATCTCAACGGTGGTATAGCTCCCAGCTCGTGCCAAATTGGAGTCCTCAATTTGACAGCGTCATAAATATTACTTTAATACCTCGGAATGCAACATATTGTTTGTGCTTGTTTGTGAGCAAACTTACCAGTGGGTTAGGATAAATAACAATGTTTTTTTGTTGTTGTTGTTGCCTCTCCAACATAAATACATGCTTGGTTTGTATTTGTAGGGAACAGTGACCATTGTCTTGATTAAAATGCATTGAGTTATAGTCGCAGGCGATATGTTTTATAAAGACTCAATTTATTTCAAAATGTGATCTGGTGTTGGCCTTTTGCCGCACAATGAACCAGTTTTGGTCACGTGATCAGCCTCATGCTAAATTAACCACAGCCCTGGTCTGAGAGCAACGGAGCACGATGAACATTGAACCACAGTGGAGTAACTATGTACGCTTCGAAAACAGGGCCTCGAGTGCCCAAACGGTTTGAACTTTTTTAGAAATGTGCGTAAGCTTAGCATTGTCCCAAATCTTATTTTATGTAAGGGATTTATTCGAGAAAATGTGTGGGAATTCCGTGAGTATTCCCACAAAGATGGTGAAGACCACCCTCATGTCCGCCATCAGTCACGTCCACACGCAACAACAACAACAACGACGCCAAGAAGACACGCCATTGGTGACATCATCACAACGCTTGTGCCAGGCCAGATGCACCTTGAGGCCACGTGAAGTATTGAAGGTGGCAGGAGGCCAATGAGACAGACTCCAGTGACATGGATTGACCAGGCGAGATGACTGGCAAGATACACCTCCTGTGCTCCCCACTGTGCCAACTTGCTGCGTTTTAGCCACCCTGTGCTCCGCTAGTTGTTGTGAGCGTTGTTCCCCCAACCCCTCGAAGTTGTTGGAGGATGACTGCCTCCAACTTGCCAGCAGCGTCCTTCACAATCCTCCTCCACAAAGGTCGATCTTGACAAAACCAGTACCAGTCATAGTAAAGTCCAATCAGCTCCACATCCTTCTGTACCGCATCAGCCGATCTCGTCTACCGCTCATGTCATGCCCGTTTAGCCCCCTCTATCCAGCAAAAACAGAATCTTCTTGGGCATGCGGTGTCTGGGCATGCAAAGCAGCCTCGCCTGACGGAGGAACTCACTGATGGAAGTTCAAGGAACCGTGAGCTCCTCAAACAAACCAGCCTGCTTAAACCCAAGATTGATCGCAGGCAAACCATTCTGAATGTTTCAAAACCGACACAGAATGTTCCCTCAGAGGGGTCCACGGTTCACAGGCATAGAGGAGGGAGGGCATGACTGTGGCTGAGAAACCCGTATGGAGAAATAGGAGTGAGGTCTTCTCTGCCAAACCGGAGCTGGTTATAAGCACACTGCCCAGCTATTGTGTTGTCCTCCCCCCGCACCTCCGATTAGCGCGGATTCCTTACGTACCGTGCGAAAGAAGTTAAACTTACGTACGTATGGAAAATTTCCCACTCTCTCCACAACTGCCCCACCACTAATGGGGAAATTAAGGGGTGGAGTATTTGATGACATGAAATACCCAAGCAGGTGTTTTGTTTTTGTAAGGCTGATTGGAGAACCCCCATCTATTAGAACAGGGGTCAGCAAGTACAATGATAAGAAGATATATTTTTTTCGAATTTGGTCATTAAAAAAAACTCGATATTTCAAGGGCCGCAGTGCAATCTGAATACGAGACGGTGATCCCTAATAAATAACGCCACGAAGCAGCTCTGGAGCCACAGATTGCTGATCCGAGCCCATGGTAAACTGAGCTCCCGTGGTAAATTGAACTTCCATGGTAAACTGGACTCCCATGGTAAACTGGACTCCCATGGTAAACTGGACTTTCATGGTAAACTGGACTCCCATGGTAAACTGGACTCCCATGGTAAACTGGACTTTCATGGTAAACTGGACTCCCATGGTAAACTGGACTTTCATGGTAAACTGGACTCCCATGGTAAATTGGACTCCCATGGTAAACTGGACTTTCATGGTAAATTGAACTTCCATGGTAAACTGGACTCCCATGGTAAACTGGACTCCCATGGTAAACTGGACTTTCATGGTAAACTGGACTCCCATGGTAAACTGGACTCCCATGGTAAACTGGACTTTCATGGTAAACTGGATTCCCATGGTAAACTGGACTCCCATGGTAAACTTGACTTTCATGGTAAACTGGACTTTCATGGTAAACTGGACTTTCATGGTAAATTGAACTTCCATGATAAACTGGACTCCCATGGTAAACTGGACTCCCATGATAAACTGGACTTTCATGGTAAACTGGACTCCCATGGTAAACTGGACTCCCATGGTAAACTGGACTTTCATGGTAAACTGGACTCCCATGGTAAACTGGACTCCCATGGTAAACTGGACTTTCATGGTAAACTGGACTCCCATGGTAAACTGGACTCCCATGGTAAAATGGACTTTCATGGTGAACTGGACTCCCATGGTAAACTGGACTTTCATGGTAAACTGGACTCCCATGGTAAACTGGACTTTCATGGTAAACTGGACTTTCATGGTAAACTGGACTCCCATGGTAAACTGGACTCCCATGGTAAACTGGACTTTCATGGTGAACTGGACTCCCATGGTAAACTGGACTTTCATGGTAAACTGGACTTTCATGGTAAATTGAACTTCCATGGTAAACTGGACTTTCATGGTAAACTGGACTCCCATGGTAAACTGGACTTTCATGGTAAACTGGACTCCCATGGTAAACTGGACTCCCATGGTAAACTGGACTTTCATGGTGAACTGGACTCCCATGGTAAACTGGACTTTCATGGTAAACTGGACTTTCATGGTAAATTGAACTTCCATGGTAAACTGGACTTTCATGGTAAATTGAACTTCCATGGTAAACTGGACTCCCATGGTAAACTGGACTCCCATGGTAAACTGGACTTTCATTGTAAACTGGACTCCCATGGTAAACTGGACTCTCATGGTAAACTGGACTTTCATGGTAAACTGGACTCCCATGGTAAACTGGACTTTCATGGCAAACTGGACTCCCATGGTAAACTGGACTCCCATGGTAAACTGGACTTTCATGGTGAACTGGACTCCCATGGTAAACTGGACTTTCATGGTAAACTGGACTTTCATGGTAAATTGAACTTCCATGGTAAACTGGACTCCCATGGTAAACTGCACTCCCATGGTAAACTGGACTTTCATGGTAAACTGGACTTTCATGGTAAATTTAACTTCCATGGTAAACTGGACTCCCATGGTAAACTGGACTTTCATGGTAAACTGGACTCCCATGGTAAACTGGACTGCCATGGTAAACCGGACTTTCATGGTAAACTGGACTCCCATGGTAAACTGGACTCCCATGGTAAACTGGACTTTCATGGTAAACTGGACTCCCATTGTAAACTGGACTCCCATGGTAAACTGGACTTTCATGGTAAACTGGACTCCCATGGTAAACTGGACTTTCATGGTAAACTGGACTCCCATGGTAAATTGAACTTCCATGGTAAACTGGACTCCCATGGTAAACTGGACTCCCATGGTAAACTGGACTTTCATGGTAAACTGGACTCCCATGGTAAATTGGACTCCCATGGTAAACTGGACTTTCATGGTAAATTGAACTTCCATGGTAAACTGGACTCCCATGGTAAACTGGACTCCCATGGTAAACTGGACTTTCATGGTAAACTGGACTCCCATGGTAAACTGGACTCCCATGGTAAACTGGACTTTCATGGTGAACTGGACTCCCAGGGTAAACTGGACTTTCATGGTAAACTGGACTTTCATGGTAAATTGAACTTCCATGGTAAACTGGACTCCCATGGTAAACTGGACTCCCATGGTAAACTGGACTTTCATGGTAAACTGGACTCCCATGGTAAACTGGACTCCCATGGACTCCCATGGTAAACTGGACTCCCATGGTAAACTGGACTTTCATGGTAAACTGGACTCCCATGGTAAACTGGACTCCCATGGTAAAATGGACTTTCATGGTAAACTGGACTTTCATGGTAAATTTAACTTCCATGGTAAACTGGACTCCCATGGTAAACTGGACTCTCATGGTAAACTGGACATCCATGGTAAACTGCACTCCCATGGTAAACTGGACTCCCATGGTAAACTGGAATTTCATGGTAATTTGAACTCCCATGGTAAACTGGACTCCCATGGTAAACTGGACTTTCATGGTAAACTGGACTCCCATGGTAAATTGGATTCCCATGGTAAACTGGACTTTCATGGTAAATTGAACTTCCATGGTAAACTGGACTCCCATGGTAAACTGGACTCCCATGGTAAACTGGACTTTCATGGTAAACTGGACTCCCATGGTAAACTGGACTCCCATGGTAAACTTGACTTTCATGGTGAACTGGACTCCCATGGTAAACTGGACTTTCATGGTAAACTGGACTTTCATGGTAAATTGAACTTCCATGGTAAACTGGACTCCCATGGTAAACTGGACTCCCATGGCAAACTGGACTTTCATGGTAAACTGGACTCCCATGGTAAATTGGACTCCCATGGTAAACTGGACTTTCATGGTAAATTGAACTTCCATGGTAAACTGGACTCCCATGGTAAACTGGACTCCCATGGTAAACTGGACTTTCATGGTAAACTGGACTCCCATGGTAAACTGGACTCCCATGGTAAACTGGACTTTCATGGTAAATTGGACTCCCATGGTAAACTGGACTCCCATGGTAAACTGGACTTTCATGGTAAACTGGACTCCCATGGTAAACTGGACTTTCATGGTAAACTGGACTTCCATGGTAAACTGGACTCGCATGGTAAACTGCACTTTCATGGTAAACTGGACTCCCATGGTAAACTGGACTCCCATAAATTGAACTTCCATGGTAAACTGGACTCCCATGGTAAACTGGACTCCCATGGTAAAATGGACTTTCATGGTGAACTGGACTCCCATGGTAAACTGGACTTTCATGGTAAACTGGACTTTCATGGTAAATTGAACTTCCATGGTAAACTGGACTTTCATGGTAAATTGAACTTCCATGGTAAACTGGACTCCCATGGTAAACTGGACTCCCATGGTAAACTGGACTTTCATGGTAAACTGGACTCCCATGGTAAACTGGACTCCCATGGTAAACTGGACTTTCATGGTAAACTGGACTCCCATGGTAAACTGGACTTTCATGGTAAACTGGACTTTCATGGTAAACTGGACTTTCATGGTAAACTGGACTTTCATGGTAAACTGGACTCCCATGGTAAACTGGACTCCCATGGTAAACTGGACTTTCATGGTAAACTGGACTCCCATGGTAAACTGGACTCCCATGGTAAACTGGACTTTCATGGTGAACTGGACTCCCATGGTAAACTGGACTTTCATGGTAAACTGGACTTTCATGGTAAACTGGACTCCCATGGTAAACTGGACTCCCATGGTAAGCTGGACTCCCATGGTAAACTGGACTTTCATGGTGAACTGGACTCCCATGGTAAACTGGACTTTCATGGTAAACTGGACTTTCATGGTAAATTGAACTTCCATGGTAAACTGGACTCCCATGGTAAACTGGACTCCCATGGAAAACTGGACTTTCATGGTAAACTGGACTCCCATGGTAAACTGGACTCCCATGGACTCCCATGGTAAACTGGACTCCCATGGTAAACTGGACTCCCATGGTAAACTGGACTTTCATGGTAAACTGGACTTTCATGGTAAATTTAACTTCCATGGTAAACTGGACTCCCAGGGTAAACTGGACTCCCATGGTAAACTGGACATCCATGGTAAACTGCACTCCCATGGTAAACTGGACTCCCATGGTAAACTGGACTTTCATGGTAAATTGAACTTCCATGGTAAACTGGACTCCCATGGTAAACTGGACTCCCATGGTAAACTGGACTTTCATGGTAAACTGGACTCCCATGGTAAATTGGACTCCCATGGTAAACTGGACTTTCATGGTAAATTGAACTTCCATGGTAAACTGGACTCCCATGGTAAACTGGACTCCCATGGTAAACTGGACTTTCATGGTAAACGGGACTCCCATGGTAAACTGGACTCCCATGGAAAACTGGACTTTCATGGTAAATTGGACTCCCATGGTAAACTGGACTCCCATGGTAAACTGGACTTTCATGGTGAACTGGACTCCCATGGTAAACTGGACTTTCATGGTAAACTGGACTTTCATGGTAAATTGAACTTCCATGGTAAACTGGACTCCCATGGTAAACTGGACTCCCATGGTAAACTGGACTTTCATGGTAAACTGGACTCCCATGGTAAACTGGACATCCAAGGTAAACTGCACTCCCATGGTAAACTGGACTCCCATGGTAAACTGGACTTTCATGGTAAATTGAACTTCCATGGTAAACTGGACTCCCATGGTAAACTGGACTCCCATGGTAAACTGGACTTTCATGGTAAACTGGACTCCCATGGTAAATTGGACTCCCATGGTAAACTGGACTTTCATGGTAAATTGAACTTCCATGGTAAACTGGACTCCCATGGTAAACTGGACTCCCATGGTAAACTGGACTTTCATGGTAAACTGGACTCCCATGGTAAACTGGACTCCCATGGAAAACTGGACTTTCATGGTAAATTGGACTCCCATGGTAAACTGGACTCCCATGGTAAACTGGACTTTCATGGTGAACTGGACTCCCATGGTAAACTGGACTTTCATGGTAAACTGGACTTTCATGGTAAATTGAACTTCCATGGTAAACTGGACTCCCATGGTAAACTGGACTCCCATGGTAAACTGGACTTTCATGGTAAACTGGACTCCCATGGTAAACTGGACTCGCATGGTAAACTGCACTTTCATGGTAAACTGGACTCCCATGGTAAACTGGACTCCCATGGTAAACTGGACTTTCATGGTGAACTGGACTCCCATGGTAAACTGGGCTTTCATGGTAAACTGGACTTTCATGGTAAATTGAACTTCCATGGTAAACTGGACTCCCATGGTAAACTGGACTTTCATGGTAAACTGGACTCCCATGGTAAACTGGACTCCCATGGTAAACTGGACTTTCATGGTAAACTGGATTTTCATGGTAAACTGGACTCCCATGGTAAACTGGACTTTCATGGCAAACTGGACTCCCATGGTAAACTGGACTCCCATGGTAAACTGGACTTTCATGGTAAACTGGACTCCCATGGTAAATTGGACTCCCATGGTAAACTGGACTTTCATGGTAAATTGAACTTCCATGGTAAACTGGACTCCCATGGTAAACTGGACTCCCATGGTAAACTGGACTTTCATGGTAAACTGGACTCCCATGGTAAACTGGACTCCCATGGAAAACTGGACTTTCATGGTAAATTGGACTCCCATGGTGAACTGGACTCCCATGGTAAACTGGACTTTCATGGTAAACTGGACTTTCATGGTAAATTGAACTTCCATGGTAAACTGGACTCCCATGGTAAACTGGACTCCCATGGTAAACTGGACTTTCATGGTAAACTGGACTCCCATGGTAAACTGGACTCGCATGGTAAACTGCACTTTCATGGTAAACTGGACTCCCATGGTAAACTGGACTCCCATAAATTGAACTTCCATGGTAAACTGGACTCCCATGGTAAACTGGACTCCCATGGTAAACTGGACTTTCATGGTGAACTGGACTCCCATGGTAAACTGGGCTTTCATGGTAAACTGGACTTTCATGGTAAACTGGACTTTCATGGTAAATTGAACTTCCATGGTAAACTGGACTTCCATGGTAAACTGGACTCCCATGGTAAACTGGACTCCCATGGTAAACTGGACTTTCATGGTAAACTGGACTCCCATGGTAAACTGGACTCCCATGGTAAACTGGACTTTCATGGTAAACTGGACTCCCATGGTAAACTGGACTTTCATGGTAAACTGGACTCCCATGGTAAACTGGACTTTCATGGTAAACTGGACTTTCATGGTAAACTGGACTCCCATGGTAAACTGGACTTTCATGGTAAACTGGACTCCCATGGTAAACTGGACTCCCATGGTAAACTGTACTTTCATGGTGAACTGGACTCCCATGGTAAACTGGACTTTCATGGTAAACTGGACTTTCATGGTAAACTGGACTCCCATGGTAAACTGGACTTTCATGGTAAACTGGACTCCCATGGTAAACTGGACTCTCATGGTAAACTGGACTTTCATGGTAAACTGGACTCCCATGGTAAACTGGACTTTCATGGTAAACTGGACTCCCATGGTAAACTGGACTCCCATGGTAAACTGGACTTTCATGGTGAACTGGACTCCCATGGTAAACTGGACTTTCATGGTAAACTGGACTTTCATGGTAAATTGAACTTCCATGGTAAACTGGACTTCCATGGTAAACTGGACTCCCATGGTAAACTGGACTTTCATGGTAAACTGGACTTTCATGGTAAACTGGACTCCCATGGTAAACTGGACTTTCATGGTGAACTGGACTCCCATGGTAAACTGGACTTTCATGGTAAACTGGACTTTCATGGTAAACTGGACTCCCATGGTAAACTGGACTTTCATGGTAAACTGGACTCCCATGGTAAACTGGACTCCCATGGTAAACTGGACTTTCATGGTGAACTGGACTCCCATGGTAAACTGGACTTTCATGGTAAACTGGACTTTCATGGTAAACTGGACTCCCATAGTAAACTGGACTCCCATGGAAAACTGGACTCCCATGGTAAACTGGACTTTCATGGTAAACTGGACTTTCATGGTAAACTGGACTTTCATGGTAAATTGAACTTCCATGGTAAACTGGACTCCCATGGTAAACTGGACTCCCATGGTAAACTGGACTTTCATGGTAAACTGGACTCCCATGGTAAACTGGACTTTCATGGTGAACTGGACTCCCATGGTAAACTGGACTTTCATGGTAAACTGGACTTTCATGGTAAACTGGACTCCCATGGTAAACTGGACTTTCATGGTAAACTGGACTCCCATGGTAAACTGGACTCCCATGGTAAACTGGACTTTCATGGTGAACTGGACTCCCATGGTAAACTGGACTTTCATGGTAAACTGGACTTTCATGGTAAACTGGACTCCCATAGTAAACTGGACTCCCATGGTAAACTGGACTCCCATGGTAACCTGGACTTTCATGGTAAACTGGACTTTCATGGTAAACTGGACTTTCATGGTAAATTGAACTTCCATGGTAAACTGGACTCCCATGGTAAACTGGACTCCCATGGTAAACTGGACTTTCATGGTAAACTGGACTCCCATGGTAAACTGGACTCCCATGGACTCCCATGGTAAACTGGACTCCCATGGTAAACTGGACTTTCATGGTAAACTGGACTCCCATGGTAAACTGGACTCCCATGGTAAACTGGACTTTCATGGTAAACTGGACTCCCATGGTAAACTGGACTTTCATGGTAAACTGGACTTTCATGGTAAATTTAACTTCCATGGTAAACTGGACTCCCATGGTAAACTGAACTCCCATGGTAAACTGGACATCCATGGTAAACTGCACTCCCATGGTAAACTGGACTCCCATTGTAAACTGGACTTTCATGGTAAATTGAACTCCCATGGTAAACTGGACTTTCATGGTAAACTGGACTCCCATGGTAAACTGGACTCCCATGGTAAACTGGACTTTCATGGTAAACTGGACTCCCATGGTAAACTGGACTCCCATGGTAAACTGGACTTTCATGGTAAACTGGACTCCCATGGTAAACTGGACTCCCATGGTAAACTGGACTTTCATGGTGAACTGGACTCCCATGGTAAACTGGACTTTCATGGTAAACTGGACTTTCATGGTAAATTGAACTTCCATGGTAAACTGGACTTTCATGGTAAATTGAACTTCCATGGTAAACTGGACTCCCATGGTAAACTGGACTCCCATGGTAAACTGGACTCTCATGGTAAACTGGACTCTCATGGTAAACTGGACTTTCATGGTAAACTGGACTCCCATGGTAAACTGGACTTTCATGGTAAACTGGACTCCCATGGTAAACTGGACTCCCATGGTAAACTGGACTTTCATGGTGAACTGGACTCCCATGGTAAACTGGACTTTCATGGTAAACTGGACTTTCATGGTAAATTGAACTTCCATGGTAAACTGGACTTCCATGGTAAACTGGACTCCCATGGTAAACTGGACTCCCATGGTAAACTGGACTTTCATGGTAAACTGGACTCCCATGGTAAACTGGACTCTCATGGTAAACTGGACTTTCATGGTAAACTTGACTCCCATGGTAAACTGGACTTTCATGGTAAACTGGACTCCCATGGTAAACTGGACTCCCATGGTAAACTGGACTTTCATGGTGAACTGGACTCCCATGGTAAACTGGACTTTCATGGTAAACTGGACTTTCAATGTAAATTGAACTTCCATGGTAAACTGGACTCCCATGGTAAACTGGACTCCCATGGTAAACTGGACTTTCATGGTAAACTGGACTTTCATGGTAAATTTAACTTCCATGGTAAACTGGACTCCCATGGTAAACTGGACTCCCATGGAAACTGGACTTTCATGGTAAACTGGACTCCCATGGTAAACTGGACTCCCATGGTAAACTGGACTTTCATGGTAAACTTGACTCCCATTGTAAACTGGACTCCCATGGTAAACTGGACTTTCATGGTAAACTGGACTCCCATGGTAAATTGGACTCCCATGGTAAACTGGACTTTCATGGTAAATTGAACTTCCATGGTCACCTGGACTCCCATGGTAAACTGGACTCCCATGGTAAACTGGACTTTCATGGTAAACTGGACTCCCATGGTAAACTGGACTCCCATGGTAAACTGGACTTTCATGGTAAACTGGACTCCCATGGTAAACTGGACTCCCATAAATTGAACTTCCATGGTAAACTGGACTCCCATGGTAAACTGGACTCCCATGGTAAACTGGACTTTCATGGTAAACTGGACTGCCATGGTAAACTGGACTTTCATGGTAAACTGGACTTTCATGGTAAATTGAACTTCCATGGTAAACTGGACTTTCATGGTAAATTGAACTTCCATGGTAAACTGGACTCCCATGGTAAACTGGACTCCCATGCTAAACTGGACTTTCATGGTAAACTGGACTCCCATGGTAAACTGGACTCCCATGGTAAACTGGACTTTCATGGTAAACTGGACTCCCATGGTAAACTGGACTTTCATGGTAAACTGGACTCCCATGGTAAACTGGACTCCCATGGTAAACTGGACTTTCATGGTGAAATGGACTCCCATGGTAAACTGGACTTTCATGGTAAACTGGACTTTCATGGTAAATTGAACTTCCATGGTAAACTGGACTCCCATGGTAAACTGGACTTTCATGGTAAACTGGACTTTCATGGTAAACTGGACTCCCATGGTAAACTGGACTTTCATGGTAAACTGGACTCCCATGGTAAACTGGACTCCCATGGTAAACTTTACTCCCATGGTAAACTGGACTTTCATGGTGAACTGGACTCACATGGTAAACTGGACTTTCATGGTAAACTGGACTTTCATGGTAAATTGAACTTCCATGGTAAACTGGACTCCCATGGTAAACTGGACTTTCATGGTAAACTGGACTCCCATGGTAAACTGGACTCCCATGGTAAACTGGACTTTCATGGTAAACTGGACTCCCATGGTAAACTGGACTCCCATGGTAAACTGGACTTTCATGGTGAACTGGACTCCCATGGTAAACTGGACTTTCATGGTAAACTGGACTTTCATGGTAAATTGAACTTCCATGGTAAACTGGACTTTCATGGTAAATTGAACTTCCATGGTAAACTGGACTCCCATGGTAAACTGGACTCCCATGGTAAACTGGACTCTCATGGTAAACTGGACTCTCATGGTAAACTGGACTTTCATGGTAAACTGGACTCCCATGGTAAACTGGACTTTCATGGTAAACTGGACTCCCATGGTAAACTGGACTCCCATGGTAAACTGGACTTTCATGGTGAACTGGACTCCCATGGTAAACTGGACTTTCATGGTAAACTGGACTTTCATGGTAAATTGAACTTCCATGGTAAACTGGACTTCCATGGTAAACTGGACTCCCATGGTAAACTGGACTCCCATGGTAAACTGGACTTTCATGGTAAACTGGACTCCCATGGTAAACTGGACTCTCATGGTAAACTGGACTTTCATGGTAAACTTGACTCCCATGGTAAACTGGACTTTCATGGTAAACTGGACTCCCATGGTAAACTGGACTCCCATGGTAAACTGGACTTTCATGGTGAACTGGACTCCCATGGTAAACTGGACTTTCATGGTAAACTGGACTTTCAATGTAAATTGAACTTCCATGGTAAACTGGACTCCCATGGTAAACTGGACTCCCATGGTAAACTGGACTTTCATGGTAAACTGGACTTTCATGGTAAATTTAACTTCCATGGTAAACTGGACTCCCATGGGAAACTGGACTTTCATGGTAAACTGGACTCCCATGGTAAACTGGACTCCCATGGTAAACTGGACTCCCATGGTAAACTGGACTTTCATGGTAAACTTGACTCCCATTGTAAACTGGACTCCCATGGTAAACTGGACTTTCATGGTAAACTGGACTCCCATGGTAAATTGGACTCCCATGGTAAACTGGACTTTCATGGTAAATTGAACTTCCATGGTCACCTGGACTCCCATGGTAAACTGGACTCCCATGGTAAACTGGACTTTCATGGTAAACTGGACTCCCATGGTAAACTGGACTCCCATGGTAAACTGGACTTTCATGGTAAACTGGACTCCCATGGTAAACTGGACTCCCATAAATTGAACTTCCATGGTAAACTGGACTCCCATGGTAAACTGGACTCCCATGGTAAACTGGACTTTCATGGTAAACTGGACTGCCATGGTAAACTGGACTTTCATGGTAAACTGGACTTTCATGGTAAATTGAACTTCCATGGTAAACTGGACTTTCATGGTAAATTGAACTTCCATGGTAAACTGGACTCCCATGGTAAACTGGACTCCCATGCTAAACTGGACTTTCATGGTAAACTGGACTCCCATGGTAAACTGGACTCCCATGGTAAACTGGACTTTCATGGTAAACTGGACTCCCATGGTAAACTGGACTTTCATGGTAAACTGGACTCCCATGGTAAACTGGACTCCCATGGTAAACTGGACTTTCATGGTGAAATGGACTCCCATGGTAAACTGGACTTTCATGGTAAACTGGACTTTCATGGTAAATTGAACTTCCATGGTAAACTGGACTCCCATGGTAAACTGGACTTTCATGGTAAACTGGACTTTCATGGTAAACTGGACTCCCATGGTAAACTGGACTTTCATGGTAAACTGGACTCCCATGGTAAACTGGACTCCCATGGTAAACTTTACTCCCATGGTAAACTGGACTTTCATGGTGAACTGGACTCACATGGTAAACTGGACTTTCATGGTAAACTGGACTTTCATGGTAAATTGAACTTCCATGGTAAACTGGACTCCCATGGTAAACTGGACTCCCATGGCAAACTGGATTCCCATGGTAAACTGGACTTTCATGGTGAACTGGACTCCCATGGTAAACTGGACTTTCATGGTAAACTGGACTTTCATGGTAAATTGAACTTCCATGGTAAACTGGACTCCCATGGTAAACTGGACTTTCATGGTAAACTGGACTCCCATGGTAAACTGGACTCCCATGGTAAACTGGACTTTCATGGTAAACTGGACTCCCATGGTAAACTGGACTCCTATGGTAAACTGGACTCCCATGGTAAACTGGACTTTCATGGTAAATTGAACTTCCATGGTAAACTGGACTCCCATGGTAAACTGGACTTTCATGGTAAACTGGACTCCCATGGTAAACTGGACTCCCATGGTAAACTGGACTCCCATGGTAAACTGGACTTTCATGGTAAACTGGACTCCCATGGTAAACTGGACTCCCATGGTAAACTGGACTTTCATGGTAAACAGGACTCCCATGGTAAACTGGACTCCCATGGTAAACTGGACTTTCATGGTAAACTGGACTTTCATGGTAAATTTAACTTCCATGGTAAACTGGACTCCCATGGTAAACTGGACTCCCATGGTAAACTGGACATCCATGGTAAACTGCACTCCCATGGTAAACTGGACTCCCATGGTAAACTGGATTTTCATTGTAAATTGAACTCCCATGGTAAACTGGACTCCCATTGTAAACTGGACTTTCATGGTAAACTGGACTCCCATGGTAAATTGGACTCCCATGGTAAACTGGACTTTCATGGTAAACTGGACTCCCATGGTAAACTGGACTCCCATGGTAAACTGGACTTTCATGGTAAACTGGACTCCCATGGTAAACTGGACTCCCATGGTAAACTGGACTCCCATGGTAAACTGGACTCCCATGGTAAACTGGACTCCCATGGTAAACTGGACTCCCATAAATTGAACTTCCATGGTAAACTGGACTCCCATGGTAAACTGGACTCCCATGGTAAACTGGACTTTCATGGTGAACTGGACTCCCATGGTAAACTGGACTTTCATGGTAAACTGGACTTTCATGGTAAATTGAACTTCCATGGTAAACTGGACTTTCATGGTAAATTGAACTTCCATGGTAAACTGGACTCCCATGGTAAACTGGACTCCCATGCTAAACTGGACTTTCATGGTAAACTGGACTCCCATGGTAAACTGGACTCCCATGGTAAACTGGACTTGCATGGTAAACTGGACTTTCATGGTAAACTGGACTCCCATGGTAAACTGGACTCCCATGGTAAACTGGACTTTCATGGTGAACTGGACTCCCATGGTAAACTGGACTTTTCATGGTAAACTGGACTTTCATGGTAAATTGAACTTCCATGGTAAACTGGACTCCCATGGTAAACTGGACTTTCATGGTAAACTGGACTTTCATGGTAAACTGGACTCCCATGGTAAACTGGACTCCCATGGTAAACTGGACTCCCATGGTAAACTGGACTTTCATGGTGAACTGGACTCCCATGGTAAACTGGACTTTCATGGTAAATTGAACTTCCATGGTAAACTGGACTTTCATGGTAAATTGAACTTCCATGGTAAACTGGACTCCCATGGTAAACTGGACTCCCATGGTAAACTGGACTTTCATGGTAAACTGGACTTTCATAGTAAATTGAACTTCCATGGTAAACTGGACTCCCATGGTAAACTGGACTCCCATGGTAAACTGGACTCCCATGGTAAACTGGACTTTCATGGTAAACTGGACTCCCATGGTAAACTGGACTCCCATGGTAAACTGGACTTTCATGGTGAACTGGACTCCCATGGTAAACTGTACTTTCATGGTAAACTGGACTTTCATGGTAAATTGAACTTCCATGGTAAACTGGACTCCCATGGTAAACTGGACTTTCATGGTAAACTGGACTCCCATAGTAAACTGGACTCCCATGGACTCCCATGGTAAACTGGACTCCCATGGTAAACTGGACTTTCATGGTAAACTGGACACCCATGGTAAACTGGACTCCCATGGTAAACTGGACTTTCATGGTAAACTGGACTCCCATGGTAAACTGGACTCCCATGGTAAACTGGACTTTCATGGTAAATTGGACTCCCATGGTAAACTGGACTCCCATGGTAAACTGGACTTTCATGGTGAACTGGACTCCCATGGTAAACTGGACTTTCATGGTAAACTGGACTTTCATGGTAAATTGAACTCCCATGGTAAACTGGACTCCCATGGTAAACTGGACTCCCATGGTAAACTGGACTCCCATAAATTGAACTTCCATGGTAAACTGGACTCCCATGGTAAACTGGACTCCCATGGTAAACTGGACTTTCATGGTGAACTGGACTCCCATGGTAAACTGGACTTTCATGGTAAACTGGACTTTCATGGTAAATTGAACTTCCATGGTAAACTGGACTTTCATGGTAAATTGAACTTCCATGGTAAACTGGACTCCCATGGTAAACTGGACTCCCATGCTAAACTGGACTTTCATGGTAAACTGGACTCCCATGGTAAACTGGACTCCCATGGTAAACTGGACTTTCATGGTAAACTGGACTCCCATGGTAAACTGGACTTTCATGGTAAACTGGACTCCCATGGTAAACTGGACTCCCATGGTAAACTGGACTTTCATGGTGAACTGGACTCACATGGTAAACTGGACTTTTCATGGTAAACTGGACTTTCATGGTAAATTGAACTTCCATGGTAAACTGGACTTTCATGGTAAACTGGACTTTCATGGTAAACTGGACTCCCATGGTAAACTGGACTCCCATGGTAAACTGGACTTTCATGGTAAACTGGACTCCCATGGTAAACTGGACTCCCATGGTAAACTGGACTTTCATGGTGAACTGGACTCCCATGGTAAACTGGACTTTCATGGTAAACTGGACTTTCATGGTAAATTGAACTTCCATGGTAAACTGGACTTTCATGGTAAATTGAACTTCCATGGTAAACTGGACTCCCATGGTAAACTGGACTTTCATGGTAAACTGGACTTTCATGGTAAATTGAACTTCCATGGTAAACTGGACTCCCATGGTAAACTGGACTCCTATGGTAAACTGGACTTTCATGGTAAACTGGACTCCCATGGTAAACTGGACTTTCATGGTAAACTGGACTCCCATGGTAAACTGGACTCCCATGGTAAACTGGACTTTCATGGTGAACTGGACTCCCATGGTAAACTGGACTTTTCATGGTAAACTGGACTTTCATGGTAAATTGAACTTCCATGGTAAACTGGACTCCCATGGTAAACTGGACTTTCATGGTAAACTGGACTTTCATGGTAAACTGGACTCCCATGGTAAACTGGACTCCCATGGTAAACTGGACTCCCATGGTAAACTGGACTTTCATGGTGAACTGGACTCCCATGGTAAACTGGACTTTCATGGTAAATTGAACTTCCATGGTAAACTGGACTTTCATGGTAAATTGAACTTCCATGGTAAACTGGACTCCCATGGTAAACTGGACTCCCATGGTAAACTGGACTTTCATGGTAAACTGGACTTTCATAGTAAATTGAACTTCCATGGTAAACTGGACTCCCATGGTAAACTGGACTCCCATGGTAAACTGGACTCCCATGGTAAACTGGACTTTCATGGTAAACTGGACTCCCATGGTAAACTGGACTCCCATGGTAAACTGGACTTTCATGGTGAACTGGACTCCCATGGTAAACTGTACTTTCATGGTAAACTGGACTTTCATGGTAAATTGAACTTCCATGGTAAACTGGACTCCCATGGTAAACTGGACTTTCATGGTAAACTGGACTCCCATAGTAAACTGGACTCCCATGGACTCCCATGGTAAACTGGACTCCCATGGTAAACTGGACTTTCATGGTAAACTGGACACCCATGGTAAACTGGACTCCCATGGTAAACTGGACTTTCATGGTAAACTGGACTCCCATGGTAAACTGGACTCCCATGGTAAACTGGACTTTCATGGTAAATTGGACTCCCATGGTAAACTGGACTCCCATGGTAAACTGGACTTTCATGGTGAACTGGACTCCCATGGTAAACTGGACTTTCATGGTAAACTGGACTTTCATGGTAAATTGAACTCCCATGGTAAACTGGACTCCCATGGTAAACTGGACTCCCATGGTAAACTGGACTCCCATAAATTGAACTTCCATGGTAAACTGGACTCCCATGGTAAACTGGACTCCCATGGTAAACTGGACTTTCATGGTGAACTGGACTCCCATGGTAAACTGGACTTTCATGGTAAACTGGACTTTCATGGTAAATTGAACTTCCATGGTAAACTGGACTTTCATGGTAAATTGAACTTCCATGGTAAACTGGACTCCCATGGTAAACTGGACTCCCATGCTAAACTGGACTTTCATGGTAAACTGGACTCCCATGGTAAACTGGACTCCCATGGTAAACTGGACTTTCATGGTAAACTGGACTCCCATGGTAAACTGGACTTTCATGGTAAACTGGACTCCCATGGTAAACTGGACTCCCATGGTAAACTGGACTTTCATGGTGAACTGGACTCACATGGTAAACTGGACTTTTCATGGTAAACTGGACTTTCATGGTAAATTGAACTTCCATGGTAAACTGGACTTTCATGGTAAACTGGACTTTCATGGTAAACTGGACTCCCATGGTAAACTGGACTCCCATGGTAAACTGGACTTTCATGGTAAACTGGACTCCCATGGTAAACTGGACTCCCATGGTAAACTGGACTTTCATGGTGAACTGGACTCCCATGGTAAACTGGACTTTCATGGTAAACTGGACTTTCATGGTAAATTGAACTTCCATGGTAAACTGGACTTTCATGGTAAATTGAACTTCCATGGTAAACTGGACTCCCATGGTAAACTGGACTTTCATGGTAAACTGGACTTTCATGGTAAATTGAACTTCCATGGTAAACTGGACTCCCATGGTAAACTGGACTCCTATGGTAAACTGGACTTTCATGGTAAACTGGACTCCCATGGTAAACTGGACTTTCATGGTAAACTGGACTCCCATGGTAAACTGGACTCCCATGGTAAACTGGACTTTCATGGTGAACTGGACTCCCATGGTAAACTGTACTTTCATGGTAAACTGGACTTTCATGGTAAATTGAACTTCCATGGTAAACTGGACTCCCATGGTAAACTGGACTTTCATGGTAAACTGGACTCCCATGGTAAACTGGACTCCCATGGACTCCCATGGTAAACTGAACTCCCATGGTAAACTAGACTTTCATGGTAAACTGGACTCCCATGGTAAACTGGACTCCCATGGTAAACTGGACTTTCATGGTAAATTGAACTTCCATGGTAAACTGGACTCCCATGGTAAACTGGACTCCCATGCTAAACTGGACTTTCATGGTAAATTTAACTTCCATGGTAAACTGGACTCCCATGGTAAACTGGACTCCCATGGTAAACTGGACATCCATGGTAAACTGCACTCCCATGGTAAACTGGACTCCCATGGTAAACTGGATTTTCATTGTAAATTGAACTCCCATGGTAAACTGGACTCCCATGGTAAACTGGACTTTTCATGGTAAACTGGACTTTCATGGTAAATTGAACTTCCATGGTAAACTGGACTTTCATGGTAAACTGGACTCCCATGGTAAACTGGACTCCCATGGAAAACTGGACTCCCATGGTAAACTGGACTTTCATGGTAAACTGGACTCCCATGGTAAACTGGACTCCCATGGTAAACTGGACTTTCATGGTGAACTGGACTCCCATGGTAAACTGGACTTTCATGGTAAACTGGACTTTCATGGTAAATTGAACTTCCATGGTAAACTGGACTTTCATGGTAAATTGAACTTCCATGGTAAACTGGACTCCCATGGTAAACTGGACTTTCATGGTAAACTGGACTTTCATGGTAAATTGAACTTCCATGGTAAACTGGACTCCCATGGTAAACTGGACTCCTATGGTAAACTGGACTTTCATGGTAAACTGGACTCCCATGGTAAACTGGACTTTCATGGTAAACTGGACTCCCATGGTAAACTGGACTCCCATGGTAAACTGGACTTTCATGGTGAACTGGACTCCCATGGTAAACTGTACTTTCATGGTAAACTGGACTTTCATGGTAAATTGAACTTCCATGGTAAACTGGACTCCCATGGTAAACTGGACTTTCATGGTAAACTGGACTCCCATGGTAAACTGGACTCCCATGGACTCCCATGGTAAACTGAACTCCCATGGTAAACTGGACTTTCATGGTAAACTGGACTCCCATGGTAAACTGGACTCCCATGGTAAACTGGACTTTCATGGTAAACTGGACTCCCATGGTAAACTGGACTCCCATGGTAAACTGGACTTTCATGGTAAACTGGACTTTCATGGTAAATTTAACTTCCATGGTAAACTGGACTCCCATGGTAAACTGGACTCCCATGGTAAACTGGACATCCATGGTAAACTGCACTCCCATGGTAAACTGGACTCCCATGGTAAACTGGATTTTCATTGTAAATTGAACTCCCATGGTAAACTGGACTCCCATGGTAAACTGGACTCCCATGGTAAATTGGACTCCCATGGTAAACTGGACTTTCATGGTAAATTGAACTTCCATGGTAAACTGGACTCCCATGGTAAACTGGACTCCCATGGAAAACTGGACTCCCATGGTAAACTGGACTCCCATGGTAAACTTGACTTTCATGGTGAACTGGACTCCCATGGTAAACTGGACTTTCATGGTAAACTGGACTTTCATGGTAAATTGAACTTCCATGATAAACTGGACTCCCATGGTAAACTGGACTCCCATGGTAAATTGAACTTCCATGGTAAACTGGACTCCCATGGTAAACTGGATTCCCATGGTAAACTGGACTCCCATGGTAAATTGGACTCCCATGGTAAACTGGACTTTCATGGTAAACTGGACTCCCATGGTAAACTGGACTCCCATGGTAAACTGGACTTTCATGGTAAACTGGACTCCCATGGTAAACTGGACTCCCATGGTAAACTGGACTTTCATGGTAAATTGGACTCCCATGGTAAACTGGACTCCCATGGTAAACTGGACTTTCATGGTGAACTGGACTCCCATGGTAAACTGGACTTTCATGGTAAACTGGACTTTCATGGTTAATTGAACTTCCATGGTAAACTGGACTCCCATGGTAAACTGGACTCCCATGGTAAACTGGACTTTCATGGTAAACTGGACTCCCATGGTAAACTGGACTCCCATGGTAAACTGGACTTTCATGGTAAACTGAACTCCCATGGTAAACTGGACTCCCATAAATTGAACTTCCATGGTAAACTGGACTCCCATGGTAAACTGGACTCCCATGGTAAACTGGACTTTCATGGTGAACTGGACTCCCATGGTAAACTGGACTCCCATGGTAAACTGGACTTTCATGGTAAACTGGACTCCCATGGTAAACTGGACTCCCATGGTAAACTGGACTCCCATGGTAAACTGGACTCCCATGGTAAACTGGACTTTCATGGTAAACTGGACTTTCATGGTAAATTTAACTTCCATGGTAAACTGGACTCCAATGGTAAACTGGACTCCCATGGTAAACTGGACATCCATGGTAAACTGCACTCCCATGGTAAACTGGACTCCCATGGTAAACTGGATTTTCATTGTAAATTGAACTCCCATGGTAAACTGGACATCCATGGTAAACTGCACTCCCATGGTAAACTGGACTCCCATGGTAAACTGGATTTTCATTGTAAATTGAACTCCCATGGTAAACTGGACACCCATGGTAAACTGGACTTTCATGGTAAACTGGACTCCCATGGTAAATTGGACTCCCATGGTAAACTGGACTTTCATGGTAAATTGAACTTCCATGGTAAACTGGACTCCCATGGTAAACTGGACTCCCATGGTAAACTGGACTTTCATGGTAAACTGGACTCCCATGGTAAACTGGACTCCCATGGTAAACTGGACTCCCATGGTAAACTTGACTTTCATGGTGAACTGGACTCCCATGGTAAACTGGACTTTCATGGTAAACTGGACTTTCATGGTAAATTGAACTTCCATGATAAACTGGACTCCCATGGTAAACTGAACTCCCATGGTAAATTGAACTTCCATGGTAAACTTGACTCCCATGGTAAACTGGACTCCCATGGTAAATTGGACTCCCATGGTAAACTGGACTTTCATGGTAAATTGAACTTCCATGGTAAACTGGACTCCCATGGTAAACTGGACTCCCATGGTAAACTGGACTTTCATGGTAAACTGGACTCCCATGGTAAACTGGACTCCCATGGTAAACTGGACTTTCATGGTAAATTGGACTCCCATGGTAAACTGGACTCCCATGGTAAACTGGACTTTCATGGTGAACTGGACTCCCATGGTAAACTGGACTTTCATGGTAAACTGGACTTTCATGGTTAATTGAACTTCCATGGTAAACTGGACTCCCATGGTAAACTGGACTCCCATGGTAAACTAGACTCCCATGGTAAACTGGACTCCCATGGTAAACTGGACTTTCATGGTAAACTGGACTCCCATGGTAAACTGGACTCCCATAAATTGAACTTCCATGGTAAACTGGACTCCCATGGTAAACTGGACTCCCATGGTAAACTGGACTTTCATGGTAAACTGGACTTTCATGGTAAACTGGACTTTCATGGTAAACTGGACTTTCATGGTAAATTGAACTTCCATGGTAAACTGGACTCCCATGGTAAACTGGACTTTCATGGTAAACTGGACATCCATGGTAAACTGGACTCCCATGGTAAACTGGACTCCCATAAATTGAACTTCCATGGTAAACTGGACTCCCATGGTAAACTGGACTCCCATGGTAAACTGGACTTTCATGGTGAACTGGACTCCCATGGTAAACTGGACTCCCATAAATTGAACTTCCATGGTAAACTGGACTCCCATGGTAAACTGGACTCCCATGGTATACTGGACTTTCATGGTGAACTGGACTCCCATGGTAAACTGGACTTTCATGGTAAACTGGACTTTCATGGTAAACTGGACTTTCATGGTAAATTGAACTTCCATGGTAAACTGGACTCCCATGGTAAACTGGACTCCCATGGTAAACTGGACATCCATGGTAAACTGCACTCCCATGGTAAACTGGACTCCCATGGTAAACTGGACTTTCATGGTAAATTGAACTCCCATGGTAAACTGGACTCCCATGGTAAACTGGACTCCCATGGTAAACTGGACTTTCAGGGTAAACTGGACTCCCATGGTAAATTGGACTCCCATGGTAAACTGGACTTTCATGTTAAATTGAACTTCCATGGTAAACTGGACTCCCATGGTAAACTGGACTCCCATGGTAAACTGGACTTTCATGGGAAACTGGACTCCCATGGTAAACTGGACTCCCATGGTAAACTGGACTTTCATGGTAAACTGGAATCCCATGGTAAACTGGACTCCCATGGTGAACTGGACTCCCATGGTAAACTGGACTTTCATGGTAAACTGGACTTTCATGGTAAATTGAACTTCCATGGTAAACTGGACTCCCATGGTAAACTGGACTCCCATGGTAAACTGGACTCCCATGGTAAATTGGACTCCCATGCTAAACTGGACTTTCATGGTAAATTGAACTTCCATGGTGAACTGGACTCCCATGGTAAACTGGACTTTCATGGTAAACTGGACTCCCATGGTAAACTGGACTCCCATGGTAAACTGGACTTTCATGGTAAACTGGACTTTCATGGTAAACTGGACTCCCATGGTAAACTGGACTCCCATAAATTGAACTTCCATGGTAAACTGGACTCCCATGGTAAACTGGACTCCCATGGTAAACTGGACTTTCATGGTAAACTGGACTCCCATGGTAAACTGGACTCCCATAAATTGAACTTCCATGGTAAACTGGACTCCCATGGTAAACTGGACTCCCATGGTAAACTGGACTTTCATGGTGAACTGGACTCCCATGGTAAACTGGACTTTCATGGTAAACTGGACTTTCATGGTAAATTGAACTTCCATGGTAAACTGGACTTTCATGGTAAATTGAACTTCCATGGTAAACTGGACTCCCATGGTAAACTGGACTCCCATGGTAAACTGGACTTTCATGGTAAACTGGACTCCCATGGTAAACTGGACTCCCATGGTAAACTGGACTTTCATGGTGAACTGGACTCCCATGGTAAACTGGACTTTCATGGTAAACTGGACTTTCATGGTAAACTGGACTCCCATGGTAAACTGGACTCCCATGGTAAACTGGACTTTCATGGTAAACTGGACTTTCATGGTGAACTGGACTCCCATGGTAAACTGGACTTTCATGATAAACTGGACTTTCATGGTAAACTGGACTCCCATGGTAAACTGGACTCCTATGGTAAACTGGACTTTCATGGTAAACTGGACTCCCATGGTAAACTGGACTCCCATGGTAAACTGGACTCCCATGGTAAACTGGACTTTCATGGTAAACTGGACTCCCATGGTAAACTGGACTTTCATGGTAAACTGGACTCCCATGGTAAACTGGACTCCCATGGTAAACTGGACTTTCATGGTGAACTGGACTCACATGGTAAACTGTACTTTCATGGTAAACTGGACTTTCATGGTAAATTGAACTTCCATGGTAAACTGGACTCCCATGGTAAACTGGACTCCCATGGTAAACTGGACTCCCATGGTAAATTGGACTCCCATGCTAAACTGGACTTTCATGGTAAATTGAACTTCCATGGTGAACTGGACTCCCATGGTAAACTGGACTTTCATGGTAAACTGGACTCCCATGGTAAACTGGACTCCCATGGTAAACTGGACTTTCATGGTAAACTGGACTTTCATGGTAAACTGGACTCCCATGGTAAACTGGACTCCCATAAATTGAACTTCCATGGTAAACTGGACTCCCATGGTAAACTGGACTCCCATGGTAAACTGGACTTTCATGGTAAACTGGACTCCCATGGTAAACTGGACTCCCATAAATTGAACTTCCATGGTAAACTGGACTCCCATGGTAAACTGGACTCCCATGGTAAACTGGACTTTCATGGTGAACTGGACTCCCATGGTAAACTGGACTTTCATGGTAAACTGGACTTTCATGGTAAATTGAACTTCCATGGTAAACTGGACTTTCATGGTAAATTGAACTTCCATGGTAAACTGGACTCCCATGGTAAACTGGACTCCCATGGTAAACTGGACTTTCATGGTAAACTGGACTCCCATGGT
Organism: Petromyzon marinus; assembly: GCF_048934315.1. Lineage (NCBI taxonomy): Eukaryota > Metazoa > Chordata > Hyperoartia > Petromyzontiformes > Petromyzontidae > Petromyzon > Petromyzon marinus. Next base: position 9,737,668 of record NC_133704.1, read on the forward strand.
AAACTGGACTCCCATGGTAAACTGGACTTTCATGGTGAACTGGACTCCCATGGTAAACTGGACTTTCATGGTAAACTGGACTTTCATGGTAAACTGGACTCCCATGGTAAACTGGACTCCCATGGTAAACTGGACTTTCATGGTAAACTGGACTTTCATGGTGAACTGGACTCCCATGGTAAACTGGACTTTCATGATAAACTGGACTTTCATGGTAAACTGGACTCCCATGGTAAACTGGACTCCCATGGTAAACTGGACTCCCATGGTAAACTGGACTTTCATGGTAAACTGGACTCCCATGGTAAACTGGACTCCCATGGTAAACTGGACTCCCATGGTAAACTGGACTTTCATGGTAAACTGGACTCCCATGGTAAACTGGACTTTCATGGTAAACTGGACTCCCATGGTAAACTGGACTCCCATGGTAAACTGGACTTTCATGGTGAACTGGACTCACATGGTAAACTGTACTTTCATGGTAAACTGGACTTTCATGGTAAATTGAACTTCCATGGTAAACTGGACTCCCATGGTAAACTGGACTTTCATGGTAAACTGGACTCCCATGGTAAACTGGACTCCCATGGACTCCCATGGTAAACTGGACTCCCATGGTAAACTGGACTTTCATGGTAAACTGGACTCCCATGGTAAACTGGACTCCCATGGTAAACTGGACTTTCATGGTAAACTGGACTCCCATGGTAAACTGGACTCCCATGGTAAACTGGACTTTCATGGTAAACTGGGCTTTCATGGTAAATTTAACTTCCATGGTAAACTGGACTCCAATGGTAAACTGGACTCCCATGGTAAACTGGACATCCATGGTAAACTGCACTCCCATGGTAAACTGGACTCCCATGGTAAACTGGATTTTCATTGTAAATTGAACTCCCATGGTAAACTGGACATCCATGGTAAACTGCACTCCCATGGTAAACTGGACTCCCATGGTAAACTGGATTTTCATTGTAAATTGAACTCCCATGGTAAACTGGACACCCATGGTAAACTGGACTTTCATGGTAAACTGGACTCCCATGGTAAATTGGACTCCCATGGTAAACTGGACTTTCATGGTAAATTGAACTTCCATGGTAAACTGGACTCCCATGGTAAACTGGACTCCCATGGTAAACTGGACTTTCATGGTAAACTGGACTCCCATGGTAAACTGGACTCCCATGGTAAACTGGACTCCCATGGTAAACTTGACTTTCATGGTGAACTGGACTCCCATGGTAAACTGGACTTTCATGGTAAACTGGACTTTCATGGTAAATTGAACTTCCATGATAAACTGGACTCCCATGGTAAACTGAACTCCCATGGTAAATTGAACTTCCATGGTAAACTTGACTCCCATGGTAAACTGGACTCCCATGGTAAATTGGACTCCCATGGTAAACTGGACTTTCATGGTAAATTGAACTTCCATGGTAAACTGGACTCCCATGGTAAACTGGACTCCCATGGTAAAATGGACTTTCATGGTAAACTGGACTCCCATGGTAAACTGGACTCCCATGGTAAACTGGACTTTCATGGTAAATTGGACTCCCATGGTAAACTGGACTCCCATGGTAAACTGGACTTTCATGGTGAACTGGACTCCCATGGTAAACTGGACTTTCATGGTAAACTGGACTTTCATGGTTAATTGAACTTCCATGGTAAACTGGACTCCCATGGTAAACTGGACTCCCATGGTAAACTGGACTTTCATGGTAAACTAGACTCCCATGGTAAACTGGACTCCCATGGTAAACTGGACTTTCATGGTAAACTGGACTCCCATGGTAAACTGGACTCCCATAAATTGAACTTCCATGGTAAACTGGACTCCCATGGTAAACTGGACTCCCATGGTAAACTGGACTTTCATGGTGAACTGGACTCCCATGGTAAACTGGACTTTCATGGTAAACTGGACTTTCATGGTAAACTGGACTTTCATGGTAAATTGAACTTCCATGGTAAACTGGACTCCCATGGTAAACTGGACTTCCATGGTAAACTGGACTCCCATGGTAAACTGGACTTTCATGGTAAACTGGACTCCCATGGTAAACTGGACTTTCATGGTAAACTGGACTCCCATGGTAAACTGGACTCCCATGGTAAACTGGACTTTCATGGTGAACTGGACTCCCATGGTAAACTGGACTTTCATGGTAAACTGGACTTTCATGGCAAACTGGACTCCCATGGTAAACTGGACTCCCATGGTAAACTGGACTTTCATGGTAAACTGGACTCCCATGGTAAACTGGACTCCCATGGTAAACTGGACTTTCATGGTAAACTGGACTTTCATGGTAAATTGAACTTCCATGGTAAACTGGACTCCCATGGTATATTGAACTTCCATGGTAAATTGAACTTCCATGGTAAACTGGACTCCCATGGTAAACTGGACTTTCATGGTAAACTGGACTCCCATGGTAAACTGGACTTTCATGGTAAACTAGACTCCCATGGTAAACTGGACTCCCATGGTAAACTGGACTTTCATGGTAAACTGGACTCCCATGGTAAACTGGACTCCCATAAATTGAACTTCCATGGTAAACTGGACTCCCATGGTAAACTGGACTCCCATGGTAAACTGGACTTTCATGGTGAACTGGACTCCCATGGTAAACTGGACTTTCATGGTAAACTGGACTTTCATGGTAAACTGGACTTTCATGGTAAATTGAACTTCCATGGTAAACTGGACTCCCATGGTAAACTGGACTTCCATGGTAAACTGGACTCCCATGGTAAACTGGACTTTCATGGTAAACTGGACTCCCATGGTAAACTGGACTTTCATGGTAAACTGGACTCCCATGGTAAACTGGACTTTCATGGTGAACTGGACTCCCATGGTAAACTGGACTTTCATGGTAAACTGGACTTTCATGGCAAACTGGACTCCCATGGTAAACTGGACTCCCATGGTAAACTGGACTTTCATGGTAAACTGGACTCCCATGGTAAACTGGACTCCCATGGTAAACTGGACTTTCATGGTAAACTGGACTCCCATGGTAAACTGGACTCCCATGGACTCCCATGGTAAACTGGACTCCCATGGTAAACTGGACTTTCATGGTAAACTGGACTCCCATGGTAAACTGGACTCCCATGGTAAACTGGACTTTCATGGTAAACTGGACTCCCATGGTAAACTGGACTCCCATGGTAAACTGGACTTTCATGGTAAACTGGACTTTCATGGTAAATTTAACTTCCATGGTAAACTGGACTCCAATGGTAAACTGGACTCCCATGGTAAACTGGACATCCATGGTAAACTGCACTCCCATGGTAAACTGGATTTTCATTGTAAATTGAACTCCCATGGTAAACTGGACATCCATGGTAAACTGCACTCCCATGGTCAACTGGACTCCCATGGTAAACTGGATTTTCATTGTAAATTGAACTCCCATGGTAAACTGGACACCCATGGTAAACTGGACTTTCATGGTAAACTGGACTCCCATGGTAAATTGGACTCCCATGGTAAACTGGACTTTCATGGTAAATTGAACTTCCATGGTAAACTGGACTCCCATGGTAAACTGGACTCCCATGGTAAACTGGACTTTCATAGTAAACTGGACTCCCATGGTAAACTGGACTCCCATGGTAAACTGGACTCCCATGGTAAACTTGACTTTCATGGTGAACTGGACTCCCATGGTAAACTGGACTTTCATGGTAAACTGGACTTTCATGGTAAATTGAACTTCCATGATAAACTGGACTCCCATGGTAAACTGAACTCCCATGGTAAATTGAACTTCCATGGTAAACTTGACTCCCATGGTAAACTGGACTCCCATGGTAAATTGGACTCCCATGGTAAATTGGACTTTCATGGTAAATTGAACTTCCATGGTAAACTGGACTCCCATGGTAAACTGGACTCCCATGGTAAACTGGACTTTCATGGTAAACTGGACTCCCATGGTAAACTGGACTCCCATGGTAAACTGGACTCCCATGGTAAACTGGACTTTCATGGTAAATTGGACTCCCATGGTAAACTGGACTCCCATGGTAAACTGGACTTTCATGGTGAACTGGACTCCCATGGTAAACTGGACTTTCATGGTAAACTGGACTTTCATGGTAAACTGGACTCCCATGGTAAACTGGACTACCATGGTAAACTGGACTTTCATGGTAAACTAGACTCCCATGGTAAACTGGACTCCCATGGTAAACTGGACTTTCATGGTAAACTGGACTCCCATGGTAAACTGGACTCCCATAAATTGAACTTCCATGGTAAACTGGACTCCCATGGTAAACTGGACTCCCATGGTAAACTGGACTTTCATGGTGAACTGGACTCCCATGGTAAACTGGACTTTCATGGTAAACTGGACTTTCATGGTAAACTGGACTCCCATGGTAAACTGGACTTTCATGGTGAACTGGACTCCCATGGTAAACTGGACTTTCATGGTAAACTGGACTTTCATGGTAAATTGAACTTCCATGGTAAACTGGACTCCCATGGTATATTGAACTTCCATGGTAAATTGAACTTCCATGGTAAACTGGACTCCCATGGTAAACTGGACTTTCATGGTAAACTGGACTCCCATGGTAAACTGGACTTTCATGGTAAACTGGACTCCCATGGTAAACTGGACTCCCATGGTAAACTGGACTTTCATGGTGAACTGGACTCCCATGGTAAACTGGACTTTCATGGTAAACTGGACTTTCATGGTAAACTGGACTCCCATGGTAAACTGGACTCCCATGGTAAACTGGACTTTCATGGTAAACTGGACTTTCATGGTGAACTGGACTCCCATGGTAAACTGGACTCCCATGGTGAACTGGACTCCCATGGTAAACTGGACTTTCATGGTGAACTGGACTCCCATGGTAAACTGGACTTTCATGGTAAACTGGACTTTCATGGTAAACTGGACTCCCATGGTAAACTGGACTCCCATGGTAAACTGGACTTTCATGGTAAACTGGACTTTCATGGTGAACTGGACTCCCATGGTAAACTGGACTCCCATGGTGAACTGGACTCCCATGGTAAACTGGACTTTCATGGTAAACTGGACTTCCATGGTAAACTGGAGTCCCATGGTAAACTGGACTTTCATGGTAAACTGGACTTCCATGGTAAACTGGACTCCCATGGACTCCCATGGTAAACTGGACTCCCATGGTAAACTGGACTCCCATGGTAAACTGGACTCCCATGGTAAACTGGACTTTCATGGTAAATTTAACTTCCATGGTAAACTGGACTCCCATGGTAAACTGGACTCCCATGGTAAACTGGACATCCATGGTAAACTGCACTCCCATGGTAAACTGGACTCCCATGGTAAACTGGACTTTCATGGTTATTTGAACTCCCATGGTAAACTGGACTCCCATGGAAAAACTGGACTCCCATGGTAAACTGGACTTTCAGGGTAAACTGGACTCCCATGGTAAATTGGACTCCCATGGTAAACTGGACTTTCATGTTAAATTGAACTTCCATGGTAAACTGGACTCCCATGGTAAACTGGACTCCCATGGTAAACTGGACTTTCATGGGAAACTGGACTCCCATGGTAAACTGGACTCCCATGGTAAACTGGACTTTCATGGTAAACTGGAATCCCATGGTAAACTGGACTCCCATGGTGAACTGGACTCCCATGGTAAACTGGACTTTCATGGTAAACTGGACTTTCATGGTAAATTGAACTTCCATGTTAAACTGGACTCCCATGGTAAACTGGACTCCCATGGTAAACTGGACTCCCATGGTAAATTGGACTCCCATGGTAAACTGGACTTTCATGGTAAATTGAACTTCCATGGTGAACTGGACTCCCATGGTAAACTGGACTTTCATGGTAAACTGGACTCCCATGGTAAACTGGACTTTCATGGTAAACTGGACTTTCATGGTAAACTGGACTTTCATGGTAAACTGGACTTTCATGGTAAACTGGACTCCCATGGTAAACTGGACTCCCATGGTAAACTGGACTTTCATGGTAAACTGGACTTTCATGGTAAACTGGACTTTCATGGTAAACTGGACTCCCATGGTAAACTGGACTCCCATAAATTGAACTTCCATGGTAAACTGGACTCCCATGGTAAACTGGACTTTCATGGTAAACTGGACTTTCATGGTGAACTGGACTCCCATGGTAAACTGGACTTTCATGGTAAACTGGACTTTCATGGTGAACTGGACTCCCATGGTAAACTGGACTCCCATGGTGAACTGGACTCCCATGGTAAACTGGACTTTCATGGTAAACTGGACTTCCATGGTAAACTGGAGTCCCATGGTAAACTGGACTTTCATGGTAAACTGGACTTCCATGGTAAACTGGACTCCCATGGACTCCCATGGTAAACTGGACTCCCATGGTAAACTGGACTCCCATGGTAAACTGGACTTTCATGGTAAATTTAACTTCCATGGTAAACTGGACTCCCATGGTAAACTGGACTCCCATGGTAAACTGGACATCCATGGTAAACTGCACTCCCATGGTAAACTGGACTCCCATGGTAAACTGGACTTTCATGGTAAATTGAACTCCCATGGTAAACTGGACTCCCATGGTAAACTGGACTCCCATGGTAAACTGGACTTTCAGGGTAAACTGGACTCCCATGGTAAATTGGACTCCCATGGTAAACTGGACTTTCATGTTAAATTGAACTTCCATGGTAAACTGGACTCCCATGGTAAACTGGACTCCCATGGTAAACTGGACTTTCATGGGAAACTGGACTCCCATGGTAAACTGGACTCCCATGGTAAACTGGACTTTCATGGTAAACTGGAATCCCATGGTAAACTGGACTCCCATGGTGAACTGGACTCCCATGGTAAACTGGACTTTCATGGTAAACTGGACTTTCATGGTAAATTGAACTTCCATGTTAAACTGGACTCCCATGGTAAACTGGACTCCCATGGTAAACTGGACTCCCATGGTAAATTGGACTCCCATGGTAAACTGGACTTTCATGGTAAATTGAACTTCCATGGTGAACTGGACTCCCATGGTAAACTGGACTTTCATGGTAAACTGGACTCCCATGGTAAACTGGACTCCCATGGTAAACTGGACTTTCATGGTAAACTGGACTTTCATGGTAAACTGGACTTTCATGGTAAACTGGACTCCCATGGTAAACTGGACTCCCATAAATTGAACTTCCATGGTAAACTGGACTCCCATGGTAAACTGGACTCCCATGGTAAACTGGACTTTCATGGTAAACTGGACTCCCATGGTAAACTGGACTCCCATAAATTGAACTTCCATGGTAAACTGGACTCCCATGGTAAACTGGACTCCCATGGTAAACTGGACTTTCATGGTGAACTGGACTCCCATGGTAAACTGGACTTTCATGGTAAACTGGACTTTCATGGTGAACTGGACTCCCATGGTAAACTGGACTTTCATGGTAAACTGGACTTTCATGGTAAACTGGACTCCCATGGTAAACTGGACTCCCATGGTAAACTGGACTTTCATGGTAAACTGGACTTTCATGGTGAACTGGACTCCCATGGTAAACTGGACTCCCATGGTGAACTGGACTCCCATGGTAAACTGGACTTTCATGGTGAACTGGACTCCCATGGTAAACTGGACTTTCATGGTAAACTGGACTTTCATGGTAAACTGGACTCCCATGGTAAACTGGACTCCCATGGTAAACTGGACTTTCATGGTAAACTGGACTTTCATGGTGAACTGGACACCCATGGTAAACTGGACTCCCATGGTGAACTGGACTCCCATGGTAAACTGGACTTTCATGGTAAACTGGACTTCCATGGTAAACTGGAGTCCCATGGTAAACTGGACTTTCATGGTAAACTGGACTTCCATGGTAAACTGGACTCCCATGGACTCCCATGGTAAACTGGACTCCCATGGTAAACTGGACTCCCATGGTAAACTGGACTCCCATGGTAAACTGGACTTTCATGGTAAATTTAACTTCCATGGTAAACTGGACTCCCATGGTAAACTGGACTCCCATGGTAAACTGGACATCCATGGTAAACTGCACTCCCATGGTAAACTGGACTCCCATGGTAAACTGGACTTTCATGGTAAATTGAACTCCCATGGTAAACTGGACTCCCATGGTAAACTGGACTCCCATGGTAAACTGGACTTTCAGGGTAAACTGGACTCCCATGGTAAATTGGACTCCCATGGTAAACTGGACTTTCATGTTAAATTGAACTTCCATGGTAAACTGGACTCCCATGGTAAACTGGACTCCCATGGTAAACTGGACTTTCATGGGAAACTGGACTCCCATGGTAAACTGGACTCCCATGGTAAACTGGACTTTCATGGTAAACTGGAATCCCATGGTAAACTGGACTCCCATGGTGAACTGGACTCCCATGGTAAACTGGACTTTCATGGTAAACTGGACTTTCATGGTAAATTGAACTTCCATGTTAAACTGGACTCCCATGGTAAACTGGACTCCCATGGTAAACTGGACTCCCATGGTAAATTGGACTCCCATGGTAAACTGGACTTTCATGGTAAATTGAACTTCCATGGTGAACTGGACTCCCATGGTAAACTGGACTTTCATGGTAAACTGGACTCCCATGGTAAACTGGACTCCCATGGTAAACTGGACTTTCATGGTAAACTGGACTTTCATGGTAAACTGGACTTTCATGGTAAACTGGACTCCCATGGTAAACTGGACTCCCATAAATTGAACTTCCATGGTAAACTGGACTCCCATGGTAAACTGGACTCCCATGGTAAACTGGACTTTCATGGTAAACTGGACTCCCATGGTAAACTGGACTCTCATAAATTGAACTTCCATGGTAAACTGGACTCCCATGGTAAACTGGACTCCCATGGTAAACTGGACTTTCATGGTGAACTGGACTCCCATGGTAAACTGGACTTTCATGGTAAACTGGACTTTCATGGTAAATTGAACTTCCATGGTAAACTGGACTTTCATGGTAAATTGAACTTCCATGGTAAACTGGACTCCCATGGTAAACTGGACTCCCATGGTAAACTGGACTTTCATGGTAAACTGGACTCCCATGGTAAACTGGACTCCCATGGTAAACTGGACTTTCATGGTGAACTGGACTCCCATGGTAAACTGGACTTTCATGGTAAACTGGACTTTCATGGTAAACTGGACTTTCATGGTAAACTGGACTCCCATGGTAAAATGGACTCCCATGGTAAACTGGACTTTCATGGTAAACTGGACTTTCATGGTGAACTGGACTCCCATGGTAAACTGGACTTTCATGATAAACTGGACTTTCATGGTAAACTGGACTCCCATGGTAAACTGGACTCCCATGGTAAACTGGACTCCCATGGTGAACTGGACTTTCATGGTAAACTGGACTTTCATGGTAAATTGAACTTCCATGGTAAACTGGACTCCCATGGTAAACTGGACTCCCATGGTAAAATGGACTTTCATGGTAAACTGGACTCCCATGGTAAACTGGACTCCCATGGACTCCCATGGTAAACTGGACTCCCATGGTAAACTGGACTTTCATGGTAAACTGGACTCCCATGGTAAACTGGACTCCCATGGTAAACTGGACTTTCATGGTGAACTGGACTCCCATGGTAAACTGGACTTTCATGGTAAACTGGACTTTCATGGTAAACTGGACTTTCATGGTAAACTGGACTCCCATGGTAAAATGGACTCCCATGGTAAACTGGACTTTCATGGTAAACTGGACTTTCATGGTGAACTGGACTCCCATGGTAAACTGGACTTTCATGATAAACTGGACTTTCATGGTAAACTGGACTCCCATGGTAAACTGGACTCCCATGGTAAACTGGACTCCCATGGTGAACTGGACTTTCATGGTAAACTGGACTTTCATGGTAAATTGAACTTCCATGGTAAACTGGACTCCCATGGTAAACTGGACTCCCATGGTAAAATGGACTTTCATGGTAAACTGGACTCCCATGGTAAACTGGACTCCCATGGACTCCCATGGTAAACTGGACTCCCATGGTAAACTGGACTTTCATGGTAAACTGGACTCCCATGGTAAACTGGACTCCCATGGTAAACTGGACTTTCATGGTAAACTGGACTCCCATGGTAAACTGGACTCCCATGGTAAACTGGACTTTCATGGTAAACTGGACTTTCATGGTAAATTTAACTTCCATGGTAAACTGGACTCCCATGGTAAACTGGACTCCCATGGTAAACTGGACATCCATGGTAAACTGCACTCCCATGGTAAACTGGACTCCCATGGTAAACTGGACTTTCATGGTAAATTGAACTCCCATGGTAAACTGGACTCCCATGGTAAACTGGACTCCCATGGTAAACTGGACTTTCAGGGTAAACTGGACTCCCATGGTAAATTGGACTCCCATGGTAAACTGGACTTTCATGGTAAATTAAACTTCCATGGTAAACTGGACTCCCATGGTAAACTGGACTCCCATGGTAAACTGGAGTTTCATGGTAAACTGGACTCCCATGGTAAACTGGACTCCCATGGTAAACTGGACTTTCATGGTAAACTGGACTCCCATGGTAAACTGGACTCCCATGGTAAACTTGACTTTCATGGTGAACTGGACTCCCATGGTAAACTGGACTTTCATGGTAAACTGGACTTTCATGGTAAATTGAACTTCCATGGTAAACTGGACTCCCATGGTAAATTGAACTTCCATGGTAAATTGAACTTCCATGGTAAACTGGACTCCCATGGTAAACTGGACTCCCATGGTAAACTGGACTTTCATGGTAAACTGGACTCCCATTGTAAACTGGACTTTCATGGTAAACTGGACTTTCATGGTAAATTGAACTTCTATGGTAAACTGGACTCCCATGGTAAACTGGACTCCCATGGTAAACTGGACTTTCATGGTAAACTGGACTCCCATTGTAAACTGGACTTTCATGGTAAATTGAACTTCCATGGTAAACTGGACTCCCATGGTAAACTGGACTCCCATGGTAAACTGGACTTTCATGGTAAACTGGACTCCCATGGTAAACTGGACTCTCATGGTAAACTGGACTTTCATGGTAAACTGGACTCCCATGGTAAACTGGACTTTCATGGTAAATTGAACTTCCATGATAAACTGGACTCCCATGGTAAACTGGACTCCCATGGTAAACTGGACTTTCATGGTAAACTGGACTCCCATGGTAAACTGGACTCCCATGGTAAACTGGACTTTCATGGTAAACTGGACTCCCATGGTAAACTGGACTCCCATGGTAAACTGGACTTTCATGGTGAACTGGACTCCTATGGTAAACTGGACTTTCATGGTAAACTGGACTTTCATGGTAAATTGAACTTCCATGGTAAACTGGACTTTTATGGTAAATTGAACTTCCATGGTAAACTGGACTCCCATGGTAAACTGGACTCCCATGGTAAACTGGACTTTCATGGTAAACTGGACTCCCATGGTAAACTGGACTCCCATGGTAAACTGAACTTTCATGGTAAACTGGACTCCCATGGTAAACTGGACTCCCATGGTAAACTGGGCTTTCATGGTAAATTGAAATTCCATGGTAAACTGGACTCCCATGGTAAACTGAACTCCCATGGTAAACTGGACTTTCATGGTAAACTGGACTCCCATGGTAAACTGGACTCTCATGGTAAACTGGACTTTCATGGTAAACTGGACTCCCATGATAAACTGGACTTTCATGGTAAATTGAACTTCCATGATAAACTGGACTCCCATGGTAAACTGGACTCCCATGGTAAACTGGACTTTCATGGTAAACTGGACTCCCATGGTAAACTGGACTCCCATGGTAAACTGGACTTTCATGGTAAACTGGACTCCCATGGTAAACTGGACTCCCATGGTAAACTGGACTTTCATGGTGAACTGGACTCCAATGGTAAACTGGACTTTCATGGTGAACTGGACTCCCATGGTAAACTGTACTTTCATGGTAAACTGGACTTTCATGGTAAATTGAACTTCCATGGTAAACTGGACTCCCATGGTAAACTGGACTCCCATGGTAAACTGGACTCCCATGGTAAACTGGACTTTCATGGTAAACTGGACTCCCATGGTAAACTGGACTCCCATGGTAAACTGGGCTTTCATGGTAAATTGAAATTCCATGGTAAACTGGACTCCCATGGTAAACTGAACTCCCATGGTAAACTGGACTTTCATGGTAAACTGGACTCCCATGGTAAACTGGACTTTCATGGTAAACTGGACTTTAATGGTAAACTGGACTCCCATGGTAAACTGGACTCCCATGGTAAACTGGACTCCCATGGTAAACTGGACTTTCATGGTAAACTGGACTCCCATGGTAAACTGGACTCCCATGGTAAACTGGACTTTCATGGTGAACTGGACTCCCATGGTAAACTGGACTTTCATGGTAAACTGGACTTTCATGGTAAATTGAACTTCCATGGTAAACTGGACTCCCATGGTAAACTGGACTCCCATGGTAAACTGGACTTTCATGGTAAACTGGACTCCCATGGTAAACTGGACTCACATGGTAAACTGAACTTTCATGGTAAACTGGACTCCCATGGTAAACTGGACTCCCATGGTAAACTGGACTTTCATGGTAAACTGGACTCCCATGGTAAACTGGACTTTCATGGTAAACTGGACTCCCATGGTAAACTGTACTTTCATGGTAAACTGGACTCCCATGGTGAACTGGACTCCCATGGTAAACTGGACTTTCATGGTAAACTGGACTTTCATGGTAAATTGAACTTCCATGGTAAACTGGACTCCCATGGTAAACTGGACTCCCATGGTAAAATGGACTTTCATGGTAAACTGGACTCCCATGGTAAACTGGACTCCCATGGACTCCCATGGTAAACTGGACTCCCATGGTAAACTGGACTTTCATGGTAAACTGGACTCCCATGGTAAACTGGACTCCCATGGTAAACTGGACTTTCATGGTAAACTGGACTCCCATGGTAAACTGGACTCCCATGGTAAACTGGACTTTCATGGTAAACTGGACTTTCATGGTAAATTTAACTTCCATGGTAAACTGGACTCCCATGGTAAACTGGACTCCCATGGTAAACTGGACTTTCATGGTAAACTGGACTCCCATGGTGAACTGGACTCCCATGGTAAACTGGACTTTCATGGTAAACTGGACTTTCATGGTAAATTGAACTTCCATGGTAAACTGGACTCCCATGGTAAACTGGACTCCCATGGTAAAATGGACTTTCATGGTAAACTGGACTCCCATGGTAAACTGGACTCCCATGGACTCCCATGGTAAACTGGACTCCCATGGTAAACTGGACTTTCATGGTAAACTGGACTCCCATGGTAAACTGGACTCCCATGGTAAACTGGACTTTCATGGTAAACTGGACTCCCATGGTAAACTGGACTCCCATGGTAAACTGGACTTTCATGGTAAACTGGACTTTCATGGTAAATTTAACTTCCATGGTAAACTGGACTCCCATGGTAAACTGGACTCCCATGGTAAACTGGACTTTCATGGTAAACTGGACTCCCATGGTAAACTGGACTCCCATGGTAAACTTGACTTTCATGGTGAACTGGACTCCCATGGTAATCTGGACTTTCATGGTAAACTGGACTTTCATGGTAAGCTGGACTCCCATGGTAAACTGGACTCCCATGGTAAATTGGACTCCCATGGTAAACTGGACTCCCATGGTAAACTGGACTTTCATGGTAAACTGGACTCCCATGGTAAACTGGACTCCCATGGTAAACTGGACTTTCATGGTAAACTGGACTTTCATGGTAAATTTAACTTCCATGGTAAACTGGACTCCCATGGTAAACTGGACTCCCATGGTAAACTGGACATCCATGGTAAACTGCACTCCCATGGTAAACTGGACTCCCATGGTAAACTGGACTTTCATGGTAAATTGAACTCCCATGGTAAACTGGACTCCCATGGTAAACTGGACTCCCATGGTAAACTGGACTTTCAGGGTAAACTGGACTCCCATGGTAAATTGGACTCCCATGGTAAACTGGACTTTCATGGTAAATTAAACTTCCATGGTAAACTGGACTCCCATGGTAAACTGGACTCCCATGGTAAACTGGACTTTAATGGTAAACTGGACTCCCATGGTAAACTGGACTCCCATGGTAAACTGGACTTTCATGGTAAACTGGACTCCCATGGTAAACTGGACTCCCATGGTAAACTTGACTTTCATGGTGAACTGGACTCCCATGGTAATCTGGACTTTCATGGTAAACTGGACTTTCATGGTAAACTGGACTCCCATGGTAAACTGGACTCCCATGGTAAACTGGACTCCCATGGTAAATTGGACTCCCATGGTAAACTGGACTTTCATGGTAAATTGAACTTCCATGGTAAACTGGACTCCCATGGTAAACTGGACTTTCATGGTAAACTGGACTCCCATGGTAAACTGGACTCCCATGGTAAACTGGACTTTCATGGTAAACTGGACTTTCATGGTAAACTGGACTCCCATGGTAAACTGGACTTTCATGGTAAACTGGACTTTCATGGTGAACTGGACTCCCATGGTAAACTGGACTTTCATGGTAAACTGGACTTTCATGGTAAACTGGACTCCCATGGTAAACTGGACTTTCATGGTGAACTGGACTCCCATGGTAAACTGGACTTTCATGGTAAACTGGACTCCCATGGTAAACTGGACTTTCATGGTAAACTGGACTCCCATTGTAAACTGGACTCCCATGGTAAACTGGACTTTCATGGTAAACTGGACTCCCATGGTAAACTGGACTTTCATGGTAAACTGGACTCCCATGGTCAATTGAACTTCCATGGTAAACTGGACTCCCATGGTAAACTGGACTCCCATGGTAAACTGGACTCCCGTGGTAAATTGGACTCCCATGGTAAACTGGACTCCCATGGTAAACTGGACTCCCATGGTAAACTGGACTTTCATGGTAAACTGGACTCCCATGGTAAACTGGACTTTCATGGTAAATTGAACTTCCATGATAAACTGGACTCCCATGGTAAACTGGACTCCCATGGTAAACTGGACTTTCATGGTAAACTGGACTCCCATGGTAAACTGGACTCCCATGGTAAACTGGACTTTCATGGTAAACTGGACTCCCATGGTAAACTGGACTCCCATGGTAAACTGGACTTTCATGGTGAACTGGACTCCTATGGTAAACTGGACTTTCATGGTAAACTGGACTTTCATGGTAAATTGAACTTCCATGGTAAACTGGACTTTTATGGTAAATTGAACTTCCATGGTAAACTGGACTCCCATGGTAAACTGGACTCCCATGGTAAACTGGACTTTCATGGTAAACTGGACTCCCATGGTAAACTGGACTCCCATGGTAAACTGGACTTTCATGGTAAACTGGACTCCCATGGTAAACTGGACTCCCATGGTAAACTGGGCTTTCATGGTAAATTGAAATTCCATGGTAAACTGGACTCCCATGGTAAACTGGACTTTCATGGTAAACTGGACTCCCATGGTAAACTGGACTCTCATGGTAAACTGGACTTTCATGGTAAACTGGACTCCCATGATAAACTGGACTTTCATGGTAAATTGAACTTCCATGATAAACTGGACTCCCATGGTAAACTGGACTCCCATGGTAAACTGGACTTTCATGGTAAACTGGACTCCCATGGTAAACTGGACTCCCATGGTAAACTGGACTCCCATGGTAAACTGGACTCCCATGGTAAACTGGACTTTCATGGTGAACTGGACTCCAATGGTAAACTGGACTTTCATGGTGAACTGGACTCCCATGGTAAACTGTACTTTCATGGTAAACTGGACTTTCATGGTAAATTGAACTTCCATGGTAAACTGGACTCCCATGGTAAACTGGACTCCCATGGTAAACTGGACTTTCATGGTAAACTGGACTCCCATGGTAAACTGTACTTTCATGGTAAACTGGACTCCCATGGTGAACTGGACTCCCATGGTAAACTGGACTTTCATGGTAAACTGGACTTTCATGGTAAATTGAACTTCCATGGTAAACTGGACTCCCATGGTAAACTGGACTCCCATGGTAAAATGGACTTTCATGGTAAACTGGACTCCCATGGTAAACTGGACTCCCATGGACTCCCATGGTAAACTGGACTCCCATGGTAAACTGGACTTTCATGGTAAACTGGACTCCCATGGTAAACTGGACTCCCATGGTAAACTGGACTTTCATGGTAAACTGGACTCCCATGGTAAACTGGACTCCCATGGTAAACTGGACTTTCATGGTAAACTGGACTTTCATGGTAAATTTAACTTCCATGGTAAACTGGACTCCCATGGTAAACTGGACTCCCATGGTAAACTGGACTTTCATGGTAAACTGGACTCCCATGGTAAACTGGACTCCCATGGTAAACTTGACTTTCATGGTGAACTGGACTCCCATGGTAATCTGGACTTTCATGGTAAACTGGACTTTCATGGTAAGCTGGACTCCCATGGTAAACTGGACTCCCATGGTAAATTGGACTCCCATGGTAAACTGGACTCCCATGGTAAACTGGACTTTCATGGTAAACTGGACTCCCATGGTAAACTGGACTCCCATGGTAAACTGGACTTTCATGGTAAACTGGACTTTCATGGTAAATTTAACTTCCATGGTAAACTGGACTCCCATGGTAAACTGGACTCCCATGGTAAACTGGACATCCATGGTAAACTGCACTCCCATGGTAAACTGGACTCCCATGGTAAACTGGACTTTCATGGTAAATTGAACTCCCATGGTAAACTGGACTCCCATGGTAAACTGGACTCCCATGGTAAACTGGACTTTCAGGGTAAACTGGACTCCCATGGTAAATTGGACTCCCATGGTAAACTGGACTTTCATGGTAAATTAAACTTCCATGGTAAACTGGACTCCCATGGTAAACTGGACTCCCATGGTAAACTGAACTTTCATGGTAAACTGGACTCCCATGGTAAACTGGACTCCCATGGTAAACTGGACTCCCATGGTAAACTGGACTCCCATGGTAAACTTGACTTTCATGGTGAACTGGACTCCCATGGTAATCTGGACTTTCATGGTAAACTGGACTTTCATGGTAAACTGGACTCCCATGGTAAACTGGACTCCCATGGTAAACTGGACTCCCATGGTAAATTGGACTCCCATGGTAAACTGGACTTTCATGGTAAATTGAACTTCCATGGTAAACTGGACTCCCATGGTAAACTGGACTTTCATGGTAAACTGGACTCCCATGGTAAACTGGACTCCCATGGTAAACTGGACTTTCATGGTAAACTGGACTTTCATGGTAAACTGGACTCCCATGGTAAACTGGACTTTCATGGTAAACTGGACTTTCATGGTGAACTGGACTCCCATGGTAAACTGGACTTTCATGGTAAACTGGACTTTCATGGTAAACTGGACTCCCATGGTAAACTGGACTTTCATGGTGAACTGGACTCCCATGGTAAACTGGACTTTCATGGTAAACTGGACTCCCATGGTAAACTGGACTTTCATGGTAAACTGGACTCCCATTGTAAACTGGACTCCCATGGTAAACTGGACTTTCATGGTAAACTGGACTCCCATGGTAAACTGGACTTTCATGGTAAACTGGACTCCCATGGTCAATTGAACTTCCATGGTAAACTGGACTCCCATGGTAAACTGGACTCCCATGGTAAACTGGACTCCCGTGGTAAATTGGACTCCCATGGTAAACTGGACTCCCATGGTAAACTGGACTCCCATGGTAAACTGGACTTTCATGGTAAACTGGACTCCCATGGTAAACTGGACTTTCATGGTAAATTAACCTTCCATGATAAACTGGACTCCCATGGTAAACTGGACTCCCATGGTAAACTGGACTTTCATGGTAAACTGGACTCCCATGGTAAACTGGACTCCCATGGTAAACTGGACTTTCATGGTAAACTGGACTCCCATGGTAAACTGGACTCCCATGGTAAACTGGACTTTCATGGTGAACTGGACTCCTATGGTAAACTGGACTTTCATGGTAAAATGGACTTTTATGGTAAACTGGACTCCCATGGTAAACTGGACTCCCATGGACTCCCATGGTAAACTGGACTCCCATGGTAAACTGGACTTTCATGGTAAACTGGACTCCCATGGTAAACTGGACTTTCATGGTAAACTGGACTCCCATGGTAAACTGGACTCCCATGGTAAACTGGACTTTCATGGTAAACTGGACTCCCATGGTAAACTGGACTCCCATGGTAAACTGGACTTTCATGGTAAACTGGACTCCCATGGTAAACTGGACTCCCATGGTAAACTGGACTTTCATGGTAAACTGGACTTTCATGGTAAATTTAACTTCCATGGTAAACTGGACTCCCATGGTAAACTGGACTCCCATGGTAAACTGGACTTTCATGGTAAACTGGACTCCCATGGTAAACTGGACTCCCATGGTAAACTTGACTTTCATGGTGAACTGGACTCCCATGGTAATCTGGACTTTCATGGTAAACTGGACTTTCATGGTAAGCTGGACTCCCATGGTAAACTGGACTCCCATGGTAAATTGGACTCCCATGGTAAACTGGACTCCCATGGTAAACTGGACTTTCATGGTAAACTGGACTCCCATGGTAAACTGGACTCCCATGGTAAACTGGACTTTCATGGTAAACTGGACTTTCATGGTAAATTTAACTTCCATGGTAAACTGGACTCCCATGGTAAACTGGACTCCCATGGTAAACTGGACATCCATGGTAAACTGCACTCCCATGGTAAACTGGACTCCCATGGTAAACTGGACTTTCATGGTAAATTGAACTCCCATGGTAAACTGGACTCCCATGGTAAACTGGACTCCCATGGTAAACTGGACTTTCAGGGTAAACTGGACTCCCATGGTAAATTGGACTCCCATGGTAAACTGGACTTTCATGGTAAATTAAACTTCCATGGTAAACTGGACTCCCATGGTAAACTGGACTCCCATGGTAAACTGGACTCCCATGGTAAACTGGACTTTCATGGTAAACTGGACTCCCATGGTAAACTGGACTCCCATGGTAAACTTGACTTTCATGGTGAACTGGACTCCCATGGTAATCTGGACTTTCATGGTAAACTGGACTTTCATGGTAAACTGGACTCCCATGGTAAACTGGACTCCCATGGTAAACTGGACTCCCATGGTAAATTGGACTCCCATGGTAAACTGGACTTTCATGGTAAATTGAACTTCCATGGTAAACTGGACTCCCATGGTAAACTGGACTTTCATGGTAAACTGGACTCCCATGGTAAACTGGACTCCCATGGTAAACTGGACTTTCATGGTAAACTGGACTTTCATGGTAAACTGGACTCCCATGGTAAACTGGACTTTCATGGTAAACTGGACTTTCATGGTGAACTGGACTCCCATGGTAAACTGGACTTTCATGGTAAACTGGACTTTCATGGTAAACTGGACTCCCATGGTAAACTGGACTTTCATGGTGAACTGGACTCCCATGGTAAACTGGACTTTCATGGTAAACTGGACTCCCATGGTAAACTGGACTTTCATGGTAAACTGGACTCCCATTGTAAACTGGACTCCCATGGTAAACTGGACTTTCATGGTAAACTGGACTCCCATGGTAAACTGGACTTTCATGGTAAACTGGACTCCCATGGTCAATTGAACTTCCATGGTAAACTGGACTCCCATGGTAAACTGGACTCCCATGGTAAACTGGACTCCCGTGGTAAATTGGACTCCCATGGTAAACTGGACTCCCATGGTAAACTGGACTCCCATGGTAAACTGGACTTTCATGGTAAACTGGACTCCCATGGTAAACTGGACTTTCATGGTAAATTGAACTTCCATGATAAACTGGACTCCCATGGTAAACTGGACTCCCATGGTAAACTGGACTTTCATGGTAAACTGGACTCCCATGGTAAACTGGACTCCCATGGTAAACTGGACTTTCATGGTAAACTGGACTCCCATGGTAAACTGGACTCCCATGGTAAACTGGACTTTCATGGTGAACTGGACTCCTATGGTAAACTGGACTTTCATGGTAAACTGGACTTTCATGGTAAATTGAACTTCCATGGTAAACTGGACTTTTATGGTAAATTGAACTTCCATGGTAAACTGGACTCCCATGGTAAACTGGACTCCCATGGTAAACTGGACTTTCATGGTAAACTGGACTCCCATGGTAAACTGGACTCCCATGGTAAACTGGACTTTCATGGTAAACTGGACTCCCATGGTAAACTGGACTCCCATGGTAAACTGGGCTTTCATGGTAAATTGAAATTCCATGGTAAACTGGACTCCCATGGTAAACTGGACTTTCATGGTAAACTGGACTCCCATGGTAAACTGGACTCTCATGGTAAACTGGACTTTCATGGTAAACTGGACTCCCATGATAAACTGGACTTTCATGGTAAATTGAACTTCCATGATAAACTGGACTCCCATGGTAAACTGGACTCCCATGGTAAACTGGACTTTCATGGTAAACTGGACTCCCATGGTAAACTGGACTCCCATGGTAAACTGGACTTTCATGGTAAACTGGACTCCCATGGTAAACTGGACTCCCATGGTAAACTGGACTTTCATGGTGAACTGGACTCCAATGGTAAACTGGACTTTCATGGTGAACTGGACTCCCATGGTAAACTGTACTTTCATGGTAAACTGGACTTTCATGGTAAATTGAACTTCCATGGTAAACTGGACTCCCATGGTAAACTGGACTCCCATGGTAAACTGGACTCCCATGGTAAACTGGACTCCCGTGGTAAATTGGACTCCCATGGTAAACTGGACTCCCATGGTAAACTGGACTCCCATGGTAAACTGGACTTTCATGGTAAACTGGACTCCCATGGTAAACTGGACTTTCATGGTAAATTGAACTTCCATGATAAACTGGACTCCCATGGTAAACTGGACTCCCATGGTAAACTGGACTTTCATGGTAAACTGGACTCCCATGGTAAACTGGACTCCCATGGTAAACTGGACTTTCATGGTAAACTGGACTCCCATGGTAAACTGGACTCCCATGGTAAACTGGACTTTCATGGTGAACTGGACTCCTATGGTAAACTGGACTTTCATGGTAAACTGGACTTTCATGGTAAATTGAACTTCCATGGTAAACTGGACTTTTATGGTAAATTGAACTTCCATGGTAAACTGGACTCCCATGGTAAACTGGACTCCCATGGTAAACTGGACTTTCATGGTAAACTGGACTCCCATGGTAAACTGGACTCCCATGGTAAACTGGACTTTCATGGTAAACTGGACTCCCATGGTAAACTGGACTCCCATGGTAAACTGGGCTTTCATGGTAAATTGAAATTCCATGGTAAACTGGACTCCCATGGTAAACTGGACTTTCATGGTAAACTGGACTCCCATGGTAAACTGGACTCTCATGGTAAACTGGACTTTCATGGTAAACTGGACTCCCATGATAAACTGGACTTTCATGGTAAATTGAACTTCCATGATAAACTGGACTCCCATGGTAAACTGGACTCCCATGGTAAACTGGACTTTCATGGTAAACTGGACTCCCATGGTAAACTGGACTCCCATGGTAAACTGGACTTTCATGGTAAACTGGACTCCCATGGTAAACTGGACTCCCATGGTAAACTGGACTTTCATGGTGAACTGGACTCCAATGGTAAACTGGACTTTCATGGTGAACTGGACTCCCATGGTAAACTGTACTTTCATGGTAAACTGGACTTTCATGGTAAATTGAACTTCCATGGTAAACTGGACTCCCATGGTAAACTGGACTCCCATGGTAAACTGGACTCCCATGGTAAACTGGACTTTCATGGTAAACTGGACTCCCATGGTAAACTGGACTCCCATGGTAAACTGGGCTTTCATGGTAAATTGAAATTCCATGGTAAACTGGACTCCCATGGTAAACTGAACTCCCATGGTAAACTGGACTTTCATGGTAAACTGGACTCCCATGGTAAACTGGACTTTCATGGTAAACTGGACTTTCATGGTAAACTGGACTCCCATGGTAAACTGGACTCCCATGGTAAACTGGACTTTCATGGTAAACTGGACTCCCATGGTAAACTGGACTCCCATGGTAAACTGGACTCCCATGGTAAACTGGACTTTCATGGTAAACTGGACTTTCATGGTAAATTGAACTTCCATGGTAAACTGGACTCCCATGGTAAACTGGACTCCCATGGTAAACTGGACTTTCATGGTAAACTGGACTCCCATGGTAAACTGGACTCACATGGTAAACTGAACTTTCATGGTAAACTGGACTCCCATGGTAAACTGGACTCCCATGGTAAACTGGACTTTCATGGTAAACTGGACTCCCATGGTAAACTGGACTTTCATGGTAAACTGGACTCCCATGGTAAACTGTACTTTCATGGTAAACTGGACTCCCATGGTGAACTGGACTCCCATGGTAAACTGGACTTTCATGGTAAACTGGACTTTCATGGTAAATTGAACTTCCATGGTAAACTGGACTCCCATGGTAAACTGGACTCCCATGGTAAAATGGACTTTCATGGTAAACTGGACTCCCATGGTAAACTGGACTCCCATGGACTCCCATGGTAAACTGGACTCCCATGGTAAACTGGACTTTCATGGTAAACTGGACTCCCATGGTAAACTGGACTCCCATGGTAAACTGGACTTTCATGGTAAACTGGACTCCCATGGTAAACTGGACTCCCATGGTAAACTGGACTCCCATGGTAAACTGGACTTTCATGGTAAACTGGACTTTCATGGTAAATTTAACTTCCATGGTAAACTGGACTCCCATGGTAAACTGGACTCCCATGGTAAACTGGACTTTCATGGTAAACTGGACTCCCATGGTAAACTGGACTCCCATGGTAAACTTGACTTTCATGGTGAACTGGACTCCCATGGTAAACTGGACTTTCATGGTAAACTGGACTTTCATGGTGAACTGGACTCCCATGGTAAACTGGACTTTCATGGTAAACTGGACTTTCATGGTAAACTGGACTCCCATGGTAAACTGGACTTTCATGGTGAACTGGACTCCCATGGTAAACTGGACTTTCATGGTAAACTGGACTCCCATGGTAAACTGGACTTTCATGGTAAACTGGACTCCCATTGTAAACTGGACTCCCATGGTAAACTGGACTTTCATGGTAAACTGGACTCCCATGGTAAACTGGACTTTCATGGTAAACTGGACTCCCATGGTCAATTGAACTTCCATGGTAAACTGGACTCCCATGGTAAACTGGACTCCCATGGTAAACTGGACTCCCGTGGTAAATTGGACTCCCATGGTAAACTGGACTCCCATGGTAAACTGGACTCCCATGGTAAACTGGACTTTCATGGTAAACTGGACTCCCATGGTAAACTGGACTTTCATGGTAAATTGAACTTCCATGATAAACTGGACTCCCATGGTAAACTGGACTCCCATGGTAAACTGGACTTTCATGGTAAACTGGACTCCCATGGTAAACTGGACTCCCATGGTAAACTGGACTTTCATGGTAAACTGGACTCCCATGGTAAACTGGACTCCCATGGTAAACTGGACTTTCATGGTGAACTGGACTCCTATGGTAAACTGGACTTTCATGGTAAACTGGACTTTCATGGTAAATTGAACTTCCATGGTAAACTGGACTTTTATGGTAAATTGAACTTCCATGGTAAACTGGACTCCCATGGTAAACTGGACTCCCATGGTAAACTGGACTTTCATGGTAAACTGGACTCCCATGGTAAACTGGACTCCCATGGTAAACTGGACTTTCATGGTAAACTGGACTCCCATGGTAAACTGGACTCCCATGGTAAACTGGGCTTTCATGGTAAATTGAAATTCCATGGTAAACTGGACTCCCATGGTAAACTGGACTTTCATGGTAAACTGGACTCCCATGGTAAACTGGACTCTCATGGTAAACTGGACTTTCATGGTAAACTGGACTCCCATGATAAACTGGACTTTCATGGTAAATTGAACTTCCATGATAAACTGGACTCCCATGGTAAACTGGACTCCCATGGTAAACTGGACTTTCATGGTAAACTGGACTCCCATGGTAAACTGGACTCCCATGGTAAACTGGACTTTCATGGTAAACTGGACTCCCATGGTAAACTGGACTCCCATGGTAAACTGGACTTTCATGGTGAACTGGACTCCAATGGTAAACTGGACTTTCATGGTGAACTGGACTCCCATGGTAAACTGTACTTTCATGGTAAACTGGACTTTCATGGTAAATTGAACTTCCATGGTAAACTGGACTCCCATGGTAAACTGGACTCCCATGGTAAACTGGACTCCCATGGTAAACTGGACTCCCGTGGTAAATTGGACTCCCATGGTAAACTGGACTCCCATGGTAAACTGGACTCCCATGGTAAACTGGACTTTCATGGTAAACTGGACTCCCATGGTAAACTGGACTTTCATGGTAAATTGAACTTCCATGATAAACTGGACTCCCATGGTAAACTGGACTCCCATGGTAAACTGGACTTTCATGGTAAACTGGACTCCCATGGTAAACTGGACTCCCATGGTAAACTGGACTTTCATGGTAAACTGGACTCCCATGGTAAACTGGACTCCCATGGTAAACTGGACTTTCATGGTGAACTGGACTCCTATGGTAAACTGGACTTTCATGGTAAACTGGACTTTCATGGTAAATTGAACTTCCATGGTAAACTGGACTTTTATGGTAAACTGGACTCCCATGGTAAACTGGACTCCCATGGTAAACTGGACTTTCATGGTAAACTGGACTCCCATGGTAAACTGGACTCCCATGGTAAACTGGACTTTCATGGTAAACTGGACTCCCATGGTAAACTGGACTCCCATGGTAAACTGGGCTTTCATGGTAAATTGAAATTCCATGGTAAACTGGACTCCCATGGTAAACTGGACTTTCATGGTAAACTGGACTCCCATGGTAAACTGGACTCTCATGGTAAACTGGACTTTCATGGTAAACTGGACTCCCATGATAAACTGGACTTTCATGGTAAATTGAACTTCCATGATAAACTGGACTCCCATGGTAAACTGGACTCCCATGGTAAACTGGACTTTCATGGTAAACTGGACTCCCATGGTAAACTGGACTCCCATGGTAAACTGGACTTTCATGGTAAACTGGACTCCCATGGTAAACTGGACTCCCATGGTAAACTGGACTTTCATGGTGAACTGGACTCCAATGGTAAACTGGACTTTCATGGTGAACTGGACTCCCATGGTAAACTGTACTTTCATGGTAAACTGGACTTTCATGGTAAATTGAACTTCCATGGTAAACTGGACTCCCATGGTAAACTGGACTCCCATGGTAAACTGGACTCCCATGGTAAACTGGACTTTCATGGTAAACTGGACTCCCATGGTAAACTGGACTCCCATGGTAAACTGGGCTTTCATGGTAAATTGAAATTCCATGGTAAACTGGACTCCCATGGTAAACTGAACTCCCATGGTAAACTGGACTTTCATGGTAAACTGGACTCCCATGGTAAACTGGACTTTCATGGTAAACTGGACTTTCATGGTAAACTGGACTCCCATGGTAAACTGGACTCCCATGGTAAACTGGACTCCCATGGTAAACTGGACTTTCATGGTAAACTGGACTCCCATGGTAAACTGGACTCCCATGGTAAACTGGACTTTCATGGTGAACTGGACTCCCATGGTAAACTGGACTTTCATGGTAAACTGGACTTTCATGGTAAATTGAACTTCCATGGTAAACTGGACTCCCATGGTAAACTGGACTCCCATGGTAAACTGGACTTTCATGGTAAACTGGACTCCCATGGTAAACTGGACTCACATGGTAAACTGAACTTTCATGGTAAACTGGACTCCCATGGTAAACTGGACTCCCATGGTAAACTGGACTTTCATGGTAAACTGGACTCCCATGGTAAACTGGACTTTCATGGTAAACTGGACTCCCATGGTAAACTGTACTTTCATGGTAAACTGGACTCCCATGGTGAACTGGACTCCCATGGTAAACTGGACTTTCATGGTAAACTGGACTTTCATGGTAAATTGAACTTCCATGGTAAACTGGACTCCCATGGTAAACTGGACTCCCATGGTAAAATGGACTTTCATGGTAAACTGGACTCCCATGGTAAACTGGACTCCCATGGACTCCCATGGTAAACTGGACTCCCATGGTAAACTGGACTTTCATGGTAAACTGGACTCCCATGGTAAACTGGACTCCCATGGTAAACTGGACTTTCATGGTAAACTGGACTCCCATGGTAAACTGGACTCCCATGGAAAACTGGACTTTCATGGTAAACTGGACTTTCATGGTAAATTTAACTTCCATGGTAAACTGGACTCCCATGGTAAACTGGACTCCCATGGTAAACTGGACTTTCATGGTAAACTGGACTCCCATGGTAAACTGGACTCCCATGGTAAACTTGACTTTCATGGTGAACTGGACTCCCATGGTAATCTGGACTTTCATGGTAAACTGGACTTTCATGGTAAACTGGACTCCCATGGTAAACTGGACTCCCATGGTAAATTGGACTCCCATGGTAAACTGGACTCCCATGGTAAACTGGACTCCCATGGTAAACTGGACTCCCATGGTAAACTGGACTTTCATGGTAAACTGGACTTTCATGGTAAATTTAACTTCCATGGTAAACTGGACTCCCATGGTAAACTGGACTCCCATGGTAAACTGGACATCCATGGTAAACTGCACTCCCATGGTAAACTGGACTCCCATGGTAAACTGGACTTTCATGGTAAATTGAACTCCCATGGTAAACTGGACTCCCATGGTAAACTGGACTCCCATGGTAAACTGGACTTTCAGGGTAAACTGGACTCCCATGGTAAATTGGACTCCCATGGTAAACTGGACTTTCATGGTAAATTAAACTTCCATGGTAAACTGGACTCCCATGGTAAACTGGACTCCCATGGTAAACTGGACTTTCATGGTAAACTGGACTCCCATGGTAAACTGGACTCCCATGGTAAACTGGACTTTCATGGTAAACTGGACTCCCATGGTAAACTGGACTCCCATGGTAAACTTGACTTTCATGGTGAACTGGACTCCCATGGTAATCTGGACTTTCATGGTAAACTGGACTTTCATGGTAAACTGGACTCCCATGGTAAACTGGACTCCCATGGTAAACTGGACTCCCATGGTAAATTGGACTCCCATGGTAAACTGGACTTTCATGGTAAATTGAACTTCCATGGTAAACTGGACTCCCATGGTAAACTGGACTTTCATGGTAAACTGGACTCCCATGGTAAACTGGACTCCCATGGTAAACTGGACTTTCATGGTAAACTGGACTTTCATGGTAAACTGGACTCCCATGGTAAACTGGACTTTCATGGTAAACTGGACTTTCATGGTGAACTGGACTCCCATGGTAAACTGGACTTTCATGGTAAACTGGACTTTCATGGTAAACTGGACTCCCATGGTAAACTGGACTTTCATGGTGAACTGGACTCCCATGGTAAACTGGACTTTCATGGTAAACTGGACTCCCATGGTAAACTGGACTTTCATGGTAAACTGGACTCCCATTGTAAACTGGACTCCCATGGTAAACTGGACTTTCATGGTAAACTGGACTCCCATGGTAAACTGGACTTTCATGGTAAACTGGACTCCCATGGTCAATTGAACTTCCATGGTAAACTGGACTCCCATGGTAAACTGGACTCCCATGGTAAACTGGACTCCCGTGGTAAATTGGACTCCCATGGTAAACTGGACTCCCATGGTAAACTGGACTCCCATGGTAAACTGGACTTTCATGGTAAATTGGACTCCCATGGTAAACTGGACTCCCATGGTAAACTGGACTTTCATGGTGAACTGGACTCCCATGGTAAACTGGACTTTCATGGTAAACTGGACTTTCATGGTAAATTGAACTTCCATGGTAAACTGGACTCCCATGGTAAACTGGACTCCCATGGTAAACTGGACTTTCATGGTAAACTGGACTCCCATTGTAAACTGGACTTTCATGGTAAATTGAACTTCCATGGTAAACTGGACTCCCATGGTAAACTGGACTCCCATGGTAAACTGGACTTTCATGGTAAACTGGACTCCAATGGTAAACTGGACTCTCATGGTAAACTGGACTTTCATGGTAAACTGGACTCCCATGGTAAACTGGACTTTCATGGTAAATTGAACTTCCATGATAAACTGGACTCCCATGGTAAACTGGACTCCCATGGTAAACTGGACTTTCATGGTAAACTGGACTCCCATGGTAAACTGAACTTTCATGGTAAACTGGACTCCCATGGTAAACTGGACTCCCATGGTAAACTGGACTTTCATGGTGAACTGGACTCCTATGGTAAACTGGACTTTCATGGTAAACTGGACTTTCATGGTAAATTGAACTTCCATGGTAAACTGGACTTTCATGGTAAATTGAACTTCCATGGTAAACTGGACTCCCATGGTAATCTGGACTCCTATGGTAAACTGGACTTTCATGGTAAACTGGACTCCCATGGTAAACTGGACTCCCATGGTAAACTGGACTTTCATGGTAAACTGGACTCCCATGGTAAACTGGACTCCCATGGTAAACTGGGCTTTCATGGTAAATTGAAATTCCATGGTAAACTGGACTCCCATGGTAAACTGAACTCCCATGGTAAGCTGGACTTTCATGGTAAACTGGACTCCCATGGTAAACTGGACTCTCATGGTAAACTGGACTTTCATGGTAAACTGGACTCCCATGGTAAACTGGACTTTCATGGTAAATTGAACTTCCATGATAAACTGGACTCCCATGGTAAACTGGACTCCCATGGTAAACTGGACTTTCATGGTAAACTGGACTCCCATGGTAAACTGGATTCCCATGGTAAACTGGACTTTAATGGTAAACTGGACTCCCATGGTAAACTGGACTCCCATGGTAAACTGGACTTTCATGGTGAACTGGACTCCAATGGTAAACTGGACTTTCATGGTGAACTGGACTCCCATGGTAAACTGTACTTTCATGGTAAACTGGAATTTCATGGTAAATTGAACTTCCATGGTAAACTGGACTCCCATGGTAAACTGGACTCCCATGGTAAACTGGACTCCCATGGTAAACTGGACTTTCATGGTAAACTGGACTCCCATGGTAAACTGGACTCCCATGGTAAACTGGGCTTTCATGGTAAATTGAAATTCCATGGTAAACTGGACTCCCATGGTAAACTGAACTCCCATGGTAAACTGGACTTTCATGGTAAACTGGACTCCCATGGTAAACTGGACTTTCATGGTAAACTGGACTTTCATGGTAAACTGGACTCCAATGGTAAACTGGACTCCCATGGTAAACTGGACTCCCATGGTAAACTGGACTTTCATGGTAAACTGGACTTTCATGGTAAACTGGACTCCCATGGTAAACTGGACTCCCATGGTAAACTGGACTTTCATGGTGAACTGGACTCCCATGGTAAACTGGACTTTCATGGTAAACTGGACTTTCATGGTAAATTGAACTTCCATGGTAAACTGGACTCCCATGGTAAACTGGACTCCCATGGTAAACTGGACTTTCATGGTAAACTGGACTCCCATGGTAAACTGGACTCACATGGTAAACTGAACTTTCATGGTAAACTGGACTCCCATGGTAAACTGGACTTTCATGGTAAACTGGACTCCCATGGTAAACTGGACTTTCATGGTAAACTGGACTCCCATGGTAAACTGTACTTTCATGGTAAACTGGACTTTCATGGTAAACTGGACTTTCATGGTAAACTGGACTTTCATGGTAAACTGGACTCCCATGGTAAACTGGACTCCCATGGTAAACTGGACTTTCATGGTGAACTGGACTCCCATGGTAAACTGGACTTTCATGGTAAACTGGACTTTCATGGTAAATTGAACTTCCATGGTAAACTGGACTCCCATGGTAAACTGGACTCCCATGGTAAACTGGACTTTTAGGTAAACTGGACTCCCATGGTAAACTGGACTCACATGGTAAACTGGACTTTCATGGTAAACTGGACTCCCATGGTAAACTGGACTCCCATGGTAAACTGGACTTTCATGGTAAACTGGACTCCCATGGTAAACTGGACTTTCATGGTAAACTGAACTCCCATGGTAAACTGTACTTTCATGGTAAACTGGACTCCCATGGTAAACTGGACTTTCATGGTGAACTGGACTCCATGGTAAACTGGACTCCCATGGTAAACTGGACTCCCATGGTAAACTGGACTTTCATGGTAAACTGGACTCCCATGGTAAACTGGACTTTCATGGTAAACTGGACTCCCATGGTAAACTGGACTCCCATGGTAAACTGGACTTTCATGGTGAACTGGACTCCCAATGTTAAACTGGACTTTCATGGTAAACTGGACTCCCATGGTAAACTGGACTTTCATGGTAAACTGGACTCCCATGGTAAACTGGACTCCCATGGTAAACTGGACTTTCATGGTAAACTGGACTCCCATGGTAAACTGGACTCCCATGGTAAACTGGACTTTCATGGTAAACTGGACTCCCATGGTAAACTGGACTTTCATGGTAAACTGGACTCCCATGGTAAACTGGACTTTCATGGTAAACTGGACTCCCATGGTAAACTGGACTTTCATGGTAAACTGGACTCCCATGGTAAACTGGACTTTCATGGTAAACTGGACTTTCATGGTAAACTGGACTCCCATGGTAAACTGGACTTTCATGGTGAACTGGACTCCCATGGTAAACTGGACTTTCATGGTAAACTGGACTTTCATGGTAAATTGAACTTCCATGGTAAACTGGACTCCCATGGTAAACTGGACTCCCATGGTAAACTGGACTTTCATGGTAAACTGGACTCCCATGGTAAACTGGACTCCCATGGTAAACTGAACTTTCATGGTAAACTGGACTCCCATGGTAAACTGGACTTTCATGGTAAACTGGACTCCCATGGTAAACTGTACTTTCATGGTAAACTGGACTCCCATGGTAAACTGGACTTTCATGGTGAACTGGACTCCATGGTAAACTGTACTTTCATGGTAAACTGGACTCCCATGGTAAACTGGACTCCCATGGTAAACTGGACTTTCATGGTAAACTGGACTCCCATGGTAAACTGGACTTTCATGGTAAACTGGACTCCCATGGTAAACTGGACTTTCATGGTAAACTGGACTCCCATGGTAAACTGGACTTTCATGGTAAACTGGACTCCCATGGTAAACTGTACTTTCATGGTAAACTGGACTCCCATGGTAAACTGGACTTTCATGGTAAACTGGACTTTCATGGTAAACTGGACTTTCATGGTAAACTGGACTCCCATGGTAAACTGGACTCCCATGGTAAACTGGACTTTCATGGTGAACTGGACTCCCATGGTAAACTGGACTTTCATGGTAAACTGGACTTTCATGGTAAATTGAACTTCCATGGTAAACTGGACTCCCATGGTAAACTGGACTCCCATGGTAAACTGGACTTTTAGGTAAACTGGACTCCCATGGTAAACTGGACTCCCATGGTAAACTGGACTTTCATGGTAAACTGGACTCCCATGGTAAACTGGACTTTCATGGTAAACTGGACTCCCATGGTAAACTGGACTTTCATGGTAAACTGGACTCCCATGGTAAACTGGACTTTCATGGTAAACTGGACTCCCATGGTAAACTGGACTTTCATGGTAAACTGGACTTTCATGGTAAACTGGACTCCCATGGTAAACTGGACTCCCATGGTAAACTGGACTTTCATGGTGAACTGGACTCCCATGGTAAACTGTACTTTCATGGTAAACTGGACTTTCATGGTAAATTGAACTTCCATGGTAAACTGGACTCCCATGGTAAACTGGACTCCCATGGTAAACTGGACTCACATGGTAAACTGGACTTTCATGGTAAACTGGACTCCCATGGTAAACTGGACTCCCATGGTAAACTGGACTTTCATGGTAAACTGGACTCCCATGGTAAACTGGACTTTCATGGTAAACTGGACTCCCATGGTAAACTGTACTTTCATGGTAAACTGGACTCCCATGGTAAACTGGACTTTCATGGTGAACTGGACTCCATGGTAAACTGTACTTTCATGGTAAACTGGACTCCCATGGTAAACTGGACTCCCATGGTAAACTGGACTTTCATGGTAAACTGGACTCCCATGGTAAACTAGACTCCCATGGTAAACTGGACTTTCATGGTAAACTGGACTCCCATGGTAAACTGGACTTTCATGGTAAACTGGACTCCCATGGTAAACTGGACTCCCATGGTAAACTGGACTTTCATAGTGAACTGGACTCCCATGGTAAACTGTACTTTCATGGTAAACTGGACTTTCATGGTAAATTGAACTTCCATGGTAAACTGGACTCCCATGGTAAACTGGACTCCCATGGTAAACTGGACTTTCATGGTAAACTGGACTCCCATGGTAAACTGTACTTTCATGGTAAACTGGACTCCCATGGTAAACTGGACTCCTATGGTAAACTGGACTTTCATGGTAAACTGGACTTTCATGGTAAACTGGACTCCCATGGTAAACTGGACTCCCATGGTAAACTGGACTTTCATGGTGAACTGGACTCCCATGGTAAACTGGACTTTCATGGTAAACTGGACTTTCATGGTAAATTGAACTTCCATGGTAAACTGGACTCCCATGGTAAACTGAACTCCCATGGTAACTGGACTTTCATGGTAAACTGGACTCCCATGGTAAACTGGACTCACATGGTAAACTGGACTTTCATGGTAAACTGGACTCCCATGGTAAACTGGACTCCCATGGTAAACTGGACTTTCATGGTAAACTGGACTCCCATGGTAAATTGTACTTTCATCGTAAACTGGCCTCCCATGGTAAACTGTACTTTCATGGTAAACTGGACTCCCATGGTAAACTGGACTTTCATGGTAAACTGGACTCCCATGGTAAACTGGACTTTCATGGTAAACTGGACTTTCATGGTAAACTGGACTCCCATGGTAAACTGGACTCCCATGGTAAACTGGACTTTCATGGTGAACTGGACTCCCATGGTAAGCTGGACTTTCATGGTAAACTGGACTTTCATGGTAAATTGAACTTCCATGGTAAACTGGACTCCCATGGTAAACTGGACTCCCATGGTAAACTGGACTTTTAGGTAAACTGGACTCCCATGGTAAACTGGACTCACATGGTAAACTGGACTTTCATGGTAAACTGGACTCCCATGGTAAACTGGACTCCCATGGTAAACTGGACTTTCATGGTAAACTGGACTCCCATGGTAAACTGGACTTTCATGGTAAACTGGACTCCCATGGTAAACTGTACTTTCATGGTAAACTGGACTCCCATGGTAAACTGGACTTTCATGGTGAACTGGACTCCATGGTAAACTGGACTTTCATGGTAAACTGTACTCCCATGGTAAACTGGACTCCCATGGTAAACTGGACTTTCATGGTAAACTGGACTCCCATGGTAAACTGGACTCCCATGGTAAACTGCACTCCCATGGTAAACTGGACTTTCATGGTAAACTGGACTCCCATGGTAAACTGGACTTTCATGGTAAACTGGACTCCCATGGTAAACTGGACTCCCATGGTAAACTGGACTTTCATGGTGAACTGGACTCCCATGGTAAACTGGACTTTCATGGTAAACTGGACTCCCATGGTAAACTGGACTTTCATGGTAAACTGGACTTTCATGGTATACTGGACTCCCATGGTAAACTGGACTCCCATGGTAAACTGGACTTTCATGGTAAACTGGACTCCCATGGTAAACTGGACTTTCATGGTAAACTGGACTGCCATGGTAAACTGTACTTTCATGGTAAACTGGACTCCCATGGAAAACTGGACTTTCATGGTGAACTGGACTCCATGGTAAACTGGACTTTCATGGTAAACTGGACTCCCATGATAAACTGGACTCCCATGGTAAACTGTACTTTCATGGTAAACTGAACTTTCATGGTAAATTGAACTTCCATGGTAAACTGGACTCCCATGGTAAACTGGACTCCCATGGTAAACTGTACTTTCATGGTAAACTGGACTCCCATGGTAAACTGGACTCCCATGGTAAACTGGACTCCCATGGTAAACTGGACTTTCATGGTAAATTGAACTTCCATGGTAAACTGGACTCCCATGGTAAACTGGACTCCCATGGTAAACTGGACTTTCATGGTAAACTGGACTCCCATGGTAAACTGGACTCCCATGGTAAACTGGAGTTTCATGGTGAACTGGACTCCCATGGTAAACTGGACTTTCATGGTAAACTGGACTTTCATGGTAAATCGAACTTCCATGGTAAACTGGACTCCCATGGTAAACTGGACTCCCATGGTAAACTGGACTTTCATGGTAAACTGGACTCCCATGGTAAACTGGACTCACATGGTAAACTGGACTTTCATGGTAAACTGGACTCCCATGGTAAACTGGACTCCCATGGTAAACTGGACTTTCATGGTAAACTGGACTCCCATGGTAAACTGGACTTTCATGGTAAACTGGACTCCCATGGTAAACTGGACTTTCATGGTAAACTGGACTCCCATGGTAAACTGGACTTTCATGGTGAACTGGACTCCCATGGTAAACTGGACTCCCATGGTAAACTGGACTTTCATGGTAAACTGGACTCCCATGGTAAACTGGACTTTCATGGTGAACTGGACTCCCATGGTAAACTGGACTCCCATGGAAAACTGGACTTTCATGGTAAACTGGACTCCCATGGTAAACTGGACTCCCATGGTAAACTGGACTTTCATAGTAAACTGGACTCCCATGGTAAACTGGACTTTCATGGTAAACTGGACTCCCATGGTAAACTGGACTCCCATGGTAAACTGGACTTTCATGGTAAACTGGACTTTCATGGTAAACTGGACTCCCATGGTATACTGGACTTTCATGGTAAACTGGACTCCCATGGTAAACTGGACTCCCATGGTAAACTGGACTTTCATGGTGAACTGGACTCCCTTGGTAACCCGGACTTTTATGGTAAACTGGACTTTCATGCTAAATTGAACTTCCATGGTAAACTGGACTCCCATGGTAAACTGGACTCCCATGGTAAACTGGAATTTCATGGTAAACTGGACTCCCATGGTAAACTGGACTCCCATGGTAAACTGGACTTTCATGGTAGACTGGACTTTCATGGTAAATTGAACTTTCATGGTAAACTGGACTCCCATGGTAAACTGGACTCCCATGGTAAACTGGACTTTCATGGTAAACTGGACTCCCATGGTAAACTGGACTCCCATGGTAAACTGGACTTTCATGGTGAACTGGACTCCTATGGTAAACTGGACTTTCATGGTAAACTGGACTTTCATGGTAAATTGAACTTCCATGGTAAACTGGACTCCCATGGTAAACTGGACTCCCATGGTAAACTGGACTTTCATGGTAAACTGGACTCCCATGGTAAACTGGACTCACATGGTAAACTGGACTTTCATGGTAAACTGGACTCCCATGGTAAACTGGACTCCCATGGTAAACTGGACTTTCATGGTAAACTGGACTCCCATGGTAAACTGGACTTTCATGGTAAACTGGACTCCCATGGTAAACTGGACTTTCATGGTAAACTGGACTCCCATGGTAAACTGGACTTTCATGGTGAACTGGACTCCCATGGTAAACTGGACTCCCATGGTAAACTGGACTTTCATGGTAAACTGGACTCCCATGGTAAACTGGACTTTCATGGTGAACTGGACTCCCATGGTAAACTGGACTCCCATGGAAAACTGGACTTTCATGGTGAACTGGACTCCCATGGTAAGCTGGACTTTCATGGTAAACTGGACTTTCATGGTAAATTGAACTTCCATGGTAAACTGGACTCCCATGGTAAACTGGACTCCCATGGTAAACTGGACTTTCATAGTAAACTGGACTCCCATGGTAAACTGGACTTTCATGGTAAACTGGACTCCCATGGTAAACTGGACTCCCATGGTAAACTGGACTTTCATGGTAAACTGGACTTTCATGGTAAACTGGACTCCCATGGTATACTGGACTTTCATGGTAAACTGGACTCCCATGGTAAACTGGACTCCCATGGTAAACTGGACTTTCATGGTGCACTGGACTCCCTTGGTAACCCGGACTTTTATGGTAAACTGGACTTTCATGCTAAATTGAACTTCCATGGTAAACTGGACTCCCATGGTAAACTGGACTCCCATGGTAAACTGGAATTTCATGGTAAACTGGACTCCCATGGTAAACTGGACTCCCATGGTAAACTGGACTTTCATGGTAGACTGGACTTTCATGGTAAATTGAACTTTCATGGTAAACTGGACTCCCATGGTAAACTGGACTCCCATGGTAAACTGGACTTTCATGGTAAACTGGACTCCCATGGTAAACTGGACTCCCATGGTAAACTGGACTTTCATGGTGAACTGGACTCCTATGGTAAACTGGACTTTCATGGTAAACTGGACTTTCATGGTAAATTGAACTTCCATGGTAAACTGGACTCCCATGGTAAACTGGACTCCCATGGTAAACTGGACTTTCATGGTAAACTGGACTCCCATGGTAAACTGGACTTTCATGGTAAACTGGACTCCAATGGTAAACTGGACTCTCATGGTAAACTGGACTTTCATGGTAAACTGGACTCCCATGGTAAACTGGACTTTCATGGTAAATTGAACTTCCATGATAAACTGGACTCCCATGGTAAACTGGACTCCCATGGTAAACTGGACTTTCATGGTAAACTGGACTCCCATGGTAAACTGAACTTTCATGGTAAACTGGACTCCCATGGTAAACTGGACTCCCATGGTAAACTGGACTTTCATGGTGAACTGGACTCCTATGGTAAACTGGACTTTCATGGTAAACTGGACTTTCATGGTAAATTGAACTTCCATGGTAAACTGGACTTTCATGGTAAATTGAACTTCCATGGTAAACTGGACTCACATGGTAATCTGGACTCCCATGGTAAACTGGACTTTCATGGTAAACTGGACTCCCATGGTAAACTGGACTCCCATGGTAAACTGGACTTTCATGGTAAACTGGACTCCCATGGTAAACTGGACTCCCATGGTAAACTGGGCTTTCATGGTAAATTGAAATTCCATGGTAAACTGGACTCCCATGGTAAACTGAACTCCCATGGTAAGCTGGACTTTCATGGTAAACTGGACTCCCATGGTAAACTGGACTCTCATGGTAAACTGGACTTTCATGGTAAACTGGACTCCCATGGTAAACTGGACTTTCATGGTAAATTGAACTTCCATGATAAACTGGACTCCCATGGTAAACTGGACTCCCATGGTAAACTGGACTTTCATGGTAAACTGGACTCCCATGGTAAACTGGATTCCCATGGTAAACTGGACTTTAATGGTAAACTGGACTCCCATGGTAAACTGGACTCCCATGGTAAACTGGACTTTCATGGTGAACTGGACTCCAATGGTAAACTGGACTTTCATGGTGAACTGGACTCCCATGGTAAACTGTACTTTCATGGTAAACTGGAATTTCATGGTAAATTGAACTTCCATGGTAAACTGGACTCCCATGGTAAACTGGACTCCCATGGTAAACTGGACTCCCATGGTAAACTGGACTTTCATGGTAAACTGGACTCCCATGGTAAACTGGACTCCCATGGTAAACTGGGCTTTCATGGTAAATTGAAATTCCATGGTAAACTGGACTCCCATGGTAAACTGAACTCCCATGGTAAACTGGACTTTCATGGTAAACTGGACTCCCATGGTAAACTGGACTTTCATGGTAAACT
The DNA here is from genome assembly GCF_048934315.1 of Petromyzon marinus. Classification (NCBI taxonomy): domain Eukaryota; kingdom Metazoa; phylum Chordata; class Hyperoartia; order Petromyzontiformes; family Petromyzontidae; genus Petromyzon; species Petromyzon marinus. The sequence continues at coordinate 9,775,698 of NC_133704.1, forward strand.
GGACTTTCATGGTAAACTGGACTCCAATGGTAAACTGGACTCCCATGGTAAACTGGACTCCCATGGTAAACTGGACTTTCATGGTAAACTGGACTTTCATGGTAAACTGGACTCCCATGGTAAACTGGACTCCCATGGTAAACTGGACTTTCATGGTGAACTGGACTCCCATGGTAAACTGGACTTTCATGGTAAACTGGACTTTCATGGTAAATTGAACTTCCATGGTAAACTGGACTCCCATGGTAAACTGGACTCCCATGGTAAACTGGACTTTCATGGTAAACTGGACTCCCATGGTAAACTGGACTCACATGGTAAACTGAACTTTCATGGTAAACTGGACTCCCATGGTAAACTGGACTTTCATGGTAAACTGGACTCCCATGGTAAACTGGACTTTCATGGTAAACTGGACTCCCATGGTAAACTGTACTTTCATGGTAAACTGGACTCCCATGGTAAACTGGACTTTCATGGTAAACTGGACTTTCATGGTAAACTGGACTTTCATGGTAAACTGGACTCCCATGGTAAACTGGACTCCCATGGTAAACTGGACTTTCATGGTGAACTGGACTCCCATGGTAAACTGGACTTTCATGGTAAACTGGACTTTCATGGTAAATTGAACTTCCATGGTAAACTGGACTCCCATGGTAAACTGGACTCCCATGGTAAACTGGACTTTTAGGTAAACTGGACTCCCATGGTAAACTGGACTCACATGGTAAACTGGACTTTCATGGTAAACTGGACTCCCATGGTAAACTGGACTCCCATGGTAAACTGGACTTTCATGGTAAACTGGACTCCCATGGTAAACTGGACTTTCATGGTAAACTGAACTCCCATGGTAAACTGTACTTTCATGGTAAACTGGACTCCCATGGTAAACTGGACTTTCATGGTGAACTGGACTCCATGGTAAACTGGACTCCCATGGTAAACTGGACTCCCATGGTAAACTGGACTTTCATGGTAAACTGGACTCCCATGGTAAACTGGACTTTCATGGTAAACTGGACTCCCATGGTAAACTGGACTCCCATGGTAAACTGGACTTTCATGGTGAACTGGACTCCCAATGTTAAACTGGACTTTCATGGTAAACTGGACTCCCATGGTAAACTGGACTTTCATGGTAAACTGGACTCCCATGGTAAACTGGACTCCCATGGTAAACTGGACTTTCATGGTAAACTGGACTCCCATGGTAAACTGGACTCCCATGGTAAACTGGACTTTCATGGTAAACTGGACTCCCATGGTAAACTGGACTTTCATGGTAAACTGGACTCCCATGGTAAACTGGACTTTCATGGTAAACTGGACTCCCATGGTAAACTGGACTTTCATGGTAAACTGGACTCCCATGGTAAACTGGACTTTCATGGTAAACTGGACTTTCATGGTAAACTGGACTCCCATGGTAAACTGGACTTTCATGGTGAACTGGACTCCCATGGTAAACTGGACTTTCATGGTAAACTGGACTTTCATGGTAAATTGAACTTCCATGGTAAACTGGACTCCCATGGTAAACTGGACTCCCATGGTAAACTGGACTTTCATGGTAAACTGGACTCCCATGGTAAACTGGACTCCCATGGTAAACTGGACTTTCATGGTAAACTGGACTCCCATGGTAAACTGGACTTTCATGGTAAACTGGACTCCCATGGTAAACTGTACTTTCATGGTAAACTGGACTCCCATGGTAAACTGGACTTTCATGGTGAACTGGACTCCATGGTAAACTGTACTTTCATGGTAAACTGGACTCCCATGGTAAACTGGACTCCCATGGTAAACTGGACTTTCATGGTAAACTGGACTCCCATGGTAAACTGGACTTTCATGGTAAACTGGACTCCCATGGTAAACTGGACTTTCATGGTAAACTGGACTCCCATGGTAAACTGGACTTTCATGGTAAACTGGACTCCCATGGTAAACTGTACTTTCATGGTAAACTGGACTCCCATGGTAAACTGGACTTTCATGGTAAACTGGACTTTCATGGTAAACTGGACTTTCATGGTAAACTGGACTCCCATGGTAAACTGGACTCCCATGGTAAACTGGACTTTCATGGTGAACTGGACTCCCATGGTAAACTGGACTTTCATGGTAAACTGGACTTTCATGGTAAATTGAACTTCCATGGTAAACTGGACTCCCATGGTAAACTGGACTCCCATGGTAAACTGGACTTTTAGGTAAACTGGACTCCCATGGTAAACTGGACTCCCATGGTAAACTGGACTTTCATGGTAAACTGGACTCCCATGGTAAACTGGACTTTCATGGTAAACTGGACTCCCATGGTAAACTGGACTTTCATGGTAAACTGGACTCCCATGGTAAACTGGACTTTCATGGTAAACTGGACTCCCATGGTAAACTGGACTTTCATGGTAAACTGGACTTTCATGGTAAACTGGACTCCCATGGTAAACTGGACTCCCATGGTAAACTGGACTTTCATGGTGAACTGGACTCCCATGGTAAACTGTACTTTCATGGTAAACTGGACTTTCATGGTAAATTGAACTTCCATGGTAAACTGGACTCCCATGGTAAACTGGACTCCCATGGTAAACTGGACTCACATGGTAAACTGGACTTTCATGGTAAACTGGACTCCCATGGTAAACTGGACTCCCATGGTAAACTGGACTTTCATGGTAAACTGGACTCCCATGGTAAACTGGACTTTCATGGTAAACTGGACTCCCATGGTAAACTGTACTTTCATGGTAAACTGGACTCCCATGGTAAACTGGACTTTCATGGTGAACTGGACTCCATGGTAAACTGTACTTTCATGGTAAACTGGACTCCCATGGTAAACTGGACTCCCATGGTAAACTGGACTTTCATGGTAAACTGGACTCCCATGGTAAACTAGACTCCCATGGTAAACTGGACTTTCATGGTAAACTGGACTCCCATGGTAAACTGGACTTTCATGGTAAACTGGACTCCCATGGTAAACTGGACTCCCATGGTAAACTGGACTTTCATAGTGAACTGGACTCCCATGGTAAACTGTACTTTCATGGTAAACTGGACTTTCATGGTAAATTGAACTTCCATGGTAAACTGGACTCCCATGGTAAACTGGACTCCCATGGTAAACTGGACTTTCATGGTAAACTGGACTCCCATGGTAAACTGTACTTTCATGGTAAACTGGACTCCCATGGTAAACTGGACTCCTATGGTAAACTGGACTTTCATGGTAAACTGGACTTTCATGGTAAACTGGACTCCCATGGTAAACTGGACTCCCATGGTAAACTGGACTTTCATGGTGAACTGGACTCCCATGGTAAACTGGACTTTCATGGTAAACTGGACTTTCATGGTAAATTGAACTTCCATGGTAAACTGGACTCCCATGGTAAACTGAACTCCCATGGTAACTGGACTTTCATGGTAAACTGGACTCCCATGGTAAACTGGACTCACATGGTAAACTGGACTTTCATGGTAAACTGGACTCCCATGGTAAACTGGACTCCCATGGTAAACTGGACTTTCATGGTAAACTGGACTCCCATGGTAAATTGTACTTTCATCGTAAACTGGCCTCCCATGGTAAACTGTACTTTCATGGTAAACTGGACTCCCATGGTAAACTGGACTTTCATGGTAAACTGGACTCCCATGGTAAACTGGACTTTCATGGTAAACTGGACTTTCATGGTAAACTGGACTCCCATGGTAAACTGGACTCCCATGGTAAACTGGACTTTCATGGTGAACTGGACTCCCATGGTAAGCTGGACTTTCATGGTAAACTGGACTTTCATGGTAAATTGAACTTCCATGGTAAACTGGACTCCCATGGTAAACTGGACTCCCATGGTAAACTGGACTTTTAGGTAAACTGGACTCCCATGGTAAACTGGACTCACATGGTAAACTGGACTTTCATGGTAAACTGGACTCCCATGGTAAACTGGACTCCCATGGTAAACTGGACTTTCATGGTAAACTGGACTCCCATGGTAAACTGGACTTTCATGGTAAACTGGACTCCCATGGTAAACTGTACTTTCATGGTAAACTGGACTCCCATGGTAAACTGGACTTTCATGGTGAACTGGACTCCATGGTAAACTGGACTTTCATGGTAAACTGTACTCCCATGGTAAACTGGACTCCCATGGTAAACTGGACTTTCATGGTAAACTGGACTCCCATGGTAAACTGGACTCCCATGGTAAACTGCACTCCCATGGTAAACTGGACTTTCATGGTAAACTGGACTCCCATGGTAAACTGGACTTTCATGGTAAACTGGACTCCCATGGTAAACTGGACTCCCATGGTAAACTGGACTTTCATGGTGAACTGGACTCCCATGGTAAACTGGACTTTCATGGTAAACTGGACTCCCATGGTAAACTGGACTTTCATGGTAAACTGGACTTTCATGGTATACTGGACTCCCATGGTAAACTGGACTCCCATGGTAAACTGGACTTTCATGGTAAACTGGACTCCCATGGTAAACTGGACTTTCATGGTAAACTGGACTGCCATGGTAAACTGTACTTTCATGGTAAACTGGACTCCCATGGAAAACTGGACTTTCATGGTGAACTGGACTCCATGGTAAACTGGACTTTCATGGTAAACTGGACTCCCATGATAAACTGGACTCCCATGGTAAACTGTACTTTCATGGTAAACTGAACTTTCATGGTAAATTGAACTTCCATGGTAAACTGGACTCCCATGGTAAACTGGACTCCCATGGTAAACTGTACTTTCATGGTAAACTGGACTCCCATGGTAAACTGGACTCCCATGGTAAACTGGACTCCCATGGTAAACTGGACTTTCATGGTAAATTGAACTTCCATGGTAAACTGGACTCCCATGGTAAACTGGACTCCCATGGTAAACTGGACTCCCATGGTAAACTGGACTTTCATGGTAAACTGGACTCCCATGGTAAACTGGACTCCCATGGTAAACTGGAGTTTCATGGTGAACTGGACTCCCATGGTAAACTGGACTTTCATGGTAAACTGGACTTTCATGGTAAATCGAACTTCCATGGTAAACTGGACTCCCATGGTAAACTGGACTCCCATGGTAAACTGGACTTTCATGGTAAACTGGACTCCCATGGTAAACTGGACTCACATGGTAAACTGGACTTTCATGGTAAACTGGACTCCCATGGTAAACTGGAATCCCATGGTAAACTGGACTTTCATGGTAAACTGGACTCCCATGGTAAACTGGACTTTCATGGTAAACTGGACTCCCATGGTAAACTGGACTTTCATGGTAAACTGGACTCCCATGGTAAACTGGACTTTCATGGTGAACTGGACTCCCATGGTAAACTGGACTCCCATGGTAAACTGGACTTTCATGGTAAACTGGACTCCCATGGTAAACTGGACTTTCATGGTGAACTGGACTCCCATGGTAAACTGGACTCCCATGGAAAACTGGACTTTCATGGTAAACTGGACTCCCATGGTAAACTGGACTCCCATGGTAAACTGGACTTTCATAGTAAACTGGACTCCCATGGTAAACTGGACTTTCATGGTAAACTGGACTCCCATGGTAAACTGGACTCCCATGGTAAACTGGACTTTCATGGTAAACTGGACTTTCATGGTAAACTGGACTCCCATGGTATACTGGACTTTCATGGTAAACTGGACTCCCATGGTAAACTGGACTCCCATGGTAAACTGGACTTTCATGGTGAACTGGACTCCCTTGGTAACCCGGACTTTTATGGTAAACTGGACTTTCATGCTAAATTGAACTTCCATGGTAAACTGGACTCCCATGGTAAACTGGACTCCCATGGTAAACTGGAATTTCATGGTAAACTGGACTCCCATGGTAAACTGGACTCCCATGGTAAACTGGACTTTCATGGTAGACTGGACTTTCATGGTAAATTGAACTTTCATGGTAAACTGGACTCCCATGGTAAACTGGACTCCCATGGTAAACTGGACTTTCATGGTAAACTGGACTCCCATGGTAAACTGGACTCCCATGGTAAACTGGACTTTCATGGTGAACTGGACTCCTATGGTAAACTGGACTTTCATGGTAAACTGGACTTTCATGGTAAATTGAACTTCCATGGTAAACTGGACTCCCATGGTAAACTGGACTCCCATGGTAAACTGGACTTTCATGGTAAACTGGACTCCCATGGTAAACTGGACTCACATGGTAAACTGGACTTTCATGGTAAACTGGACTCCCATGGTAAACTGGACTCCCATGGTAAACTGGACTTTCATGGTAAACTGGACTCCCATGGTAAACTGGACTTTCATGGTAAACTGGACTCCCATGGTAAACTGGACTTTCATGGTAAACTGGACTCCCATGGTAAACTGGACTTTCATGGTGAACTGGACTCCCATGGTAAACTGGACTCCCATGGTAAACTGGACTTTCATGGTAAACTGGACTCCCATGGTAAACTGGACTTTCATGGTGAACTGGACTCCCATGGTAAACTGGACTCCCATGGAAAACTGGACTTTCATGGTGAACTGGACTCCCATGGTAAGCTGGACTTTCATGGTAAACTGGACTTTCATGGTAAATTGAACTTCCATGGTAAACTGGACTCCCATGGTAAACTGGACTCCCATGGTAAACTGGACTTTCATAGTAAACTGGACTCCCATGGTAAACTGGACTTTCATGGTAAACTGGACTCCCATGGTAAACTGGACTCCCATGGTAAACTGGACTTTCATGGTAAACTGGACTTTCATGGTAAACTGGACTCCCATGGTATACTGGACTTTCATGGTAAACTGGACTCCCATGGTAAACTGGACTCCCATGGTAAACTGGACTTTCATGGTGCACTGGACTCCCTTGGTAACCCGGACTTTTATGGTAAACTGGACTTTCATGCTAAATTGAACTTCCATGGTAAACTGGACTCCCATGGTAAACTGGACTCCCATGGTAAACTGGAATTTCATGGTAAACTGGACTCCCATGGTAAACTGGACTCCCATGGTAAACTGGACTTTCATGGTAGACTGGACTTTCATGGTAAATTGAACTTTCATGGTAAACTGGACTCCCATGGTAAACTGGACTCCCATGGTAAACTGGACTTTCATGGTAAACTGGACTCCCATGGTAAACTGGACTCCCATGGTAAACTGGACTTTCATGGTGAACTGGACTCCTATGGTAAACTGGACTTTCATGGTAAACTGGACTTTCATGGTAAATTGAACTTCCATGGTAAACTGGACTCCCATGGTAAACTGGACTCCCATGGTAAACTGGACTTTCATGGTAAACTGGACTCCCATGGTAAACTGGACTCCCATGGTAAACTGGACTTTCATGGTAAACTGGACTCCCATGGTAAACTGGACTTTCATGGTAAACTGGACTCCCATGGTAAACTGGACTCCCATGGTAAACTGGACTTTCATGGTGAACTGGACTCCCATGGTAAACTGGACTTTCATGGTAAACTGGACTTTCATGGTAAATTGAACTTCCATGGTAAACTGGACTCCCATGGTAAACTGGACTCCCATGGTAAACTGGACTCTCATTGGAAACTGGACTTTCATGGTAAACTGGACTCCCATGGTAAACTGGACTTTCATGGTAAACTGGACTCCCATGGTAAACTGGACTTTCATGGTAAACTGGACTCCCATGGTAAACTGGACTTTCATGGTAAACTGGACTCCCATGGTAAACTGGACTTTCATGGTAAACTGGACTCCCATGGTAAACTGGACTTTCATGGTAAACTGGACTCCCATGGTAAACTGGACTTTCATGGTGAACTGGACTCCCATGGTAAACTGGACTTTCATGGTAAACTGGACTCCCATGGTAAACTGGACTTTCATGGTGAACTGGACTCCCATGGTAAACTGGACTTTCATGGTAAACTGGACTCCCATGGTAAACTTGACTTTCATGGTGAACTGGACTCGCATGGTAAACTGGACTTTCATGGTAAACTGGACTCCCATGGTAAACTGGACTTTCATGGTAAACTGGACTCCCATGGTAAACTGGACTCCCATGGTAAACTGGACTTTCATGGTAAACTGGACTCCCATGGTAAACTGGACTCCCATGGTAAACTGGACTTTCATGGTAAACTGGACTCCCATGGTAAACTGGACTTTCATGGTAAACTGGACTCCCATGGTAAACTGGACTTTCATGGTAAACTGGACTCCCTTGGTAAACTGGACTTTCATGGTAAACTGTACTCCCATGGTAAACTGGACTTTCATGGTGAACTGGACTCCCATGGTAAACTGGACTTTCATGGTAAACTGGACTCCCATGGTAAACTTGACTTTCATGGTGAACTGGACTCCCATGGTAAACTAGACTTTAATGGTAAACTGGACTCCCATGGTAAACTGGACTTTCATGGTAAACTGGACTCCCATGGTAAACTGGACTCCCATGGTAAACTGGACTTTCATGGTAAACTGGACTCCCATGGTAAACTGGACTTTCATGGTAAACTGGACTCCCATGGTAAACTGGACTTTCATGGTAAACTGGACTCCCTTGGTAAACTGGACTTTCATGGTAAACTGGACTCCCATGGTAAACTGGACTTTCATGGTGAACTGGACTCCCATGGTAAACTGGACTTTCATGGTAAACTGGACTCCCATGGTAAACTTGACTTTCATGGTGAACTGGACTCCCATGGTAAACTAGACTTTAATGGTAAACTGGACTCCCATGGTAAACTGGACTTTCATGGTAAACTGGACTCCCATGGTAAACTGGACTCCCATGGTAAACTGGACTTTCATGGTAAACTGGACTCCCATGGTAAACTGGACTCCCATGGTAAACTGGACTCCCATGGGAAACTGGACTTTCATGGTAAACTGGACTCCCATGGTAAACTGGACTTTCATGGTAAACTGGACTCCCATGGTAAACTTGACTTTCATGGTGAACTGGACTCGCATGGTAAACTGGACTTTCATGGTAAACTGGACTCCCATGGTAAACTGGACTTTCATGGTAAACTGGACTCCCATGGTAAACTGGACTTTCATGGTGAACTGGACTCCCATGGTAAACTGGACTTTCATGGTAAACTGGACTCCCATGGTAAACTTGACTTTCATGGTGAACTGGACTCCCATGGTAAACTAGACTTTAATGGTAAACTGGACTCCCATGGTAAACTGGACTTTCATGGTAAACTGGACTCCCATGGTAAACTGGACTCCCATGGTAAACTGGACTTTCATGGTAAACTGGACTCCCATGGTAAACTGGACTTTCATGGTAAACTGGACTCGCATGGTAAACTGGACTTTCATGGTAAACTGGACTCCCATGGTAAACTGGACTTTCATGGTAAACTGGACTCCCATGGTAAACTGGACTTTCATGGTGAACTGGACTCCCATGGTAAACTGGACTTTCATGGTAAACTGGACTCCCATGGTAAACTTGACTTTCATGGTGAACTGGACTCCCATGGTAAACTAGACTTTAATGGTAAACTGGACTCCCATGGTAAACTGGACTTTCATGGTAAACTGGACTCCCATGGTAAACTGGACTCCCATGGTAAACTGGACTTTCATGGTAAACTGGACTCCCATGGTAAACTGGACTTTCATGGTAAACTGGACTCCCATGGTAAACTGGACTTTCATGGTAAACTGGACTCCCTTGGTAAACTGGACTTTCATGGTAAACTGGACTCCCATGGTAAACTGGACTTTCATGGTGAACTGGACTCCCATGGTAAACTGGACTTTCATGGTAAACTGGACTCCCATGGTAAACTTGACTTTCATGGTGAACTGGACTCCCATGGTAAACAAGACTTTAATGGTAAACTGGACTCCCATGGTAAACTGGACTTTCATGGTGAACTGGACTCCCATGGTAAACTGGACTCCCATGGAAAACTGGACTTTCATGGTGAACTGGACTCCCATGGTAAGCTGGACTTTCATGGTAAACTGGACTTTCATGGTAAATTGAACTTCCATGGTAAACTGGACTCCCATGGTAAACTGGACTCCCATGGTAAACTGGACTTTCATAGTAAACTGGACTCCCATGGTAAACTGGACTTTCATGGTAAACTGGACTCCCATGGTAAACTGGACTCCCATGGTAAACTGGACTTTCATGGTAAACTGGACTTTCATGGTAAACTGGACTCCCATGGTATACTGGACTTTCATGGTAAACTGGACTCCCATGGTAAACTGGACTTTCATGGTGCACTGGACTCCCTTGGTAACCCGGACTTTTATGGTAAACTGGACTTTCATGCTAAATTGAACTTCCATGGTAAACTGGACTCCCATGGTAAACTGGACTCCCATGGTAAACTGGACTTTCATGGTAGACTGGACTTTCATGGTAAATTGAACTTTCATGGTAAACTGGACTCCCATGGTAAACTGGACTCCCATGGTAAACTGGACTTTCATGGTAAACTGGACTCCCATGGTAAACTGGACTCCCATGGTAAACTGGACTTTCATGGTGAACTGGACTCCTATGGTAAACTGGACTTTCATGGTAAACTGGACTTTCATGGTAAATTGAACTTCCATGGTAAACTGGACTCCCATGGTAAACTGGACTCCCATGGTAAACTGGACTTTCATGGTAAACTGGACTCCCATGGTAAACTGGACTCCCATGGTAAACTGGACTTTCATGGTAAACTGGACTCCCATGGTAAACTGGACTTTCATGGTAAACTGGACTCCCATGGTAAACTGGACTCCCATGGTAAACTGGACTTTCATGGTGAACTGGACTCCCATGGTAAACTGGACTTTCATGGTAAACTGGACTTTCATGGTAAATTGAACTTCCATGGTAAACTGGACTCCCATGGTAAACTGGACTCCCATGGTAAACTGGACTCTCATTGGAAACTGGACTTTCATGGTAAACTGGACTCCCATGGTAAACTGGACTTTCATGGTAAACTGGACTCCCATGGTAAACTGGACTTTCATGGTAAACTGGACTCCCATGGTAAACTGGACTTTCATGGTAAACTGGACTCCCATGGTAAACTGGACTTTCATGGTAAACTGGACTCCCATGGTAAACTGGACTTTCATGGTAAACTGGACTCCCATGGTAAACTGGACTTTCATGGTGAACTGGACTCCCATGGTAAACTGGACTTTCATGGTAAACTGGACTCCCATGGTAAACTGGACTTTCATGGTGAACTGGACTCCCATGGTAAACTGGACTTTCATGGTAAACTGGACTCCCATGGTAAACTTGACTTTCATGGTGAACTGGACTCGCATGGTAAACTGGACTTTCATGGTAAACTGGACTCCCATGGTAAACTGGACTTTCATGGTAAACTGGACTCCCATGGTAAACTGGACTCCCATGGTAAACTGGACTTTCATGGTAAACTGGACTCCCATGGTAAACTGGACTCCCATGGTAAACTGGACTTTCATGGTAAACTGGACTCCCATGGTAAACTGGACTTTCATGGTAAACTGGACTCCCATGGTAAACTGGACTTTCATGGTAAACTGGACTCCCTTGGTAAACTGGACTTTCATGGTAAACTGTACTCCCATGGTAAACTGGACTTTCATGGTGAACTGGACTCCCATGGTAAACTGGACTTTCATGGTAAACTGGACTCCCATGGTAAACTTGACTTTCATGGTGAACTGGACTCCCATGGTAAACTAGACTTTAATGGTAAACTGGACTCCCATGGTAAACTGGACTTTCATGGTAAACTGGACTCCCATGGTAAACTGGACTCCCATGGTAAACTGGACTTTCATGGTAAACTGGACTCCCATGGTAAACTGGACTTTCATGGTAAACTGGACTCCCATGGTAAACTGGACTTTCATGGTAAACTGGACTCCTTTGGTAAACTGGACTTTCATGGTAAACTGGACTCCCATGGTAAACTGGACTTTCATGGTGAACTGGACTCCCATGGTAAACTGGACTTTCATGGTAAACTGGACTCCCATGGTAAACTTGACTTTCATGGTGAACTGGACTCCCATGGTAAACTAGACTTTAATGGTAAACTGGACTCCCATGGTAAACTGGACTTTCATGGTAAACTGGACTCCCATGGTAAACTGGACTCCCATGGTAAACTGGACTTTCATGGTAAACTGGACTCCCATGGTAAACTGGACTCCCATGGTAAACTGGACTCCCATGGGAAACTGGACTTTCATGGTAAACTGGACTCCCATGGTAAACTGGACTTTCATGGTAAACTGGACTCCCATGGTAAACTTGACTTTCATGGTGAACTGGACTCGCATGGTAAACTGGACTTTCATGGTAAACTGGACTCCCATGGTAAACTGGACTTTCATGGTAAACTGGACTCCCATGGTAAACTGGACTTTCATGGTGAACTGGACTCCCATGGTAAACTGGACTTTCATGGTAAACTGGACTCCCATGGTAAACTTGACTTTCATGGTGAACTGGACTCCCATGGTAAACTAGACTTTAATGGTAAACTGGACTCCCATGGTAAACTGGACTTTCATGGTAAACTGGACTCCCATGGTAAACTGGACTCCCATGGTAAACTGGACTTTCATGGTAAACTGGACTCCCATGGTAAACTGGACTTTCATGGTAAACTGGACTCGCATGGTAAACTGGACTTTCATGGTAAACTGGACTCCCATGGTAAACTGGACTTTCATGGTAAACTGGACTCCCATGGTAAACTGGACTTTCATGGTGAACTGGACTCCCATGGTAAACTGGACTTTCATGGTAAACTGGACTCCCATGGTAAACTTGACTTTCATGGTGAACTGGACTCCCATGGTAAACTAGACTTTAATGGTAAACTGGACTCCCATGGTAAACTGGACTTTCATGGTAAACTGGACTCCCATGGTAAACTGGACTCCCATGGTAAACTGGACTTTCATGGTAAACTGGACTCCCATGGTAAACTGGACTTTCATGGTAAACTGGACTCCCATGGTAAACTGGACTTTCATGGTAAACTGGACTCCCTTGGTAAACTGGACTTTCATGGTAAACTGGACTCCCATGGTAAACTGGACTTTCATGGTGAACTGGACTCCCATGGTAAACTGGACTTTCATGGTAAACTGGACTCCCATGGTAAACTTGACTTTCATGGTGAACTGGACTCCCATGGTAAACTAGACTTTAATGGTAAACTGGACTCCCATGGTAAACTGGACTTTCATGGTAAACTGGACTCCCATGGTAAACTGGACTCCCATGGTAAACTGGACTTTCATGGTAAACTGGACTCCCATGGTAAACTGGACTCCCATGGTAAACTGGACTCCCATGGGAAACTGGACTTTCATGGTAAACTGGACTCCCATGGTAAACTGGACTTTCATGGTAAACTGGACTCCCATGGTAAACTTGACTTTCATGGTGAACTGGACTCGCATGGTAAACTGGACTTTCATGGTAAACTGGACTCCCATGGTAAACTGGACTTTCATGGTAAACTGGACTCCCATGGTAAACTGGACTTTCATGGTGAACTGGACTCCCATGGTAAACTGGACTTTCATGGTAAACTGGACTCCCATGGTAAACTTGACTTTCATGGTGAACTGGACTCGCATGGTAAACTGGACTTTCATGGTAAACTGGACTCCCATGGTAAACTGGACTTTCATGGTAAACTGGACTCCCATGGTAAACTGGACTCCCATGGTAAACTGGACTTTCATGGTAAACTGGACTCCCATGGTAAACTGGACTCCCATGGTAAACTGGACTTTCATGGTAAACTGGACTCCCATGGTAAACTGGACTTTCATGGTAAACTGGACTCCCATGGTAAACTGGACTTTCATGGTAAACTGGACTCCCTTGGTAAACTGGACTTTCATGGTAAACTGTACTCCCATGGTAAACTGGACTTTCATGGTGAACTGGACTCCCATGGTAAACTGGACTTTCATGGTAAACTGGACTCCCATGGTAAACTTGACTTTCATGGTGAACTGGACTCCCATGGTAAACTAGACTTTAATGGTAAACTGGACTCCCATGGTAAACTGGACTTTCATGGTAAACTGGACTCCCATGGTAAACTGGACTCCCATGGTAAACTGGACTTTCATGGTAAACTGGACTCCCATGGTAAACTGGACTTTCATGGTAAACTGGACTCCCATGGTAAACTGGACTTTCATGGTAAACTGGACTCCCTTGGTAAACTGGACTTTCATGGTAAACTGGACTCCCATGGTAAACTGGACTTTCATGGTGAACTGGACTCCCATGGTAAACTGGACTTTCATGGTAAACTGGACTCCCATGGTAAACTTGACTTTCATGGTGAACTGGACTCCCATGGTAAACTAGACTTTAATGGTAAACTGGACTCCCATGGTAAACTGGACTTTCATGGTAAACTGGACTCCCATGGTAAACTGGACTCCCATGGTAAACTGGACTTTCATGGTAAACTGGACTCCCATGGTAAACTGGACTCCCATGGTAAACTGGACTCCCATGGGAAACTGGACTTTCATGGTAAACTGGACTCCCATGGTAAACTGGACTCCCATGGTAAACTGGACTTTCATGGTAAACTGGACTCCCATGGTAAACTGGACTTTCATGGTAAACTGGACTCCCATGGTAAACTGGACTTTCATGGTAAACTGGACTCCCATGGTAAACTGGACTTTCATGGTAAACTGGACTCCCATGGTAAACTGGACTTTCATGGTAAATTGGACTCCCATGGTAAACTGGACTTTAATGGTAAACTGGACTCCCATGGTAAACTGGACTTTCATGGTTAACTGGACTCCCATGGTAAACTGGACTTTCATGGTAAACTGGACTCCCATGGTAAACTGGACTTTCATGGTAAACTGGACTCCCATGGTAAACTGGACTTTCATGGTAAACTGGACTCCCATGGTAAACTGGACTTTCATGGTAAACTGGACTCCCATGGTAAACTGGACTTTCATGGTGAACTGGACTCCCATGGTAAACCGGACTCCCATGGTAAACTGGACTCCCATGGTAAACTGGACTTTCATGGTAAACTGGACTCCCATGGTAAACTGGACTTTCATGGTAAACTGGACTCCCATGGTAAACTGGACTTTCATGGTAAACTGGACTCCCATGGTAAACTGGACTTTCATGGTAAACTGGACTCCCATGGTAAACTGGACTTTCATGGTAAACTGGACTCCCATGGTAAACTGGACTTTCATGGTAAACTGGACTTTCATGGTAAACTGGACTTTCATGGTAAACTGGACTCCCATGGTAAACTGGACTTTCATGGTGAACTGGACTCCCATGGTAAACTGGACTCCCATGGTAAACTGGACTCCCATGGTAAACTGGACTTTCATGGTAAACTGGACTCCCATGGTAAACTGGACTTTCATGGTAAACTGGACTCCCATGGTAAACTGGACTTTCATGGTAAACTGGACTCCCATGGTAAACTGGACTTTCATGGTAAACTGGACTCCCATGGTAAACTGGACTTTCATTAGGCATTTCAGGAGTAGGCACTTACAAGCACTCTAACAGACACCAGGTGGCCAGGAGATTTCAGGACATTACTCACTAATTAAGACATTCGTCAAACATCCCAGGGCAGAATCCTCCTGAAAAAAAATAGTTGAGCTTTCCTCGATCAATGTAGGAAATCATTATCGTTATATCATACCAGGACTGCTAGATATACATCTGATACAAGGGACTACTTTAATCAAAGAAAATGCTTTTGATTTAAAGCTTTCGTGACTGCAGGGATTCATATTCTTGGTTCTTTCGGTAAAGTCACGTAGAAGGGAAACAATAAAAATAATGAATACAAAAATACAAAAAGTCGAAACGTCGTGAGAATTTAATTGTTTTATATTTTTTATTTTTTATTTTATTGTTTCCCTTCTACGTGACTTCACCGAAAGAACCAAGAATACACATAAAATACACCAACACCTTTTTTTGAAAAACAGTAAAAAATATATATTTGCATGTGACAGTAAATTTATTTACATATTACCTTACAAATGGTGCTTTAGAGTGCCTGCCACTGAACTCGTAAAACTTTTTTTTTTCATTGACACAACCTGTTATATGACCACTTGAAAAGAAACGTACACAACTTTAGGAACAATTCTGTACGGCATTTTTTTGTTATTATTATTATTAGAGCGCATTCATGAAAAATGTCCAGCTCTCAGAAACACAATCTCCTTCACAAAGTGGACGAATGTACCAGCATTGCAGCCTTCGTGTATCGCTTCCAAAGGCAAGGCGAGGAAATATACGCTGTGTCAAAAAGAAATCGACTGCTACTGGGGTAAATTACATTGGCAAGGGGTGCATTTGCAACACGAAGCCACACAGAGGTTGCAGCAGTTTGCTTGTTGTTGTTGTGTTGTGTTCAACCATTAAACCCATGAGGTCGAGCGCGACTTCCTAATCGCAGTCAAAGTGGTACTCACGGTAGGTGATCAGCATCTGACCGACCCTAAAAAAAACAAATGCACCTTAAATCTTGATTCAAAGCTTTCGTGACTGCAGGGATTCATATTCTTGGTTGTTTTTGGTAAAGTCACCACGTAGAAGGGAAACAATAAAATAATACAAATATAAAACAATAAAATTCTCACGACGTTTCGACCGCAACACAAGCAATTATCACCAGGTGTGAAAACCACAGCAAGAAAATTTGAAAAAAACGCCACTTTTTTCTAATTTTCTTGCGTCGCATTGTCCCTTCGGGGGAGACCATACTGCACAACATTTAGGCATTGACTCTGTGGCATTTCTCACTTATTTCGGAAATATATATCGGAGGGTAAGACGAGTGGCTTTCAGTGTTTTTTTTTTTGCCCAACAATTTATCCACGTTAAAAGAACGGTCTCTGCCTTCGTATTTGTATTACTGTGAGTCTCAAACATTGTCGAATTAAATTCCCAACATGAAATTGTAAATTATAACGAGCCATTTTAAGATCACGTCTCCATCATGTTTTATGACTCCATATGACTCTCCTTTCGATTTAAAGCTTTCGTGACTGCAAGGATTCATTGTCAAGGCGCTTTGTTTCTTCTGACACAGCTTAAAGGTCGTGATCTGAACGTGGCTTTTTTCACTCGAGCGCTGTCCTACCAGACAGTCTCGTCCCTTCACCTGATGAAGGCCGCTTGTGTTGTGGCCGAAACGTCGTGAGAATATTATTGTGTTATTTTATTTTATCAATTTATTATTTTATTCTCATTTTACGTGACTTTACCGAAAGAACCAAATAAAAATAAAAATATAAAACAAATTTCGATTTAAAGCTTTCGTGACTGCAATGATTCATCTTCTTTGGTTCTTTCGGTAAAGTCAAGTAGAATGAGAATAAAATAATAAATTGATAAAATAAAATAACACAATAATATTCTCACGACGTTTCGGCCACAACAGGCCGCTTGTGTTGTGGCCGAAACGTCGTGAGAATATTATTGTGTTATTTTATTTTATCAATTTATTACTATATTCTAATTCTACGTGACTTTACCGAAAGAACCAAAGAAGAATATAAAACAATATTATTTTATTGTTTCCCTTCTACGTGACTTTACCGAAAGAACCAAAGAAGATGTCTCTCCTTGTCAACCGTCGCTGCTTTGGTGCTCCAAATGCGCCCCGCTCCTCCACTTGGCGAGAGCAGAGCAGGGCCGTGGGGCAGTGCCGCACCCCGTGCGTGGCACTGGAAACACAGGGCACGCCCCCAACCCTGGGACCACGTCCACCGCCCCAGGACACCTCGTGTCGATATCGATGCTCCGGTCAAAACGATGGAACCAACTCTAACACCGTTTTGTCAAATAGGGCCCTGCTAAACAGAACTTTACTCGGGTAATTCACGTTGCAGGTCGGACACACATACCTCAGTGCCTCTTGGCAGAACATGAAGAAGGTATGGGTACGATGCAAGGCGCAAATCTTGACAACAGACTGCAAAACGTGGGAATTTACGGATGGGGATCTCGAGTGATTCTTGTTTCACAGGAGTCACAGGTACGCCCAGGCACCCCCTCCACCCCCCCCCCCCCCCACCATATTCCCTAAACCCTCTCTCCACCCCTCATTTTATACCCCTTCTTAATCCCACCTTCCTCCCAGACCTTTCAACTCTATCCCCACACCAACCCCCTGTCTTCTTTAGGACTCCCATCAGCTAGACCATCCTTCCAGAACTATCCAACCCCCCCCCCCCCCCATTTAAATGTTCTCCCCTCTCGTGGGCTACTACGTGTGCACGCAGCAAAAACTGTCAGTCCTATGCAGACCACTGGCTCAAGATGAACTGCAGGTTGTGGAATGTTGGGCCACATTTTCTACATTTTTAGAGTTGGTGGTCTCGTACGAAAAGACGAGCCACACGTGCAGTTCGTTTTGAGTCGTGGTCTGCATCGGGTTTGGGAGCTTTTGTACGTGCAATGCACATATTTATGACTGTAAACAAAACAAATACAATCTATTTTTTTTTACTTACATTTTAAGTAAAAAATGACTTCGAGAATGAACGTGAAAAATAATTTCGTTTTGAATGCAATGTGATAAATAAATAAAATAAACTTTCCAGCAAACCACGTGGACCAGTGCAGAGCCTCCTGGTGTGGATTAAGAAGTCACTTGCAAAGATTTCAGAAGCAGTTCCGCGAAAATTCCCTGCCACGCCTGTTCTCTAACCGCCAATATCCGCACATGAAAAGACGCAAATCTCAATCTCACCGTACTCATCACTAAAAAAAGGTAATGTATTAACATCGATCAAAATAATCACCTCACTCCATCTCAGTGTATCTCCTTGACAACGACCCGCACCTCCGATGAGCACAGTCGATTACGTACGGTGCGAAAGAAGTTCAACATGCCGCGTACTCAAGAAGGGG
This sequence comes from Petromyzon marinus, assembly GCF_048934315.1. Lineage (NCBI taxonomy): Eukaryota > Metazoa > Chordata > Hyperoartia > Petromyzontiformes > Petromyzontidae > Petromyzon > Petromyzon marinus. The sequence goes on from NC_133704.1 coordinate 9,794,679, forward strand.
CAAATCATCCTTTTTTTATGAAGAGCCAAGCTGCACTCCGAAACGTGTGGCAGCAGATAAAGCTGTGGTCACTAAACGCACACAGACACACTGAGAGCAAGTTGGGTAAATTAAGATAACCGCACGACAAGCAATGTCCTCAACAACGATGCTGGCAGACAGAGTAGCGGAGCAGATGTCCCGTCGAGGAAGATACCGCATGGATGAGCAACCACCCACGGTGCATTGCACGGAGGTCATGTGCCCTGCGTCACAAATAAAACCGCCGCCCTTTTTATTTGTGTTTGAATTGGCCTTACTATCTCTGCGAGATCGGCGATGCCCGTCGCGCTCCGTTTCTACTGCATCAGAGCTCACTCACGAGAGACGCGTACACGGCATTGCACATTCAAAAATGCCACGAGCAGTGGCATTCTGTAAATCAATTTTGAGCGTATGTTTTTTTAGCTCTCAAAATAGATATTTTTTTAGAATTCTACCATGCCTACAAATCGGAAGTCGATCTAATAACAAATGCTTTACTCACTGTATTCACGTAAACACAGCAACTTGGGGGGGGAGGCGGGGTGGGGGGTTCTCTGAATAAAAGCTATACTCTTTGGTTATTTCGGTAAAGTCACGTAGGTATAAAATAAAACAGTCTGCCTCAGCAGCAGACCATGCTTTCCTAGCTCATGATGGACGCTTGTGTTGCGCCCGGAACGTCGTGATATATTTTATTTTCTACCTACTACGTGACTTTACCGAAAGAACCAAAGAGTATGGAATTCCTGCAGTCACGAAAGCTTAAAAATCAAGATTGAATAAAACCTGTTTGAAAAAAACACAACAACACTATCCAGCAAGCTCAGAAGAGTTTCCTAAGCTGCATTTGTTTATCTTTTTTTGTAACTTCCCATCGCTGATCCACACACGCAGTTTATCTGCCGCGCTGCGAAGGATCCGTTTAATCCCAGCGTAGTCGATACCCGCTGTTAAGTCTCCCTGCGGATATTAGTCTGCGAGCCATAACGCAGGATGTCTAATCGTATCACATCTCTGATGTTACCAGGTGGCTCAGGCCTTGCTAATACTCGGATTGGGTCTACCATGAGTACGATACACACATCAATGCATAGTGATATCTGATCTGGGCACCCCTTCACCAAACCACGGTGACCAATGTGGTGAAGTATGGTCAAACAAGCCCCATTACCTTCACCCAATAGTGGATTGACAGAGGGCTGAAAATCATTATTATTTATTTTAAATCCTCCCCCCCCCCATGTATTAAAATTGTGCTGCAAATATGATGAAACGAAGAATACATTTGGAAATCGTGCACAGCTCCTGCACACTGCGTATCAGCTGTTGAAGATGTTTTTGTTACTGGAATTATCCTGAAATGTCCTTCCAGTGACTTACAAAAAAATGTATTTACAAAGTAGACTGCAGTGGTGGCCAGCCTGTAACAAAATACCAACAGCCACTAAAGCACCCATGAGTTCTGTAAAGAGCCAAGTGTATAAATAATATTATATCTTATTATAGATATTTGATCAATTATTATTATTATTTGCTAGTACCGTGATAGTACGTTCTACGTTATGCCCCTTCGATAGAGCCGCGTATGGGTGGATTAAAGAGCCGCGTGTGGCTCGGGAAGACGCCAGTTCGGACGAAGCAGGAGGATTTATCCACAACTTTGACTGTCCGCCTGATGATGCTCGCTGTAATTACTGGTGAAACGTCGTATGCGAAATTGTAAATGTTGTGGTGGGTTTACTCTCCAACACAGAACCGGTGTGCTGAACTAGTAACGAATTTTCGATTGAAAGCTTTCGTGACTGCAAGGATTCAGCTTCTTTGGTTCTTTCGGTAAAGTCACGTAGAATGAGAATAAAATAATAAATTGATAAAATAAAATAACACAATAAATAAAATAATAAATTGATAAAATAAAATGACACAATAAAATTGTGTCATTTTATTTTATCAATTTATTATTTTATTCTCATTCTACGTGACTTTACCGAAAGAACCAAAGAAGATAGTAACGAATTGGCCACCTTTTGTTTACGTGACAAACCTCACTAATTGGCTGTGTCGGAGGGTGGCGGGCTTAACGACACATTGATATTTACGACATCTAACCCAAAAAAACCTCTGTTATGGATAATATTGGTCGCGCAATCCCAACTAGGTGTTAAACTGAGTTAGCCACCGCTAGAGTGGAAGAGAGTTACCAGTACTTTCCTCCAAGCTCTGCTGTGATATTGTTTTATCGCATGACAGTAAAACCGATTCCACTTTTATTTACACGCTTTCATTTAACTCACTCTGTCTGTTGTATTCTCAAATTTTGTTACTCAATTTTAACCCACTTCTCAATGTCGTATCGACTGCAGCAAACTTTGTATACGTATGTCATACTGGTGACAAATACTATATTCTATCATTAAAAATACAAAAAATATGCACTTTTAAGCAATCTTTTTTAAATATATATGTTATGTTTCGGCTTGGGTCTAATTGTCCACGCTCAACTGACGTTGGCTGTAAATCACCACGGCCCATTACGTTGTGGCAAGCTTCGGGGCCACTTCCTGGAGTCGTGGAGTTCTGCCTTTACTCGTACGGTACATTTCATCAAAGCGCGTTTTAAAAAAAAAAAGTGTTTTTTAATAATGTATTACTTATTCTCTCTTCACAACTGCAATTTAGTTAATTTGAAAAAACAAATATTTAAATGTTTTTCTTTCTTTTCCCCCAGACATTTAGTAACTGGGTTGAGACTTGGCAAGTCGATATTATTGAGAATCTGGTTGACAATTTAAGGTGGCTTGCTGCACTGGCGGAGCCGGGGGGGGAGGGGGCACGTGCCCCCCCCAATGATCCGATCGAAATCCCTAATTTCGATCGGATCATTGGGGTTTATTAATAATAAATCGGCATTTTGCGACCCCCCCCACTGCCACTGTGTAGCATATTATTATTATTATGTGCCAGGGACTCTATGAGATGATAGGACAATAGTCTGAGTCCATAATTGGCAATAAGTAACGGCAAAGCGGTTTTAAGTGACTCAGAATTGTGCGCAGTCGCGTCTACAGAGTCCACGACTTCCCTGAAGGCATCAAAACCTTCAGCGAGCGCGATGCCGATCACACAACGCGGTTCGAGTTCGACCCCTAGATCGATGGCTGCGTCATCGCCGCACACGCGTCGAATAAAAAGCAAGGGACAACTCCTTACTGACAACTCCTTACTGACAACTCCTCACTTACTAACAACTCCTTACTTACTCACAACTCCTTACTAACAACTCCTTGCTTACTAACAACTCCTCTCTAACAACTCCTTACTAAAAACTCCTTACTTACTAACAACTCCTTACTCACTAACAACTCCTTACTAACAGGTCCTTACTTACTAGCAACTCCTTACTTACTAACAACTCCTCTATCATTTTTCATTGCTGGAGGGGTTGCCCCCTCTACCTGAAAATCCTGGCTCCTCCATTGGCTGACTGGATGTGCCGTGTCCCAGGATCTCAGCGGTGCCAGCTCAGTGGTCTGACCTCGTCATCACCTGGCTGCCTCTTTAACGACAGTCGATAATCGATTATCGAATTATCCGGCTGCTTCCAACATTTATCCAGCGGTCCCGGGCCGATCCGGCGAAACCGGCAAAATCGCTCCAAATGCTGTAACCAGGTCCGGCTATCAGCACCGTGTGCGTGACAAAAAAGGAGCTACGCTTGATTTCAGTGTCAAGTATTACAGACAGTACATTATACATGGAGAGTCTTCGAGTTTGGAATGGTAAGTAGGGTACAGTAAAAACAGTAACTTTTAAAGTAGGCTATTTATTTCGTCCATTTGTATGTTTATTTATGCGAATTTCACGTAGCAAACACATTTAAAACACTAAAAAAAATATGGCATATATTGCATTACAATTCATAATGGCATTGTTAAGATTACTGTGGTTATTGTATTATCCTCAATATACCTCAGAATGGTGCTTGACAACATAATTTGGATGCCATCGCGTCTAAATGCAAGCGCATCTCAAGATGCTGTAAAAAGCAGGAGGGCATGGGGAAATTAAGCTCATTAATTGTATTTATTTTAAAATTAAATAAAAAATAAAGAGTTATTCATGCTGGAGAAGATTCAGATCTTGCGTCTGGACGTGAGCAGTGGACAGTAAAGATTGCTGAAGGCCTGTATTCCATACCTGTTTCAAACTCTCTTTTAGTTGCCACAATAATCACAATAATAGCGTGCTTGCATTTGCACCAACTCTCCCGTCTACATTGTACAGCCGAATAGGAGCGATCTTGCTCCAAATTAGAACACATTCTGTGCTGAGCGGACTGTGTCAATACTTGGGATTCAACCCAGGACCACTGAGGTGACATTGACTCACCAGGGTAAGAGCTGTAATCCATCATGATATAATATAAGCAACAGCCTCCCGAGCCATCAAGTCACCTCTGAGCATGATGATAATGTAACGTTACTGCTCGCCTTACAATACATCAGTCTCAAAACGCTCATGAAAATGCCCTCTCTGAGTAAAATGTGAGCCTGGGTGGGGTGAGTGGAGAACATGCATTACAGGAAATGGGAAACTTTACCAAAAAGAAGTGCTGATATATTATTCCATTGGGCCATGATCAGTCATACGGAATTACATTTTCATCAGATTTGTATATTTTGATGAGTTTTCAAACTTCAAGGATTACAATAGTAATTGACCAAGCTGTTTTGATTAAAGGGATTTTTTTTTTTTACGTAAAAAAATGAGCTGGTAAATAATGACCGCGGCTGTTTTTCTGGATTGCCTGCTGAAGAATTGGATTTGTAATACATTGTACTAAAATAATAACGTAAATAAAAAAAACATTCCAACCTCGCAATAGCTCTGGTGAAATTGGATGGGAAAGACAGAATTTTGCTCCAGCTAGTTTCCGAACTTTAGGAACATTGTTGTGTTGCTTTTCATTACCAAACTTTCCATCCTGTTCTCAATCACTTATTTATTGCATCTATCCACCATCGCATTTCTCCAGGATAAATAAAGAATATGATTCTGATATGAATATTAGCCAATTTAATTGCCCTAGGTATTTCTGTATGCTCGCTGTGCTCAGCATAACATATGCCGATCTAGCAGATCTTAAATAAAGATTCACGCATGTTTTTACTTATATTTTAGAATTAAAAATGTCTTTAAAAATATATAGCACAGAGATAGAAGATATTAATAGAATATAGATAGATACAATATATACAGGGAAAATGATGGAAGATAGGTATGAAAGATAATACAATTTCAGGATTCAAAAAGTTCGTCATGGATATTTCCTCCATCGTGTCTCGTCTTCGGAGCTTAAACTACACCAGAGACAGCCGTCAGATGTCTCTGTCTCTGGTGTGGACCAATCAGTTTCAAAGACAATGCCATATATTATCAGAGCATGTTTTTGTTTGCATGTTCACAAGTACGTGTGGTTAATGCAGTACAGGATTCCTTGAAAAAGGATTCTGTTTGGTGTTTTAACATCTTAACAGCTGTTTTATTGCCAGAAAGGGTAAAACCTATTGTTATATTTTTATACTGCCAAGAAAGGTCCCATATTATAGATACTTTTGTATGTATAAAATTTAAAAAAATTAAAGCCCTACAGTTTTGTATTTGATGTGCAATGAGGGGACAAAAGCTGGCAGACATGGGGAAATGTTTCCGGAAGGTGAAAATTTACATCTGGTAGTCGTTTCGTTGGCCCTGGGATGTGTTCCCGGCAAGTGTCTGCACCAGGCTGAGTGATGTGAACAGCACTTATGCTTTTCCTGATTACATACCAGATGTGACTTGCTTGAGCAAACAAATTAACTCTTTCCCCACGTACAAAGGAGTCAGACTTAAGTAGCACGTAATGCATTTATAGAGGTAACTTTTCAGCAGACTCTTTAAGGAGGGGGACTGCTTCGTGTGCAAGGCAAGTTTATTTCAGCGGAGGGGGCGGAGGATGGATGTAAGAATGCACCTGACTCCGTTGAACGGCTTTTGTGATCTCAAACAGTCCTTCATGATGGTTTCCACCATGTAGATCTCAGACAGTCCTTCTTGATGCTTTCCACCATGTAGATTTCGGACAGTCCTTCTTGATGGTTTCCACCATGTAGATCTCAGACAGTATTTCTTGATGGTTTCCACTATGTAGATCTCACAACAGTCCTTCTTGATGGTTTCCACCATGTAGATCTCAGACAGTCCTTCTTGATGGTTTCCACCATGTAGATCTCAGACAGTCTTTCTTGATGGTTTTCACCATGTAGATCTCAGACAGTCCTTCTTGATTATTTCCACCATGTAGATCTCAGACAGTCCTTCTTGATGGTTTCCACCATGTAGATCTCGGACAGTATTTCTTGATGGTTTCCACCATGTAGATCTCAGACAGTCCTTCTTGATGGTTTCCACCATGTAGATCTCAGACAGTCTTTCTTGATGGTTTTCAACATGTAGATCTCAGACAGTCCTTCTTGATGATTTCCACCATGTAGATCTCAGACAGTCCTTCTTGATGGTTTCCACCATGTAGATCTCGGACAGTATTTCTTGATGGTTTCCACCATGTAGATCTCAGACAGTCCTTCTTGATGATTTCCACCATGTAGATCTCAGACAGTCCTTCTTGATGGTTTCCACCATGTAGATCTCGGACAGTATTTCTTGATGGTTTCCACCATGTAGATCTCAGACAGTCCTTCTTGATGGTTTCCACCATGTAGATCTCAGACAGTCCTTCTTGATGGTTTCCACCATGTAGATCTCAGACAGTCCTTCTTGATGGTTTCCACCATGTAGATCTCCAACAGTCAGCCCCGATGTCGTCCACCTGCAGTCGTCCTTCAGGCCCCAACTGTGGGCCTCGCTCGCCCTTATTTCCCCACTCGGTCACGCCCCGGTAACTTTCAGCACTTTCTCCCGGCAGATTCTTCCAGCAGACTCCACCGTTTTCTATTTGCCTTCTCGAAACTTCCCTCATAAGGTACCCTGCACCTGCTTCCACCCATCTTCACTGACCTCCCTATGACCCTTGCCATGTACAGTACCCTACACCTGTATATGAATAGAGCTGGCTCCATCTTCACGTTGGACATCCTTTCGGATGCACTACATCCCTTGGCTGCCAGTCTGTCGTTTTTCTTGACCATTGGCCATCATCATCATCCTTTCTGGCCACGTGTCATAGTAGTACGGATTTATTAAAAAAAAAAAAAACTTCTTCTTCAGGCACATTGGTATGTTAACTCCCCAACGCAGAAGATCCCTTGTTTTGGTCTTCCACGAAGCTCATGGTCCACCCTAAACCACATCTGTACAAACCATGGCAGATGCGGATACCCGGTGCACAAATGGAAAATTAACTCTCCAGTGTGGGACTGTGGTCATCCAGAACAGACCGTGCAACGTATAACGACGCATTGTCCCGATCCACAAAACACAACCGGACATCACGGCGATACACTTCGCTGCTCCTGATGTGGTTACCTTGGCTCGATCCACTGGAATGCGCAATTTCAGTTGTTGCTCTGCATCTACATCAGCAGCCATACGAAAGAAAAAGATATGTTACATTTCATTATCAAGTTCAGATTTTCAAAGACACTCCAAGCTCTTTATTGCAACATTTGAAAATTACGGCACGCTTTGAATAGCTCTTCCTTGGCACATTCATTCTGCTGTTTCCCAGGTATGTCCCTGTGACAGGTACGGTGCAGTATCTCCAATTGTTTAGTGAACTTGTGCAGTACATGACATTTGAGTTTCTCATTTTTCTTAATCCTAACTTTGTACCCATCTTTGTTAAGTCCTAATATTTTCTGCGGTTCATTTCCATTTGACCTGTAACCAAACTATGTTGTCAGATGATCTGAGATGGTTAATATTTTTCCCGTAAATGTTTACGCCTTTTGTTTGTCCAATCGAATCTTCAGAAAATATGTATTTTACAGGAATGTTGTAGTGAATAGCTTTGGCAGTAATGAGTCGCCTTGTCTGACTTCCCATTTAGTATGTATGTTGAAAATCTTCACGTAATCTCAGTGTGACTGTTTCACGTTTGTAAATGCTTTCGCTTTAAGACAAAACAATCTGAAGGCCACATGATGTGTGGGATAATCATTATTCCGCAGGTGAGATCTATTCGGTAACAGTGGAATTAGAAAGCATACTTAATTTTTCGATTTAAAGCTTTCGTGACTGCAATGATTCATCTTCTTTGGTTCTTTCGGTAAAGTCACGTAGAATGAGAATAAAATAATACATTGATAATTATTGTGTTATTTTATTTTATCAATGTATTATTTTATTCTCATTCTACGTGACTTTACCGAAAGAACCAAAGAACATACTTCATTTATTAAGTTGTGTTCATAAATGTACCATATATTGATTGCGCAAGTGTGTAATTTAGAAACAATGCATTGACTAACTTTACATATTAGTAAGATAGTATACATTGGGATTTGCTGAGTTTTATTTTTACGTACTATACTTACAAATTACTATTATGTTCAACTCGCAGATAATTGACACTGACTCCGAGCATTACCCGTTACAGCTAATCTGTTCTTCAATGTATATAAGTGCTCTCAAATCAAATACATTTGATACGGGAGCTTTTAAAGTCTCTCTCTCCTTCCCGTCCTTTTGTAATGCACAGGACATACATTTGATCGGTCTGCGATGGGTTGCACCCAAGAAACCCTGCAACCAACTGTTCGACGATGATAATGCAGGTTTTTTTTTAATTTAGTGGCCTCAATTTGGGTTCAACCCCCCCCCCCCCCCCCCCCCCCCACATACACACTTTCCATAACCAACATCACAAGCGAAACGGTTGGGCAAAGCGTGATTTTTAAAAAAAAATGCATTCAGTAAAGTGAATGCCCTACGAATGACAGAAAAAAAACACAATTTTTGTAAAATAATTATAAAAAAAAGAAACCATTTCGGTATCCCTACACCCATTTGCCACAGCATGCTAGAAAAAAGGTGGTCCATTTGATTCCACTGTACCCAGCCGGGTCCCTGCGGGGAGTTTGAGAAGTGTGGAGGTGCAGCGGAGTGTGTCGAGAAATCCCGGTGGTTGGATCGTCCATCATTGGGCTCCCAGCCTGACAGGCCTCGGGGCTGGCCAGCTGAGATGGCGAAGCACTTTTGGTGGTGGGGTGGGGGGCAGAGGAGTTGGGGGCGGCGGGGGGGGGTTGGCGCTCTCCTTCAATCAGTTAAGCGAAGTGAGCGCCCTCACCCCAGGCTCCAGAGGGCGCCTCACTGAGGGCGAGACGAGGTGTGAGGAGGAAGAAGAGGAATGAGAATTAATCATGGCGTGCACGCAATGGCAAAGCGCTTTGCTCTTACTGAGCGCTGCTCTTAATGGGATAGTTGAAGAGATGGTGAGAGGCAGACCGTTTAACATTCCCCCACCCCACCCCCCCCCCCCTTTTTAAAACAGAGAAATGTGTGGGTGGTTGTTTGTTGTTGCAGTTTTGCAACTGATGAGATGCACACAAGGGCAGTGCCGTGCAGTCTGAGCCTGGTATAGATGAAAACAAAAGCCATTGGTATTCTTTGGTTCTTTCGGTAAAGTCACGTAAAATAATGAAAATAATAATTTAAAAAAAACACGAATGTGGTCAACATTAGTTTTTATTATTATTTCATTTTTATTCACTTTATTATTCTTTTTTCGACGTGACTTTACCGAAAGAACCAAAGAATATGAATTCCTGCAGTCACGAAAGTTTAAAGTCAAAGTTTAAAAGCCATTGGTGTTGCTGCTCCTCCTTATATCCCATGTCTCGTAGACTCAAGTAGCCAGAGCGCAGTATCTCAGAGCGCTTGGCTTCCGACCTATGCGTCGTCGTGTTTTGTAGGTAAGGCTAAATGATGGCTGCCAAAAAACTGTGAAAATAAAGCATTTGTGCTGTCGAAAATAGTTTTTTTTTTTACCCAAGAGAACAAACTAAGCGGAAGAAAATGTGCAAACGTTTAACATTTGTATCGTTATTTTAACACGCAGTAGGCTTTTGATAACAATATCATTCATAATAGGTGGGGGGGGGGGGTTGGGTTAGATCGCGTAAATACAATTGTGTCGTGAAACCCCACCACCACCCGACACAGCCAATTAGTAATGATTGTCACGTAAAAAACAACATGCCAATTCGTTCCTAGTTCAGCACACCGGTGTGTTGTAAATGTTGTGGTGGGTTTACTCTCCGACACACAGCTGGCGTGCTGTGCTAGTAACGAATCGGCGCGTTTCGCTTACGTGACAAACATCAACAATTGGCTGTGTCAGATGGTGGCGGAGTTTAACGACACACTTATCCCCACGCGATCTAACCCAAAACAAAAACACTATTAGGGATTGTATCGTCACACGCACGTGACAATTCGGAACCTTGAATATGAGTCCAGGTCAGGGCGGCCTGCGACTGCGGGTGAATGAGGAATACAAAGGGGGCTGTGCGAGATGCCGCGACACCCTGGGGGCCTGGGGGAGGTGTTTATACGTGGTTAGTGGTTAGTGGAAACACAACGATTTTTTTTTGCGTCGTGATTTTTAGAACCAACAAAATTGTCCGCGTTGGGCCTCCGGCAATGCTGACACTCGACGTCGCGAGAGAGCGTCCGAGATCACGTCCTACGGCGGTCTTGACCTGATGGTGGCAGACCGGGACAACTTCAAGAGGTTGGTATGCTGTGTTACACGGTAGGACCAACACCTCGGCCGTGGCAGATCACTGTTATAATTCAGTAGGCTCACATGACATTGACTTCTCCAAGACAGAGGTTCTTTGCAAGCCATCTGGCTACCATGAGAGATTCGTTCATGAGGCTATCCACATATACAAACACAGAGACAATTTCAACCGAGAAGATGGATTCTGGCTTAGCAATCATTGTAAGGATATGATAAATCATTTCAGGTCTTAATTGATTGTTCACGCTTACGATTGCTTTCAGACCTCATCCATTATCTTCGTCTCCCCCCTCCTCTTTTCCTAACATAGATGGACTCGTCCATCTGAATAACTGCCAAATCGCTCTCCGTGGTGCCAACGTAAAAAAAAAACGCGACTTTTTTCAAATTTTCTTGCTGTGCTTTTCACACCTGATGATGATAGCTTGTGTTGCAGTCGAAACGTCGTGAGAATTTAATTGTTTTATATTTTTATTATTGTATTGTTTCACTTCTACGTGACTTCACCGAAAGAACCAGGAATACTGTGTTACTTGTGATGGGACGTGGAATGCGCCGTTAGGATCCTGAGCCCAAACATTTGTCCATGCAATGGATACATCCAACTACTTCTCCAACGCCAAGAGGAATCCGAGTCAATGCTGCTCTGCAGGCAAGGTCACGTGCACCGTTTTTTAGGATGCTAAAGGTGCGGAGCATATTGACGTCATGCCACACGAGACGATCACGGCTTGATATTGTGTAGACTTACTCCATCTATTGTGTGCGTCACAGCGCGGCTCTTGCTTCCGAGTGGCAATGTCAAGGAACGCCACTTTGAGGACCTCCCCCAAATCCCGCCAGTTCTCCAGACCTAGCTCACGGTCCCTTTCACCCATTTCAAACATCGAAGGAACATCCGCATAGAAAGTGCTTGGCAACAATGATGATGAGGATGATGGCAAAACTAACCCCCCACCTCCCCGATGGTTGCCAGATGGTCACACTGCGGTGCGTTGTGAGCACCGCCAATGGCGCTCACGCCCACGACGGTGGACATCGGGGTCCCCGGGTGGATGCAAGGGGCTGGTGAAGCCTCCACCGGCAAACCAAATTACCAAAACAAACTGAGACGAAAGATCAAACTAAGCTTGTGCCAGAGGCCCCTGGGGGGACAGGTGCCTATGACATCTACTGGACGAACCCCATTTGGCAGGGGCATGAGACTGAACCAAGCCCCCCACCCCCCCTCGGGACTTCTCCATAAATCGCAGAAAACAACCACTACCGGCTGGCCACGTGAAATGCCCCAATGCTTACTGCGGAGGAGAGGCTGCCATTCCATCGTTTGGACATTTAGAGCACCGAAATAATCTAAATAATCTCAACGCGCGTTTCGAAATGTGGAGGGAAAAACTGGAGGACCCGGAGGAAAAATCCAGACGTCCACGGGCAGAGACACGCAAACTCCAAATATACAGACATAAGGCTCGGGATCGAACCCCCGATCTCCTGCATACCAGGCGAAGAAGACAAATATCTCGCCGCCCTGGTGCCCCAAGGAACCAATGGATTCTATCATCCTGTTATAATTAATTGCCCAGGCGAATTCACAAGTGCACTCCGGCAGGCTTCGCTTCTTCATCTACATATTTTTGCACATGGCGACGAGACGTAGGAATTGACGGCCGAAGTGACCCCTGTCACCACTCCCAGCTGTTCATCGCCCACCGCTCGTGGCGAAAAGTGGCAAGACAAAGCGACGGAGGCATACGGTCACCAAATGGTAACTTTTATGAGCCGGGCCGACCGTGGCGTTTAAAATTTCACGGAAAACCAAAATATTGTGAATTGCAGCCACGCTGCGTGTATGTTTACAGCAACACACACGATTTCCATGAAAAACGGTGCAACTTAGGTGCCGCTGTTAACCTTTATTTGCTTCCGCAGTCGTAAATCATAACCGACACGGTATCCAGTCCCAGGCAGATTCGTTTAATATGAGCAACAGGATTTCATATGAGATTAAATTTTTTATCCATCTTCTCGGTTGAAGTTATGTCTATGTTTGTATATCTGGATGGCCTCATGGACAAACCTTTGGTGGTATCCAGACGTCTTGCAGAACACCTTGGTCTCGAAAAAGATAATATCATGAGAACCCGCTGTGTTGAAAGAATGAGCAATCACTGGAAGGATGCTATTAACCAAGTTAAACCCTAGCTGCCTTACAGTTTATATTCATATCCACATCACCAGTCTTTTACTCCCAGCCTTGCACATCACTAGGTAATTTGAGGCGCAGCTTTCCAATCGTGTAGTAGTTTTGTCCGATTCTACTCTCCCCCGTTCCCCACCCCCCCCCCCCCCCCCCCCCCCCCCCACCGTGGGACTTGAGCTGTATCGACATCTTTGGGAATTACTCCCCCAGCTCACGCCCCGCTCCCATACTCACCCTGACCTCGTTTCCCGCCCCCCCCCCCACCCTCTTCAGCTATATAAACCCGTGTTAGAGCCACCTCTTTGACATATCTCAGCAACTGTCTTCGCTGTGTTTGTCCCCACCTGATGACGGACGCTTGTGTTGCGCACGAAACGTCGTGATTTAATTGAGTTGTTTTCATTTACTTTATTGATTTTTTTTGTTTACCTACGTGTCTTTACCGAAAAAAACAAAGAGTATGAATCCTTGCAGTCACGAAAGCTTCAAATCTAAAACTGTGATACTATGTTTACATCGGTTGCGCAAATTACAAAAACGCAACATTGACAAATGCATAATAAAGGTGATTGTGGGTTAGATCGTGTAAATATAAATGTCGTTAACCCACCACCACCCGACACAACTAATTAGTAAGGTTTATCTCGTAAACAAAAGTGCCAATTAGTTACTAGTTCATCACACCAGTGTTTTGGAGAGTAAACCCACAACATTAACAATTTGAGTACGACGTTTCGCTGGTAATTAGCACCAGCTTCATCAGGCGATTTGCCAGGATTTAATAATTGGCACGCTTTGTTTACGTGACAAACATTACTAATTGTCTGTGTCGGGTGGTGGTGAGTGAACCACACATTTATATTTAAGCGATCTAACCGAAAATCACCTTTATTATGAACATTGGTCGCCAAAGCCTACGTGCTACATCGATAAATGCGTTTTTGTCATGAGCAGGGGCAGAGCCGGGGGGGGGGGGGGGTGACAGGGGTGACATTCTGCGTATAAGTGTACGACACTCGGTCTGGCGGACTCCGTGCAACTGCATCGTCAGAGCGTGTCGCCAACCGATGGCGTCTAGTATCAACAGCCTGACTCTCCAATCATTCTTGAAATTAAAATTTGTTGAATGTCACCCCGGCCTGGAATCCTGGCTCCGCCCCTGGGCATGAGCCCACATATTCCCAGGTGGTCTACGCGTGTCTCCAAAAATCCTGACTTTAGAAGCAGAACTTGAAAGAAATGCTAATTTTCCCAAACACCATACTCTGATGTGCTATTCAGGCTTGTTATATAATGAGTTATTCCTTCATGTACAATTTCCCTGCCATTGTATCGCCTCTAAAGACACCAACTGTTCATAATCATGGCATTTACGTTCATAGCACGGCACAATGCTTATTGTACTTCACACTAGTCTGTGCGCGGATGTGAAACGTTCCCGACAAAAATATAATGAGTCAAATATTTTGAATTCATCGTGTGGTGTAGTAGATGTGGACATAAACTAGATTCGAAGCTTTCGTGACTGCAAGAATTACTCTTTGGTACTTTCGGTAAAGTCACGTAGAAAGAAATTAAATTATAATAGAATACGACGTTTCGATTGAAACACAAGCAACCATCATCATGATGTGACTTCACCAAAAGAACCAAAGAGTAGGGATGAACATCTTTTAACAAATTCTGTGTTCTTTAGAGATATGGCACACAAGACCGAGTGAGTGAAACGCCTTAGTCCATCTCTTGTGTTCGCCACAATTGTTACTTGTGTGTGGACCATTACAATATTTTATCTGTGTCAAATATATAGTGTTTAAAAAAATATTATTTATTGGAAGAAAAAAAGGGATTTATTGTTTGTTATGAACATGAACATGGAAATATAAATGGCTTTTATGGCCTGTAGGATAAAATTCCATCAACATAATTATCATTGTCCCTCAGTGGCATAATTCATCACTGTTTTATGATGCAAGCTGGAGGCTCTTGCCATATTTTGCATTTTGCGGCTCTGCTACAGGCGTAGTGTCTCATTTTCTTGAGAGCCTATTTGTCATTTTCTCGTGACAACAGTTGGATTGTGCACATTGCAAAAGGTGACCGCGTAGGATTCTAAGTAAGTATACACCATCGTTATCCTTCGCATTGAGGCATTGTTTACTTCAAAGCAAGAGCGTATTGTAAAGCACATATTTCAATTCAGTATTTGGATCATCGCAGTGCCGCGACGATGGGCGAGTGGAGATGGCAGCTGGTGAGGGTTCACGCCAGCAGCTGCCCTTAGCCACCTGCACACCAGGGCCTCATCATCCAATAGGCCATAGTAGGTACTGTGCCTAGGGGCCTACTCACTCACCCAGCCACCCACTCACTCATTCACCCACTGACCCACCCACTCACTCACGCACCCACTCACTCATTCACCCACTGACCCACCCACTCACTCACCCACCCACTCACTCACCCACCCACTCACTCACGCACCCACCCACTCACTCATTCACCCACTGACCCACCCACTCACTCACCCACCCACTCACTCATTCACCCACTCACCCACCCAATCACTCACCCCCCCACTCATTCACCCACTCACCCACCCACTCATTCACCCACCCACCAGGGCCGCATCATCCAATAGGCTACAGTAGGTACTGTGTCTAGGGCCTACGAAAACTAAAATGGCCTACGGAAACACATTTTGACCATGCATTTTTTGTATATCTTCTTGAATAAATATATCCATATATAGCAAGGAGAGGCACAGTATACACACAAATAAGTCATGTCAATCTTTTTTTCATGAGATGAACTTGTCGACATTTCTTTTCATTGCAAAATTAGCTAAATAACATCTCCAAAGGGTGTCTTTTCGCACAATCTCATTCTCAATGGAGAGTAGTAGTGCGGGGGAAGACGAGGCGTCATCACTGAAGTTATCACTGAAGGCCTACGAAACAGAAGTACCTGGGGCCTCCGAGAACCTTGATCCGGCCCTGCCTACATGTCGGTGGCTCGTGGTCTCTGGTTGTTCGTCTACCGGATTGAAGTGGTGAAGCCAGTCGTGTCCGGCAAGTACCTCAAGCGACTGACCAGCCCTGCTGAGGCAATGGCAATGATCACCCCGAATGGTGGGAGAGGCCCTCTGGAGAAAACCGTCACTTGAACGTTTTGCCCGCTGAACAACATAAAAAATCTCCTCCAGCCTGTCCGCGGTTGGCGAGTTGTCTCTCTTATTTTTTCTTTCCTCCGTCATCGAACAAAGTCACGAACGTTTTTTTTACTGACACGCAAGGAGTGCTCGTCACAAATGAACCACCAATGCCCTGTACTGATCTTGTTCAAGGAGGATAAACCATCCCCACGAGAACCGTGGTCATCCTCGCAGCAAGCTTTTTGACGAGCACGCTTTCAGATGCGCTTCTCTTGCGGCCGTCTGGAACGCTCCTCCCTTCCGACATTAGGAAGTCACTGGAGCTACGTACACTTTTTAAAATCCAGATTGAAAACTCATTTCTTTAGAACTGCGTTGTGTGCTTAGTGTGTTGGCATTGCCCACGCTTCTTCGATTAGCACGGTTGGCTACGTAAGGTGCGAAATAAGTTCAACATGCATATACGTAAGGAACACCGCCAGTATGTACGTGTATTAACTTAAAATGTTATTATAATTTCCATTAAAATAGTGGGGGGGGGGGGGGGGAATAATCACCCACTCGAAAAGGTTGTGCATCGGCACGTTGTTTTGAAACGCCATCTTATTGAACAATTTATAGACAATAATGCCTTGCTTCAAATAATGTACGGCAGTTATTATCAACTCGTGCAAACCCATACAAACCAAACGTTTGGTTTGCATAGTTTTGGCTGTTTGCCTTTTTGACGCATTTTGTGTGTTGTTTGACACTGGCGGTTTTTCTTAGGCGTAGCTCGTGCTGGGATGATTCCACACTCCTATTGCAGGGACGAGCTTTCGCTGGCTCAGGGGCTGCTCATTTGAACAGAACACACACTTTGAATAAAACGTAACATTGTATTCCACGCAAGTACCTTTGACGTGCATTCTCAACGCATTAAGTGAATTGTCCATCGTCCATAGCTGGCGTAGGTGTTTCGGGACAAGGGGTGATCCTCGCAAGCGTCATCGTCTGGCGATTAATTCAATAACTGTCCGTTATGGGGCTGCGGTCACCCTGAACAAACCACGCGACTCGACGCCCCGAGTCACAAACGGCGATGGAGGCATCAAAGCGATACAACTCCGCTAGCCCAGACGTAATTTTCTGGCTCAACCCACCTCAATGTAAAACTCGTAGCGGGTTGCCATACAGGGTGCTTCGAAAAAAATGTTAACACTTACATGGGACCATCGTTTTTAATGGAAAAAGAATGGATAATACAACTCTGACATGATAACAAATGTATGTGTAATAGCTTCAAAAAGTCAAACAGTCTCCCACTTCATATTCTTGGTTCTTTCGGTGAAGTCACGTAGAAGGGAAACAATAAAACAACAAAAATATAAAACAATAAAATTCTCAGGACGTTTCGACTGCAACACAAGCAATCATCATCAGGTGTGAAAATCCACATACAGAGTTGTATTATCCGTTCTTTTTCCACAGCTGTGTCTTGCCGCAATGTTGAACTTTTGCAAAATGGTTCGGTGCATGATCTTAACGAGCATACTCGTTAAGTTAGTAGAATCCAAATGTGCGCATTTCAACATTTGGCAAATTCAATAGAACAGGAAGCCGCAGCTTAGCCTGATTCATGTAAATTGGGTTAAGGATTGTAATGAAACGAGAGTCTTTTTCGTTAGCAAGGACTGCCGGGTCGTGCGAGATTAATCGGGGAGACTGATCATTTTATTTGAAATGCAATGTATTGCGCCAAGCAGTCATCAAACTAATTCCACCCTTTAGCTGAGCCACACACAAGACGAAGATCTCCCGTGTAGCCTTAACAGACTGGTGGGGCAAGTGCTGTTAGCGAGCAGCACCTATGAAGGCCGGCACGGCACACGAGGGGGTGGGTGACCAGCACCACGCCCGGGCCGCCTTTGTCTCCCCAGTGACGATGTTCACACACCACACGAGTTACTCGTTTGAGGCTGAGTCGACCTAGGGGAGGCCCAGAAGCGGTTCAGATAATCGTCACTGGCCGGGTTTGTAGCGCAGCGCGCGAACCGCTCCCTGCACACACACGTACGCACACCACTCCACTCAGACAAATTCGGAATGTCATTACAAATTTCAAAGCTGAAATTATAATCGCTACTTTTATTGTAATTGGCCAACATGATGAATTTACTGTTAATAGGGTAATCTGGGAACTGAGAACACCATGGAACCTTTCTTGCCAATATCGAAGTATAAGAATAGGTTTTACCCTTGCTGGCAATAACACAAGAGGTGTTAAGATGTTCAAACGCTAATATAAACCTTTTAACAAGGAATCGTGTCTGCATTAACCACACGTACTTGTGGTGAACATGCAGACAAAAACACGCTCTGGTCATATATGGCATTATGTTCTTGGTTCTTTCGGTAAAGTCATGTAGAAGGGAAACAATAAAATAATAAAAATATAAAACAATAAAATCCTCACGACATTTCGACTGCAACACAAGCAATCATCATCAGGTGTGAAAACCACAGCAAGAAAATTAGAAAAAAGTGGCGTTTTTTTTATAACGTTAGCACCACGGACAGCGATTTGGCAGTTATTCAGAAAAGAACATAGATGGACTCGTCCATTTGAATAACTGCCAAATCACTCTCCGTGGTGCTAACATTAGATGGACTCGTCCATTTGAAAAACTGCCAAATCGCTCTCCGTGGTGCTAACGTTATATAAAAAACGCCACTTTTTTCAAAATTTCTTGCTGTGGTTTTCACACCTGATGATGATTGCTTGTGTTGCAGTCGAAACGTCGTGAGGATTTTATTGTTTTATATTTTTATTATTCTATTGTTTCCCTTCTACGTGACTTTACCGAAAAAAACAAGAATATGAATCCCTGCAGTCACGAAAGCGTTAAATCAAAATATATGGCATTGTTTTGAAACTGATTGGCCCACACCAGAGACAGCTTTCTTTAGAGCCTAGTCTCAAACAGTGTTAGACCAGAGGACGCCAAAAGTCGAACAGCACGAAGACAATGCCACTATCAGGACAATGAGAGTTCGTAGTGAGCAGCTACACCATGGGATCTTTCTTGCCAGTTTCAAAATATAATCATTAGTTTTACCCTTTCTGGCAGTAAAACAGGAGGTGTTAAGATGTTCAAAAACAAACTTTTCTTTTGCAAGGAATCATGTCTGCATTAACCATACGTACTTGTCGTGAACATGCAAACAAAGACATGCATTGTTTTTGAAACAGATTGGTCTACACCAGGGTAAAACCTGTTCTTATATGATAAGTCTAGACATATTTAAAGCTTCATGTTCTTTGGATCCTCAGCTGCCTGCCCAGGTTAAGGCATATTCTCAAGTGCTGATGAATTGATGGTCTCAGCCTGGTCTCGTGACAATAATATAACATCATTTACATCGACTTCATTCGCATAAATCAGCCCGGCTGAGCTCAGAGGGGGCTGTGTTACTGGACGTGTGTATAACTTATGTGCGGTGAAGCGATAATCCCATAGGTAGGAGGGCCTCGGAGCGTTGGATAACATCAGCCTACCGAAGTATCTTGTGGTGCCATTCTCCCAGCATTTATTCTGCAACAATGATGGAATTGCGTGATACATTTACTTGATGATGAATGTTTAACACGCGCCCTCAGTGGCGGGTTTAAGGGCACATTCACGCGATTTAACCAGGGGGAAAAAAACGTTGTGATGATTGTTAATAATTAGTCCTGTAATGATTTATCCCTTGAATAACATTCAATGATACAGGGATTTCTTTCGATTCGAAAACACATGCGTGGCTCATCGTAAGCACCTTTGGTAGCTGCAGGGGCCGCTAACCTACAGTTCACAAAAACATATTTTAAAAAATATAATTCTCACAACTTGAATTCTATGCGTTTGTGAGTGTAAGAATCAATTCAACATGTAGGCTTTCTCGACCAATATTATCCATAATAGAGGGGTTGTTTGGGGCTAGATCACGTAAATATATGTTTTACGCAATCTAACCCCCAAAAATATTTCTTATAGAGGATCAATTTAATTAGATAAAACTAATGCATAATCTTAACACAATTTTACATTGTAAGTATCGAGGTCTTTATTATCGGGTTTTCTGTATAATAAAGTGTGTAAATAAGTATGAGTGGGATATTGTCACGTTATCAAAACCATTCTGTACCCACTCTGCATGGCCTTGCGCTCCCTAGCTCAGCTACAAATGAAGGTGTTCTAACGTGTTCCACGAAGCCAGCCAGAGGTCGTACGTTCGTACGTTGAACGTCCTTAGCACCGTGCGTAGCCAACCATGCTTATTGGGGGGTGCCGGAAATATTTGATAGGTTGAGGTGGCGGTGGAAGGACAACAAACTAAGCACACACACACAAAAGCAGTTCGAAAGAAATGAGTTTTCAATCTAGATTATTTACAAGTGCATAGCCCCCAGTGACTTCCGTATATCAGAAGGAAGAGCGTTCCAGACGGCCGCGGGTTGGGTCATTGGCTATTTGAAGGCGAAATCTCCCGCTGTAACGCAAGGGAAGGAGAAGGCCGTAGGCCACGTTCCACGAGGCTGAGCACTTGGCCCCTCTGGACACTGCGATCAGCACCCCCCTCCCCGGCCCCCGCTACCGCCGGCTGCCGCGACACCGAACGACTCAACGCTGCTTCCCGTGCGGGCGCAGCTGCAGCATCGCGCAGGTCGTGACCTCTCGGTGCATCAGAACACATATTTCTTTTCATCGGAATAAAAACGATCATTTTGACGGATTGGTTAAAAAAAAAACACCATTCCGGATGTGGCGGATTATCATTTTGCCAATGCGTGAAAATAATAATTAACCCTTTAGCTACGTGCTTTTGTCAAATCGGTTGCACTAAGTCAGTTAATTTCCTTTGATGTATAATTTGCTAGTAGAGCAACGTAAAATCCATTTTAAAAAATGTTGTCTTGATAATGGCCTGAAAAAAATGAAAATGTCTCACTCATCCAAGGTCATGTGCCCTGTCTATCATCTGAATGCCAAAATGGATACCTCTTTGAAAATGTCACCAGATTCATTGCGTGTGAATCTATGTATGCATGTATGTTTAACTTCATTCGCACCGTACATAGCAAACCAGCTTAATCAGAGGTGTGGATTGTGGTATCCGTTGTGGTATCCAGATGAATGTCATCAAAGTCATATTTATAATTTTACTATATTATGTAATCAAGATCAATAGTTTTTTTTTACCTTACGATTATCATTATTATTTGCAGGGTTGCAGAAAGTGAACTGCTCACGTATTTTAAAGTGAGATCACAGTTTGTGCATCGTCCATAAAAGTGTATAATAAGGTTTTTTTGGGGTTAGATCGTATAAATATAAACGTGTGGTTAAACCCGCCGCCACCCGACACAGCCAATCAGTAAGGTTTGTCACGTAAACAAAACATGCCAATTAGTTACTAGTTCAGCACACCAGTGTGTTGGGGTGTAAACCCTCAACACTGTGTCGGGTAGTGGAGGGTTTAACGACACATGTGTATCACGTGATCTAATACAAAACTAAATTCCTATTACGGATAATATTGGTTGGGAAAGCCTGCGTGTTAAATTGGTGCATTGTTATTCATGTTTTGTTGGAAATGTAATTTATTCGAGATACGATAACTTATTGGCCCAAATTTATTCGAGATAAGATAACCCACTTATTGGCCCAATATTTAAAACACGTGTTTTTTTTTGTTACCAGAAATAAACTCAAATTTTCATGTGGATATTCCAACCAAGTTTGTGATCAATCTTGATGATTGGTGTAAATGTAAAGCGATGTTAATCAACATACAAGTGCCGTGCTTGTGGTGTAAGTTGCAAGTTTCCTCGTCCGGCCACTGTGGCGGTGAAAACAAGAGCATCTTCACAAGTTGTATTGGTGGGTGAACCATTGAGATGCAGAGGCATGCTTCCATGAGGATGGTCTCACGTCAACCTTAATCCCTTAATCTGATTCCAAGCAAATCTTCCACCGCTGAGATCTAAACCAATAGTAGAACGCTGGGATGAATGAGAACTCTTTACGTGTTCATTTTTCATTCTTGTTTCGTTCTTCGCTCGGTCCCATCGTAGGCGTCTATGGCGAAGTGTACATCACGTTGCTTGTAGATCAGTGGCGACCACCTCGATCGGCTGACGAGTCCAATCCTGGAGAGACAGGCGCGGCCACGGCCCTGGCACGTGCAGACCACGTGGTCATTGCGTGGGGGCCGCTGCTGTTACTGCCTCTGGCACGCACGCCTCTGAAAGATGCCTCTGGCACAGCTATATATATATGTTCCGTTGATCAGCGATTGTCCGGCCGCTTCCAACATTTATCCGGCGGTCCAAAGGGCTGTGGCCCGTCGGGCGATCGGCACCGTGTGTGTGACAAAAAAAAAGTAGCTACGCTTGATTTTAGTGTCAAATATTATATACGATACATTATACACTACATACAACTTAAACAATTAAAAGACCGCACTAAATACATCACCCCATGCTGAGTCTTCGAGATTGGAGCGGTAGGTAAGGTACAGTAAATACAGTAACTTTTTTAAAGGATGTTTATTTTCGTCTATCTGTATGTTTATTTATGCCAATTTCACGTAGTAAACAAATTTAAAACACCCAAAAAAAACAACACCTAAAACCATAATGCCATGCAAGAATGTGCAAAAATAAGCACATTTTTATTATGATGTAGTGATTATCTGGCGCTTTTGAAATCCGGCGTCCCCTTCCCTCCGAAGCCGCTGGGATAATTGACGATCGACTGTACATTGGACTTCTTTCGCGCCGTACCTAGCCCACCCGTGCTTATCGGAGGTGCCGAAAATGTTTTATACGTCGAGGTGATCGAGCCACATAATTACATTCAGTGGGATTCTCTGATGCCTCCTTCGTGTTTGTGAATTGGCCCGCCGAACTTGTCCATATATTATTATTATTAAATAAAATTTTACCTTTCTCCTGTAATGCCCCCATTTCCCCATTAGATGGCGCACTTTGACCGGGAGTTAAGACATGTTTTTTGTATTGTTCATGTTCGTGCAATTTGTTAAATTGCCTTGCAAATACATGATTTGCTACCTGTTAAAGGCCAAATCCTTTCATGTAATGATTTTTAACGCATCATTTATATTAGTTCACACAAACACTCCATCCATCTGTTCCTGGGCCCGGCCCCTCTGTCAGAATTTTAGAACCCATTGTTGCCCGCGAGTCAAAACATTTGCCCACCCCTGGGCTAGACGTTCCATGCTCCGTTCTGGGTGACCGGAAGAAGTGCGGAGTGCGGGATAGAGGAAGGGTAGAGGAATGAGGCCTCGACTGAAACAGCGAGGGCGTTGCAAAGGCAGCAGCTGCAGAGCTGTGATTTTCAAACAGGTCACACACATTTGTGTAGAGAAAAAAAAAGATCCCCCGTGTAGCCTGTAACAGACTGTAGGGGCAAGTGCTGTTAGCGAGCACCTATGAAGGCCGGTACGGCACACGAGGGGGTGGGTGGCCAACACCACGCCCGACCGCCTTTGTCTCCCCAGTGGCGATGTTTACACACCGCACCAGGTACTCATTTCAGGCTGAGTCGACCTAGGGGAGTCCCGGGACCGGTTCAGATAATCGTCCCTGGTGTTGGCCGTGACGCGGGAATCGAACCCCGGGTCGCCAGGTTCATAGCGCAGCGCGCTAACCGCTACACTACCGCTCCCCCAGAGAAAAAAAAAGCACAACAACACACACACACCCATTGTGCGTATTACAAACACCATCAACAATTTCCTGCCACAAGTGCATTGTGGTCCTCCTGTCTTGGGTCAACATCAAAATACATTCGAGCACATACGACCCACTGACATCAGCAGCAGAAGCAGCAGCAGAATTGATGCAGAAGAAACAGTGGACCCGTGTTTGTTCTCATTCTGGCTCATCAATACAGCACAGTCACCACTGCTCACCGCTGTAAATTCTGCCTCGGGATACCATAAACACAGCATGTGAATGCCCCATTTACACACCTATGGGACCTCTTAGCTTCAGGGGGGGAAAAACACTTTGTTGGACCCATAAAGTTGAATTTTTATCGTATTTATCAACCCATTGACCCCCCCTCAACTGGATTTGAACTCAAAACATTATAATTGTAAGCCGTTCCACCACTGCACCGTGCAGCCAGATAAATTAAATGCAATACCATGCATTACATTGTTTATACGCATTCTCTGCCAATATATAGGAATTTGGATTCGGTCAACTCGAACTGTGGGTCGCAACTATCGTTTACAAGGAGTCACGGTTCTGGGCATTGTGAAGCTAAATCGTTAAGTCTGTCAAATAATTCTGCAATAAAAAAATAAAATTAATCTTGTGCAACAGCCTCCGACTCGGATTATTGCACTGTTACATCACGACGTCACATTGTGCTGTGCAAACGGCTGAGAAAATGAGCCGCTGCTATTGAGACTGAAGAATGAACTGCTTTAGAGTGTGTTCATTAACGCCCTCTTTAGAATGACATTCAAGCAATAGAAAAAAAAATGCGGGACTTTTTAAATTTTCAATCAGAAATGCCAAGCGCGTTTTCAGTTTAACCGGTAAATTAAACATCAGAAGCTATTGCATTGTTGGCGTTGCTTCTACTCTCCCGTTTTCAGAAACTTTGAGATCTTCATCAGAGTGCAGTGTTTGTGCGTAATCAAGCGGCTTTCTTTCGTGAGAGTGGGGCGTCCATTAATCAGTTATCACATTCACGCATTATTGTTGGAGCCCTGCCGGTCAACGAAGATCTCCCGCTGAGCTTTTGCAAAGATCTGTCCGCAGGTGTTGTCACGCAACTTCAGCCTCACTGCACCGTACAAGGCCCCTTTTTTACAGGGGGGGGGGGGTGGGGTGGAGGGGGGGGGAGACGTTGCATTGGCATATTTGGCCGATCTCCTATTTTGAGGGGTGTTATCGTGGCTTGGAATAAAACAATTCGCTGATACGGAGCAATCACAACACAAGAGGTCCGTATGGATAACATTTTCACGGACCCCCCCCTCCCCCCCACACATGCCTCTGCCGCTCCCACTGACAACTCCTTGACGGCCTAGCGGGGTTTCTTTTGTAAAGAGTTTCGCGTTGTGACTGCGATCGTGTTACAAGCCCTTTTGTCAAAATTGTGGCTTTACAGGCGTGTAAAATTATCCACACCCGACTCTGCCAAGTCGACGTCGTGAAGTGTTGGCTGCATATAAAAAGGGAGTCTTGGATTGAAAGCGTTTGAACAGACCGACTTTTAGACTAAGGTCACTTGCGAAATCAAACGCGTTTGATGGAGATCCAAGGGCAATAATAACTCGAGTAACAATAGCACAGCCACAAAACCACAGTGGATTAAAGCCTTCTTGAGCGAAGCAGAGCGACAGATTGTCTCATCCTGACAATTCCATTAAAGATATACTGCTATTGGAATCCCATGCGGTCAACAGAGTTCCGCACGTAATGCGATGTCAACATTCGTCAACAGATAGACGCCAGTGATTCGCGTCATCGTGAGAGTGCATGTCTGGGGCCTTTGTGACTCAACTTCTCAAGAAACTGTCACTTCTACTCGGGCCTTGTGTGAGTGAGATGCAATGACTTGCAACATGGGAGTTTGTTGAGTCAAAATATTACATCTGAATCGATTTAATCCGCCCCCCGCCGCTCCCCGCCCCCCCATGATTATAACGAATTATAATTATCGCAATTTGGGGGTCACGATTCAAATCTGAGTCAAAAAACATTTCTCAATTCACATCGGTTGCATTGTTTCTTGCTTTCCTTTTTGCTTATTGCGCTTGTCCACTCGCCTAAATGTAACGTTCGCGTATTATTTGCATGCAATTTGCTTTCATGAAATTTAAACAAACGCTTTGATGCACACAATGCGCCGCAACATTCCAGGCACGTGTGAATGTCTGCTGCTGCTTCTTCTTCCACGCGTTTGTCTCACTCACGTGGGGTCCGCTGTCCTTGCCAACCTTCTCCATGCTGCCCTGTCTCCATACTGCCCTCTCTCCATGCTGCCCTGCTGTCCTGTCTCCATACTGCGCTGCTGCCCTGTCTCCATGCTGCCCTGTCTGTCCCCACGCTGCCCTGTCTCCACGCTGCCCTGTCTCCACGCTGCCCTGTCTCCACGCTGCCCTGTCTCCACGCTGCCCTGTCTATCTCCACGCTGAGCTGCCCTGTCTCCACGCTGCCCTGTCTGTCTCCACGCTGCCCTGTCTCCACGCTGCCCTGCTGCCCTATCTGTCTCCACGCTGCCCTGTCTGTCTCCACGCTGAGCTGTCTGTCTCTACACTGAGCTGTCTCCACACTGCCCTGCTGCCCTGTATGTCTCCACGCTGCCCTGCTGCTCTGTCTCCACGCTGCCCTGTCTGTCTCCAAGCTGAGCTGCCCTGTCTCCACGCTGCCCTGTCTGTCTCCACGCTGAGCTGCCCTGTCTCCACACTGCCCTGTCTGTCTCCACGCTGAGCTGCCCTGTCTCCACGCTGCCCTGTCTCCACACTGCCCTGCTGCCCTGTCTTGTCTCCACGCTGCCTTGTCCTGCGCCATCTCTCTTTCCGCTCCTCGGGCCACGGTGTCTGATCGCACCACATCGCCCACCCCCCACCACCCCCACCTCTTCTGCACTCCTCTTGATCTCGTTCCGGAAACGTGTAATATATTATTTTCAATCAATAATTGCACGCCTGCAGCATCAACAGCAGGTGAACGAATACAATGAGGCGTGAATGTGAATTCATTTCAGGTGTTATTGGTTGTTTGACATCGCGGGTAAAAAAAAAAGATACATTTTAAAAATAATAACAGGAAATTATTCTGAAACCCCCTCGCATTCTTACTCTCGATTTAATTCAAAACGAGACACCCCTCCCGAATCGCTGAGAGGTCGCTTCCTGTTGAACGCATTAATATGGGTTGTCCTTAACTCCCCTCTGCTGATAATTAATGTCATCCTCCTCTGACAAGCACAAATGAGATGCACAATCCTGCTGGCAGCTAAGCTGCACTTTGTGGTAATTAAATATTGCGACCACTGTTCAAGTCGGAGGAACATTTGAACCCGTAACTCCCGGTGATATACTCCTGAGAATTACATCACCGGGTTGGTAAATGTCTTGATCACAGAGTCTGTAATAATATCTCCATATTCATGAATCCCTCTTCTGCGAAGGCCCGGGGATCTTAACAAGTTATCGTTACCCTCACCATCTGGCATTAGGTATCCGCTAACCTGTCCCCTAGCATGCGTGAGCGTAAACCCCACTCGTTATTGCACCCACACGCACCTTATCACGCATTTCCCTGCACATCGCAAGGAATACGTGACCTTACCACGCATTCCCTGCACATCGCATGGAATACGTGACCTTACCACGCATTCCCTGCGCATCGCAAGGAATACGTGACCTTACCACGCATTTCCCTGCGCATCGCAAGGAATACGTGACCTTACCACGCATTCCCTGCGCATCGCAAGGAATACGTGACCTTACCACGCATTTCCCTGCGCATCGCAAGGAATACGTGACCTTACCACGCATTCCCTGCACATCTCAAGGAATACGTGACCTTACCACGCATTCCCTGCACATCGCATAGAATACGTGACCTTACCACGCATTCCCTGCGCATCGCAAGGAATACGTGACCTTACCACGCATTTCCCTGCACATCGCAAGGAATACGTGGTAAGGCCACGGTGTAATACACCTCGATAACTACCAACGCAGGATGCGCATTTTTGCCTGCCCGGAACACGTGCCCTTCGTCTCTGCAGGGTTCACGGTCATTGTCGTGCTGAGACCCTTCATACACGGCGCGTGCACACCTGTGCCTGCTCAAATGAGAGCTATATCGGCTTTCTGCTCTCACCGTCTGTGTGAAGGCCACTTGGGGCAGACGTGACCTGGGAATGGTAAAACCACTCGCCTCTGATGGCTCGGTTCAGCTGGCGACCGGGGGGGGTGGGGGATAGGAGGCTGCTTAGTCCCTGCCGGCTTTCAGTCGGTCCAACGCCAGTCGGTGGCATCGCGCTCGGGAAATGGCCGGAGCGTGTGGCAAAAATAGGTATTTGTACAATTAAAAGCTGGTCTACGTGACATCGCACACATACATGTTGCGCCCATACGTTGCGACTCGTTTCGTACACAACAGAATGTTTGTTCTCAAAGAGGGACAAATTAATCAGGATGGTAATTTTTTTGTTTGCTAACAGCCTTTTGTCGCCTGTCTAGAATACTCGTAGAGTTAACAGCCGTCGAGCGGACATAAGGGGCCGTCCATAAATGATGTCACGCGCCTAGGGGGAGGGGGTTGAGATTTGTGACGATGTGTGACGAAGGGGGGGGGGGGTTTGAGAAATGTGACGTCACGTCAAAATGCACAACTTAGACAAACACGTTCTACTTAATTAAATAAACTTTTTAATAAATGTTTTCTCCTACAACATCAGAGTGCAGCGCCGCATTAAATACTACAATGACAATAGTTTAAAGCGATTTAAAGCATGTATTTTTTTTGGGGGGGGGGCAGAGCTCTGTGACGTCATATTTGAGGGGGGGTCTGACTTTTTGTCACGCCGTGTGACGAAGGGGGAGAGGGAGGGGGGGGTCAAAAATCGTCAAAAATCGCGTGACGTCATTTATGGACGGCCCCTAACTGCTTTAGAAGTTGTGTTCTTGCTTTATTTGGGAAAATGAATCACAGCGCCATTTCCAATTAAGTTTCTTCTCCTATCGCGCTGCGTCTTTTCTGAACGGAAATCGAATATAAGGCGATGCATGTATTAGGAATGTAACGCGATTGAGCGACTAGGAATAAGCGGTTGTACGGCTGCCTCTGGTGCAGCATCGCACAATCCATTGGGATGCTGCTGGATCCTTCTGGATGCTACCCACGCGTCTCAGCCTGTTTTCAAGACTGCACACGCATCTCACGTGCTATCGCGGGACTGTGCTTCACCCTATCTTGCGTCATTTATTATAACGCGATTTTTCCCATAACGCCAGTGCTCTGCAGGAACGCAACTGCCGCGTTATAGGAGAAGAGACGATGTATTTTGCATCGCTCTCATTATTTTAAAAGGCCTCTGACATGTTTTTGCCTGACGCAGTGTAAACATGTAACGGTGAAGGGTGCGGGGATGATATGGCGAGGCGCAGTTTTGAAGACTTTTATTGCTGGACGGAGACATTTACCATTGTGAGCTTCCATGCTTAGCAAGTACCCCGTAAGGCTTAGCACTCTGAATGTTCTCCATTCACCTGCACTGAACTGTTGATGTATTTTGACGTATTGATGTACGTGGTGACTTATCACTTTCATCGTGTTCGCATTTTTTTTCTCTCTCTCAAAACTAATAAAATAACAATATAAGCGCGTGACCAAAGTGGTGAATAATGCACGAAGTCAATTAATCGTATCGATTCTTGAGCCGTATTCCATGTTTTATCTTAAAATCGGTAGACGTTGTAGATCACGGGTACCAACTGAACAGCAGTGCCTGATTAAGCTAGTGCGGGGCCTGTAGCATATGTTTTAAAGGGCCCTAATTTTTTTTTATTTAAAATACACGTAAATATTAAAACATTTTTTTTTACTTGCATAGTAAATTTTCATTTAAAGCTTTCGTGACTGCAGGGATTCATATTCTTGGTTCTTTCGATAAAGTCACGTAGAAGAGAAACAATAAAATAATAAAAAATATATAATTTGATTGCATAGTAAAGTCAATGTATTTTTTTCATTTGCTATACAGCCAGATGATACGACAAATCGCTAACCTTAAACACCCAGTGGTTAATAAAAGTTGAAGGCGGTATAGTACTATAGTAATAGAGCGAGTGCAGAATCACTAAGCCGGAATTGATAGCTTGAAAGCATTTAGCGCGGGGCCCTTGAAAGTGCCGGGCCCGTACGTAGCATCTGCTACTTTTGCTGCTAGGATAATCCGGCACTGCTGAACGGTGATCTTTATTCGCCGGTGCCTCAGCTCCACAGAACACGCAACAATACGTTAAGGTCGTCTGCTCTCTGTGCACAATGGGGGGGTCAATCTGTACACTGCCCACATTCAGTGTTGAATGTTGGGCCACCCGCACCTCCCACGAGCACCGTTTGACTACGAACGGTGCGAACGATGTTGTGCACAACGAGACGTAGCCACTGCATTGACCGCAGTGTTAAACAAAACAAAACAAAAAGAGAGATAACTGATTATATATTCAAATGAGAATCGTGACCCTGAATCGCAGCAACTCATGGAATCGTCAACGAGCTGAGTGAACCATTCCATGTCCACCCAGAATGGATATGTGGGTGGAGGGGAAACCCCAACGGGTGACAAGAATTTTTTTTTTGTGAATGTGCCACTTGATCTCTCGGTTCTTCGAAGTCCAACGGTTCAGCAATGTGAATTGCCTAATATTTCCTTTCATGCTATTCATTTCTGCTTCTGGCTGATGCGTTAAAGTCATGGGCGTTCATCCTTCAGTGGCCAGGGTGAGAGACAATTAAGTAAAATTTG
Organism: Petromyzon marinus; assembly: GCF_048934315.1. NCBI lineage: Eukaryota > Metazoa > Chordata > Hyperoartia > Petromyzontiformes > Petromyzontidae > Petromyzon > Petromyzon marinus. The sequence continues at coordinate 9,825,362 of NC_133704.1, forward strand.
CTCATCGGACGACGACGCCGCATCTGTTTGGGGTGGCACCACATAATAATAATAAATACGCTTGGGACAAATGCGATCTCGTCCCACGGGACGACAAGTTTTTGCTCGATAATGGGCGAGAAAAATATAAACGCGCATCTGTGTGGCACAGGGACACACACATTGCAAAAAAGGTGTCATGTGCTCACGTTGAAATACCCCTCCAGCGCATCGATAAACAATTTTCAGTTGTGATCTTCGAAAGCCGGGAGTTTGAAAGTGAAACGTTTGAGCAACTATTTGGTGGGGAAAAATTTTTTGCCGACAAATGTGTGCTTACCCACCGAGGCCACCACAGCCACAGTTTCCATATCACCGATCAGTGCCGGATTATCCCAGTAGCAAAAGTAGCTACGTATGTAGTAGCTACGTATGTAGTAGCTACTTTTGCTACAAATACCACGGGATCGGCACTTTAAAGAGCCACGCGCTATAAATGCTTTCAAGCTATCAATTCCGATTCAGTGATTCTGCACTTGCTCTATTACTATAGTACTATACCGCCTTCAACTTTTATGAACGACTGGGTGTTTAAGGTTAGCGATTTGTCGTATTATCTGGCTGTATAGCAAGTGAAAAAAACACAATTACTTTACTGTGCAAGTAAAAAATGTGTTTTAATATTTACGTGTTTTTTTTATTTAGGGCCCCTTTAAAACATACGCTACAGGCCCTGCACTAGCTTAATCCGGCACTGGCACCGATGTGTGTGTTCTAAGCCCCTGTGACAGAAGCCATCAATGTATCCCGACTGCGGACATGGGGAGACGACTGTGAAAACTAAATCTTTCCAGAAAAACAAACGTGAGAGCTGTCTAAATAACAATGTACTACTTAACCATTAACTGCATGAGTTACGTACATCATTCGAAGTACGTCACATGTGCGCGCAACCCGCATACGTTGCCGAATGTAAAAAAACGTGTGAATCTACGGTGTTGTATATAAACTAATATACAATGTTTTGAAATCTGTACGATAGTTTATAATTTGTCGAGCTCGTTACAAGCAGTCATTTAGTATGGTTTAAACTGCAACCAGGAATAATAAGTTAGATTTTCTCATGCTTTAGCCTTCACTCAGCCAAGTAAATAGTTTCGAAGTCAAAAATTTATTTGTAATGTAAATTAAATATGGTTCACGAATGTAAAGACATTATAATGAATGTAAAGACATTCGTGAACCTTCACTGCGTTGGAACAAAACGCAAAACAGGGATGAAGCTAACATAGCTCATTCCAAATCATTTGGGCCGAGTTGCATGTTGATAGATCACGTAGTCACTTACATTACCAGTTACCCTTGAACAACAACAACAACAACGCGTTGTATCAATGGGCTCGTCTCCGATTATAAACGAGTGCGAACATGCAGCGATTTAATATTGTTTGTTTGTTAAGATCATGATACTGTACACACAACAAAATCACGCGTAAGAATACTCGGGAAAGGATTAATCCGTTCCAACCACCACCTCAACCACCTCGTTACTTACCAACCACCTCAACAAACAACCACCTCAACAAACAACCACCTCAACCAACCACCACCTCAACCAACCACCACCTCAACCACCACCTCAGCAAACAACCACCTCAACCAACCACCACCTCAACCGACCACCACCTCAACCACCACCTCAACCACCACCTCAACAAACAACCACCTCAACTAACCACCACCTCAACCAACCACCTCCTCAACCAACCACCACCCCAACCACCACCTCAACCAACCACCTCCTCAATCAACCACCACCTCAACCACCACCCCAACCAACCACCACCTCAACCACCACCCCAACCAACCACCACCTCAACCACCTCAACCAACCACCACCTCAACCACCACCTCAACCAACCACCACCTCAACCAACCACCTCAACCACCACCTCAACCACCACCTCAACCACCACCTCAACAAACAACCACCTCAACTAACCACCACGTCAACAAACAACCACCTCCTCAATCAACCACCACCTCAACCACCACCTCAACCAACCACCTCAATCAACCACCACCTCAACCACCACCTAAACCACCACTTCAACCAACCAGCTCGTTACTCATTACCAGTCACCCTTAAACAACCAAAACTCGTATCAATGGGCTCATGGGTTATAAACGAGTGGAAATATGCAGCGATTTAATATTGTTTTTTTGTTGTTGTTCAGATCTTGCCATCATACACGCAACGAAATCACGTGTAAGAATACTATTTGTGGAATTGCTGGGGATGGGATGAATCGTCCCAGCCCCAGCGATAAAAAAGGGCCTGGTGATAATGATGACGACTAGATTCACCTTGGGCCCCCTCTTCCGCATCTGCATAGGGCACCCACTGAGTGTTGAGTCTTCCCTGCTGATAATGTAATTCTACTGGCAGCAGTTACAGAACAAAGTGTTTCCATCATTAGAATCCCCACTGCTAACGAAACACTCTCCGTCCTGCTGAGAACAATCTAGCCGTGAGATACGGGAGGGAGGGGAGGGGAACAGTTTATGGCCACGTTCCCATGGAATGTTAAATAAACTATAAACTATAACTTTTTTAATATATTACCAAGCTCACTAAGCTATATATCTCTTTTTCGGAAGCGACCTGGCCACAGATGACAGCTCAAGCAAGCGGCTGATCGAGCGGAAATGCATAGCAGGGGGAGAACACTCAATCTGCAAATATACAACAGGCGTCAGGGTCGGTGTCAAACCCACGACCTCATGTACACCAGGCAAGGTCATTAACCTCTAGTCACCGTGTCACCCTTAATACAGGGCCTCTAAAAACCTTCCCCTGCTTTCTAACTGCTGAGGCGCGCACAAACACGTCTAGTGGGCAGATTTTCACCGACTTTTCACTTCATTACGACTCAGAAGGTTTCCGACCACTCACACGAAACAATTTCACTTGCCAACATTTACTGGAACGAGGGACCATTACGAATGCTTTTTTCTGTAGAGCACGGCAATGGACGAAGCGCAATGGCTGCTGCACGCCGCAGGGGAAGATTCGGGGGCTCATAACAGTCACACAATTTTGAAGAAGACACGAGCAAGTAAGGAAGATGCATCAAAAGACCCGGCTGGAAAAATCAAATGCCTTGTTGGAATTGCGGAGTACTTGTCCCCGACGATGTGGACCGCGCATCCTCATCAGGGGCTTCGGTCTGCACCGGTGGGGGAAGAGGGGGGGGGACAGAGGGTACCCTTCCGCCCCCCCCCCCTGGCCCCCCAGTCAGGAGGGCAAGGAGGGGGACCTTGCAGGCGCTGCCTTTCCAATGTGCCACTGTGGTCATCCGGAACAGACCGTACAACATAATAACGACGCGAAGTCCGATTGACAAATACGAAGGCGAGACGTCACATCGATGATACACTACTCCGATGCTCCGGACGCGGTTGTCTGGGCTTCACCGCCTGAATGTGAAATTGTAGTTGTTCCTCTGCATCTACATCAGCCCATACGATAGGAGGAGGAGGGAGGAGGAGGGAGGAGGGAGGAGGAGGAGGGAGGAGGAGGGAGGAGGAGGGAGGAGGAGGGAGGAGGGAGGGAGGAGGGAGGAGGAGGGAGGAGGAGGGAGGAGGAGAGAGGAGGAGAGAGGAGGAGGGAGGAGGGAGGGAGGAGGAGGGAGGAGGAGAGAGGAGGGACGAGGAGGGAGGAGGAGGGAGGAGGGAGGAGGGAGGGAGGAGGGAGGAGGAGGGAGGAGGGAGGAGGGAGGAGGAGGGAGGAGGGAGGAGAGAGGAGGGAGGAGGAGAGAGGAGGAGGGAGGAGGAGGGAGGAAGAGGGAGGAGGGAGGAGGAGGGACGAGGAGGAGGAAGAGGGAGGAGGGAGGAGGAGGAGGGAGGAGGAGGAACAAGGAGGAGGAGGGAGGAGGAGGGAGGAGGGACGAGGAGGAGGAAGAGGGAGGAGGAGGGAGGAGGAGGGATGAGGAGGAGGAAGAGGGAGGAGGAGGAACGAGGAGGAGGAGCCTCTCTGCCCTTGCCTTCATGGAGCGGATCGGCACTGTGGCACGAGCACTACAACCGATTGTTGAGTGATCTTGTCCGAGGCATGTCCAGCAGTGATCGTGAGCACCTGAGGTTTGCAGTCCCAGACTGCAATCAATAAAAATACTCCTTTGTGAAGCTTTGGCTCCCCATCTTGCTAAGGGATAATGCAGAAGCGTCAAATTCATGGTAAGATCGCTGCTGTTCAAGGATCCTCCAGACGCACATACCAACGTATGCAAAATAATCAAATTCATAACAGAAATAATAATTTAACACAAATCTACAATGCTTTGATTTCGCCACATTCGCCATGCGACAACTACTAAAGGACACCTGTGGCGTGAGCGGGTTGTGACGCAGCCCAAATCGGTGACGTCACAAAGGGGACACACGAACGGCGCCGATTGGTCCATAAAGGTGCGGGGCGATCCAAGGCGGAGGGGAGGGGGAGACGGGGGGAACAAGTGATCCTGTGCCCCCCACCCGACCCCCCATCTCTCTCACATCGCTGGAAAGGTTGAGACGTTTTCATACTCGTTGGTTCTTTCGGTAAAGTCACGTAGATAGAAAATTAATAGATCAAGACGTTTCGATTGCAACACAAGCAATCGTCATCAAGTGGGACAACCACAGCAAGAACTAAAAACACTGCTGTGGTTGTCCCACCTGATGACGAATGCTTGTGTTGCAACCGAAACATCGTGATCTATTATTTTTCTACCTACGTGACTTTACCGAAAGAACCAAAGAGTATGGATTCCTGCAATCACGAAAGCTTCAAATCAAGATTGAGAGTAATAGGTTTTACCCTTTTAACTGGCACAAAAAACTGACACCTTTATTCAAGGCATCATGTTTGCAATAACCACAACACAAGCAGTCAGTTAAAAGGGTAAAACCTATTACTATATCTTGTTACTGGCAAAGGAGGTCTCATAATATAAATGCTCACCCCGAGCCCTCAGTACTCTGATAGTGCGCTGTTTTTGAGTTGTACGCCTTTGGCGTCTTCTGGTCCAACACCAATGGAGACTAGGCTCTAAAGAAAGCCGTCTCGGGTGTGGACCAATCAAATTCAAGGACAGTGCATATTATTATCAGAGTTGTCTCTTTTGTTTGCATTTTGACTGCTTGTGTTGTGGTTATTGCAAACATGATGCCTTGAATAAAGGTGTCAGTTGTTGTGCCAGTTAAAAGGGAAAAACCTATTACTATATCTTGTTACTGGCAAAGGAGGTCTCATAATACAAGATTGAGAGGTTTTCTGTCTCTCTTTGTACCAGTGTAGAATCGACGGCTCACGGGACACGGGTAGCATCTTTTTTTTCGTACGGTGGTCATCTTTATTGCAATATAACCCACAGGTTACCGCGTGGATGAATGAGGGGGGGGGGGGGGTGTTTATAGAGGAGTGTTCCCTCCTGTACTTGGTAAAACTGGCATCTGTGCTTACAACGTGAACTAACAACTTGCTGTGTGCAACTCCACGCCACGTGATGAGCTCTCTCTTATTCTTGGTTCTTTCGGTAACGTCACGTAGAAGGGAAATAATAAAATAATACTAATATAAAACAATAAAATTCTCACGACGTTTCGACTGCAACACAAGCAATCATCGTCAGGTGTGAAAACCGCAGCAGGAAAATTTGAAAAAAGTCGCGGTTTTTTCTTAACGTTAGCACCACGGACAGCAACTGGCGGTTGTTCACGAAACGTCGTGAGAATTGTATTGCTTTATTTGCATTATTTTATTATTTCCCTTCTACTTGACTTTAGCGAAAGGACCAAGAATATGAATCCCCGCAGTCACGAAAGCTTTCAATCGAAAATTGAGCTCTCTCTCTTATTTCTCCTCACTTTCATGGTTATTTGTTGTATCGTTACAAAGTGCATGGGAGAACAACAACAACAACAACAACATTTTAAAGTGGCCTTCACTTCAGATAATTTCCGCACCCCCCCCCCAAAAAAAAAAACCACACATGTTTACAATGGACTGCTACTGTTACATTCTCACACATTATTCGTATTCGTACTCCAGACCTGCAGCTATTTGGTAATAAACGAAGTTACCGGCAGGTAAGAAGAAAAAAAAAATTTCAACTTGTTGAGGAATTGCCCTGAAATCCAACTCTCAAGAAATATCAATACTGTATTTAAACCAATGGTGGCAGATATCAAAGCGAGCAAAAAAAATGTGCACACATACATTCCCTTTTAAAGAGGTTTCACTCTTGTCATTCGTCTTCTCCTTCAGCTACAGAAAAGGCAACATTTGTGGACATAGTCCACTTCCTCTGGCACAATGCAACTCACACTTTCCAGGCACTACCACACCTTGTCCAAACTAAATGTCCTCACTAACTCTAATAAATCGGATTACTACTTCAGGAAATATGTACTTTCAATCGATGCACTGGCGTTTGTTTTACGCGGCACACACAAACACACACTCTGCGACACTTATGTTGATGGGATTTCTGAGAATACCATACTTCGTACGTTGGAGGCGAACACTTATTTCCATAAAAACGGACAAGAACGTCTTTGTCCCAATGATTATAGTATAAACAGCCATACACCCAAACACTGTTATCGATTTTATGTAATAATAAACCCTGACACAATCCGTGTATACTTTGATCAGGAGTGCTCAAAAGTGGATGCGGCGAAATATCCACGGGCTACATTTAAAGTCAAACGTAAATGCTGCTTGTTCTTGCTGAAGCAAATTAAACAGAACGCATTATCTTCTTGGCTCTTTCGGTAAAGTCACGTAGAAGGAAAATATTAAAATAATAAAATAAAACATAACGGAATCAATTTCTCACGACGTTTCGGCCACAACACAAGCAGCCGTCCTCAGGTGGCCAAAACGTCGTAATAATGTTATTCCATTAAGTTTTATTTTTTATTATTTCCCTTCTACGTGGTGACTTTACCGAAAGAACCAAGAAGATGAATCCCTGCAGTCACGAAAGCTTTAAATCGAAACAGAACGCATTAATTGAACACATTCCACTGCGCTTACGTATTAACGTAGAAACGTTGGCCGAGTTTACGCTTAACGCGAGCAACGCAACACGAAGGCCTTAAAAGCACTGCCATGCATAGAAGCAGCACGGAGCAGCACCCGTTCACGGGCAGTCCTCGACTTACGGACACAATTCGTTCCCGAGACCCGTCCGTAAGTCGAACGGTTCATAAGTCGGAACAGTAATTTACTGTATATTTAAATGCGCACACGCACACACACTCCCAGCACGAGGCCGACTCATTTACGTATCAGCGGAGTATCGCTCAGCTGAACAAAACAGTGCCGCTGTTCAATTTGCAAATCGAGAGTTCGCGTTTTAAGTGAATGTTAAAAAATATATTATTTTTTTCATGGAAGCTGGTTCGTAAGTGAGGTCGTTCGTAAGTTGAAGACTTCCTGCACGGAAACTGAAACAAACAGAATAGTCATCAGCACTGGCTGCAGCAGATCACAGACGACACTCGTAGTGAACAGGACAAATCTAGATCTGAAGTTTTCGTGACTGCAATGATCCATACTCTCTGGTTCTTTCGGTAAAGTCACGTAGGTATCAAATAAAATATTTAAGAGTTGCTTATGACAAGAGATTTTGCCTGGCTACAGCAAGTTTGTTGCTGCTGTGGTGTTCCCACCTGATGACGGATGCTTGTGTTGCTTCCGAAACGTCGTGATTTAATGTTTTTAATAATAATTTGTTTTGTATTTTATACCTACGTGACTTTACCGAAAGAAGCAGTGAGGAGGACAAATGCGAGCGGTAACAGAGACCCGTTCATACTCCACGCTGTTAAGCAGCCACTAAAAGAGTTTTGCCTCCACGGCTGCGAACAAAGGAGCTCAATTCAAAATAGAGGCAATGGAAAAAGACGATTCAATGATCCACGTTCTCAGACAGTGACGGGTTATTCTGGCATCAACATCTAAAGCATGATAATTACCTCCCATTACACCTCACCGAATGGTTTGTAAAGGCTGCGTGGCCTCATTGCCTCTACACTTTTGATCCACGTGGTCTGTGCTGTTCATCTTATTGTGCCTTCTCAAATTACCAACAGAATATCAACCATCGTACTGGCAGCCTCTGGTACCATTCAGATGGGACAAGCTTCAAAAACATATTGCCCCAGTCTTATTAGTTCCCCCGGTTTAATCCAACTGCACTTTCGGCATCATGTCTCAAAGACCAAATAAATCCATTCAAACATTCTCACAAGAGCAAGTGTATCTCTGTGCTTCCATCCACCGAGACTGTTAAAGTGATGTTCCACGGGACGTTTGGCAATCCCTCAAGTGGTCTTTCGAACAGTGCGAGTCGCAATTATACAACGTGCAACAATGAGGTTGTTCGTCGTTACGACAGAAGCAATATTTTCTCTCGGTGACCAGCCTGAGACCATCAACCCGCTGCACTCTATAATCAATTCCGTTCGAGCAATGAGTAGCTGCTTGGATTCTACTCCAGGATCCGAGTTGCACGATAGACACTTTGCGTGACACCATTTGAAACAGGAGGGGTGAGAGTGCAGTTGTGTTGACACATTTCGGAATTCTTCCATTTCCACTGCAAATAAGCGTACCGTGCCCCAGGTGCATACAGAATTCGTAGGAGGCTGGGTTCCGGGGGCGTTTAAACCCAGTGAATTGCAGCTGCAACTCCTTCTTTTACCGGGGGCATAATTGCTCATCCATGTATTAATTAATCAGGCATTTATTTATCTTTAAAAAAAAACTAACATTTTTTTAGTCTGGCAGCAGGAAAGGCTTACGAATACATTAATGGGTTCTGTTCAGTTGAATTCTGCTGTTCGACTCTTGCTATATAAACTGTTCATTTTAAATTTTGATTTCGGCTAAACATCACTGTATATTTAATAGAAATCCTGACTTAGTAAGTTGTTTCTATCGATAACCATATTCAGATGCGATTCAGATTGATGGCATGATTCAAAATGCACAGTTTAACCAATACTGCAACTTCAAATTGTAAAACTGATGTTTCAAATCAAGATTAAACTGATGTTTATAAACGTGTATTTTAACATGATTTACACTTTTTTTAAATATCCTCTTTCATCAACAAAAGGCAACGCTTAAATTCGTAGCCATTCTGGGATATCTGCCTGCTTTGATCTAGCTACATTGTGCTTAGTATTCTGAGCATCCTCGGTTAAATGTGATGTACGGCACGAGAAAGCCCACGAGATTAGTTGTATGGGTTTTAGAGGGCCTGGCTGCTCCTTGGCACTATACATTCCACGTCGCCAAATGAATACTAAAGAGATAGCAGTGGTACAGGACCACGATTCTCGGTAAGCAACTTGGGTATGCAGAGCAGCGCTCGCCTTCACCTCCATCCAATATGCGTCGGTCATTGTGTTTAAAGATGAGAGCGAGAGAGAGTCAGTGGAGGATGAAACGGCAATCAAGACATCGAGTTAAACAGCACTCTCCCACTGTTGCATAAATTCAAACACGTGTCTTAAGAGCCATGTTCCTAGGATTGCAAGAATGGAACAATGGTGTATGTTCCTTATCTGATATACATACGATACTTTATGTTGTCAGTTCCAAACGTGCAGCGTAATATTTATATGATCGCCAGGTTAGTGATATGCGATTGTCTCCTTTCAGTTTGGCTCTGCACAAACCAGGTTGATGGGAACACACAGCAGCTGCGACGGCCAACGTGATCTGGCCGTCATCACAACCCCTGAGCAATAAATAAATTACTGTAATTGGGGGAGATGGCCTTTGCAACCCATACGCCAATGGCATCGTTGGGTCAAAAGGTGCACAGCATCTTATTTTTTTTTACTGAAAGTATCAAATGTATATACTTTGCATCGCACACATATACCTCAACGATGTGGTGTAAATGTCAATTGTATACTTGCGCTGTAGACTTTTATAAACATGTTGACCCAACATAACCAAATGTTAAAACATTTTCCCCCAAATGATTTACCGTCATGTTTTAATAATACAAAAATTATTTGAACCCCAAAGCATTTGAAGTTGTAGACACAAAATTTGTGTTCTTCAACGAGGTGTCCATGACGACAGCAGCATGCACTTCTGAACACTCCTCCAATTCCCTCGGCACCAGAATATGAAATCGTCATTGCATTTACATTCATACATGATTAAACGTTAGATCCTGATTAGCTAAGGATTGTTAAAGGCTGGATAGACTTTAAAACGCGTGTATCTGAAGCTCCAAAACTAGAGCAAAATGTATGAAAAGAGGAGTAATCGTTATGCAGCTGGATACATCAATCTTGTGAGATCAAGATGCCACAGCATGTGAGGGCCTATCGCACTTTTGACACGTGTGAGCCAAGCAACGATCATATATTAGGACGTGAGAGCAAGCCAATCAGACATGAAAACCCATCGCATGAGGCATCATTGTTACTTTATGTAATTTAAGCCAGATGCTGTGGTACCACATGCTTTTGGAGGCAAGGGTTGATGGATCATCCTCCCAGAGACCGTTGGGCTACGAGGTGGCCAGAAGATGGTGGTACAGCGAGTGGGTTCATGGACCTATCTGTGCAGACCTTTGATTGTTATTCCCCCTCACGTGGGTTTTCTCTGACAGATAATTATCTCCCCCCCCCCCCCTCCACATGTAAAATAATATTCTTGGTTCTTTCGGTAAAGTCATCTGGCTACCATGAGAGATTCGTTCATGAGGCTATCCACATATACAAACACAGAGACAATTTCAACCGAGAAGATGGATTCTGGCTTAGCAATCATTGGAAGGATTTGATAAACCATTTCGGGTCTTAATTGATTGTTCACGCTTACGGTGGCTTTCAGACCGCATCCATTATTTTGGTCTCCCCCCTCCTCTTGTCCGAACATAGATGGACTCGTCCATCTGAATAACTGGCAAATCGCTCTCCGTGGTGCTAACGTTAAAAAAAACGCCACTTTTTTCAAATTTTCTTGCTGTGGTTTTCACACCTGATGATGATTGCTTGTGTTGCAGTCGAAACGTCGTGATAATTTTATTGTTTTATATTTTTATTATTTTATTGTTTCCCTTCTACGTGGTGACTTTACCGAAAGAACAAAGAACATGAATCCCTGCAGTCACGAAAGCTTTAAATCAAAATGTAAAATACTCTTTATATCTAACTGATAAAACTGGATCCAGTTGAAAAGGTAACAATGGATAATCAGCAAGGCCTTCCTGAGTGAATAAATGTAATTATTCACATGACTGAGAGCTATGAATACATTCCAATCAAGCTTTGATACGAGTCACCCAGTGAGTCCTAGTCTATTCAAAGCTCTCACATTAATGAGAGCTATGAATACATTCCAATCAACCTCTGATACAAGTCCGCCAACGAGACCGAGTCATGTACGATGTTCCCCGTCAAATTTCAGCGAGCTCGACATCAAATTGGTTTTGGCATCGCAGTTGCACTGACAGCAAACACCCTGTAAGACCACCCTGTATCTTCACTCCTTGGTGTAAGGAAAATACCAAAAAGTGTTTCTTAAAATAGTAATTTTCCATAATGCACAACTAAAATATGTAGATATAGTGAGCAATCTCCCATTGGGTCATATCATATTCGGCACAAATTTACCGTGCGAAGCAATATTCTGTTCTCCCAAAATGACTTCTCTTTCTGTCAAGTGGGTGTCCGTTGTTATCGTCGTTATCTGTTCACTTTATTATTTAGTACATTAATTGTTGTGGAGAGACGAGTGGGTCTCCTTTTCACGCTCGGTGGATTAAAACTTTTGGTGTACACGAGGCAAAGTTTTAGATGTTTTTTTTTTCAGACTGGATTAGAACAAACTGGAATGTGGAATGATCACCACAACTAGTGCTTTTGCATTTTAAACGGGCAGTGTGCTGGAATATTCGGCTCTCCGTGCCTCTCATGCACTCATCATATGAAAACACGTCACTAGTTTGGTGATGAACAAGGGAGTAACAGCGTCTCAATGATCCGATTTACAAGTAATCCATAAATGTCAGTCTTTACATCACTATAGTCACCCATTGCAAACAATCGGTTGAGTTCAGAAAGCATGTGGCCCATTTCATGGTACACGCTATTGGTCACCTGGTGTTTCTATGCCAAAAGAAAATGTGCTGTACTGTAGATAACAATAATGATCAGTATTGTAACCATTCTGCCAAGTGCACTTGATTCACTGCACAGTGGCATGTGGTCAGAAATGTACACAAACGATTTGCTGCAAAGCATCTTCTTGAACTCCCTCGGATGCTTTGCTATGTAACACGCGAAGTGTGTCCACTGCCCACCTATTGTCAGCATGTTTTCAACACATTTGTAAATTTGTACAATTGCACGTTCAGTACTTGAATATGATACAGGAGTTGCAAGGGGAACTTAAATACTCTCCATTGAAACAGGGGGATACGCCTGCCGATTGCAAGTCATAACAATACCGTTAACATCAATCCCTACAAGATGATGAATTTTGCTATTCAAGGAAATGGCTATACATAATAATCAATTGATGCCCATGCATTTCATCACTGAGTGTAGATAACGTTCCCCAACTTAGAAGACTTCTCACAGAAGTTACTCATCCGCGTTGAAAAAGTTCTTAAATTGGGTTCATATCACCACCGTGCTTTTGAAATATCCGATCTAAAACTTTTGGCCTCAAACGCATTTGAATTTGGAGTAATTTAATTCACACTTGAAACCACCAAATGCCTCTCACTCAGCCAATTCCATGACTGAAACTGCACATCTATCTTCACAATTCTGCATCTGCTATGAAAAAGAAATGTCGCCCTTAAAACACAATTTTATACATACCCTATGGTTCTTTCTCTACCTACGTGACTTTACCGAAAGCACCAAAGAGTATGGATTCCTGCAGTCACAAAAGCTTAAAATCAACATAATTTCATGTTATCACGAAGATGCATCTCAATGCTTAAAACAGAACACAATCCTATAAATGCATTTTTGATTGCAAAGAAACACATCTCATTCATATATTTAGAGCTTTGCGTACATCAAGAGCGGCGTAGACTCCTGCCAGCTAACTCGCTCCGCAGGCCCTGCACAACCAGCACCACCTCTCAAAAACATCCGACAACTTCCACTCAGTGGGAGGTTACTCCTTCTCTGCTGCTGATGCCCCAAGTTGTGACATATTCCACAACAGGGCAGGGCCATTCATGCTGTCATCTCCCTGCCCGTTCCAATCCAGGCTCAAAACCTTACTCTTCTCTTCAGCCTACGACTATCTGACAGGCTAATTTCTCACAATACAAGGGCACTGCCCCAGCCTCTGTGGTTGGACCATCTCTAGCTCCACCCACCTACATTGATGCACCCATCTCAGGCCAATATAAGACCTCGTCTCGGCAGCTTTCTCTCTCTCCCTCTCACCTGAAGACGATTGCTTGTGTTGCGATCGAAACGTCGTGATATTTGTATTATTTTTTTTCTATCTACGTGGCTGTACCGAAAGCCCCATAGAATATCTAAGAAGTGTCTTTCCTTCATAACACATGGACGTATTTAGCGGTACACCGGTGCAGCGTAACACACCGGTCCTCATAATACAGTCTGACGCTGTCGCTATTGCCATTGAGTGAGCCGCAGATTCTCCATCAGCAGTTGCCTTTCGAATGTGTGACATGAGTCGTAAACGTTTGGTGCCACCGTCTCGCAAGAAATGATTCCGGAAATTAATCGAGGAACCGACAAACCAAGTCTAGGGCACAAGGAGTCAAAACTTGGCCTTTGGAACACGGAGCCAGCCAATCGCCATCAGGCTGGGTGCTACTATACGGCAACAGACTGTGAAGCTTCGTGTTCAGCCGCTCATAATGTCCGTCTTCTTACGATTGCTTCGACATTACCAACACCGACTTTGACGCACGACCACCACCAGCACCAGCACCACCACCCCGCAATATTCTCACCGTAAAATAAATGATTGCGAAAAAAATGCGTTTTTTTTTATACCGCGCACCACCGATGTACCGCCAATACGTTCACATTCCTCCCCGTTTCTATGGTCACTGTGACACGCATCCCACCATTTCATACAGCATCTTGAGATGCAGCGGCGTTTATATTCTCTTTCAATAAAAATTCAAATGAGAATCCGGCAGCACAGATGCCATGTAATGGTCAGAATTGATGAAATAGCATCGGTGAAGGTGCACCAATGGACACATTGATAAAACTGCCCAATGTTATCCAACACAAGCTATATGCAACCGAAGGAGTATTTAACACTTGCCATGATGATAATCATTGTAGGCTGGCTTAAGGGTGCTCCACACACAAGTACTGTGAAAGCAAGGGCACTTGAAAACGTAATCATGAGATTATGTACTGGTCGCTAAATAATCGGTTGTGGCCAGATTCAAACCAACAATAATTGAAATATAAAACAACCTTCGACTGCTTTGTATTGTCGAGCAACGAGAAGAGGCGCGCAGTGCTCCTATCCGTGTGCCACCGGGGCAGAAGAGAGATGTCGTCATGTGACGTCATCATGTGGCTAGAGCAACGCCTTTCCCGCGCGGTCTCATCACCCGGCCACTGGCCGCAGCGTGAGCAGAGGCAGTGCGGAGTCCGGCGTGTAACGACCCTGTGACAAGCGCGGCGCGAGTGATGAATGGGACTGTGTCGCCGGCACCTCTCTCCCTCTCTCTCGAAAAATCGCGTGAAGCAGAGACCGGCCTTCACGGCAGATGCCCCTGGTCAGTATTAGCAGGGTGTCGTCTTATTCGAGCCCAGGCAGGTTTCATTTTATTGGCACCCCTTCGTCAATCCACCGTGCCTCACCCCCCCCCCCCCCCCCCCACACACTACTGCCGAGATTGAGTTGCCTCCCTTAAACGGGTTCTAAGGCAATGTGCTCTCGAGTCCAACAAATCACCACTTCTGCAGATGATAATGAATGTCTGCTTGGGAGAGCGGTGGCACGCGGTGGTTCGCGAGACGCGCTACCCAAACTGGCGACCTTTAATTCGATTGCCGGGCGAGGTTAATAACCGGCGGTGGGGAAATGTCTGGACCAATCCTGGGCGCCCCCCTGCACCGACCCACATTGACCAGTGTGAAGTACGGTCAAATATCCCACGACCAAAGTGGGCATGGGGAGGCCCCTCATCTACGCTTTGGATTGACAAAAGTAGAATTGTTATAAATATATTCACCCGGTCGTTAAGACAATCAATAAGTGCAACAATAGCAAAGGTTAAAGGTTTAAATCGCAGGCTCGCGGGAGATGGTGGGAGATTGTGGAGGCCTTCATCCAGCAGTGGATTAACAACAGATTCCACTTCCAACCCCTTTCACCTTACATGGCAGTATCTGCCATGCTCGCCCACCTAATATTTTGCTCTCTGCTGCCACCGGTTGAAGTCTTCCTCTGCAGGCTGTGTGATATTTGGCTACAGTGCATCATAAGTCACCGAGACTTTTTTTGACGATTCCTCGTCAAGTAATCAAATATTTAATACGACGCTAAAATACTATTGCTTTCGAGTGCTGCAAACATGACCCGGTATGTCATGCGCGCGTTATGAACAAGAAAACAAAGCATTCCTTGCACCTTTTCATACTGTGGTATTATACATGAACTCCAACCAATTTGTAATACACCACATATAAATTAAAAGTCACTTGTGCTTATTAAAATGCGATGAAGTAAAACGTATTTAAGTGTGAGGGTGGTTTTGTGCTACTTGACCCAGCTAAACAAACCTACTAAAACAACTATTTAACACGAGTTGACTTTGAAGCAGCAATGCCTTAACAGGTGCAAGACATGATCTATTTAATACTTTAATTCATCATGATTATGTAAAAATTTCCTTTTTTCATTCATTAATCCATGGGACGTCCACTTAATCCATGAGACGTCCACTCGAAGCTATCATCGCCAGGGCTCTCACTTGCTTTAAATGAAGAAAAACTGAGTGCAGTAACAAGCAACACTCAATTGTTGACCTTGCACAAAGTCTCAAGATGTGCACAGCAGTCCGTAGAAATATTCAAAAAACAAAAGCATAAGTAACGCGATTCTAATTTTCATCAAAAGCGAATGCTGCTGTTAGCGACGGCTAAGGAAGGCAGGCGCACGCTGTACAAAATGAGGAAAAAGTGGCCTCACTCTGGACTTCAGCCGACGACATTGAGGTACATATGTCCACATTAATGAGCAGAAGTATGTATCCCCACGACATGCCAAATAATAATTGCATCCAGAGTGATAAAACACAGTACCTCCGATAAGCACGGTTGGCTACATACGGTGCGAAATAAGTACAACATACTTACGAACGTACATACATACATACAGCAGAAAATAAAAAAATAAAACCGCTTCGAACAAGGAAACACATTCCCTGATCCAAGGCGCTTTTTCTCAACCACGCACGTGCTCAGCCTGCGGCTCCAGCTGCACGAATCGACGGCCGCGCTCCATACCGCAGCGCTCGAGAGGGTGAACATCTCTGCCCTTAACCCTGTAACGCAGCCTCCGCGTCAAAACACCGCCCCCGACCCCCTGACCCCCCCGTAGTACGCGCTTCGGGGGGGGGGGGGAGGGGGCTACGGGTTGAGGCTGATGGACTTGAGGGTGGCCGTGCTGCCGGTGAGGCCTGATGCATCCACTGCCTCCCCGTCGGAGGGCGGCCTCTGCTCAGGAGCCGTCGCAGACTGCCGTGTCTCGCCGGGGCGCGTCGCCTCCACCGACAGCTTCCTCATGCCTGCGGGGCGGTCCTTGTAAAAAAAACTGAACCTGAGCAGAACAAAAAAAATGTATATGAATATAATAAATAAGCAAAAGTTTCAATAGTCGTAACAGAAAGGCACGGTTTGGGAACGGCAGTCGCCCTTGAACGTTAACGCGCTGAAATTCATGAGGATTGGATTGCCCCGATTGGCAGGGTGATATTTGCAGGCAGGTAGTTATTGAATAAATTGCACGCACAAGAAAAATCCCTAACGCTACACGTGCCGACTTGTACGTGAATCTATTATTCTAAAATGAAACATTACTTTTTAGGGACGGCGAGCGTCACTCCTCATCCCTCTCCTGTTACAATATCAACGAATGTCATTTATGTGAGTTGTGTGCAAGACTTCATCACATTCGTAATTGGGATTTACAGGATAGTGGCATTTCAGTGCATTATAATTATTATATGATTTAACAATGAACTATGGAACTTGATATTTTGAATTAAAGCCTTTAAAAGGACTGGCTATATAAACAAATGCAGGTAAACTGTGCCGGTCACTTATACCATGTTATCCTGTAGGTAGTACGACAAGGTGGACATTCACAATACTTATTTTTAAACTACTGTCTCCACAGCTGTATCGACCCTGTCTCCAGCTGTGGAATCAGGGCTAGAAGGCAGGAAGATTACTGAAATGAGGACGTAAAACATGAAAGGAAGAATCCGGATTAAAGATAAGGCCCAAACAAGGATAAAGCAGTGGTAAGTGGGAACTCTTTAGTAAGTAAACATGCTGTCGAGCTCTAACCGAACGACAGCCGGATGCTGGGGTAGTCTAAGAGCAGACCTTGAGGGTCAACTGTCGACTTGAAAACAACTACGGAAACAAGCAACAATAATGGCGAGGTGTGGGTGACATTCATGACACTGGCCATCATGGTGACCTCTTGACCTTGATACCTCAACTACTGTTAATGAAGTCGAGACCTAACTGATTGCATTGAATGCCCTGGGCTCACCGCATGAACCAGCGAGACGAGCATGCAAACGTACACATATGAACAAAAAACGGAACAGATTAATTAATGGGTAAATAGACGTCCGCATAGACAGAGAAGTGGATGTTTTTATATTGTTCCGCTTAAAGTGACCTAATGGTAGCACGTGTGCCACTTGTTGTAGATATTCACGGTTTGAATCCAGCAGCCTCTCTTCATTCACACTTCGGGTGTATTAACCATCCAAATACAAGCCCTCTTACTTCAAAATGGACGTCAAAAGATCCTGCGAGAATCATTCGCAAGAGCACCCCATTGTGTGACCAGCGTCACGGTCCAAACTTGCGAAGTGTGAACAAATTACCCACAAATCACTCGACTGGAATCGTCACGAAAAGTCCTCGCTCAACGTCTTCCCACACAACGCGTTTTTTTTGTCGCTCTAACGCTTCTCACACAAGGCGGAATGCGCCCGTCAGTGACGCGTTTTTTCTGTCGCTCTAACGCTTCTCACACAAGGCGGAATACGCCCGTCAGTGACGCGTTTTTTCTGTCGCTCTAACGCTTCTCACACAAGGCGGAATGCGCCCGTCAATGACGCGTTTTTTTTGAGCGATCGACGAGCGACCACCTTTTCCTCAAGCTGCGCGGCCGATCCGGTACGGGAATTCCGGGCGCACGAGCGGAATGATAGCAGCGCGGGACGGTGTACCCTCACCTCAGCTCTTTGTCTCGCCATCCTGCAACTCTCCCCCCCCCCGTCCCCGCCGTTTTTTTTCTTTTGGGGAAATTATTTTTCACCCCGCGCGTTTTTGCTGAACGCGCCATTAGTCGTCAACGCATCTACCGCGTTAAGCAAATACACAGCGATCATTGCCGTCGACTGCAAACATTTTTTTGTAGGAACCCTCCTGAAAGACAGTAATGAGGCGCCGAGAGGCTGTACTGGGTAAACAAGTGTCGCGACAATAATAATAAACTTACAAGCGACGGATGCCCGAGTCCTGTGGGGAAGGCTTGACGATGGCGTGTTGTGATGGGAGAGGTCTCCCGGGAGGTGATGGGTCCAGGTCACTATCCTCACTGCAATGGGGGTGAAAATGTGTTCATTTTGTGCTCACAAACCCAGCTGCTACATCCTGCAGTACAGCGCTAAAACACACCCAGAGCATTGTGTACATCCCACCTCGCAGAAGCCATTGAAATGAACAACTTGATGCATCTTGAAGATTAACCAATTTGGGTGCATTGAAAGTGATGGAAGCCCAACGGAGCAAAGCGGACACAAAGCATTCGGCTACTGGAACACAGAGAAACTTTGTGGATGAAACTGTATTCCTCGAGACAGGGCTGGAGGTTATGGAATAAGAACACGAGGAGGAAACGTGTGGAGTCTTTCCGGCCAATGACAAGTGAGGTTTGTTATTGCTGAACATCCACACATCTCACAGTGTGTACGGTAAAACAACGCTGTGCAACATATTGAGTGTCGGTATGTAAAGCGTTGTGTTTATGTGATGTTTTGCAAAGACATGTGAATACTACAGTATAGAGCATATATTACCCGCGGACAAAACAAGCTACTTCAGATCGCATTGAACCCAGGACAGGTTACATTTTACACATCATGCTGTCCGCTGCTTCTGTAGCATTCACCAGCCACACAGTTGCAGACACACGTGATAACGTGTTGGAATGTCACAGGCTGACACCTACGTGTCTCCATGTGACATTGGTACAAACAAAATACACGTTCAGATCCATATTATTGGGTCTTTCGGTAAAGTCACGTAGATAGGTTCAAAGAAAATAACAAAAAATAACCAAAAACTACAGAAAGACGACCGCTTGTGTTGCGAACGAAACGTCGTAGTTTTTTGTAATTTTTTTGTTATTTTCTTTGAACCTATCTACGTGACTTTACCGAAAGACCCAAGAATATGAATTCCTGCAGTCACGAAAGCTTTAAGTCAAGATTTACGTTCAGATCCATGAAGGAATGCAAAACCTGGTGGTCTAAACTGAATGTCAAATCGCTCATCTTGAACAAGCGTCCCACGAAATTTGAAACCGTCAATTTGAAAAACCTAGACTCAATTGAAAAAGGTGTGAAACAAAAAAAAATCAGTCAGAATTCCCCCCCCATTCGCAGTTCGCTCTTCACAAACCAAAAGTGCGCATGTCAGAATAAGTGAGCAAAGACAGTCACCCTTATAGAGCAATGGCACAGTAGAGTATTGTGAAATGTATCTATTAGTTCACAAAGCAAGATGACATTCATCACCAGATATGAACAATGATGACACACGCACAACATGTACTGGGAAGTTGTTACAATTACTGTTTTGCAGGTTAAGGGAATGAGATTTTGGGGCACCATCTTATATCTGGATACACGTATATATATTGAACATATGAGGGAAGACTACAACAATATAATTTACTCCTCGTAAAAGTGATAGTTAAAGCGCGTGCTGCATTTTTGCCTTGGCCGGCTAAGTTGTTGCATTACGCACGTGTTGTCTGGGATTTGATCCGGCCTCCCTTGGACAAGACACCACGCGTTGTCAATGACATCTCAACTGGTTTTAAGTAGAAAGCAAACGCGTAACACTTTTTGCCGGCCGAATACAGGCAAGGGGGGGGGGAGGGGGGGCGGCAGGGGGAGGTGAGCAAGCATCGGTTCCCTGGGGGAATATAAAGCGAGTGGGCACACGACAGAGGACAGCGGGGGGATTTCAGAGGCGGCAACGAGGTGCCAGGACAAGAATTCCGGGCGATCAGTTCGACGCCGAGCAATGGGAAAGTGCGGGAATACCTGACGGGAAAAAAACCTCGCAGCCGTTTCCGGACGCCCGACATCCATGGGTGGTTGTGGCTGGGGTGGGTGCCGGCGGGGGAAGCCCGAAAGGGTTTCAGAGAGCAAAGGATGGGGGGGGGGGACACAGCAGGGACAGGAGGGAAGGAGCGGGCACAAAATAAAATGAAGGAGAAAGTGGAGAAAGGGGTAAGCGGAAGAGAAAGGCAACAGGTGGCCTTCCTTGAAGGGTAATACTAAAAAAAAAATCGAGCATATTCACAGCATCTCCCTTGCCCCAACCACTTTTGTTAGTTTTTTGCCGATTCAAGCTGCGCTATTCACTCGCAGACCAGAAACATGGTTCGTAATTTCACTTTGTAGGTTTTCGCGGTTGTGCTGTACGGCTCTCCGACATGCTTTCGGGTTGTACCGCGTGCTGTTCGGCATTAGGTCTGACATTATTCTCCACGTGCTGGGAGCTTCTTTAATTTGTTCTGGAAGGACACACCAGTTCCTAAAGAAGCTCCCAGCAAAAACAGGGAGTGAAAATGTCGTACGTCATTCTGAACAACACGCGGTACACAACCCGAGAATACGTCGGACAGGCACATGGTTCTTGTGACTCGCGACAGAGCCTGGGCAACGCACACACACAAGCGCACACAAGCCAGCGCAATGCGGCACCCAGGCATCGGCGGACGAGACCGCAAGTTTTGATTTCAAGCTTTCGTGACTGCAGGTATTCATATTCTTGGTTCTTTCGGTAAAGTCACGTAGAAGGGAAACAATAAAATAATAAAAATATAAAACAATAAAATTCTCACGACGTTTCGACTGCAACACAAGCAATCATCATCAGGTGTGAAAACCACAGCAAGTGGCAAACCCAGCGAGTTAGCATTCACCGCTATGTCATTTCTTCAATGAAGATTTATGATAATCGCGACCCCATGCAAAATCTGGATTTTATTATATCTACCCATTCCTGCTGTTTAGAGAGTGCATTCATCAATTGCGGAGGAACCTGTTATGCGCAGTAAACATTAATTAGTTCTGGGAGGCATATCAGTCCACACTTTAGTGAGCCATATATCGAATATTTATGGCTTTTGCAAATGCAGAAGCCTCATTCATTGACTATTTTTAGACAGACGTGTTCATTCATTTTTTTAACCACTGACCGTGTTTTTCATATGGGTTTAATTGTGATCTACTCGAATTGTATAGGTCTATCGATTTATCCCATGTGTGGGTTTTTTTCTTTCTTAGCATAATGGAACCTTTGCATATTAATGTCATGAGACATTTACACAAAGTTGAAACTACCCAGACAATCAAGTGAAATACACAAGAGCTTGATTTCCTCATTCTTAAGAGTATCTTCTTCATTCAACAGAACCTTTACAATGTTTTATTTTATTTACAATCCTTTCTTAATCCCCTTGTGAATGAATGCCTGACCAAGCCAAGTCAGTTACGGGGGTTGTTTGACCATACTTCACTGCGCTGGTCAATGCTTGTCCTCAGTACTATTGCATCAAATAGCGTCAAGTTCGAGAAGCATATACTTTGCTTCCCATCATCATCATCATAATCAGTCATGCTCTATCCTCTGCTGTGTGAAGGCATCCTCAAGTCGAACAACCATTTCTCGTGGTCTTGCAATGTAACGATCTACCTGCACGCGAGCCAATTTAATCGCTCCATCTCCCCGGTTTACGTGCTCTCAGCCGTAAATGTCATCCCTTCTATCGACGCGTACCGTCCAAGTCCACTTTTCTTAACAGCGTACGTGTGACGTCTTTAACCTGTATTTGTTCATTTACCCACATGGATCAGAAATAAGGTCAATTGACGAAGACAATGGAAAACTAAAGAATATACAATGAAGCGTGGAGAGGCGGAGAAATAAACTGCATGCGTACGAAATGTAACGTACCAAAATCAATTGATCAAATACAACTCTCAACAGTAGCAGAACATGCGTGCCAACAAGGACACTCAATTGATTTTGATAATGTTGAAGTTCTGTGCAAAACTAGCTACTACTGGCTAAGACTAATTAAATAATCTATCGAAATTGAAAGAAATAAAAATAATTTTAACCGTTCGGATAGCTACCGCCTTAGTGCTGCGTGGAAGCGAATTATCAAATAAAACATTGTTTAAATGCATGCCTACAAAGGGCAGCATACTTCAATAGGGATTACCGTTGGTACGGCTATTTTAATAAACACAATAGACAGGAAGGACATGTTCAAAGGGCTCGCATAATGCATAATGTACGTTGCATCAGTAATCCCCCCCCCACGTGGTGCAAGAGCACAGAAGCGTGGTCACCACATCTACGCCTCTATAGTTAGCCTTCTCCACAAATCTGGCTGTCGCCTGATGAAGCTAGTTGTAATTACTGGCGAAACGTCGAAACTCAGATTGTAAATGTTGTGGCTTGGCTCTCCAACACACCAGTGTGCTGTACTAGTGACGAATTGGCATGTTCTGTTTAAGTGACAACCCTTACGAGTTGGCCGTGTCGGGTGGTGGCGGGTTTTAACAACACATTTATATATTAACGCGATCTAACCCAAAAAAAACCTCTATTATGGAGACCACAGTGTCGCCACTAATATACTTTGCTCTCAAGGGAGATTTACACATTCATACCAAACCTCTTATCATCAGTGTGTCACCAATTCGCATTGGACCAATGTACTTATGACCATCCTAGGGGTAAAATTTGAAGCACTGGACAAGAACACATATAACATAGATAGATAGAGTAAAAAAACACAAGAATGTAGTTTTTTTTAACTGGTGCAAAGCCATGCAATCGCTGCAGTCACGCTTGGTTGTACGGCACACACGTTGTGTTTGTGGTGTTGCAGTGCCACCTCCAGGCTACCCGGTATATACTTTACTGTCGATGTTAAAAATCACTGAGAAAAAAATGTAACTGGAAATCTGTATACATGCACGTTCGCCTGATTAAATATGGGCGTAAAAAAAATGTTGGTCAACCCAGCCAACACATATTAAATGTACATTAACGCAACAATTCATTCGTTAAAATGAACTCCTAATACTCATGATATTAAAAAATATATATAATTTTAGATGCATCAAAATAATACGATGTTACCTTTGGGCTTACAGAATGCACAAAACGTGACGGTACAAAAATAATGAGACGGTACGAGTAAAATAATTCATCTTGAATTCAACCTCACCTCCACATCACAAAAACGTCATGAAAATCCTGGTGTGTTGGGGTGACGGAACTTGTATACCATCTCACAGAGGGCACATGATGGGAATATATGCCTCGTGGGATGTTAAAGATATGCCTTGTGGATTGTTAAAGATATGCCTCGTGGGATGTTTCAGCAGGAAATTCCAAACACAACTCTGAAAGACCCACTGCAGCACATCTTTCTACTTTCTCAATTCAAATCACATTACAGGCATGAACACACATGATGTAGAGAGCACTGAGCCGACTGCACCAGCAGATTTTACATGTCTGCGTGTACGTACAGGTGTGATAGACTTGAGGATATTAATTTCAATCAGCTTTCGCTCTCTCTCTCTCGAGGTCACGTGGGACGTATTTATCAACCATCAGGTGCAAGCAGTGATAACTTTGTATTTTTTTTATTTAAAGCTTTCGTGACTGCAGTGATTAATATTCTTGGTTCTTTCGGTAAAGTGACGTTGAAGGGAAACAATAAAATAATAAAATATAAATAAAACAATAAAATTCTCACAACGTTTCGACTGCAACACAAGCAGTCATCATCAGGTTTTCACACCTGAAAACCTGATTTTCACACCTGAAAACCTGATGATGACTGATGTGTTGCAGTCGAAACGTCGTGAGAATTTTATTGTTTTGTATTTTTTGTCAAATCTACGAATGGTAAGCGTAAAAAAGACACGGTGGTGGGAATTTTTAGGATTGAGTTGAAGGAAAACCCCCTGTGTTCACGTGAGCAAATCGGTGAAGCTGGAGAAGGGATCACAGCCGGACGTTCACCAAGAGGAGCACAGCGAACATCGAGGCAGTGCATGCGATTGAGGCGACGCAGCCGAAATTGAGCCCCTTAGTGGAGGAAAGGCAATACAGCAGCAATATCAGCTAAAGCGGAAGCCAGGTGGCACGTACATAAAAAGCAAGATCTATCCTTCCACCCATTCCATTTCTGCCCACCGCACAAATCCTGATCTCCAAGACACTGTACAGTTAAGAGTAAATAAAAGAACAAGCTGCTCAGCACGTGCAAAAAACGAGCAGAACATCTTACATAGAAGGTGACGGGTGGACAGAAAGCAGACTTAGATGGAGGAAAAACAATGCTTAACCAATATCAAGAGTTCCATACATGACGGGAGTAATTTTACCTCTTGGAAGACTGCCACGGTAAAGGCTGACGAGCAACATTATAAAGCAGCGCCATGCAAGAATTGGAATAAACCAGTTCAGGTGAAGCAAGTGTAAATGCTGGGAATGTAACAATGCATCAACTCAAAGACTAAAATCGATTCTTACAATCACAACACATGCATTTCATCGTGCACGTACGAATCGATTGTTTTCGATTGGTACGTCATTGTATGTAATCGGTTCAAGTGAAGAAAGATTGTTTCTTGAATTGAATTGCAATCCCAAATCATGAAAACATAATCACATCGTGAGAAGGACGAATTGTTACACATCCCCTATTAAACGCCTAAGAACATTAATGCGTTGCATAAAACAGGGTCCTTTGGGTCAAAGCAGACATTACTCGTGACCAGAAAGAAAGGGGGCAAAGGTGGCCACTCAAAGTGGAGCCCAGAATGCTCATCCTTAGCTACACTGTGAATGTGCACCCTTTATTTGTGACCATGTCAGAGGCCATGGGGAGCGAGCACCTCCTGTCCAAGGGTGACCTCGACTTAATTAAGGATAGCAAATCTGTACATTCCAATGTGTAATCAAAACAACACAGTGAATTGCAAGCTGAAAATGTTAACACAATTAAGAATTGAAATATTTCACGATGTATAATTTTTAAAATATGGATATGAAAAAGATACCCACATCTGGTTATTTTTCTCATTTACAGAACAGTACTTAAAAAGGACTTGAAATTAATCGTGTCATTTATTTAATATTAAGCAATATAACATTAGTTACAAAAAAATATATCAATATGTGAGCCTCATTTTGCTTACCTCTTGAAAACATCTGCATTCAAAATTTGCCAAACAGGACCCCACCTTTTGGGAACCACACTCAACCCTCTTTGGCTGAATTAATGTTGTGGTGCTCGTGATTACCGGGGGGGCTCGCAAATAACGCAGGCTGCACAGTGTAATGAATACATGTTGTCCATTTTGTTACATTTTGTACTCATTACAAATTTCCACGTGATAAGCCACTTAGTTGAGCTATCACGTGTGACCATTTTGCTTCTGATAAAGAACTATATATATAAAAAAATAAAAAATAGTTGATAGGTTTTTTTTTTTTTCACACCCTAACGCCTTTCCACTGATTCTGAATGGCTGCTTCCAATGAGAACAGTTCTGAGACTGTGGCGGGCTGAGCCGCAACATCCCCGACACCTGGCAGGTCGTGCCGCTCATCACCTCTTATAGTACACCAGCTCCTCCTGGAGCAGGAAGAGCTTGGCCTTGAGCTCGTTGCGCTCCTGTAGGACCTCGCGCAGCTCCTGCAGCGTGAAGCGAGGCCGGTTGGGGTCCTTGAGATCGACCACGAGCTTCCCGTCCATCTGAGCTCGACCAAGGACACACGACACCACGCACCCACGTTTGCGCACACTCGCAGCTCCGCGCCGCCATCGAGCGAAGAAGCTCGAACAACCTTGGCCACGCGAGACGAGACCGACGCTCGCTGCATTTCGAACGTTGGCGTACAAAAACAAAACGCGTGCACGCCAACAGCAGGTGGCAACAGCAGATGGCGCTACAAAATTAGTCACGAAATATTCGTAAAGGAGGGGATTTTTTACTTTGATGGCCGAGTCGACGAAACTCATCAAACGCGACGATGACTGCTGACTAGCCACCAAACACCAGACAAAATTAACGACTGTGAATGAAGGTGCAGGCTAAGATCATTTTGCAAAGTTATTAAAATCACGCTGCTTATCTGATATTGGGTGGGGGGAAAAAAAGTGCGCCTCTCACCCCAACATTTAATGAAAGTGGGCTACATTTGCTTTATGCTCGAGTCAACTCGACAAAAAGAATGACTAAATGAATTTCACACATTAAAACCGAACTAAAATTCTGCACGCTGTCTTCAACTAAACTAGGCACTGTAACAAAAAAATATGCCGACTAATTGGGCACTGTAGTACAGCAATTGAATATTAAATCTTTGTGTGTGTACAGCTCTGAGTGTTACCCCCTCATATGGGTGGGTTTTCTCTGGTCACTCTCGTTTTCTCGAACACACCAAATCCTGATGGATGGAACTGACCAAACATTCCATTGCAGGAACCCCCAAAGAGGACATAGTCAGGCTTTAATAGATTTTAAAAAAAATAAAAATTATGTGCAAGACTTAAAACAATGTGTTTGATGCACAAGAAAAAAAATAAACACCTGGCATGGCCATCTGTTAAACAGTTAATAACACCTCAAACATAATTAGGATGCTTTCCCACCTGATGACGGACGTCGTGATTTATTTTTATTTTATTTTACACCTACGTGACTTTACCGAAAGAACCAAAGAGTATAATTATGATTTATAGCCTTGGTCAATTCATATATTTTTTTTTTAAATAGTCATATGATTCTACTGGACCTGTGTGATGAACCTTAAACCAGGCGTGGTACTACACCACGACCACCACCACCAAGTTTTAACTCCACCCTCAATCCTCAATAAACCCAAATGTGTCTAGTAAAAAATGAAAATAATCATTAAGAAACTGCTTACACTTGTTCAAACAAGACGATAGCGCACAATTTAAATATCACTTCAAAGGACTTTAAGGGAACAGATGCTGGGCAGGACCTTTGAGCTAAAAGTAGCATTATATTGCCATCTGCTGGATTGACTTTGTTGGCACACAGTGGATTACTGGATTCATATCAGCATGCAGGCGATGTCACACTGCTAAGGGCAATAAAATAAGCAAAGTGGATTATCAGCGCAACCCACTTCTCGGTTAATCACATCCAACTGAGATTCCAATCGCCAAGGTAAATTGACATTTTATTTATTTTTCCATAGACCAAACCACATTGAATGCACCAACATCTCAGAAGCTAAGCAGGATTTAGCTTGGTTAGTACTTGGATGGATGACCCATCCGTGCATGCCATGTGTTGAAAGCGAGGTGGCCAGGAGATGGCAGAACATCCAATGGGTTCAGTCCACAAATTATTTAAAGGATTGGATCTGTTGAACGCGTAGGCTTTCGCGACCAATATTACCAACAAATTTGTCTGTCGCCTGATTATGCAAGTTGTAATTACTGGCGAAACGACACGTTTATATTTACGTGAGCTAACCAAAAAAAAACTATATTATGGATATTAAGGATTGGATCTATCTGATGATTGAGTCTCTCTGCCAGGAGATGGCAGTGTTGAGTGTTCACTTCCCCCTGCCCCTATCTGGCCAATATAACCCAACAAAAAGCATTAGTAGTGTAAACATAAAACATATTGGATGAGCTTTATAAGTTGTGCAATGGCTATATTTCAAGTTCGGTGACATATGGCATCATCAATTAGGAGTCCTCGTTCTTAGTGGCAGCAATGGACAGACAACCATTCCTCCTTCACGTGCCTAGGCCTGAAATAAGATCTGAAACTAAGTTCCAAGCCTCAATGTGCAGATAAATATTCAGTGCCAAATATTTCCGGATACACACGAGGCAATCAAATGCACGGGTATCCAAGGTTGCATGCAACTCCAATCACTAAAACACGCCACACCTGTGCAGCTTTTGGGTACATGCAGGGATTTTCTGCAGATACTCTAGTTTTATATTCCATACTAGCTTTACTACCCGGCTTCGCCCGGGACTTGGATTCACCACGCCCGGCCGCCTTTGTCTCCCCAGTGGCGATGTTCACACACCAGACGAGTTACTCGTTTGAGGCCGAGTCGACCTAGGGGAGACCCAGGACCGGTTACAATAATCTTCACCGGTGGTGGCCGAGAGCGGGAATCGAACTCGGGTCGCCGGGTTCGTAGCGCAGCGTAGCGCTAATCACTACACTACAATGCGTTACGCTTCCACATGCGCGGGTCACGTGACAGATTTGACCTCAGCTCACTTGCCATGCAAAAATTATATGCATTATTGAGCTCTCCCCTCCCCCCCCCCCAAAAAAAGTTTATTTTTATAATTTTTGCATGGTGTAGAGTATGGAAAGTACCCACATTGGCAAATTTCAAGTTTGTTGCATGTCGGGAAGTACGCTAAACATTTTGAACAAACACACATAATCACAACTTTGCCTTTTATATATATGGAGATAAGTCTAGACAAATATTTAAATGAAGGACCCTCCTGAAAACAAAAGTCCCAGGACTCAGTAAGGCTCTCCTGGATAGACAAAGAAAATAATGAAACATTTTAAGTAGGTTATACCTTCATCTTTACAACCGAGTTGATGTGCTTCTAATGCCCACTGTGTTAATGGCAAACATGCTGATGTGTGTTGTAATAAGTTTTGTACCCTTTATCTGGCACCAAAACTGACACCTTTATACAAGGGATCATGTTTGCAATTTGACTGCTTGTGTTGTGGTTATTGCAAACATGATCCCTTGTATAAAGGTGTCAGTTTTGGTGCCAGATAAAAGGGTAAAAACCTATTACTATATCTTACTACTGGCAAAGGAGGTCTCATAATGCTGATGTGTATTGCACCACGTTAATGTTAGCAAGGCAGTCAATCAGAGCTCTTGGTAAGTAGTTTAGACTCATTACCCACACACTTTCATCTTCTTCATCCTCTACCCCAGGGAAGAATGAAAGCTGTTTAAGAGAAGAAAAATCACATATATGTGCTGCTCCAGTTATGTGATACTCAAGCAAGACATAAACACAACAGCACCATCATCGCCAACCTGTGAAACAAGACGTTTGTGAATCAGTCACCAATTATAAAACATCTCAACTGTGCTTCACAGTTGACGATCAAAGCCTTGTCGCCAATGGCTGCACAAGAAGAAAATATATAATATTAAGCAACTGAAGTCAATGCGTTTTTTTTTTCTGCCAGCTACAACCTATATAGTCAGTCAAGCAGGCAATGGCATGTCAGATGCATGGGCGAATCACACTGCAGTGTGTTGAACGGGTCCCACGGTTCACATGGAGTGCTCTCGCCAATAACCTCTGGTAATCCAGCAGCATTCACCAAACGTGACCCTGCTGATGAGACCCTGAAAGATGGGAACCCAGTACAGAGTTTACTCGCCGAAAATAAATGCTGCCTGATAATATTTGTGTGGAAAACCAAGAGGCTAAAGGACTACAAGTATGTTTTTATTTATGTGTGGAGACACAGGACAGAGCGTTGCATATATATATGATTCAACCCATAATGCTCTGAGGCAATGCGTACGTTTGCGCACGGCGTGAAGGATCACCACCCTGTTTGCTGATATAAGGCGACATCATGAGCAGTTACGAGTCAGGGTCAATTGTCTTGGTGTAGACAGCGCCGTATTATCCAATGGGCAGAGTGGGGACCGGGCCTAGGGGCCTACAAAAACTAAAGGTGCCTATGGGAATTTTTTTACCATGTGTTTTTTTTGTATGATACAAATTTTTACCAAGATATTTCTCGAATAAATATATTTATATGTAGCAAGGATTAACGCAGTGTATAATAAAAAAAAAAGGCAGAGTCATGTCAATCTCAATAGTTTTTCTTCATAAGGTGAGAAAAATTAATGCCGGAGATAAACTTTTCGAGATTTCTTCATTGCAAAATTAGCAATAACATCTTCAAATTGTGTTTTTCGCATTATCTCATTCTCTCAACAGACAACAGTGCAAGGAGAGCACCACGGGCAGTGCCAACTGGAAAAAAAAGTTATCACTAAAGCCTACAAGAACCTTTATCTGGGCCCTGGGTGTAGAAAGTTAAGAGGTCACACTTTTGCCTGATGCCTAACCCTGAAATTCAAGAACCTGATCGCAATATTTGGCGACAAAATCCAAACAACGGGTAACGTGTTTAGGTCACAAAAAACATTCCACATGCTCGGAAAAAGAATTCTACCGAGTCTCTGTTTATTCAACACTGGTCAAGTGATGCAAGAGCAACCAGCATTTGGATGCACAACGACCCAAGGGGAACGCCGAGAGAGTCGGTGTACACCCTGACTTTGACAAAAGCCGGGGGGGGGGTGCGGCGATATTTGGCGACAAATCCAAAATACGGGGAACGTGTTCGGGTAACAACCAAAATCAACATTGCAAGCACAATTTTCTACTGAGCTGCTGTTTATCAAACACTGGTCCAGCAATTGTAAGAGCACCAACACAAATGAGCAAAGGAAACCTCTCGAGGGCTGGGGTGTGGAGGTATTTGGCGACGAAAAATACAGGCAGCGTGTTCAGGTCCATGATAGGGGCGTTTTTGGGTTAGATCGCGTAAATATCAATGTGTCATTAAATCCGCCACCACCTGACACAGCCAATCGGTAAGTTTTGTCACGTAAACAAGACATTCCAATTCGTTACTAGTTCAGCACACCGGTGTGCTGGAGAGAAAACCCAAAACATTTAGCATTCGAGTACGGCGCTTCGCCCGTAGTTACAACCAGCCTCATCAGGCGACAGTCAGAGTTGTGGAGAAGCAGGTAACAACAACAAACAAACAACAAAAAATCCACATTGTAAGCATACATTTTTTCAACCGAACTGCCGTTTATCAAACACTGGCCCAGGAATTGTAGTAAATACACAAATAAAGCAAGCGAGCCTCCAGAGGGCTTGATGTACCTTGTCCTCGCCCGTGCCGGGGTGGTGTGCCACCGCGCCCTCCTGGCACTCGCTCTGCTCCAGGAAGGCGCTGGCGACGCTCGCCGCCGTCTCGCGCAGGCGCCCAATCTCCTGCTCGCGCGACTGCAGATCGGCCTCCAGCTCCACCTTCTGCTCGATGAGCGACTTCCCCTGCGCCTCCATCACGGCCAGCTTGTGCCGCAGCTCGTTGTTGATCTTGATCAGCCGCGAGAGCTGCTGCTGCAGCTACGGAAGGCACGGACACACGCGTGTGACGATCGCACCGTCGCCAGCTGTGGTCAATCCACCGCTGGACGAAAGCCTCAAGCACGATGTGATTCTATCACTCCATCTCCTTGGTGGATGTCCTCTTGGACACGTTCCAAAGGCTTTCACAATCCCATCAGTATTCTTCATCATCGGTGTGGCAATGGCACTTTAAAATAAATATTTTCCCCGGAAATATTACAATTGCGCGAGCGGCGTCACATCATGAGGTGAAGTCTCCATTAAACAACTCTCACAATGAGCAGTGTATCCATATATTAGAGAATGGTGCGTGAATGTTATATCACTGAACTAATTCTGTAATACCTTCAAAGACCCTTTTAATGCATACACTGGGGTGAGGGGGGAGGGGTAGCTCCCACATACCCTGCTGCTGAAAAATGTCCATTGCATGGCAGTGCAACCAATATATTGCATTTTAACAGCTAGAATGTAGCCAAAGTGAAACACAAACTTTAATGTGACTGAGAGTATATTTCCAGTCTCTGGTGACGGGGCTGACAGCATAAACTCACTACTACTCCTACGAGAACCCAGTATAATCATCGGTGGCTGCCCAGGACTCAAACCTGGGTCTCAACGTTGCCCGTAGAGTACTCTGACCCCTACGCCAACCGGGACCATCTCTTACAATGGAGCATTGTGGCCACAAGGCAATCTTAACTACAATACTTCAAATAAGTGGTGTACAAACACCAAATAAACCCCCCTCAAATATTGTAACTAATCTTTGGTTCTTTCGGTAAAGTCACGTATAAATAAGAAATAATAAAATAACATAATACCGTAAAACGTTTCTGTACCTGATGATGGCTGCTTGTGTTGCAACCAAAACGTCGTACGCTATTATTTTATTTTATTATTTCTTATTTATACGTGACTTTACCGAAAGAACCAAAGATTAATTCCTGCAGTCACGAAAGCTTCGAACCAAGTTTATTGTAACTAACATTAACGAAACCCTTTACCGCTTGCATAGGCTTTAGCAGTCATGTTATATAGCCGATGTCTTTTTCGGGTTGTACTCGCACCGTGATGTTCGGCATGACGTCCGACGTTACCCTAACAAGCTCCGAGCACATGGAGCGAAATGTCGGACATGATGCTAAAAAGGACAGGCGAAACAACCCAGCAACACAACGGAGTGCTAAGCAACAGCCTTATGACAAAATACATTTATTTAGTCGGCGATAACATGTTTGGGCAACGGCCGTGTTTCAGAAGGCCACCGCCGATCATCGTTGCTTTGTGTGTGCTACTGCAGGTGGTCTCACCAGTGTTGAATCGCATCTACAGAGTTGCACATGCATGGAATACCCTACCCGCTGACATTCACAAAACATTAAACCCACCGTCATGCGATTGTGAACATCGGTGAGAATCTGCGGCTAATTTCAGTGTTTCTGGCATTGCAGTAATGTGTTCACCTTATTTTTGTTACGTGCCTCTTAACGTGTTTTAATTGCTGTTTAAATTCCATCTGCCGCGGATTCCTCTGTTGATTGCTCAGGATTCCGATGCAAATGAGATGTTTCACCCCACACACGAGGCTTTCCATGGGGAAATATTTTCGCAATACATAGCGCATAAACTAAATGTGCGATAATATTATTTCAATTTTTGTTACCATACTTAACGTAGTGTGAGAATCAAGACGACAGGTTTGAATGCCTAAAGGCAGCGCTAGGAAATTACCTCACCAAGTGAAAAAGGACAAGTCATTTTAAATGTCTTAATTTTCTTTAAACAAATGACATCGAACTTAAATACACAACAAAACCAATAAATGACGAATGATGGAAGAGGCTATGAAAGTAAACTATGCTCTGTCGACTAAAACCATGCTCGCTGTAAGTGACTGTAATGACAGACTAAAATCCCACCAATTTTGGTCTACAGGCAATGTAAAATTGATATTAACATCAGAAGTACCAAAAACGTTTAATACCGCGTCTCCAACCTAAACACAAGCGTCACATCAATTGCCCATGCCTCATCCGAATGTTCACACATATACAAAGGCAAAGATCCCCCGTATAGCCTGTAACAGACTATGAAGGCTGGCACGGCACACGAGGGCGTGGGTGGCCAACACCACGCCCGGCCGCCTTTGTCTCCTCAGTGGCGATGCTTACACACCGCACCAGATACTCATTTGAGGCCGAGTCAACCTAGGGGAGGACCAGGACCAGTTCAGATAAATATAATCGTCACCGGTGTTGGCCGTGAGCGGGAATCGAACCCGGGTCGCCAGGTTCATAGCACAGCGCGCTAACCGCTACCGCTCCGTTACCCATTTGAGGGCTTATTTCGACCTACAAAGACAGAGCTAAAGATCCCCCATATAGCCTTAACAAACTGTAGGGGCAAGTGCTGTTTGTGAGCACCTATGAAGGCCGGAACGGTACACGAGGGGGTGGGTGGCCAGCACCACGCCCGGCCGCCTTTGTCTCCCCAGTGGCGATGCTTACACACCGCACCAGGTACTCATTTGAGGCTGAGTTGACCTAGGGGAGGCCCGGGACCGGTTCAGATAATCGTCACTGGTGTTGGCCGTGAGCGGGAATCGAACCCGGGTCGCCAGGTTCATAGCGCAGCGCGCTAACCGCTACACTACCGCTCCCCACAACTTCGACCTACACACACACATCCCCCTGGCGTGATTCTTTGCAGCATCATGCCACGACACTTGCACGCGCCTACGCTCCTCGGTAATCATCCCAGCCCCGTCACACATCGCCACAAACGCCGTGACCCCTGGACGCCCAGCGGGCACGGCGGTCGAGGCACCCACCTGCTCGTCATCCGACGACGCGCCCCCCTCGGCGGACCCCGGGCCATCACCGCGGGCCTGGCTGTTCGCGACCAGCACCTCCAAGATCTCGAGCACGCGCACCACTTTGGGCATTAACTGGGCCACTTGGAAAGAGCCGCCGTGCGCCACCATCTGCTCGAAATCCCTGCCCACCATGGCCGCGATGGAGTACACGTCGTCCACGTCCAGATCCGTGGGATCCGTGTCGAGCAGGGTCGGCAGCTCTACCTCCTCCTCCTCCTCCTCCATCTCCTTCCTCACCTCCTCCCTCACCTCCTGCTCCCCGCCGAATGTTGTCATTTGCTCTATCGCTGTCTGGACTACCCCGCTTGCGATGTCACAGATCGAGTCTTTTTTTATCGTTTTATCTATTTGTATCTTGTTATTTTAGTGAGTTGTTATAGTCGTGTGTACCCCTTTAAGTAACTTAAATAACTGTTTTATCTGCTTGGCTTTATGCCTCTGTATTCACTGTGCAAAGCTTACAAACGCACATGAATGACTGAAGTACAGTAACTACCAACAAGCTGCAATAAACACAAATCCTTAAGGTGCCACTCGTGAAAAGAAAACCAACACCGCACAATTCAGCAGTATAGCTATAATTTCAACGTGAACTGGATAATATTTTCATTATATAATGCCCTTAAAACTGCGGATGTGTACCTCCGATTAGCACGGTTGGCTACACACGGTGCGAAATAAGTTCAACGCATATACCTACACACAAAACGTTGCCTTCATCCTCTTTTCTCTCTAAACAGTTACTCTATCTTCCCAATGACCGCTTAACAACGACAGCACAATCCCGTTCAGCAGCCTTTCCGGCTAGAGCATCTGTTGGATACCTTTTTTTTACCCTCCCCGGAGTGACACACAAAAATAAGTGACTGCACGACGTTCCACAAACAGTAACGTGGCACCTGACCACCTTTGTACTTCACCGTTTTATGAAAACGATTGTACATTAACATCGTGGGCCATCCTGCCCCCCCACCAGCGTTAACAAACAACAAAAAAACGGACCGTGACATTGCAGGTGTGTGGAAGCGAAGTTTTTTTTCCTTTTTCAAATGTTGATTGTATTAGTCATTGAACTGAACACGGGAGAAAAAAAAATATGAATTGAAATACAAGATGCATCCTTTAGTGCCCCCCCCCCCCCCCCACAGAGAGGCAGAATGGAAACGGTCCGCTGTGGGAAATAGCTCGTCACAGCCTGTGCACATGCGGCATCACAGACTGGAGAGTACGTTCACACACCGCCGCTAGCCATTGGCCAAGTGTACATGCAGCGCACTTGTGCATGCGCGGCTCGGCTCGGAGAGCATGACGGAAAAACTTCAGCTTAATTCATGGGTTCATTTCAACTTCTATTTAAACATTACATTTTCACAGAGCGGTAACGAAGAGGCACCAAGTGAATAATTCACGCTATCCACTCGACTTTCAGTTCTCTCTTAAATGTTTCATAATAAATGTTGCTGGTAACTTGATCTCTTTCAGTGACCAATTGGCATGGCCAATATTTGACGTATAAATTCGGATGATTTAGCGATGCACGTGTCATAAAATGGCTTAAAACCAGAAACCCCTTCAGCACACTTACGCCACAGAGCCATGTGATCTGGAGGAGGTCCATATAAGAAGGTGTTTGTCTTTTTATTCTGCCAAAACAGCGGCTAAAGTTCATGTTATACACCACTTTGAATGTAATGACCTCATCTGGAGTTGAATGCGGTCCAAGTCACTCAAGCGTGTCGTAAGTCCTCGGCCACGAAGGGAGCTGGGCTCGCTGCTGCGTTTTGAATTGCGGCTTTTGCACACTGCTACTACATACCGTTGAACGGAAGATGACGTGTTGTATTCAACGTCTCGTCTTCAGTGAAGTCATCTCTCGGACGTTCAACTCAGCAGCATCCTGATTGACTTAAGAAATGCCCAGGATGTTTTACCTTACAGCAGTGGTCCAGTGATATCACTCGCGAGAGCATCCCCGGAATGAGAGTTGCAGTCATAGCAATAAAGGCCCCAAAGCACACCGAGCAAGTTCCGTCTTGTCGGTAAGCGAGGCTTTTGTGGCCAGAACTCTGTTTGCAACGACACTGAACGCAACGATTGCATTCACATCGACAATCCACATGCCACGATGGCATACCGCCATTTGACGTCGTTTTTTAAACACAATTGTCACAAATGCCCCTTGTCTTTGGGAAACATTTCTTGCCAAGTTCATCCTGCCCGAGCAAAAAATTTGCTTCATCAAGACATTCTCCATGACAACGGGCAAGTGTGCCATAACCTATTTTGGAAAAAACAGAGCCTCGAGAATTCAATTGATCAGCAACTAAACAAAGACAAATACCCCCCGTACAGCCTTAACAGACTATTGGGGCAAGTGCTGTTATCGAGTAGCACCTATGAAGGCCAACACGGCACACGAGGAAGTGGGTGGCCATCACCACGCTCGGCCGCCTTTGTCTCCCTAGTGGCAATGTTTTACAGACCGCACCAGGTACTCATTTGAGGCTCAGTCGACCTAGGGAAAAAGCCCAGGACCGATTCAGATAATTGTCACCGGTGTTGACCGTGAGCGGGAATCGAACTCGAGACGCCGGGTTTCGTAGCGCAGCGCACTAACCACTACACCACCGCTCCCCACAAAGCTACACTCGGCAACTACACTCAAACTATGACACACACTTCAAGATTGCAACAGCAGAGCTTCGACTTTTCCCGAGATGGCCCTCACAAGAAGACGTCGCTGCTACTGTACAGTACTTATTTTATGTTGAACTCGTTGGGGAGATCAGAGGCTTGAGGTTGGCAGCTCTCTAAAGGCACCCCCCCACATCCGCCCCACCAATGTGGTCTCTTAAGCACGTGTCCCCACACGCCTCCCTCAAACGTAACAGCCTGTCCCAATCAGTTCCGCGTTCAGTAATTGTGTGGACTATGACTCAAGCGATTATGATGGATGGTGAGATCACAGCGAGCGAGCCACCAGCGTGAGTAGCCGATGCAGCGATCTCCCGGCTAACTTTAGCTCAAACGTGTAATGCTAAACCAGTGCTGTGCACTCACTGTACCTTTAGAAACTGCCAATAGAGTGAGTTGTAATTGCTTTTTGCGTTTAGTTGTCCTTCCCCCCGTACCTCCGATTAGCACGGTTCACTATGTAAGGTGCGAAAGAAATTCAACATACGTACAAATAAGGAAACAAACTTTTATATTCGCTATTTTACTGAATTGCCAATGTCAAGCCCATCAATATTAGCCCATGGTTGCGTTGGATGGTAAAGGCATGGACCATCAAAGATGTCCCCAAACCTACCCCATAACCTCAGTGACTTTCCCCGTGGTCAAGATTTTGCTCATCCTATTTGGTCAATCCCAGAATAGTGTGATTACTATCCAAACGTTGCACAGCGGCGTCGGACGGAAGGGAAATGTAATCAGGCTTGCAAGTACAAAGCGAAGGAGCAGTAGCGCATCAGAAAGGGGATTAACTGACACATCTGCCCTTACTGCAACAGCATGCGAGTGTGCCCTGTCAGGTGCCATGCTGCTGAAATTGTGCCTCTCTCCCCCTGTGGGTGCCCACGCTCATAAAAAAAATCCCAGTTCTGAACATGAATTTTTGTGGAAACAAAGTAGAAACTTTCCAGCCTTGCCTCGCCCAACACATTTTTCTACGTGTGTCAAAACTGACGACGTGCTCCTATTTTGTGTCCGCTGTCTTATCACAATCCAACTGGTTCAATCTAAAAGGTCTGAGAATTAACCACTTGTGAAAGTATACTCGCAGCGATACGTGCTTCAGAAGCAACAAAGTGTTGAAACAAAAGTGATGTGTTTTTGGGTTGTACCGTGTGCTTTTCGGCACCATGCCGAGCACCGAGAGTTTATTTTTAGGAACTTCCTGAAGTAGTATTGCCCTCCCTGTGGATGCTCAGGAACTTCCTGTCGAAGCTCCCAGCAGGTGGAGGGAAACGTCGGACATGATGCCGAACAACATATCGGAGAGCTGTACAGCACATCAGCAACATATGCGCAGTAGTAACAATAGTCTTTTGTTCTGGACACATATAAAAATGAGCAAGTACAAAGGAGATTTGCTGTGGATCTGCATCCCCGTACATGTAGTGAGTGTTGGTAAATTGCCAACGCAGTTTGGCACAGTAAACAGTGGAAAATGGCGATATTATTTTAAAATATGACTTAGAAAATAAACCAAGCTCACAGGCTTATGCAGTTGTGTGTACGCATGTGTGCACTTTCGGATATGAAGTTCATTTTCAAAATGAAACTAACTCCAAGCTCAGAAGAAATGTCAGACAGTGCTTGCACTGGCATGTTAACATGGTAATAACCCTACACAGCCACAAGCAGCATTAGAATTCTTAACAATGTTTGAAAAAGCTCTGGCTGAAGCTTTGCAGACACTTATCCAGATTCCATTCATACCGTTTAAGTTTTCCATTCCGATTCCCAGTGGCAGAAACAATGCACCTCACCAACTGACGTTATAGGCAGGACCCTATGTATGATTTCCCCTTATTTGATATCATCAGTTGTGCTTATTGCTTGGCAACATAAAAGTCTAGCTATGTACAAACGAGCAAAATATGATTTGTACAAAAAGTAAATTTCATTCATATGCAATGTGTAAATATATTTAAGGTAACCGTTTTATATTCACTTGTATGGACATTAATTCTAGATTTGAAGCTTTCGTGACTGCAAGGATTCATACTATTTGGTTTTATTCGGTAAAGTCACGTAGGTAAAATAAAACACAAATTGTTTCTTTTATTTTGTTTTATTTTATCTACGTGACTTTACCGAATAAAACCAAAAAGTATGTATGGACATTCTTTAACTTGTGCGTGGTTCATTCCTCCCGATAATTACTACATTTTTTTTTATTAAGGAAATAATTTAGTCTGAAAAATATAACAGAATTTGACAAATAGATTTCACATTGAAATCTAAACAATCATACAATACCTATTTCAAAATATATCGTAATTAAGTTTACAAATTTGAAGCATTTAAATCGATTGGCAGGAATACAATGTGGTTTAAAATGCAGGGCAGGTAAGACATTACCAGTTGTAAGGACACAATTGCAAAATGAGCAGAATAGGTAATTACTGAAGGTGGAAAAAGGACCAGATTATGAAATAAAGAGGGAAAATTAGAGCAGGATTGAGTGTTTTTGAAAACGTAAATTTAATTATACATTCTATCTAAGGAAGACAGCCTTCAAAAAAATATTCATTCATTCATCATGCATAGTCAGCAAAGGACCGTTCCATCAAACGTGTGACCTCTTGCGACAGCGTTCGCATGACCTGCTCTTGGCTGCCGTACACCGGAGTCTCGAGTGATTTGTTTGATCCACGTGTCACAATGGGGGAGACCACGGGGGCGGCGTTATTCATTTGAGAGCCGCAGTCCTCACTTCGAAAGTCGAACCCCAAATGATATTACCCACTGTGACTATTGGATCAGAAACATCAATACTGACAAAGAAAATGGAACAAAAGCAAAAAAAAAGGTGTGCCAAGTACGGAGAGGCGAATGTTAGAATTATGCTCGAGATGAATAGAGGAGCAAGTGGTTCAGGGAAGAAACTAAAATAGGAGAAGACATCGTATTGACTGGTAAGAAAAGGAAGTGGGTTTTGGGCAGGACACATCGCTCATGGGATGATGGTTGATAGACAAGGACTGGTGGCAGAATGGCAGCAACAGGAGAGAAAGCGCGAGAGAAAACGACCGCCACGAAGATGAAGCGATGGAGATCTGCTCCTGCAGGAGTGAGATAGATGGATTGTGGCATCGCAAGAGCGTAAGAAAATTGTGACGGCAGAGGAGGGCCTTGATCCAGTTTTACATAGATCATTGCTGATGATGATTAGACCTCTACCCAAACATGTCCCGCATTCACATCGCTACTTACCGCCTCCACGTCTTCATTCTTTTGGCTGATATCCCGGTCCTTGGCTCTTATCTCATCCCGCTGCTTGTCCACAACTTCCTTGAGTTTGATCATCACGTCCCGCTCCTTCTCAGTCAAACCTGAAAGATTAATGTGGGAAACACATTACAGGCGACCCTTCAGATATGAGGCCCAATTGTAAAAGCAAGATGCCAGAAAAGGCATCCTTGCAGCATGCAGAGCAGGTCAGTCGTTTTGTTTTTGTTTTACCCTGTTGTCTGCTATTTTGAATACATTTATAAAAGTGCAGCACCATCATTACTGTATTGGCCATTTATGATGATGTGTGTGGAGCACTTCAAAAGAGCACATTCCAATAAAGCAATCAGGATACTAATAGACCACAGCGCAAATTTATGATCAGCATTGTTAAGGATTCACATTGCATCTTTAATATGCTACGTCATATTTATTATTCGTAATTTGTTTCTTTTGGTATTCTTTGGGACTTTCGGTAAAGTCACGTAGATAGGTTGTTATTTTTTTTCAACCTATCTACGTGAATTTAGCAAAAGGCCCAAAGAATATGAATTCCTGCAGTCACGAAAGCTTGAAGTCAAGATGTTTATTTCGGGTTAGGTTGTGTAAAAATGTGCGTGAAAACCTCCTCCATCCATCAAAAAGCCAATCAATAAAATTGTCACGTGAATCAAAAGCGGCAAATGTATAAACTGATCTCCTGAGCCCCTGTTAACGACCTGAAGAGGCTGGATGTAATCTCCAGTGAAACGTGACATCCATTTAAATGTCGTTAAGATAATTACTCTCCAACAACAACACCGGGCAGTGCTGCTGAAGCAGTAATACATCGGCAAGCTTGATTCGCGTGACACTTCTGTGAATTCACAGTGTCGGCTGGAGGAGGGTTTTACAACACACATTTCTACATGATGACCTAACCCAAAATAAACCAATTACAAATCATATTAGTCATGAAAGCCTACGTATAAAGTTATGTTGTTTTTATTGCCACATATTCCATACTAATGTTCTAAACATTTTCTCAGGATCAAAAGGTCTGTAACGTGGCCCACTGTAAGTCAAGTTGGATAGCTTTTCCATGGGGCTCATAGCCACAGGGATAAGTTACGTTCAGTCTTTGCAATCGAGCTATTTTATGTCTGCTAATTGCCGTATCTGAGCCTTCAAGTGCTCCACAAGCCACTGCAAATGCTTCCATATTGTACAGTCACATTTACAAGGTGATACATTTATAGCTACCCCACTGATTTTTTTTTCTAATATATATAACCCTCGATACTTTTAAAACAACAGGAAACTGAACATGGTGAATATCGTCAAAACCGTGGCTCCTTATATAATAAAATTGAGTGTAAAACTTTTTAGTAAGTGTATCGGGATTGTTGGGATATATGTAGAGACTTTGGAATCAAATACTGTTTTCTCTAAAATGTTGCGAGCAGTATGTCTTTGCATGATTATGACACCTTAAGGTATTGCATATTACACAATATAGAAAACCGAAAGGTACAATTCTGTGCCACAAAAGCTGCAATCCCAATGTAAAGTTTCAGCTCTGTGACACGTGTATCAATGTAAAAGGGTTGCAGCATTTGAGGTTTAGGATGTATCAAGTTAAAGGGTGCAGCATTTGGCCATTTGTCAGGGCTAAAATAATAACCCCGCATGCTCACATAGTTTTCACTGGAACTTCGTGGGTGCGTCCCTCTTGCTAGGCATGTAGGGAATGCATAACTTGACATTTTATGCCATCTCTACCTGCGGCAAAACACTGCAAACAAATGCTGTCACTGCGCTATTCAGAAATGGTAACTGCTATCACACCTATTACACACGTGGGGGCAATTTTGTATTTCCTATAATCAAAGCCTCAATGTAGTAAATAAAAGCACATTATTTCTGCCATTGCTTCAAAGTTTCGCTACAAACTCAGATTCTAGTAGCTGCTGCTCCCAGCACCTCAGGCTGGGGACAACCTATAATCCATAGAATGTGGATAAAATGAGTACCACTTTGTGGGAAGTCAACAGTGGCTGCGCTATGGAAAAGACTGGTCTCCAATGTGGAATTTATATCGTTTCACAGCACCACTATTTAACCTATGCGTCATCCATTGCTCCTTAAACATGAAGACACTGACTCGCTTGATAAATGCCACGGTGGCATTTCCATCTCTGTCCCTTTCTTGTGGAATTCCACTCTCCCTCAACATAATTAGTTCAAGGTGACATATTTTAGGGGGAATACAGGTAAATAATATTACGTGACCATATAAAAATGTCTTCGTGAATTATCAGCGTTAGCCTAATGAATGCCCATCTGCCAGTAATTTTGCATTCTTCTTTGGAAGAAAATATTATTATTCGGTTGTGACGATTTTTTTTTTGACCAGCTTTGTCTGGGCCCAATGTAAATCTGAAGTTCAAATTATCTGACAATAAACTGACCTTTGGCCAGGAGGCTATGAAAAAAACAAATGAGGACCATATGACATTCACAGCCCAATGTCACATTTTCCCAATGGCAAGGACTACTTAAATTAACCTCAGCAGTACACCGATTGCAGTTGTGTGTGTGAATTAAACGTAATAAATGATACACTGTTTACTTTACCTTTTCTAGCCAGGCTTTGGCACCAGCACGCAATGACCTGTTCTTGCACATGGCAGTGTTTAATGTACACTCTACAGCTGACAAAAGAGTCTGTAACTCGGTGAAGACATCACCGGTCTGCTGCAGGAAAGAGTTTGTTGGCTCAGTGGTGATTGGTGCACGCTCGTACCACCACGTTGTCCTTTCGCTCTATTAAATCGAACTATGTGGTGGAACAAGTTTTTGCAGCCTTTATTATTTTCTACTAGGTGTGTAGAGGTGTCTCGAATAAAATTGCTTCTTACGGTCACGATCCATGCATTGAATCATGCGTGTGAAAATTCGCAATTTCTAACGAACCGAAATTGTGCAAGCGATATGTTAATGGTTCGTTTAGGACAATGGAGCAAATAAAACTGTACAAACGAAACAAAAAAGAAGAAACGATACAAAGAAGAGAGTGAAAAAACAAGACGAAGAATCTATCAAATCGTGGCCATGAAACCGCTACA
This sequence comes from Petromyzon marinus, assembly GCF_048934315.1. Classification (NCBI taxonomy): domain Eukaryota; kingdom Metazoa; phylum Chordata; class Hyperoartia; order Petromyzontiformes; family Petromyzontidae; genus Petromyzon; species Petromyzon marinus. The sequence goes on from NC_133704.1 coordinate 9,869,139, forward strand.
TGGCTAATTTACACTCGTGTGAAGAGGAGCGAGTGGCCTGATCCTGGTCCTGCCTGCCCACCTTCTGCCTGCGTCTCCTCCACCTCGGTGTCGGCATTGTCGGTGTCCCGTCGACGTAAAGCGCTGTCCAGTTTGCGGTTCTCCTCCTGCAGCTCCGTCATGCAACCCAGCATCTCCTCTTCCCTTTCCCTCCAGTACGTCTCCACCAACTCCAGCTCCTGTCAACAGATAGGCCAAGAGTCGGCAAAGACACAGAGCAATACAGTTTCACTTTACAAGCAGCAGTGGTCTTCAAGACCAGCTGCCATTAATATTGTCAAAATTTTCCCAATACGGTAGACAAATTGTCCATATTTTTTTTTATAATTAAAAACTCTTTGTCATTCGGGCCTGCCAAACTGTAACTTCTATAAAGGCTCCAAAGTCATTTTGTAGGAAGTACCACCGAAAGATACAAGGACCCCCATTACTGTGAGCATAGTTTTACAGTCGCAACCCATGAGAGAACAGAAACAATATACCAACATGGCTTACATGGTTTAATGTATGTATGTTGAATTTCTTTCGCACCGTATGTAGCCAACCGTGCTAATCGGTGGCCAATCGAAGCCAGTCCATGGACCCCCACATCAACAACCAACATTGGCCACGTTGTTTGGTGAAACAACCCCAATGATCGACATGATGCGGAGAGGTCTTCACCTGGCAGTAAATTATCATATGGCTGTAAATTATTATTTATTAAATATAACAAGGCATCTCAACAAAAATGTACACTTTCATAAAACACCAATTTCTTATTTTGGTAATTATTTTTACTTTAGAGAGGTCTCAATATGCTTAAAGACAGTTAAAACAGGGACTGATGAATAGCCTGATACAGGCCAGTGGCCATGACCTGTAAACACTGTGGTGTGTTTACCAGGTAACCATGTGCCACAGTGAACACAGCCTCCACGGGGAGGTTAATTAGGTCACGGACACTCTGGCTCAGACACAATTGACTATGCTTGTTAACAGTGTTGTGACAACTCACACCAGCAAAGGTCTCTAAGGGGAAACCCTTGGGTCCCTACCATCTAACTGTGTTGCACTAGGTTGTCTTCCTTCTTGTCAATGCAGTATTGTCTCATTCAACATTAGGACTAAGTGTGCCCTTGCTCAGATGAGGATTGGGTGGCACTCATCTCCATTGGTGGCCCCGAGCCAGTGGTGGAAATTCCACATTCCCATCGTGGGGGTCAATATTTCCAAGATATGTCGACTGTTGGCTTCCCACAACGTAGTACAGATTTTACAACCAATGACAGGATGATGGGGGTCAGTTTCCTGACCACTAACCAGAATTTGCAATTGCAATCCGAATGTGAATAAGGTGCTCTGCAAAGATTGGGCCTTCGCTGGCTGCATTGTCCTCATCTTCATTGACACACATAAAATAATGTATGCATGGCTGGTAACAGTCTTCATGTGACAATCACTCTAGACTTCCAACATAGTGGTACAATATTCATTTCAAAGACCCAGTCTGGATGATGAGCTGACTCAACCCTTGACTAGTTTACGAACTCGCAGCATACCAACCTAAATGACTACGGCCGTGTAGAACGCATTTACAAAATGTATACTTTGGTCATTAAAAGAGTATCCCCTTCCATCTTTTATTGTTCAATTTTTTTCATGAACCTCAAGTGCAAGAAAATTCAAGTGAATTACTTTATTAATCTAAATTGTATGTTGATTGCTGTATGCACCTGGTAAGGATGGCTAAAATGTCTTAAATGAACATGAGCTAAGATTTCATCCAAAATGGGTCGCTACATATCACTTAATAGCGTAGGTTAGTTAAACTAGCAATGCAGTACATTATTTAGAACAGTTCCAACATTTTGGAAATCTGGATAAGGACAATTGCTCAAAATACTGAAAACATCATCAACCTTTTACAGTGTATTCTGATTTGTCTTTTCCTGTTCGAATATTTTCACGATTAAATAACTTAACATCATATTTAGATGAAAACTACAGTGAAATATGGTAATGCATTAAAAGCGCACTGGAAAATAATGACAGTGGGTTAGTGTAGATGTGTGAGTACTATAAGTATAATATAATTCTAAAGCCACTTCTCTCCACCAGTTAAGCACACAGCATGCATTTTACCATGTGACCTATGTGTTCTCACTGAAACTTCATTGTCACAGATCTGAAACCCACACTGAATATTCCTACATTCCTACAATGTATGGAGAATTTAATGTTTTTCTAGCTAAAGTAATCTATTTAGGAGGCGCAGCGGTGCAGTGGTTAGCGCACCGCGCTACGAACCTGGCGATCTGAGTAAGATTTCCTGCCGTGGCTAACAATAGCGGCAAGTGATAAATGAACTGGTCCTGGGCTCATTACTACATTAATCAGCACTGACCAATGGTGAAGTATAGTCAAATTAAGCAGTGGATCGAGATCTCATCTTACAAGAGATAATCCATTGCTTCCCATACGAGATACATAATGTGTTGTAGAGTGATGCTAAGCTGACGCACCGGCCTTCACATGCCTTTTTTATTTTTCTTCAAGAAACCTCTTATATACCATATAATACATTGCTACATTGATCACAACCTCAAACCTAACCACTGGTCTGCCTACAATCATTTCAGGAAATTCTATACTGTACCTCAATAAACAACTCAGTGTGGCAAACTTTTACAATGCTGTAAATATAATAACATTACACACGTGCTCAGTCTAAGTAACGCAACAGTGACAAATGCATTGCAACTCCCTAGTAATGAATAAGCCACATATCCACACAAGAGCAGCAACTATATGCGGCATGTGATAGATTAATCGACAGGTTTGCAAAAGATGAAACAAGGCTGTGGTTTTGAACCATTCGGCTTGGTTGAACATAATGCAAATTTAAACTACAGCATCCAAGGCTATTTTTGACACAATAAACGACACATCCGTCAAGCCAGAAGCCCTCAGCTGCCTGCACTGGGAATAGCTCGCTCCACATTGAGTTGTGTCGCACCCAACATCATCGAGGCTCATAACATCAAAACGAGCAAGTAAATCGTGATTGCATGACATCCAGCAACAGAATTACAGAGCATCAAATCTGGTTATGCCCAAGCTGGTAATGCCAAGGATGTGTCAAGAAGAAATCGATTTCTGTTGGTAGATAAATTATGCATTTATGCCAATTATGTCCACAATATGTGCTGACAGTTAATATGCTTAATCAATGGGTAAACGCTATAGAATGGATTATGTCAAAAGTCAATAATTGTATCTCGAGTGTTATCTAGGTTGCAATTGAAAGGTTTGGCAATGTCATAATTGCAAAAAAGTACTGGCCCATCTTCAAGGTTTTTCATGAAATGTTTCAGGTCAAACTAAAAAAAAGGCTCATTCTTTTCAGAATGCAATTGGAACAAAAATATATATATCCTTTCACGTCATAATTTAAGTAAAATGCAATGATTGATCGTGTTTAAAATTCTGTAATAAAAAAAAATCGTACAATTTTAAGAATCACATTTGAGAATAATTTCACTTAAGAAATGCGAGCAGCTCATTTAATACAGAATTACTAAACGGCAGCATGTTTCAGTGATGTTTCCCCATACATATTTTCCAAGCGCTAAACCAAAGCCCACATCACTGACCCACATTCTGGTGCCCATCTCGATACCTATCCCTCGCACATACTCCGATGATATTTGAGCCATTTGGCACAAAAGGGCTTCTGAAGGTCAAGTGGCCTTTATCTCAATCCCATCTGAGATGGAAAGCAAAACATATTAGCCTGAGTTTCATACTGTCTGCAACTAACTGCTATCTACAAATGCCTTTTTGTATTTGGCTATTGTTACTGTAAAAACATTGCCACCGAGCAAAACTCGCTTGCAGTGATCCTTATACAGCACGAGACATTCATACTCAACTTCAACATTGGCACGTGGCAAACATATGTACACCGTGGAATACCACAAGCTATTAATTTAGTATCTGTGGGATCCAGTGACAAGTTTCTAGTTTTTACCAATCAGCAGTTTATTTTCATTAATTCATGAAGTAGGTGTAATTTCTTTCTCTGTTCCATTGTTGTGGAAACTTACAACGAATGATACAATTAGGAACAGATTGGGCTAGGTGATGCTGTGGCAGAACACCCAATTCACAATCAAAAGCTGGTGCGTTTAAAATCCAAATCAGAGGATGACTCAGCCCATCATTCCTCTCAGGTATTTAAAATAAGTACCACTATGTAGGCAGCCAACATAATTTAGAAATTTAGCCGCTGGTTTACGATCGACAATAAATGTTGAGTAACACATTTGAGAGATGGCGACAGTTTTGGAGATGCCTTCATCCAGCAGTGTATTGGTCATAGCTGGTGATGATGATAGCCACACAATACTCGTTTGAGACACTTTGACGTGCACGCTCCTTTCTTTACCATGTCCATGGGGCCAACAGTACAGTCTGGACCGAGCGTGCCCCAATGTACCTGCTTGTGCCGGGAGTCCCTCGCGGACAGCGTAATGGTTTCTCTCTTGGCTGACTCCAGTTGCTCTCGCAGCGTAGTGGACTCAGTGTCCGCTCCGTTCCGAACAGCCAGAGCCTCCAGCATTTCCAGCACGCGGATCACAGGTGCCATCAGCTCGTGCACTGCCTCACGTGCCACCTGTCCATCAAAACGGACCTTTTGAAGTACTGTAAATGTCTACAAGACATAACTAAAAAAAACAAGCATCTAATATTTTAGATACAGTACGATAAAATGTAAATATGCATTGATTCACAGCTTAGAATCAATTATTACACTTATAATGCATACAGAGCATCCTGCATTACATTTTTTACGTATGAAAAGTGCATGAAAACAATATTCTGTTTGTAGGACACGTTAAAATGTGTGTAGAATAACAAACGATTTGAAAACTTACTTTAGCTTAATTTGTATACATTTCAGAAAAATGTGCATTCACATTTTGACAAATGCATGTTGATGTTAAAACATTAATAATAATGTACATTTATCTTAGTAAATTATAATTTCGAGCCACCCTATACGTATCGTCACCAAGGTTCACATCATTTGATAACGTTAATGTGTTTCTGTCTGAGCTTTGAAAGTGAAAACTGATCTAAATCTTAACATGGGGGAAATAGGCTTAGGATTAGAGTTCGGATTAGAGTGAGACTGGCGATCAGGGCTAGTGATAGTATTGGAGCAAGGGTCAAAATAATGGCTATGATTAGTGGGAGGATGAGGGCAAAGGTTACATTGAGGGCTGAGCTGTGGCCGGCGTTTGGGCTCCAGAAAATGCATCGGTCAAGTTAATGCTAGAGTTTGGGTTGGGATTATAGTTTGAGTTTGCACTGTGGTTCAACTGACTAAGAATAGATTGAGCACTAGTATAGCAGTGTTAGGATTATTGATGTAGTTAAAACTAAATACAGTACAGTAGTGTTCCAGACTGTAAGACATTAGTTTAAAGCTCCCAATGTTCCGTGATGTAAATATATAGCTGTATTAACACGTATGAATCACATTAGTGATATCATTGATATACCATAATTGAATGCTCTCCTGTGATTTATAAAGACTTTTTCTATCCTAATGAACATTCATACTGGTTCAACCTGAGTGTGTATGTACAAGATATACAGTTCAACTATTTGGGTTATTTCCCTCAAGGCTACGGCTTGTTTCTAGGTTTTTTTGTGGCAAGCCGCAATAACATATCTTAAGTGCATTTCTCCCCTAGCGTGGAAAAATAAGTCAAATTACCCTTATAGAAGGGGGCTCCACCTGATCTCCCTCGATTGGAGGCCCTTCTACAGGCTCACGCTTTTTTACCTTGACTACTTTAAATGGCACACCAAGGGAAATTGTTAATCGAGTTGCTTTATAGAACTGACCACTGCAATGGAATCGAGTTTGGGGTCAGGTTTCAAATTTAGTGCCAAGCAAGCACCATTTACACTTTATAATGAATACCTCGTGAGTAGACAGCATGGGGCAGTGCTCCATATTTGCAAGTGGAGATCAAAAGGTGGGAGATAGGAGGTGGAGCTGCGGTGATTCCAAATATATTATTTATGTTTTTAGAAGTTGAACATTAGTTGACTGCGAGTGGGCGGCTGTAGCCGAGGAGATTACTTCAAGACACTTTGTGTTACCCACCTTCGGGAATTGTTATTATGTTTGTGGCGGTGGCACGTATTGATTTGTATCGAGATCTGGTGATATTATTAGTACGTTGAGCCTTACGGGCGTTATTACAACTGCACAGTTTTGATAAGACGTAGGCCTACTGTCGCTGGTTTGATTTGTGAAGGAAAACAAAAGGAGCAACCCCTGTAGGGTTAGGGACTAGCCAAAATCCAACATTGCATGCACACACTGTGAGAATACTGGTCCACCACCACCATCGCCGCCACCACCACCACCACCACAAGTGGTTTTGGCGTGAGAGACGGTGGCATTTGGGAACTACTTCACCTCTCCGCCCTCGGTCCCCGCCGCCAGGGCCCTCTCGAAGCCGCGGCCCAGGAGCGCCGCGATGTCGTACACGTCCAGGGCGCCCAGCTCCTCGGGGCTCTTGTCGAGTGGGGAGCCCGGCATCTTGAGCTTCTCGTCCATTGCGGAGGACTCCCCACTCGTCAGCAGATACTTCTCCAGGTCTCCCTCGCTCTCCCCTCCTGGCTCGATTCCTCCCTGCTGCCGGACAAGGCAATGGGGGTTGACGACCGTAATCGGTAGAAAGTGTGACGGTGGTGGTGGTGGTGAAGCTTGGGTTATGGTGATGCTTGGGTTGCAGTGATGAATGGGCATGTTATATTCGTTCCATTGGTAGCGGTGAAGATGGCTGTGGTTACAGTGACAGTGATGATAGTTGATGGCGGTGGATGTTATGCTTTTGGTGATGATGCTAAGCGGTGCCGCACTTTTCCCTTTGGTAACGACAACGATGATGGTTGGTTATTATGATGGTGGCGGTAGTGCAGCAGTTCTGGTTGAAGCTAGTGATGTTGACGATGACGGTGGTGGTTATAGTTGTTTACGATGAAGGTGGTGGTGGTTATAGTTGTTTACGATGAGGGTGGTGGTGGTTATAGTTGTTTACGATGAGGGTGGTGGTGGTGGTGGTAATAGTTGTTAACGATGATGGTGGTGGTTATAGTTGTTAACAATGAGGGTGGTGCTGATGGTGGTGGTGGTGGTGCTGGTGGTTATAGTTGTTAACGATGAGGGTGGTGGTGTTGGTTATAGTTGTTAACAATGAGGGTGGTGGTGCTGGTTGTTATAGTTGTTAACAATGAGGGTGGTGGTGCTGGTGGTTGTTATAGTTGTTAACAATGAGGGTGGTGCTGGTGGTGGTGGTGCTGGTGGTTATAGTTATTAACAATGAGGGTGGTGGTGCTGGTGGTTGTTATAGTTGTTAACAATGAGGGTGGTGCTGGTGGTGGTGGTGCTGGTGGTGCTGGTGCTGGTGGTTATAGTTGTTAACAATGAGGGTGGTGGTGCCGGTGGTTGTTATAGTTGTTAACAATGAGGGTGGTGCTGGTGGTAGTGCTGGTGGTGCTGGTGGTGGTAGTGCTGGTTATAGTTGTTAACGATGAGGGTGGTACAGGTGGTGGTGGTTAGATTTGTTAACGATGAGGGTGGTGGTGCTGGTGGTGGTTATAATTGTTAACAATGAGGGTGCTGGTTGTTATAGTTGTTAACAATGAGGGTGGTGCTGGTGGTGGTGGTTATAGTTGTTAACGATGAGGGTGGTGCTGGTGCTGGTGGTGGTTATAGTTGTTAACAATGAGGGTGGTGGTGGTGCTGGTGGTGGTGCTGGTGGTGCTGGTTATAGTTGTTAACAACGAGGGTGGTGCTGGTGCTGGTGGTGGTTATAGTTGTTAACAATGAGGGTGGTGCTGGTGCTGGTGGTGGTTATAGTTGTTAACAATGAGGGTGGTGCTGGTGGTGGTTATAGTTGTTAACGACGAGGGTGGTGCTGGTGGCGGCGATGTCAATGGTGGTAACTCAGCAGCTACACTCATCCCTGCGATGCTGCTCGATAACAGTGATAACAGTTACAACATTTAGCGACGACGCCGACGACGCTAAGCAGATCAGCAGCTCCGCGCTCGTGGCCACGACCGAAGACGGCGGCGGCGGCGGCCTCGGCCTCCCGTGGCAGCCCGAAACCCGCGCTGCAGTGCCCCGCGTGTGTTATTTTTACCTCTCTCGTCCTCCACACGCCGCCACCAGCCCCTCGGCCTCAGCAGCCCCTCAGCCTCACCAGCCTCACCAGCCCCTCAGCCTCACCAGCCCCTCAGCCTCACCAGCCCCTCAGCCTCAGCAGCCCCTCAGCCGCCACCAGCCCCTCAGCCCCTCAGCCTCAGCAGCCCCTCAGCCGCCGCCGCCACCACCCCCGGCTCCTCGTGCCAAGTTGTCGGGACGCGGGTCAAGCGGCTGCCACCTCCATCGCCGCCCCACCGCCACGGACTCAATCCCTTCCCCCTCTCCTTCGCCGTGAGCGCAAAACAACCTCCAACCTACCAAACCTCTCTAAATGGACGCCCTATATAAATATATCTTACTCCTCCTCGTCCTCCTCCAAGGTCCTCGAGCAAAAAGAGGTGTTCGGCACGCGGTCTTGTCCCCCCGCCCGGCGGCTGCGCCTTCCTAGGGCCGTGCGGAACCCGACGACTGTCGCCACATCGCGACGCCTGGGCCGGACACCGTTAGCTCGGCACGATGGCGCGGCACGACGAGCGCACACAGACAGAGACGCCTGCTGCTGCTGCTGCCATCAGGGAGGCGGTGGTGGTGACGGCGGTGGTGGTGACGGCGGTGGTGGTGACGGCGGTGGTGGTGACGGCGGTGGTGGTGACGGCGGTGGTGGTGACGGCGGTGGTGGTGACGGCGGTGGTGGTGACGGCGGTGGTGGTGACGGCGGTGGTGGTGACGGCGGTGGTGGTGACGGCGGTGGTGGTGACGGCGGTGGTGGTGACGGCGGTGGTGGTGACGGCGGTGGTGGTGACGGCGGTGGTGGTGACGGCGGTGGTGGTGACGGCGGTGGTGGTGACGGCGGTGGTGGTGGGGGGAGAGGCGTCACGCAGAGGAGGGGACGAGGATGAAGGCGCTCACCCCCCCCCACTCCCCCGGGGGTCGTTCCGCTTTAGCGCCGGCCTCGTCACCTACAGCCACACCACACACACTACAGCTACACCACACACACTACAGCTACACCACACACACTACAGCTACACTACACACACTACAGCTACACCACACACACACTACAGCTACACTACACACACTACAACTACACCACACACACTACAGCCTCACTACAGCTACACCACACACTACAGCCTCACTACAGCTACACCACATACACTACAGCCTCACTCCAGCTACACCACACACACTACAGCTACACCACACACACTACAGCCTCACTACAGCTACACCACACACACTACAGCCTCACTCCAGCTACACCACACACACTACAGCCTCACCACAGCTACACCACACACACTACAACTACACCACACTACAGCCTCACCACAGCCACACCACACACACACTACAGCCTCACCACAGCTACACCACACACACCACAGCTACACCACACACACTACAGCCTCACTACAGCTACACCACACACACTACAGCCTCACCACAGCTACACCACACACACACTACAGCCTCACCACAGCTACACCACACACACTACAGCCTCACCACAGCTACACCACACACACTACAGCCTCACCACAGCCACACCACACACACTACAGTCTCACCACAGCTACACCACACACACTACAGCCTCACCACAGCCACACCACACACACACTACAGCCTTACTACAGCTACACCACACACACTACAGCCTCACTACAGCTACACCACACACACCACAGCTACACCACACACACTACAGCCTCACCACACACACTACAGCCTCACCACAGCTACACCACACACACTACAGCCTCACCACAGCCACACCACACACACTACAGTCTCACCACAGCTACACCACACACACTACAGCCTCACCACAGCCACACCACACACACACTACAGCCTTACTACAGCTACACCACACACACTACAGCCTCACTACAGCTACACCACACACACCACAGCTACACCACACACACTACAGCCTCACCACAGCTACACCACACACACTACAGCCTCACCACAGCTACACCACACACACTACAGCCTCACCACAACTACACCACGCACACTACAGCCTCATCACAGCTACACCACACACACTACAACTACACCACACTACAGCCTCACCACAACTACACCACACACATCACAGCCTCACCACAACTACAGCCTCACCAAAACTACACCACACACACTACAGCCTCACCACAACTACACCACACACACTACAGCCTAACCACAGCTACAACACACACACTACAACTACACCACACTGCAGCCTCACCACAACTACACCACACACATCACAGCCTCACCACAACTACACCACACTACAGCCTCACCACAATTACACCACACACACTACAGCCTCACCACAACCACACCACACACACACTACAGCCTCACCACAGCCACACCACACACACTACAGCCTCACTACAGCTACACCACACACACTACAGCCTCACCACAGCTACACCACACACACTAGAGCCTCACTACAGCTACACCACACACACTACAGCCTCACTACAGCTACACCACACACACTACAGCCTCACCACAGCTACACCACACACACACTACAGTCTCACCACAGCTACACTACACACACTACAGCCTCATTACAGCTACACCACACACACTACAGCCTCATTACAGCTACACCACACACACTACAGCCTCATTACAGCTACACTACAGCTACACCACATTATAGCCTCACCACAACTACACCACACACACTACAGCCTCACCACAACTAGGACAGTGCATATCATTATCAGAGTTGTCTTTTTTTGTTTGTATTTTGACTGCTTGTGTTGTGGTTATTGCAAACATGATCCCTTGTATAAAGGTGTCAGTTTTGGTGCCAGATAAAAGGGTAAAAACCTATTAATATATCTTGCTACTGGCAAAGGATGTCTCGTAACGATTGCTTGTGTTGTGATCGAAACGTCGTGATTTTCATTATTATTATTTTATTATCTACGTGACTTTCCCGAAAGACCCGAATAGTATGAATTCCTGCAGTCACGAAATCTTTAAATCAAGCCTCGTCGCAGTTTCACAACCACATGGCAACTCACACCGTACCCCCTACTACAGCAGTATCACCTACAGCACACAACCCACACACACACCGCTCAAACAAACTACAGCCTCCACCGCAGCTCACACAACACACACACGACTCGTACTACAGTCTCATTACTTAAGATACTACAGCCTCATTACTTAGATACAACTCATTACACACACTATAAAGACCCCCCCCCCTCATGTAGCATTTTAACAGACTGTCGTTGCAAAGGGGTTGTGGTGGAATGCACCACGCCCGACCGCCTTTGTCTCCCCAAGTGCTGATGTTTACACAACCCATACAACTTATTACTTCGGGCTCACCCCACCCTTATTGACACCACACACACACTGCTGGCAGATACACCACACACACTGCTGACAGACACACCACACATACTGCTGACAGACACCACACACTGCTGACGGACACACCACACACTGCTGACAGACACACCACACATACTCCTGACAGACACATCACACACACTGCTGACACACCACACACACTGTTAACACACCCCACACTGCTGACAGACACACCACACTGCTGACACACACCACACACACTGCTGACAGACACACCACACATACTGCTGACAGACACACCACACACACTACTGACACACCACACACACTGCTGGCAGACACACCACACACATTGCTGACACACACACTGCGAACAGACACACCACACACACTGCTGACACACCACACACACTGCTGACACACCACACACACTGCTGACAGACACACCACACACTGCTGACATACACCACACACACTGCTGACACACCCCACACTGCTGACAGACACACCACACACTGCTGACACACACCACACACACTGCTGACACACACCCCACACACACTGCTGACAGACACACCACACACTGCTGACACACCACACATACTACTGACACACCACACACACTACTGACAGACACACCACACACACTGCTGACACACACACACCACACACACTGCTGACAGACACACCACACACTGCTGACACACCACACATACTACTGACACACCACACACACTACTGACAGACACACCACACATACTGCTGACAGACACACCACACATACTGCTGACAGACACCACACACTGCTGACAGACACACCACACACTGCTGACAGACACACCACACATACTCCTGACAGACACATCACACACACTGCTGACACACCACACACACTGTTAACACACCCCACACTGCTGACAGACACACCACACTGCTGACACACCACACACACTGCTGACACACCACACACACTGCTGACAGACACTCCACACATACTGCTGACAGACACACCACACACACTACTGACACACCATCACACTGCGAACAGACACACCACACACACTGCTGAGAGACACCACACACTACTGACACACCACACACACTGCTGACAGACACACCACACACACTGCTGACAGACACACCACACACACTGCTGACAGACACACCACACACACTGCTGACACACCACACACTGCTGACACACACACCACACACACTGCTGACAGACACACCACACACACTGCTGACAGACACACCACACACACTGCTGACAGACACACCACACACACTGCTGACACACCACACACTGCTGACACACACACCACACACACTGCTGACAGACACACCACACACTGCTGACACACTGCTGACAGACACACCACACACACTGCTGACAGACACACCACACACTGCTGACACACCACACATACTACTGACACACCACACACACTACTGACAGACACACCACACACAGCTGACAGACACATCACACACACTGCTGACAGACACACCACACACTGCTGACAGACACACCACACACACTGCTGACACACCACACACACTGCTGACAGACACACACACTACTGACAGACACACCATACACACTGCTGACACACACACCACACACACTGCTGACAGACACACCACACACTGCTGACAGACACACCATATACTACTGACAGACACACCACACACACTGCTGACAGACACACCACACACACTGCTGACACACCACACACACTGCTGACAGACACATCACACACACTGCTGACAGACACACCACACACACTGCTGACACATCACACACACTGCTGACACACCACACACACTGCTGACAGACACACCACACACTGCTGACACACCACACATACTACTGACACACCACACACACTACTGACAGACACACCACACACAGCTGACAGACACATCACACACACTGCTGACAGACACACCACACACTGCTGACAGACACACCACACACACTACTGACAGACACACACACTGCTGACAGACACACCACACACACTACTGACAGACACACCACACACTGCTGACAGACACACACACTACTGACAGACACACCACACACACTGCTGACACACCACACACACTGCTGACAGACACACCACACACACTGCTGACAGACACACCACACACTGCTGACAGACACACCACATACTACTGACAGACACACCACACACACTGCTGACAGACACACCACACACTGCTGACACACCACACACACTGCTGACAGACACATCACACACACTGCTGACAGACACATCACACACACTGCTGACACACCACACATACTACTGACAGACACACCACACACACTACTGACAGACACACCACACACACTACAGACACACCACACACACTGCTGACAGACACACCACACATACTGCTGACAGACACATCACACACACTACAGACACACCACACACACTGCTGACAGACACACCACACATACTGCTGACAGACACATCACACACACTACAGACACACCACACACACTGCTGACAGACACACCACACACACTGCTGACAGACACACCACACACTGCTGACAGACACACCACACACACTGCTGACACACCCCACACTGCTGACAGACACCACACACTGCTGACACACACACCACACACACTGCTGACACACACCACACACACTGCTGACAGACACACCACACATACTGCTGACAGACACACCACACACTGCTGACACACACTGCTGACACACCACACACACTGCTGACACACCACGCACACTACTGACACACCACATATACTACTGACACACACACCACACACACTGCTGACAGACACATCACACACACACTGCTGACAGACACACCACATACGCACTGCTCAAAAATAACTACGACTGACATAGATACACACACGAAACATATACCTCACAAAACGTGTAACGCTTATCATCAACAACACTGCCTTAAAATATATAATAGCCAACGTTGCAGGCAATGATCCTTAGCACAAACATCATGAGCGATTGGCCCATCTGTCACGGCAAATTGATTTCATGTGCTCTGACAATGGGGCATTTCCCGAAACGTTGTTACATATTAACTTTTACGGCAGTTTTATTGACGAAATCGTTGAGGCGACCATCGAAATCACTTGTAGCCGTGGCCGGGAATCGAACTCTGTTTTGGCCAGGTTCATAGCGCAACGGGCTTACAGTGAGGGAAAAAAAGTATTTGATCCCCTGCTGATTTTGTACGTTTGCCCATTGACAAAGAAATGATCAGTCTATAACTTTAATGGTAGGTTTATTTGAACAGTGAGAGACAGAATAACAACAAAAATCCAGAAAAACGCATGTCAAAAATGTTATAAATTGATTTGCATTTTAATGAGGGAAATAAGTATTTGACCATCTCTGCAAAACATGACTTAGTACTTGGTGGCAAAACCCTTGTTGGCAGTCACAGAGGTCAGACGTTTCTTGTAGTTGGCCACCAGGTTTGCACACATCTCAGGAGGGTTTTTGTCCCACTCCTCTTTGCAGATCTTCTCCAAGTCATTAAGGTTTCGAGGCTGACGTTTGGCAACTCGAACCTTCAGCTCCCTTCACAGATCTTCTATGGGATTAAGGTCTGGAGACTGGCTAGGCCACTCCAGGACCTTAATGTGCTTCTTCTTGAGCCACTCCTTTGTTGCCTTGGCCGTGTGTCTTTGGTCATTGACATGCTGGAATACCCATCCATGACCTATTTTCAATGCCCTGGCTGAGGGAAGGAGGTTCTCACCCAAGATTTGACGGTACATGGCCCCGTCCATCGTCCCTTTGATGCGGTGAAGTTGTCCTGTCCCCTTAGCAGAAAAAAACACCCCCAAAGCATAATGTTTCCACCTCCATGTTTGACGGTGGGGATGGTGTTCTTGGGGTCATAGGCAGCATTCCTCCTCCTCCAAACACGGCGAGTTGAGTTGATGCCAAGAGCTCCATTTTGGTCTCATCTGACCACAATACTTTCACCCAGTTTTCCTCTGAATCATTCAGAAGTTCATTGGAAAACTTCAGACGGGCATGTATATGTGCTTTCTTGAGCAGGGGGAGCTTGCAGGCGCTGCAGGATTTCAGTCCTTCACGGCGTAGTGTTACCAATTGTTTTCTTGGTGACTATGGTCCCAGCTGCCTTGAAATCATTGACAAGATCTTCCCGTGTAGTTCTGGGCTGATTCATCACCGTTCTCATGATCATTGCAACTCCACGAGGTGAGATATTGCATGGAGCCCCAGGCCGAGGGAGATTGACAGTTTTTTTGTGTTTCTTCAATTTGCGAATAATGCACCAACTGTTGTCACCTTCTCACCAAGCTGCTTGGCAGTGGTCTTGTAGCCCATTCCAGCCTTGTGTAGGTCTACAATCTTGTTCCTGACATCCTTGGAGAGCTCTTTGGTTTTGGCCATGGTGGAGAGTTTGGAATCTGATTGATTGCTTCTGTGGACAGGTGTCTTTTATACAGGTAACAAGCTGAGATTAGGAGCACTCCCTTTAAGAGTGTGCTCCTAATCTTAGCTCGTTACCTGTATTAAAGACACCTGGGAGCCAGAAATCTTTCTGACTGAGAGGGGGTCAAATACTTATTTCCCTCATTAAAATGCAAATAAATGTATAACATTTTGACATGCGTTTTTCTGGATTTTGTTGTTGCTATTCTGTCTCTCACTGTTCAAATAAACCTACCATTAAAATTATAGACTGATCATTTCTTTGTCAGTGAGCAAACGTACAAAATCAGCAGGGGATCAAATACTTTTTTCCCTCACTGTATTAACTACTGCGGGTACCTGCTTTTGTTTATATATTCAGATCTCTAATTAGGAAGGAACAGTGAATTTCATTCCCCGAGAGCAAGTGGTGGAATTGTTACGTTTTTTTGCGGGGGGCTCGGTCTTTGCGTAGGGCAGTAAAGTAGCAGGCAACCAACGTAAGAAGATCCTTTTATTAGAATTCGGTAAAACAAACAACAACAAAAAACCCTCAATATTTCAAGAGCCGAAATGCACGTGAATGGTCCTTAATATATAACGTCACCAAGCAGTCCTTAAGGAGCCAGATGAATTGGATTCCCATAGGGCAACCACTTTCCTCGAATGGAATAAACACATTTAAGTTATTTATTATTCACACACGCACCTGTCATTTGTAATGTGACACTCATTGTGACGTGTTGATGATGATGATGATGCGGGCCCAGGAAGCATGCAACGTTGGGCCAACGGTGGGCCAACATTGAACAAACCTTGCCCTACAGTATGTTTATTGGGGGATCAGCAGCCTGTTCCAAATGTGGGACAATACTTCAGCAAAGATATGAGACGTGAATTCCAGTTTAATAGCCTCAAGCCAGAGGTGGAGAGCTGAATTTTGTTGAAAAGATTGTAAAAAAAAAAGGCTAGTAATTTGTAGTGGTAACAGAATCCCATACGTTATTGACCCGCCCCTACCGGACATCTGTAAAATAAAGAGCTTTATAGCTCATCGGATTCCTTCCGCGACCCAAATAAAGATTATGATTCTGAACTGCATTACAGATTGCAAACCGTTGTGCTGTTACATTCCCTACACCGCATAAGCACACGGCAGGTCGTCGCGCGCGCGATTGGCCCGCACCCCGACCAATCGCGGGAGCGCGTCGTGCCTGCGCGCGCTTGTGGCCTTTGATTGGTCGAACTGCATTGAAGGACTGACCAATCCGGTGTGCGACCCCACAGAGGGGGGGGGGGTGTGAATCGACGTCACTTCCTCTAGGAATTAACATTTAATTTAAATATAGTGGAAGAATCCGATGAGCTACAAAGCTATTTTTCTCACATTGTCCAGCGGGTCAGAACGTTGCAACAACAATAAACAATACAAACAAAACCACGATAGGAGTGCAAAAAATATAAAAGATAAATCACTTGATAAAAATATACATATAAATTAAACTAAACTTTTTTTTTTTAATCTTACCCGGTATTAACTTTTTTTTAGAAGCGACCTGACCACAAATAATAACTCAACAAAGTGGTTCATGTCGGGGGCGGGATGGGGAATCATGGTATTTTGCTCCAACGGGAATCGATCATCTTTTACTAATTCTTGTAGCAATGAATGCAGACTTGGCCGTTCAAATGCGATTCAACGTTGAAGCATTCGCCCAAGGCAGGCATCGATTCTCGAGCAACCCCTACGATGGAAATCGACACGGAAACTTCCACCACGCTTCGACGGTGGAGTCGTTGCTCCTCGAATCGACGACGTCTCTTCCGCCGACATTCGAAAATATTCCGGTCCAATTAAAATCAATTCCTGGAAAATGTCCTTATTTCTGCACTCAAGAGTCCATTGGAACAACTGAATCGAAGGTTCGATTCTTTTTGTACGCGGTCCTCGTTTTCATTGAATGCCACGAAGTGACGGTGACGTCACCACGGCGCCTGTGCCAGGCTAGGTGCACTTCGAGGCCACCACGTGAAGAGTCGAAGACTGGCCGCTGACAGGAGGTGGTCTCGGGACAGACCCAGATGGTGCCATGGGTTGGTCGACTGAGATAACCGGGAGATGCACCACCTGTGCCCCCTACTGTGCCAACCTGCTGCGCTTTAGCCACCCGGCGCTCCGCTCGTTGTTGTGAGCGTCGCTCCTCTGCCCTCCGTTGTTGTTGTTGTTGCTGGAGGGCGACTGCCTCCAACTGCCCAGTCACAGCAGCAGCGTCCTGCACGAGCCTCCTCCACAGATGCCGATTTGGGGCCGTCCATAAATGACGTCACGCGATTTTGGACGATTTTTTATCCCCCCCCCCTCTCGTCACACGGCGTCACAAAAAGTCAGACCCCCCCCCTCGAATATGACGTCACAAAGCTCTGCCCCCCCCCCCCCAAAAAATAAAACCTGCTTAAAATCGTTTTAAACTACGGTATTGTCATTGTAGTGCGTATTTAATGTGGCGCTGTACTCTGATTTTGTAGGAGAAAACATTTATTAAAAAGTATTTTTAATTAAGTAGAACGTGTTGTTTATATTTATTTAAAGTTGCTGCGTATTTTGATGTGACGTCACATTTCTCAACAACCCCCCCCCCCCCTTCGTCACACGCCGTCACAAATGTCTGACCCCCCCCCCCCAGGTGCGTGACGTCATTTATGGACGGCCCCAAATGCAATCGATGACTCTTAACCTTCCAGTCGACATCGATACTGGAAGGCCTTTAATTTGAATCGACACTTGGAACATATCCAGCGATGCGAGGCCATGTGGTGATGCCTCCCCCTGGGGACTGCGGGAGGGACACTACAACCACAGCGCACTGACAAGCGCACGGAGTTTACACGTGCGGTTTTACTGTGTAGGAACCTCCTGGTTACTACACCAGCAGCCCACAGGGGATTATTGTGTCCGTCCGTCCGTCGTGCATCCAAAAATGGGAGGGGTGGGGCTGGGTGGAGGGGGAGGGTGGGGGGGGGGCTGGTCACCCCGTGGTGCCCTTATAAAACTCAACGCTTAACCGACTCACGCCGGCTTGTGCCCGCCCTCACAGTGGGGCATATTTGTGGAATACACCACGTGGTGGTGCCGCCGTTGTTGACCCTGGCCATTGACCGAGCAACCCGACGTTCCTACCAGCTCTCTTCGCAGGAGAATGTGTTACGGACTCAACGTTGGTGAACGACAAGCTTACAATGTTGAGTCCGTTAAAAGCATACGTCGGTATAAATTATGAATTACAAAAAAATCTATACAGGAGTTAGTTTGATTTTAAGCTTTGGTGACTGCAGGAATTACTCTTTGGTTCTTTCGGTAAAGCCACGTAGAAAGAAAATAAATTAAATACTATAATACGACGTTTCGATTGCAACACAAGCTACCGTCATCAGGTAGAACTAAATTTGAGAGAGAGACAAACTACAGACACGGAGACACACAGACAGACACACGAGCAGAGAGAGACAACACAGACACACAGAGAGACACACACAACATAGACACACAGAGACCTATGTGTCTATGTTGTGTCTGTCTGTGCATCTCAGTGTCTGTGTTTGGCCTCTCTCTCAAATGTAGTTCGCTTGTGTTGCGAAACGTCGTATTCTATTATTTTATTTATTTTATTTCTACGTGACTTTAGTAACTTTACCAAAAGAACCAATGAGTAAGATGAGTTAGTTTTATTCCCATTACAAAGGGAGACCACTCCAATGCATTTCTGCTGTTTTCACTAAGCCTTATGATGTGCATTTGTGTTATGCAATTTTTTAGAGACGCTTAGTTTCAATGGGCTATTGTTATAATTGGCAATGGCCTTTCCATTGCAGGTTTAACCCCCCCCCCCCCATCATCATCATCTTACACGTGCCCATTAACCTCAGTCAAATATTTCGGATTTCCCCATGGCGTTTCCGTCCGTCACGGCCCCAGCGGATGCCAAAATGTATCTCACTTCTGTGCAACAAACTGATCGAATGGGCTATCAGCAGCAGCAATGATCAATCCACTGCTGGATGAAGGCCTCACCAATCCGCTGCCACCTCTCACGATCTTATGATGCGACAATCCATCCAAATCCTGCACGTGAACTGATTTCAATTTAACACGTAGGCTTATTGCGATCAATATCCAAGATAGAGATTTTTTTGTGAGTTTACTCTCCAACACACCGGTGTGCTGAACAAGTAGCGAATTGGCCACGTTTTGTTCACGTGACAAACCTTACCGATTGCCTGCGTCGGGTGGTGGCGGGTTTAGAGCGACGCATTTATGTTTACGTGATCAATCCCCCCCCAAAAAACACCTCGAGAATGAACTGATTTCATCACTCCATCTCCTCGGTGCCTGTAATCTCAAATCGCGTTGCGTTCCCTGGCTGGCAATCCCGTTCAAGTATTCTTGACCGTCGTCCATGGGAAATCGGGCCCACTTTTCGTGTCATCTGCATGACGTTAATTCACATGCACAACCTAAACATCTTCTTAAACCTTACCACAAGGGGGTAGCACTGCTCGCCGAGAGTTCAAAATGTGTGCTAAGGGGCCGTCCATAAATGACGTCACGCACCTAGAGGGGGGGGGGGGGTTCAGACATTTGTGACGATGTGTGACGAGGGGGGGGGGTGTTTGAGAAATGTGACGTCACATCAAAATGCGCAACTTTAAATAAATATAGACAAGACGTTCTACTTAATAAAATATACTTTTTAATAATTGTTTCTCCTACAACATCAGAGTGCAGCGCCACATTAAATACGCACTACAATGACAATAGTTTAAAGCGATTTCAAGCATGATAATTGGTTTTTTACCCTTTTATCTGGCAACAAAACTGACACCTTTTTTACAAGGAGTCATGTTTACATTGACTACAATACCTGCGGTCGGAACGCAAACAAAAAACAACTCTGATAATGTATGTGGCACTGTCCTTGAAATTGATTGATCCACACCCGAGACAGCTTTCTTTAGAGCCTCGTCTCACATGGTGTTGGACCAAAAAACGCCAAAAGGCGCACAACTCAAAGACAATGCACCATCAGAGTATGAGAGCTCGGGGTAAGCATTTACACCATTGGAAACCTCATTTGCCAGTAACAAAATATGATAATTGTTTTTTTACCCTTTTATCTGGCAACAAAACTGACACCTTTTTTTACAAGGAGTCATGTTTACATTGACCACAATACCTGCGGTCGGAACGCAAACAAAAAACAACAACTCTGATAATGTATTCACTGTCCTTGAAATTGATTGGTCCACACCCGAGACAGCTTTCTTTAGAGCCTCGTCGCACATGGTGTTGGACCAGAAGACGCCAAAAGGCGCACAACTCAAAGGCAATGCACCATCATGACGGGATCGGTGTGGGGACCTGACGCGCGTGAGTGACATGGGACGGAGCTGTGTGAATTGAACTGCGTAGACTGTAGGGTGTAGATTACAGACGATGCGACACGACGTGGATTGGTGTTAGTTTATTGAATCGTGATTCGTTACGTGTTGCATACACCTCGTTGGTTGTAAATCGACGTACACAATATTAACTGATTATATATTATAAGTGCTGTTCTTAATAAAATTACCAAAAAACAGAGCGAGTTCAACTCTGGTGTATCGGAGCCCCACGCACAACTTCACACTGGTGGCTCGTGTAAATTGTTAAGTAATGTTCAATGTATACATTTGAAAACGTGCACGTTTTGTGTTTTTATTTTATTTTATCGATTTCGACTGGTGCAGCTTATCCCCACTGACTCCGAATGTCCAGTCGCCACCGACTGCAAAATATATTATTTAAAAAATACACAGTTGCAAAAATTATTACCACCACACAATTAACCGCTCTATTACTTCAAACCAAAATAATTTAAACTTAACGTACATTCATTATGATAATCAAGAAGAACGGAGCTGTCATTTTTGTTCTTGGTATCACACCATGGTTCAGCAATTGCGTAAATGCTTTCGATTACTGAAAGCCCTCAAAAAACATATTCCATTTCGTAAATGATCAATTTGATCAGAAGCATGAGAAGTGAATGTCCATTCGTTGTCAGTGCTTCTTTTGTGATGATGAAACCTTTCTTCTTATACAGGGCAATGGCTGGGCGCTGAACCATCGTGGTCGTCAACTTGCAGAGGCGATACCCGTGCTCCCGTGCCCTCTGCACCACCGCATCAATGAGGTCCGAAGCGATTCCACGTCGGCTGTAACGTTCGTCTACCACCATGCGAAACATCTCACACACGCTGGGATCCTGCGTGCTTGGAACGAGCGCCAAAGTTCCCACCACCTCTCCACCTCCCCCGCTCCCAGTGGCCTCGTCGCAGCAGGTCTCAGCCACCAAGAAGCAGGAGCCGGGACGCTCCACAAAATATTCCCGTATGTTTGCCATTTGTGAGTTGAGCATGGCCGTCACGTAGGAGTTGTACGCAAACCAGCAGCAGTAGTAGATGGCAAGAACCACCAACATGACTCCTCCGATGGCAGCCAAGAGTGAGGAGGTACAGATGTAAATCAGAGCCAGAAAGGCGACCATTATCAGCAGATTTGATAAGCGACTCACTGTGCTGTAAAATAGAGGTCGCGCCAGTCCCATTATTCCCTGACAGAAGAGCTCACGTACACGATGGAAATCTTTATCCTCGTACGGTCGGATGTGAAAAGAAGGTGCTCCCGTTTGCTTTTGCAGGGCAGAAGCACCTTTTCCTCTCTTGATGGCATGAGAGGCCTCCATTGCTTTGGAGGAGGGTGGAGGGGAAGAAACACAAATGTATTTCATACTCTAGAAATATTTGTACTGCATGGTATTTATTCACTAAAAAAATAACTATAAATAATGGTTATGTTACGCATGCAAACTTAATGCTGTTCCTGATGTATCCACAATAACCATTATTTACGTGATTGTAGAAATATGACATACTTCAATAAAAAAAAAACATTCTATAGACTACATTAACTGTGAATATACTTCAATAACTGTATTGCATTTCTTAAGCAGAAAATATTTTTTTAAAAACTGCAGCCCAGCTTAGCGACACGAAATAAGGTTGTGTCAATTCACACGTAAGGGTGAACTCTGCCCATGCTCCTTTGAGGGTCACGGAATGAGCACCCTCTGTGTGGAAAGTCAGTGGTGGCCATCATATGGAGACACTGACCCCTGCCGTGGTGTTGATGAATTTCACCTTCACTCACACTTTATTGTTCATTAGAACTGAGAGACACTTTGACTTATTTTACTAATGTACAGTAGGCTCGATTATCCGCGTGCGTTTTATCCGATTTTCGGATTAACTGCGCACCTGAGATTTTGACAAAAATTAATCCCATGAGCCGAAATGAATAATCTAATAACAGTTATGCATTGTTTTTCTTGGAAATGTTTATTACAAGTCACATGCTTAGACCGAATAAATATTGTGCTCCGGTTAATCCGAAATCCACGCAATCACCTCTACAGTACAGTAGTTGCATATCTTTTCAACAGTGGGCGGAGTTTTGATGTTGATTGGCATAGCCCTGCTGTCCACTCAGGGATGGGGAACGTCTGACCCGCGGGCCGTATGAGGCCCGCGAAATCATTTGGTCTCTGGCCCTGCCAAGGCAACCGCAGGCAGGACTCTAAATTCAATAAATCTAGGTAGGAGCAAACCTGGAAAAGCAGTTGCGAGTAGCAACATCATCAATACCAGCTAACATCATCACACGCCTCACCAAAGAGAAGCAGTTCCAGCCATCGCATTAGGGGTGAGTTAATTAAATGTTTGACCAAATATAACAGGCTAATTTTTAAGTTGATCATTTTGAATGGCCCGCGAATGATGATGTTATATAAATATCCAAATGGGCCTTGGCTAGAAAAAATGTTCCCCACCCCTGACTTAAGTGGACCTAGTCTTCTGCTGGGCGGGAGCAGGAAAATGGTATCAATGAGCACTCGCATCAATCGGTCGATAATCGATTACGATATGCAAATGCACGTGCATAACAATGCATCCCCTGTGCATAAAGAGCAGAAAAGGTGAAGACTTGTTTAGAAGGGCCTCTGAACAACACGTAATTAAATTAAAAGATGTAGATGGAGAGGACATTGCATTTACACCGAATACAGTCAGTCCTCATTTAATGCGGTAGATGCATTCCTGAAAAGTCCCGCGTTAATCAGAATCAGAAAGGGAGTTTTATTCGCCATGAAAGTTCGCACAGACAAGGAATTTACTTTGGCAGGAAGGTGCATACATTCAACATATAGGAATCTTAAATATTAAAAAAGCGAAAAATGCTTCAATCGAAAACTTTTTCACCATTAATAATGTAGCGATCAAATTGGCAAAAGATACAATGTACGCACACACTAACGTGGCGGCATGACAAACTGAGGGTAGGCCACCACGTTACTTTTCCATTCCGCGTGCTGTGCGTTGCGCTAAAAGTATTTCCAAATGAAAGAAACCGCGTTGTCGCGAAAACGCGTTGTGCGAACACGCGCTAAGCGAGGGCTTGCCGCAGTTACACGTTGACAATCGTGGAATGCATCATTCCGACATTGAAGATGAGCAGGCTGTGGCAGGACACTTTGCTAGATGGATGATGATCCGTGGCTGAGAACAAACGGGAGTGGCAGCCAAAGGTGCGAACATGCCCGAGATATCGTCCACCGTTGAAACCAGAGACAGCCTCTTTAATGACTTTTGTCTCGCCAAAGATCGACGCAAACGTCTCTGGTGTCGGCCAATCAGTTTTAAGGACAATTCATACATAATTGTCAAAGTACATGTTTTGTACCGCAAACGCGTGCGCTTAAAGCAGAATTGACGCATTATAATAGGTTGTCTATTTGGCGTTTAAACACGTGAACATCTAACAAAAATCACGACGTTTTTGTTATATTATTTTATTTTTACCTACGTGACTTTACCGAATAGAACCAAAGAATATATGGATCCTTGCAGTCACGAAAGCTTCAAATCTAGAAATGTGAACATCTGTACTATTGTCAGATCCCATACACAGGAGATGGGGATTGGTGGGTGAGCATCGCTCAATGATCGCAGCCGCAACAACAGAGTGCACTTGTTAGGCGCCTTTCACACGCACCAAAAATTATTATCGTAAAAAAAAATATATATACACATATCGACGACGCAAACGCTTACTTAAATCGTGCAGGACGCTGTTAGTCTCCCCTCCCAAACCCCCCCCCACCCCCAATGTGCTCGCTCGAACACCCAAACACAGCCAAGCCGAAGCTGCTCAACGTGCCAGTGGTGATCGATCACCCGCGCACCTACGGCGATGAACAAACGTTGACCTTCTTCTTTGGTTCTTTCGGTAAAGTCACGTAGAATGAGAATAAAATAATAAATTGATAAAATAAAATAACACAATTATTATAAAATAACACAATAATATTGTGTTATTTTATTTTATCAATTTATTATTTTATTCTCATTCTACGTGACTTTACCGAAAGAACCAAAGAAGATGAATCATTGCAGTCACGAAAGCTTTAAATCGAAATTTAAACGTTGGCCTTGTAACGGCGCGAAAGAAATTCGGCACGCATGCTATGCATGCACGCGCGATTAGCAAGGTCGGCTACGCACGGTGCGAAAGAAGTTCAACGTTGCAGTCGCGTACGTAGCAAATTCACGTGACACGCGCGGCCGGTGATGACCCACGCAGAAATCATCCGGCACCCCAAGGGGGCCAAGGGAGTCAGGCGGAACACGCGCGCGCCAATCAACGCACTGGGGTGGAGCGATGGATGAAGCCAGTCTTCCCATGTTACTGCCGCTATTCTTAGGGGCCGTCCATAAATGACGTCACGAGATTTTGCACGATTTTTGACCTCCCCCCCCCCCTCTTCGTCACGCGGCGTCACAAAAAAGTCAGACCCCCCCCCGCCCCCTTAAGTATGACGTCACAAAGTTCTGCCCCCCCAAAAAATATATATAACATGCTTCAAATCGCTTTAAACTATTGTCATTGTAGTGCGTATTTAATGTGGCGCTGCACTCTGATGTTGTAGGAGAAAACATTTATTAAAACGTCTATTTAATTAAGTAGAACGTGTTATCTATGTTTATTTAAAGTTGCGCATTTTGATGCGACGTCACATTTCTCAAACCCCCCCCCCCCCTCGTCACACATCGTCACAAATGTCTGAACCCCATCCCCCAGGTGCGTGACGTCATTTACGGACGGCCCCTTAATAAATACATGGGGTTTGGTGACACAGAGTAGTTGTGCTTAGTTTGTTATTTCGACGATTTACACCTTCTAAAGGCATCTCGCACCCCCAAGGGGGCTCCTGCACCCCAAGGTTAAGAAGAACCACTGGGTAAGACGGCCAATACGTGTAAGGGCCCGTCCATAAATGACGTCACGCACCCAGGGGGGGGGGGGGCAGACATTTGTGATGATGTGTGACGAGGCGGGGGGGGGGAGTGAGAAATGTGACGTCACATCAAAATGCGCAACTTTAAATAATATAGAATTGTTATAACAACACTCCTACAACATCAGAGTGCAGCGCCACATTAAATACGCACTACAATGACAATAGTTTAAAGCAATTTTAAGCATGTTTTATTTTCAAAATGGAAATATGGTTTGGGGGGGGGAGCAGAGCTTTGTGACGTCATATTTGAGGGGGGGGGGTCTGACTTTTTTTGACGCCGTGTGACGAGGGGGGGGGTCAAAAATCGTCCAAAATCGCGTGACGTCATTTATGGACGGCCCCTAAGTTCACTGGGGGGGGCAATGTCCCGGAGCTTCTGCCGGCCACGAGAGAGGGCTTCTGGAGATGGAGAGGGTTCGTGTTGTTGTTGCTTTGCTACTGAATTACGGTGGCAAATCAAGTGACCAGGATGTCTGCCATTCGTGTCGTTGTTTATGATCTTAACGACACAATACCGTCGATAAGTAGACAATGTTTCCTTTCAAACACTGTCCAGTAGTAAAAACAATATACAGCGAGGGAAAAAAGTATTTGATCCCCTGCTGATTTTGTACGTTTGCCCACTGACGAAGAAATTATCACTCTTTGGTTTTTTCGGTAAAGTCACGTATAAATAAGAAATAATAAAATAACATAATAGCGTACGACGTTTCGGTTGCAACACAAGCAGCCATCATCAGGTACAGAAGAGCTAAATTTGGGAGAGAGGGGAAACACATAATCTCAGATGTATATACAGACACCCAAGTAGGGGGAAATGACACAGATACAACAGGGGACACAGAGAGAGAAGCATACCAGACAAACAGGGTTTAGCAAAAATTTTGGAACCATGTAAAGCAACACAGACGGTCGGTCAAAACACAATTAACGCATAGTCCGGTTGATCACGTTATTTCAAAGATACACAGCTTAAAGGTCGCGGTCTGAGCTTGGCTGTGTTTGCTCCAGCGCTGTCCTCCAGACAGTCTCGTCCCTTCACCTGATGAAGGGTGCTTGTGTTGTGGCCGAAACGTCGTGAGAATTTTATTGTGTTATTTTATTTTATCAATTTATTATTTTATTCTCATTCTACGTGACTTTACCGAAAGAACCAAATAAGATGTTATAAATTGATTTGCATTTTAATGAGGGAAATAAGTATTTGACCCCTCTGCAAAACATGACTTAGTACTTGGTGGCAAAACCCTTGTTGGCAATCACAGAGGTCAGACGTTTCTTGTAGTTGGCCACCAGGTTTGCACACATCTCAGGAGGGATTTTGTCCCACTCCTCTTTGCAGATCTTCTCCAAGTCATTAAGGTTTCGAGGCTGACGTTTAGCAACTCGAACCTTCAGCTCCCTTCACAGATCTTCTATGGGATTAAGGTCTGGAGACTGGCTAGGCCACTCCAGGACCTTAATGTGCTTCTTCTTGAGCCACTCCTTTGTTGCCTTGGCCGTGTGTTTTGGGTCATTGTCATGCTGGAATACTCATCCACGACCCATTTTCAATGCCCTGGCTGAGGGAAGGAGGTTCTCACCCAAGATTTGTCGGTACATGGCCCCGTCCATCGTCCCTTTGATACGGTGAAGTTGTCCTGTCCCCTTAGCAGAAAAACACCCCCAAAGCATAATGTTTCCACCTCCATGTTTGACGGTGGGGATGGTGATCTTGGGGTCATAGGCAGCATTCCTCCTCCAAACACGGCGAGTTGAGTTGATGCCAAAGAGCTCCATTTTGGTCTCATCTGACCACAACACTTTCGCCCAGTTGTCCTCTGAATCGTTCAGATGTTCATTGGCAAACTTCAGACGGGCATGTATATGTGCTTTCTTGAGCAGGGGGACCTTGCGGGCGCTACAGGATTTCAGTCCTTCACGGCGTAGTGTGTTACCAATTGTTTTCTTGGTGACTATGGTCCCAGCTGCCTTGAGATCATTGACAAGATCCTCCCGTGTAGTTCTGGGCTGATTCCTCACCGTTCTCATGATCATTGCAACTCCACGAGGTGAGATCTTGCATGGAGCCCCAGGCCGAGGGAGATTGACAGTTCTTTTGTTTTTTTCCATTTGTGAATAATCGCACCAACTGTTGTCACCTCACCAAGCTGCTTGGCAATGGTCTTGTAGCCCATTCCAGCCTTGTGTAGGTCTACAATCTTGTCCCTGACATCCTTGGAGAGCTCTTTGGTCTTGGCCATGGTGGAGAGTTTGGAATCTGATTGATTGCTTCTGTGGACAGGTGTCTTTTATACAGGTAACAAGCTGAGATTAGGAACACTCCCTTTAAGAGTGTGCTCCTAATCTCAGCTCGTTACCTGTATAAAAGACACCTGGGAGCCAGAAATATTTCTGATTTAGAAGGGGTCAAATACTTATTTCCCTCATTAAAATGCAAAACAATTTATAACATTTTTGACATGCGTTTTTCTGGATTTTTTTGTTGTTATTCTGTCTCTCACTGTTCAAATAAACCTACCATTAAAATTATAGACTGATCATTTCTTTGTCAGTGGGCAAACGTACAAAATCAGCAGGGGATCAAATACTTTTTTTCCCCTCACTGTAGTAGACAGTATGTTAATGTATTTGGTAAAAAAACGCAACTTTTCTAATTGTTAAATATTGAGAGGGATTTTCTCCCCTTATTAACGCGTGATCATTTTTATTGTCACATAAAAAAGCACGAGTAGTATAACACGAAAGAGCTTTGTTGTTTTCCAGCCCACAGTATCATTGTTGGATTGGTTCATAATTTGAATCAACTAAATACATTATTTTATGTCACACACCACTGCATCGGCAATGGTTGCACACGAAGCTCAAATAACAAGTCAATAATCTTGATTTGAAGCTTTCGTGACTGCAGGAATCCATACTCTTTGGTTCTTTCGGTAAAGTCACGTAGGTAGAAATAAAATAAAACAAATCACGACGTTTCGATCGCAACACAGGCCGCCTTCAGCATTTACGTTCTATCGGGGGAAAAAATCTCACCGCGGCTACGGGTTTCATCAACGCGACAAGGAAACAACACGACAAATCACGCGTCGCTTGTGTTGCCATCAAAACGTGATCAGTTTTATTTTATTGCTACCCACGTGACTTTACCGAAAGAACCAAAGAACAAGTCAATACATTCTTCAGTAAAAAGGAAAATACGACGTTCCGGGCAACGAGCCTTCAACACAGCACATAAAAACGCCCGATCGTACTTACAGATTGGGTTGGTTCCGGCTGGGGAGTTGGACTTCTCACGAAGTGTTTTCACGGATTGGATATCCAGTTTGGACCCTCGCCCTTCGCCCCCTCAACCCCCCCCCATCACCCCCCCATCACCCCCCCCCCATCACCCCCCTCCCTCCGAACCACGTGGAATGTTGTGTAATGTCCACGGAAGAGCAGCGAATGGTAAAACCTGGCGCTCGTGATTATAGAGAGCATTCGGCCTGCACAAGTTATAGTTATTTTTTGTATTTAAAGCTTTCGTGACTGCAGGGATTCATATTCTTGGTTCTTTCGGTAAAGTCACGTAGAAGGGAAACAATAAAATATAAAAAACACAATTAAATTCTCACGAAGTTTTGACTGCAACACAAGCAATCATCATCAGGTGTGAAAACCACAGCAAAACATTTTCTTGCTGTGGTTTTCACACCTGATGATGATTGCATCATCAGTCGAAACGTCGTGAGAATTTTATTGTTTTATATTTTTCTTATTTTATTGTTTCCCTTCTACGTGACTTTACCGAAAGAACCAAGAATAAATAGGTCTTAGAATTAGAAATTATAAGAAACGATAGAAATGAACATTCATGCACGGGACAGCATGGATATTTATAAGTCGCCATCTTGTACAATATTTACATTTTGTTCCAATAACAGAAAATTCACGGGAATATTTCCAGTCATTTTATATGCAGACTTCAAACCAACCAAAACACATTTACAATGAGATACACAGGGCCCAATTAATTGACCATTGCCGCGTTTTATTAGAATGGCCAAGTTGAATGGCAAACTCCACCGCATTCCACAATTTTACTTGCGTGGCTAATTTTACCTTTGGTGGACCACATTCTACCACGGTGGGGTCTGCACCGCAGAATGGGCTGAACTGGGCAAGGTTAAAATGCATCCAGGGTGGACATAGGCCAAGAGCCACGACATTGTCGAAACTGACCCAACTTCTATGACCCGATTCCAGAGGCAGAATCGCAAACATTGTGAAGTGTGGCAAATTCATACAATCTGTTCGTGTCTTTTGTATTTGTTGCGAAGGTTGATGGTTGGTGGCGCAGAATGGCACCACACAAATTCCTCCTGGGAATTTGACATTTCCATGAATAGGGGCAGAATTCATTTTGGGAAATGTATTGATGGCAGAATTTTCGTAAAATTTGTATTAAAAAAAAATGGTCATGAACTGGGCCCATGGAATACTATTCTCATGTGTGTGGGTTACCAATGAAGTCTTGAACTTCTTCCATTAGCTCGACTAACTCTGACCGCTCAACATATGAACTGTGTCCGTGATTTAAAGCTTTCGTGACTGCAGGGATTCATGTTCTTGATTCTTTCGGTAAAGTCACCACGTAGAAGGGAAACAATCAAATAAAAAATATATAAAACAATACAATTCTCACGACGTTTCGACTGCAACACAAGCAATCATCATCAGAAACGTCGTGAGAATTTTATTGTTTTATATTTTTATTATTTTATTGTTTCCCTTCTACGTGACTTTACCGAAAGAACCAAGAATGTGTCCATGATGTTGATAGTTTAATTTTTATATTTTCAATTCACACGTGTTTTTTTTCCAGTTGACAATAACAACGGCAGGTAGCAATGTTTTAATTAGAAAACTCAAACTGTCAATAACAACAATTGCAAGCCATTGTCTCTTACATTTCTACAGCATATGTTACCATACAATGCGTGTACATTTTATTTAAGCAGTGTGTACATATTTTTGAGGCGTTCTGAAACAGGTATTAATATTCAATTCCAAATTACGTCCGCCTTTTAATCTCCATCCCTGTCACAGCTGAATTTGTAAGCAGGAAATATTTTTAATTATTTTCTGGCAGTTCTATTGCTGCATTAAACAAAATAAACAGGACACAAAAGCTATCACACTCCCATAAAAAATGCCGAATACAGACAAAAATAACGTCATGTATTTATTACCGAGCGTTCAAAAGGTAATTGCCAAATAATTTGTACCTTAAGGATGCAATGCTAAACTATCTCCCCATTTGGTGGCTCCAACACTCAAGAATCCTGTGACTCAGGCCCAGGATCAGCTTAGGGGACTGAAGTCCCCCAAGGAGAAACCAAATAGGCGTTCATTTCTATTCCACTGGGAACAAAGTCGCCTCGTACTCACAGACTCATTGGATGAACTCTAGGGATCGTCGTAGGTGTACACATCTGATGCAGTTATTTATTAATTATTAAATGATGTGCATGAATGTATCATATCAGTATTGTTACCGGTGTAAGTTTCTGTAAAGTCCAGTCTGTTGCTTGGTGTAGGTTATGGTCAAAATAAGTACTGCATGGCACTTTTTATAAAACCCTATTAATAAAGGATGTATTGCGTGACCCATTACACAGCTATTTTTTGTGTTATTCCAATACAGTTACTTAAATTATTTATAAAACTATGAAAATCAAAAACATAAACAATGTTAAGGTGTATTCTTAGTTTTTTCGGTAAAGTCACGTTGAAGAGAAACAACAAAATAACAAAATATATATAAAACAATAAAAAATTCTCACGACGTTTCGACCATAACTCAAACGGTCATCATCAGGTGTGTCGGTTTGCATAAATTTATTTTTGAAAACGGCATATTTATTTATATATATAAAAATAACGTTTGCGTCACGCGCAACGATGGCAGTTTGCCAGGACTAGTCCATCTATTTTTTGAAAAGAGGAGGGGGGAGACGAAATTTGTTTTTATGTATGCTGTCTGAAAGGCACTGTAAGCGTGAACAATCAATCAAGAACTGAAATGATTTATCAAATCTTTCCAATGATTGCTAAGATAGAATCCATCTTCTCGGTTGAAATTGATCCAGGTCCGTTTCAACACATTACATAAAATCCGTGATCTGGTTCCGTCTGTAAAAGATGTGATTCCGGACATACAATACCCTGGTGTCTACAAACTAAGTTGCCTCTGTGGTAGTAGTTACATTGGAGAAACCAAACGCCATATCTCGGACCGCATTCGTGAACATAAAGCAGACCTTAAACACGGTAGGACCAACACCTCGGCCGTAGCAGATCATTGTTCTAATTCAGTAGGCTCACATGCCATTGACTTTTCCAAGACGGAGGTTCTTTGTAAGCCATCTGGCTTCCATGAGAGATTCGTTCATGAGGCTATCCACATATACAAACACAGAGACAATTTCAACCGAGAAGATGGATTCTATCTTAGCAATCATTGGAAAGATTTGATAAATCATTTCAGTTCTTGATTGATTGTTCACGCTTACAGTGCCTTTCAGACAGCATACATAAAAACAAATTTCGTCTCCCCCCTCCTCTTTTCAAAAAATAGATGGACTAGTCCTGGCAAACTGCCATCGTTGCGCGTGACGCAAACGTTATTTTTATATATATAAATAAATATGCCGTTTTCAAAAATAAATTTATGCAAACCGACACACCTGATGATGACCGTTTGAGTTATGGTCAAAACGTCGTGAGAATTTTTTATTGTTTTATATATATTTTGTTATTTTGTTGTTTCTCTTCAACGTGACTTTACCGAAAAAACTAAGAATATGAATTACTGCAGTCACGAAAGCTTTAAATCAAAATTTAATGTTAAGGTGATTTAAAGCTTTCGTGACTGCAGTAATTCATATTCTTAGTTTTTTCGGTAAAGTCACGTTGAAGAGAAACAACAAAATAACAAACGTGACTTTACCGAAAAAACTAAGAATATAATGTTAAGGTGATTAATAATAATTAGCTAAATGGAATGCATATTGTAAATGGTGGTTGTGACAACTATTGCGCAGGATTTATTAAAAGCATGCGTAAACTTTAAAAATAAAGTTTGTAACAAAATACCACAGTTCATATAAATAACCACATTTATTTGTAAAGTTTACTGTTTGTGGTGGCTCAGAAGTCGTTAATTGTTACAGGCCTCTTCGTATTACAGTATATGGGATTACCGGTACCAAACATCGTTCAGTTCACCCTGTCATTTTGAGCTTACTAAACAAGTACTGAGCAAGGCCCTCTTTCTCAGCTGGCTCCATGTCCAGCAGGGCTGAGTGGCTGTTCAGTATCTTCCTATTCACCTCTTCCAGAACCTCCTTGCCCATGAAGGTCTCCACCCTCTGTCTCCACGCCAACAGCTTATGCCGGTCCTTGAGAACGTCGTGCCCTGCTCCCATGGGCTGCCGGAATAAAAATGGAATTAAATCGTTTTCGCTTGTGCAATAAACATTTCGTCAGCTTCATTTAAAACAACAAGCACCATAGCGCCAAAACTGTCGTCATTCCTTTCCATCCCACTTCCATGGCAAGGCCCAGAATTCCAAGGCTTTGGAATAGCAGATTTGTACAATGGCGATGACCTAAGTTACGCACGAAGATTTATGCAAAATGTAATTATGCATTTTTCCCCACGTTATTTTCGTGTGAACTTCAATTTGGCCGAGATGTCTTACGAGTGTTATTCAAGTGCACAATCATTCATATGAATGACACTGGCCAGGAGAGGGTGGCGGATGTTTTAACAACATAATTGGATAATGATTTAAACGCAGCTTTTTAAAGTGCCTTGCTTCAAATTATATGCTTTCCTAACAGAACATGGGAATGTGTAGTGAGCCTAAGCCAATAATCTGGATGTACCATTAATCTGAAACAATTAAATACATTTTCCTAAGTCTACGTACTCCATCAAATGTTGGTGCATTTAGTGGTAACACGCCGCTCCTTATTTACTTTAATCAGAGGCTGGGCCCTCAGGAGTAGTCCAATACACCAACAAAACATACAGCTCCAAGAATGAGCTTTGTCATGATGCACAATCATTGTTTATATACAAATTATATGCAAAATGCAAGTCATCAACAATGAAAATCAGGTGAAAGCGTACCTGTCTGTGAAATAATGCTTCAAATAAACAAGTAAAACAAAAAATAATCGTGTACATAAGATTATGACATTTTCTTTTAAACAATGTAGGGTTAAGTACTACAGCTCCAGAATCAAGTCTCTCCAGTTTCAAGGGTGCTCCTAAACTCACTTGTGTTTTATTGTGCGGATCACTCAATGGGATTATCATACTCGATTACAAAAATAGTTTTGCTGGCTGGCGGGGTGGAGGGAGGGACTGATGGAAAGTCACGTCCAAAGAACATGGAATTCCTTAACCGCTGGAAATTCGTTTATCCGATAATGTGGATACTTTTAAGTCTCGTCTAAAAACACATTTTCTAAGTTAGTTTATTCTATTTAGCTCCTTCTCTCTCGGCCTTCTTTAAACTTATTCCTACAAGGCGCCTTGAGACATTAGTGGAAGGCGCTTTACAAATAAAATGTGCATTATTATTAACATGCGGTTTGCTGTATAATCCGATAAAAGATAAATGGAGAAAATAATTATCATCTGTATGCAGGGTGCACAAGCAGCAAGAGGACCCACGAGGCTGTGTGTGCGAGCAGTACCTGCATGAGGTCACTGTAGGCGAAGAGGTCTGCGATAGAGATTTGATCTCCGCAAAGGAAGGCGTCATCTTGCAGGTAGTACGCCTCCAGGTGCTCCAGACACAGTTCCAGGCCCTTCATGATATCGGCAATTTTCTGCTCTTGGACCGGCTGCCCTGTCAGGCCAGGCAGCACGCCCTGGTACCCAGAACATAATAATGATTATTATTATTTCAACTTGCAATGTACCACACGGTGTTTTGTCACACTTGAAGCAAGAGAATGACTCAGAGGTCGCGAGGAACCACAGACAAGTGGGAAAGGCAGCCAGCTGATGAACCGGCGACAAATTCCCCTACCCCCCACAAACTTTACGATCCTACATATATTCAGGTGTTAACAGGCAATTAATGAGCTTTTACATGTGGGGGAAAAACCGAAGCACCCAGAGAAAACCCACGCGTGCTAGGGGGCAACCCGCACTGGATCAGAACGATGACGTACGGTCAAACAACCTCCATGACCGATGACGGGGTAGGGAGGCCTTCATCTCACAGTGGATTGACAAAAGGGCTTAACATTATTACTATTAAGCGCTAATGTGGTTCAGGAATCGGTGCATTCGCCAGTGAGTATCTTTGCACACACCAGTGGTCAGATTCCTATAAATGCCCGGTATTTGAATTGTCTGATATTACTAATTTAACAACAAAGCATGCTATCAGCCATTGCCTTTGTGACGTAATTAATTGCACGTCGATGTCTTACGATTTTGGACTTTGTTTTTTTTATTTCGCTACAGTTTATTGTCGATATTCCTAAAATGTTTACAGGTAGCCAAACTGGAATAAAAGCCGCTTAGCCAGGTCGGATTAATGTGGCTTCATGGGGATCACTTTCGTAAGTGTGCGTGGAGGGGTAGTGTCGTGGTCAGCCCACTGTGTTACGAAACCTGACAACCCGAGCGCCATTCCCGCTCACAGCTAACATTCATGACGAAGATGCGAACTGGTCCGGTGCCTCCCATACGCCGACTCGGCCTAAAATGAGTACCTGGTGCAGTATGCATACATCAGCCTTGGGGAGACAAAGGTGGCCTGGCGTGGTACTGGCATCACCATCACCCCCTTGTGCACCATGTCAGCCTTACGAGGTGTTCACCAACAGCGCTTGCCCCCAACAGTGTGTCAACTCGTAGGGGGATCTTTGTCGTACAAGTGCGTGTGCCCTGCACCTCAAGAACGAGCAGCATGGAGCAAGGCGGCCGGATGGAGGTGTGCTGCCAAGCCAGGTACTCGTCCACGCGGGCGCGGCGCTGCAGATCGGCCGGGTACCAGTGGTCGGCCAAGCCGTACCGGCAAGCCAGGTACTTGCTGATGGCCACGCTGTCAGAGCAAAACGTTCGAAGGCGGAAAGATGAGAGAGAGAGAGACTCCTAAAGAGTCATACCGCATTTTTGTAGAGGTTTGTGTTGTACTTATGGCAGGGGTGGGAAATCTACGGCCCGCCGAACGCTTATGACTCACGACCATACGGCCAGAGGCAACACGAGGCCTACCACGTCTAGACAGCACCCAAACAATAATTATCCATCACTGCAAGCATATTAGCTGCACCGATCGGGTACTAGAACGCATCGTTTTTTTTTTAGTTTAACACGTAGGCTTTCGCGACCCAACTATAGCACGCTCTCAGTCGCTCCTGTCACTGCAAGAGCCTTCCGAGTTGTGCGTCTTCATGTTGGGGCCTCGCCAAAAGGCATTTGAAAGTCACATTTGGCCCTCGGTAAAAAAAAAGGTTCCAAAACCCGAATATGTTCGGGGAGGATTATTGCCTTGAAAATCTGGCAACCTGGCAGTATTGTTTTAAGGGCCAGACTGCTGATCTGCTGATGTTGGTATCAGGCCAGACATGTTAAACTGCTCCAGGGGTTTCCCAGCTCAAGCAAATGTTGCTGAATAACATAGAACGAGAGGTGGACTCATTATTGTTTATTATCACATGACATTAGTTGTGCTCTACTGAAGATTGGACATCACAAGCTTTGATTTGAAGCTTTCGTGACTGCAGGAATCCATACTCTTTGGTTCTTTCGGTAAAGTCACGTAGATAGAAAATTAATAGATCACGACGTTGCGATCGCAACACAAGCAACCGTCATCAGGTGAGACAAACACTCCTGCTGTTCTCCTGCTGTGTTTGTTTCACCTGAGACCTTTCCTATTTAAAAAAAAAACGTAGAAACTCACTCACAGCCAAGCGCCTAATTCCAAGGCACTTTACAGCAATTATGTGGGCGTATATAAGATGATAGTGGTTGTGGGGTTAGTAAAAGTGGTGGTGTAGTTTTGGTGATAAGAGAAGAGGCAGGGAAACTTAGGGAGAGGTTAGAGCAAGGCCGTATTATGCAATTGGCACCGTAGGCACTGTGCCTTGGGCCTACGAAAAAAAAGTGACCATATTTATTTGTTTGTATGATAAATGTTTTTATATCTTCTTGAATACATCGATTTATATACAGCAAGAAAAGGCACAGTGTATATACAAAGAGGCAGAGGGTCATGTCAATGTCAATATTTTTTTCTTCTTTTACAAAAGGTGACATTAATTTCCACTGGAGATGAAGTTTTGCGAGATTTTTTTTTTATCTGCAGCGCACAACGCCCTCCCATAGAACGAGGGCACAAACTAAATAATGAGCGTATCAGCAGTTAACGGCATCAGTCCAGCGGCTGGACGAAGTACCGCGTGAGAAACAAGCGAGCGACAGCGGCGGAGGTAGTGACATGGGGGCAGCAGCAACAGCAGCAGCAGCACCAACTAACGAGAGTTATCACCGAAGGCCTACAAGACGCAAGTGCACTAGGGCCTACAAGAACCTTAATCCGGCCCTGGGTTCAAGTCAGGTTTGAAATAGAAGCCGTATGAGTTGGTAGGTGGAAACAACTCCACAAACCTCTCAGTGAGACGAAAGCCATTGTCCACAATCACAGGCACAAGCTTCAGAGGGGTCACCTTGCCGAACTCCTCCGTCTGGTTCTCCCCTGAAAAGCAACAGCATACGTTAAACGAGTCATAGGGAAGAGCAACATCAGTTTAACACGCAGTAGGCTTTCACGACCAAGATTATCGACGAGAGGTTTTTTGGGTTAGATCACGTGAATGTGTCGTTAAACCTGCCACCACCCGACCCAGCAAATTCGTAAAGTTTGTCACGAAAACAAAACATCCCAATTCCTTACGAGTTCAGCACACCGGTGCGTTGGAGAGTAAACTCACAACATCTACAATTCCAGTACAATTAACTCTGGCTGTCGCCTGATGATGCTGGTTGTAATTGCTTAGTTGTACGAGGTTTAAGAAGACTCAGAACATATAAATGCGTACGTATATTGTATGTACGTATGTTGAATTCTTTCCAAGCATACGTAGCCAACCGTGCTGATCAGAGGTGCTGGGGAAGGACAAGAAACTTAAGACAAAAAGCAGTTTGTACGGTCTGTATTTGAAATTGGCAATGTGTTTACTGCACAGCAGAGAGTAATTGTTGTGAGATGCTCCAATAGAATAAACCGTGGTTTATGAGCAAGGCAGGATGCAGTCCAAAATCAGATCTAGGCTAAACTCATCCATTTATTTTAAAATCTTTGCTTTTAGACGATCGTAAGATCACTACCCCTTTTGCAAATGCCTCTCAATTCCAGAATGTGTCCTAGATTGTATCCAAAGGATACTTTCAAGAACGTGTTGTTAAATTCCTTACAGTGAAACCAAAACTCATTTTACAAATACAAAATAATGAAAATGTAAACACTGTAGGTTTGACTATAATAAAACCATACATAATTTGGCAATAGAATAACCCATTTACTTGTCTTTGATATAACTGACGTAACATGTTTGTGGAATTGCCCCCAGTGTTACAAGGCCTTAACGTATGTTAACACCATAGTACAATTTGGTTTATTTAGCATCCGAATGCACTGACACCTCTTGACGCTCACAGGGACACAGCTGATGCCATCAGAGCCGACCCTCGGGCACGGTGAATCGGGGCGACCGCCCCGGGACCCACGCTTTTGGGGGGCCCCCATGCTTTAAAGGGGGGGGGGGGGCGGCCTCACGCTTCAACGTCACGGTGTCAGATGTAATATTTCCGGTTTAATTTAAAGACATTGGAAGGCCCACACAGTGCGATTTAACCCGGGGGGGCCACGCACCCCCGCCCCCCCCCCCCCCCACGGCACGTGCCACCCAGGATCACGACGCACCTTTCTCCAGGCGTTTGGCATGGGCTGTGAACTCGATTCCACACTTCTTGAGCAGGAGGAGCACAGGACGGCATGGGGCAGCAGACAGGTCGAAGTACACCTCCAGTCCCATGGCTGCACAAAGGCCACAAAACTCACGCACCTGCCAGCAATAAAAAAATGAGAAAGGCGTCGGTGGAATTTGTATTAATAATTAACATGTCACTTCAGGGGTGCCAAATGGCTTTATTGATTGATGTTAATGAAACGGTGTGTCCCAAACAGCTGAATACAACGCAATATTAATACACCGTGCAGTGCTAATTATCGATACGCGCGGTTCAAGGAATGGTCACGTGTCCGTCAGCGAGCGTGGCAGGTTTTAGAACTGCATTGATTGTTCCAAGTGAATTGAGTCTATCTAACCAATGTTATCTCATGGACGAGTCCATCTATGGTCGGAAAAGAGGAGGGGGGAGACGAAAATAATGGATGCGGTCTGAAAGCCACCGTAAGCGTGAACAATCAATTCAGACCCAAAATGGTTTATCAAATCTTTCCAATGGATTCTGGCTTAGAAATCATCTGAATAACTGCCAAATAGCTCTCCGTGGTGCTAACGTTTAAAAAAAACCGCCACTTTTTCAAATTTTCTTGCTGTGGTTTTCACACCTGATGATGATTGCTTGTGTTGCAGTCGAAACGTCGTGATAATTTTATTGTTTTATATTTTTATTATTTTATTGTCTCCCTTCTACGTGACTTTACCGAAAGAACCAAGAATATAAGGATCATGACGGTTTGTCGGGAAGGCGGAGGGCAACACCGAGCACAACCTCACGGGTAAAATTCCGTCACACAGAGGCACAAAGCAGTCTGGGTATTTCAAGGATGGTGGCGAAAAGGGTGGCACGAACTGTGAGACGGCCGCATTGTGTCACGCAGTTTCTGGCGAATGAAAATGTTACAACAGTTCATCTTTACAGGTGGTTAGCCGTCCAGCACAGTGGCGCGTGTCTCCCACCCAGATGTGAGCTTGAGTGGTGTTCATAAATACATCAGCGGCGGCTCGTGACATTTCCATTGGGTGGGGCTGTTGCGAGTGACCTCTGAACATACGGTATGCTAATTAAAAAAAATATCGTCATGTTATTGGCCTTCCCGTGAAAGTAATAGAACCGCCTATACCAACGGTAGGCATTCATAAACGATACGAAACAAAAAACAAAGCACTCAAATTCTATTCCCATGACCCCTTTGGCGCTGCTAAAAGCCTAAAGAACAATGAGAGATCAGCTGACACGACTCAACAAATTAGCCAAGGCAACCAAGACAGCATA
Source organism: Petromyzon marinus (assembly GCF_048934315.1). Taxonomy (NCBI): domain Eukaryota; kingdom Metazoa; phylum Chordata; class Hyperoartia; order Petromyzontiformes; family Petromyzontidae; genus Petromyzon; species Petromyzon marinus. Next base: position 9,909,984 of record NC_133704.1, read on the forward strand.
ACGTGCAGTAACAGCCACACAACGTCGTACACCCACATACAGAAAAAAATGTGGACATGTATTCACATAGCCAGGCCTTTCTAGCTAACCGGCTCTGGCTAAATGTCTTTACGGATGCTTTTCCACCGGTCGCCCGAAGGCTGGTTGATGTCGATTTTCGGTTGATCAGGACCCAGTCTGCTCGACATTCAACTCCTCCCGCGTAGTCGCCCTTTCAAATGGAACATTTGGGAGTGACTCCCGCGATGTTAAGTTGCTAATTCTTAGTTCGCTGCACCTTGCTGTTGTTTCCTCCTAGCTCGGGGGTGGGGAACGTCCGGCCCGCGGGCCGTATGAGGCCCGAGAAATCATTTGGGTCTCTGGCCCTGCCAAGGCAACCGCAGGCGGGACTCGAAATTCAATAAATCTCGGAGAGCAAAACCTGGAAAAGCAAGTTGCGAGTAGCAGCAACATCGTCAATACCAGCTAACATGATCACCACGCCTCGCCAAAGAGATGCAGTTACAGCCCATCACATTAGGGGCGAGTTAATTAAATGTTTGACCCAATATAACGGGCAAATTTTTAAGTTGACCATTTTGTATGGCCCGGGAATGATGATGTTATATAAATATCCAAATGGCCCTTGGCAGGAAAAAAAAAGTGTTCTCCACCCCTGTCCTAGAGCGTGTAGGCTGTGCGAGCTGCTGTATCTTCACAGTGCGAGGTGCTGTATCTTCACAGTGCGAGCTGCTGTATCTTCACAGTGCGAGCTGCTGTATCTTCACAGTGCGAGCTGCTGTATCTTCATAGTGCGAGCTGCTGTATCTTCACAGTGCGAGCTGCTGTATCTTCACAGTGCGAGCTGCTATATCTTCATAGTGAGAGCTGCTGTATCTTCATAGTGCGAGCTGCTGTATCTTCACAGTGCGAGCTGCTGTATCTTTATAGTGCGAGCTGCTGTATCTTCACAGTGAGAGCTGCTGTATCTTCACAGTGAGAGCTGCTGTATCTTCATAGTGAGAGGCGCTGTATCTTCACAGTGCGAGCTGCTGTATCTTCACAGTGCGAGCTGCTGTATCTTCACACCTTGTACGACAGTCAACAAGTTTCGTACAATGCATACATTGTGATTCATACATTTGTTTAACAAAAAAAATATCTAACTAATGTGCTAGTTAAACATCAATACCCGTTTCGCCTTGATTCAGTCGACCATCTCCAGAAAGGGTGACATGGACAATCTATTTCGATTCTCCGTCTTCCTTTAAGTGCAATTTGTGCCATTAAATGTGCTGTGCTGTGGCTTGTGTAACACGAATTTGTACGGGCATTTCATCCTGCTTTGAATTCAATGCTCATACACTGCAACGAGCAGCAGATTAGAAAAAAAAGCAAGCACGTTGGCATAGTGATGAACACAATGATCCGTTTTGTTCATGCTTGTTGTGGCCAGCCAGTGAATGATGGGGTGGTGGGGGCCTTTACCAACCAAAGCTTGGTTATCGTCAACCCCCTGAGGAATTATCATCATCGTCATGGCTGTACCAGATACTCATGTAAATGTTGAGTTACTTAACCTCCCGGGAGGCGTATTCCCATGGATGTGTACGTGGCACAGTGAATCACTCCGGCCACAATTGTCCACGAAATGTATTCACATTTGCGCACAGAGACAACTTCGTTTTAGCCAGACAATTTACCATTATAACTTGCCATGCAACAATGCATAGGGATTTAAAGCTTTCGTGACTACAGGGATTCATATTCTTGGTTCTTTCGGTAAAGTCACGTAGAAGGGAAACAATAAAATTATATAAAATATAAAACGTCGTGAGAATTTTATTGTTTTATATTTTTTTTATTTTATTGTTTCCCTTCTACGTGACTTTACCGAAAGAACCAAGAATAGAAAAATACATAGGGAGTTCACCAATTAAAATACATTCTTACACTCACGATACATTCGTCGAACAGTGCGTATAAGAACTGGTTATTCAAGATATAGGCAAATTATATCGAATGTACATTGAGGCTAACGTAACAAATGAGGCATTATAAACGATAGAGGCACAACATATGAGAAAGACAATACAGCATAGAACGAGAAACACAGTACTCTATACGAGACAAACCGTACAAACGTGGCGAATAATTGATACTCGCATGAAACCACAGCCATGGATAGCGACAATTCATCGAATCACTCGGAGATGAATCGTTACTTTCCTTGTAACAACCCAGCACGAGTTGGTAAAAGGAGACTTCTGTTGGTACAAGATGACTACCGAATCCCACATGCCAAATGCTCAGTGCAAGCTCAATTGCCCTCGGAATGGCTTTGACTAGGCAACAAGAGAATCCATTGAAATCCAATGGCGGGAGAGAGAGAGCCAAGGGCAAACCAATGGCTCATTCTCATTATCAACTGTGAAAGTGGGCCAGGCGCAGTGCTTCCCATGCCTTGCAAGTAAAATAGATTCTCCCAGGCCAGCGAAAGGCAGGGAGGGTTGGCTCTAAACCGACCGCGACTGCCACATGAACACTCTCACCCAGACCGACCCCCAGAAATGCGGAAAGGATTACCGAAGCAAGCCACGTTATATTTCTAAACAGCACGAATATCTAAAGGGTTTTATATACCGACAGGTGGGATATGCTGCTCAGGTGTCACCGTTCGATTCATTGCCAACCAGTGCGTGAAAAGACATGGGGACAATAAGCGCTTCCCAATAAATATATTTCAGCCCGCCAACGCCTGCATGCCCAGGAAACCCCCAAATAAGCTGTACTAGCCCCGAGATCGGCATACAATGTTGGCCCCTTAGCCTATGAACATTCTCAAATAGTGTTTTCCACTTGTTTAAGCAGCAAACTTTGGACCAGTTTAAACTTTTCGAGTCTCATCAGTGCGTGTGCCTTTGTGTGCATAGTGTACCTGCGTGAATACAGATGGGTTTTTTTTTCCCGAGTACCCCGGCACGCATTCATCATGTCGTGTGGATGCGCTAATGCCGCAACAGCGTGTTGGGTGATCGCAAAGCCATGGGCTGCACAGATATCTTATATTTTGTTTGCTTTTCAATATTCCAGTTTGCTGAAACAAACAATTTGAATATTTGCCCATGTGACAACTTGATTTGATTGGCTTTGCGGGGTGGTGGTGGAGAGTTATGGATGAAAAAAAATGACAAAATACCGACACAATCTCATCCAAAAACAACTAATTATTATTCGTAATATTGGTGGCGACAGCAGCCTCTACACAGAATTAAACGCTCCCATTGTTTTACCTGCCACGTCTGAAGATCAAACTGGCGACCTCTGGATTGCAAGTCCATTGCGCTAACAATTACACAGTGGCTGCATCCCATCAGATGAATACTCCATACAAATCGTGTGTATAAAACAGGTTAATAGCCCGACGTTTAAGTGAGTGGAAAACCTTTGTTTATAACTTCGCGTGATTTTGAATGGGAAAATGCATTTCCTATTATAATAATGACAACAATTTGCTAAATTTAAGTATCGGTTCGGCAACAGCTGTACAGAGGCCGAGTTAGAATTCTGCAGCATCATATAATTTACTCTTTGGTTCTTTCGGTAAAGTCACGTAGGTATAAAATAAAATCAATCACGACGTTTTGGGCGCAACACAGGTGGGAAAGCATGATCTGCAGATCATCTACCTACGTGACTTTACCGAAAGAACCAAAGAGTATGGATTCCTGCAGTCACGAAAGCTTCAAATCAAGCTCATATATTGTTTTAGTAACCACCGACTAAATCTAATAATTCCCAAAATGCATCATAACAACGTACCTTTCGTGCAATGTAGTGAGCAGTGGCCTATTTTAATCTCCAGAGGGGTGTAATTTGAGATTTAGTTATTTACCATATACCGTCACCACCCATCATTTTTGCTGTCAACACATTTTAATGGCAATGTAAATATAATTTCGTTTGCATCCGTAACCACTAATGGCAACAGACTAAATAAAAAAATGGCACAGCGTTATACTGAACATTACATTTTACTTTTTTATTTACACAAGGGACATGTTTAAAAACAACCAAACTAGCACATTATTAAGGAATGTGTTTCGTTTCTTTTAAGGGCTACGTTGTTGCACAAAGGGTGTGTTTTTTTCAATGGCTGAAATATGCCAAGCTTATTCGGGTTGTCTTGCCAAAAAACATTGACTATTAAAACAACAAAAAACTCAGCATCCCACATATTTTGAGCTTTTCTAGCATATTATATGATAGGTCCACACATTGAATACTATACTCTTTGGTTCTATTCGGTAAAGTCACGTAAAAGTATAAATCAACAAAAAAATTCACGACGTTTCGGCCACAACACAAGTGGCCTTCATCAGGTGAAGGGACCAGACTGTCTCACTCCAGCGCTGTCCTCGAGATAGTCTGGTCCCTTCACCTGATGAAAGCCACTTGTGTTGTGGCCGAAACGTCGTGAATTTTTTTGTTTTATACTTTTACGTGACTTTACCGAATAGAACCAAAGAGTATGGATCCTTGCAGTCACGAAAGCTTCAAATCTAGAACATTAAATACTGTATAGAGTATATGTACCACGCATACAAATTCACATTTGTAAACCCACACGAACAAACAAGCAAAACGGATTTCCAGGTACACGTGCACACACACAGAGAGGCACTCGTATTTTATACACAGACGCTCATTAAAGAATAATGCTCTCTTTCCATAATCAACTTAAGTAATGTGGACCACAGTGAAATGTTGTAGAAACGTACAAACAATAAAGCCCGTTTACTTGAACATTTATTACAATCCCACCAAATGGGGTCAGCTAAAATAACCCCCCACCCCGAACCACACTGCTTCCTGGGTGATCTTTGCAAATGACCCTTGAATTCGAGTTGTAGATTTTCACTTCTCGTCGTACACATTTTTTCCGAAGGTGTTTATCACAAATGTGCATCTTTCACGGACGCAAAGTGGCAACAGTACCGTGCTGCACATTTGCCTACGACCGAACCGCACACCGTCTTCGACAATCGCTATGTAACACGATCTTTGTCCCTGGGTGGTAAGTGTTTTTTTTCATTGCTTATGCCTGAAAAGTACAGAAAATGGCTATTATTTCCCACGAACTTTGCATTTTGTGACGAAGGACTGTATGTGAAGGAATGCCACAAATGCACACGTTTTCTCGTTGAAAATAGGTACATTTCAAATTAACAGTGTCCTGCTCACAAAACCAAAGTTTGTGGGGAATAATTGCCATTTGCTGTATCTTTTGAGGCATAAGCAATTATGAAATAGCACTACCCAGGAATACATTTGTCTTTTGTTACACAGTGATGTCACACCGTAGTAAACCCTATTCGTTTTAAATGGGTTTGCCGCAGTGGTTTGCTAATGCTTCGCACGATGCGCTTACAATCCAAAGAAGATGATTCGATCTCCAGGTGTGGCAGCCGATACGAGCCAACTTGTGTCTTGTCTTCATCCAACCCCCCCCTGTTACTCCGTCCACCCAAGCGGTACCGCACAGGAGTATAAATGGGTCACGGCACACCAGTTCTGGGTCGATCGGGCCCTTCCCAAGACGTCTGGTGGTCCAGCATGGAAGAGTAGGCCAAATCCCATTTTAGCCGGAGCGCTCGAGAGAGAGAGCTCCCTCTGGTGAGAAGACACTTCCCGCCAGCAGTGTCTTCAAGTAGGCACTTTGGAAGGGCTTGTTTCCTTTAAATACCTCTCACATTCTCTTGGTGCTGTTCGCCTTTTGGCGTTGTCCTCTGGTCTAACACTGAGACGAGGCTCTCAAGAAAGCTGTCCCCGGTGTGGACCAATCAGTTTCAAAGACAACGCATCATCATATACCACGAGAGCATGGCTTGCGTTTTGTTTGCATGTTAAACCACGAGTACGTGTGGTTAATGCAGTAAGGACATGATTCCTTGAAAAAGGTTTCAGTTTGGTGTTTGAACATTTTAACACCTCCTGTTGAATTGCCAGCGAGGTGTAAAAAAAACCCTATTCTTTAATCCCCTGTACGGATTTGCTGCCATCGTACGCCAGAGCGGAATGAAGTTAAGTACCCGTAAGCGGGTGGTGGAGGGATGGGCGACTTGAGTCGACAACTTTTCGAGTCAAACCACGCAGTCAGTCACAATCCGGATTAAGCTGAGATACGATTTTTTTGTGTGTATGGTGTGTGTGGTGTGTGTGTGGTGTATGGTGTGTGTGTGTGGTGTATGGTGTGTGTGTGGTGTATGGTGTGTGTGTGTGGTGTGTGTGTGATGTGTGTGGTGTATGGTGTGTTTGTGTGTGATGTATGGTGTGTGTGTGCGGTGTATGGTGTGTGGTGTATGGTGTGTGTATGGTGTGTGTGTGTACGTGTGTGTGTGTGTGGTGTGTGATGTGTGTGTGTGCGGTGTATGGTGTGTGTGGTGTATGATGTGTGTGGCGTGTATGGTGTGTGTGGTGTGTGTGGTGTGTATGGTGTGTGTGATGTGTATGGTGTGTGTTTGAGTGTGTGTACGTGTGTGTGTGTGGTGTGTGAGCAAATCAACGCCGAGCGGTTAAACCCAACCATACAGAGGCAATTCATCGTTCAAACTCACGACTCTCTTGTCTGGCAGGAAGGAAGGTGACACCGAAGACACCGCCAGCAGCAACAGCAAACACGTGGTGTTGTAGGAATGAGCGTGGTTTTGTTGCGCCTGTGCGTTAAATACACCACAGCCAACAACCCCGAACACGCGTGTGGCTGCGTGGGTGGCTGTGTGCGTGTGGGTGGCTGTTGCTGCCCGGCTGGAGCTTTAAAGTTCGCCGTGGCATCCCCAACCCCACAAGGTTTGGGCGGTTCCTCCGGGACAGCCAATATCATCATCATCGTCATCATCACCATCACCACCCTCTTGTCAAGAAGAATGTGCGCACAGCAGTAGCAAGCAGCAGCAGCAGCAACAATAATCCACACGGATCATGAAAAACGCCTCGCTCCGTCATCCTCAACCCAGCGTCACACGCAACAACTCACTCATAGTAGAGGGTTTTTTGGGGGGGGTTAGATTGCGTAAATATTTTTTTACAGATTTTTTTTATATTTACGGGATCTAACCCCCCCCCCCCCCAAAAAAAAACCCTCTATTATGGATGATATTGTTCGGGAAAGCCTTACGTGTTAAACTGACAAATCACTCGTTTGTTTGCCTTTGAACGGCGTCACCCAAATTGTTCAATGTTGTGCGCGCGTGTGCGGATGTAACTCTCCAGCACACCGATGTGTGTGTGTGTTGCTGAAGTAGTAATGACTGTGATTGGCACGTTTTGTTTACGTGACAAAACAACATTGCTCGTCTGGCCGTGTGGTTTTGTTGGGGTGGGTTAACGACACAATTTAGATTTACGCCATCTAAGCCGCCAAAACATCTTCATGAATCACTCAATCACTCATCCCTTCCCTTTCCCCCCCCCCCCCGACCTTCTGTCTGTTGTCCTTACACCCCCCTCCTCCTCCCGCCACGTCCTTCCGCGGTTGGCCACGTACGGTGCGAAAGAAGTTCAACATACATGTACACACACATGTGCAGCGTGAGCAACCTCCCCTCCTCCCACCGACTAAGTTAAATAAAATAACACGTGTACGTGTACACGTGTGGGTGAGATCGCGTAAATATAAATGTGTCGTTAAACCCACCACCACCCGACACAGCCAATTCATTCGTTACTAGTGCAGCACACCGGTGTGTTTGGAGAGCAAATCCACAACATTTACGACAAACATTGCTTTGCTTTCTTCTTCATCTTCTTCTGCACTGCCCTCTGTTGAAAACGTAGCACCGCCGCAGCCTATAGCAACTGTTTTTTGAATTACACGGTCACCCGATCGAGCGCTCGAATATTCCCCGAGGCTATAAATATCCCTTGGTCAGCTTCTGAGATGTGACGAGATCGGGGGGGGGTGGGGCAGTCCGGGTGATTTTGTCGGCTCACGCTGTCATCCACACCACCGTACAATAATAATTGGCAATCGTAAGTTGACTCACTGCATCAATGCCCACGCCGTGTTCAGTGGCATTTGGCCATACAAGCAGCGATGTTGGCAGCACGTGCCCCTGCCCCCCCGTGTCTCTCTCCAGCGCTGATGTTTTTACAAAGCGCACACACCGAGTCCGGCAGGTCCGGGAGGCACGTAACTTTTATTGTCTTGCAACAAAAGGAAGGAAGGCAGACAGATAGACACACACACCTGTGAAGTAGCGTCTCGGGTGCCACGTGAGCATTCATGCGAACACCATCGTCAGGGGTCAAAAGGTTTGCAGTTTCACACCGCCACGGATAACGATATAGGTAAAAAAAAATATCCACTACCGAGAATGACTCTACGGGGGGAGGAGGAGGAGGAGGAAGCGACTCCGCCACCTACCCCTCCTTCTCAAAAGGGAAATAGTGAGAAACGAAATGCGTGGTTTGTGAGCAATCACGAGAAACAGGTTTTAAGCTGACTGCTGTGAAGCGTTGCTCAATAGCAAAAGTACTCACCGAACACGGTCTGGATGACGCACGCCCATCTATGAGATGTTATCTGCCTCGCCAGGTATACAGGAGGTTCATGGGTTCAATCGCCACCCGGACGCCTGTCGTATACTTGGAGTTTGCGTGTCTCTCTCCCCCTGGTCGCGTGGCTTTGTGTCCGAGTCCTTCGGATTTCCCTCCAAATTGAGAATGAACATCACGCGTCTAGAGTATTTGGCTGCTGCTAAACATTACCACGTGATAAGCCACTTCGTTGAGCTACCATTAGTGGCCAGGTCGCTTCTGACAAAAGAGCGACTGTATATAGCTCAGTGGGTCCTTGCTTCGTAAAATAAAATAAAAATATAGTTTAGTTTATGGTTTAGTTCGATGTGATCGTTTACAATTTCAACTCCTGATTATGAATTATTATTCCGCTCTGTCCTGTCTCTACACATACTGCACTATACACTACACTACTATACACTACACTACTATACGCAACTATACACTACACTATACACTACACACACAACACTATACACTACGCTACTATACACTACACTACTATACACTACGCTACTATACACTACACACACAACACTACACACACAACACTATACACTACACTACTATACACTACACTACTATACACTACAATACACGACACATACTACACTATACATTACTATACGCTACACTACTATAAACTACACTACTATACACTACAATACACGACACATACTACACTATACATTACTATACGCTACACTACTATAAACTACACTACTATAAACTACACTACTATACACTACACTACTATACACTACACATACTACACTATACACTACAATACACGACACACAACACTATACACTACACTACTACACACTACACATACTACACTATACACTACACTACTATACACTATACTACTATACACTACTATAAACTACACAAACGACACTATACACTACACTACTATACGCTACACATACAATATACACTACTATACGCTACACTATTATACATTACACTACTATACACTACATATACTACATTATACACTACACATACTGCACTATACACTACACTTCTATACACTACACTACTATACACTACACTACTATACACTACATAACGATACACTACACTACTATACACTACACTACTATGCACTACACTATACACTACACTTCTCTACACTACACTACTATACACTACACTACTATACGCTATACTACACAGTACACTACTATACACTACACTACTATACACTGTACACTACACATACTACACTATACACTACACATACTACACTACACTACTATACACCACACATACTACACTACACTATACACTACACACACGACACACTACATTATACACTACACATACTACACTACACTATACACTACACATACTACACTACACTATACACTACACACACGACACATTACTATACACTGCATTATACACTACACATACTACACTACACTATACACTACACATACTACACTACACTCTACACTACACACACGACACATTACTATACACTGCATTATACACTACACATACTACACTACACTATACACTACACATACTACACTATACACTACACACACGACACATTACTATACACTACACTATACACTACACATACTACACTACACTATACACTACACATTGGGCTCTTTGGAGGCCGTCGTTAAGGGATTGGTCGTTAACAGGCATGCTCGGTGAGAGGGGGTCTACTGTACAATAACATGTAACAACTTGAATTATAATTACCAATTATAAAAATTAGCAAATGTCACAGTCTAATGATTCTACTTTCAGCTGTGTTTGTACTTGCTGTAATGTAAAACAAAATCTGATTGAAACGCTGCTCCCCAAAAATGCATGTTGGTTCCCCTTTAAACAAAACAAAAAAAAACCCTGTTATATAAGAGAACTTATTGAGTGTGAAGACGCTTTTGTTTTTATTAATTATATCATTTAATCGTGAGCTAACCTTTTGTGCTAACGCGAAATGTAACATTCAACGTAAGTGCTCGTTGTCACGTGTGCTTGAGGGCACGGGCGAATGTGAAATTGTAGGGTGTTGCTCTCTGCGCTTTCCGTGTGCTTATAATATTGGGCTACAGCCAACACAAATAGTACCCCCGTCGAATGTGAAAAGACTTGTTTGGGGAAAGTGCTGTTAGGGGCCGTCCATAAATGACGTCACGCGATTTTGGACGATTTTGACCCCCACCCCCCCCCTCGTCACAAAAAGTCAGACCCCCCCCTCAAATATGACGTCACAAAGCTCTGCTCTCCCCCCCCCAAAACCATATTTCCATTTTGAAAATAAAACATGCTTCAAATCGCTTTAAACTATTGTCATTGTAGTGCGTATTTAATGTGGCGCTGCACTCTGATGTTGTAGGAGAAAACATTTATTCAAAAAGTCTATTTAATTAAGTAGAACGTGTTGTCTATATTCATTTAAAGCGTGCTGCATTTTGATGTGACGTCACATTTCTCAAACAACCCCCCTCGTCACACATCGTCACAAAGGTCTGACCCACCCCCCACAGGTGCGTGACGTCATTTATGGACGGCCCCTATAGCCGTAAATACACACACGAGGGATTTGTGTGGTCGGCATCCATGCCTGACCACCTTTTTGTCTCTCCAGTGCTGATGGTCTTACACACCGCGCCAAGTTCTCACATGTCACTCGTCACTGATGTCAGCCGTGGCCAGGAATCCAACTCAGATGGCCTAGTTCACAGTTGCAGTGTACTAACCATAACCACTATATTACTATTCCCCAACACACAACAAACGCACGTAATTCGCCAAAAGCTTTCTCGGAAGGTCATGGGACACCCAAAGGTGTTATGGGATAACTGTCCGAGATGACTGGCAGATGCACCGCCACGTGCACTGAATTGTGTCTGTCAGTAAGCTAGTGCTTTGTGTTGCTTCTCACTGTCAGCATCCACCCGTTCACGTCTTGGTGTTGCGAGGGAGCAATTACCACCGACCTCTCAGAAGCTACTCTCCTTCTGCTTTGAGGCCGAACTTAACAGCACCAGTAGCAACTCAGATCCAAGTGCTTCTGAACCACAACAGCCCATCCCTTCGCTCCGCTCGCAATTTACCACTTATTTCTGGGGATGCTGGTCATGTGGCCAGGTCGTTCTCATAATGTGCAGCAATTACCACATCATCAGCTTGCAGTTTAACACGTCTGCTTTCGCCACCAATATTATCCATAATAAAAGTTGTTTTTTTTTGGGGGGGGGGGAGGGGGTGGGGTTTGATTGCGAAAATAAAAATGTGTCGTTAACCCCGCCAGTAAGGTGTATCACGTAAACAACACGTGCCAATCAGTGTGTTGTTGGAAAGAGTGAAGCCACAACATTTACAATTCGCCGGTTGCAGCTGCGGTTGTACCCAGCAGCTCCCGATTCAGTGTGGAAAGTCCCTCCACTGATGGCTCCACACCGTCTCGTCGTCTACAACGCTTGAGAATGAGTGAGGTTTTTTTTTGTTTTACATTGTTGCTCTGATGTTCAGAGGGCTCTTTGGGTTGAGAGCTCTGCGTATGGTGCTGAAATGATGATTGGCGTTTGCGATTCGCTGAATGAATAGCGCGACTTGCTACTTACAGTGCGAAAGACGTTCACTATAATGGACATAACATCATCAACAATTCACTTGCACCACCTTCCCATCAGAATCATTAAGAGGAAGAATGGCGATCAGATCACTCACCCTCAGGATCAGGGCTACAGAGTTGCTGAGCATATTTGTGTATGGCCTTAACAGACTGTCGGGGCAAGTGCTGTTAGCGAGTAGCACCTATGAAGGCCGGCACGGCACACGAGGGGGTGGGTGGCCAGCACCACGCCCGGCCGCCTTTGTTTCCCCAGTGACGATGTTTACTACATACCGCACCAGGTACTCATTTGAGTCTGAGTCTACCTAGGGGAGGCCTAGAACCGGTTCACATAATCGTCACTGATGTTGGTCGTGAGCCGGAATCGAACTCGGGTGTCCGGGTTCGTAGCGCAGCGCGCTAACCGCTACGCCACCGCTTCCCACGTCTATGACACACGTACACATACAGACATATACGCCCCACTAATCCTGAGTAATCCTCGTCACGGTCTGCAAATTTCATTGCGTAACTGGCAAGATCCCGTTCCAGTTTTTAACGACTTTAAATATTTGTACAATGGAAGGGGACCGTCACCCCACCTTATGTATGTGTAGAGGCGTTAACTACGCACTGTTCGGTAACCTGCATTGCCACTAGGTATCAAAGGGGCAGTGCAGCGTTACCTCTGTGCGAATAACGGTTGGGGTCAGACGACGTGAAGTGGATCGTAGCCACGGTTTGGTAAGAACCAATCAGACAGTTCCACGTGAGAATGTGGGATTGGTTAGACCTGGCCACAAACGGGTATAAGAAGGGTGAGCGCGCAGAGCGCGGGGAGTTCTCTCCCTACACGAAGACAGAAGCCCGGGCTGAAGACAGACAGGACCCTGGACCCAGCCTTCCAGCCCTTCTGAGGGCTAAGGCTCGGCATACACAGTGGTCAGGACCCACCAGGCCAGCGGTGGGTCAGATAGCCTCCCCTAGGTCCCAGCCGGAGGACTCTAGGATAGCGGTAGACGTGCGATTCCCGCCAAGCTAGGAGGCTGTACCTCCTTAGGTATCAAGGAGGCTAGCGGTAGACGTGCAAGTCTCGTCAAGCTAGGAGGCTAGCGGTAGACGTGCAAGTCCCGCCAAGCTAGGAGGCTAGCGGTAGACGTGCGAGTCCCGCCAAGCTAGGAGGCTGTACCTCCTTAGGTATCAAGGAGGTTAGCGGTAGACGTGCAAGTCTCGTCAAGCTAGGAGATCAGCGGTAGACGTGCAAGTCTTGTCAAGCTAGGAGGCTAGCGGTAGACGTGCAAGTCCCGCCAAGCTAGGAGGCTGTACCTCCCTAGGGTATCGGGTGAGGGGACCGTATACCGCTCTGTGTGTGTTAAGGATTGTATGAGGAAAGAATAACAATAAACAGAGTTCATATTCTTAGCTCTTTCGGTAAAGTCACGTTGAAGGGAAACAATAAAATATATAAACAATATTGTTTTAATAAAATATATTAAAAAACAATATTGTTTTATATATTCTATTATTTTGTTTCCCTTCAACGTGACTTTACCGAAAGAGCTAAGAATATGAATTACTGCAGTCACGAAAGCTTTAAATAAAAAAAATTAACAGTGTGCCTCCTAAAAAGTTTACTCATCTTTACAACACTACATATGTATAATTTACCACGCTGAGTCACAGCCACCCACAGAGATGAATGCCACATCCTTTTAGTTTGATTGTTGACTTTTCCCCCCACACTTGTTGATCTATCAGTGGTTTGGTACAAATGTGAAAGAGAAATGAAAGAAGACTCAATACTAAACCTGTTAACCCCTTATCAGTGCCCCTACCTTATTACAGACCAATTCAGATCTTATTGGTCACCCCGTGCCCCTTATAAATCTTAACGTTCATCCGACAAAGTCGCATCACAAGGAGAGAAGCACAAACAGATAAACAAAATAAATTGCCCGTATTGAAACGGCTGTACGCCTAATGGACCTGAAATCTCAATTTCCCTGCAGGAGAATACGGGGTGAAACCGTATGGGTTGACAGGTATGCTATATTAGCGTAGTGTACAGTAGTGTAGTGTTTAGTAGTGTAGTGTTTAGTAGTGTAGCGTTGAGCAAACCTGTCAACCCCCTTATCAGTGCCTACCTTGTTAGAGACCAATTCAGACTGTATTGGCCACCCCGTGTCCTTATAAATCTCAACGTTCATTCAACGAAGTTCCATCACAGAGGCGAAGCACAAACAAATAGACAATTATTTTTGTTGCCCGTATTGAAACGGCTGAACGCCGTATGGACCTGAAATCTCAAAATCCCTGCACGAGAATACGGGGTAAACCCGAATGGGTTGACAGGGACGCAATTCAACCACGTGCGTGGCGAACTGCTTCCGTTACGTCAAAAGGAAATTGTGTTCCCAACACAGCAGAATTCATGTCAGAATCAAAGCTAATCCTGAAAAGGTCTTCTTCGTACTGGGGCTTTGCCATCCTGGTCACTGAATGCCAAAAGATCAGACGGCGTGACAAGTTCATCTGAAATTATTGAGATGGGTACAAATCCAGCCGGCATGAAAGATTGCGTGAATATAAAAGCGTCGTTAAACCAGCCGCCACCCGACACAGCCAAATTAGTATTGGTGTGTCACATAGACAAAACATGCCAATGAGTTACGAGTTCAGCGCACCGGTGTGTTGGAGAGTAAACCCACGACATTTACTCGAATTGTCACTAATTGGCACATAGTGTGCTAATTAGTGACTAATTTGCATGTTTTGTTGACGTGACAAAGCTCACTCATTGGCTGTGTCGGATGGTGGCGGGTTTAACGACACATTTATATTTACGCGATCTAACCCCAATAAAAAACCCTATATTATGGATAATATTGGTCGCGAATGCTTACTACGTGTTAAACTGATATAAGAGCGTTGTTTTTACACCTCTTGAGACAGTTTAATTTTGCCTGCTTGGTCCCATCGTTCAAAATATTCACAGATACCGAATAACTCTTGCCTATTTTTACGATGACGGCTAACTAGGTGATCCTGCACAACTGGAAAATTCATGAGCCCCCTTCACAGCAATTCTAGTCCAACAAGTTACTCAACACGTCATCTATGTGACACTCAAGTTACTCATATCATTGATACAATATTGTGTGTATGCATGTTGAACTTCTTTCGCAACGTACGTATAGCCAACCGTAAGGTAATCAGAGGTGTGGAATCTTGCTAATTGGCAACTGATAAGGCCCTGGGTCCCTCTTCACACAATGCATTTCCTTTGGAGTATTTGATCAAGTGTGTTTCTGACATAACGTACAAAGGCAACGCTCATTGTATATTCATCACAGCTCTTAAACCTCATACTGTACTGCTCACACCTTCACGTGCTTTGCAATCCACATTGAGGATTTGTATTTTGTGAACAACACAAAATACAAATGTTGTGTTGTTCACAAAATACGCCAGTATTACGCCAGTAAATGCAACGCCACGCCACATTTTTCTGTCGATTGATGAACTTTCATCTGGATAAGGACCATGCCAGTTTAACTACGATGGTAACAAATGTTCCTTTATATATAGTCTTCAGGAAATGTGGTTATTTCATACAACTGATTCTGTAATGCAAGATTGTTTTTTTTTAATCCTTAAAATAAGTGTAAGCCATTTGAGAAGCACAATGTCTGTGTTTAAGAGATTTACATTATTTATCTGAAACAATATCCTGGGTTCCTCTGGTCTAAATAAATATTCAGATTATGCCTGGGAATGGCCATGCAGTAATGAGCTTCGCACTTTTCCCAACATTACAAGTAAGCAATTGTTAATTACTTACAATCGTTATCAATCTGCAACATGATAACAAATGTGATGTTAACAGCTTTAAAAAGTCATCGAGTCTCCCACTTGTTCGCCGTCGTTGTCAACGCGTCCCCTGGAATCTTCTCCAGGTGATCTCCAGAGCTCGGAGGGCAGCAGCACATGTCACGTGGTATTGTTGCAAATTCTCGGAAGCGTTAACATTGTTTTTGAAGCACCCTGTATATGCATGCATGATTGAACTTCTTTCGTCCCGTACGTAGCCAACCTCGCCAAGAGGAGGTGCAGGAGTGCTGCTCGCAATCACATAGGTTGTTGTCATATATATATTTTTTAAGGGAGGTGGTTCTTCCACTGCGCTTTCGATTCCTGCGGTGGTGAAGGACAGATTTCAACATCGGGGGGGAGGGATGCACGTGTTAGAATCACATTGCACACAGGAAGCCATCACACCACCACCACCACCACCACGAGTCGTGAGCCCTAGTGGAAGCCACAAGATTTCAGCACCAACGGGAGGAACGCTCGAGCAAAACGTGGACCCGTTTAGTTTTCTCGTGGTTAGTTCACCGCAAAGATGTGGAGAGGTGACACGTTGTTTCACGTTCGCTTCGTGTAGCTTGGCGCTGTGCACGGCAGGTGCTCTCCAAAATTGTAAAACTTGATGGAAATGTAGGCAAGTCCGTTCGGGGGGAGGGGGGGAGGGGGGGTTAAATCAATAAATCAACGAGCTATGTGATTGTTGAGCATTTGGTGTGAAAAGCGTTTGTGACAATAAATAAGTAATATTTTTTTTTTAAACTTTTTTTTTTAAAACACGCTTTAATGAAATGTACCCCACTAGTAATGTAAGAACTCCACGACTCCAGGAAGTGGCCCCGAAGCTTGCCACAAGGTTTAAACAATAAGTGAATATGCAAAAGAACAAAAATGTTAGGGGTTAATTGGGAGCCACAAGACACCTGGGCCACCGTGTCTGTACATGATGGGGTTTTATTATTTTTTTACCATTGAGAAAGAGTGGAAATGAATGAGGCTTTTGTCCCTACGGCCCCAGTTGATCCAAGGTCAAAAGTTAGTGGCTTAATGTTGCCTTAAAAGACAACTTCCCGGTACCACGCAAGGCCCTACGAGCAGAAAAAAACGGAGTTGGTCTCATGTCTGCTGTAGCCGTGACTCTTAAAACTTATTGTGGGCGTGACCATTCAACATATTAGCAGAGTTGTGTTACTGGGATTTAAAATAAGTAAAAAAAATAAGCCAACGGTCTCAATACTCACTTGGCAAGGTAAGGTAATTTACCCATATTACCGGGTAAAAGGGTAAAGGTAAAGGTGTCGATATGCCAAGGGGTAAGGTAAAGGGTAGGGTAAAGGTAGCTCGGAAGAATTACCCGGTAGGGTAAAGGTAGCGCGAAGTATTAACCCGGTAAATACAGTGCCTTGTTTACCGCTAAAAGCT
Organism: Petromyzon marinus; assembly: GCF_048934315.1. NCBI lineage: Eukaryota > Metazoa > Chordata > Hyperoartia > Petromyzontiformes > Petromyzontidae > Petromyzon > Petromyzon marinus. The sequence goes on from NC_133704.1 coordinate 9,927,415, forward strand.
CCGTGGCGCAGTCCGTGGCCTCTATTTAATAAGTAATATTTTTTTTAACTTTTTTTTAAACACGCTTTTATCAAATGTACCGTACAAGTAATATCAAAACTCCAGGAAGTGACACCGAAGCTTGCCACAACGTAATGGACCGTGGCCAATTATAGCCAACGTCAGTTGAGCGTGGACAATTAGGCCCAAGCCGAAACATAACCTATAAAAAAATAATGTTTAAACTATTTTATTTTTCATGATAGAATATAGTATTGTCATCAGTATGACTTCAGTATACCAAGTTCGCAGTCGAAACCACATTGGGAAGTGGGTTAAAATTGAGTTACAAGATTTGAGGATACAACGACGATGACAACAGAGAGTGAGTTAAATAAAAGCGTGTAATAATAACATAATGACGACGCTGCTGCTGCCTCCCTGCAAGTATTTATTACTGATTCGACAATATTATTCGAGACCGACGCTTTTGTGTGCAAAAAATATTTAATTTGTAGCTTAGTTTATCCTCACCAATCAACACAGCAGCGGTAGCAGATTCGAGACCGACGCTTTTGTGTGCAAAAAATATTTAATTTGTAGCTTAGTTTATCCTCACCAATCAACACAGCAGCGGTAGCAGCAGTAACAACACAAGAACCTGATGAAGGTGAAATAAAAGAGCAACTAAATGATTGCATCGTGCATGATTTTAAAGTATCACGGTTGGATAAAATAGGAACAAAGTGCGTACACACAAAAACGGAAGTTTAAAAGGCACTTTTCTTTCTGTGTTTCACAGATTACATTCCTTTCACAATAACCCAAAGTGTGTACCAAATGCTTTTCCCAAGAATTTGAATGTTATCTATTCAATATTTTTTTTAACAGGAACAGATAATTCCACGTGACTTGATAGCACAACGGATAGGGTACTGTACAGGGTGGTCCAGATGTCTTGTGACCCCTCCATTTAACTCTCTACAACTTAATATATTTTTTTTATTAAGCTTTAAACTATGAGTGAATATGCAAAAGCACAAACATGTTAGGGATTAATTGGGCGCCACAAGACACCTGGGCCACCGTGTCTGTACATGATGGGGTTTTATATTTTTTTACCATTGAGAAAGAGTGGGAATGAATTAGGCTTTTGTCCCTACGGCCCCAGTTGATCCAAGGTCAAAAGTTGGTGGTTTAATGTTGCCTTAAAAGACAACTTCCCGGTACCACGCAAGGCCCTACGAGCAGAAAAAAACAGAGTTGGTCTCATGTCTGCTGTAGCCGTGACTCTTAAACTTCTTGTGGGCGTGACCATTCAACATCTTAGCAGAGTTGTGTTACTGGGATTTAAAATAAGTTTAAAAAAATAAGCCAAAGTGTCTCAATACTCACTCGAGTATTTGTCGGTGCCCAACTCCACCGATGAACTTAAATCGGTGGTGGAAATTTCATATTTATATGGCAGAAGCTAAATCTGATGGACAACCAGTGTTGACTTGCCATAAAGGGATACTTCCACACTGGGATAGAGGAAAAAGCTTCTCTCACTTTCTGAATGCTGTCTGTGCACTTTGGCTGCCACCCCCCACCCCGACACAGCGAAGATGTTAAATGTCACCGGGCGTCGTTTCATATCTACTGACGCAGAGCACGCCGCGGGCACTGGGGTTTCTCGCATTATTTTGGGTTAAATCGCGTAAATATATAAATGTCGTAATTACAACTGATGAAGCTACTGGCGAAACGTCGTACTCGGATTGTAAATGTTGTGGCTTGGCTCTCCAACGCACCGGTGTGCTGTACTAGCGACGAATTGGCCACGTTCTGTTTACGTGACAACCCCTTACTAGTTGGCTGTGTCGGGTGGTGGTGGGTTTTAACGACACGTTTATATATTTACGCGATCTAACCTAAAAAAAAAACTCTCTTATGGATGATATTGGTCGCGAAAGCCTCCTGCGTGTTAAACTGGTATACGCTGCATAACCTCCTGGGCCCTCTTACCTCGGTCTCGAAATGAGCCGGTCGGTCCAAAGTCTCCTGGGCCTCAGGGCATGGGACAGCTTCCAAACGGGGATCAAGGGCCTTGTCCGGACAGGGACGGCGTGATGAGTCTACGCAGAGCCACGCCAGTCTAGGGATATACGTCTCTCCCGGTTTTGTCCGCTCTCAGGGAAATAACGCTTCAAAAATGCCGCAGATGTCCCCAGTTTATTCGCTCCGTCCAATTTACTCGAGGATAAAACTACATTCCCATATCAATGGGACCCTTTTTGCCGGCATCGGAAAGGATGAAAGAGGGATAGGACCGGAAGCAAGGGAGGGATTGCTTCACAATTCTGGCAAATCGCCCGATGATGCTGGATGTAATTACCAACGAAACGTTGTAATACTCAAATTGTAAATGTTGTGGATTTACTCTGCAACACGCCGGTAGGCTGAAGTAGTAACTAATTGGCGTTTTGTTTACGTGACAAATCCTTCACTAACTGGCTGTGTCGGGTGGTGGAGGGTTACGACACATTAATACTTTTGCGATCTAACCCAAAAACCCTTATTATGAAGGATAGGGGTTTTCCCTTCCCGGCAATAATACCAGTGTGAAGATACTCTTTGGTCATTTCGATAAAGTCACGTAGGTAGAAATAAAATCAAATAAATCACGACGTTTCGAACGCAACACAAGCCTCCGCCCGCCTCAAGACGGATGCTTGTGCTGCGTTCGAAACGTCGTGATTTATTTTATATTTACCTACCACGTGACTTTACCAAAAAACCAAAGAGTATGGATTCCTGCAGTCACGAAAGCTTCAAATCAAGATTGAGTGTGAAGACGTTCAAGCACCCAGTAGGCAGACTTTATGCCTCGCTGTATATGCCTATCTTTGGTGTTTTAACATCTAAACAAACCAATACTCAAAGACTCTTCTTTCTTATACGCTTTCATTTAACTCACTCCGTCTGTTGTCGTATTCTCAAAAAAAATCAATTTTAACCCACTTCCCAATGTGGTATCGACTGCAAACTTGGTATACTTATGTCATACTGATGACAATACTAAAAATAAAAAAACATTTCTAAACATTATTTTTTTATACGTTTGGGTCTAATTGTCCACGGTCCCCTTACGTCGTGGCAAGCTTCGGGGCAACTTCCTGGAGTCGTGGAGTTCTTCCATTACTAGTACATTCCATTCAAGCGTGTTTTTAAAAAAAAAGTTTAAAAAAAAAAATATTACTTATCTGTCATCGTTTCACCCTCAACCGATGGCACCAGTTTTGCCGGGCGGCGACTTGGCAACTGGCTTCCGTCGTCGGCCTGGTAGGTTTATGAATTTGAGGACAAGGAGAAACGCAGCGACCCAAATTGTGGGTTTCATTTCACCGCATCAACTTTTCCACGAAAACGCTCAGGGATCCTGACCCAGGGCCTTGCAAAGTTTGGCTCTCGACACTTGTCAAGGGGGCATCATTTGACACCTCGAGGTGCCCCTTCGAACACAGACAATGTTTTACATCGCCAGGGCAACGGGGTTCACGGGATGGGACGAACGAGTTCGCTACAGTTAATATTTACAGCGAGATAAAAGTCAAGCAAAGGAAGAACACGCGCGGTGCTTACTTCTTTGGGTGTTTTTCAACATGAGAAGGGGGGGGAGCGGTGTTTTTTGTTTGCGTGTTCACCACGAGTATCTGCGGTTAATTCAGATATGATTCCTTGCAACAACAAAAAAGGTTTCAATTTGGTGCTTTACGATCTTAACACCTGTTTTATTGCCAGAAAGGGTAAATAAAACTTATTCTTATATATATGGGAGGGGTGTATTTACCTAAAACGAGAATTATTAACCAGGGCTGCACAACAAAACATTCGTTCGTTTTCTGCACTGGCGGAGCCAGTGGGGGGTGGGGTGGCACGTGCCCCACCCCCCAATGATCCGATCGAAATTCCTAATTTCGATCGGATCATTGGGGTGTATTAGTAATAAATCGGCATTTTACGACTCCCACTGTCACCGTGTAGCATATTATTACGTGCCAGGGACTCTATGAGATGATAGCACAATAGTCTGAGTCCATTATTGGCAATAAGTAACGGCAAAGCGGTTTTAAGTGACTCAGAATTGTGCGCAGTTGCGTATACAGAGTCCACGACTTCCCTGAAGGCATCAACACCTTCAGCGAGCGCGATGCCGATCACACAACGCGGTTCCAATTCGACCCTCGATCGATGGCTGGAAGAGACAACTCCTTACTCACTAACAACTCCTTACTTACTAACAACTCCTTACTCACTAACAACTAACAACTCCTTGCTTACTAACAACTCCTTACTCACTAACAACTCCTTACTCACTAACAACTCCTTACTCACTAACAACTCCTTACTCACTAACAACTCCTTACTTACAACTCCTTACTCACTAACAACTCCTTACTTACTAACAACTCCTTACTCGCTAACAACTCCTTACTCACTAACAACTCCTTACTCACTAACAACTCCTTACTAACAATCCCTTACTCACTAACAACTCCTTACTTACTAACAACTCCTTACTAACTCCTCTCTTCCTAACAACTCCTTACTAACTAACAACTCATTACTTACTAACAACTCTCTTACTAACTCCTTATTTACTAACAACTCCTTACTTACTAGCAACTCCTTACTAACAAGTCCTTACTTACCACCTCCTTACTTACTCACAACTCCTTACTCACTAACAACTCCTTACTAACAACTCCTTGCCTACTAACCCCTTACTAACAACTCCTTACTTACTAACAACTCCTTACTAACAACTCCTTACTTTCTAACAACTCCTTGCTTACTATCTCCTTACTAACAACTCCTTACTTACTAACAACTCCTTACTTACTAACAACTCCTTACTAACAACTCCTTACTAACCACTCCTTACTTACTAACAACTCCTTACTTACTAACAACTCCTTACTAACAACTTCTTACTAACAACTCCTTACTTACTAACAACTCTCTTACTAACAACTCCTTACTAACAACTCCTTACTAACAACTCCTTACTTACTAATAACTCCTTACTAACAACTCCTTACTTACTAACAACTCGTCTATCATTTTTCATTGCTGGAGGGGTTGCCCCCCCCCCACCCCTACCTGAAATCCTGGCTCTGCCATTGGTTGTTTGGCTATCCACAACCTCATGCTACGGTCTAGTGATGAAAGGTCACGTGCTGTTCATTGTTGGCTGTCATTATACAGACCGCTGTACTCAAATGTGTAAGTATAAATTCATATATTATCATATAAACTAAAAAAACGCATTATTTGGGGGGAAATAATGTCATCGCGTTTGCAGATGAAGCAGTGAACGTAACTGTGGAATCCACAGTGTTAAGCAGTGGGGCGTCAATATTTCAGAACAATTTGGATCCAATTGGAGTCAAACAACAAAAAAACCATCAGTGGTCTTCTGTGCGCGGAACACGTGCAGAAAATCTCACCTCGTTACAGTTCAGCAAGTGATTTAAACCATTCAAAACGTTTCGGCTGAAGTGAGCCTCATCATTTTGTTACCGGCTGTCGCCTGATGAAGCTAGTTGTAATTAAGAGCGAAGCGTCGTACTCGGATTGTAAATGTTGTGGCTTGGCTGTCCAGCACACCGGTGTGATGTACTCGTCACGAATTGGCATGTTCTGTTTACGTGACAACCCTTACTAATTGGCTGTGTCATGTGGTGGCGGGTTTAATGACACATTTATATATTAAGCGAGCTAACCCCCCCCCCCCAAAAAAAAAACCCACCTGTGTTATGGGTATATGTGTGTTTACAAAAGGCCAAACAGAATTCACCAGCCCATTTGACAGCTGCCTGTTCCCACCGCATGCTTGAGGATTATACTCTTTGGTTCTATTCGGTAAAGTCACGTAAGTCAAAAATAAAATAACAAAAATCACGACGTTTCGGCCACAACACAAGTGGCCTTCATCAGGCGAAGGGACCGTGCTGTCATGAGGACAGCGTTGGAGTGAAAACAGCCAAGCCCAGGTCGCGTCCTTTAAGCTGTGTGGGAGGAAGCAAAACGCTTGACAAAGGAATTAGCATAAAAATTAGCACGATGTACGTAGGAGGTGCATGGGCCAAGATGGACCAGGAGCGGGTGGGGACCTTGACGGACCAGCAGCGGGGGGGAGTAGAGTGAGTGAGTGATTTTTGTTATTTTATTTTTTACCTACGTGACTTTACCGAATAGAACCAAAGAGTATGGATCCTTGCAGTCACGGAAGCTTCAAATCTAGAATTGCTTTGAGGATTGTCACGTGTGCTCTTACTTATTTAATAAAAGACTAAAAGTGTCTGTGACGTATGTTTGATTACCGAGTCTTCGAGCGAGCTTGCCCGGCATTACAATCATCTGGATTCATACAGCGACAGTGAACAATGGATCTCGAGAGTGCCACGGGCAATCGTTTGGGCAATGAGTGAGACAACTTTTCTCCCAGGCAACCGTGGAGAGTACAGCCTTAGATGTTTCTCGATGTGTCGCTCTAACAGCAACAACAACAACCAATTACACATATTAAAGGACGCACAGTACACTAATAATACATCGCAAATGTACAATTGAGAAATATATGCAATGACCACAATTTAGATCATAAAGAGTTGGGTTGTTGTTGTTTAAAGTGCTGGTGTTTGTTGTGGTGTAGTTATGGCGACAGTTCGGAGAACAGTGGGGAGTGGTTAAGGAGGGGTAGGGGTGATGATGAGGGGTGATGATGAGGGGTGATGATGAGGTTTAGGGTGATGATGAGGTTTAGGGTGATGATGAGGGGTAGGGTGATGATGAGGGGTAGGGGTGATGATGAGGGGTAGGGTGATGATGAGGGGTAGGGTGATGATGAGGGGTAGGGTGATGAGGGGTAGGGTGATGATGAGGCGTAGGGATGATGAGGGGTAGGGTGATGATGAGGGGTAGGGTGATGATGAGGGGTAGGGTGATGACGAGGTTTAGGGTGATGATGAGGGGTAGGGTGATGATGAGGGGTAGGGTGATGATGAGGGGTAGGGTGATGATGAGAGGTAGGGGTGATGATGAGAGGTAGGGTGATGATGAGAGGTAGGGGTGATGATGAGGGGTAGGGTGATGATGAGAGGTAGGGGTGATGATGAGGGGTGGGTGATGATGAGAGGTAGGGGTGATGATGAGGGGTGGGTGATGATGAGAGGTAGGGTGATATGAGTCTTTCTTTTACATGCACTAACACACCATAGCCACCAATACCAAAACACCACTCCCTTTCCCCCCAACCATATTTACTTTTATAATAGAAAGGGGAAAACATTAATTTGGAACGGTGGCAGCAGTCAATCATTAATGTGCGGTATTGCTTGTTCACCTCCCTTGTAGGTTAGTTCACTACGATCCAATATCACAAAGAGCCATGTGTGTGTATGTGGCGTGTGTGTGTGTGTGCAAAGAGCGCATGTTAAAAAAAAATCGCCCTTTCAAGTGCATTATTCGGAGCGGGCGATTCAATGGGGTTTGACATATCAAAGTCAAAATATCAAAGCTGGTAACGCCGTGGGGCCATCCTGAAGGAGCTGTTGGCAGGGCCAGGATTACAGGGTGTCGCGTGACGTCACAATGGAGCAGCGGCTGCCGATATATTTCACGAGGGACCCACGTGGTTATCGACTCAGCTTCGGCCGTCTGAGAAAGTTTGCATTTAACATGTTTCGGTACAAGCAAAAAAAATTATTCAAACAGGCACACATCATAATACACGGTTCTGTGCGAATCAGCTGCTGGCTATTGGGGCCGACTCAAGCTGTGTTGTCATGGGAGTTTTTTTATTCTTTAAATGCTTCGCAAACGCACACAAACTGGTTCTGGAAAAAGCCCACATCTCTGCATCACGTTTTTTTTAAGCCGTGACCGGGAATCAATTTACAGGTCATCAGATTCAAAGCGCAGCAGTCCGCTAACCACAGTGCCATCGTTCCACCCCATTATACTCACGCAGATCCATGACATAAAATACTCGGATATTTCATTACAAAGAGTTGCATGGGCCGTGACTAAAACACAAGGATCTCATCTGATATACTTACAGCCCTTTTAACACACTGTATCATCAATAATAAATATATTTTTGGGGGTTATATCGCGTAAATCTAAATGTATCGTTAAACCCGCCACCACCCGACACAACAAATCAGTAAGGTCTGTCACTTAAACAGACCGTGCCACTTCGTTACTAGTTCAGCACACTGACGTGTTGGAGAGCAAATCCACAACATTTACAATCTGAGTACGACGTTTCGCCAGTATTTATAACCAGCTTCATCAGGTGACAGCCAGGTTTGTGGAAAATTCCTCCTGTTTCGTTACTTAAATAGAGGGGTAGATGTGATCACGTCACTTGTGAGCCCTTCACGTGCGAAGGGGGGGATGAATGAATGTAAATTACAATGGGTATGCATTGCCGGTCGGGTTATTCATATGGTAATCAACCTACATTATAATGCATAAATATTGTTCTTGTAACTCCTGTACGTTTGCGTGCAATAAAATAGCAGTACCCTGTTATTGTCTGCGTACAGGCAATCCCTATTGAAGTATGTTGACCTGTATAAGCATGCGTTTAAACAATGTATTATTTGACGATTCATTCACTCACGTCGTAAGTGACTATGAACCCGGCTCACTGGAAGTTAGACATATTAACAGGACATTGCAAAAATGTTTGCAGCACTTCAAAATAACTGCAGCGATATGGAGGGAGTATGCTGCAGGCCACGTTATCCGCAGCACACAACAATAATCCTGAGTTATATTCTTTACAACGCTCGTTATTATTTTGTTTTATTTATTGTACGGTGTTGCGTCAAACTGGGCCCATATCTCGAGAGGGTCCTTGCCTTGATACATCTCGCAGTTCACCAGCATTGGTTCGAGTGAGCTTAAGTGCTGATGAGACACTGAATGTCCAAGCCGGCATCCAGTTCGCTTGTGTATGAACCAGTGCTGCTGAAATTGTGCACTTCCAGAAGGTATTTTTGATCGATGGGATGTGTAAAACATACTTTTTTTCTATATTTGAATGTGGATGTACAGATATGTGAAGGTGTATTGTCTGCTTATTTATATTGTTACTTCAATTTTCCACAACCAACATTTTTTTTATCTCAATATAATGGCAAGCGTGCATCTCTCCATGCTTCTTTGCACTTTTAACATTTTTGTCACTATATTTCTGATTCATAGCATGTAACAAATAATTATATCCAAAAACTCCTGTCGGTACATTGTCTTCCTTTTCATTAACAAGTTTATGTCTTGTTAAGAACTATATTCACATGTGTGTGTGTTTCTTTTTGAATACATATCTTGAAAAATGATTTATACCTGGCTAAAAAAAAATATTATCGCGACATTAAACGCAGCCAATGACCAAATACCTCTAAAAGTGTGCCCGATCTCAGAAGCTGAATAAGTTTGAGCCTTGGTCGCGCTTGGATGGACAACCATCGCACAAGTGTACTCATGAGGCATCGGGGCTACACGGGATTAGGAGAGGGCAGTTGCACTGTTGTACTGTACTTCTGCGCTTCCGCATCTTTGCTCCCCTCCATCAACCCGCACCGACACGTGTTGAGGAGCGCTGAACATTCAAAACAATCCCCATGATCCACGTGCACTCGGTGCATGAACATGTAAACATTGAGCAGCTTTGCATGTGCACACATACAGTACCGTACAACCCTTGCGTGCAGCGAGGGCGGTGTCTCCTCTGCCCTTAATCCCGTGTCAGAACATTTCGACAAAAAACATTCTAACTCCTATTTAAAAAAAAAGGCTGCAGCGTAATCCCATAATTGCACGGTGTGAGTGCCGAGGCAAATACATCATAGAGGTCGCGCGTCTGTGCGTGTCAAGGTGGAGAACAACTCATGTTTGGGATGAACAAGTGTCAAAACTGCTCCACCTGTGGAACAAGAATGGTGGGTGTCTGAGCCCTGGGCTCACGCCATGCTTGGCAAACTCACGTTGTCAAGTCGCTCACTCGTGAATGACAACTTCGTTATTGTGATAACCGTTAAAGATTACGGTAATTGGCGATGCAAGTTTTACTGGTGTGCAGATCAAGACTCACAATAATGGCACTCCATTGCAAGCTCTGAGAAAATGGTGAACATTCAACATTTCTATTTCAGAGGCCAGTCGAATACAATACATGTAGAGGAATTCGCGCATTTCACAAGCACTGTACAAGCATATTAATGGAAATTGCACAAATGGACAACCAAATCAAGTATATTATGCGAAAAGACCGGTCTCTGAAATGTAAAACATGCCGAATGTTTACCATTGCTTAAGGGCCAATGGAAATGTGTCTACCTTTCAGAAACTTTACACTACTGTCATGTTCTTTGGTTCTATTCGGTAAAGTCACGTAGGTAAAAAATACAATAACAAAAATCACGACGTTTCGGGCACAACACAAGTGGCCTTCATCATGTTCTCGTATTTTTGTTTTTGCAGCTTTCTAGCCCGCCCCTCCAGGACATCTGTGCAAAAAGAGCTATATAGCTCATCGGATTCCTCCAGTATAATAAAGATTCTGATTCTGAGTGGGATTATTGTCAGCCTTGATCTATACAGCCCCTGGGGGAGCGAGATGCCCTTTCCGGGGGTGCGAGACATGGCCACATTTTTTTTCGAAGGTGTAAAATCATAAAAAATAAAAATCAAGCACGGCCACGTAAGTTACAACTTCCTTTGTTTCACCAAACTCTGTGCGTTTAATTAGCACTCGAAGAAAATATGTGTTAACGACTGAGAGAACCAAATGGGTGGCAAGGCTGCGGTAAAAGGTTATAAGAACCAAGGCCGTAGCCATGGAGTCAACATTGGGGGGGGGGCAAATCTTCCAGGGGGTCTGGGGGTCCCCCCCCAGAAAAAAATTTTGAAAACCAATTTCCTGCCTAAAGTATTTAAAAAAATCACTAACACATGGGATGGACGTTTTTGTTTGTTACAATAATGTCTAATGGTGTATTGTATTTACATTGCTCTGTTTTTACTGTTTTTTACCTTTTCTTGTTTCATTGTATGCAATGGCAGAGATTAGGGATTAATAAAGTACTACCATAACCACAATCATATAAACATAGATCTATTTTATATATTTGATAGTGATATATTGGGGGGGGGGGGGGGGACATTTTGAGTATATTTGAATATTGGGGGGGGGGATGTGTCCCCGACTTACGATGGTCCGACTTACGATATTTAGAGCTGACAAAATTGTAAAATATTTTTAATTTCGCGCGGCAGGCAAACGCAGCAGCGTACGAGGTACGATACTGTAACTTTATCATCGCCATCCTCCTCTTCCAACAACTAAGTTAATGTAGCCATCAGCAACCTAACATCGTTCAAGTATGCAGACGACGGACAGAATCTTGGTGAGTACAGTAGAATATGATACGTTACGATACGTTAAATGCGTGTATGATACATAGCTTTAGCGATTTCATTTTAGGGTTACCACGATACGATACATACGTTCAATGCATGTTAAAATATTTTTATAGCAGATAGGATTGTTTCCTGAAACAACTTTACATGAAATTGCAGTTCATATAGGTAGGCTAAGAATTTACCTTGTTTTTTTACTTTACATTTTATTGCGCAATACAGTATTGTAATTAATAAATACATACAGTATATAGTTTATGCAGTACGGTACTGTAAATTGCTCTGTTTTGCTAAATTATCACCATTCTTTAAGACTCGACTTACGATGGGGTCGTCGTAACGTATTAGTTCCATAGTTCATTTATTTGGTATAGCCCTGTGAGCCATTCGGCTCTTGAATCGGGTGCAACCGCAACAAACAAAAAACATGAACAAGAAAACATCTTAAAGTGACTATGTGTGACTGTGCAAACAAAAAATCCAGGGGAAAAAAAACATAAAAATATTCCTGAAATAGCACCGTACACCAACGCTGTGTGCAAAAATCCCAGTGGGATGCAAGTCAAACAACAACAACCACCAGACAACTAAGATTAAGGCCATCAGTCTACCGGTATCAAAAACCAGCGGCCCAACGGGGACCCGACGGGGAAATCTCTCGCAACAAGCTGAGCGGTTAAATTTCGATTTAACGTCGTGAGAATTTCATTGTGTTATCTTATTATTTTATTCTCATTCTACGTGACTTTACCGAAAGAACCAAAGAGTAAGCAGATTGGTGTCAATCGCCCGTACACTGCCCCCTGGTGCGGCGAGCCGGGCACCGCACGTGGTTGCCACGTGCGAGCAACTCGCCACGTGCGGCGGCGATGACGTCGCTCGCGCATTGCTCGCCGGTGACGCCACTTCCGGATCAAGATGTCTGCGCCCAGCTGTGCACGTGCCGCTTGACTCGGTCCGCGAATCATTTTTTTTCCCCTCTCTCACAACGAGCCCGAGTAATAATTGCGCACAATTAAGTCCACGTACACAACACACATATACTGCACAATACGCACGCAGATACAAAGAGCGCCGGTGTATCCATAAGTAATTATACGCCCACACACGAGGCACAAGTCGCATCACAGCACTGTACACGCGCACGCGAAGTTGCGCGTGAACAGACCGCGAGCGATGAACAGAGAGCGGCGCCAGCGTGGAGGGCGGCGTGGCGGACGGGGTGGCGGTCCCCGGCGGCCGCTGAGGCGCGACGCGGACAGCGAGGACGAGGCCGCGGAGTCGAACTCCTACGACACGCAGCTGGTACCGGCCGAGAGCGTACCCGGCAAGGTAAGGGCCACCCCCCCCTCAGGCCTCCCCTGGGCCTCGCCTCGCCGCGCTCCCCCTGGGCCTAGGGCCTCGCCGCACTTCCTCCGTGGGCCTCGTCGCGCTCCCCCTGGGCCTTGTCGCGCTCTGTGCTCCCCCCTGGGCCTCGCCTGGTCCTCGCCGCGCTCGTAAACTGGCGGCCGGGTGTAGGCGAGCTGGGAGTAGCAAAACGTGGCCCCACGAGTAACGGACGATTTCTTTGGTCACTTGTTGGTGTCGGGGTGATATTTCAGAGGGTCGCCCAACTTGCGAGTCTTCGTGCTTGAAACGGTCTCAGACGGTATATACTCTACCGGTATCAAGAGCCCTTGTGTTTGTGTCCATCTCATGAGATCAGGGACCATCACGCTTGATTCCATCAGGCTGTGCTGATCTTCGCGCTCGCCGTGCCTCTCCGTGTTGTGCTGCTTTCAGCTTGTAGCGTTCGAAAGTTCGTGCATTGCTTGTGTTCATTTCAGGCGCCTCGTGAGCTCTGTTATACGGTCGCAGAGGACCCATCAGCTTGGGTTCTGCCGTCAGACTCCACGCACGTGCTGCACGCCCCAGAGTGGCCATCGGCTTCATGCAGCTCTTTCAGCGCACCATATGTAGCAGCCAATTTGCACTTGCGCTCGTTCTGCGATGAAACGGTAGAATACACTCTTTAAATATAAATATTGTTTTTGGTAAACCAGGCGAATACTCAAGTACCAAGATCGTCTTGCTCGGCTCCTATGTTCTAATTAATAATTACGAATCAACTCCCCCCCCACTCACCGCTCGCGTTCTGTACGGGGCTGTTGTTGTTCCATGAAAAACAGATCAAAAACAGATCAACTGACAGGTTCCCTCTGATGCATTACGCTTCTGAATGCTCACTCTAAATCACAATTTGTCAATGAGCAATGTTGTCTGATACAAAAAAAAACCCAAAACGCACAGGCTTAACTTGCTGCTTAATGCGTTTTGCATTTCTGTTCTTTAGGGGAGCGTAAAGCATTTGAGTTTCCCCAGCGAAGATGCCTCTGATACGGAGCTCAACACGCGCGAGCTTGTCAAGCAGCAGAACTGCAAGAAGAAGAAGTCTGGAGGCTTCCAGTCCATGGGTGAGTGAATAACAAATAGCCACCGTTTAGGAGGTTTCCGAGACCAATTTCATCCACAATACAGGTTTTTTTTGGGTTAGATCGCGTAAATATATTCATGTTGTCGTTAAACCCGCCACCACCCCGACACAGCCAATTAGCAAGGTTTGTCACATAAACAGAACGTGGCCAATTCGTTACTAGTACAGCAACACCGCTGTGTTGCAGATCCAAGCCACAACATTTACAATCCGAGTACGACATTTCGCCAGTAATTGCAACTCGCTTCATCAGGCGACAGACAGATTTGTGGAGAAGTATATATTTATGGTTATTTTAATGTATTTTAAATGCCATAACTACCGTGACATTTTGAGAACGGTTTACTTTTGCTGTATGTCAGAGTTGGTTCGTTGAGTTTCTTGCAATTCTATTAAACAGTGATATAAGTGTGATAGCGGTGTGCACCTCCAATTAGCACGGTTGGCTACGTACGGTTCGAGAGGAGCAGGAGATTGCAGATCCTCAGTGTATTTTCAAATCTTAACTGTGCAAAGCTATGCATGCATTCTATACAACTGTACCAGTTTCCCCCAATGTAATAAACACTCGTTGATGGAATTTGGGATGAATGGTGTTGATGAATGGTTCGTCATTATTTTGTTTGTGTTCTAAACCAATTGGAGAATTTTACTAAATTATTTTCCCCTTTTGCAGGACTCAGCTACCCAGTGTTCAAAGGGGTCATGGGAAAAGGCTACAAAGTCCCTACACCGATCCAAAGAAAAGTGAGTCGCACCTCCAGGTTGAAGTTGGAATGTCTGTGCAGTTAATTCCATATCAGAATATTTATGCTGGAGGAATCTAATGAGCTATAAAGCACTCTTTCACAGACGTTCAGTCTAATGATTGTTTACAGTCAGGTCCCCTTTATGATTATGTAAATATTTTAACAGCCTTTCATATAGGACTTAATAATTGATTTATATTTTATTGCACTGAGGTGTCCCATACAAAACACCACTTGTTGACCATTAATTGGCTTTTGTATTCTGTAGCAAATACACAATGCGTGTTCTGTATTACATCTGAAGCACCACAAATAACACGATTCCTGTATCTCATCGGGGTTTCATCCCGCTTAAGAATGTTATCGTAACCCAAAAAAAAATAACTCATCTTCTACATCAGTAACACTGTCTTGTGACAGGGATATAATTATGCAGAATTGCAGCACGAGAGGGAAAGGTCCTTTGTAGCTATAGAAAGAGAGAAACATTGTCTGACGTACCATTGGATGGTCACATTGGTGATATTTTACAACCTTATTCTGCTCTGAAAAGGTCTATTGAAATGTTAGCCTATTATATATTTTTCAGTTACAAGTGCAATTTTAACAAAGAACAGTGTTCCTTAGATTGTTTTTATCGAGTACACCACTGACTAATCCCATATTTTATGATTTGGCCTGACAGGAAAATTGGTGCTTAAAAAGCTCGAGGTGTCCCCCCGGTCTCTCAATCATGTGTGTGCATGCGGCCTTAAAGTGCATAGCGCCTGGCACAAGCGCCATGGTGACGTCGTCGCCACTTCGTGGAGAATGGCGATTATTGTTTCATAAGCATAAACAGCGGTGGTGCTATTTCTCCCCGCGCAGTGTATCCCCGTGATCTTGGAGGGCCGCGATGTGGTGGCTGTGGCGGTTGTTGTTGTTGTTGCGGGAAGCGTAAACAGCTGTGGGTGCCGTTCCTCCCCGCGCAGTGTATCCCCGTGATCTTGGAGGGCCGCGATGTGGTGGCCATGGCGCGCACGGGCAGCGGAAAGACGGCCGCGTTCCTCGTGCCCATGTTCGAGCGCCTGCACGCGCGCAGCGCCCAGGCGGGCGCTCGCGCCCTCGTGCTCTCGCCCACGCGCGAGCTCGCCCTGCAGACGAGCAAGTTCACCAAGGAGGTGCGCGTCACACCGGGGGCCGCGCGGCGGTCGCTTTGTTTCCTTTGCGCTAATGCACGCTCTGGCAACTCTGCGAATGCGCCACGAGAGCGCCGTTGCCTCACGTGCTCAGTCTTTACGATAATTTTAAAAAACAGTTGTGGCAGGATCACATGAAATGGTACCCGTAAGCATGCAGCGCTTTTTATCTTTAAGGCGGTACGTAGTTACAGTCAATCCGCAGTCACATGCCTGGAACGTCTGGCTTATTTAGGACGGGGTAATTGAGCACTTGACCAGCATGGTAACATCAACGCCAGCGACCCACGAGGTGCAAGGAGGCCCTCGTGCTGCAGTGGATTATTATTATTACGTAAAAAATGTCGTATATGACCTACATTACACTCTGCTTTTTTGTAGTCACTTGTATACAGTGGACTCTTGATTATTCGCGTGCGGTTTTTTCCGATTTGCGAATTAACCGCACACCTGATATTTTGACATAAATTAATAACTCATGGATTTTTCCCTTGAGCCCAAATTCATAATCTAAAAAAATTTACGCGTTGTTATTATTGGAAATTTTATTACAAGTCATGTGCTTAAACCGAACAAATATGTGTGCTCGGGATATTCAACTACAGTCCAGTAGTTGCATATCTTTATAACAGTGGCCAGAGTTTGATTGATGGTGATTGGCGTGGCTCTGCTGCTGTCCACTTAGTGGGCTGAGTCTTCTGCAGGGGAGCAGGAAAGTGTTGTCACTGAGCATGCGCATCGACTGGTCGATTCTTTCCTAAAAATTCTGGTTTTGTTCATTAGCCAAACTCACTTTTCATAACTTCAACATAATTTATCCCTATATTCGTGGTTTTTGGCATAGGGGTCCACGAAACATGGATATTTTTGAATTATCCACGATAATGGAGAGTCTACTGTGGTTTAGTTCAACGTTCCCATAAATAATATTTCTGTTTGTGGAGCCGACGATCGCCGTGAATGCCGTCCGCGTGTCCCACGCCCTCGCGCTCCTCGCCACCTCGAAAAGCCTAAGTTGAACCGGGGAAGGGTGTGGTGGCATTTCTGCTTCGCTTTTGCGTTTCCACAGCTGGGGAAGCACACCGGGCTGAAGACCGCCCTCATCCTCGGAGGAGACAGGTCAGCGTATGGCACGGGCACGCATGCCCAACACTCGTAGCACCCACCGGCAAAAATGCCTCCTGTAGCGGGATTTACTGCCATGGTCCTCACCCGTCCTGTTAGTCCATGGGCCAGAGCAGAAATTGGTACCAACTCGGGTATCCTTAGTTTTACCGATGTATTTTTTTATTTCAAGTGGTTATCACTTAATTCACTGTTATTAGCTACGTAAGGATTGTGCAACAACTAAAGTTAAGCCACCTCAGGTGGTGCTGACAAGTGAAATATCTGGTGTTGGTTCATGGACTATGTGGAAAAAAACAGGCTCTTGTCTCATGAATGTGGAATTTCCTCCACTGCCATGAAAGGAGATGATTCCATGCTTATTGGAAAAGGGGAGTCACTTTCACATTTTCATTAAGTTTTACTTTGCCTTGATGTCATTGATTACAAATTTACGTCAGTTATTTCCCGTAATAAATAGCCAACCTGCCTTGCTGTGACGGATGTGTTTTCAACTCGGCGTGTTTGGCCCGAGATTATATCACTTTTATTGTTGTTTAATGACAATGCTCCAAATTAAATGATGGCAGTGCCACGCAGTGACCTCCTGCGAGTGTTTTTTGTTGCTCTGACTTTTTTTTTATTTCAGCGGTCTTGATTACTTAAGTTGCAAATTTATATCAGCACACGTTTTATTTATTTCAATGACGTACGTGTGTCCTTTCAGGATGGAAGACCAGTTTGCTGCCCTGCATGAGAACCCCGACATGTGAGCCAAGCTTTACGTGACGCGTTGTTGGCAATTTGTCGGTCCCGTACGCATTTTTGTTCAAAATAATTTAATCCGAGCTGCTCCAAAGCCTTCGGAGTCACCTGGTTGCCTGTTGTCGAGAGTTTATCAAAGCAGTAAATAGGTAAAGCCGTGATTTATTTTCTAAGTTGTAGAATGGTACTGGCAGTCACAGGGGGACTAATTGCACACAATGCCAATCTGACGTAACTCATTTACACGATTTAACGCATGTATCGTTTACAGTACTTACCCGCTCTCCTGATGACATTAATGGAATACTTAGATTAATACGGGGGGCTACGTACGGTGCAAAAGAAGTTCACCATACATACCAATCAGTAAATCATTGGTGACAAATTGCTCTGTAACAATGCTGAACCCAAGACGATACATCTTGCCATAATGTATGGCTGTGGATGAACAAATGTGAAAGTTTAGATTGGGCTATGAATACATTTTGTGGAGGACTGGAGAGAGAGCTACTAAGGTACTAACATAAGTAAAATCCAGTTATCGTTTGAAATTGAAGAAAGTTCCCTTCCTCCCTTGTCTCCTCGCCGCACCTGGGCAGCATCATCGGGACGCCCGGCCGTCTCATGCACGTGGTGGTGGAGATGAACCTGAAGCTGCAGGCGATGGAGTACGTCGTGTTCGACGAGGCCGACAGGTGAGAGACGCGCAGCTTTGATTGCCACGGAGGGGCGGGGCGGGGCTGCCAGGGGCGCGTTACCGGACGCCCGCCGGGATCCAAGTGACCTCGCCAGGCCAGGCGGACGGCGATTTCAAACCCGGTCCCGCTCGGCAATTAACCCTTTCCCATTCCGATGGCGTGCGTACGTGTAAAATTCACGGGACCACGGGGGGGGGAGAGAGAGAGATGCAAACTCCAAACACACAGCAGGCGTCGGGGTCTGGATTGGAAATCGCGACCTCCCGCAAAACCAGGCGAGGTCGTCAACATCTCCCGGCCACCGTGGCGGGATAACGTGCGAGACGCCCGCGGGCGTGCCCCTGACCACCCTCGCGTGCGTGCCACGCCCGCCCGCCCGCAGGCTGTTCGAGATGGGCTTCGCCGAGCAGCTGACGGAGATCATCCGCCGGCTCCCCGACTCGCGCCAGACCCTGCTCTTCTCCGCCACGCTGCCCAAGCAGCTCGTGGAGTTCGCCCGTGCAGGTGAGCGCGCGCGGTTGCAAGGTTAAGGGGGGCGGGGGGGGGGTCGCCACGTAACTCCCGTTTCAACCAAATTCGTAGTCGTCCACCATCGTTATTTTTTACGCTCCGCTTTCGTCTCCGTTGGATGCCAGTCGTGCTTTCCCCTTTTAGTTCCACGATTTGTTCGCTTGAGATATTTTACGACGAGCTGTCGCTGCGACGACTGGTCTAACCGCTGCTGTTGTCCCCCCGGCTCCAGGCTTGAGTGACCCAGTGCTGATTCGTCTGGACGTCGACTCCAAGCTGAGTGACCAGCTCAAGGTGGGTCAGTGCCACGAGAGGGCGGCCGTGTCTCACAACTCGATCGCTCCTGAGCTTGCGGATGTGTATCACGAGGTGTCTCTTGGGCAGCCGCAGGCATTGGGTGAATGTTTGTGTGTGTGTGTGTGTGCACCTGTGCATGATAAGTTGGGGAGCAGTCGGCGACCCGAGTTCCGATTCCTGCTCACGGCCAACACCGATGACAATTATCTAAACCGGTCCTGGGCCTCCCCTAGGTCGACTCGGCCTCAAATGAGTACATGGTGCTATGTGTAAATATCGATATTATGGAGACAAAGGCAGCCGGGCGTGGTGCTGGCCACCCACCCCCTCGTGTGCTGTTCCGGGCTTCATAGGTGCTCGCTTAACAGCACTTGCCCGAAAAGTCTGTTAAGGCTACACGGGGCATCTTTGTCTGTGTGATACGTGTGGGAACGGCGGCTTTTGTCTCACGGCAAACGCCGCAGCAGCAGCGTAGCTCTGTGGCCATGGGGGTCTCTCGGTCGTCGACTCGCCCTTTAATGAGCACGCGGCGCGATGCGTGGCCAAGCCTGGCGCTGGGCACACACCGCTCCTTCATGCGTCACGTCAACTTTAATAGGTCGGCGGGTTGGTGCAGTGGGTACACTTGCGCCTCGGTAAGAAAGCCCTGGGTTGGATTCCTAACTCTGGTGCCTTTCTGTGTGGAGTTTGTACATTACCCACCGCCCCCCCGCTAGTTTTGCATGAGTTTGCTTCCGGTTGCGTGGTTTCCTCCCATAGCCAAAAACAACCTCGTAAAGTGAAGCTGGTATTGGCCAAACATCACAATACCGAAAGGCACCCTGAAAATGACTTTATTGGGATTGCACGCATCGCAACATCGACCCCACTGCTGTGAAAACTTGGGCAGGACCCGCCTGAAAAAGAGTTGAGTCTTTCGGTGAAGCTTTCCTGGGTAAACAAATAAACTCGGGATAGCAACAGGCGCTCAACTCACGGCACCTTCCCCAATAGTCGTGCGAGGCCGTGCGGGGGATCGTCGTATGAACATAGCGCGTGCGTGCGTGCGTGCGTGTACCAGCTGGCGTTCATGTGCTCGCGCGCGGACGACAAGCCATGCGTGCTGCTGCACCTCCTGCGCACCGTGGTCAAGCCGCACGAGCAGACGGTCGTGTTCGTCGCCACCAAGCACCACGTGGAGTACCTGCGAGAGGTATCGCTATCGTCGACGCGCACACAAAGACGCGCGCGCGCGCACGAGTAACAATCATCAACATAGACGCGTATTCGCAGATGCTAAGATAAAGATCGCCCGTGTAGCCTGAACGGATTTGTTTTGACTGCCGTGCTGTTAACGGGCACCTATGAAGGCCGGCAGGGCACACGAGCGAGTGGGAGGCCAGCACCACACCCCGGCCGCCTTTGTCTACTGAGTGGCGATGTTTGCTCATCGCACCGGGTACTCGTTTGGGGGCCGAGTCGACCCCGGGGAGGCTCTAGGGGAGGTCTGCTGCGGTGTGGAAACATCACCACTTGGCAAAACAAAGGTGACCAATCACCTTGCCCCAACAGTCTGTTGAAGGCTATACGTGGGATCTTTGTCTTGTGCCTCCGGTTTTTTCCCTCCACATTTAGAAACGTGCGTTAAAGAGTATTTGGCTGCTATGAATGTCCACGTGCTGATAAGCCACTTCGTTAAGCTGTCATTTGTGGCCAGGTCGCTTCTGAAAAAGAACTATGGCTCATAATAAGTGCGGCCTGGAAGCGTATTATTAAATAATACACATTACATTTTGATTTAAAGAATTACTAATCTACAACTCATTACTAATCATAACCAATGACTGATTACTAATTGATTATATAATTACATTACCCCCCCTCCGCCTCTAATCACTGCACCTGATGAGTTAAGTGATGACGTCACCCTGCTGCTCTATATAAAACCGGGAGCAAGCGAGGGCTTTACCATTCTGGCGAATTGCCCGATGATGCTGGAAGTATTTACCAGCGAAACGTCGTACTCAAACTGTAAATGTGGATTAACTCTTCAACACACCGGTGGGCTGAAGTAGTGAATTATTTGTCTTTTGTCAACGTGACACTTTTTTTGCTGATTGGCCGTGTCGGGTGGTGGAGGGTTACGACACATTTATAAATAAACGCGATCTAACCCCAAAAAAACCTTTATTATGAATAATATTGGTCGCGAAAGCCTACGTGTTAAACTAACTATGGCTCAGTGCGCCTTACCTGGTCAAGTTAAAATAATTTTGGTGACATGGTGTGGCTCTCGTGCGTTTGTGCCCGTATCCACTTGTGTGCGCGCTCGCCGTGCGCGTGCCCAGCTGGTGAGCCAGGCGGGCATGAGCTGCGCGTACATCTACAGCGCCCTCGACCAAACGGAGCGCAAGATCAACGTGGGCAAGTTCGTGCACAAGAAGACCATGCTGCTGATCGTGACGGACGTCGCCGCCCGTGGCATCGACATCCCCATGCTGGACAACGTCATCAACTACAACTTCCCGGGGAAGCCCAAACTCTTCATTCATCGCGTCGGTGAGTGGTGGGGCGGGGATTCGTGTTGCAAATTTTGATGAGGCGGCTAGTTGTAATTACCGGCGAAATGTCGTACTTGGATTGTAAATGTGGATTTGCACTCCCAACGCACCGGTGTTTGCTGTACTAGTAACGAATTGGCCACGTTCTGTTTACGTGACAAACCCCACTGATTGGCTGTGTCGGGTGGTGGCGGCGGCTTTTAACGACAAACTCATTTACGCGACCTAGCCCAAAGAAACCCATATCATGGATGATATTGGTCGCGGAAGCCTTACGTGGTGTTAAACCGAGGATCTTTGTGCCCTGCGATTCAGGCCGCGTGGCGCGCGCCGGTCGCTCTGGCACGGCGTACTCCCTGGTGGCACCGGACGAGATGCCCTTCGTTATCGACCTCCACCTCTTCCTCGGGCGACCCCTGCGCTTCCCCGCCACTGCGGCCGCCGCCGCCGCCGCCGCCGCCAACGAAGCGGGTAAGAGGCCCTCCCGTGCGTCGGCTGCGTTCACGAGGACGCGGAACCTCAAACCCCCCCCGCCGCTCGTCATCATCGTCGGCAGCCTTCGCTGGGCTTGCCAATGAAAGCCATGATGCCGCCGCCTGCCATAAACGGGGGACGTGGTGTTAACAGCGCGCTTGAGTTGCGTGGATTCTTCTCCGTTTTTGTTCCCCCTCCGCATTCAGAATCAACAGTCACGCGTTTCAAGAGTATTCGGCTGCTGTAAGTTTCCCCGTGATAATGATGATGTTGATGACAAGCCACTTCGTTGAGCTGTCATTTGTGATAGCCAGGTCGCTACTGAAAAATAACTATATATATCAGTGGGCCTTACCTGGTAAATTATGAATAGTTTATAGTTATAGTGCGTGTGTGTGTGTGTGTGTTTTTATATGTACTGCGTATACACGTTGGGGTGGAGCGGGTGACGCACTATGTTACGAACCCACCACACCCGAGTTCGAGTCCCTACAATGGTGGGCGTCGGTGGCGAGTGATATCTCAACTGGTCCTGGCTCTACCATGAGTGGACTCGGCCCTGAATGAGCATTTGTTGTTCTATGTAAACATCAGCAATGGAGATGCAAAGGTGGCTGGGCACAGTGCTTGCCCCCCTTGGGCACTGTGCCGGTCTCCCAAGTTGTTTGCTCAGAGCCCTTGCTCCGAAAGCTCCACGGGGATTGCCTGTGTATTCTGTGCGCGTGTCTCTGAATGGTGTCTTTCTGTGTGCGTCGTCAGGGTAATGATTTGCATGTGTAGTGCTCTTGCTGACATGCCTCGGCAACTCCCAAGTGCCTTGCTGCATCGCATCTCATCCCAACCATTTCCCGCACCTCCGATTAGCACGGTTGGCTAAAAAGAAGTTCAAGATGCATGCATACATACAACCATTGCAGCGCCCTGCTGCAGTCTAGCCAAGGGGGACACCCCCCCCCAGCGGCAGCTAGCCCGATGCGGCGCATGGTGTACGCAGAACCGGCCTGCAAACGGGCACAAGTCTGCCAGTGGGGGGGTGATATTGCTTTGCTGTTTTCCCATTTATATTTGCGAGTAACTTACAAAAATTGTTAAATTTGAAGCGTAAGGCCGACGCGCATGGCCTACTCTCTCTCGAATATTTTCTCGAGATCTTTAGACATCCGCTTCGAATCATTCGCCCACGCGTCCGCGGTCATTTACGCGGGCAGCATTAACCGGGCCGGCCCGCCGGGGTTCACGAACCGCCCCCCCTCCGTAGCTCTCGCCCGCGGGCCGCCGCTCGGCCGCGTCGCCAACCGCTGGTCCCAGCGCGCGTCATGACCCCCCCTCCCACCCTCCCCCCCTCCCACCCTCCCACCCTCCCACCCTCCCACCCTCCCACCCTCCCGCCGTGCACGCCAACGCAGGAGGAGCGGCGGCGGCCGACACGGACGGGCTGCTCGGCCGCGTGCCGCAGTGCGTGCTGGACGACGAGGAGACGCTGCTGCGGGCCCAGCACGACTCCTCGCTGGAGCTGAGCTCGCTGCAGCACGTCGCCGAGAACGCGTTCCAGCACTACGCCCGAACGCGGCCGGCGCCCTCCTCCGAGTCCATCAAACGAGCCCGGGCCCTCAAGATGGCGTCCTTGCCCGTCCACCCGCTCTACTGTGAGCCCCCGACGCCTTTCATTCGCTCCCGTGTCATCCTTTTACTGCTACTACCACCCACGGCCTTTGGGCTCGCTTAACGTCCTTGATGTTTCCGTGGTTGTCATTAATTGTTTATGTATACATAGATTAATTCCAGGTTTCGTCCATTTTGGACGAATCTACGCGAGTCACATGACCCATTGCTAAATGGAACTTAGATTGCAGGACCTCTCTCACTATCTTTGAAGTATTCTTCCAGACGAGCATTATTTTCTTTGTTTTTGAGAGGTACAGTAACACACAATTTTATCCGCCAAATCTGTCTCGGTGGTGCAGCTGTAGAGGGCACGACGGCTTTGAATCGGAAGGTTGCAAGCTACAATCCCAGTGAGGAATCAACTCGATTCTTCATCTGTCCGTGATCAATAAAAACGAGTGGCACTTTGTAGAGAAGTCGCCACTGCTGGCTCTGCGATGTTAACAAGGAATGGCAGACACCCACGCTCAACCGAGTGGGAAATCGCTTGTTGAGTACCCATAGCTGGGGCTTGTTCAACTCAAAACAAAGTCCCCGGCAGTGTTGTTTGTCAGAATTGGGCAGTAACAGCGAGTGTGTGGACTCCACTTGTTCAGTCTCTATGGGATAGAGTGTTTCCCCCTTGCACGTGTGGGTTTTTTCCATGCGGTTTCCTCCCACAGGTGAGCACTCATTAATGTAGCTACACCACCTTAATATATAGAGGAACGCAGAGCTTGGGCTCGGCGCGCGACTGCCTTCCCGCTTGTCAGGATCAGAATATTTATACTGGAGGAATCCGACAAAGCTACGAAGCTCTTTTTCACATTTTTCCAGTATTCAATCGGAATGTTCAAAGGCAATCAAGAGCGCCATATCCACTCGCACCATCTCCTCGTGTGTCATTTGCCAGAGGCTTCTTCGTAGTCTATGGCTCTAGGCAGTGCAATTCGCTAGAAGGCCACCCCCCCCCCCATCCTATCGGGGCTGAACGGAGGTCGTGTGCCTTTGCGTTTATGGTTCGTGTTGTTGCGTGTCCTGGCGAGTTGCCGCTTGCACAATGAGACATTCCTAACGATCGGGAACGCCGCCGCCGCCGCTCTGTTTTCCCAGCCGAGATCCTGGAGCAGAATGAGCACGAGAGGCTGAAAATCGTCGATGAAATCAAGAACTACAAGTCCAAGGCCGTGAGTCTCACTTGACGATTGGCGTGCGTTGTTGATTCCGTGTGATTCGCACGGAGACGCTCAACGCGCTTGTTACGCGACGCATGACGTAGGGGGTGCTTGTAGGGTGATTGCCTTTTCAAACGTCGATTAATAAGTCTTTTTGTTATTGTTAAGTGTAATGCGTTGCATTGCTTAATCCATTGAAATTTATTATAAAAAAATATTCTTTGGGTCTTTCGGTATAGTCACGTAGATAGGTTGAAAGAAAATAACAAAAAAACTACGACGTTTCGATGGCAACACAAGAGTTCGTCTTCCTGATGACGGCCGCTTGTGTTGCGATCGAAACGTCGTAGTTTTTTTTGTCATTTTCTTTGAACCCATCTATGCGACTTTACCGAAAGACCCAAAGAATAAGAATTCGTGCAGTCACGAAAGCTTTAAGTCATGATTGATTATTAAGCTCAAGATATGAGCATTGCCTTGTGTAAACGTTCATTTTTTTATTTGAATACTTTGTCATTTATATATTATGTTTGTGATTCCTACCACCACGAGAGGCCGCTGTACCACAACAGACGTGTTCACAAGTCTAAATCACAACACCAAATTGTGACGATAATTCGATTCGTGCTTCGAGCGAATATTTACAGGGAATGCCAACGGAGGCCTATCACGGTTAAAAGCCTGTCGCAGCTTAAGAGTCACCAAATCTGGTTAACGAATCGCACATCCACCGTCGATTCCTTGAGATCATTCGCCCCGCTGTGCTTTCGGCGTCCCGCAGACCATATTCGAGATCAACGCCACGAAGAAGACGGTGGCGAGCGAAATCATGAGGGCCAAGCGGGCCAAGCACGGCCGAGCCATCGGCTACCACCGCCAGGCCCTGCAGGAGAAGGTGGCGGCGGCGGCGTCCGCGCACGAGGGCGGCCCGGAACCGCAGCGCCGCGTCGCTGCCGCCAACGAGGAGGAGACGGAAGAGGCGCTTGACGTACGGAATGAATAACAGCGTGTTGTGTTTTAACCGCGTATCAGCGGGGATCCGTACTTGCTTGTGACTATTCTCTTCCGCCTTGCCCATCCTTGCTGCTGATACTTCCCTTACCCAGACCCCCCCCCCCTCCCCACCCAGCTACGGACAGGCCTACCACAACCACTATCACTACCCCTCTCACTGTCACTACCCCTATCACTACCCCTATCACTACCCCTGCTAATCCTTGCCTCCGCCCCCCCCCCCCGGCTAAGAAGAGAACTACTCCAACCCCTCCTTAAACTCTCCCGCCTGTTCTCCCATCCCCGTAGCTACACCAGCACTGTGAATAACCCCCCACTCTTTATCTCAACCGCGATCGTCCTACGTACCATTTTACAATTCATAGTTCATAGTTCCATTTATTTGGTATGGCCCTGTGAGCCATTCGGCTCTTGAATCTGGTGCAACCGCAACAAACAAAAAACAAAAACGTGAACAAGAAAAGATCTTAATGTGACTGTGCAAACAGAAAATCCAGGGAAAAAATATTCCTGAAATAGCACCGTACACCAACGCTGTGTGCAAAAATCCCCGTGGGATGCAAGTCAAACAACAACAACAACAACCACAAGAAAACTTAGATTAAGGACATCAGTCTAACTCCGTACTACAATAAACAAAAACATGGCCAAACCAAAAAAACTTTTTGAAAATCACCAAAATAAAAGCCATAAATGCAATGTAACAGTGATCATAGGGACTGTGACCGAATTTTTAACAACTACATGAATAACAAGTAACACCAAACCCTAGAGCCATATTTTAGGCCACTGAATAGCAGTGGAAATTGCTGCAAAGCACCTTGGAATCGGTCGCTAACATCAAAGATGAGGTGTCACTTGGCATGGTGCGGCCACGTATGGTGCTTGCACAGGAAGTTCAACATACGTAGATGAATCTATCCACGACTTGACCACTCCCCGGATTTCTTCCCTGTCTGCTCTGTAAGGGCAATACCTCAATCATTTCTAAAGTTTAAACAAATCAAGGGGGCGGGGGGGTGGTGGGGGCGCGGTCTCCCTGCTCAAACGAATAACTTGGCAGCATTTCGATTTGAAGCTTTCGTGACTGCAGGGATTCATATTCTTGGTTCTTTCGCTAAAGTCACCACATAGAGAGGGGAAATAATAAAATAAATAAAACAATAAAATTATCTCGACGTTTCGATTGCAACACAAGCAATCATCGTCAGGTGTGAAAACCAAAGCAAAGAATTTTATTGTTTTATTTTATTACTATTATTTCCCTTCTACGTGACTTTACCCAAAAGAACCAAGAATATGAACTGGGCAGCACTCGCCTATTTCCGACAGCCACGAGGCGGCCGTGACATTGGCGCATGTCCGTGGTTAGAAGGGGGGGGGGGGGGGGGCGGGTCACTTTGTAGCACGGCCGTTGTTGACTTCCCACGACCGTGTGGTTAAGTTGTTTTATTGTCGCCGGAAACGACTGCGGGGCCGCATTGACCCCTGGGCGGCGGTTTTAACTTGTCGATTTTCCCACCGCGTGTTTTTTTAACCCGATGCCCCCCCCGCCCGCCGTGACCGCCGCGCAGGCGGTGTTCTCCGAGGTCGTGGGACGGAAGCGGAAACGTCCCCAATCGGACGGCGATCCCGACAAGGGGAAGCGCAAAAAAGTGGACACTGCCAAGGACGAAGAATTCTACATCCCGTACCAGTCGAAAGACGCCAACTCTGAGAGGGGGTGCGGCGTGCAGAACACGCACACACACACACACGGAGTGATGCGTCGCAGCATGCAGGAGAGGGTTGTGGATTTATGCCGACCGTCGCCCGTTGAAACCTGCTGTAATCGCCAGCGAAACGTCGTGCTCGATTTGAGAATGTTGTGCGTTTACTCTCCGACGCGCCCTCCAATTAGCACGGTTGGGGGTGGGGGGGGGGTGAATCTTTGTCTTTGTTTTTTATACTGTGCACGCTGTCCTGTTTGTACACAAGTGTGTTGCGTTTTGTGCCGTTGTGCGCGGTGCACGTGTAGTTGTGCGCGGTGCACGTGTAGTTGTGTGCGGTGCACGCTGTGTACCCTCCACCGAGTGTAACCATTGTGGTACGGGTATGGCAAGAGTGTGATGGCGGTGCACTCGTAGGTAGGTGATTGTACGCGGTGCGTGCTGTGCCGCGTGCACGTGTTGTGGTAGGCATGCGTAACCAGTGCTGTGCGCGCGTGTGACGGGAGTGTGCAGGTTGAGCATGAATGGGAACACGGCGTTTGAACAGCAGGCGTCCGGGGCTGTGCTGGATCTCATGGGCGACGACACGCGGGACCTGGACAAGAACAAGCAGCTCATGCGATGGTCCGTGTGCACGTGTGACACAGCTTGTGCATTTGAGCACAAGCTGGTAGTATCGCGGTTAGCGCTACGCTGCGCTACGAACCCGGCGGTCCGAGTTCAATTCCCGCTCGCCGTCAACGCCCGTGTGACGATTATTTGAACTGGTCCTGGGGACTACCCTAGGTCGACTCGGCCTCAAATGTGTACCTGGTGCAATCTGTAAGCATCACCACTGGGGAGACAAAGGCGGCTGGGCGTGGTGCTGGCCACCCACCCCCTCGTGTGCCGTGCCGGCCTTCATAGGTGCTTGCTAACAGATCTTGCCCCAAGAGTCTGTTAAGGCTATACGGGGGATCTTTGTCTTGTCTGTGTATCTGAGCAGACTGTGTCCCCTGTTCACCTGATTGAGTGACTTCTGTACTTGGCTGCCTCCTGCAGCGCTCAAATTTGGGATTCTGTTGGGGCTGCGTGATGGCCACTAGGGGGCATTGCAGCAAAATCAATTGTCGTGCCATGCCCCTGTCTTTGCTCTCCACCGACACAAACCGGCACTGTCCAGCGCGGTGAACTATGCCTCAGATAACCCACACAGTGTGGCGAGGCCCTCATTCAGCAGTAGATTGACAAAGGCTGAACGTTTTGAAAATTATTATCATCAATTATGGTTTGCGCACGTGGTCATGTCCGTTAGGACCGCCAAGGCTGCTGTCGTTAACGTAATGTGCTCCAGCGATGCATCTGTACACATGTCTTTCCCGGAAAGGCGATTCCGTCCGATGTTTCATTGTGAGCAATTCTCTTTTTAAACTCTCTCTCTGTCTCGCGTGTGTGTGCGTGTCGCGCAGGGACAGAAAGAGGAAGCGCTTTGTGCGCGACTCCGGCAACAAGGAAGGCAAAAAGAAAATTAAAACGGAGAGCGGGCAGTACATCTCCGCCTCGTACAAGACCAACTTGTATCCTGTTATCTGTGCTGGAAATTGAAGAGATGTGGCTCAGGGCTCGGAGCGCTCAGATCCGGAAACCGCTGACACCTATCCTGGGTTAGAACCCGGGTTCCAGCCACCTTGTGGTTAGAGAGTTGATGGTTTTGGCTCAGTCACCAAAGGCTGCACAAATAAAGCATCAGGTTATGGTTTTTAACTTAATTTGGCTACATTCCAGGTCAGATTTTACTTACTCCTTTGACCGCCTTACACCAAAGTTTTTGAGAAATTCGCCTCCCCTTAGTCTTGTTTAAATAAAAAAAAGGTCGCTTGCAGGAATCTCAGAAGTAGTTCTCAGATATCAGTTTCTGTGGGTTCTCTACACGTGGAGCACGGTCGGAATAGAATTTGGAAAAATACAAAAAAGCGAAAAAACATCGGGGACTTTTTTTTGGTTCACTCTGTACACGTCGTCAAGTCGCGACAGAACTTGACGTGTCACGCAGATTTGTCTTGTCGAGACATCTTGCACTCCGAAATTAAGGAAGTGCAATCTAATGTTGGGTAAGAGGCCTAGCTTAAGTGCCTCCCTCTTTGTAGTTCTGTGGCATCAACTTTCTGGCGATATTTATGTAAAGATTTAATTGTGAAGGACCCCTTGAGGGGAGTGGGACATTTTAGTATGCAAGGGAGTCCCAAGTTCACCTACGTGAGCTCACTCTCCGCTTACCGAAAGCGTGTCGGGAAAGTGTGACTTCACCCCACGACGCGAGTCTGAGGCAAAAAATTTAAATCAAAATGTAAACGTTCGTTTCTGACGGTACTCCGCCCTCGTAGCCACAGGAGAACGCCTGCCCCTAGGAATAGCGACGTCCATGCCCGTGTTGTGAGAGCCTTGACCCCGCAAGCAGCTACGCGGAGTGGCGCAAGAAGAACCGGATCGACGATCGCGTCTCGGAGGACGAGGACGAGGAGGAGGGCGGCGGCGGTGGGAGGAGGGGACGCGGCGGCGCGTGGAGAGGTGTGGCACTGGCGTGTAGGATCCGGCTTTCCTCATTCTCTTGACCCTCTTCCTTATGCCCACCTCCCCCCACGCCCTTTGAACTTTGTCATCGCACGTCTGCTGAAAGTGTTTCGCGCGCAGCCCTTCTGTGTCCGTCCAGCCGAGAAGGTGACCGCTGAGGAGAGATGTGTGCAGGAGCCACGTGGATTTGTGGCATCGCAGGACTGATGGGTAGACATGGCATGGGGATAGACATGGCATGGGGAGGATCATGATGGTGACGGAATTTTTTATATTTAAAGCTTAGTTGCCTCGACCTTACAGCGTACGGAATGTACCACTGGACGGTGGCATTTATGTTTACGCAGTGTTTTGTTTGAACGACTCTCACTGACCCCCGATTTGGAACTTCACCAGTGATTGTTCTGAAAATGCTCTTGGCCCCCCTGTCAATGGAATCCGAAATTTCCACCAAGAGCTCGGAAACGTATCAGGGAAATGAGTATTTCCCAACGCTCTCTCAGCGCGTGGGGAGAGAAACCTGGGTTTCGGCTTGTCCGTACAAACGCGCGTTGCCACACGTGTGCCCTCCCCCCCCGCCCCCGCCCCATTCTCTCTCCACGCAGGCGTAAGGGGTAAGAGGAGGGACGGCCGAGGCGGGCCCCCCGGCAGAGGGGGCCACCCGGGGGCCTCTCGCCGCGGCGGCGGCGGCGGAGCCGGCAAGCAGCAGCGCGTGCGCTCGGAGCTGCGGAACCCCGACCAGATCCTGAAGGCGCGGCGCAAGAAGGAGAAGATGGACTTCCTGCAGAGCGGTGGCCTGAAGAAGTTGAAGGCCAGCCGAAGAGGCCAAGGGGGTGGATTCGGAGGCCATGGTGGGGGGAGAGGGGGCGGCCGTGGGGGCGGCCGTGGGGGCGGCCGTGGGGGCGGCCGTGGGGGAGGCCGTGGGGGCGGCCGTGGGGGAGGCCGTGGGGGCGGCCGTGGGGGAGGCCGTGGGGGGGGCCGGAGGGGAGGGCCGGGGGGAAAGCGATGAATCCCGACGAATGAAAGGGTGGCACGTGAATTGATGCGGAGTTATAAAAAAATCTTAACTCCGAATGACTGAGTGGACCACGTCTTGTTATTCACAGTACCAACTTCAGCCACAGCTAAAAGCATTGATGAGGAAACTTGCTCCGACCCCTGACCTCCGGAGAGCACCGTCAGAGCACTCGCCGGTTCGGAGGCATGCTGCAGCCCTTAAGCCACACTTCTGTTACCCGTGTCGTGCAGACGGCTTGCAGGACAGGTGGGAAAATTGTGCGACAGCGTTTACATGCAATGCCAGGTGAGGATGGTAACATATCGGCCACAGTGGCGCATCTTGGCCTCGGTAGCTGCGTATTTTGGTTTTGGGAGGCACGCTACCAGTCTACGATGGCTGCCGAGCTAATACTAACAAAGCCAGCATTTGGAACTTGCACAAAGAGGGATTTTTTTGCAGGCTTTGGCAGAGCACCATCTTTTTCCCCACCCACCACCACTGCCCCAACACTGCAAAAGTCTCTGCACGTACACAAGAATAATAATAATTACAGCTTGCACAGCTTAACGCAGGGGTCGGCAACTTGCGACTTCGCAGCCGCGTGCGGCTCTTTCAGGACTGTTGCTTCGTGCCGTTGTTTCTACATCGAGGACCACCGTCTCGTATTCACCACGTGCATTGCGGATCCTGAAATATAGATTTTTTTTTTCTTTTACCGAATTCGGGAAAACAATGTCTTGAGTTATTTTGTTTTCCGACCTCTGGTGTTAGCGCCTTAAATAGGCGTTACGGGAGAAAGAGGTTCAATTGGGGTAGACTGCCCAGGAAATTGACGCAGGTCAGAGGATTTCAGAAGGGCAAAGACTTCGAGCAGGGGAATCTTCCTACTGAGCAACAGTGGGGAAAATAACCCTGTTGGATTTTTTTTTGTTTTGGAGTAAGAGAAGACGTGTTCGTGTTTCTGTGCTAATGACGCGAGGCTTGGGAGAGCTCTGAAGGGGGTGGAGTGGGCCAGAGAAAGAGCGTCTGTGCACAGCCTGGACCCCCACCCCCAAGGGAGGGGCTGTACCCATCTGTAATGGGGTTGTGGGTCTGCCAAGGCCTACATCGTCTTTTTGTGGGGTTGCATTGACTGGAAGTGCAAAATGGCACAAGAGGGGAGACCCTTTTGATGCAAGTCAGCTGCATGTGTGAAACTTCGTTCGAATCCGTATATATGCGCATACATTTCACCTTGATTCCTCAAGGTGTGATTTTTCCAATAGTTGGAGCGTTTAAAGAATATTGTAAAATATTGTGCAGCTTTCCCACCCCTTTTATGTATTTCTAAATAAGAACAATGCGTTTGAATTCTTAAGAATGTAATAAATTTACACTCGCATCACGACGCTGTGGTTGTTACATTTGTGTTACGCGTTGAACATTTCTATGGCAGGATTTATCAAACTCTTAACCCTGATATATTTTGTAAAGCATTGCCCGGTAGACCTCCCCACCACCGTTTCCCCCCCCCCCCCCCCCCCATTCAGTGTTAATCTCCATCTTACTCGAGGCCAGTTCTCGCCCTCTGCGACACAATGTGTGAACATGAAAAATAAGTTTACGTTTTACCATTTCTGGCAATTCAAAAGGTGTTAAGATATTCTAACACCAAATGGATACCTTTTGCAAGGAATCAAGTACTGCATTAACCGCACACAGTACTTGCGGTGAACATGAAAACAAACATTGCTCTTATTCTTGGTTCTTTCGGTAAAGTCACGTATCAGGGAAACAATAAAATAATACAAATATAAAATTACAATTCTCACGTTTCGACTGCAACACAAGCAATCCTCACCTGATGATAATTGCTTGTGTTGCAGTCGAAACGTCGTGAGAATTTTATTGTTTTATATTTGTATTATTTTATTGTTTCCCTTCTATGTGACTTTACCGAAAGAACCAAGAATATGAATCCCTGCAGTCACGAATGCCTTAAATCAAAATTTTTACATTGCTCTAATAATATATTTATCCATTGTCTTTGAAACTGATTGGCCTACACCAGAGCATGTTTGTCTGCATGTTCACCACAAGGACTGTGTTTAATGCAGACTTTATTCTTTGAAAAAATGTATCTATTTGGTGTTTACACATCTCAAGGGTAAAATCTATTCTTATTTTTCATACTTTGAAACTGGCAAAAAGGTCCCCATGAATGTGTGAAGACAGCCTCGGGCCATCCGAGGTTATTTTCTGTTTCATTTAAAAATGTTTCTCGTCAAACTTTTTTATTTTACCAAGTAAGGCCCACTGAACTACAACACTGTAATTGTGTTGAGTTGTCTCCATGCCGTTTGTTGCATGGGTCTCATTTTTGGAGTCGCGTCGGCCAGTTTTGACGTTGCGCTGCAACACTAAAAATTTTATGTATTCCAACGAAGCAATACAATTTTACCGGGTCAGGCCTACTGAGCTATATAGCTCTTTTTTTTCAGAAGCGACCTGGCCACAAATGATAGCTCAACCTCGTAGTGGCTTGTGTGGACATTTCTTGCCGCCGAATACGCTAAACGACAGTGCTACGCTCCGTCCTTTGTTTGCTGGTAGCAGAAGTGACGGAGCACGTACAGTAAGAGGTGAAATCTTGCAAATTCTTGCTCATGCCAACTGCTGGTGAAAGGGCTTCCATGAGAGGGAGCTGCAGAGGGCATTTTTTTTTTGGAGCGGCGGTTCTTATCCCGGCGTGCGAGACGTCACATTTTTTAGAAGGTAAATCATCGAAAACACAAACGCGGCCAAGTTAAGTGCAACTACTTTGTTTAATCAAACCAATGTATTTATTAACGTACATTTTTTATGATTTAGAACCAAAGGGTTGCAAGGGTCCAGTAAAGGTTAAGATTCAATTTATTTTATAGATATTATTCATAAAGGTGTTTGGGTTAGATCGCGTTATTTATAAATGTGTCGTAACCCTCCACCACCCGACACGGCCAATCGGCAAAAAAGTGTCACGTTTACAAAAGACAAATAGTTCACTACTTTAGCCCACCGGTGTGAGAGAATCCACAACATTTACAGTTTTTGAGTACGACGTTTCGCTGATAATTACATCCAGCATCATCGGGCAATTCACCAGAATGGTGAAGCCCTCTCCACTTGCTCCCGGTCTTAAATAGAGCAGCAGCAGGGTGACGTCATCATTTAACTCATTCAGGTGCAGTGATTTGAGGCGGGGAGGGTATTGTAATTATATAATATATTGGTAATCAGTCAATGGTTATGATTAGTAATGAGTTGTAGATTAGTAATTAGTTGTAATGTGTGTTATTGTGATTATATGCTACTTTAGTAATCCGTTAATTAGTATGTGTTTCCCCTATAAGGAATTGTAATATGTATTATTTAATAATACGCTTCCAAGCCGCACAGCTTGTAGCTGTCAGAGCGATTAAAGTTATTTCTATTTCTCTCAATTTCAATGGATTCTCTTAATTAGTCTTTTGCCAGTAATCATTAGTTTTGCGCAACACTTCAACGTTACACCCACGTGACTTCACCGAAAGAACCAAAGAGTAAGAACCGCTTGCTTTAGATGGTCTTTGGTCCACCCTTATAACATGCTGGCCATGCGTCGTGGGAGTCGTGGGGGGTACCCACACTTTACCCAACCCACAAGTGATCTGTGGTGTACCCACTTATACTGCTGCCAAGTGTAGAGGCAGGGGAATGCACGACCTTGTTTCAACTGTCGTTCCGAGAGGTTCTATTGGACCGGTGACCTCTCGACTTGCAAAACCACTGTGTGCTGACCATGACTATACATGGCAGTGCCCTCTGTATAATTGATTTAGAAGCTTTATAGGAAATGTGTTGAAACACTAAACCAAATTCAAACGTAATGTTCACATCCAGAGGTCAAAGTGTTGCCCATTACTGTGCCTCACAAGTGTGTGTGCAGCAGACATCGGCTTGATGGACCTGTTTGTTTCGTTTTGCGCTTGATTTTTTTTACTCTGCTGCCGTGAAATGACTCTTGGTGTATCAGTTGACGACACCACTGCGAGCGTGGGAGGACACAGACACTTTGGGAAGCGGGAGCGCGACTCGAATAACCGAGCACAATCGACCACTGTCCACTGTCACAACGGGTGCTGGGCAGAGCGCAGAGGACCGTGGGAGCAGTCCACATTTGGATTCAATCTCCACTTTATTTCCAACACCATGGCATCACAACTGGCCACGCAAACAGCTCAATGGCTAGTCACGTCTCCACGGTTTGCGAGTGCAAGTTTATTATTCCAAAGAGGAACATTTGGCCGCCTTGTATCGGCCAAGACGATACGATTCGCGGAAAAAGCGTACCATCTGAAACTTTATTAAGTTGCATCGTTTTAGTGCTGCCATGTGAAATGATAAAAATAAAAACTCATGGGCGCTTAACTAAAGTGTGTTTCTCTCGCTCCGGGCATAGACAAGTTCAAAAAAAAAAAGTTGGTGAGATTGAACCCTGCACCTACATTCATATTTTATTGTTAATCTTAAGAGTTCTTATTCACCGTAAGTTGATAATTTCTTCTTATTATAACCATCTGAAGAGGATATTGCACGTAGAAATATATCGTATTTGTTATCAATGGTGGTGCATTTGTTGCTACAGAATTGTGAGAAGGGAATTTACCAGTGATTTAAGTGCACACACGTTGCCGTCATTTGTGAACTTTAACATTTGGTGCATCGCCGACATTACTTCACTTCACGTTACAAGCCGTGCAAATGAACGAACACCGCTAAATGTAAACAATTCGAGACTAATCATTAATTATTAACCATCAAAATGTTACCTCGGGATGAATTGTACAAAGCGAAACCGTATATTGTACCCCGACACTGACTTATCCAATGTCGTCAACTGCTCAAACAACGTGAATCCCACAAGAGTTCAGATTGTAAAAAGAGATACACGAAAATTATTTACAGCCTTCATGCTTGAAGGATGTGCACTTGGTCATAAAAAAAATGTTGGGAAAAGTATTGTGTTGTGACACCAAGGACTGTACCGATATTATCTTTCAGGTACACAAAGTCAACTTTATTCCTGTTTGTAAAGTGAGTGAGCAATGGTGGAGATCTGGAATTTATTACATTTACATGGACGTGGCATGGAAATACAGTACTGTAATTGTGCCAACATTTGGTGGACTTTTACCCTGCAAGTGATACTGATTGGCAGATCGAGTTGTGTGTAGGTTATCATTCATCAAGATATACAATTGAGCAAATCTTCACGTCGAGCAATAAAACAAGTAACAGGGCTACTAACATGAACATTTACTAACCTCCTTGACTTTAAATCAAACATTTGTCGAAGCTGACACGCGGTAGCACAGTATGAATCATCTACATTTTAAATTAACATTGTTTTATTCATTTAAACAAAAATCAGGATACTTTATTTCAGAAATGTACGTATATATATATTTTTTTAATTTGTACACAAAATATAGGATTGAAATACAGGTCACCTAAAGCATTAGAATAATGGTAACTATGGGTTCACACTTGACATGCAATGAGAAAGCACTGGGCCAGCATAGCGTCCTTCCAGTTACGGGAGGTCTTTCAATCATTATTTGCCGAGTCCAATATACTGGCCTGAAACCTCAGAACATTATCTGAATCTGGCTTGGGTTCAAGCCAGGTCGGGGGTGAGGTTAATAATTTTCATAAGCTGGCCTTTACCAAAAAATCAAACCCCCCCCCCTCCCGTCTTGCCTTAACCAAAATTTATTCTTCTCACAATATGAATTGCGATAAACTGCTCCCCCCCCCCCCATCAATTCCTTAAACTCACCCGAATCGATTCTACTCCAGGCTGTAGGACACGCTCCCATCGCACAATTCATCATCTGCCAATGTGTAAGTCTTCATTCAAATTCAAACTCCCGTTACCAACTCTGTTTAATCTTAATTGGCGCCTTACTCGTATCAACTGCACAGTGATGCTATGATTGTAAATGGTGTTAATTGCCTACACTGCATCATCTACATGAACCTCGACTCGTTTATTGTACCGACGTCAGTGGCTTGACCCCGGCACACAGCAGCTCAGTTCCACAGAGGAAGACAGGGTATCAAAGTCTTTGGATCGAACAAAATTATTGAAGGCCCCCAAGGCAAATTGTCCCTTTAAGACCCCAACGCTTGTTGCATTGTCTGGGCATGAGACATATGCCCTCTAAAACATCCCTTTACGTTTAAGGAGTCGCGTAGAAGCCAAGAAGAAAACTGGTCACCGTGTGGGTCACGTGCAACAGCAGTGTGTGCGAGATGGGAACATTTGGCATTGGAGAGTAACATTTTATAAGTGCGGGGTACTCAAATAGGGGCGCACGGCTGCATCGGTGCATACCAATTCGTCTAGCGTTTAAGACGCGGGCACTGAACTGCGTGCTTAAGCATCGACGTGTTTTTTTTCTATTTGTATACGCTGTAAGTAAATGTCATTCTCACGTGACCCTCTCCAGGCACTAGAGGCCGATGCATCATATTCCCAAAAAATAATTATCAAATAAAATTGCGAGACGTCAATATATCGCAGGGGGGGGGGGGGATCATTACACCCATATTTACAGTAGCTCATTAACTATCCATGTCTATTAAACCGAATAAAGACACCATTCGCAGCTCCATGACTACAGAATGGCACAATCTTGCAAAGAGTTGGGGTTGCTCACCATAAGCAGTAGAGCAGTGTTTTTTTTATTTTTATAAGTTTTTAAATATTTCACCTGTGTATTTTGCCTGAAGATATGGAACATTTTGAGGGAATGAGCCCAACCTTGCAAAAAATACACAGAGCTGTTCTGGCCTTCAGTGTGGTGGTTATCAATGACGCGCCTCTCCTCAACCACACACAACAACCCGGAATATAAAAAGATCAGTAACAACCTTCATGGGAAAATTGAGAAGGGTTTCTTGGAAGTGATTTACAATTTTTTTTGTGATTTACAATTTTTGGAGGCGATATTAACTGAAGAGTTTTTGTTTTTCGTGTGCATCTATCTTGTAGTTGACTTGCCATTGGCAGCTTGTGCTTTTGGGCCGGTGTGTTTTGTCCCGAAATCCTTGTGATGATACATACGTTAAGTATTCAAGAAAGTAGCACATTAGATTTCAAAATACATTCTATCTGTCATCATTATGGCACAAAAAAAACGATTCTAAAATATAATTAGATTCATATTACTGGACAGGAAATTATACCTGCAGAGACCTTCCAAGATGGATAGTTTAATATTGAACACGTATATACCCACAAGTAGAAAATAAGCTGGTGGTGGCTCATTAGGCCCAACATTTGACAAGTTCCATTAATCAGTGGAGCTTGAACATTCTAGTGTGTTAATAAGCCTCCCCATTGCATACACCAGCCCTCCGTACCAGAATAAAACATATAACCCTTGGTAATCCTTTGCAAAAAAGTGCTTAGAGTCCAGGTTACACGTGGTCGACGTTTGACACAAGACAAATGCCTACATGCTATGTGCGCTCGCTCTCCCTGCAAGGGTAAGAATGCAGCCACATTTAAAAGCGGTGATACCTGCTTTACTACGCAGACTGCCCAGGAACATTTTGTGTGTGTGTGCACGATTGTTTCCAGAGAGCAAAAATCCAAAACAAAACCTATCACAGAGGGCAAGAGCTGTACTCGTGTGTGAGGCACACGTCCGGAGCATACCATGTAGCGCATGGGCTGTGTGGGACAGGGGGAACCGGCTGACATACAAGTCAATGGTCGCTCACTGCAAGGGTGAGAATGGTTGCGGGATCATGATCCGAGACTCCATCTGCTGGATGAGGGGCACTGTAAACAAAGGCAAGACAATCTTTTAATATACAGAGTCAGAATATTTATACTAGAGGAATACCAATGAGCTACAATTTTTCACATATCCAGTAGGAGCGTGGGTTAAGAACGTTACAGCAACAAACAATACAACATATATATAAAATACAAGTCTGTGTTTAGTTGTGATAAAAATTTCTGTTGGTGGTTAACTCAGCCCTTTTGCCTCAACAACGGTTGTTGTAAGGATCAACTCAATCTTGGCGTAAAATTCGCACGAATGTCTCAAGAGCGTCGTCCCCCCCATCTCGTGAGCAGGGAGACACCGATCCTGGGACAGGAATTAAAAGCATAATCTGAATATTTCTACTGGAGGAACTCGATGAGCTATAAAGCTCTTTTGCACAGAGAGGTAATAATCCAAGTCCAGCTCCAGTCATGTCCACATAGTCAATTGTCAGAAATGTCTAAAAAAAAAAAGAAATATATATAGCGTTATCCACATAGGTAATTGTTAGAAATGTATAAAGTATTATCGTGTTAAGAGAGATATATATATGAAGTGTTATAGTATAAAATATATTAACATACATCATGGTTAAAATGTCTGTGCAGACATATAACACATGTAACGGATGCAGTATCATCGTGGTCCACAATTCTTCGGAACGATTACTTATCAAAAACACCATTTTAATCTTCCGCCGTTAGCAATGGGAATTTCTCACAAATTCAGATGTGACGTTAGTAGATCTAGCATATGCATATTGTGAATGGGAAAAAAAACAATCTCAGGAAGCCATCAGGAAGCCTCACCCGTGTAGTAAACGTTCTCGTCCCAGCCCCGCTTTCGCCACGCCGAGTTGCGAGTGTCGTCGCGGTTCTGAAGATCCTTGTAGGCTGCCGAAAACACACGGCATCCACGTCGCTCGACCGCCGTCCGTGACGCAAGTTTGTAAATTGGAGGAAGTTTAACACGTAGGCTTTTTTTCATAACCATCGACTGATTACCAATCGATTATATAATTACAATACTCCCCCCCCCCCTCCGCCTCAAATCACTGCACCTGAAATGAGTTAAATGATGACGTCACCCTGCTGCTGCTCTATTTAAGACCGGGAGCAAGTGGAGAGGGCGTTACCATTCTGGCGAATTTGCCCGATGATGCTGGATGTAATTACCAGCGAAACGTCGTATTCAAAAACTGTAAATGTTGTGGATTCACTCTTCAACACACCGGTGGGCTAAAGTAGTGAACTAATTGTCTTTTGTCAACGTGACACTTTTTTTTGCTGATTGGCCGTGTTCGGGTGGTGGAGGGTTACGACACATTTATAAATAACGCGATCTAACCCAAAAAACCTTTATTATGAAATTGTAGGAAAACGCAACGGAAAAATGACCGCAATTGATTTACTGCACACAAAGGTGTGCAGTGTCTGTACAAAAGCTCGCAGCTTCATCCAGACCACCAGCTCAAAGGAACTGAATGCGTGGACGTGCTGTCATTTCGACGAGCAACTCAATGAGTTGAAAAATTTTGCTGCCCAATAGGCAGCAGTGAAACTAACTGTAGACCAGTTGCATCCTCAATAGGACTCATCAGTACAGTCATTCATATTTGCTGCTACCATATGCCCCTGGAAGTTATGTCTTTGTTCGTTGTCATTTAGAGATTTCAATTATTGTTGCCTTGAGGCAAGGGCGAATGAGGTCCCTGTGGTGTAGAGATAAGTCTCCTCCGTATCATATATATGGTACTCTCAGAGGCCCTAATGGCTTTGATTACTGTACTTTACTGATGAGTCCCAGTGAGGAGGAATGGTGTAACAGTTCTGTTTTGCTGAGCATGGCTGTTGGAGCCTTTGGAATTTAACTAAAATAACAAGAATCCTAAACATGGTCTGGAGTGACTTTGGAAACTTTAAGCAACAAACAGTTCCTAAATGCACTGATTGTGAAGGTATTTTTACATCAACATGTTTTCCTAACAATACTTAACGTGAGTGGTTAGTGGATTACTCGAGAGAACAACAATCTACAAATGAGAACAAACCGGACACGATACAAGCGAGACAGAGAAAACGAAACAGAATCAATTCTAGATTTGAAGCTTTCGTGACTGCAAGGATTCATACTCTTTGGTTTTATTCGGTAAAGTCACGTAGCTAAAAAAATAAACAAAATAAATGAAAACTAAATGAAATCACGACGTTTCGGGCGCAACATAAGCGTCCTTCTTCAGGTGAGGACAACGTAGCGAAAGCACAAACACACTTAAGCGTCTTCAGGTGGGGGATAACGTAGCGAAAGCACAACACACACTTAAGCGTCTTCAGGTGAGGACAACGTAGCGAAAGCACAACACACACTTAAGCTAATGTGCTAATGTATTTTTGATTCTATTTGCGAGCTTGCACAGCTTTACATTTAATGCTAATTCCTTTGTCAAGGCTTCTTTTCTGTTTACCCACTCACAGCTTAAAGGAGGCGACCTGCGCTTGACTTTTTTCACTCCAACGCTGGTCCTCCGGACAGGTTGGTCCCTTCACCTGATGAAGGCCACTTGTGTTGTGGTCGAAACGTGATTTTTGTTATTTTATTTTTTACCTACGTGACTTTACCCAATAGAACCAAAGAGTATGGATCCTTGCAGTCACGAAAGCTTTAAATCTAGAACACACTTAAGCGTTTGTGCTTTCGCTACGTTGTCCCCACCTGAAGAAGGATGCTTGTGTTGCACCCGAAACGTCGTGATATAATGTAGTTTTCATTTATTGTTTATTTTTTTTACCTACGTG
Organism: Petromyzon marinus; assembly: GCF_048934315.1. Taxonomy (NCBI): domain Eukaryota; kingdom Metazoa; phylum Chordata; class Hyperoartia; order Petromyzontiformes; family Petromyzontidae; genus Petromyzon; species Petromyzon marinus. The sequence continues at coordinate 9,969,388 of NC_133704.1, forward strand.
ACTTTACCGAATAAAACCAAAGAGTATGAAACGGAATCATATTCTTCAATGGAACCGCCGCCTTGACTTGTGGCAATTCATCAAATTACTGGCAGGCTGAATAGTTTTACCAAGGGAGTGATGACAAGCTCGCGTGACATGACACTGCAACACGGCAAAAGTGAGGTGGACGCTATTTACCGTGGACAAAATAAAACGGATAACAGAAGAAAAATAGGTAAGGAAGATGTATAGTCTATACAACTAGAAATGTATTTAAATACCTAAAGAATCACAATGTTCAAACTGATGCAACCACTTTGAGTAATTAAATAAATGGTATACGTTAAACGCATTGCATTGAAAGTGGGGGGGGGGGGGGGGGGCAAGGTAAAAAAAATCAAGCAAGTAGAAGGCAAGTTACGTGAAACCACAAAATACATAAAGGGCAGAGATATGAAAAGAGGGAGGGCAAGGAAGTCGAACAAAAGAAATCCACAGAACTCTCGAGACAACTCCCAGGCCCCCTCCCCCCACACGAGCCCCCACCCCCACGGCCCGCCCCCCCCCGCGGGCAGATCATCTACTCGCGCTTTCCATCAGCGCAACGTGCAAAATACTGACGTCTAAAACACGCCCGTGGACAAAGTTAAACGTCAAGGTACCTCCGCCACCCGCATTTCAAATGTATCGATGCAATAATTTAGTACGTAGATATCGATCGCTGTACGGTTGGTTGATCGTCGATTATCCGGCAGCTTCCAACATTTATCCGGCGGTCCTGGGCCGATCTGACGAAACCGGCAAAACCGCTCCAAATGCTGTAACCAGGTCCGGCGATCGACACCATGTGCGTGACAAATAAAGGGTATCTACGCTTTATTTCAGTGTGAAATATTATGGACAGTACATTACACAATGAACCAACTGCACGTATATATATCATCCTACGCCGAGTCTTCGAGATTAGAGTGGTAAGCACGGCACATTAAATACCGTCACTATTTAAAGTAGGATATTTATTTTTGTCTATTTCTATGTTTATTTATGCAAATTTCATATAGTCAACTAATTCAAAATATTCTTGGTTCTTTCGGTAAAGTCACGTAGAAGGGAAATAATAAAATAATACAAATAAAACAATCAAATTCTCACTTTGTGAATAATACAAATAAATAATACAAATATAGTTTTAGTTTTATTATTTTATTTCCCTTCTACGTGACTTTACCGAAAGGACCAAGACTATGAATCCCTGCAGTCACGAAAGCATTAAATCGAAATTTAATTCAAAATACATGAACATATATAACAGCACCGAAAAACAAAGTCATACAAGAACGTGCAAAAATATGCCGTTTTAAATAACCATGTAGTGATTACCCCGGCGTTTTTGAAAATCCAGCACGCTCCCCCCACCACGCTTTCCGGATATTCGATGACCTACTGAACTTTTCCCCCCCCCGTAGATCACAATCGACAATGTGCTACCCCCGGTGACCGCGTTGTGAGAGTGCACGTTTACCCCAGAGGTGGTGCACCATGTAGAGGTCACCGATCTGGGAGAAGAACCCCCCCACAGCCTCATTGTTCTCCTGCCGGAAGCGGATGGCTCGTGCCCTGCACGCCAGCAGACCACAGAGCCAACCAAGAGTTTTGGTTTGAAAGATTGGGCCCACCCCCCCCGGGCCCACCCCAGGTGCTCGCGAGATTATAAATAACGATTATTAACAAGTTTGTCACGCGCACAGTATTAACTCACTCTCGAAGGGGGGGGAGAGCGAGCGACTCGGAGGGGTAAGGCGCCACAGGCACATACTGGACATCTGTGAAAAAAGAGCTTCCTAACTCATCAGATTCCACCGGTCTAAATAAAGATGATGCTGAGAAGTGAGAAGGCAGCCGCGCGCTGGGCCCAAGCTCTGCGGTCCTCTATATATTAAGGTGTCATAGGTATTGCTTACATGTGGGAGGAAACCGGAGCACCCGGAGAAACCCCACACGTGCAAGGGGGAAACACTGTATCCCATACAGGCTGAACGGGTGGAGTCCACATTTTTTATGTACTGCCTTCTGACATCTCGACCTCTACATGGGAAGGGAGGTTCACGACATTTGTGCGATCCACCAACCCTCGCTGCCTTCCACAGTGCTGGATTACAGGCGTGCGTCGCCACCACTACCCGCAGATGCCTGCAGTGCCCGCAGATGCCCGCAGATACTCTGACGAGCGCGACGAGGCTAAGACTGTTAAGGCAGTTGCACTGGGAAAGACAGTGCCCAATTCTGGGGGAGGCAGTAGCTACAAACACTTAAGATTGTCGAAGAACATGCAGTTTTAAAGGCAATGGTGTCTCTGCAAGGCGACTCACCAGTTGTTTCCCCATTCGATCATCGTGCCTGGCTGTCAGAATAAAAAAAAAACAATGAAATGATTATACGGAGAAATGTAATTCATTTATTTATTATCACAATTGTTAGGGCATGGGACATAGATCGAAACAGAAATGTGTTTAAGAAATCATTTGAACATTAATCAAACTAAAAGCTTAAATTATCATACAGTAGTAACACGTTTATATTCTGTTAAGACTACACTGCAAGATATTTCAGAATTAACATCCTAAGAGAGCTACAACAACACAATTTTATATTTCATGATGATACGTGGCTGATTTAAATTTGCCATTTGTCACTTTCTGGGCAAAGTATTTTTTGTTGTCCGTCCCCGCACATCCAATGAGCACGGTTGGCTACACACAGTGAGAAATAAGTTCAACATACGTACATATATACGTATTTATTTTTACGAACTCAGCTAAACTCCCATGGAAGGTGTTTCTAAATGTGAATAACGACACGACAATTCCCGTGGGTGCACTGTTAAAGGTGATTAATGTGGTCACGCTTACGCAAGGGGGCTTCTCATCTTAAAAAGGATGAATCTATTCTACTTTCCCATGCTCATGAGACGTGCAAGGAGTGGTGGAAATCCATAATACGGGTTTTTTTGGGTTAGAGCGCGTAAAGATAAATGTGTCGTTAAACCCGCCACAGCCAATTAGTAAGGTTCGTCACGTAAACATAACATACCAATTCGTTACTAGTGTAGAGGTGCTAACTACTCACTGTTCAGTAACCTGCATTGCCACTAGGTATCAAAGGGGCAGTGCAGCGTTACCTCTGTGTGAATAACGATTGGGGTCAGACGAGGTGAAGTGGATCGTAGCCACAGTTTGGCAAGAACCAATCAGACAGTTCCACGTGAGAATGTGGGATTGGTTAGACCTGGCCACAAACGGGTATAAGAAGGGTGAGCGCGCAGAGGGCGGGGAGTTCTCTCCCTGCACGAAGACCAAAGCCCGGGCTGAAGATAGACAGGACCCTGGACCAGCCTTCCAGCCCTTCTGAGGGCTAAGGCTCGGCGTATCCAGTGGTCAAGACCCACCGGGCCAGCGGTGGGTCAGATAGCCTCCCCTAGGTCCAAGCCGGAGGACTCTAAGATAGCGGTAGACTCGAGAGTAAGTCCCGCCAAGATAGGAGGCTGTACCTCCTTAGGTTAGCAAGAGACCTGTGTGTAGGTCACGCTAAGTCCGGAGGCTGTACCTTCTTAGGGTATCGGGTGAGGGGACCGTATACCCCTCTGTGTGTTAAGGACTGTGTAAGAGAAGAATTACAATAAACAGTGTGCCTCATAAGGAGTTTATTCGTCATTATAAACACTACACTAGTACAGCACACCAGTCTGTTGGAGAGCAAAGCGGTGGAAATAATAACTACACTTTATCAGTCCTATGCGGCAGATCAGTCTGCGTCACGTATCGTCTCCATTGTGGTAGTTTCATAATTGCCACCTTCATCATGAACACTGTCTTATAACGAAAACAAGACAATATATGGCAAATTTTGATTTAAATCTTTCGTGACTGCAGGGATTCATATTCTTGGTTCTTTCGGTAAAGTCACGTAGAAGGGAAACAATAAAATAATAAAAATATAAAACAATAAAATTCTCACTTTGTGAATACTGCAACACAAGCAATCATCATCAGATGTGAAAACCACATTTTCTTGTGGTTTTCAAATTTTCTTGCTGCGGTTTTCACACCTGATGATGATTGCTTGTGTTGCAGTCGAAACGTCGTGAGAATTTTATTGTTTTATATTTGTATTATGTTATTGTTTCCCTTCTACGTGACTTTACCGAAAGAACCAAGAATATAATATATGGCAAGGTAACCTTTTGGGAAACGGCCTTCCTCCAGACATTGCCCAACATCCAAGCCTATTATTAAATTAATAATAATTAATTCAGCCCGTTGTCAATCCACTGCTGAATTAAGGCCTCCCTGTGCCGTATCAGTCACGGGGGTCATTTGACCACACTTTGTAAGAGTAATTGGCTGATATAGATTTCCACGCGATAAGCCACTGTGTTGAGCTATCACTTGTGGCCAGGTCGCTTCTGCGAATGAGCTACACAGCTCAGTGGGCCTTACCAGGCAAAATAAAGAAATTGTTTAGTTTTATACTTCACTGCATTTCTCAGCGCAGGCTAATGAAGTCTGAAGCCTATAATGATGCTGTCATATACATATATATGTTGCTACAAATGGATGCGTTTGTTGGGTGTGGGTGGGTGGGTGGGGAAGAGGCAGACAAGGGGGCAGCAAAATGGAGGAGGCACCTTGAGTCTGTAGCTCCGCAGCTCGTAAATATTGGGCCCGGGCCTGGGGAGGGGCTCATTCCAGAAGCTAAACTCCATCAAGAGTTGGTTTTTACGTGCGTGGAGCATTTTACTCCGTTCCCTCCTGAACTCCAGGTACTCCTGTGAGTGTCAAAGCACAACAGTGAAATATGAAACCATCAACTACACTAAACCACGTTCGAATACCAAAATAACGTGCAGTGCGTGCAAATTACATTATAAAGCATGTGCACATTGCTGAATTTAATGTCACAAATTGATTAGGCGGATGTGCATTTAGATGCGATTGGTTATTTCGCAAAATAAGTAGAATTCTCAGCCCAAACGTCCATCATCTCGGGGTGTGTTAAAAGTAAACAACATGCATGCCTTGTTCTGCCTCAGTTTATTCATAACATCCATCAGAGTTGGATAGCCACCGATGTATCGCCATAGGTGCACTACACACAACACAAAAGCAGCGTGAGGACAACACATCACTTGGTCATGCTGCGTTGGCAGTCGTGCACAGGCACAAATTGCAAAAAAAAACACACGATGCACACACGTCATTGACACTGCTTCACAAGAAAAAAAAAGATATAATAGGCGACGTTTCAGACAATGGCCCTTCTTCATAGCACATAGATGTTGTATGAAAACAGACCATTACACAAAACCTCACCTATTTTTTTCCTGAGCCTTAGCTAATTTTGGAATATACTTAAAACGGTGTTTGTTGGTTCAAAGAGCGTATTCCATGTGATGAATGGGCATTTGTGACCGGAATGGACTCGAAAGACGGCACGATAGGAAATGTTCAGACTTACTTTACTACAGGAAATCTACCGCTCAAAGATTTTGGATAGTTAGGTCCTCTGAAACATTTGTGATGACAATGCATGCTGTATATCTCACAGGATGTTAGCTAGCAGCTTTTGAGACTTTGTATGTAGGTTCCCCAGTGACACGGACAATCGGGCAAAACAACGTACCAACATGTTGCAAAAACGACTACTGCTGCATCGAGCACTTTCAGATGCACTTCTGCAGCCGTCTGGAACGCTCTTTCTTCCGATATTAGGAAGCCACTGGAGCTACGCACTTTTAAATCTAGATTAGTTTCGTTTTGTTGTCCTTCCCCACGCACCTCCGATTAGCGCGAATGACTACATACAGTGCGAAATAAAAACACACACATACAAGCTTTTGTACCTTTATGAGTCCATACATGCATGGTGCTGTGCTATTCTTGCTCTGCCAGTGCTGCATATTCCCTATATCAATAAGTGGCCTGCACTTGTTCCGCATGCTCAAGTGGCCAAGCACACCCTATATATAGGGTCACTGTTTTGATTTCTCAAGAGTGGCCATGTTGGGACCACACCCACCCACCCCCCCCCCCCAATGAATAGTTGTGACCCTTCATGGAGTTCTGGTGCGTCCATCAAGGGGGTGCTTGTCTGAATGATGTCAGGAAAGTACGCGTCACCATGCACATGCACCCAACAAAAACAGTGACATCCAGTTCATAACGCTGATGCCCATGTAAACACACACGTCCGCATACAGACTCTCCAACCCTTCTCAAAGCTCGTCAAAGGAATTCCCCTCTGACTCCCCATATCTACCACTGGAGTTAAACAATAGCTCATTCCTTTGGTTATTTATCGACAAGTGTATTGAAGACAGGGTACAAACCTTGTGCACTGAACTGTACACATGACCAGTTTAGCACGTACGCTTTCGCGACCAAAATTATTTATAAAAGGTTTTTGGGTTACATCGTGTTATTTATAAATGTGTCGTAACCCTCCACCACCCGACACGGCCAAACAGTAAAAAAAAGTGTCACGTTTACAAAGGACAAATAGTTCACTACTTTAGCCCACCGGTGTGTTGAAGAGTGAATCAACATCATTAAAATTTTGAGTACTCGTTTCGCTGGTAATTACATCCAGCATCATCGGGCAATTTGCCAGAATGGTGAGGCGCTCTCCTCTTGCTCCCGGTCTTAAATAGAGCAGGATCAGCTACAGGCGTAGTGCGGCCTGGAAGTGTATTATTAAATAAAATATATAATATAATTACATTTCCTTATAAGGGAAACAAATACCAATGAATAACAATTGAATGATTACCAATCTATTATATAATTACAATACCCTCCCCGCCTCAAATCACTGCACCTGAATGGGTTAAATGATGACGTCACCCTGCTGCTGCTGCTGCTCTATTTAAGACCGGGAGCAAGTGGAGAGGGCTTCACCATTCTGGCGAATTGCCCGATGATGCTGGATGTAATTACCAGCGAAACGTCGTACTCAAAAACTGTAAATGTCGTGGATTCACTCTTCAACACACCGGTGGGCTAAAGTAGTGAAATCTTTTGTCAACGTGACATTTTTTTGCTGATTGGTCGTGTCGGGTGGTGGAGGGTTACAACACATTTATAAATAACGCGATCTAACCCAAAGACGTTTATTATGAACCATACTGGTATATTTGCACGTTTCATTCATGATACATGCTATGGTGCGTGTGGCATATCCATGCTGTGCACATGCACATCATGCGTACATACCGGCCTGATCCTGCTCTCCGTACCACGTGTTCCAAGAGCCCACCAGCTCGCATGGGTAGCTCTCATCGTTGTGCAATTTCATCAGTGCCTCCGCTCTGCAGTGCGAAAACGCTATCCATGAGATCCACAATGCACGCTGGCAAAATACCAAAACAAACAGCTTGACTTTAAAAAAAGAATGTGGCTTTAATTGAAACCAAATGAAAACGCATCCAACACAGGCCATATTTCAGCGTCACGTTACCAGAAGGCTTGTCAGCATTTGTAGATTAACACAACATGGAGGAAAGATGCACTATGAAAAACGGAAGATAGGAAAGCGATTTTACAAACTTTTGCTCGTCATTTTAATTTCACTGTGAAACGTTGCAGGTACAATTATATGGGTAACGATGATGAAGATAACACATTTGCTTATGACAAATATCCCTTGTGAACAGGTTTGAGTGCTTTGGGAAAACTTAGCTTGATAATGAGAGCAACATGCTGATGTGCCTCAAGAGAAACAAGGGCAATCATTGTGGCCAGCCGATGACATTCAACCTAGAGATATATCTAACAGATAAGAGCTCTTTGGGATTGTTTTTTTTGCTTTGTATTATGCGAAGTAAAGCAATGATGCTCTCTGAAGATGAGTGATGCTCCATTTTATTTTTTGTTAGGAGACGTGGGCAGGCAATAATCAACAAGTGGTTGTCATTAACTGTGAAAACAATTGCAGGCTTAAGGAAAATTAAAACAAATATAAAAGAATGTTATGGATGATCTAAGTTTCACCTTTCAAAAATGTTGAGGCCAAACTCATTTTGGAGTTGTCAATGCTACATTATATATAATTTAAAAAACGTTATACATTTCAACAAAATCTAAATCTTCATTGTACGATACACAACTTACGAGATTTTGTTGTAGTCCTCTAGATTTTCTGGCTTCACGTTGTGAACTGTCAAATGATAAAGATTGATAAAAGTTAACTGTACCGATTTGGTCAGCGCTTACAGTTATAACTTTCCCACATTTTCAAGGCATGGTTTTGTTATCCGACCGGTCTCTTTTCATAACACACGGCCAAGGCAACAAAGGAGTGGTTGCAGAAGAAGCACATTAAGGTCCTGGAGTGGCCTAGCCAGTCTCCAGACCTTAATCCCATAGAAAATCTGTGGAGGGAGCTGAAGGCTCGAGTTGCCAAACATCATCCTCGAAACCTTAAACACTTGGAGAAGATCTGCAAAGAGGAGTGGGACAAAATCCCTCCTGAGATGTGTGCAAACCTGGTGGCCAACTACAAGAAACGTCTGACTTCTGTGATTGCCAACAAGGGTTTTGCCACCAAGTACTAAGTCATGTTTTGCAGAGGGGTCAAATACTTATTTCCCTCATTAAAATGCAAATCAATTTATAACATTTTTGACATGTCTTCTTTGGTTCTTTCGGTAAAGTCACGTAGAATGAGAATAAAATAATAAATTGATAAAATAAAATAACACAATAATATTCTCACGACGTTTCGGCCACAACACAAGCGGCCTTCATCAGGTGAAGGGAGCGAGACTGTCTGGTAGGACAGCGCTGGAGTGCTGTCCTACGCTGTCCTACCAGACAGTCTCGCTCCCTTCACCTGATGAAGGCCGCTTGTGTTGTGGCCGAAACGTCGTGAGAATATTATTGTGTTATTTTATTTTATCAATTTATTATTTTATTCTCATTCTACGTGACTTTACCGAAAGAACCAAAGAAGATGAATCATTGCAGTCACGAAAGCTTTAAATCGAAATTTTTGACATGTGTTTTTTCTGGATTTTTTTGTTGTTATTCTGTCTCTCACTGTTCAAATAAACCTACCATTAAAATTATAGACTGATCATTTCTTTGTCAGTGGGCAAACGTACAAAATCAGCCGGGGATCAAATACTTTTTTCCCTCACTGTAAAAGGCAAAGTTGTGAATATGTGTGTCTGTTCAAAATGTTTAGCGTACTTCCCAACATGCAACAAAGTGGAAATTTGCCATGTGGATACTTTCCAGACTATACACCATGCAAAAATTATGAAAATACACTTTTGTGTTTTTTGGGGGGGAGGGGAGCTCAATAATGCATTTTTTTTGCACGGCAAGTGAGCTGTGACGTCAAATCTGTCTCGTGACCCACGCATGTGGAAGCGTAACGCATTGTAGTGTAGTGGCTAGCGCGCTGCGTGGTGGATCCAAGTACCGGGCGAAGCCGGGTAGTACAGCTAGTATTTTCATATGCATGACAATACCTAACAATTTGAATAGAGTGTGTAAATACAACCACATCTCAAGACACTGTAAGCAACAGAATGGCAAGGACATCATGTAATATGTGCAGTACATATGTATGATAGAGAAGAGATATTATAAGAGTATTTTCATTAAGTTTTATGTAGTGCGTAATGTACTGACTATATTATTTAACACTGAAATTAAGCGTAGCTACCTTTTTTTGTCATGCACATGGTGCCGATCACCATAATAATCAACAGCCTTTTGAGCGGTTTCGCCGGTTCGGCCCAGGACCGTTGGAAATTGTTGGAAGCAGCCGGATAATCGATGAGCAACTATATACATGACCATAACAGTGCGTCTGCCCTCGCAAGCATATAACATATGCACCGTACTGCGGTATTCCGAATGCGCTTTGGAAGCGGGGTCCAATGTTTATTTGCATACACATCAATATGTGCAGAGAGGCTCTTATTTATACAAAGCCTGAACACAACACTTACTTTTACAAAGGTACGAAAATACCTCGACAAAATATATAATCGTTATTTACATATGGAAGTAAAAATTACTAAAGCAGGTTAAGTCTTGTTGATATTGGCGCGAAAGTCGATGTCAAAAATACCATGAAGCATTTTTAAATCGTGTTGCGGTTGTGTAAGATTACACTATCAAGCCCATTTATCTCGAGCTATAACAACAGCATGGAAGCCACCTATGCCCTAGCCAGTAAATTGGCAACTACCATGCTTGAAACTTGACAAGAATGGCATGCTCAAACGCATTACCGTCACAACGAAAATATTGGACCAATTTCCCTTAGAATCAGCTTGGCTCGGCGCATATTAAGCAGATCGCCATCCACTTGCATACAGTTGATCATGGATTATCCGGCACCGCGCAATTATCCATCCGGCTGCTTCCAATATTATCCGCCAGTCCCGAGCCGATCCGGCAAAACCGGCAATCGGCACCGTGTGTGTGACAAAAAAAGTAGTTACCCTTGAATTCAGTGTCAAATATTATCGACAATACATTACACACTGCATACAACTTAAACAATGAAAATACTGCATGTATATACATCACCCCATGCAGAGTCTTCGAGATTGGAGTGGTAAGTACGGCACAGTAAATACCGTGACTTTTAAAGTAGGATATTTATTTTTGTCTATTTCTACGTTTATTTATGCCAATATCATATATAGTAAACACATTTAAAAACACAAAAAGAACATACAACACCTAAAAAGAATGTGCAAAAATAAGCTATTTAAAAAAATTATGTAGTGATTGTCTGGCACTTATAAAAAAAATACCCGGCGCCCCCTCCACCTGAAGCCGCAGGATTATTATCGATGATCGACAAATACCCGGCGCCCCCTCCCCCTGAAGCCGCAGGATTATTATCGATGATCGACTCTATGTCAACATGGCAGCTTGCGTTGTGCACAAACGTAGTCCTTAAGGCCAATTTAAAGCAATGCGAGTAGGGAAAACCGTGGATCTCCAGGCTCTCACAAAGAACAGGATTTGCGGTAATGAGGATTACAGATCGAAGGTATTTTTACTGTAATTGGAACAAAATAACTATCTTACAATCTATGTTTAACACAATGCTCATAAATTATGAAAAGGAGAGATGCAGTGTACGAATTGTAACCATACATTGTTTTACACTGACATTAAAGTGTCAAATTATTCCATTATATGTAATACAAATGCTAACGTTCACTATACATAGAACATACTTGGAATAATCTGTTATCGTGGCATACACCAATATCCTCGGAATGATGTTGTGTTTATGAATTCTGGGTGATGATGACCAATGAAAGGCTGATATGATATCACTTCATGGCAATGCAGTGGATGGGAGACTGCTGAAGCCTGCAACTGGGATCCACCACAAACACAGAACCTAACACTGAAACGAGCAATGATCGATGCTAACAAGAACGGCCTATTAGACCTACCCCCATCAATGCCTGCTGCTACCTCTACAAAAATGATGAACAGCATCCATGAGCACCAAACTGCCTCAATGCAATGCTCACCTTACACGGATGACCATGATGATAATAATGATGATGGAGTAGAGGAGCAAGATGCAATGTCAGTACGTGGGAACGTGGTGAGTGAACAAGTTGACTCACGCTGCAGCTTGTAGAGGCTGCTCGTCTCCTTTTTGGAGAGCAGGTTAGAGTGTGCATCTGTGCGTGGGTCCACCTTCTGCACGAACATCTTCTTGAGCCACCCTCGCTCCTTCTCCCGGCATGCAGCCGACACGGACACGCATCTGTAAGCGGAGATCGACACACACCTTCTGTCAATGTGACCCCGGAGCACGCCGCAGAATAAGATATCCAGATCAATATGCAGACAACACGATTAAGCAAAGTATAGACACATTTAAGGGAGCTGGAGTGACAAATTTATGAAGGTGCAACAGACTTAGGTTGCATATAGAGACACTAGGGGTTGTTTGGGGGCGCCTATGGCACCCCCTCACAACCATTTACGGCCTTCGGCCAGCAAAGTCACACAAAAATTACACACGAACGATGCATTCACGCACCCACCCGATGCTCCGTTTTGAAGTTTTAAATTGAAACATCTTTGAATTGTATTATGTTTTGAATTAGATCATTTAATTTCCCCATTAATAGCTTATATAATTTAACATCTGGAAGACTTCATTGAAAAGGACATTTCGTGTGAATTTTCTCTCGTCGTCAAGTAGATGGCCTTGCTGGGGGTTCGGTTCGATGCGGACTTTCACCTGGTTGGGATTGCGGGATTGAGATAAGGCGACACGGAGCTGCTGGCCGTGCGAGAAGACCGCCGTCTGCAGACCGATTCCAACGTAACCGAACGTCTGTCCCTGAGCCTCCGTCGTTCATGCAGGGGGCGCGTAGCTTTGCAACGCCCCCTGCATGAAAACGACGGAAAGTGCAGCGTTCATCACATATATAGATGTGCGCTTGTATAAGAGTATTTAACAGGCCCTCCAATTGTGATTTGTAATGCTCAGATGTGTAGTTTGTCAGCTATTCTAGAATTTGTAATAAACAGAAGCCGTGAAGCTAAATTCACCAGTGTAGCTGTCTTATGGGTTCAACATTTCAAAGTTTCAATTAAGAAATGAACTTTAGAAATATGGTCACCGTTTCCACAACATTGTAAGATAAGGATGGCACACGGACGTGGTTAATTTTAAAATAACCAGTTGGCTATTAAAAGGTTTTTAAAGCCTATTTTGGGGTTAATTCAGGCTATCATTCCTGCAGAGGAGATAAAATCAGGAACCCCTATTTGTAAAAGCAATACCGGTGCAAACTACCTGAGGCTGTCCCCTGCCAAAAATATATGGAGTTTTCACAACTCACTCAGGGACAACCATTGCTCACTTGACCAGGTGTACACTTTGCTTTTGCGTGTACTGTAACACTAAGTGTGCTATCTATAATCGTTTTTGATTCATGTTAACAGATGCTAGAAAATCCACCGCGGCAAATGCCATGTCAATCGTTGACCATTTATCAATCCAGTAATAGCGTGGGACCGGGCGGTCATCAAAGGTGAGGCAGAATGTCATGCGGCTCGTACGAGAACGCGTGATGATTGGATGAAAGGGGTTACACACCCCCGGCGTAACCTTCTACCCTATCCGGGTTCAAACACACGTGTTTACACGGCAAAAGAGGCTTTACGACGTGCTGAGTAAGGACTGTCCTTGTTTTCCAGAACCTTTGCCCCGGTCACACTGGACTTTGTTCCAAAAAACAACATGCTTTTGAAACAGTGGACCACGACGCACTTTTGGCTCAATGAACATTACGTATGCAAGTTTAAATAACTTTCCCCACTTTGTCGGCCCACTGCTGGATGAGGGCAAAACAACTTGTTGTGCATGGTGGCCATCAAACCCCAAGCGCTTTCTGAAACCTCAATCCTGCCTGGATTCCAAAATCTGACCAAATCGAGGTGCGTCCCATACAATTTGGTGATTGACAAATTTATTGTACAGAATTTACACTCACCTAAGCATTAGCCCGGTGTTAACTCGTCACTACAAGCACTGTGTTTCTGGCCACACTATAAATTAAATAGCATCATCGCCTCTGTAAGCCTATAATTTGACAGCCCTATGTGCAAAAAATAACATTTCAGCTTATTGCATACGAATGATTACCGCTTGTTATTTTTGTGTAGTCTGTAGGGTTTCCTCACGCGCACATCACTCATCAATAGCATTGGCCAAACCAAATAAATTGAGGACCAACTTTAAGTTAATTTCATTTAAGCAAAAGTAATAACTCAAGAGACTAGAATACTGTTGTCCCATTTGCAATAGTGACATGGGTGACCAAAATAATAAAAGAAAAACAAATCAAATGGAGTGCAACAATTAAGGAAATATATTTTAAAACATATGACACTGTTTAAACAAGTCTCAAAGAATAAAAAAAATAAAAACTTCGCTGTGTTTGTCCCCATCTGATGACGGACGCTTGTGTTGTGCCCGAAACGTGATTTAATTTAGTTGTTTTCATTTTTATTTTATTACCTACGTGACTTTACCGAATAAAGCCAAAGAGTATGGATTCTTGCAGTCACGAAAACTTCAAATCTAGAAGTCTTAAAGACTCAGTGAGGCTTTGCTGGGGCACGCACGTTACATCGTATGTGACGTAAATGCGGGTTGTTTACGGTATGCATCTGTGTGTTTAAAGTAGATCATTAAGCAATGAAATGCCGTGGTGTTAAGTACCGCCATCACGATTGCAATGAATGTGTTACCAATCACTGTCAATACACATTTGCACGAGATCTCGAGTAAACAATCACACGCGTGCAATATCAAGTGAGTCCCTACAGGGGGGGGGGGAGGTTACTGTTGAGGGATCGTCGCGGGAGGCCTAGCCACAGGCTCCCGCAACAAAACTAGGCAAACGCCTGGCAGAGCCCAGAGCTCCGAAGGCAAGACGCTTAACGGTGCTAAAAGCGCAAACGTTATAAAGATACGTCTCGTGCAGGGGACAAGGCGGATGAGAGGATTTACCTCGCAGTCGCAAGCGAACACGAGCGCCTCCCGAGACAACCGCGAGCGAGTTCCCTGGCGAGTAGCGTGCACGGCATGGTGAAGCTCCCTCACTCACTCACGCACTCGCAAGTCAGAGCGGCAGGCGGTGCTGCCAGCGACCGCACGGCGAAACCTCGCGGGGTGGGGGCGGGGTTTAGACGGGCGGACCCTAATTAACATAAATAATTTTTCAATGTTTGGACGTGTCTAATTAACATAATGTGATTTCAATGTTTGGACGCGTTTAGTTAACACAATGCGTGAAAAAAAAATTTGGACGTGTTAAATTGACGTTGTTTATTATTCGATGTTTCTCTTTGGTTCTTTCGGTAAAGTCACGTAGAAAGAAAGTAAATAAAATAATTTAAGTTAAAATCTGACTTTACCGAAAGAACCAAAGAGTATATTCTTAGTTTTTTCGGTAAAGTCACGTTGAAGAGAAACAACAAAATAACAAAATATATATAAAACAATAAAAAATTATCACGACGTTTCGACCATAACTCAAACGGTCATCATCAGGTGTGTCGGTTTGCATCGGTTTGCATAACACACCTGATGATGACCGTTTGAGTTATGGTCGAAACGTCGTGAGAATTTTTTATTGTTTTATATATATTTTGTTATTTTGTTGTTTCTCTTCAACGTGACTTTACCGAAAAAACTAAGAATATGAATTACTGCAGTCACGAAAGCTTTAAATCAAAACCAAAGAGTAATTTCTGCAGTCACGAAAGCTTCAAATCACATTCGATGTTTGGCCGTGCTTGATTAACATAATTCATTATTCGATGTTCGGCCGTGGTTGATTAACATAATTTATTATTTGAAGTTTGGCCGTGGTCGATTAACATAATTTATTATTTGAAGGTTCCCCGTTATTGATTAACATAATTTATTATTTGTTGTTTGCCCGTGTTCGATTAACATAATTTATTCGATGTTTCGTGAAAACGTTTAAAGCAGGCGCGGTTCATCCTCGTCCACCAGGGGAGTTAGGGCACCGCTCCACAAAGCAGCTGGAGATGAGAAATGTCATAATGCTGGGTTGCAGTCTGCAAATATAGCAGGGTCACGGTCTACACGCTCTAGACTTTTGGCAGTGTCAAAGGGACTCGTGCTGTTCAAGGTGCATGATCAGCCGTGCGTTGATAAGTCAAATCGGGTTTGCGTGAACATTTTTTTGAGAAAAGGACTAATAGTCACGTTGGCAGATAATTCGGTATTGCGGGTTCAAGGGCAAGTTCCTCTCTTTAAAGTGTGGGGGGACAAAGATGTGATGTGACTTTTTGGTTGTTTTAGGTTTATCATTGGAAATGGTTTTTGGCGTCGATTTATTGTTCCGCACTACGTGCTGGTTTCGCCATTGGGCGTTACTTTTCCATTGCTGAAATATGGAAAAAAAAAAACATTGCTGGTTGCTCCTATAAATCTTGACCAGGTTCGGCTTGAGATAGCGGGTGGAGAAAGCAAAGATTCCTTGTTGGAATTGCTCGGGCGTTTCCCTGATGTATTTTCTGAGCGGACAGGGAAGACAGTAACCCTGTGTCACACCATTTAATTGATGAACGAGACCCCTATAAGGTCCTGCCCATATTCTATGAAAGAGATCATTCATAAGGGGAAATATCAAAGATGATAATGGAAGGGTTCATTGAGCCCAGTCGTTCCCCATGGGCTTCTGTCGTTCTGGCACCGAAAAAAAGATGGGTCTTGGCGCTTTTGTGTGGATAATAGGAAAGTAAATGCAGTCACTGCCAGATTCCTCTCCGTTGCCCCAAATTCCAGATTTGTTGACGTCTGTGGGAGGGGCTATATGGTTCTCGACACTGGATTTGCGTCAAGGTTTTTGGCAAATCCCTTTGGATTCAAAGAGCCAGACTCGCTCTGCTTTTATTACTCGAAGGCTTGTATCAATTTAAGGGCATGCCTTTTGGATTACAAAATGCCCCTACGACGTTTCAAAGACTGAATGAGGTACTTCGGAGTCTGATTGGAACATATTGCTATGTGTACATAGACGATATCATAATATTTTCAAAGTCTTTTGGCCAACATTTGGAACACCTGCATTTAGTTTTTGCCAGGTTGCAGCAATATGAGTTAACTTGTAAGTTAGAAAAACGCTCCTTTGGGACGAAAGAAGCGGAATACCTGGGCTATATCTTGACCCCGCAAGGAATCCATACGGATCCTGCGAAGGTTCAGGGGGTGCAAGATTTTCCCAGACCTACGAATAAAAAAAAGTGCAGAGATTCGAAGGGCTGTGCCAGTGGTATTCACGTTTTGTGCCGCACTTGACTCATACAGTGAGGGAAAAAAAAAATTTGATCCCCTGCTGATTTTGTACGTTTGCCCACTGACAAAAAAAATGATCATCATTAGACCTCCTTTGCCAGTACCAAAATGTTATAATAGGGTTTTTCCCCTTTTTCTGGCAACAAAACTGAAACCTTTTTACAAGGATTCATGTCTGCATTAACCACAATACCTGTAGTCAAAATGCAAGACAAATACTATGATAATATATGCATTGTCCTTGAAACTGATTGGTCCACACCAAGGGACGGCTTTCTTTTGAACCTCGACCCAATTGGTGATCGACCAGATGACGCCAAAAGGCGTACGGCTCAAAGACAATGCACTATCAAAGTAATGAGAGCTCGGGGTGAGCATCTACATCATTAGACCTCCTTTGCCAGTACCAAAATGTAATAATAGGGTTTTTCCCCTTTATTCTGGCAACAAAACTGAAACCTTCTTACAAGGATTCATGTCTGCATTAACCACAATACCTGCAGTCAATATGCAAACAAAAAACATACTATGATGATAGATGCATTATTGGAAACCTCATTTGCCAGTAACAAAATATGATAATTGTTTTTTTATCCTTTTATCTGGCAACAAAACTGACACCTTTTTTACAAGGAGTCATGTTTGCATTGACCACAATACCTGCGGTCGGAACGCAAACAAAAAAAACACAACTCTGATAATGTATGCACTGTCCTTGAAATTGATTGGTCCACACCTGAGACAGCTTTCCTTAGAGCCTCGTCTCACATGGTGTTGGACCAGATGACGCCAAAAGGCGCATTTTGGTGTTGGACCAGATGACGCCAAAAATAATCTGGTCCAACACCAAAATGCGCCTTTTGGCGTCATCTGGTCCAACACCATGTGAGACGAGGCTCTAAGGAAAGCTGTCTCAGGTGTGGACCAATCAATTTCAAGGACAGTAAATACATTATCAGAGTTGTGTTTTTTTTGTTTGCGTTCCGACCGCAGGTATTGTGGTCAATGCAAACATGACTCCTTGTAAAAAAGGTGTCAGTTTTGTTGCCAGATAAAAGGGTAAAAAAACACAAGTATAATATATGCATTGTCCTTGAAACTGATTGGTCCACACCAAGGGACGGCATTCTTTTGAGCCTCGACCCAATTGGTGCTCGACCAGAAACCAGAAACCCTGACATTTTTCCGATGTGCCAAATAACCTCTCGAGTTGTTCAAACAGTTTTGGAAAAGGAAATCCTTTGGCGGTGGGGAACTCCTACCTTCCTCCATACAGATAATGGGCCACAATTCACCAGGGCTCGTCGGTTCAAATGGTGTGGGGACCATGGCGTTCCACATGTTAGGACGCAACCGTACCGTCCGCAAGCAACTTGTACGGAAAGAATAAATTGCGATATAAGTGGCTTTGTGAAGATTTATTGCAATGAGCATCGAAAGAGCTGGGGGAAATGTATCCCTAAAACTTGCATGGTCCCTGCGGACAGCCATTCAGGAAACCACTAGTTATTCGGTGTACCAAATTGTTCTAGGCCAGAACCCAAGCTCCCCCTCCTGGAGGTAGCTTCCCGGGGAAAGTGTCTTAAAGACATCCCTGGGGAACTTGGGAAGCATCAGGCCATTTGGGAAAAGGTTAAATGACGAGGAAACATGCGACTGAACAACAAAAAGCTAGATACGATGACAAACACAGTTTCCTATAAAGTGGGACGGCTCCGGGGACAGGAAAAGTGGGTAGACATCTCTTTTCTTCGCATGATAATGGTTGTTTGTGTTGCACTCGAAACGTCGTATTCTATTATTATTTGGTTTAATTTTCTACGTGACTACCGAAAATAACCAAAGATTAATTCCTGCAGTCACGAAAGCTTCAAATCTAGTTTACTACTTCATTCTCAAAATAGTTATTGATATAGGTTCACAAATACTAATTACCACAATACTGTAGCTAAAACACCAGAATTTGACAATCGGCGATTAAAAGTACGAGCAGCAACGAAAGCAACAGCGCGTGCTTGTCGCACGTGCAGACGAAACCACGTGATTCGAAGCGTCATTGTAATTGTGTTACAATTACAGCTCTGACCGGAGCGCATTAGAAAGTTAAAGTAAATTTAGCGCAGAGTTTTAGCCTTGTAGGTATATTGATACAGTACATGTAAGCTGGGCTTACGAAAAATGTTTTTGTTGTTATAACTAACCTCAGGGATATTTTTAATATATATTTTTTATCAATTTCTGCTGAAACGCTGCACAAAAATTGTATAGACAGTCATTTTGGTGTCACCAGGTGCGGTCCGCATAATTTAAATAACAGTGATGCTAGCTAGGGTTGCGGGTATAAACCCGAAATGATTCTCCACGATCCGCCACCGCGTTAAAGGTATATATATAAAAAACATCCACAACATCGTGGACCTTCCTATCATTAATTTGCGCGAACGTCAACTTTTTGAATGCCGTCAAACTTTTTGAACACCGTCAAACTTTTTGAATGACTGAATGCCGATTTAAAGCTTTCGTGACTGCAGGGATTCATATTCTTGGTTCTTTCGGTAAAGTCACCACGTAGAAGGGAAACAATAAAATAATAAAAAAATATAAAACAATAAAATTCTCACGACGTTTCGACCGCAACACAAGAAGCAATCATCATCAGGTGTGAAAACCACAGCAAGAAAATTAGAAAATAAAAAAAACGCCACTCTTTTTCAAATGTTCTTGCTGTGGTTTTCACACCTGATGATGATTGCTTGTGTTGCGGTCGAAACGTCGTGATAATTTTATTGTTTTATATTTTTATTATTTTATTGTTTCCCTTCTACGTGGTGACTTTACCGAAAGAACCAAGAATGACTGAATGCCGTCAACTGACTGACTGGGGCGTGGTCACGTGACGCCCGGGGGGGGGGGGTGAGGGGGGGGTGGCCGCCGCGTTGGACTTTGAAGCTTTCTCCTTCACCGCCCCTCGGAGAGGCAAAGACATCTACAATCAACGTTTGTTGGTCGATGTCTTTCATTTATCGCACTCGCTACGTCTCCACACACACACTCCCCCTCCTCTCTCTCTCCCAAGTCGTCGTCGGTGTTGTTGTTGAAAGTTGCGGCTACAGCGGCGGCAGCGGCCTCGGCCTCTCCCCTTCTCTGAAGGAACAACAACAACAACAACCCCGGGCCCGGTGAGTTCGGTCGTCTTGACCGCGGCAAGCGGTCGTCTTGACCGCGGCAAGCGCCTCTCCTCCTCCCTCCCCTCCCCACGTCGTCGTCGTCGTCTGCCGAATCGACAAATCGTCGCGAAGTCCCCCGAAACGGCGCCCACGGAAATGTAACGCGGCGCGTGCCCCAGCGACGTTTTTAATGCACGGAGTGGAACGTTAAGGCGATACGTATTGTAACGTGACCCTGTCCACACGGTAACGTATTGTAACGTGACCCTGTCCACACGGTAACGTATTGTAACGTGACCCTGTCCACACGGTACCTATTGTAACGTAACCCTGTCCACACGGTAACGTATTGTAACGTGACCCTGTCCACACGGTAACGTATTGTAACGTAACCCTGTCCACACGGTACATATTGTAACGTAACCCTGTCCACACGGTAACGTATTGTAACGTGACCCTGTCCACACGGTACGTATTGTAACGTAACCCTGTCCACACGGTAACGTATTGTAACGTGACCCTGTCCACACGGTAACGTATTGTAACGCAACCCTGTCCACACGGTAACGTATTGTAACGTAACCCTGTCCACACGGTACGTATTGTAACGTGACCCTGTCCACACGGTACGTATTGTAACGTGACCCTGTCCACACGGTAACGTATTGTAACGTAACCCTGTCCACATGGTAACGTATTGTAACGTAACCCTGTCCACACGGTACATATTGTAACGTAACCCTGTCCACACGGTACATATTGTGCAGGGAATGTAACGTAACCCTGTCCACATGGTACGTATTGTAACGTAACCCTGTCCACACGGTACATATTGTAACGTAACCCTGGCTACACGGTACATATTGCACGGAATGTAACGTAACCCTGTCCACACAGTACATATTGCACGGAATGTAACGTAACCCTGTCCACACGGTAACGTATTGCACGGAATGTAACGTGACCCTGGCTACACTATACTGCACTGAATGTAACGTAACAAGGTCTACGCGATACTGCAGGAAATGAGTGTAACACATTTTACACAGTACTGTATGTTCACTCGTTTGCTTACGCTTATTTCATGTTGCTAAGAGTTGTGCTTTTTGCTTTGAATGGTTTTGTTTAATCCAGTTAATGTTAACACAGACTTCAGGGCCGTCCATAAATGACGTCACGCGATTTTGGAGGATTTTTTACCCCCCCCCTCGTCACACGGCGTCACAAAAAGTCAGACCCCCCCCCCCCCTCAAATATAAAAAATAAAACACGCTTCAAATCGCTTTAAACTATTGTCATTGTAGTGCGTATTTTATGTGGCGCTGCACTCTGATGTTGTAGGATAAAATATTTAATTAGAACGTACTCTTTGTTTTTTTTTCGGTAAAGTCACGTAGGTAAAATTAAATGAATGAAAACAACTAAATTAAATCACGACGTTTCGGAGGCAACACAAGCTTCCGTCTTCAGGTGGAACGGTCACAGGTATTTATTTTGCTGTGACCGTTCCACCTGAAGACGGAAGATGGTGTTGCCTCCGAAACGTCGTGATTTAATTTAGTTGTTTTCATTTATTTTGTTTTACCTAGGTGACTTTACCGAAAAAACCAAAGAGTATGAATCCTTGCAGTCACGAAAGCTTCAAATCTAGAATTAAGTAGAACGTGTTTATATTTATTTAAAGTTGCGCATTTTGATGTGACGTCACATTTCTCAAACACCCCCCCGTCACACATCGTCACAAATGTCTGACCTCCCCCGCCCCCCAAGTGCGTGACGTCATTTATGGACGGCCCCTTAGACGTGTCCTGATTAAGTACTGTACCTAGCTGAGAGTTACTGTACATACAGAATGTCACAGTCACATACTTAACACAGATACACACTTGACACATACCTGAAACAAATACACGTTTGACACACACCTAACACAGACGACAAATATATCACATTTACATTCCAGATGCATACCTGATAACACACCTGGCAGCGACACACCAGATACATTTACATGCCTGACAGGAGACACACTTTGTACACATATAAACCTCCATCATGGGACCTCCTTTGCCAGTACCAAAATATGATAATAGGTTTTCCCCTTTTTTCTGGCAACAAAACAGCTGTGTCAAGATGTTAAAACACCAAACTGGAACCTTTTACAAGGAATCATGTCTGCATCGTAACCACAAATACTTGTGGTCAGAATGCAAACAAAAATCGTACTCTGATAATATATGCATTTGCCTTTGAAACTGATTGGTCCACACCAGAGACAGCTTACTTTTGAGCCTCGTCCTCTGGTGTTAGACCTCTGGTGTTTGTTTTGTGCCTCGTTTTCTGGTCTAACACCAGAGGACGAGGCTCAAAAGAAAGCTGTCTCTGGTGTGGAGCAATCAATTTCAAAGACAATGCATATATTATCAAAGTACGATTTTCGTTTGCATTCTGACCACAAGTATTGTGGTTAATGCAGACATGATGCCTTGTAAAAGGTTTCAGTTTGGTGTTTTAACATCTTAACACAGCTGTTTTGTTGCCAGAAAAAAGGAGAAAACCTATTCTCACATAAACCTGTTAAACACATATCTAACACGGATACAAACTTTACACATGTATGTACACATGGTTTGGGCACACAACTAAAACAGTTGCATACGTGCCACTCTTAACAACCTTAAAGTTGACAGCCTGGCATAAGCACTTCAGCGATGTTCACCACCACCTAGTGGTGATTTGGTGGCTATTGCTGTTGCTGGGGATAAGCAAATGTTGTGAAATTCTTCGGGCTATGATTGCAATGATTCGCACTGGTCTCCTGAACATACACACCAGACCAGTTTCAGCCCTTCTCTTATGCGTTGGTATGTCTCCCAATCAGCTTGCAAAGGATGGAATCGGTGCCACCCGTCAGCCGCGTGGCCATCTTTGGCGGCACACATGGAGACGAGATGTCCGGGGTGTGCTTGGTGCGCCACTGGCTGTCAGACGCTGGCGAGGTAGCTGCGGAGATATCGCGTCCGTCATTCAGCAGCACGCCTGTCATGGGCAACCCCCGTGCCGTGCAGCACTGCACGCGCTACATTGACACCGACCTCAACCGTTGTTTCACGCATGAACAGCTCGCGTAAGTGAGAGTGCCCGTCATCCTATCGTGTGCCTTGTTTTAGCCTGGTTATGTCTTTCCCGGGGGAATCCTTGTAAGTGTCAGAACACCTAGATACAAAGGATCTGCAATTGCAGCAGGAAGTATGTTTCCCACTTCATGTTTGGAATCCAGACATTTTTTTTAATCTATGAAGTATTGACTAGAATAAAGTGGTGGGCTTGCAGAAATTCCTCAATTAAAATGTATTGTTATGCTCATACATGCATGGAATTGTTTGTAAAAAAACCTGATGATGTATGTCTTATGAAAATTGACACAAGGTGAGTTCATATTTTCTGTGTGGAAAAGTCAGTGGGATTGGGCAAGACGGTTCACCAGCAGGGGTTGATGGCCAATGGTCGAGAGTGGTAATGGTGGAGTGCCAGTCACCACCATGGAGATGGAAAAATAAGATCAGCTCATAGGATTGTGGTATCACTGGGCTATGAGGATGGAACCTGGCTTATGTCTAATAATGAAACCGCCACAATTATTGGCTAATGATCACTTGATAAAATGTATTATCAAAGTGAATATCAACTTTTAATCTGGTCAAATTAATTTCAGCTAGTTGAAACTATTAACATGACGCCTTTTTTGTATTTTGTGTTTTGATTCACAAAGGATGGAAGTAAAGGAGGACACCCCATATGAGACTCTACGTGCACAAGAAATAAATCGCCTGTTTGGGCCCAAGGGCTCGGATAAAGCCTTTGACTTTATAATAGACATGCACAACACCACGTCGAACATGGGCAACTGCCTGATTGTGTCTAACTCCGCCGACATCGTGGTCTTGCACATGGCTCGATACATGCAGGTGATGCATCAAATATGAGCTGTGTTGTTTGATCCAAAAGATCATGCAAGATTCAATATTTGTATATATGAGAAATCTACCATTTACAATAAACAAATGTAATATACCTCCTTGGTCATGGAAAAATGTCAATCAACTTTGAATTATTCTTGTCCACCGTAACTTTTAAACAATCAAGAAACCAGTTGTAAAGTAACTTGCCTATGCGTTCTCACTTATGATAAGGTCCTGCCGATAAGTCAAGGCATTTTTCGAATCGTGATAATTTGAAAGAGGCTCTGATCACATGCAAACTCAACATTAAAAATTGTGGCTTGTGAAAAGCGTAATTAATTTTAGGTTCCCACACCACTTTGCACTGCAATTGAGATGCAGACGGACAGTGGTTGGTCCAACTCTGGCCAGTTACCTGAGGATATTGGTGAAATATCTTTGGTTCTAATTTAAATGATATCCTAAAGATTAACAATCACAGTATGGCTTAATCGTCGCTGGAAGATCACCAATTTTCTTCAAGGCACTGATCCGAAATGTGTTTAATTTCTACCTTTATATTTACCTCTGACCTCCCACAGGACATCTGTAAGAGTGCAATCAGCCCAGTGTTCTTGAATGAGATGGCAGGTGTGGAGAGGTGTTATGCATCTAGTGTATCCAAACATGGCATAGGTAAGGATGTCTATTTAAAGACTACACAAGGCTTGTTTAGGCTACCCAACTGGTTTCACGTAAACAGGTTTTGTGTGCACAGTTTTAATGTTAAATTTACTGCATTTGACAAATACATTTGGAATTATACACTCAAAGATGTTAGGTTAGACCTCGTTGGTGAAACTGGTTGTGGACGTATAAACAAGCTTAAGTATTTGAGTTATCAAGTGCTGTACTGAGATTTGTGGCTTAAATCATTTGTTTGATTTTTTCTAAATCCCACCTGCCATTGCCCAATATCTGTTTAAAAAAAAAATACTGGTTTATCGTATTACTGTTGACTGGCTTATATTTTGATTATTTTTCACCTATCCACAATAAGTTGCCTTTTTTCAACTCTTTTATGTCTGCCTTTTTCATGTAATCGATTTGCTGGTAAGCACGCTCACTACTTTGTGGCTTTTTTACAACACCAATCTTCTGTTATTTATTGTAAACTACAGTCTACAGGCTTATGATCACAAATCCAACCGACACACCAGTACGTAAAGGAACATGCAACCCGAAACACAATTACTGTTGTAGTTACGCATCTGTGCTGTGTGTCCCAGGATATCTTGAGACAACTTTGAAGCTTTGTTCAATGAGATTTAAATTAAACTTTGCACACACCTGCAATAGTGGTATGCCTAATGTAAGCTGCAAACACATGTTGGGCAACCAATGACATATGCATAGGTATATGTTTACTATATTAAACCTATAGAATGTTAGGTTGCTTATTTAACTCACAACATATAGTTGGTTAAGCAATTGAAGGCAGTGTTGCCAGACGTATCAATTGTAAGGCTCATTTACAAGTAAAGATGTTCGGATGTCCATCTTTGAGAGGGTGCTGACCGTACATTGCGAGGCACTGCATTCCGTTGCTTTTTAATGCTTTTTATTTTACTTTTTTGTTTCTCCATTTGATCTTCAGAGCAAGTGCCAACCCATGCCATGCCCTGTGCTTCTCACAGAGCACCCTGTGCTGCAGTATGCCACAGGGAGATCTGTAGCCAAGCATAGCCTTGGTAAGCAAACCTGACGATCTTCTTCCACAATGGGCCTTTTTTATTTTTAGGTCACGTACAATGCACCAAAGTCTGCTTTCTAAAGGATGGTACTATGGGCACAATTGAGAAACTATTGAGTGTCATTTTTTTATTTACTTATTCACCCAAAATCATGACGTGCATGGTAGTGAAGAAGTTGAAGTCTGCTCACATTTGAAAAAAAAAATGCCAATCCACCTCTGAAACTTCGTCTTAATCGTTTCTTGCACTGAAGCGCTGCTATCAGGGGTTCGATGTTTTCTGGAGCACGCTGACCATGGCTTAAAATGTGATTGAGATGGACAGCTCGTTTGAATTTGCAAATTTTAAAAACAAG
Organism: Petromyzon marinus; assembly: GCF_048934315.1. Taxonomy (NCBI): domain Eukaryota; kingdom Metazoa; phylum Chordata; class Hyperoartia; order Petromyzontiformes; family Petromyzontidae; genus Petromyzon; species Petromyzon marinus. The sequence continues at coordinate 9,995,483 of NC_133704.1, forward strand.
ACGCAAATGCAATGAAAAACAAAACATTTTGAAATAGGACATGCGCATATTGCAAAGTAAATGCATATATTTGTAGTGTGTACGAAAAAACAGATGCTAATTTTAACTATTAGTGTACACTATTAAGTATGTGTAATGTATTGTAACTTGCAACGATCATCTCAAGGCTCTTCGTCACCTACGTCCACCCATTACCATCGATATTGCCAACACCCTCGCCTGGAGTATAGTCGGGTCTCGCATCGACTACTGTAATGCCATTCTCTCCAAGTCATCATCCAGCAGCATCCTCAAATTGCAACGATTAGAGAACAACCTTGCTCCTGTCGTCCTTGGTGTTCATCATCTATGGCTCGACTCAGCCACCGCTGTCCATACTCTTCATTGGCTCCCTTTCGCCAGCAGGACAAATGACAAAATCGCCTGCCTTTGTCATCGTGCCTTCACCACCAGTTCCCCACCATACCTCGCCTCGCTACTCTCACCTTGCACTGAAGCTCAGTTTTAGAACCCTAGGCAGCGTCACTCAATCAGCTTCGAACACCAAGGTCTCGAACTGTTACAGGCTCACGTCGGTTCTCTGCTATCACCCCCTCGGTGTGGAACTCTATCCCTTTGCAAATATGCAACATTAAATGCACTCTGACTTTCAAGAAACATCTAAAGGCCTGTCTGTTTGGTCAGGCTTTGGAGCAGCCCTGAGTTTGGCTTCACGCCTCTGAGCTGTTGACTTGTGTGCAAAATCTGGACCGTTACAAATGTTATTATTATTACACTCTTATTGTACATTGTTCGGCAGATTTTACCAAATGTTACGAGTTGTGCTGAGTGTTTGGCTTGGTTTTCCATAGCTACCAGTTCATATCTAAGGAGATGTGAAGTATTAAAGCCCCAAAGCGGTATAAGAGAAATCAAAAAGTTACAGTAGCCCAACATTGGGTGTGCAGGGGACATGCGCAGCAATCTCATTTATCCCCCAAGCCTTTAAAAACCGGTAATGCAACATGTGAAAAATGGCAACTCTAATCCACCATTAATTATTGAGGAACTATTACACAACCCTCTACAGGGTGTTCCAAATAATGTTGAAGCTCCTGAATAAGCCGAACTAAATTTCAGAAAGGGATGATGCTCAGTGTGACATGTACCTAACAGATGACGTTTTACTGTGTCATGGAATGATCACGTGTAGCCAGGCAAACCTGAACCATGAGGCAGCGCCTAACGAAAGATGGCGCAAGCTCGCTTGACCTGAGAACAACGCTTACAGCCTTGCCTCGACACGTGTGAGGAGAGAATTAGAGTTTTTTTAATATATACCATCACGACTTCCAAACACAATTTTCCATTAATTATCTTCTGTTTTATACTTTTATGATGCTTGTTTTTAGGACTAGAGCTTGGGCCTCAACCACAAGGTGTTGCACGGGCAGACGTTCTCATCCGCATGAGGAAGCTGGTCACAACGGCCCTTGACTTCCTGCATCTTTTCAACACAGGTTGGAAAATTCTGCATTTTTTTTCTTCTTCCCACACACGGGACACAAATAAAATAACTTAATCCATTTTATGTAGGAAAGCTCTCATGGACTCACGTAGAGTGTCAATAACATCATGCACTCGTATATCAGTTGTGATGACGTGACGCACGGCAGACAAAGCGTATACGTACTGCTCGTATTGCAAGACCTCGCTCGTTTATCAAATGAATATTTATTTGAAACTTTTGCTCGTCTTGCAAAAACACTCGCAGACCAAGTTGCTCGCAATCCAAGGTTTTACTGTATGTACATTACGTATTAACAGCCTACATTGCTTCAACGTTGTGAGGTGGCTTCTTGTTGGCAATGCGTGACACGTAGGACATGAGTTTCCGGCTGGCAGCTTGGAGGTGTGCCGTGTCACTGAGCGCATTGATTACCCTCGGGACTCGCATGGGAATTTGACCGCTGTCATCCACCCTGATCTACAGGTCTCCACTGCCTGCACCCTGCATTGTCCATCATCAAAAAGGGTTTTTGCACTGTTCGTTAATTCGCCTCTAACTTAAAAAAATAATTGCAAACATTTTACACCTTTATATCTATGCTTTTTTTTACCCTTGCAACCTGTATTTTTGTACGTCTATTTGCAGTAGTTCCATCTTTATTTGGCCATCAATCCCATATCTCTTTTTTTAAATGTCTCAAAATAGAAATCCAGGAGTGTCTTATCAACACTTTATCGATTAGTATCTTAATTCATAACCGAGTTATGTTTTTACATGTTGGTATTTATTAAATACAAATTTTAATAAAAAATTATCATTTGCCTCAGCACTGCCGTTATCTTTAACCTCAATACACATACTACCGCCCCAATTAGAGACGAGTGGAGATGTAATTGCATTGGTGCATTTTCTCCTTCATCACCCTCGCAGGATCGTGACTGGGAGCCACTGCATCCAGGAAAGCCTGTATTCCTCACTCTGGATGGAGCAACCGTTCCGTACAAGGGCCCTAGCGTCACTATCCCTGCCTTTATCAATGAGGCAGCCTACTATGAGAAAGGCCTGGCCTTCTGGGCAACCCAGCGTGAAATGCTACACTTCCCAGCTCTTCGCGTGCATGGGCAAGCCAGCCAGGCTCACATTTAATTGTTGTGCCTTAAGTTTCTCTGCACTGCTAACAATCAAATTGCATAACACGTACTTATAGATCTATTTTAAAAAGTAAAAATAATTTTGTACTAGCATTCGAATATGTCGACAATATAAATTGCCTAAGGTGTATCAATAACTTAGAAAATCTTGCACCGTATTTACAAAATGTTTTCTACTGTGAAGTTGAAGATGAAAGCTCTGGTACTTGGCCTAGATTAGGCATTACATGCTGATGTTGCCTTTATTTTTCGAAATGTGTAAATGCCCCACAATACCAATTGGAAAATAAGGATTCTTGAGCTTTTTGGGGCTTGAAATGGAACGGTTTCTTGGATTTATGCAGTAAAAATTATTTACCAAATATGAATGAAAGCTAATCGGTGGACTTGGACTGACCAAGATGATAGTACTAACCAAGTGCCTCACATCTTTGGTTTTATCTTCAGGTAATAACTAGTCGGGGTAAAAAAATATATATATATTTGCACTGCATTGGATGTGCTTAGGGATTGTTCATTATGTATGTATGTTGAACTTCTTATGTAGCCAACTGTGCTAATCAGAGGTCCGGGGAAGGACAACAAACTAAACAAAAATCAGTGCTAAAGAAATGAGTTTTCAATAAAGACTTAAAATTGCTTACTCCAGCGGCTTAATAATAGGAAGAGCGTTCCAGACGGCTGCAGAAGCGCATCTGAAAGTGCTCGATGCAGTAGTCGTCTTTGCTTGATGGCTCGCCAAAATCAGCTGCGAGGTTGATCGGAGTTCGTGTGCTTTATGCTCCTTGGTGAGACCAGCAAGATATTGTGGTTCATTTGTGGCAAGCACTTTGTGTGTATGAGTGAGACCTTATAAATGTATTCGTTTGGCAACCGGAAGGCAATACAACTCGGCGAGCACTGGACAGACATGGTCGGAGCTTGCAGTACCCGTCAGAGAATTTTGTACATGCAGTGAGTAGCAATATTTGAGTCTTGTCGATACTATGGTAAACACCACCGTATTACCTATGTCATGACTCAATAGAGGTTGAATTTGTCGTAGAGCCCTGATATGAAAATTGCAGGACTTGACGACATTCTGCACGCCGTGAGCAAAGGACATATTCTGTTCGAGTATGGTGCCCGAGGCTCTTTAGATGAGTATAAAACTGTATCCTGAAGTCCATAACCGCCACACCTGATCCACAAATTTTTTTTGGCCCGAGTCCCAACCAGCAGAACCTCCGATTTTTCTGGATTAAGCAGCATTTTGTCTCATGCAAACTACAGGTGTACTGCTCACATGCAATCTACGAGGTTACCGAGGCTCTCCAAATCTAACTTTAACTGCACTACGGTGTACAATTGTGTATCATCAGCATATTGACGGAATTTGATGTTACGTGACGTATGTTGAAAAAAGGAAGGACCCGAGGATGGACCCCTGTGGTTCGCAGACTAAGCACGGCATAGGCGATGACTGTTCGTCGCCCAGCTTGAACTGCGATCGACCTTTTAGGTATGACTCATTCCATCCCAGTGCCGTACCCGATACACCGAAACTTGACCTTAGCCACCGGAAGAGTATCTCGTGGTCAATGGTGTCGAAGGTAGCTGAGAGATCGAAGCCAATCAACGCTGATCTTGTAGAGGTCATCGGTGATCTTTAGTAGAGTTGTCTCAGTGCTGTGGAACTTCCAGTACACCGACTGCAATAGTTTGAATCTGCCCGTTGCAGCGACATGGGGAAGTAACCACTTCGGACACAGGCACTCTATGACCTGTTGAAATCGTACTCAGGTTTGAGATTGGGCAATAGTTTGCAGGATTACTGGCACAAGCCAGTTTTTTTCAGGAGTGGTTTTACCTGCGCCATTTTGAACCGGTCTGGGAAACAGCCCTTACTGAACGAAAGATTTGCCAAGTGGACAATCGGCGGTACAAGCACTTCCAAGCATGATTTGAGAAGCGACGTGTGGATGTTGCCGAGCGACGATGTCTTATTTGGCAGCCGTGCGATAAACATCGATGACCTCTACCACCGAAGTTGGAGCCAGGGTCTCGAGTCTTGTGTTGCCTTCAAGTTATAAATTGCCGTCTTTGATCACTTTTATTGGCGAAGAACATTGCAAGTACTGTGCAGAGACATGGTTGCCTCGTTAATGGGTGATTGGAGTGCAGCAGACCCTTGACCTTGACGCTCCAGAGCACGGGAGTCAGAAGCCAACTCATTGATGCAAGATAATTAGTCGGTTGGCAGATCTGCAGGCCGCCCTGTAAGCGGTTTGGGTAGTCTTGAAACTAGTTTTCGCCCAAAGACGCTTCAGCCTCCACGTCTGCTTAGCTAGTTTTACTGCACGCTTTCCCCATTCTCTTTGTGCTTGTTCGAATGGGCACGAGTTCATCAAGAAGAGTAGTTCTGCAAATGAATTGACCGTCGATGCAGCATGTAGACACGTCGATAATGACCGGATCTTGTGACGGAATGCATTGTGTTCTAGTCGTTTCTAGTCTCTATTATATCATTGTGAATAGCGGGTGAATAATCGCTAATGCCACTTTGCACGTCACAAGACTGGTCTGCGATACGCACATCTTCTATAACAGCATCAGTCACAGTTATGGCATCGGCAGATGTGATTTAGTATATTTCCTGTGCGCTGCTGACGTCTTGGGTTAAACTGTGACTGTCAATAATCTCGGCGAACGCACTATTGATTTTTTTTTACCACAAGAACTGACCACATCTACAGCAAAACCCTTTGCGAGGTATGTCAACAATTGACGAATTTTGGTCAGGTATGGGTCGGCATTTCCACAGCAGATCATAGCACAGTGGGTGCGGAACTCGAGTTGTTTCAACCGGAAAGTCCACCGATCAGCACTCCCTTCTGCACGTTGGATGCTGGGCCAAGTCTACTGATGAGTCCCACCACAATATTGGTGACGTTTGGATGAGATAGAGTTGATATGTCGATCCAGGCCAAGGGAAGTTCCAGGTATGACCCCTCATTCGCCAGGGAAGAGTGGAGGCATTGCTTGACCACACCACGAGGGCAGGGCCCGGCCACAAACAGCTGTGCAGCAGATGCTGCAACATCTGCTATCGCAAGGTGTTGTTGCCGCTGTCGCTATTGTCCTTTCTGCTAGTGTTGCAGTTGCTGCTGCAGTTCTTGATGCTATTCTCGTTGCTGCTCTTGTTGCTTCTGTTATAATAAAGATGCAATTGATAACGCGCGCAAATCTGCGGACGTAACGGCCGCAAATCAGCGGCGCCGAGCCAAGCTCAGTCGCTCGCAAGCGTGGTTGTAGATGTGAGCTTTTAAGTGTCTCTTGAAGGAGACGATTAAGGTGATGCTTCGAAATGTGCAGATCACTTGCCTTCCAGACTGGGGCAGCCACCGAGAAGCGGCGCATAGACGTCACCATCCTGGATCTTGATATCAAGAGGAGGTCTTGAGTCGCACTGCAAAGGCATCTGCCGTGTGCTGCGCTGCAAGTCAATAATGAAGAGAGGTACGGGGGGGGGCAGGCAGATGTGAAGGCGCGGTGGCAGAGGCAGGCGATCCTGTATGTGACCCTGCTGACAATAGGTAGCCAGTGGAGGGCACGGAGAGAGAGGCAAGTGAGTCGCGACGGAGATGTGTGTCTTGGAAGTTTTTTTTTAGAATAGTGTCGTCCACATGAGGTGGTGCTTGACACCGAAGCTTGCGATGAGGTGGCCAAATGGGGAAGTGTAGGCCGTGAACAGCATTGGACCGACTACGGAGCCCTGGGGGTCGCCGCACGACGCTTTTGTATCAGCAGACGTGGACGAGCCCACCCTGGCTGAGGATTGCCGATCAGAAAGGTACGACAGTGTTCACTTGAGTGCTGAGCCACATACACTGAAGTCGGATTTCAGGAGGGAAGTAAGGAGCGAGTGGTTGACGGTGTCCAAGGCTGATGAAATGTCCAGACTTACAATAGCAACGATGGAGCCTGAGTCAATAATCATTCAAATGTCATCGAGCACTCTTTTGAGTGCTGTTTCTGCGGAGTAGTTTTGACGGTAAGCTGACTGGAAGGAGCAGTAGTTTGAGACGTGCTAGAAATGTGGCAAGATAGGGAAATTAGGTCCAGAAGAGAAAGTGGCATGCAAAGTGTTTGTAGATATTCGGCAAAAGGGATTCCGCCGGGGTAGGACGTGTGCAGGATGGAAGGAGGGCCGGATACCGAGACATGCATTGGAGTGGTCTCCACAATCCTAGCGACCAAGAGGAAGACTTAACACCAGACGGGTACTGTTTGGGCAGATCTTGGAGGTCGGTTGTCTACTGTGCAGCGGCTACGAGATCTGACGAGGTGTGGTGCCATCGGTGGCTTCGGGCATGGTAAAACATTGATCATGTTTTACATTGACATGTTTGAATATCCTTATGAAAGTGCTGAAGGCTGTGCAACAGTTGTTCACTTTGTAATACTGGAACCATAAATCATGTATACCCTATGCACAATGCAAAATCAAATGCCTTAAGACAATGTTTATACAATTTTCTAAACTGCAGGATGTTTAATAGGGATGTTTCACTTTATATTACAGTTAAACATGTTGTTTGCATGTTACTATGTTTGAGAAATATTTGAGATTTTAGAATATACAGTATACTGTAATGATCTACCGTACATGCTTGTAACAATTCACTCCATCCCCCTCTCCCACCTCTATTCTGCAATCTCACGATTATGATTCGGTGTAATGATTTTTTATTTTGCAAATGGGAATAAATGCAATGATTTTAGTCAACATTGAACTGTAGTGTCACGGTTTGCACAACAACTTTGAATTTGAATACCATCATCACTGTGAAGTAGAAAAGTCTTTTCCACAATGTAATTCCTTCACAAGCCATGCGAGCGAGGCGTAACTAAAATATGCGGTGCTCAGGCGGGCAAAGTCCCACAATATGGGACTGGCCTGGCACCTGTGAAGTGCTGTGCTAAAGTTGTGTGCTTCTACGTAAGGCAGAAATGCTCCCGTGTTTAGTTAGCAATAATCTCAGATCAGTCAACATTCACTTCACAAATCCGAATTTTCATTTATTTCTGCCAGTTGCTTGTGTTTGCATATACTGTACTGTACTTATAAAGTCCCCCAGTCAAATAAGATAATCTAAGTTTGTATAAAACTTCGAACAATAACATTTACTCATGCACTCTATTCTTTGAGTTCAATATTTTGCCAAGATAGAAATTTGTTAATCGAAATGTGTTCGTACAAAATCACATTTTCTACAAAAATTCGGAGTATATTGTTCATAGACTTTATTTCCAAAGGATTGGGAGAGGCATTACGGTAAGCCTGCACGAAATGGAATATCAAATGATCGTTTCAGATAAGCAGGTTCACCGGTTCAAGCACCCATTGCTGCTTGCCACTAAAATTGGCCTGTGTACCCTAATTAAAAACTTGCTCTGGTCATGGAAAAAAGGACGTCTGCAAAATCTATACACTAACCTTTTTGGTACATGTTTTAATCTGTGGCATATTTGTACCAATGTGAATATAACCCTGAATTAAAAACTCTGACAACGTTTATGAAAATGGGAAACTTCTCAACTCCACATCGTGTTTTTATTGCAATATTTTACCTGGATAATTCCTTGGGATGGAACATCGCATTTGCAAGGGTGTACAGGGGTTGGTAAAGGAGAGACATAACTGGTTCTAATGTCAGTATAACACGTAAATACAGAAACGAATATCTCGTACTAAAGATGTATTACCGAAGCTATCAACAGAAGGTGTGTACCGGTTTCATTGTACTTGTCGAAAATACTATGTTGGGCAGACAGGACGAATGATCAGCACGAGACTAAAAGAACACCAAATAAATATTAAATTCTCCAAAATACAAATGTCGACAGTGGCAGAACATGCGTGCCAACAAGGACACTCAATTGGATTTGATAATTTTGAAGTTCTGTGCAAAACTAGTTACTACTGGCCAAGACTAATTTCGAGAATCTATCGAAATTGAGAGAAATAAAAAATAATGTAACCGTTCAAATAGCTACAAGCTTAGTGCTGCTTGGAAGCGAATCATCAGATGATCCTTAGGGCGGTACCCCGGGGTACCAAATAATACAAATTGAGCGAGGCATCTGGGACACTTTTTTCCAGGGGTGTTACTTAACTCCGCGACTGGGGTACCAATCAATCCGAAATCAGTGCCACACTCCGCGATGTCGAAACGCAGTGAGGACGATTGCGCCGAAACCCCCGAACGCTCGTACGCACCGTAGCGGTGCATCGTGTACAGCTCGTCGAGATGAGTCGATTGCCGCATCGCCGACCATCAACAGACTAAAAATTACTCCATCACGGACATTATGCGAGAGCCGGGGTACCGCAATGAGGTTCAAATAATACATTATTTAAATGCATGCCTATACAGGTCACCATACATAACGTGTACGCAGACAATAACAGGTAGTCCTATTTTATTGCATGCAAACGACAGGATGTACAAAAGCAGTGTGCATACATAATGTACCCTTCCCGGCATTGTCATTTATATTCATTCATTAATCACCCCCCCCCCCCCCTTCGCACAAGAAGGGCTCACAAGTGACGTCATCACATCTACCACTATTTAAGGAACGAAACAGGAGGATTTCTCCACAAATCTGGCTGTCGCCTGATGAAGCTAATTGTCATTACTGGCGAAACGTCGTACTCTGTAAATGTTGTGGATTTGCTCTCCAACACGTCGGTGTGCTGTACTAGTAACGAACTGGCACGTTCTGTTTACGTGACAACCCTAATTGGCTGTCGGGTGGTGGTGGGTTTAATGACACATATTTACACGTTCTAACCCAAAAAAACCCATTTAATGTGGCTGTTTGGAATGCTACATGTCACTGTAGTTAGCTTTAGCCAATAATTTAACTCGGGTTGCTGGATACCTCGTGCAGTGTGCTAACCACTATGTCACTGTTCATTTGCTGTAATTGGCTGTTTGAAATGTCAGTTCTCTTTTACAAAAGGTGCAGATTTTTCAGATTTGCAGTTTTCTGCTTTTGATATGCAAGTGGGATAAAGTGCATTTCTCATTCCAATTCTTAGACGTAAATCTGAACAATGTTTGAGTATTGCCAATAAGTAGAGTTTACTGGGCTAATTGGAACCAATTATCAACTGAAGTCATCTTGTACCGCAGAACGAAACCTTTATGGTGGTCAAAAAAGCTCGAAATAACAAATATATTTAACCTGCATACTAATAATATAATTTGACACGGATTGGTAAATCATTGTATTTGGAGAAGATTGGTAGACATTGTTCTGCTGACTTAGATTATTACTAATATTGCATGACTGATAGATGGAGGCAAGGATATATAAAATATCAACATTTAAATCTTGACAAACCTGGTTAGAAAACTAAATAGATAAGGTGGTTGATGCAACCAATATTTTCCGGTTATTATTTTGACTAAAAAAAACCACACAACCTGAACAAAACGTGATGTTCCCTGTGCCTTATACAAAGATGCCGTTAACTGTGGTCACAAGGGTTTATTTTCACCCCCATTCAAGTGGAGACAACCAGCTTTTGGTACGGCTCCAACCTGGTGACGTGGGACCAGATCAGTTGGACTGGCTTGAATCAGATCCAGCTGAAACCCGTATTGCGAGGAACGACCCTGGGCTCCAGCTCGGTTCAATAAAGAAAACTATTTCAACAGTGTAAACATTCCTTAAAGTAAAGTAAGAGTGCTGAAAAATCCCATGATGATGACTCAACTTATGGTTTATTGTAAGAGGTGATAAAAACACGTAAACTTTACAGCACCCAATTGCAAGGCAGAAGCATGGAATTAACTTCCACCTCTTATACGTTTTACCACTGTCAGATTGACTAACTTGACACCAGGGACAGGGCCTTACTTTTCACAGCTGTTACCGCTGGTCGCTTTACTGTGTATATGCAATCTTTGATTTAAAGCTTTCGTGACTGCAGGGATTCATATTCTTGGTTCTTTCGGTAAATTCACGTAGAAGGGAAACAATAAAATAACAATATATTATTTTTATTATTTTTGAAATATTTAATATAAATAATAAAAGTATATTATTTTATTGTTTCCCTTCTACGTGACTTTACCGAAAGAACCAAGAATATATATGCAATCTTGTTGAATACGATCAGTGCAATTATAGTGTTTTATGTTTCAACACTTGCGTATGACAATACGCTCAGGAGGTAAGTGCCAATGTCGAGGCCTGCTAGCCACGAGATGGCTGCAGGAGACTGTCCTTTAACCCCCAATTCCTACACTGCCCCCCACCTTAAACTTTTGGATAGCCATATGCCGTGTCCCCTCAAACACCTTCCAGGGACCCTTTGGCTCCGCAACATGGCCCCTCCCCCCATGTCCACGTGTTCCCCAGCTACAAAGGTCAACGTACTTGGAGGACATTTCGTACAATCATGAAAGCTTTCAAACTGCTGCACGATACCTGCACAATACCTACGATAACAATCGTGGTAGCGCAGATGCTGGAGGCCAGAATGCCAGAGTTGCTTCTTCAGTATGCAAGGGACACTTGAAATCTCAACACGTTGAATACATTATCTGATCTAAAACCACAAATTTGAACAATGCCAAACTGTTCTCGCTGGAAAGTCATCAGCTATTGCTCAGCCCGCTTCAAAGAGTTAGGGTGTGTTTGTTAATTAAGTTATGCTGGGTCTGAGTTGAATATTTAATATAAAAACGTGCGGTTTGCCGTGGTGTGTTTCATTATTCCTCTCAGCGGTGAGCAATTTCAGGCCTCAGGACATGGGCGGGTTGAGGGAAGAGCCAATGAGGTCATTGGTAAAGGGACTTTGTTGAGAAGAAATCTTCACTTCTTGTCATAATTGCACATTTTCTGTCACCATCACAACAATACCATGTTCGTGTTATGATGTTACGTTACATCCTGGGTAGAGTGCTGTACATATATAAGTATAGATATAATTTGGCAAAATTGCATTAACAAATTGTCACCGACGAAAGGCACGTGTTTTTGATGATATGAACACACCCGTATGTAAATTAAGTCTTCTTGTTGTGTTGATATTTAATACATTTCAAGAGTAGGAAGTTCCTGTGTTACATTGTGTTGTGTAGGGCATTAGCACGCTCAAGTGCATATGCACTGCAAGAGTATGCCAACAGACTTTCAATTTTAGACACATCGAGAGATGTGATGGTGAAAACCTGAAGAAACTTTTAAAAGGCACAGCGGTAGACTGCAGCGATTAAGATGGACAAATAGTATAATATTAACCGAGAGTACAATATACAAATGTATAATACCAATGTTGTGTAGCGTCATTATCGACGTCACACATTCAGCGATGGGTAAGAACGGCATCGATCGGCTCTAATGTGCTTAAGCTAACTCGGGTTTTCACTCGGCACGCAATGCGTTTCAATTTGATTCTCGGTGAGCATCGAGTCGCCAATAAAGAAGACGTACAGTCGCGTTGAAAGGTGCACAGGAAATGTATTTCAGCAGTGCACATTTTTTGTTTTTTTGTAGGGATCGCCGCATCTAATTCGTCTGCTCCAGCAATTCTGAACTCCCTTCCCGTGTTCCGCCTCCATCCCAGGCAGCCAGACTTGTTTGTTTCCATGTCTATGAAGTCTCCGCCTAATCTGCGACCTTTGACACGCTTGTTTTAAAACAACATGGCATTTGAACGCAATACTGTCTGTCCTCCTAAGATCCGTTTGTCTGATACAGAAAACAAGAGGCGGTTGTCATGTGCATACTATTCTCACAATCCCATTACTCGGGACCACCAAAAGTAATCAGTTACACCTCTCCCCAACCTATTCCGAAGTCTGGGTGGCTACGGGCGGCAGCCACGAACAACAGAGTTGTGTTGTAAAGGAGCCCAGCCAGCCAGAAAACTGGAGGCATAGATTTAGAAAAAAAAATATATACCGTAGTTAAGTAAGGGGCCGTCCATAAATGACGTCACGCGATTTTGGACGATTTTGACCCCCCCCCCCCTTCGTCACACGGCGTCACAAAAAGTCAGACCCCCTCAAATATGACGTCACAAAGCTCTGCCCCCCCCACAAAATAAAACATGCTTCAAATCGCTTTAAACTATTGCCATTGTAGTGCGTATTTAATGTGCCGCTGCACTCTTATGTTGTAGGAGAAAACATTTATTAAACAGTCTATTTGATTAAATTTTCTTGCTGTGGTTTTCACACCTGATGATGATTGCTTGTGTTGCAGTCGAAACGTCGTGAGAATTTTTTTATTGTTTTATATTTTTATTATTTTATTGTTTCCCTTCTACGTGGTGACTTTTACCGAAAGAACCAATAATATGAATGCCTGCAGTCACGAAAGCTTTAAATCAACATTTAGAACGTGTTGTCTGTATTTATTTAAAGTTGCGCATTTTGATGTGACGTCACATTTCTCAACCCCCCCCCCCCCATCGTCACAAATTTCTGACCCCCCCCCTAGGTGCGTGACGTCATTTATGGACGGCCCTTAATGTATACACAGCTGTCAACCCATACGGTTTAGCAGTATTCTTGTACAGTGAAATTGAGTTTTCAGGTCCATACGGCTTACAGCAAGTTTCAATTTGGGCAAACATTTTTTTGTCTATTTGTTTGTGTTTCTCCCTTGTGATGGGACTTTGTAAGATGAGATTTATAAGGGGCACGGGGTCACCAATAAGGTCTGCATTGGTCTGTCTAATAAGGCAGGGCACTGATAAGGGGTTAACAGCTATGTGTATGCAGTAAAAACAAACTCCAAAAACATAGCGAGAAAGCTATATATTTTTTTCACCTGATGACGATTGCTTGTGTTGCGATCGAAACGGCGCGGCTTATTTATTTATTTATTATTTTTCTATCTACGTGGCTTTACCGAAAGACCCAAAGAATATGAATTCCTGCAGTGACGAAAGCTTTAAGCCATATATTATTATTATTAGGCCTCAATGGGGTGTTTTAAGGAAGACAATGATCTTCTATGGCTTGACATCTTAAGGGTGAGCATTAAAATCCCAAGAAAAACCTAACTAAACCCATCCCTCCAAAAAAATCCATTCGCAATGCATCCCAATACAGCGCGGCTACGCTGCATTTGGAATGCCTCCACTAATCCTACGAGTATGACTCTTGTGAAACCCAAGAGTCGCGAAGGGGGCGTGGAGAGTTAGCGAGGGGCGGGGCGTGAAGAGGGAGTGGGGCGTGAAGAGGGGGGCGGGGTGTGGAGAGGGGGGGGGGACGTGGAGGGGTGGGGCGTGGAGAGGAGGGCGGGTCGTAGGGAGGGCGGCGTGAAGAAGGGGGGTGACGGATGTGATAGAGGTGGGCGGGGCGTGGAGGGGGGACGTCCCCCCGATGGGCGTGCCCCGGTGGCCCCCCCAACTCCTTATAAGGGAGTGGGCATGAGCCTCGCGGGTGACGTCACGGCCTCCATGCTTGTGTCCGAGAGCTCTCGAACACGTGTGTTCAAGGGTATATCGCTGTGCGTGTGTCACCCGCCCGACCGCCCGCCCGCCTTGCTGCCTGCCTGCCTGCCTTGCTGCCTGCCTGCCTGTACCGCTCACCACGTTACTCGTCGTCGGCCGTCTGTCACTCGCGTTCACCGCCTACACACACGCACACACTAAAAAAGCACCATGGTGAGCAAAACGGAGGACAAGAAGCCGCTCTCGAAGCGCACGAAAAGTGCGGAGAAGGACGCGAAAAAAGACGAGTTGCAGGCGAATGGCTGCTGCGGTAAGAACCCCCGGTCCCGGGTGCACGGCGGGTCACTCGCGTCCTTACGAAACGTCGGGCGGCGTTCGCGTTACGTTACACGTGGAGTGATTTCCGCACACTGCGGCAGGTGGGAGAGTCTCGTGTGCTCGTCTGCTGCTGCTGCGGCGGCGGCGCTGTGTGTGTGTCTACTGTAGTTTGTTGTTGGTGCTCTCGTATCGAACTCAGGTGTCCTGCACCCGGTGTGTTGGTGGTGGGTTATCGGCCACACTGTGTTGTTGGGCGATGGGTTCACCACGGTGCGACCGTTTTAACCACCCTGGGGGTGTGTGATGGATGGTCATGACATATTCCGGCATCACACCGTTACACCTGGGCGTTTGTGGCACGAGAGGTGAGAGAGGACGGCAAAGGCAGTGTGTGGTGTTGTCTCAAATGTGGAGCAATCCCTAGCCCCCCCCCCCACGGGTCGACGATGGAAGATAGATGATGGTGAAGATGTTTAATGAAGATCGTGGATGCTGCTGGTGGGTGTTGTAACCGCGGTTTCATAAGCAGGGATTGTGGGTGTGTGTGGTGTGCCTTTTAATAACCTTCCGCAGCTGGGCACAATTATACGAATGTGGTGAACTTCTCCGATGCAAACAAAACACTCGCTGCTCGCGTTTCTGAACAGAATAACGTTGCGTGTGAATGCTTTGCACAATCACCCTCCAACTTGTCCATCAGCAAATGTGACTCGCAGCTCGCTCGTCTTTAGGCCCTGCAAAGTGTCGAGATGAGACGAAACGAGCTTCTTGGCTTGGGTTGGTTCTCGCTGTCGGGCCCACATCACCACATTGTGTGTAAAGTATGTTGAACTTCTTTTCGCACCGTACGTAGCCAACCGTGCAAATTAGGAGGTGCCAATTGGGTGGGGGGACGGACAACAAATCTAAAGACAAAAATCAGTTCTAAAGAAATTAGTTTTCAATCTAGACTTGAAAGTGAGAAACTCCAGTGGCGTCCGACTATCGTAAGGGATATCGCATGCACGTAACCGTACAGGTATTTTAACAATCCTCTTGAGACCTTCAGCTGAGAGCGAAACTCTCAGTCCGCTGAGACGAGAAGGTTTGATTTTTTTAATGGGACCTTGATTTAAACAAGCCTCTCCTAATAATGTCTAGGTCATTTCCCAATGCTGGAACTAGCTCTTGCCACGCCACGTCGCTTGTGTGACCACTTGTTTGGCCATACTTCCCCACCACATCACGGGATCTGTTTTGTTTTGCTTCTGTGCCAGTATCAAGATACGTGTTACCCCTTTCTGGCAATGCAACAGGTGTTAATATGTTCAGGTGCGCATTAACCGCACGTGCTCGTGGCAAACGTGCAAACAAACATGCTCCGATAATAATATATGCATTGACTTTCAAACCGATTGGCCTGCGTCTGTTAAGATATCTCTCGCCACTGACGTTAGCCGTGAGTGGGCCCAAAGTGCAATGTGCCCAACCCTCTCACAACATGGTACTGTACAGAGTGGTCCAGATGTCTTGTGACCCCCCCTCCCCCATTTACCACATGAATATGCAAAGAGGGGGGGGGGAGTGTTAGGGGTCAATCAGATTTGGGGGTCACAAGGCATCTGGACCGCGCTGTACCATACTGTACTGCACGTGGCCACAGCCACACTGCTAATGTCACCCACGCGGACTGCCTACAGTGGTGCTGTTGGGGGTGCTGTGTGTGTGCGTGTTTGTGAGCTCCTTCGCGCATGGCCCTGACCTCAAGGTCACCAACACACCTCAAGGTCGCCAACATACCTGTGGTTTGAAAGGCAAGCCGCTGGGTGGGCACTGCGCGCGTCACCATTCGCGATTCACGTGGTGGTACATCAGGTGTGTGCGTGCACACGTGGCATGCGTGTGTTTGACCTGCGATGTGCAAGATATGTCGCCACTGCCGTTGCCCCTCTGCATCGCAGGTCTTTTGAGCACACGCTTAGATCTTAAAGTGTATTTATCAAAACACATGTCTGCTAGTACTCTACGCGTTATGCTTACCTGTTTTTTGTTTTGTTTTATGTAACATTCATTCCACGCAAGCGAAATCAACGTAAACTTTTTTTATAAGGTGAGCGAGAATGTTGATGCACGGGAGGCTAGTCGTTATAATTGATGGCGGAGCGATTTTGATAACCACTCCACGGCAGATGAAAACATTAAATGCACAGAACGTTTTGTCAATCCAACACCGCCGTAGGTCCAAGGGGGTTGTGTGACCACACTTCACATGATGCTCAGTGCTCTGCATGCGAACCCAGCGAGCCGAGTTCGATTCGCGCTCACGACCAACACCGGTGACAATTATCGGAACCGGTCCTGGGCCTCCCCAAGTTCGACTCGGCCTCCTCAAACGAGTGCCTGGTGCGGCGTGTAAACGTCGCCACTGGGGAGACAAAGGCGGCCGGGCGTGGTGCAGGCCACTCCACTCCCTCGTGTGCCGTGCCGGCATTCATAGGGTGCTCGCTAACAGCACTTGCCCCAACAGTCTGTTCAGGCTGTAGGGGGGGGGGGATGCTCGTCTTTTACGATGCCGAGTTAAGTGGAAGTGGCTCGGGACCGGTTCGGATATCATTCACCACTGATGTTCGCCATGGCCCGGGAATCTAACTCGGGTTGCCGGGGTTCACAGTGCAGTGCGCGAACCTCTGCACCGATTCTTCACCCCGATAGCAGGTCTGGTTTTTCCGAATTATTTTCGTGCACTAACAGCGCCACTGTATTGAGCCATGCTTTCACACGAGCAGCAAAATGCCTCCAGCATGTGGGTTCAAAGTGTCTGGTTGTACATACAGGTTGGTCCAGATGTCTTGGGACCCCCCCCCCCCCATATGAATTGACCCCTACCTTTTTCCCCCCTTACATATGCATTTGTTTTAAATAAACGTTACTTAAAAAAAGTAGAATTTTGATTTAACGCTTTCGTGACTGCAGGGATTCAGTCTTGGTTCTTTCGGTAAAGTCACCACGTAGAAGGCAAACAATAAAATAATAAAAATATAAAACAATACAATTATCACGACGTTTCGACTGCAACACAAGCAATCATCACCAATGCTGGAACTAGCTGATGATTGCTTGTGTTGCAGTCGAAACGTCGTGATGATTTAATTGTTTATATTTTTATTATTTTATTGTTTCCCTTCTACGTGACGTTACCGAAAGAACCAAGAATATATTAAAAAAAAGTTAGTTTTAGATAATTAAATGGGTGGTCACAAGACATCTGGACCACGCTGTATAAAAGTGTTCACTTATAGGATCCACAAGGACCATCTTTTACCATGGCCCTGGAGTTGAAGATTGTGTGTGCGCGCGTGTTCTATGGCAGTTAGCTGATTTTCCATTCCAGGCGAAGGGATTCAACTCAAGTGGTTGATGGGGGGAAAAAACAACCGGACCGAGCTGGTGTTAGAAATAGATGTGGATTCCTGCATTAAAAATTTCGCAACATAGAACACGTCCGGAATTCTGTAAATGTGTTTTTAATACGGACCAGATGCGATTCATGTCTGTTACCATACTGGCAATGAGTTTTAAATGATCACAATCGGGGCCTATATGGCGAACTCCACTAATCGTACAACACAATTTGGTTTCTTTTCACAGTAAAACATATTCTGTCCACACTTGCTTACATGCCACACGTTTTGTGCAGTTGCAAGTCTAAAACAATGTTGACCGCATTGTGTTTTTTTTGTTGTGATGTGGAAAATGTATAAAATCTTATTTTGGGTATTAGGTTGTACTGTATCAAATTGCACTACATATGGTGAAGTACTATAAGCCGGGCAAATATGCATCGTTGAATAGTGTGTTAAAATACTTAGCATTGTGACCAGTAGTTTTTGTATCTCCTTGAAGACTTTTATCCATTATAAAAGCGCCGGCGTTCCGTTTGTCCGTTTTGTCCGTCAACTAAATAATTAGAGCCTTTCAGAATGCCTCAATCAAAAAGTTACTGAAAGTGGGGGACCTCCCCCTCTCCCCTCGGATGTGGGGGTGAAAAGTTGATCCAACAGGTTTACAACAATTGTCGCCCCCCCCCCAATTTAAATGTTGTTGTCGTATATGCCTACACCCCCTACATCCAAGAGTCCGTAAGTATCTTGGGGGAGAGGACATCAGTGGTGGCGACGGGCGAGGCGTTAAGTGCCGCTAGACTGAGCCCCTCTGCAGGAGCTAGAGTAAGGCCACAGGCTGCCGAAATTGTAGTATAATAATGGCAAAAAATACAGGACACTATTATTGGCAAGAGGCATAGAGGTTTAAAAATAAGCAAAGTCGAAATGGCACAAACGAAATGAGTGTCATGTCATTCCTAAAAGTGAGGCCCGCCGGGGCTCTGAATTATGCGAGCATGTTGATGTACAGTTGAAGAATGACCGATTTTTGCTTTAGAAAGGACAAAAACCCGGTACTGTAATGTAAACTACGTTGGTTAAATTTTGTGAACAGGATATACTGTAAAAATAATGTTGAGTATTTTTTTGTAATAATTTAAACTATTTTATTTTTACCAGGTAGGGCCCACTGAGCTATAGAGCTATTTTTCAGAAGCGACCTGGCCACAAATGAAAGCTCAACAAAGTGAAATTTATAGCAGCCAAATACTCTAAACACATGTCACTTCTAAATGTGCGGGGGGGAAAAAACTGGAGGACCCGGATAAAAATCCACGCGACCACGGAGAGAACATGCAAACTCCAAATATACAGGCGTCAGGGTCGGGGATGGGGAATCCATTACCTCCTGTATACCAGGCAAGGGAGTTAACATCTCACCACTGTGGCATCCATAATAATGCGACCAACTTGTACAGCAAATGCCAAATATAGACAGAATTTATGGTACGGTTGTGCGCTGTATTTCTAGAATGTTGAAGGGGAAAGTTGTGAATCTTTTACTTGCACTGTCTACTGTGACTAATCATTCAGAAACAAGGGCATTGACCAACATATGAAGCAAACTGAAAATTGTGCAAAGAAGCGTAGAGATATGCACGCTTGGAATTACATTGAGAGACAGAAAGAGGAAGCGGTAATTATAGAACGTAGCTTGATTACACAATTCAAAATGTTAACAAAAGTATATACTATATATGTTGAACTTATTTTGCACTGTGCGTAGCAAACCGTGCTAATCAGAGGTGTGGGGGTGGGACGACAAACTAAACACAAAAAAAGCGTTTAAAAAAAACTAGCTTTCAATCTGGATTTAATTCCATGCGGAGGAACTCTGTAAGAATGGTCGTCCTGCTTGGGCAGGGACGCTTCGTTGGGAGGGATCATGGGCGATGTCCAAGAATAATGACGGAGTGGTAGCCAAGGAATCAAATTGCACAGAAGACGTCCACAGGGACACGTGGAGCCGATTTAAAAGTGAGCTGAGGTGCAGCTGCACGGTGGATTTTTTTTCTACATCACGTGATCGTCTCAAAGATGTCGACGGCTTGGGTTAGGCGTTCTTCCAACAGTGGTTTTTTAAAATCAATTTTATGAGACTGGAGCTGTTGACACAGAGGTGTTTGATAAGCATAGTAAAAGCCACTACATTCGTGGCCTGGAGGTCACAAGTTGGACATTTAAGTCAACCTTATATATGTACATTCCCACGTGGCTTTCTCATGGTCCACACGGATTGGTATTAGGGTGCGCTAACTATGCTGGGAATATTGGGGGAACAGCAGAGTTGGTAGCTCTCGACTCCATATCTCTGTCTTGGTATCCGACAACCAGTCTCTACAAGCCTCTGTGGCTTTGGTGCTTAGCAAGAATGTAATGATTCACTCCTCACCGTGCACTCGGTAGGGACAATTCAGGGTTACGATTTGATTCGAGGAATTTGTTTTTCGTCCTGATTTGTTATCCTCTCTTTGTATTTGTATTGCCTGTCTTATATGTTAAGTGGTCTCGTCTTCGCGTCTTGTTGAGTCTATTATCCGAAAAGTAGTTTAGTGTGTAATTTGAGTAGATTATCTTTAGACACGCTGTTGAACTTCTTTCGCACCGTACGTGGCCAACCGTGTTATTCGGAGTTGCGGGGTGAGGACAACAAACTAAGCACAAAGAGCAGTTTGAAAGAAACGAGTTTTCATACTATCTTTAAAAGTGCATAGCTCCAGTGGCTTCCAAATATCGGAAGGAAGAGCGTTCCAGACGGCTGCAGAAGCACATCTGAAAGCGCACGATGCAGTATCCCGAGCTTATGAATTGATTTTAATGGATTAATAGTTACATTCCGAGTACTTACTGCAAATAAGTATTTGAAGTCCCGTGTGTGGTATTAAGCAATAAGCGTTTGTGTGTCTTGTTACTGCATGCCTGCATTTGTTCTATAATAGCTGCAGTATTGTGAACTCCACATACGTAGTGATGCTTGCCAGAGTGCTGTTTTCCACAAACCTAAACTGACCGGGTTGGTGAAGTATGGTCAAAAACAACCAGAAAGGCTCTAGCCGTGCGGGGGGGAGGTCTTCATCCAGCAGTGGATTGACAAAGGTCCATACATTATTGTTTTATTTATCGGTGCATCGATTCGTCGGTTGTAATCGATACACCCGCAACGCATGCACCGAACCGTGATTATAAAGACTTTTTTTATTTTAACTTTGATAAAATCATCGTCCGGGCACGTTGCCCTTTGTCCCAGTGCCTTCAGTGCCGTGCGTGTGTGCTGCTCTGAAATCCACTCGCTTAAGTGGGTAGCTTGCAAAGTGCTGCCAAGTGACGATGCATTGTTTTCGTGCAGGTGACCAGTTTAACCACATACCAAGTAAGTGTAAAACAAACCATATAAACTCGCTTGGTGTAGGGCAAAGCAGCCTCAACATTTTATATTACACTGGATTATGTCACGCCATTGGGTTATCTAAACTTAGTTTGTGATGTTCTGTTCATGTTATTTCATGCATTTAAAGTGACATTTTGGGACCGTGCTGTATGCTTAAATCTGCACCCGCCCATTGCACACGTGACCAAATTGCCTGGAATGTGTTCCCCAATCTCAACATCTCCTGAAGCCAAGCTGGATTTTGGTGCCTGGATTAGTCATTGGATGGGTGACCAAGGCTGCGCGAAATACTCGTGTAATAGACATTGCAGGCAGTAGAGGGCAGCTACAGCAGGCCATTTTTGCCAGTATTAAAAGTATGAAAAATAAGAGTCTTTGTCGTCGCTTTTTTGGCGTTCTCTGGTCTGGCACTGGTGAGACTAGGCCGTAAAGAAGTGTGTCTCTGGTGTAGGCCAATCAATTTTAAAGACAATGCCCATAGATTATAATTATCAGAGCACGTTTGTTTGTTTGCATGTTCACCACAAGTACTGTGTGTGGATAATGCCGACTTTATTCCTTGCAAAGAGGTTTCTGTTTGGTGTTTGAACATCGAGCAAAATACGTTCTGCTGCAGTTTGACCAACTCTACACCTTGACCAGCACGGTCAGGAATTATTCAAATATCCCCCCAAGGCTTGGAGAGGCCCCTTATCCAGAGGTGGATTGACAAAAAAACTTGCAGCTCTCATTGTACCCCACCCCCAAACAACAAAAACAAAAGGTTGGATTTGTATAGCATCAGGATGCTGCTGCCTCTCGAGAAGATGTTACAGAAAGTCGGATATCCGCAGCCACGTGTGACTTTTATACTGGCTCCTAAAATTCCATCGATTGGCTTCTCACTTCCTGGTACTGGTTTCAGACTTGTGGCACTGGGAGTACAGTACCGTGTTTAGGGAAAGAACGTTAAACATTTACTCCGTTGCTAGCAGCCAACTGAAGATAATTCATCCCTGGCAGGTAACATTTTGCCACGGGTAACACGCCCCGATTGAGTAATGGCTCAACAGTAAACTGGATAAACTGGAGAAAATCCACAGCTTAATGGCCTCTAGACCACTGCGCTCACCACAGCACCAACAGGAGTAAGTTTCATGTGTGGTGTGCGCGTTCTGTTTTGTCACGGGTTGCATGCTGTACCACCTGCGGTTGTGCTCTTTGCATCGCAATTTTTCCAGTTGGGGAATGCGATTGTATAGGTAAAAACGGAAAAAAAACTCCAAACGAAAAGAAATTCCGGGGAGATGTTTCTGTGTTCACCCCACACGAACTGCCGGCAACTCCTCCGTTGGCCGCGGATGAAAATGCCAACGGGGGTTTGTTTGAGCGGTACAAATCGAGGGTTTGTTTGAGCGGTACAAATCGAACGTGTTTTGAGAACCCTCGGTTTGTCAAAACAACTTGTGCTGATCGTTCGATGTAGCACCACAATCTGAAGCAACCCAATGGCTTGTCGGTTTGGCGTGACAATGCACCTTAATTCCGCTGTTGTGCCATTCGGTGGCATTACCCCTGAGCGCATTGTGACCTCTCGGCGTTTAGCAATCCAATGGAAGTGACGCAAGGGAAGGAGCAAGTGAAGGTCCCTTTTTCACGGCCGTAACGCACATCATTGCATCTACTTTCTGCAAAGAGGGCGGTACGAAGGGTAAGGCCAATGTAGCCATGGTCGTAAGGCCAATGTAGCCATGGTCGTAAGGCCAATGTAGCCATGGTCGTGTGCCAGTGACAGACCAGTCTCCTCCATAGGAACAATCGCTTTTGACCCACCTTAGCTTGGTATATTTTTTTTAAAGGTATGAGAAGAATAATTGATTTCATGTGGGACCCAACTGGAGATTTGAAATTGGGGTTCTACAATATGTGAGTCAAATGGTCCAACCACAGCTACCTGGTCTGAAACTGCACGATCTTCATTCCCTTGTTTAATCCACCGCTGGTCTTGAATAGCTTTTGCTTTAAATACTTCACACACTGCGTGGAGCAATTCACAATACAGTAGACATTCTTATTATCATTCTGTTATTCTTTACTCGCACGAAAAAAATGACAAGCAGAGCAAATAAAAAAACTAAGTAAAAAAGGTGGTGTGTTTTGAGGTTGGAATACCAAGAGGGCCTTTTGTGAAAACCAGACCAAAAACAAAGGAACAAGGTATGTACAACACAGATTTTGCAATCAATTAAACAAAGCATCTTAATTACAATTAAACATGTTAATATCGGTGTTCCAAAAACCGTGTCTGTTTTTTTTGTGTGCGTGTGTGTGACAGTTGTGCAACAATAACGAATCGATCCCAGCGTTTCTGGACATTGTCTCGATTTCATTTTACTCCGTTCAAGAATCATTAACAAAAAATAAGGACAATAGTGTACATTGGAAATTACGGTACTGTGGTTGCACTTGTGAATAGGATGCCACTGTTGTCAGAACACAGTAGATGATACGTATATATTTTAGCAAGAAGCCCACGAGCCACAAATGTATTGCGTCATGCTAACAACACAACTGACATTTCAAACGATCCTATCTTGGCCTCATTTTAATAACTCGCAGGCCTGAGAGAGGGGTTGTCTCGAATTAATTTTAACGCTCAGCCTTGGCCGTGACGTGCACATACTTTGTGTCACATTGCGCTTTGCCTCCTGAAATCGAGGGGATAACGCCTGGTAAGGCGGAGCGGATGGAGACGAGATTGAGACGGGGGGGCGGCCCCATGTGACCGCTAATATCACTTAACCCCCGAGCCGCCGTGTCGTACGTCGGCTTATTTGCGCGACCTCGTCTCCTTGCCCCGTCGATCGGCCCCCTTTTCTGGGTCGCATCGAGAGTTTGGCTTTTGGCACGCACTGCGGCAAATCTCTCGCCTCGCCCGTGTCGCGATCCCCAGTCGGAAACCGAATAGATGATGAACGTGCGTTTAAAACTCGCGACCCTCCCGTTTTATCAGTGCGCGCACTGGGATATTTGCCTGTTGTATTTAACTTTTAAATTAGTGTCATGCCATTGTATGTCGTGAGTGTACAGCTTGCGTTATTATTAACGTTATTATATGACTTACTGCAGTCACGAAAGCTTTAAATCAAAACGTTGTTACTGTACTTAAAAAAATAAAAATGAAGTCGTCGGCTTTGGCGTATTCACTGCTGGGTGGCGGTGGCCACTCCGAGTCCCTCGTGTTATGCTCCTGCTCTTGCCACAATCCGTCTGCCTCTCACACGTGAGCTGATCCTATCACTCCAACTGCACGGTGGTCAGCCTCGGGGATGTCCCCTTCCTCCTCTCTCTGTCATTTTATCACCAATCTTGTCCATCAGCCACCATCAACTTTCCTATTCTGGCACACTAATACTGGTAGGAAACGTAGTGGACTGGAAGCCCAACCGGGATGAATTCACAGGAGGCAGGGGATTAATTGTGTATGTCTGTGGATGTCTGTCCACGTGTATCCGGACACCCGGATAAAATGGGAGGGGTGGGGCTGGGTGGAGTGGGGAGGGGCTGGGTGGAGTGGGGAGGGGCTGAGTGGAGAGGGGAGGGTAGGAAGGGGCTGGGTGGGGAGGGGCTGGGTGGGGAGAGTGGGGAGGGGCTGGTCACCCCGTGGTGCCCTTATAAAACTCAACGTTTAACCTACTCACGCCGGCTTGTGCCCGTCCTCAGTCGGGCATATTTGCGGAATACACCACGTGGTGCCGCCGTTGACCCTGGCCATTGACCGAGCAACCCAACGTTCCTACCAGCTCCCTCCGCAGGAATGTGTTAGTCCAGCATGTTGCCTTTCACGCACAAGTGAAAAATAAATAAAAAAACTCTCCGGTGTGCGACTGCGTTCATTCAGAATTGACCGTACAGCGTATAACGACGCAATGCCCGATCCACAAGTATGAAGGAGACATCGTCACAGTGATACACTCCGCTACTCCTGGCGTGGTTATCTGGCTTGTTGCTCGGCATATACATCAGCAGCCATACGAAAGAAGAATAGGTTCCGTTTTTTAGACACGCTACGTCTTGCTTTCACTGAGAATGAAAGTGCATATAACTCTACTGTACTTACTATTTTTAACTTATGGGTTGGAACAATTCACCCCCTGGATGTTCAATCAACGACGGCGATTCGGGGTCACAATTCGAATCGTGAATGAATGTGTTGGTACATTTTAACATTGCAGCG
This sequence comes from Petromyzon marinus, assembly GCF_048934315.1. Lineage (NCBI taxonomy): Eukaryota > Metazoa > Chordata > Hyperoartia > Petromyzontiformes > Petromyzontidae > Petromyzon > Petromyzon marinus. The sequence continues at coordinate 10,020,934 of NC_133704.1, forward strand.
AATTCAATTGAAAGCAACGCGACCCTCGTGTGCTAGCAAGATAAACTCGGAACACCGATTAGAGGCCTCGCCCATATCATGGTGGTTTGACCATACTTCACCATTGTGGTTGGTGAACGCTTGTTGCCAGTTTTATCACGTAGTTCGCTAATCACCACATCTAACTATTTAAACGTATTGGGTTGGTAAACCACAACCGATTAATCCAGTAAACCATTTTAATAATAATCGATAACCGGTCCACAGTCGGGAAACGGTGATCGTTTTCGGTGGAATTTGAATAATGAATGCGCCGATTGCCACGCACGAACCACAAATGGCACGGCAGCCCAAGTCCACCGCATGGTACACATCTTCCCTCCATTCTCAGTTTAAAGCTACAAATGCAACTTCCGCACCACGAGATGGAATCAAACCGGCGACCTCTGGATTGGAAGTCCAGCGCGCTCGAGCCATTTCACACCATGGCATCTCCCTTAGTTTTTATCATTTAGAAAGGTTAAAAAAAAATGTGTTTTTGTTGGTAGGGCCATTTCTATGTATGTGCAGATAACCAGTAACCGTTTTTCTCTTTTAAAATTAATAAGACGGAGCTTGAGAGTGCAGGAAGACCTGAGAAATGTATGAGCTTGTCCAGCAGAGGGCGCACTCTTTGAGACCCAAATGTTTGGGCATGAGAGATGCAATGAAGAGAACCCCTTCCGTCTTGGTGCCCGTGCTTCCAGCGGATTTTAATTTACGGGTAGTCCTTAAAGAATGAGTGGTGTTTTGAGGCTGTCCGTTTACTTGACCGTCATGAAATGTTAGTAAACATTTTTTTCTGGATTTCACCGGTGGTGGTTTTTTGCGACTCGCTTGGGCTTTGCTTTTTGTGCATAAATACGCCACTGCACGTGGTACAGTGTTTACTGCATAGCCAACCGCTGAGGAGTGACTATCGCAGATGATTAAACTGTCAATCCTGGGCCACACAATGCATCGCGTGCAAATCCAATTTTATGCTTTTGGTCATGGAAATTTGGAAGTGTTTTTTTTTTTTACCGAGCGGCTTCAAATTTATGCACGTGCCGAGAGATGCAGTAATGCGAATTTTTGTGTGTTTAGGATTAAATTAGCGCATTGCGAAAGACATGGACGATTAAATACCTGGCGGAGGGTCCAGCACGTCCGGTGTGCGTGGCTCGGATGCACGGCGAGCAGAAAAAAACCCGTGGTTGTTTGGACAGAGCTAATCCCGCACGATTGGCGCAGGCGCTGTGACGTTTTCTTTGGTTCGTCACGGACTCGCGTGGTTGACCTTCAAGCGGTAATTTCATACCGAGAGGTCGGGGTGGGTACTGTTTTTTTTTTTAAAGAGGCAAATATGTATTTGACTATCGCTGCTGGAATGACAAGGTCCATTTCACCATGAATTGATGTATTGATGTGATACGCTAACACGTTGTAATGTACGATACAATGTTCTGCTTGTTACAGTTTGAAGGACGCCTAAGTACAGTTCTATGCTATTGCATGGATAGTACAGTCCAGTCATGCCATGTACCTTGCATAACATATTTAGGGGGTGTGGTGTGACATGAGTGGTTTATAACGATACTTTAGTAATGAGCTTAATAGATAGTCGTTTTGGCATATCGATGGGTTAAGTCTCTTATACGTTTATCATTTAGTGGTGGTAACACTTTTACATCACAGGAAGAAGGGCCTTGTTGGTCATGATTCCAGTTGTTGCGGCGGTTCATGGTTCACATCCAGCAGCCGCAATGAGTGTTACCGGGGGGGTGGTCTTAATCGTTAAAATAATCGCCGTCTGCTTTTTTTTTTACAGTGGACGTTAAAGGTCCCGTGGAATCGTTCGCAAGAGCTGTGTACCGGCGTCGTGGTCCAAATGTATTACGACGATCGTTTTGCTGCCATCGCCAACTCTAAGTCCCGACTGCCCTTACTGGCAGACTGATACCCCAGGTCACTCTTGCAAATGATGCTCGTATCCTAGTCTCATGAGTATCTCGCCTGGTTAAACAAATCAACTTAAAACACTGAACTTGCAGCAATTTGCTTGGCTGGTGAGGTTGTACGCGAACCGGGTCCCTCAGCTCCACCATCCCTCCCCTCTCCCTTCAAAGCGCAATTCGCCACAGTGGCGAAGTCTGCTTCGGCAGTCGTCTCCCGTGCGTGACGGGGCGTCGCGAGAAGACGCGCCAATGCTGCCGACGTGTGTGCCCTTTATGCAATACGGCAAAACTTCTCCAATGACTGACGTCGGTGTGGGTGGAGTGGGGGGGGGGGAGTAAAACCTTCATCCAGCAACAATAAAAGCGCTGTGCTGCCTGCAGTATGAATAATGCATGGGATGTATCGCTGCGGTGTTGCCTTTGGGTGCCAAAGTGTAATTGGCTCATTGGCCATGCAGAGCCATGAGTGTTTGTTTACTCTCCTAGCACGGGTTGGTGGAGGTGTCGGTGCCCGACCCCCCCCCTCTCCCACCTGCTTCCATCATCATCGACACCATCGACACAATCGCAGGCAACCCCGGTGGGTGCAGGGCTCGGGAATAATGTCCTGAGCTGATTCAAACGGAGCTGCAACTCTGCAACGTCGCCGCTGGATTCAAGGCCTCACTCCCTCCCTCCCACCACCACACACCGATGTTTGCTCTCTCATGGTCCCTGCAATGCCACTGTCCACGTCACTCCCCTGCGCGTGAAGTGATCCGATTTTGCTTGTGACGATTTACCCCTTCCCTCGATCCTGGCCGTTTGACGAATTGGAGCGATTCGATAACAAAAACAACCCACGCATGTTTTTTTTTTGCCTTGGTTTTCGTCCTGCCTCTTCGACTCGCTAAACTTAAGAACCCACTTTAATCACGGGGTGGCTTTCTTAATGTTAGCCCCCGCTTTCGATCGTCTGACACCGCTATTAGCCCTCTTGGCCATGTAGCCGCGTTGTGTATGCCATTTTAATCGTGTTACTTCGCACTAAGGTACACGATGTCTTGGTTAAGGAAGACCTCCAAACTCTGATTACTACAGGGCAATAATTAATATTGTACTGTGATTACGGTTTCTTTTGGTGTAAGCGACCTTGAGCAGGTGGCTGAAATTCCACATTCCCATGACGGGACCTTCTCCACATGGGATGATCACTGTTGACTTGGTGCTCGTCATGTTACTTGGCTCTGTCAAAACAGGAGGAGTCGATGGGGCGATTCCATCCTCCTTAACCAAGATTTGAACTCTCAACCATTGCAATTGCGAATCACAAATTGGCACCATACCGATGAGTCACAAATTGGTCACATTTTATATTGATGAAATCGAATCGTGGCGAAGTCTCTACATGCCTCCCCCGGGTGTTCTTGTCGTGAAGCCTCCATATTTCAGCTGCGTAGAGCATTCGCGAACAGTGTGCTGACACGGCACGCTTGGCACAACAGCACTGCGGCGTGGTATGCCCCTCTCTCTCTCTGCGTTTTGGTATGCACGGTGCATTCGTACAGCGAGAGCTTTACGAGTTCCCGAACCAGCTCATTAAGTGAACGGGGTGGCAACCAACGATCAAAGGCGCCATCACACCCTTGCCCTACAGACAAAGACCCCCCACCCCCCACTCACCGTTTAGCCTATCAACAGACTGTAGGGGCAAGTGCTGTTAGCGAGCACCTATGAAGGCCGGCACGGCACACGAGGGGGTGGGTGGCCAGCGCCGCGCCCCCCACCCCCCCGGCCGCCTTTGCCTCCCGAGTGGTGAGATTTTCCACATCGCACCAGGTTCTCGTTCGAGGCCGAGTCGACCTAGGGGACGCCCGTGATCCGTTTGAGATAATCGTTACCGGTGTTGGCCGCGAGCGGGAATCGAACTCTGGTCGTCGGGTTCGTAGCGCGACACGCTCACCGCCGCTCCGTCCCATAGATGCACCACCGGTGCAGCACATTGTGTAAGCATGCTGCGTTTTATCCGCCCGCCGTTCCACACGTTGTTGTGAACTTTGCACCTCTGCCCTCTGTTGTTGTTGGAGGGCGACAGCCCCCAGCTGCCCAGGAGCAGCGTCCTTCACGAGCCTACTCGGCGGAGGCTAATATTGACACATCGGCAAGTCTAGCCAGCTCTGCATCCTCCCGTACCACAACAGCTCATCTTTTCTCCACCGCGGTCATTTAGCCATAACTATCCAGCCAAACGGGGGAACAGCTCGGGCATGTGGTGGCTGGCCATGCGGGCTACATGACACAGCCAATGCAGCCTCGCCACGCCAGAGGAGCTCAACAATGGAACGGCGTCCAGATCTTTGAAGAATCTGCGAGCTCTTGACACGCAATCCAGCCTATGTTAAACCCCGGGATGGATCGTGGGCAGACCGTCCTGAATGTTTCAAACCGGTACAGACGTTCCTTCGGAAGGAGTCGAGGTGTTATTCCGCAATATGTAGAGAAGGGAGGGCAAAAAACACACACACGCACGAGCGCATACGTGACGGTATAGCGCTTGTGCGGGTTCACAAACTCGCTTTTGCTGCACTTGCCATCTCTCGGCCACCTCTGTAGCAGGATCACGGGCGTGCGCCACCATGCCCGACTTTAATGAATGCTGTTGTGGTGGGTTTTTAATTTATTTGCGTGTCGTGACTTTCCGCCAATTTAAATCCCGACCGTGCCGTCGGCTTCACGGTACGAAGATGGAGTATCATTCTTGGACCTCTTGCAGAGCAGAGCAAACCTCCGCGTTGGAGAACGGCCCACGGGGAAGAGGGTATCACAGAGCCGCATCCCGAGCACGCTTGAAGTGACCTCTGATCCACACACGGTAGAGGGACAACGCTTCTCCGCATTTGAGATTCATCGCATGACGGTCAAGGCGCAGTTTGTAATTCCCAGTTGCAATTTGGCCTCGCTAGTCGGTCTGCGAAACATTGTGAGCATTACAAATTTAATCCTTATTCTGAACGGAACCGAATATAACGTGTGTTTTTTTTGGGGGGGTAGTCATTATTGACATTGCCATAACATGTTTGTCTTATTGGTTTTTTTTTTGGATTAGATTGTGTAACCCACCGGCACCCAACACAGCCAATTAGTAAGGTTTGTCATGTAAACAAAACGTACCAATTCATCCCTAGTTGAACACACAGGTTCTGCGTTGGAGAATAAATCCACAACATTTACAATTCGAGTACAATTTACGCGATCCAACCCCCCCCAAAAAAAACAATCTCTACGGTTAATATTGGTCGCGAAGGCCTACGTGTTAAGACTGGCTAATTGTCCATCGTTCGAACATGGTACATCCGGATTGTGAGTTGAAGAGTCTGCCTCCTGAGGCGTACATGTCGTCAAGCTGACACATGGGCATGTGCAGTGTAGAGACAAACAAAAAAAACCCCTAATGCGGTAGGTGAAGAGTTTAACTAAACATAGCCGCTGCCCGACCCTCGTGCCAACCCGTCAACTCTGCCACCGTTCCACCTGTTGGTCCGAGCAGTTGTTGTGGTCACCTCTGATCTTGGCGGGGTCACAGCGAGTGGAATTCTTTTGGGTGGAGGCTTGCGGGAAAGAAAAAAAAACGCGCGCGCGCGCACACACGCTCGAAACCATGAGCAATAACTTATGGCCTGACACAAGTTTGGGCGAATGTTCCTGTCGGTCAAACTTTTGTTTTAAGCACCGAGCGTGTGCCTGTCGCCACCATTGGGTGCAAAAATTGGCACGCCGACTGCTCGCGCGTGCGTATTGTCCGTTGTGTAAAAGTGCGGAAAGACGCTACACGTGCCAAACGCAGACGAGGCAAGCGGCACGCGCTTCGAGGCGCGTTTATCAGCACGTGTGTATGTGCGTCGGTTCTTAATCGCTCCTCTAGCGCACCACTGAACGTCTTTGCACAGGAGCGTACGTCTACGGACACACTCGAGGTGGGGTTCCCCCTCACTCAAGCCCCCCCCCCCGCCCCCCCCTGTGCTTTTAATGACCGTGAAACCACCAGCCCGTCTGGATTGTCACGTGGTGACCGCAAAACAATGGAGTATACACAAGACGTGGGGGATATTGCTTCACTCTTCGTCGGAGCACACAGTGGCTTGCGCCACGTATCGGAGCCAGCCGCGTGGAACGCGTCCCCCGCGCCGCAGTCGGTGTGTGTGGGGGAAAAAACAATTATGCTAAATTCCACCAACGTTGCGTTGTGCTTTTCTGTATCGTGGAGGGAGGTGGGATAAAAAAAAAACAACACATTTTTGCTTTTAATGTTTTTTGTTTTTAAATGACCGGGGCAAATGAGGTGTTGTACTTATGGTGTTCCAAAAATGTCACGCGCATCTTGCCTTCTCCATACTCTTTGGTTCTTTCGGTAAAGTGAATGAGCCACTCGACTGGGTTGCACTGTGTGAAGGCAGGCGGGGGCTGCTCACATCATCGGCCCTGCGAGGAGAAGATCCCCAAGCCGGCGGCCACAAGAGACGGTGGGGCGTCTATAAAACCATTTTGTAGCGGCCGCATCGCTGACTGCGGTGCCCTCCGCGCTCTGTTTTAAAATTGCGGTTGAGTTTCCGTCATCATCGTTCTGCCGAATCGGAAGAACGTTTTTGTTGCGCGTGGTGTGATAATGTCATTGGTGAGAGCGGTAAGCCCGCTGCGCTACGAACCCGGCGACCCGTGTTGGATACCCGCTCATGGCCAGCCCCAGTGACGATTATCGGAATCGGTTCTGGGCCTCCCCCTAGGTCGACTCGGCCTCAAGCGAGTACCTGGTGTGGCGTGTAAACATCGCCACTGGGGAGACAAAGGCGGCCGGGCGTGGTGCTGGCCACCCCCACCCCCTCGTGTGCCGCGGCGGCCTTCGTAGGTGCTGCTCGCTAACAGCACTTGCCCCAACCAGTGTCACGCCTATACGAAGGATCTTTGTGTACGCATCACGTGTTTGTTTTTCACGCCACATTCCATGCGTTTAGCATTTTGTGCGTGCGTGCGTGTGCGTGCGCGCGCCGTCACACCTCATCCCACGAGGCGCAGCAAAACTGTCGTCTCATTTGGTGGCAGGGAGCCAAATAAGGGCGTCATTCCGTAATCTGTTGGTGCGGTCGTGACTTTTACACCTTGCCAGCCAATCGCTGGGGCTTTGAGACGATAAAGGTTGGGGGCGGGGGGGGGGAGGGACTTCATAATTTGTCAACGTGCACGTTAAAATTTTAATCTCCGGGCAATAATGATAGTTATTTGTCTTTTTACCCCTCCCATCTGTATGTCCACGTGTGCTGTTGGCATCGTGGCGAAATATACAATAATTTACGTTTGTTTCTGTGTTGGGATGCGGCTACGACGTTAATGTCACCTAACCGCTTCTGAAGCCAGTTTTTCCTATGGACCTCTTTCAGCACATTAGGGCACGTCTTTCATATGCCCTGCAAATAAGTATTTGTTTTTCTGACAATGACACGGAAGTGTTTTCAATTATCGGAGCTATCGTACGCCAAATTCACTTGTAAACCAAATATAGCACGGTTGGCTACGTACGGTGCTGCGAAAGAATAACATTTTATTCGATGTTTTTTTTTTTACGGTTAGCTACGGCGCACGTCATGGCTGCACGTGTGGCCCCGTCTAATGCACGTCGCATCTGACGGTCGCCTGCCAATTGCATGTCCCTTGAACCTCGGTCCCGTGTCCCAGCCGCAGCAGGCCCCCCGCGAGACTGCCACCAACACTTCACCGTCACTGCCTTCTGTCAAGATCCCACAGCTGTTGCACGGTCGACACTTGGCACCTCCGGTGGCTGCGCTTGGTCTCGCCACCGCCACCACCATCTGTCTGGCTTTGGTGGCTGGCCTCTGGGTGTCCACTGCAGTGCGCCCTCCTCCGCCCGGCAAACGTGCACCACTCGCCGAAACCTCCCCTTACTGGTGTAACAAGAGGAACAAGAGAGGAGGGTTTCCAATGTGAAATTGAGATATCGTGTCGCTCTTACGTGTGCCTTGAGCTGTAGCTGCGATTTTCTTTTTTAAGTCCCGGAATACGCCGGATCTTTTTTCGTTACGTGTGGATAAGTGTGTGCGTGCGTGTGTGCGTGTGTGTGTGCGCGTGTGTGTGTGTGCACATTGTGGGGAGTGGAAGTGCAACGGTTAGCACGCTGTGCTATTAACTCGGCAGCCTGAGTTTAGTTCCCGCTCACAGCCGACACCAGGTAACGATTATCTGAATCGGTCTTGGTCCTCCCCGAATTAGACTCTGCCTCAATTGAGTAGCTGGTGTGATGTGTAAACATTGCCAATGGGGATACAAAGGTGGTCGGGCGTGGTGCTCGCCACCCACCCCCTGGTGTGCCATGCCGGCCTTCGTTGGTGCTCGCTTAACAGCACTTTCCCCAACAATCTTTTCAGGCTATAGGGAGGGATCTTCATGTGCCCATTGCCGTGTTTCATAACTATTTCACCTGTCTGGAAACGCAGAGTTGAAAACATGATTGTGTGTTATGTAACCTTAAGTGGCAATTTTCCATTTGCCATTATTTTGTCGGTCTGACGTAGCAGGATTTACGCGCATGTCTAGGAGTGATGTGGGTCAGCGCCACAACTTGCCTCTATTTTTTTCATTTAGAGCTGTTGCTTTTCCTCCACAATAAGCACACTCCTTTAATGCCGAGTTGACCCTAGGAGAAGCCAAGAATAGGTTCGGATAACTGAATGAACCCCGGTCACTGGCATCTTAGCAACATTCCAGTACCACTGCACCAACATTCTCCGACCCACAAAGACAATGCCCTCCCCCCCCATATATAGCCTTTAATAGACCATTAGGGGCAAGTGCTGTTAGCGAGCACCGAATGAAGGCCGGCATGGCACCACGAGCGGGAGAATGGCCAGCACACAGCCCGGCCGCCTTTGTCTCGCTAACGGCGATGTTCACGCACCGCCGCAGCAGGCTTCCCGTGTGAAGGCCGAGGTCGACCTCGGGAAGGCGCAGGACCGGTTCGGATAATTCGTCACCGGTGTTGGCCGTGAGCGGGAATCGAACTCGGGCACGCCGGGTTCGTAGCGCGGCGTCGCCGGACAGCTTTGATACCGCTTCTTGCAACAACGCAGCCACTACTTGCAGCTCGATGTCAAGCAGGGGTGTAAGAAGCACAAAATGTGATGAGTGAGGATTTCAGTCGCCTTTAACACGGGGGGGGGGGGGGGAAATGCACTTCGAAGAGCATTTCCAAAGACATGGAGGCCCATGACCGGTTTAGATATTCGTTGCCCATGAGTGGGAATAGAAGGCAAACCCCACCGGGTTTTATTTTGTAGCACAATGCGCCGACCAAACCACATTGCCGCTCGGTAGGGCGATTATGGCCAGAACCATTATGCCTGGCCACCTTTTTGTATCTCCTGAACCTGACGTTTACACGTCCAGTGCAAACGTGCGATGTCATCTGCTGGCCATCTAACAACTGAAACTCGCAACGCATGGCATTCTCCCGAATCCTACGTTCAAATCCTGCTTGTTGCGTTCCAAGATCCGACCCAAGATTGGACCAATTTAAGGCGATTTTGGTAGGTAAAACGTCCAGTACGTGAAAAGGTATGAATGTACAATTCGTTTATACATAAATGGGCTTTGAAGCCGGGGGGCATTTTACTAAATGTCGCCTACAGTTTTTTAAATATATTTTTTGCCTTTTTCTAAAGCAGCGTCAATGGTGTTTCATTGTACTGTTACATTGCAGAATATAACAATGCAGATAATCCACATCGGCCGTTAAGGAAACCTTTTCCGTCGTACGTGAGCTGCATGACTATCGGCACGTGTGGGAGGAGTGTGACTTTTGAGCCCTGCGAGTGTTCCTTTGCATCTTTTGATCGTTGCGTACATGTGCAATTTGACGTCTTGAAGATGGTGAAACGTACTCGTTACTGTAGGTGTGCGCACATTTTGTGGGCAGTAGTGGCACCGTGGTCTGTGCGCTGCACTCTCAACCTGCAGACGCGAGTTCAATACCCAGCCACGGGTAAAATTGGTGGGAGTGTTTTTTTTTAAATCTGGTTCTAGGCTTTTCAATTTGTTTGCTCGGTCTACCTGGCGCGCAGTGTTTTATCAGCACTGGGGAGACAAAGGTGGTCGGGAGTGGTGCACCTTAATAGGTGCTCGCAATAGGCACTTTCCCAAACAGTCTGTAAAAAATATATTGGGCTGAGGGGGAGGGGGGGGTCAGAAGTGGTTTGTTTTTGTATATTTCAGGGCATACAAACCGCATAAGTCTGTGTGGGTGTTCGCACCATTGAGTGTGAAAGCGCACTTGTGTGTCTGGGGAAGCTTGCTTGCGTAAAGCACTGGATGAACGTCGATGCCCATCCAGAATATTTTTTATTGTGTCCCTGTGGTGAGAGGTGGCTGCATGGAGTGATTTGGAGCATTTGGTAATCTCGACTTGGTGTATTGAATCCTTCCCAAGCGTTGAATACCCAATACGATAACGTCCGTGGCGTGGATATAGCGCGATGACTGTATTAGGGAACACTTGTTTTATGCGGACGCAAATTGGATATGTAACGTGATTTTCGTGTGAACGGAACTACGTCGTGCGAATAGGAATGAGCGTTTGTACGACTGCCTCGGCTTAGCGTCGCGCAAGGCGGGATGCTGCTGGATGCTGCTGGATGCTGCTGGATGCTTGCGGATGCTTGCGGATGCTTGCGGATGCTACCCACGCGCCTCAGTCTTTGCTCAGCCTGCGTACGCATCCCGCGCGTCATCGCGGACTGTGGTGCTTTACCCCTGTGTTATTTATTCACAACGCGATTTTTCCTTCCTCTTCCATAACGCGGTGTTCTTCAGGAACGGCAACTACCGCGTTACGGGATAACGGACTGCAAACCCCAGTTGTAACCTCGGGGGACAGCATCACGCCGCCGTTGCATTGTTTTAGCGCCCCGATTAGCGGGGGGGCGCCTGCCGTACGGAGCCCGCCCGCGGGTCGTGTGAATCTACCCGTGGGGGGCCGTTGGACTCCCAACAGCGAGTCGTTTGCCGCTTTAGATTTGAGGGGCGCTCATCTTTCTGGCCTCGCTTTTTTACGGCTCTTGCGATGGCCCTCTGCGGGTATGTACGTTTGTAAAAAAAAAAGAAAAATATTTTTCTCGCTGCTCCTTACCACTTGCCCTACGTTAGCGATCGCTAAATCGGAGAATCCAGTGATATTTGCCCCACCCCCCCCACCCCCCCAAACTGCATTAAATGCTTGACGTGTGCGTAAGGAGCGGGCGACTTTCGCGGGACGTTCTGCTCGGCGGTGATGCCGCTCAAAATCAGAGTTGCCGCGACGCGATTTGGCCGAAGGGAAAGAGGACAAACAAAGGAAAACGTGACCCTCCTCCTCCCCCCCCCCAGGCACGGTCCTTTGGCGAGGGGAAAATATCTAAACCAATTCCTGCGTTCGGTACCAAATGCAGGGCACACGGCGATAAAAAAAAATGTTTGCGGCATTGGTTACGGCTCGGCATAGCCAATGAAGACGAGAGAATGATTTGGGGGGGGGTCGCTCCCCCCCCCCTCTACCCTCAGCCTACATTTTGTACTGAGGCCACGCATTTTTTTCTCAACTGTCTTGCCTCCCCCTGAATAAATCCAGATCCGTGTGAGGCTATACAGGACCCAGCGATGTCCGCAACATCAAACGATGGACATTCAAAATCGGGGTCTCGAGGGGAACGCACTCGCACCCACTAATGACCATTCAAGTTGCATGCTTTGCCCTAGTATGTGCTTTCGGCCACTGGGGGAAGGGGTGGCAGAATAGAATATATATTTATATTTTAAAGGGCCTGGTGGTCAACACGTTAAACAGGTGGAACCACGAGATCTCACAACGTTGCTTTCCCCTTCGTGCATTTGATGTCTCCAAAACTCCATTTGATAAATTAAATGTGTTTTTCTCACAACCCCACCAAGGGAATGTCCTTCGGTCGACCCATCGTGCGTTATTGCGAATCTTTGCCGCGGCTGGCACGGCGTTAATGAAAACTCTCATTCACTGTTGTTTTGAGCGCGATGAGTTTTAAGGTCCTCGGCTTTGAAGCTCCCGATTCCATCGTCCAGGACATTGCCTGAGAGTGACGTCATTCGTCCTCCTTGTCAAACTCCCGTATTTCAGCTCTCGAGCAAGCCAGGCGGCCACCGAGCTTGGTTAGGAGCGCTTGACTCGCACGTGGAAAGTCACGAGTTTGAATCTCGGTTAGGGGTAGACTCGACTTATTTATCCGTCCACGGTGGAGACGGTGATTGACGCTTTGCGAGTTCTCACACATACAGGCAACCCTCCGTTTACTCGCTTTTGCGGTACGCCATTTTGGAATAACGCGCGCTTTGTACCTAGAACTTTTATTGACGCGCGCGAGGCAATTTTCGTGAATGACGTCGACCGCGACGCGACGCCACCCTGGCCTGGCACGACTCGGTGTGGTTGCCAGCAGCATGTGCGGTACGATAGCGAGCGCGTGTTACTCTGTACAGCATCTTGCCGTGGTTGCACCGACGCTCTTCGTATTATATTGAGTGCACGTGTATTGTAGCGATGTACGCTAGGATAATATAGGCCATTTATGTCTGCGAGTGTGCGAGCGAAATCCCCGAACCCTTTTATATCTTCTGGGAAAATTTGTTTTTGCCGTACGCAACTTTGAGATGCGCACTTTTCCAGGAACGCATCTATCGTGTACGCCAAGGAGTGCCTGTGGAGCAATCCGATTGAGCTGTAATGCTCTTTCACAGATGTCCATTCGGGGCGTGTCTGAAAGCTGCCACAACAAACAGTACAAAAACACGATAGGAGTGTAAAGTATAGGGAAGGGAAGCAAAATTGCTACATACTTAAAGATTTTTATTTCCTATTTATTTACCGTGTAAAGCCCACTTAGCTATATTGCATGCCACGTCAATAGAGGCAACTGCAGCCATCTGGAACGCTTCTTCCTTCTGATGTTAGGATGCCACTGGAGCCATGCACTTTTGAAAAGCTCGTTTCTTTAGAACGGCTTCTTGTGTTTAGTTTATTGTCCCCCCCCTCCCCCTCCCCGCACCTCGGATTAGCATGTTTCGCTACGTACGGTGCGAAGGAAATTCAACATACGTGCTGGTCGTCCTGTACAGAGAAAGATCCTCGCCATGGGAATGTGGAATTTCCACCAACGGCTCATGGCCACCGGCAGAGAAGAGCACCCTTTGCCGTTTCTCGTACGAGCTGCGAGCCAACTCCCTACTCGGGCTCTGACCCGGCGGCAGCTAGAGGCTGGCGGTCGTGGTTTCACAACAGACAGTGCATGCACATCCTTTGTAGTAGCGCGCGTTTATCGTTGTGTGCGTCGTCATCGCGTGGCCGAGCGTCGGCGGCACGGCTTCAAGTTCGCAGCCTTGAAGGCGGCAAAAACCTTTGGGCACACGTGCCCTGCAGCGCGCCCGCACTTGCGAGCGCGCGTGCCGTCCGCTGCGACACGGGGCTTGCGTTTTCGTTCACACTTTATTGCAGCACGCCAGCCGGCCTCATGTGTATGCGAAGCATGTTCCTCTAGCTCGCTATATTTAGGCGGTCTGTGTGTGTGCGTGTGTGAGCGCGTGTGTGTGTGTGAGCGCGTGTGTGAGCGCACGCGTTTTTGTCCCCTCGCACTCGCGTGCAGGCGTCCGTACGCGAGCGAGTGTTGCGACCGCTAAACATACGCCACTCGCTCTCCGCGTACCAGGGGATGGATGCTCTCTGGCCTGTTTAGTCGACGGGGCTTGGTTAGCCTCCAGTAACCAATTAGCGTTGTATTAGATAATTGCATGTATCATTCACGTGTGGATTTTTGTTTTCCGCTTTGGGGTTTGTGGGTTCGTTTTGGGAGGCGGATGTGAATGATGTAATCGCTGGAGAAGCACGCAAGCTCAATCAAATTGTGCGCATCCGCGATGTTCACCCTGTGCAGTGCCTTAGCGGGGATTCGCTACAAAAATTCTACCGCAGGTCCTTTTTTTTTTTTCCCCTCTCTCTCCCCTCCGTTCGGCTTTGTCCCTTAAGTTAACACGTGCATACGAATGCACGAAGTAAAATAAGCGGAACGAAATAACCGAGAGGAGGAGGACTTACACGCACACGTCTCTGTGGATTATTTCGGTGCAAGCGGGCAACTCGGTGCTGGACGCGGTTGCGTCCTCAAGGCCCCCCGTGGAGGTCACGGATTGGGGAGGAGACGCGCGGGTGCCCGGTGAAGGTTGTGTGAAGGACGGCTCCTCTGCGTGGCCGCCGCCGCCGCCATCGCCGCCGCCGTCGTCGCCGCTGTGGATAATCGGCAAGCGCGGAGCCAGGAATACAAAATTGCGCGCGACCGCCATGAAGTTTGACCGTCTGCCGGTGGCGCTGGTGTCCCAGCGGGCTCGCGGCGGCCTGCGGGACGTGCGAGGTTAAGGCTCGTGCCAACAAACACCCCCCCCCACCACCACCATCCACTCCGCGTGGTTCTCCACGCCGTTCCCTGTGACGGGCCGGACACTGCAGGAGCAGGAGCGGCAGCAGCGGCAGCGGCGGCAGCGGCGGCGGCGTCGGACCTCCTGTCTGCGTTCTCGGGAGAGGATGAAACGCAGCGGCTGCGGGAGCGTGACCAAAGCCTGAATTTAGCATTGTTTCGCTCGACTGCTTTTAAACGCAGCCAGCGGCCTCGTTCTCGTCCCCCCCCCCGTGCCCACTATCGCTCGGTGCTGCAGCAGTTTGGCGGACAACGGCAAGCGCAGATAAGTGGCTGCATCGGTGCCCTGTTAAGGCACAGTCTCGATCATTATTGTTCTTTTGATTTTTTTCTTAATGCAAGTGCTTTCACGTGGGTTTTTTTGTAATCCGTCACATGACGATTGTGAAATCCGAGCATATATATGTGTGTAGTCGCTCAAATTGTCCGATTAACCGTTTTAATCTAATTCCTAAAATTAGCACGTAAAATGTAATAATATGTCAAGTTAGACAATCTGCAAATGAAGCGCAGTCGGTAGCAGGAGAACCGCTGACTGTGCTGCTATGCAGATTGGTCGTTATGAAAGGAATCGACGCTTTCTGTAAATCTGGCTCAGCCTTGCTTTGTTTGCAAGCGATCAGCCTTTGATTCTGTGAGTTTTTCAGTTGTAAACCATTTGCTGGTTATGGCTATATCTTCTATGATTTACCACGTGCGGTATTTTATTAAAACTCTACTAAATACTTAGCTGTACTAAATCATATTGGTTTGTATAGTTTGTAAAAAAAAAAAAAGTCTAATGAACACACAGGAAAGTCGGTACCTCTGATAGGAGCGTTTTTTTTATTTTGCAAAAAAATGCAACGTCCAATTTACTTGTGTTTTACAAGTGCAGCTTCTGGATATTGATTTAATGGTTTTGTGAAAGGTGATCACGATCCGACCTTTCCTAATTGAGAGTGATCAAGTCCAGAGCGATGGCGGTTCATCGGTGTCTGTGAAATAGGAATAGTGTTTCTGGTCTCGCGGTCGCGACCCCCTTGGGTGGAGCCTCCGAGCGTGTTGCTTTCAAACTCAAAGTCCTCAAACGCCGCGGTCGAGCCACCTGACTGGGGGGGCTGGGTCGAAGTTGCAAACGCGCGCCGGGCCACAATGGGCAACGTGCTCTCCTGCTGCGTGCGCTGGTCGTCCTCGCGACGGCCGGACCAAGAGACCGTGTCCCTCTTGTCCAACGGGTCCCCGGCGCCAGCGTCCCCTCGCTACGGCTCGCCGGAGCACGCCACCGTTTTCCGCGAGTCCCCCGGGGGGATCCTCAACTCCGGCTACGGCGGCGACGTCACGAACGGCGGGTGCGTCGTCGAGGGCCCCGCGTTTCACGGCGGGCGTCGGCTGAAGCGCGGCGTGCTGGGCGACTTCCCTCCGGAGTACGCGCTGCACGGCTCCTCGGACCTGCGAGGCTTTGTGGTTGGGGGCGGCTGCTGCCGGGAGGACTCCGCGTGCGCCGCCGCTGGGCCGTGGGAGTGCGGCGTCTGCGGCGGCGACGGGGCGGGAGCCGGCGTCCTTGCGCGCGGCGGCGGCGGCGGCGGCGGCTACGCGTGCGGCCCGGCCGCCCGCGTGTCCTTCACGGTGGGGACGGCCGACTGCGTTCGGCCCGCGAGTGGGGAGCAGGCTGCGGGAGGGCCGCTGGGGCGCATGCCGGACGTGGTGCGGAGCGCCGCGTCGAGGAGGAGCGGCGGCGGCGTTTTTCTGAGGGACACGAATCCGTTCGTGGGCGACTCGTCACTCCGCCACCAGGAACCCGACCGGATCTTGGCGCACGAAGAAAGTTGCTTTGACGACTACGAAGAGACGTTCTTCCACTCGCGCAGGCCTCCCGCGGAGCGCCAGATGTCTCTGGGCCGAACGTCCCACGTGTACGGCGCCGCAAACCCCTTCTGCGGCGGCGCGGAGCTGCTGCCGCCCCCCCCGCACTGCTCCGGGGACGGCACGCAGCCGTGCTCGTACGGCATGGCGGCCTCGGCACCGGAGTTTTCGCAGCCGCACGGCATGGACCACTCGCAGGCGCTGCACTGCAGGATGGAGTTTCGGAACGCGTCGCATCGCGCGGTGGAGCACAATCCCTTCGCGCAGAACAGCTACCAGGCGATGCAGGAGTGGAGGCGAGCATTTGAGAATCCCCCCGTGAAAAAGTACGAGGCATTCCTAAGTCCCACGGGTTACTGCGCCACGGGAGACCCGGGTTTTCTCGGAGATCGGAACATGAGCCGTCCTCAAAAATCCGCCGTGAACGCCGCCGACATGCAGTCCTGTGGCTTCTTTGACCCAGCATGCTGTCAGATGAATCAGCATTGCCACGGCGGCTTCGGCTGCATCAACAAAGATCAGGACGGGGGAGGAAGCTGCTACGAGGGGCGGCCGCCCGACTCGTGCGGCACCGGCGGCGGCCAGAGCCACTGTTGCGAGGGCGCCGCGTTCGCGCGGGCGTCGAGCGCCGCGCCTCGGTCGGACCCGGCGACGGCGTACTCGCGCGACGGCTCCGCCGTCTTTTGTGACGCCGCGCAGGGGGGCTTCGAACCGTGCTCTGCCGACGACGATTGCCGGCGCAGATCCTACAAGGGCGGCGGCGACTCGTTGGAGGGGAGGGCGCCGTTCGAGGGGGGCGACGACGACGACGACGTCCTGGGCGACGACGACGACGCCGCCGCCGCCGAGGACTTGGACCCGGCTCGCTGCGGCCACTGGCAGGTCTGCCCCAGCGTGCAGCAGCAGTGTCCCACGGCAAGGTGCCAGCGCGACGACGCGCGCGTGCCTCGCCTCGCCACGCCGCTGGCGAAGAAGACGGGTGGCTTCGCGGGAGGCCCGGTCCTTGGGGGCCACGCGGCGACCGCGGCGGCGTCGGTGGCGGGCGGGGACGCTTTGCCGGGCCTGGTCGGGTCGCAGCGCGACGGGTGGCGGCGCGTTTCTTCGGCGCCCTCGTTGGCGGACGCCTCGGTGGGGGCGGCGGCGGCGGCGGCGGCGGCGGCGGCGGCTCGGGACGGCCGCCGCCGCTCTCCCGCCCGCTCGGACGCGGCGCAGCCATCTCTGCTGCCACCTGCAGGGGGCAAGGCCAAGAGGAAGCGGAAGAGAAGGCGGGCAGCCTCTTACAGGAAAGGTACGGGAGGGGGTGGTGGGTGTGTTTTGCGCAAAGCTCCATCCAGAGTGATGCCCGCTAAGCGTGTAGTCACGGAGATGTGTCGTGAGTGGGCCATTCTTGATGCTTGAGTCAAGGAAGTTGCGTGTCCATGCTTGGGTGCGATGGTGAAGGTACTTTAAAAATGTACGTTTGTTTTTTCAAGGGATGCATGTAGGGATGGATCTATGTATGCCTGTTTTTGAGTACTGTTAGAATTAAACTTGTAATCTCATTTGCATACACACTAATATGTTGTTGTCTTTCCAGTATTTCTCCCTCCCGTGTTATTGAACACTCTTAGAACTGTCTCAGCTGCCTGCGGCTCTGTGTAACAAGCCAACGTACTTAGTTTATCTCTTATCGACGCTCGTGGTGGTGGTGGGGGGTGTGGGTCTACGGTTTGGTTCGTTTCGTATCCCACACAAGTTCCTTTGCGTCACTTTTTTTCGAAGGGCTCTTCCCAGCTTCCATCTCTCCACGCTCCTTTTCAGAATGACCGCCATCCCCGATCCGCTCATCATGTCCGTTGGGTATGGCGTATTGTCGCGAAATTGAACATTCGCTCGCAATGAATGAAGTCGTCGGTATTGGTCGGTGCGGTCGACGTCCATCGCGACCTTAAAAAAACACAAAATACAAAAATGTGACCGCGGTTATATTTTGCAAAGCGCTGGGCAATTGTGCGGCCGAAATAGACGGGGACAAGAACGGTCGTTACGGCCTCCTTCGCTCGTGGACGTCATCGGCCTTCGGGCCGATATCCCCGACCGTTTATTATTTCACACCCGCCGGACTGCCTGGTGCATTGAAACATCGCCGAGAAAGCAGCGCCACCTCAGTGACTCTTTTCTGGATGCGCGGCTTGATGCTCTTCGAAGCGTGTTTTCGACTATTGTTAAAGGCGACTCCGAAATCCTTACTCATCCCCTTGTATTTTTTAGCTTCTTACACTCCTGCTTGACATGGAGCTGCGCGCGTAGTGGCTGCGTTGTTGCTGTAGTTGGGGGGGAAGCGGCGGTAGCAAAGTTGCCCGGCGGCGCTGCGCCACGAACCCGGCGAGCCCGAGGTTCGGGTCCCGCTCACGGCCAACACCGGTGACGAATGATCTGAACCGGTCCCTGGGCCTTCCCGAGGTCGACCTCGGCCTTCACACGGAGTACCTGGTGCGGCGTCGTGTGAACATCGCCACTTGGGGAGACGAAGGCGGTCGGGCGTGATGCTCGCCACCCACCCCTCCATGTGCCCGTGTGTGGGCCTTAATCGGTGCTGGCGAGAACCGCACTTGCCCCGACAGTCTGTTAAGGCTGTAGGGAGGATCTTTATCTTTGTTTCGCTGCCGTTGGAGTCGTAATTGAGGCGGCGAGTGCGCACATTTTTTGGCTCGGAGTTGCCTTAAACCCGATTTCGCTAAAATGAGTTCCACTTCGCGAAAAAGACTGCGATTTAATTTATCCGTTCATGTTGGTCGCCATATCGTCAAAGTCCATTCGGTCCGACGCTGGTTTTGTTCAAAATATGGCACCTTTGATGCCGTTGGCTCTCGGGGGTCTGATGGTAAGCACGCTTGTACGTGATCATTCCGATTTTGGAGTCTCTACCCTATATTTCCGCCGTGTTTTTGAGGTACCGCACTCCATTTTTCCGTATTAAATATTATTACAGCCGTGATTCGATATCACAGTCTGCGTTACGACCGTGGTTGCACACGCCTCTCGCCGTACGCGACCACTACGAATGGCAACGGAGTGCAGATGAGCCGGTGCGCTGCTGCAGCATGTTGCCTCCGCCGCTGATGATGAAGGTCGCAGGGCTGATGAAAGCCGGCAAAATTGATCTCGTTGGGGGGGGGGGGGGAGTCTGGAGCACCCCGACGTCATTCTTATCGTGCGTTCAAGACCGCACCTGTGCTTGTTTTTTTCTTAAAGCGGCGACTCCGTATAATAGAGGACGTGTAATGATTACACATACAGGGATGTTTTTTTTCTCCATTGTCTGGCCTGTAAGAGACACTGTCAGTGTCTCAGGTCTGCAAGGGACCGTGTCTCAGTTTCTCAGTGTCTCAGGTCTGCAAGGGACCGTGTCTCAGTTTCTCAGTGTCTGCAAGGGACCGTGTCTCGCACTTGGCATCGTTTTTTTAATGACGCTTCATTTGGTTACTCGGGATTGTTCGGGGGCGCCACATCTACGGCCTTCGGCCAGGAAAATCACGAAAAAAATTGCGCACGAACGACGCATTCACACAAGCACCCGATGCTGCGTTTTGAAGTTTTAAAATGAAACATCTTTGAATTGTATTATGTTTTTAATTAGATCATTTTATTTCTTTATTAAAAGCTTATATCATTTTACATCTTCATTGAAAAGGACATTTCGTGTGAATATTCTCTCGTCGTTAAGTAGATGGCCTTGCTGGGGGTTCGGTTCGATGCGGACTTTCACCTGGTTGGGATTGCGGGATCGAGATAAGGCGACACGGAGCTGCTGGCCGTGCGAGAAGACCGCCGTCTGCAGATCGATTCCAACGTGATCGAACGTCTGTCCCTGCGCCTCCGTCGTTCATGCAGGGGGCGCGTGTAGGTTTGCAGCGCCCCCTGCATGAATACGACGGAAAGTGCAGCGTTCATCTCAGATAGATAAAGTTGTGCGCTTTTATATAAGAGCATTCTCTTGCCAGTTGTGCAGATTGTATTACCAAAAGCAATCCCTGTGCTGTTTCTTTGGGCAGTAACTTTGTGCTGTTACCGTTGCAATAATCACAGCCTTTTGTTCAGCTGCGTAGATTAATCGCTCACTTTAGCTCGGCATACTTTATTACGCAAGGTATTTGCAGCTGGGCTATTTCGCATGTGAGTGTAATCTGCTCAACTAGTGACTGGATTGGTGACCATGGTGGAACTCGTTTTAAATGTGAAACCGTTCGACATTTTGATACCCACCCCAGGCTCGATGCTAGGCCCTGCTTTTTGCCATCTCGGTGTTCAAATGTCCGTGACGCTCCCCACGGGAATCCCCAAGGCCCCTTTATCACAGCCCGGTGGGAATCGGGGGTTGGCTTGGTGGGTTAGGCCCAAGAGAAGCCCCCCCACGTTCCCCATTGCCAACCATAGCAGGTTAAACCCCCACGGTGGTTGGCACCAAGGCCCTCCCCCCTAGCCAGGCTCATTGACCTGCGCTAATAACTATTTTCCACTGCACAACTGTGCTGTGCCGGGGCCGTGCTGAGCCAGCCTCGTGTGACTCGGGGACGCGCCAAATACAAGCCGCCGATTTGACGTCGCGCGCAATGGAAGGTGCGACGCCGGAGTCGCACGTGCCAATGGATGGTGATGATTATGATTATTAACCATGTGCCCCTCGCTCTGTTTGGCTCTGAATCATGGTTTGGTTTTTAGTTCGGTTTGGCGCTCTTAACGCGCGAGGGGCCGCCAACAAGATGGCACGGCTCTAGTGTTGCCAATGGAAAATGGGGTGTTTTTTTTTTAAATACAGCTTGCGGATTGAAATTGTGGGGGGTGGGTGCGGTGGCGGTGGGCCAGCCCACAGAGCTTCGTGGCTTATGGAGTGGTGGGCCCTGTTGCTGGGCCAGAGAGAGCCCAGGAACGAGGAGGCAACGGCTACCTCCATCGGTAATCAAGTTTCACACTCGACGTATTGTGCTGCTGATGAATGCTGAAGGGGGGGGGGGGGGGTTTGTGCTGTGTCCGCGAGCTGCAAGTCGTGGAGGAGAGCCATTGTCGTGTGCGGACTTGCCGCTTCTGCAAGGCGACGCGGGAGCACGAGGAGAATGTTCAGAAAGCCGCTTTGCGTAAAGGGGGAATGCCTGCGGCCTTCATCGCGCGCACGCTGCTTTCGGCTTGAGCAACGCGTTTAACGAAACGAGAAAGGAGAATTCCAACTGCACATTTTTTTTTTTTACAAACTTTAAAAAAAAATTGTTCCCCGGGGCGAAACGGTGCAACTGCCGCTGCGCACGTGCGTATCCCGACTCGCCCGGCAGCGCATCCACGCCCTCCCCTCGCAGTCCCTCCCCCGCACCGCGACCCCCCTCTCGGTGACCGCCAAGCGGCGGGACGATAACGCATCACCTTCAGCCGCGCCTGACTTGCATTTCGGCGGTGACGAGTGTGTGCGGGCGTCAATCCTTAGTTGGGAGTGGGGAGGGGGGGGGAGCGGTGGTGTAGCGGTTAGCGCGCTTGCGCTGAGAACCCGAGGTTCGATTTTCGCTCGCAGCCATAATCGGTGACGATTATCTGAACCAGTCCACTAGGGAGACTAAGGCGGCCGGGAGTGGTCCTTGCCATCCACTTCCACGTGTGCCGTATCGGCCGTTATAGGTGCACGCTAACAGCACTTGCCCCAACAGTCCGTTAAGGCTATAAAGGAAGGGGATATTTTTGTTTTTGTACGATACGTTTGGTGGCTGCACGGTGGGTGAAGGTGCCACGATTTGATGCCAAGCCACAACCAACGGGTCGATTTTTCAAGTCCGTTGGTCACCTAAATGAAACTCGCCAATGATAAACTGTTTACGCTTATTATTATTATTATTAAGCGTCTCCACGTAACTGCTCATCAAGGCTATTTGACAAGGTGGAGGGAAATCTAATGTAATGAAGGTAAAAATACAAATGTTGCAATTAGGCAATGTGTAATCCGAGTCTGTTCACATTTTAATTCGAGACGCAATGGTTTGGGGGCTCCCACACCATGACCTCATGTGCCATGGCAAGCCTTGACAGCTGCTCTCCTAAACGCACATCACATATGACATGACATGCAGTGGTAAGAAGCGCATCGAGCTCTTTTAGAAGCTGCTCGACTTCTTATTTCTTTTCCGCGTCGTCTGGCCAGCTCCTCGCCACGAATGACATTGAACTTCTCGGTCCCGTCGTTGTGTCGTTGCCGTCGTTTTACGAGAAGTTCAATTTTTAAGATGATTTCAACTTGTAAACCTGGCACGGGGGTGCCACTGCAGTGGCGATAACAGTCCCCCACTGAGCTGGGTCACACCGCAAAATGTTGCGTGTAATAGCAGCTGTCGTGCGGCGATTTATCCCGTTGATGCGCAAATGCTCTTTTAAGTATAGGCTGCCGAGGTTGTGCGTTTTTTAGGTCGCAAATAACGCAGGCCAAAATGAGTTGCCGCTGCCCGACGCGGCGATGACAGAAAATAAGTTTAAGCCTCGTGTTGTTGATCATCGACGGGGCTGCTTGAGGAGGTTTGCGTGCAAAACACAATCGACCATCGTTTATAAATACCCAAGCTCAAAGAGAATCGTTTAATTTCAGTTAAAACGTGAAGGAGAGGGGTCGGGGAGAGGCTGATCTGATCTCGCGCAAGCTGCATCGGTGGGGTGGTTTTTTTTTTGTGGTGGCAGGAGAAAGTTGGGGATTGTGGGTGGAATAAGGAGGCGGGGAGAGGGACGCATATACGTGTAGCTAAATAAATAAATAAAATCCGCTGTGTGTGTGTGTGCAGCACAGGTTGGAGTGCATTTCAGACGGTGAAAGTCGCTCGACCGGAGGTTCCACTCGCGCAATAGGCGTCGTCTTCATTTGCATCTGCCGCCTCGTTTGCAATGGCTTTCAGTTAGAACGGCGCGCGCTGGTCCAAACTTACGGACGCCGGCCGGTCTCGCGTCGTTTTTTTTTATTCGTCCATCGCATTTTCATACTCTCAGTCGGCCTGAAGGGATCGGCAGCTGTTGGGCCGGAGCAGCGTTTAAGTTTGACCGTTGCAGCTCCGCCAGAAGATTAGCGGTAAAACATTTTTTTTTAATAAACGCATTTTGGGGAGAGGCTGCGGGCACGCACGAGGGGAACGCAGTCTGCCCTCATTTTGCAGATTAAATGGACACCGCAGGTAAGGCGTGATGAGCGCTGCAGGGAGTCACCCCAACGCGTTTTATAATCGACTCGCCCCGTGCCCATTTCGCTCTACTCTGTGGCCGATTTCCCTCCGACATTCTGAGCGGCTTGTTGCAAACCACCTTCCAATTATTTTAATAACTCTTGTTCATTTACGTTTGAGCCAGACCTGAAAAACTGTCGCCAAAGCGACCTCGGCTTGGCACGGTTCTCCGTTCTCTTTTTTTTTTTCCCTCCTCATCTTCTCCGCCTTTTACCCGCCCCGCTCGCAGGATAGGGCTCGGATTCACCGAGACGTCGGCGCAGAATTTATCTCGCTAGCCTGGGAAGCGTTCCACGAAGGGGGCTACACTTTTGTGTGGCGACTTGCAACAACCGAGTGTCCGAGAGAGAGGGAGGGGAGTGGGGGGAAAAAAGCGAGGGCTTTCGCAACTTGGGATCGGCTCGGAAAGTCCCACCTTCAAAGGGGCTGGGATAAGGCATCGCTTTGCGGCAGCTCGTGCGTCGCGTGCCGAGTGTTAGGCGGGCGGGCGATAAGAAGATCGGCAGGGAACGGCGCAGAAGGGAACATCTCGAGTCGCAGTCGCGCGAAACCGTTTGGATGTTGAACACCAAACTCGAGAGAAGAGTCTTAAGATTGTTCTTTTGAAACGGTACGAAGCGAGGCCGAGCCATGCTGTCGTTGCTCCACTCTTGTGCAGCTCACGGGGAGGACGAGGCGCTCGCGAATGGGGGGGCGCCGGCTCCCGGCGGCGTGGGGGGTGGTGCCCTGGACGCGGGCGCCAGCGCGGCCCAGCCTGACGACCCGGCTCCGGAGTGCGTCTTCACCCTCAAGATCCACGTGCCCGGATCGGAGCCCTTCGAGCTGCAGGTAAGATGTCCTCCACGGCGACGAGCACCGGCGGCGGCGTCGTCATCTTCGCACTCGGCAGCTGAATAAAAATGCAGTCGTCGTCGGTCGCCGCCGTTCTTGCCACCACCATCGGCGTCGTTTTTTGTTGTTGTTGTTGCACGTTTTTCTGGCGTCTTTGTGAACGCACCTCACGCTTGTCAACGGATGCACCACAATTTTTGCCGGGTTTTCCCACTGCGCCGCTGTGTTCCCCATAGGTGACGAAATTTTTAGTAAAAATAATTGCTAAGATAATAGGACTGAAACTAATGTTTGCATCCTTCAGAAAAATGTACCCTACACTCGCAGGCGAATCTTTTATTCATATAATTTGCTTTATATATATCTCTCCTACTTGTTAACGGAAACCCAGCAATAGTTCCGTTATGAAAAGTGTTTTTATTTCAAAGGTTGTCCTGGATAATCCGGCACAACATTTAACGGGTTAATTTTCTCACTCTTGCGTGCGTGTGTGGGTGGTTTCCTGTGTACTCGGGTATTTTAGGAGGCCCTCACCTGCCAATGTGACACCTGGCTAAATTACATTTGCACGCCTCTTACATGCAACGCCGTGCTGTAAATACATTAACACAATATCCATGTGCAGGTACTTTTGGGGCATCCACTGCTGGATATAGGGCCTCCCAATTATATCTGGGTCCTGGGGGTTGTCTTGCCTCACTTCACCACTCTGTTCAGTGTGGGCTGGTGAAGGCTTGGAGGGGTTACACGGGAGTATAGAAGTACAGTACAACAATGGATGTCGCTTCCCTCTGTTTCCTCCTGCGACGTAGGCCCCTGCAGTCCTACGACTACCTGTTTGGCATTGGTGGTCACCCGTCAAAGCACTTAACCAGACTCGACCCTGCTTGGCTTCTGAGATCTGACAAGATCGGGTATATCCCGGGTGAATTGGTCATAGGCAAGTGTGTCTGTGAGATATGAAATGCTTTCTTTATGCGCGTTAACCTGTGTGTACGTTCAACGATTGCTCAGAGTTTCACTACCCCTTTGTGTGGATGCCTTGTAGCCTATTGGAGTCTCCTCTTCAATTGTCCTTGTTTGGAATGCTCGCAATCAAAAACGATCTGTTCTCAACTAGAATTTTAGATGACCCAAAGCAGGCTTACCAAAAATGTAACGATCGTCCAATTTACCGACAGTCGACATTTTGCAACAGCTGTTATGAAAAGCGGTAACGAAAAAACAAAGGGGACGAACATTTCACGAGTTGGCATATATTTCGAATTTAAATTAATGTTTGACGGTGAATACATGCGAGTTGTGGTCATCGTCGGATGTCCCCTGCGTCCTAATGAAGAGGTTCCGTTTGAATGCTCCAGCAAAGCGCAATGGGAATGAGTGAGAGCATCTTCATTTGGCGACCTGGAGGATGAATCCGACGAGCGGATGAAGCTCTGTTTCACAGAAATCCGGTATGGGGCGGGGTCGGCAAGCAATTGCCGGGTGCTCCATTGAAGCCGCTTTGGGCGTCGTTCACAAGCTTAGGCCGTTGCGTGTCGGTTTCGTGGTCACCACGTTTCGTAGGCAATTTAATAAAGTACGCGCACTGATTGCTATAATTCTGAAATAAAAACGCTTTCTCGCTATGGGCAGGGTATCACTGAAAATAAGCCTTAATTGCTTTCTAATACCAAATTTACATTTGCTTACGGGGTTATACCGTGTTGGCGTGGACACCCAGGGGTGAAGGATCAAATGGCAGTCGTTACATCCAGATCGTGAGATGCGACGAGCAGATGTATGAAGTTGCATATCAATATCGCAAAACCTCGTGGAATTTGGAGGAAGGAAGGAAGGACATTTTGATGATTTGGTGTGGAGGCAGTAGTGATATTGGCTTTGACTTGTTAACGTGACCTCTTTTTTTTTCTATTAAATTCATCAAAGTGTTCCAACATCAACCAGGGACGTTCCAGAACATCACTGCACATACGCCTTGCCCCAGTTTGATTGTCAGCCACCAAATATCTCGGCCAACAATGCGGAAAGTCCCGAATTAACACCTCATTAGAGACCCAAACATCGCACCCTCTCTCCTGACTTTAACATTCCTCGAAGACACCGGTGGTGTTAACCATCAACTGCATCACATCATAAACAGGCCCGTGCGCACATCTCCTAAATGAATGTAAAATTAAAGACGATCCACGGTGGCATTGCGTCCATGCAACCAACACGATGGACCATGTGGTAAACCACCGTGGTCTGCGCTCCTTCAGTGCAGGAAGAGCAGCAAAACTACACGCCTTCTCTCTCCCGAGGGGAAGCCCCTCTCGTCGTGGCTAACGGGCCCTTGACATTTGGCGGCTCGTGAACATATTGCCGGCGTCATGCGCACGAATAGTATAAGAAACTACGCAGTGACCGCCGACCTCCGACCTTTGAAAGAAATACGTCGCCGCGCATTGCTGCCCAAGTCCCTTTTCAAAGTCTTCCCCCCCCCCCATTTGAGCAAAGACTCCGTTGTCGAGCCGCTTCCCTTCTGCCGCCAGTGTTAGCAGCAGCAGCATCATCATCATCATCATTCTCACTACGCCGTACGGACAACGTCCGCGCACCGTCCGTCGCCGACCCGCGCTAATGGGACGCGCCCGCCGACGTGCGCACGTGGGTCCACGCCAGGTGTCGTCGCAGGAGCTGGTGCAGGACATCCAGCAGGTTCTGATGGACCGCGAGGAGAGTTGCCACCGCACGTGCTTCTCGCTGCAGCTGGATGGCGCCGCGCTCGACGCCTACTCGGAGCTGCGCGCCGTCGAGGGGCTGGGCGAGGGCTGCCTGCTGCGCGTCGTCGAGGGTGAGCTCCCTCCCCCCTCTGCCCCCCCCACCCCACCCCACCACCACCCCGCAGCGTGGGGGTCAGCTGTTCTGGTTTTCTCGCTCTAGTCATGTATCCCCTTTGTTTGATGTAAAGGTGAGAATTGTTTTTGCTCTGGGGTGGTTTTGTGTTTTGATTTTGCTGATGCAGGGTCAGGTGAGCTTAGGGGATGCCATCCGCGCGTGCGTGTCTTTGCGCGTCATCTCGGTCGGTGAGGGGGAGCGGTGGTGCAGCGGTTAGCGCCACGAACTCGGCGACGCGAGTTTCGGCTTCTGTTCACGGGCCAACACCGGTGACGATCATCTGAACCGGTCCTGGGCCTCTCCTAGGTCGACGCGGCCTCAAATGAGTACCTGGTGCAGGTGTAAACATCGCCACTAGGGAGACGAAAGCGGCCCGGCGTGGTGTTGGTCCCCCACCCCTTCACGTGCCATGCCGGCCTTCATAGGTGCTTGCTAACAGCACTTGTCCCAACGGTCTGTTAAAAGGCTATACAGGAGATCTTTGTCTTTGTCTCGGTCAGTAAAGCCATGACACCTGAGCCTGTCCCGTGACCTCCTCCCAGCGGGCGTTTGCCACTTCACGCGTGGCCTTAAAAGTGCACACTGCCTGGCACAAGCGCTGTGGTGACGTCACCGCCACTTAGTGGCGAATGGCGATTGTTGTTGTGTGCCACGCGTGGTGCTGGCTGCCCACTTCCTCGTGTGCCGTGTTGGCCTTTATGGGTGCTCCCGAACGGTACTTGCCCCAAAGGTCCGTTAGGGGTATACGGGGGATATTTTGCACGTATGGTGCGAAAGAAGTTCGGCATACATACATTATCTTCTATTTTGTGTCACTTCTTGAGTCACGTCCACCGTGCTTGCATAGATGGCTATAGACTTTGAATATAGACACACACACACACACAGGCTCGTGCACACTGATATGACCCATAGACTTGCATCGAGAAGCCGAGGCATGAATAGAGACCCATACACTTGCCATATTGCCCCCACGGACCATTCTGCCTTCAAATGTAATGGGAATTTTTTATTCAGGAGGCTCCTACAATTTGACGTGGGCTTCCATATTCCATTTTTGCCAAGTACCTGGAGAAAATCCAAGTGTACAAACGGAATAATTACAAAATTCTTACATATTGCTTGGGAACCCGTTTGCTGTACCACCAATCTCTAGACCACTTCGCAGTCCGGCTCATGTCGTTAGCCCCTGGCAGACTAACCCATTGCCATCACCCTTGACCCATTTGCGTGAAGTATTCTGGAGGCAGTCTATTTATTATTATTTTTTTGTTCTGCATTAAATGTTGGCACCTACGTAATCCACAGGCGGGCAAATCTACTGCCCCCTCCCCCAACCGGCGCTTGCCATAACCACGCTACAGCTACAGTCTTTCAGGCACTCTTAAAGGGGTCCTCGGGCAGCTATCCAAGCCGTAGTGTGGTAGGACCCCTGCGCCAAAAAAAAAGAAATTCGACGCAGCTCTTTTTTTTTGGTAAGCCTTTTTTTTTCTGTTTCCCCAATTTTATTTCAATCACGTTAGCCGGCACGATGTGACGAGACGAAAGAATGTTCGTACGGGAAACTCTTGCAGCCAAGCATTGCCGTCTCACCCCCTGTGTGGTTTTTATTTTATTTTCGAGAGAGCAGCCCAAGGAAGACTTGTCCACGGGACGTGCTTTCGAGAGCCCTTGGAATGACTTTTTTTGGTGTGCTGCGTGCACAATCGTGCTCTCGTGCGACAGGGGAGAGGGAGCTCGATTTCTTTCGGCGGGTATTTAATGAGCTTCACGATGCCCTCTGGCCTAGAAGAGGGGAGCGTTCGCGGGCCGGCCCATGGAACAATTGCTTCCAGCCTGATGACGAGGTTGTGCCTGTGTCGGGGATATTTTGTTCCGTCTCCGCTCCTTGTTTTGAAGCCCTCTCTCCCAGTTTTGCCGCGGGTCACCTCGTTGGCAACGCCGCCGCCCATTAAAGATCCCAATGCCCACTTCACAATAGTTGGCCATTGTGTGCCTCTCCCCTCCCGCTGTGGGCCAGATGGATCAGCGGCGGTAAAGCACCATTATTCCAACTACAAAAGTGGGGCCACCTTGCTTGTAAAACCGCTGTCAAAGGATCATTTGAAACGCACGCCCACACGCGCGCGCGCGCGCACACACACTCGTCCCCCGTGTCGCCGCAGAGGTGCACTTGACACACTACTGTACACGCGCGCCCAAAGGCTCATTCATATTTCTTTATCTCGTACTCGATTTTAAGCGGCTTAATCTGAAGATCCTCCGTAATTGCTTCTTAAAGTGCCGTCCGTCGCCCACGCTGACGCCACACCCACTGGCGGCGGGCCACCACTTGGCTCGCTCGTAGAAATGTTTTTGGACGGAGCTCTTTGCGAGAATTTTTGTTTGCGCGAGCGCTTGCACGCGCCCACGCAGCCCTTTGTGCCACTGGCAATCAAAGGGGCCAGGGGAACTCAACAGAGATGACTTGTGAAAGCCGGTGACGCGGATGCTGACGGCGTGACTGGCGGTGCGGTGAGGGTTGGGGGGGGGGGGGGCACGCTGGCAGTCCCCCTCGACGCGGCCGTCGAGCTCGTCATCTCTGAGCGTTCCTCCCCCGTCATGCGGCCGCAGACGCTGGCGGCAGGCAGGCCCGGGCAGGCCCCCGGCGCGAGGGCTTGTGTGTGGGAACGCCAGGGCGCCCCCTCGCCCCCTCGCCCCCCCCCCCCCCCGCGTCGAGGTCGGTCGGCGGCGTGAGACGCGGCGGTTTCAGGGGTGACCGTTTTTGGGGCCGCACTTTCGGAGCGTCTTGAATCGGTACGCGAGTGGCATAATCAGGATTTTTGGCCGGGCGCGAACCAATGGAAGTCCAGTATTGAATCACAGGACCAATCTTCTGGCAAGGAGAAAAAAAAAAACCCCCATTAACATCTTCACTCCAGTGCGGTGTAGTGAAGCGGAAGTTTAAAAAAAAATTATCTTTACAAATTATTTCAAGTTGCTGCTAGGTGTCTTAAGGAATGTTTTTGCTTTCTAATGAAGCCGAGCTATTTAACGTAATTTGTTGTAAATTCAGAAGCTTTTGGGCCACGGGGAATTGGCGGTGTTAAAACCCCATGCTTCAAGGTCTTCAGCTAAAGGAGCACGGGAACCATGCGGTGGTATGGTGCACCCCAGTACACCAGCGGTAGATTTTCCACGGCAGCACGGGCACAGCTGTCTGGCTCCCAACACACCGGCCCTTCTGAGGTCTCGTAAAGTAGCGGGCGCTAGGCACAAACTTTGGGCCCCAAGTATATCAAGGGGGTGGCCCTAGAGTCGTTAAAAAAATGGGGGATTCACAAATGAAACTCGGATCCTTTTAACGGTAAAAAAGATATGTAAAGTAAAACCTTGGATTGCGAGTAACTTGGTCTGCGAGTGTTTTGCAAGACGAGCAAAAATTTTAAATAAATATAAATATTATAAAAGAGCAAGGTCTTACAATACGAGCAGTACGTATACGCTTTGTCTGCCGAGCGTCACGTGATCACAACTGATATACGAGTGCTTTGGATTACAAACACGTCTCAGGAACGAATTATGCTCGCAATCCAAGGTTTTACTGTATATCTTAGTTCTTGTAACACTATTCAAATGATTTTAGAGCCGGGTCTAATGAACTTTGGGAGGCTGTGGTCGTAAAGGATTTTGAGGATGTGCCAAACCGAGAGGTAATCCCTTGGCGGTGGGGTGGTAGCCCCCCATGCGAGCTCGCGAAATTCGAGTCGTGAAGAATCGCATTTTGCGGGCAATTTTAGACAAGCCCGGACCATTTAATGCTTGAGACTGAAATCGATCGAGGGTTTTTTTTTTTGCGCAACTGTAATTTACAGTGAGGAAGTATGTAATTAAAATGAGCCTTAACAAAAATAAATGAATGAGCTGTATTCAATGAGGATGACTCAATTGACTCGCACAGAGCAAATTTACGATGTATTTAATGCTGTAGCGAGGGGGCAAAATTCGGGGGGGCAAAATTCGGGGGGGAGGGTGGGCAGAGGGGTTGGGGGAGTATACGGATTTGTAAAGGGGGGCAGCGGCCTTGCGAAGTCGCCAGCGCGTTTGTGCGCGAGGATCGGATTCCCCGAGGGCTGCCCTTGGTCCCTCGACGGGTTCGCCAACCGCAGCGTTGGCCGCGGTGGCTCGCCGTTGGGTGGGTAAGTCGCGTGACGATCTAGGGCCCAGGCTGTGGGATCCGTCGCCTCGGCACTACGCGTGAAGGTGGGCCCACGCTCGTCTCAACGCGGTGACGCGTTCTGAGGTCAAGACGTGAAGCCATGATTGCGAATGTGTGTGTGAACGCAGGTGTGATGCGAACTGGGACAAAATGGAGCAGTCGTTTGTCCCCATCCACACTGTGACAATGCTCCGAGCTCACTGCGGCTGATGTTCATTAGCTTACCCCACAGACGCAAAGTGCGCGGTATTCTGCGAGGCTACATGAAGAGAGACCCCGCTTTTCCCCTCTGCATTCCTGCCTATGATAAAAATGTCTTCGGCACTCCTCCCCATAGCCATCTTCTCATTTTTCTGCCGGGTTGTCTGTTGGTATCCCCCAAATCGGTGGCACCGGTGCAGAATTAAAACAACGTCATTCTCCACTGCTCCCTCTGATGTGCATGACCAGCTCTTTCCCAGCATCTAGAGATTGCAGTGGCATTTAAAAAGTTATTTTTTTAATATAAATTATTCACGTAATTTTGCATCGTCTGACACTGGCCTTTTTAAAAGGATAAAAGCATATTAAGCGACGTTTCGGACATTCGCCCTTCTCCGTAGCACGCAAAGGACAATTTGCGCGCACCCACTGCCCTAACGCATCACCAAATGAATAATTCAGACCATTGTTTTGCTGGCGGTTGCCATGCCGAATCGTATGCATGTACCGTACCTTTTAACTTCGTTCGCACCGTACCGTAGCCAACCGGCGCCCGGAGCCGCTGGCTAACGTGCTCGGCGATGGTCGTTGTCCCGTTCGCCCCCCCCCCCCCCCCCCCCCCCAACCACCTCCCTCCCCCGTCCCGCTGCCCCGTGCTCCGCGCAGAGCCGTACACGATCCGGGAGGTGCGCATCCACCTGCGTCACGTGCGCGACCTCCTCAAGAGCACCGACCTCTCGGACGCCTACAACGGGCAGGACGGCGTCTCGCTCTCCTTCCTCAACGCCGTCACCGACGGGGACGTGGCCGGTAAGGGGGGGCCCGCTGGGCGGGGTGGGGGGGTCGCTACCTCCGGTTGGCCGAGGGCTTTGCCGCCGGTGCTGCACGCGGGGAGATGAAAACCCCTGGGGGGTGTCAAAACGCACCATTATATCCAACTGGAAAGGCCGATTGAATTTGTCAAAAATTGCCGCTCTAGAGCATCCGAGTGCAAAAACCAAGGGCAAACATGGAATCCCTTGACCACCTCTCCTGCAGTGGGCATTGATTCTTAAGAGCATTCATGAGGGCATTTATGCACTCCCACTTCCCCCCCCCCCCTCCTTTTTCCCCTTCTCCTACAGGGGTTTCAGAGTTTAGGAAGATACCAGAGTCTTGTAGAGTTTATTGAAACCTGCAGTTTAGACAGGTCTCCATTTACACTGGTGTGGTTTGTGCTGGTGTCACAACCCCCTTGCATATCCTCTGTGTTGTGTACCTGAATCGTCTTGTTAATAACAAAATACTTTTGGGGAAAAAAAAAAAACCTGGGCGAATCGAGCGATGTGGACTACGGACACTTTAAACGGTAACGAACCTTGGTCTGTGTGTTGTTGTTGTACTGAATCGGGTTGACGTGGATGGTTTGCACTTAATGTAGCCATAGCGAGCACTGCGCAGGTATTTAAAAAAAAAGGACTCCAGAAATTGGTTTAAATACGATTTGTCATATATACGAGGCCCCCGTGATGCTTATTTTGGAATAAATTGTAATAATTGAACATAACAAAGCAACTTAAGAATACACAAAATATCCTGTTTCACCAAGTAGTAATGACTTTAATCAATTTTATTCGGACTCCCTAGTCTGGACAATTTTGTAAAATTTTCAAGACACTTGAGCACAGCGTTTACACTTTTTTGTAAATTTACAAATGTTAAAATCTTGCCTTGCCATTCTATAGCTTGAAGTGTTTCCGCTGCACTCCAAACTATGGTGGCAACTTATTAAGGACGAACACACAATGTTTTACTTGAAGTGTTTCCGCTGCACTCCAAACTATGGTGGCAACTTATTGAGGACGAACACACAATGTTTTACTTGAGCATGAACACAACAAAATAAAACGACGCCACGGTGCGTGATGTGCTCCCTCGGCAACGGGTTGCTGACGGCGTTGCGGTTACCGCGCACCGCACCACGATCCCCGCAGCTCCCTGTCGTTACCGACGTAGAATGGAGACCAGTCGGGACCTCGGCGTGCGCTAGGCCCCCCCCTCCCCTAGCAGTTTGACTCTGCTGAAGGAGAGGGTACGACGTGCCGCTGGAGCGGCGGGGGGGGGGGGTGGGGGGTTGAGACTCGAGGCGGCCCCACCTTGCGTCGGTAATAATTTACAGCGGGTCACGTGCAACGGGAGTGCTCAGCCGGCCGCCCGCGTAGTTTATGGCGGGGTGGGGGACTTAAACGGTTTGTGGTTTTCGTTCCAGCGGAAGGCGTGCGTCGCAAGCGCCGCCCAGGCTTGGAGCAGGCGGGCTCCGAGTCCGTGGACTGCACCCCTCCCGAGTACATCCTTCCGGGCTCGCGGGAACGCCTGCTGTGCCCCCTGCAGCCGCTGCCCCGAGACTACAAGGTGCCGCCACCCGTGAAAGCCGTCGGACGCTGTTCCCCTTCGCGACCCGCTGGCTGCGCTTGGCAACTCTCTCGCTGCGCGTCGCCGCACGATAAAACCCGCTGTGCTTGACCGGTGCGCTCACTGTGGGCGGCCGGGGGAGCTGGGCGGTTCAGTGCGCCGGCCACCGAACCGGTTTGTTCCACCGTCGAAGGTTCGGCGAGCAGAGCCGCTCGGTGGGGTTTGGATGGCAATTGAAAATGCAGGCGCCTACAATTTTCTTTCAGGGTGGACTGCTCTATTCAAAAGTGAGGTCGTGAGTTCAAATTTTCATTGTGGGGGGGGGAGGGGGGTGGAGAGTTAACTTATCCCATCATCCTTCTTCCTTGGTTTATAAATTAAGTACCGTCTTGTGGGACGTCAACTGTGGTCATCCTACCGTAAGAATATGGCCCCTTGCCGTAGGCGTATGGAATTTCCGTCACTTGCTCGGTTCCACGAGTAGAGATGGGGGTGCCATGCCATTTGCACATTTTGGGCAGGGAGTCGCTTTGGCTCCAACCAGACTGTGCACCGCCTGTGCTTTAGCTTGATGCTGACCACAGCCCCACTGCTGCTGCACAGGTCCAATGTTATCAAAATTAAGGTGGGTGCGAGTTGACTTGCTTTCACGAGTAATCTCATTCCTGGCTGAGCCCTACCCTATATTCGCACACTTGCTGGGCTTTGTCCATTGTTGTTGTTGTTGCGTTTTACAAGCCCTGCTCGCTGGCAGCAGGGGTGGTCGCCTGGCGCGTCGTATCGCCGTAACTTGGTGACGAAGCTCGTGGCGACTCGTCGCTTGGCAAATTCGAGCACTCTTTGCGGCTAATGAGGAAAATTTGCCAAAGTTGCCTTTCTATGATCCTTTCACTGTTTAAAATAAAAAAAGGCTACACCTTCAGCTCCTGAACTGCTGGCTATGGCAGGCTGTGCGTGGAATATCTGCAAGAATGGTTATGCAGTCATCTTGACACGCAAAGCTTGCTGGATCTTCCTGTCATGCGTTTGCATTGTGAAATAAGGTGTGTGTGTGTTCTCAATCCACCACATCACGAACTCCGGTGAACCGAGATCCATTTCCGCTTGCGGCTAACATCCGTGGCAAATATCTGAACGGCTCTTCGGGCCTTCCCCTAGGTCGACTCGGCCTCAAACGAATATCTGGTGCTGTGTGTGAACATCTGTCCTCGCCCTCGCTCACACCACCCCTTCGTGCTCTGTGCCGGCCTTCATAGGTGCTGCTGCTGCTGCTGCTGCTCGCTAACTGCACTTGCCCCCTGCAGTCTGTTGAGCCTACCTTTCTCTCTCTCTCTCTTTGTCTTTTGTGTTGTCACTGCGGCCCGGCTTGGCGGCGCGCAGCCCCTGCAGTGCCTGAAGGTGCTGACGACGAGCGGCTGGAACCCCCCGCCGGGGAACCGCCGCATGCACGGAGACCTCATGTACCTGTACGTGGTGACGGCTGAGGACCGCCACGTGAGCATCACCGCCTCCACTCGCGGATTCTACCTCAACCAGTACGTGGGGGGGGGTGGGTGGGGGGTGGGGGGTGGTGGGTGGGGGGGGGAGTGGGGGTTGGTGGGTGGGTAGGGACAGCTGAGTAGAAAGGGGAAGGGAGATGAAGGTGTGTCGTGGTGCAGTGGTCGGGAAGGAGGGGATGGTGGGATGCGCGGTGGGGGGCTGGCGGTTTCGTCCGCATTGCTCGGCTTGACACGTTTGTGTCGCGTGGCCCTTTCGGATGCCCCTCCTCGGCCGTCTGGAATGCTCTTCCTTCCGATGTTAGGAAGCCGTTGGAGCTGTGCACTGTTAAATGTAATTTCTTCAGGATTGCATTTTTTGCGTTTCGTTGTCCTTCCCCCCCCCCCCGCACCTCCGATTAGCACGGTTGGCTACGTGGGGTGCGAAAGAAGTTCAACATACGCTATATCGCTCCACCACCACCGCTACTCACCGCGACCCCCATGACCCCCCCAGGTCCACGGCGGAGGTGTTCAACCCGAAGGCAGCGTCCCCCAGCCACCTGTCCCACTCGCTGGTGGAGCTGCTGGCGCTCATCAGCCCCACGTTCAAGAAGAACTTCGCCATCCTGCAGAAGAAACGGTGAGGGGCCTCGTGCGGTGTGTGTGAGAGCGTGGTCGTGCGTGCGTAGGGGCCCCCTCCACCCACCTTGCGTTGGCTCGGCCTGAAATGAGCAGCTGGAGAGATGTGTTCAACGTCAGCACTGGGGAGACGACCCGTCGTGGTGTTGGCCACCCATCCCCTCGTGTGCCTTGTTGGCCCTCATAGGTGCTCGCTCACAGCACTTATCCCTACAGTCTGTTAAAGGCTATAAGGGGTAGGGGGGGGGTCTGGCATAGCGGTAAGCGCTACGAACCCAGCCACCAGAGTTCGATTCCTGCTAACGACCAACACCAGTGACGATTTTCTGAACCGGTTCTAGGCCTCAAATGAGTATATGGGTGTCTATGTGGACATGTTTGTATGTAGGCAATTGTTTCTTATACACTGCATCAAATCGTGCGTGTGTGAATTTCTTTATAAGCAAGATGCAAATTACGCATTCTGTCTATTGGAGCAAATCAATCTGTCAAATATGCTCCCCCCTCCCCCACCGCAATAACTATTTTATCGTCACCATTACCTCCTTGTTCGCGTCGTTTCTTGTTTTTGCCTTATTTTCTCATCGTCTTTAAACATTACTTCCATGAAACACTTGCCGCATCGATTGCAAACTAACCTTTCTCACGCGGACTTTTTCGATGCACGCATCGCGAGAGCAAGAGTCGACTTTACGCTCGCTCGATCGACAAATTTTTTTTTTTAAAAATGTAATTAAAATAAACGCGTTGCCCAGCTCCGACCTTGACACGACAGCCGACGTCGCTGAGCGCTTGAACCCCCTTCTGCCGTGGCAACCTTTGACCCCTCCCCCCGCACCCCCCCCCCCCCCCCCACAGGGTGCAGAGGCACCCGCTGGAGCGCATGGCCACGCCGTTCCAGGTGTACAGCTGGACGGCCCCGCAGCTGGAGCACACGGTGGACTGCGTGCGAGCGGAGGAGGCCTACACCTCCCGCCTGGGCTACGAGGAGCACATCCCGGGTCAGGTGTGTGTCCTCCTCCTCCCCCCCCCCCACCCCCACCACTCCTCACCACCGTGGCAGCGCCTACGCTTGACGAGGCGCCATCGCTTGCTGCGTTCGCCCCGACTCGCGCTCACAACGCGGAACCGCCACTTGTCATGTGCGGTTATCGGCCTAGCCAGGGCTCTCTCCTCCACCATTGCATGTCCAACCGGTGGAGAAGCGGGAGTTTTAACGGTCGGCGCTACGCCGCGCTGCCAAGCCGGGGGGACCCCAAGTTCGGTTCCCGTTCACGGCCACCAGCACCGGTGGCAATTATCTTGAACCGGTCCTGGGCCTCCTCCTCCCCTAGGTCGACTCGGGCCTCAAATGAGTAACCTGCTGCGGTGTGCGTAATCATCGCCGCTGGGGAGACAAAGGCGGCCGGGCGTGGTGCTGGCCACCCGCACCACCCCTCTCGTGTGCCGTGCCGGCCTTCACGGATGCTCGCTAACAGCACTTGCCCCAAAAGTCTGTTCGGGCTATATGGAGGGTCTTTGTCTTTGCGGGGGTGGTGGGGGCATGTGTGTGGGGTTCTTCGCTGCAAGGTCCCCTCGTCCTCTGCTTGCTGTTGAGCGATAGCTCGCGCTAGGGGGGCGGCGGGGGGGGGGGGGGGCGGCATCCTCCCCATGAGGTTCTTCTTCTGATGAACGTCGACGTTGCCTCGGGAGCTTCTTCGCTTGGGTGACCTCCACATGGGTCCTGTTGCTGCCGAGTCATCCCTCGCCAGGGGTCAGCCGCCTCGTAGCGTGTCCTGCCTCAGAAGATTTTGTTCTTCATTGGGGGGGCGGCACCGAGATCCCCTCGGAAGTATGCACTGTGTGTTGAAACTTCTTTCGCACCGTACGTAGCCAGCCGTGCTATTCGGGAGGTGCGGGAGAAAGGACCACAAGATGGACGCAAAAAGCAGTTCTCAAGAAATGAGTTTTCAGTCCGAGTGCTTGAAGGCGGCACTCCTCCTCAACCACCTCCCAAAGCCCTTGCCGTTGTCGGCACCTCGTGTGTCGCGGTGTTGTGCGACGCTGTGTGGTGCATCGTGGTAGTCGCGTTACGTTGCCCGGTGTATTGTGGCTGCGTCTGCTTGATGTTGTGCGGCGATGTTGATTGGTGAATTGCGTTTTTGCCCGGCGTGTGTCCTTCATGTCGCGCGTGCTGCCGAGCGGTGTTGTGTGCGTACTATCGCGGTGTTGGGCGGTGTGTCGTGACGTTGCGCGGGCTGTGTCACGGTACGCTGTGCTGGGACTGTGTCACGTGGAGCTGAGGCGTCGCTGTTCCGCAGACACGCGACTGGAACGAGGAAATCCAAGCGACGCGAGAGCTTCCTCACAAGAACCTGACCGAACGATTGCTGAGAGACCGCGCCATCTTCAAGGCACGAGCGTCCCCGCACACGCTGACCTGTATACCCTCACCTGTACACACTCGCCTTTACACACCTGTACACACTTGCAAACCTGTATACATTTACCTATGCTGACGTGTACCTATCGTATATCACACTGGCAGTCCCTGGTCACGACCCTGGTGCTGTGCCACAGTGGCCCTGACACTGGGGTCATACCAGCGTTGACCCATGACCTCGTGCGAGCCGTTTGCCAGCGATGAGCCCAAATAATATTTCGGGCATGCGGCTGGATTCTGTGCGTTACTGCTAAAGTGTTGTGAGCCGCGTGCCGGGTTCGCCTGCCGGCTTTGCTTGCCGGCTTGGCGTGCCGGCTTGGCTTAGCCTGCCGGTTTCGCGTTGACGCACTCGGGAGTTTCCCGGTGAAGCGTCGTTTGGGGCGACGGTCTCCTCGGTCACATTGCGGGACTCTCTTGTTGGCCTTCCACTTGCGGAGGCGGGGAGACCCTTTCACGTGGTCCTCCTGTTAAAACGGTGCGAGTGTTTCTGCTGTCGACGGCGGCGGTTCCCCTCGCGGTTGGAGGATGACGTCCGTCAGGTTTTGGGTGATGGCTCTTCAGGTGGCCGAGGAGTCCCAATTGTGGATCCGCGGATCTTTGGGCATTGGGGGTGGGGTGGGTGTGGGGCACGTGGTCCCAGGTGGAAGTGGGATCCGCAGTGGGCGGGGTTGGCTTCCTTTTAATAAATATTTTTTTTTACACCGCCGCCGGTGGCACCATCGTGGACCTCCCCCGCGCGCGCTCCAGGTTCAGAGCGACTTCACGGCGGCGGCGGCGCGCGGCGCCATGGCGGTGGCGGACGGCAACGTGATGGCCATCAACCCCGGGGAGGACGCGCGCACGCAGATGTTCCTGTGGAACAACATCTTCTTCAGCCTGGGCTTCGACGTGCGCGACCACTACAAGGCAAGAGTGGGGGGGGCCGCAGGGAGCGTGGCGGGGGGGGGGGGGGCTGTCACGTGTTTAAATCCCAAACCTATTTAAACAAACTTCACTGCGTTGGTCGGCGCGGGCTGGTGAAGGTTGCGGGATCGCCCGGAGCCGTTTCGATATCGCTTCCGTTAACGGTTTGGCGTATCGGTCCCGCGGGTTCACGAGCTCGAGACGCCGCGAACCACTCCCTACGCCGCCGCCGCTCCCGCGGCGTTAACCTGGCAACGGCCGCCAGCGACCATTTCTTCCGCCCGTGACGCTCCTCCTCCTCCACGACGCGCGGGGCACCCGATCGACGATGCCAACTGCGCATTTTTATCGTTAAGCCGTCGCCGCGCGACTAACCCGGCTCCTCGCCCCTTCCGCAGGCGGTGGGCGGCGACGCGGCGGCGCACGTGGCCCCGGCCCTGGACCTGGCTGGCGTGCGCGCCGTGTCGGCCCTGGACCCCGAGGGGCTGCACGTGCTGGCGACGGCGCTGGTGGACTACCGCGGCTACCGCGTGACGGCGCAGTCGGTGATCCCCGGCATCCTGGAGCGCGAGCAGGAGCAGGCCATCGCCTACGGCTCCCTCGACTTCGGCGCCACCGTCGCCTGCTCCTCGTCGTCCGGCAAGCTCACGACGGCCGCCACCACGCGCAAGTTCACCACGCTGCTTGAGCGCGTCGCCAAGCCGCTGCACATCCTGCGCCACAAGGTTTCTATTGTTTGTTATTGTTTGTTGTTGTTACTACTAATTGTATTTTGTTTGTTTGTTGTTGTTAATACTAATTGTATTGTTCATTACCGTTACTGTTACGCTTGTTCACCGAGGGAAGACCTCGCAGAGAGTCTCCGTGTTCGCTTGCCAAGTTACATTTACGTGGCGGTTTTGTTTTTTTTGCTTTGGAGAGGAAACCGGAGAACCTGGATGGAACCCATGCAGAATACGGGGGAAGGGGGGTGGCAGAAGGCATACGGACTTCACGCGCAGGAACGCACACCCGAGTTGTTGAGGATCTCATCCAGGGCCCATTCTTCTGGCCGATCATGCCACCGAGTGTCACCACCGTGCCACCTTGACCCGACATCGCCAATTGGCTCGGCTGCTCGTGCACGCGCACGTTGCTTGTGCGGATCCGTGCATCCGACCGATCTCGCCGTGCGTGGGGATTGTACGTGCGCACTTTGCAGTGTGCACGTTGGCGTGTGAACCTACGCGTGCACGGTTGTCGGTGCAGCCAGGACGTTCGTTGTGCGCGCTGGTACGCACGTGCGGCGGGTGTGCACCCACGGGGTACGGGCCCGTAAGCGCGTGCACGGGCACGTCACGACGGCTGTTACCCGGCGCGGGCAAGGGCGGACGTTTGGACCGCGGCATCAACAACTTTTTGGTGTTTGCCAAGCGAGAGGGAGCCGAAAAGTGCCTGGAGAAAATTCACAACCACGATGTGCACAGACGGATCGGGCCGCTAGGATCGGCTGCCCCCCTCCCGCCCTGCTGTGACACATCGTGGTCACGCTGACCTCCCTCTTCTAGCACGCTGTGTTTCTGAAGCCACAGTATTATTATTATTGTTGCAAGCTTGTGTCCCTCCCCATACACAGAGGGTGTTAAACCGAAATACAGGGTGCTTAAAAAAAAAGTGTTGACATTTCTGAGAATTTGCAACAACACCACGTGACATGTGCTGCTGCCTCTGGGCTCTGGAGTCCACCTGGAGAAGATTCCAGGTACACGTTGACAACGATGGCGAACAAGTGGAAACTCTTTGAAAGCGATAGTCCCATGTGAGTGTTAACATTTTTTTGAGGCCCCCTGTATTTATGATATTGACGCAATAAAAAAACCTCTTCCTTTGCAGGTTCTCAACGAGAAAGACGAGGCCGTGGAGCTGTGCTCCTCCGTGGAGTGCAAGGGCATCGTGGGTAACGACGGCCGCCACTACATCCTGGACCTGATCCGCACCTTCCCCCCCGACGCCAACTTCCTGCCGATGGCCACGGCCGAGGCCACGGACGACGTCCGAGCCGCGGAGGGCGACGGCGGGGAGACGGGGGCGGCGCAGGAGGAGCAGGGGAAGAAGAAGGAGGAGGAGGATCAGGAGGAGGAGCAGGGGAAGAAGAAGGAGGAGGAGGTTCCATTCCCGGAGGTGTGCACGAGCCTCGGCTTCCCAAGGACGCATCGACACCGCCTGCCCTGCCTGCGTCACGAGCTCGTGGATGCCTTCGTACAGAGCAAGTGAGTAGCACGGGGTCGGGGGGTCTGCGGGGATGGAGCAGAGTGGTTGTTACGTAAACTACGACTGCCAACGGTCGTCGCGTCCCGCAGTCATTACCAGCGGGAGTAGTCGCTCGTGTTGTACGGCGGTGGCCTGTCGTTCGCACGACCATTGACGTGTTGGTCAGGAGGTAGCGGCGGCGGCGGCGATCGCGGTGATGACGGTAGCGTAACGGTGATTTGTTCACCTCTTCCTGTGCCGAGAAGACTGCAAGTTGCAGGGTGGGTGGTGCCGCTCACTGCCGAATCTCAGAAATGCGAAAGCGGTTCGGCGTGAATTTTACTTAGAGGCATAGCGCCGTTGTTTTTAAAGACATAGCATTCACGGCAGAGAACTTCAGCAACACGACCGCACACTCTGATAACTGGCACCAAACCGTGCCACGCGCCCTCCCGCGCATGGTCTTGTGCGAGCCTCGGTACCGATAAAGCTTTGTTTTTTTCTTCGGGAAAGTCGCACAACTGTGTGTATATTTTTAACTTCTTTTGCACTGTACGTAGCCAACCGCGGTAATCCGAGGCACGGGGGGAAAGACGACAAACTGTGCTACATTGGGTCACGTGACAATGATGCGTTGGTCATATGACGGCGGCACGTGTGTCCGGTGACGACTGTACGACGGTCTCGCTGACTCCGGTGTGCTTGTGCTTGCGTGCGCGCATGTCAGGCACCAGCAGTTCATGCACCTCGCCATCTCGCAGCACAAGGCGCTCAAGAAGGAAGGCGCAGACGAGGCCCAGGGCACCGACGATGCGGGTGAGAGGGGCCGCCCGTACACCACGGTCAACTCCTCCGTGGTCTTGTATTTCACTGTTGCTGCGTGGATTTTCCTCTGGGTTTTCCCTCCACATTTAGAATCGGCATCACGCGTTTGGAGCATTTGGCTGCTGTACATTTCTACGTGATCAGTCACTTCGTTGAGCTATCACTTGTGGTAGCGAAGTCGCTTTTGAAAAACATCTATAGCTCAGTGGGCCTTCCTCTTACCTGGTATAATCTGCTGCTCCTGCTGTCTGGAACGCCCTCTGCGTTTGAGACCCGGGTTTCTTGATTAAAGTCTCTGCCCTAAACTCCGTCCCTCATCTTCTCTGCTTATGACTCTGTGTTATTGATCGCGTCATTAATGGATGGCGTCGCTTGCTATGTATTCTGCAAAGAATTGTGAAAAATTACTCGTTGCGTAAAGAATAGATTGCGTTTATAATTTTGTAGCGCTTTGATTGTGTAATTAATCAGTTGTGTAATGGATCGATTGTGTAAGTAAATAAGTAAATAAATGTACCGTTAAGTTATTGCGGAATTGTTCTTTTTGCCAATTGGTTCAACGCGCGATGGTTGTTTTGCGAATTCATTTTGTGGCTAATGGTGCAATGTTATGTTTTTGTGTGATCGTGCAACGGGACCGACCGTGTTAGAGGTGAACGGCCATGACGTGATGCGCAACGCGTGCCGAGCTGTGGGCTCTGTCAACGACGCGTTCTTCGACATCCGCTTCAACCCCGACGTCTTCACCCCCAGTGAGAGCGGAGACCACCGTGACCCCCCCCCACCGCTGTCATCCCCCCCCTCCACCACTACCCCCTACCGCGACCCCCACCCCTGGGTCCGTGCTCACTGAGAGCACTTGCCCCTACACGTCTGTCAAGGCTCTGTGGGACATCTTTGTCTTTGTGCGTGCAGCCGTGCGCTTCCCGGAGTCGGAGCGCGAGTCCGTTCAGCACCAGAAGCGGCTGCTGTTCGAGGCGGCTGCCTTCCTCGTCTCTGTGCAGATGCCGGCGTTTGTGAGTCCCCTCCTCCCTCCCCTCGCTCCCTCCCCTCCGTCCCCTCCTCCCTCCCCTCGCTCCCTCCCCTCGCTCCCTCCCCTCCCTCCCTTCCCTCGTGACAATCTTGTCGGGTGGTGGAGGGCCGTCGACAACAATGTCGCTATAAAACGATCACGTGGGCCTCGCCCAAAAACTAAAATGGATCCTTGCATTGGCTACGAACACCTTCGAGTTTATATTCTTGGTTCTTTCGGTAAAGTCGCGTAGATAGAAATTATTTTATATTTTATTTGTGTTTTCTATCTACGTGACTTTACCGAAAGAACCAAGAATATGAATTCCTGTAACCTTCGAGTTTAGAGAGTAATAATGCCATTGCTGCTGGTGGTGGTGGTTGTTGTTGCAGCTGAAGGACTGCATGGAGCAGCTGGTGGTGCCCATGGACGGCTCCACGCTGGTGGAGGCTCTGCACCGGCGTGGGATCGGGCTGCGCTACCTGGGCACGCTCGCCCGGATGATCACCGGCCTACCCGACGCTCACAAGATCTCCTACCTCCACGTGAGTCGCTCTCGACGCTCGCACAAAAGTCCCTGGCGCTCTTGAGGATGCCAGAGTTCGTGACGATGCGAGTTCGTGCCATCTGTGGCCAGCGGGCCTTCAGGTGTTCTCTCTTTGCACATCCGTCTCCGTTGTGCAGAGCCTGGTCATCGTGGAGATAATCACGAGGTCGGCCAAGCATCTTCTCAGGACCTACCTGCAGGTAAACCGTCGGTCATGACGAGCGAGCGATGTCGCATTTGTCGTTAATTGTAACGGGGAAAAGCATCCGCACGCTCTCCCGATCGGCTGCTTTGGGGTGTGCTCATCGCTGTCTGCAGCCCCTGAGCCTGCGGTGGAATTTACACATTCCCATGACGGTGGTCCGGTCTCTGCATAAGACGGTCGCCGTTTTTTAATCTGTCGGGAAGGATGACGAGCCGAGGTCG
This sequence comes from Petromyzon marinus, assembly GCF_048934315.1. Taxonomy (NCBI): domain Eukaryota; kingdom Metazoa; phylum Chordata; class Hyperoartia; order Petromyzontiformes; family Petromyzontidae; genus Petromyzon; species Petromyzon marinus. The sequence continues at coordinate 10,065,448 of NC_133704.1, forward strand.
GCACATGATGAGATTTTTGCCAAGCAGTCTGAACCGTAATTCCATCTGGCTGCATGACGCACGACGAAAGAGACTGGCTCCATGTTTTGAGAGCAGGACGTTAAACGGTGCGCTTAACGCGCGTGTGCGCGTGTGCGTGATCCTGTGCGTGATCCTGTGCGTGATCCTGTGCGTGATCCTGTGCGCGCGTGTCTGTGCATGTTGCGATGAGCGTCGCCCCCTGGACGGTCCTGGGCCTGGCCTCCCCTTAGAATTACTCGGCCTTAAACGGGCACCTGGTAGCGATGCGTCGACATCGTCACTTGCTGGAGCTGTGGAAACAAACGCGGCGGTCGTGCCCCCGGTGCGGAGTCGCCGCCAGAGGTGCCCCCCCCCGTGGCTTTTTGCCGCTGCCGTGGCTGCGTGCCCCGGTATCTGGGGGGGGGGGCGGTAGTCCAGCGGTTAGCGCGCCGCGCTACCAAGCCGTGGACTTGGCCTCAAATGAGTATCTGGTGCGGTGTGTAGTAAACACCGCCACTGGGGAGACGAAGGCGGCCGGGCGTGGTGCTGGCCACCCACCCCCTCGCGTGCCGTTCCGATCTTCATAGGTGCTGCTCGCTAACAGCACTTGCCCCGATTGTCTGTTAAGGCCATACGGGGGGATCTTTGTCTTGGCGGGGGGGGGGTGGGGGGTGAGCACGGTGAGTGATATCTACACGATGCCATCTCCACGTGCGAGCGTGCGCTGCCTGTTTGCGTGTTCCATGTTGCACGCGCCCCTCCCCCCCCACCTCCCCCTACAGAACACTGACCTGTCGGGTCTCTCCATCGCCGTTGCTCACTTCCTCAACTGCTTCCTGAGCGCCTGCTCCAACCCCGGAGCCCTCTCCTCCTCCTCCTCTTTGTCTTCCTCGTCGGGCACCGCAGCCCTGGGCGCCGGGGGTGCGGGAACCGCGAACAACAACAACTCCTCCGCGTCGAACGCGCAGGTGATGGCGACCGACAACTCGCGACGCCCGCGGGGGGGAGGGGAGGTCGCAGTGTTGGGGCGAGACCGGTTGCTCGCTGCTTCATCGCCAGCGCATCGCTGGTCCGTGTCGCACCCCCCCAGATGTTGCTTGGAGCGTCGCATGCGCCGGCCGCTGTGGGACCGGCTTGTCCGCGTGCGGCACTGCCGCAGTCGCCGAACCGAATTTTACGAGCGAGTCGCCGAATTGAAACTTTTAATTAATCCGTGAACGCATCACTGGACGGGTCACCGAATTGGTGTAAGTGAACGAACGAATCGCTGAATGAATGAATCGCTGAACGCGCCACCGAATCGAATTTTATCGGCGAATCGCCGGACGAACGAACGCGCAGGCCTCCGAGGACGCGGCGTCGTCGGCGCCCAAGGGCAAGCGGCGTGGTCGGCGGCGCAACCAGCGCGGGGGTCACGGCGCGGGCACGGACAGCGGCAGCTGGGCCGCGCTGTCCCCCCAGCAGCTGTGGAAGAGCATCCGCACGGAGGCGCGCGAGTACTACGCCATCGACCTCGAGTGGTGAGCGGGCGCAGCGGTGGACCGGATCTTTGGCGGGGCGCCACGAACCCGGCGGAGACCAGAGTTCGATTCCCGCTCATGGCCAACGCCGGTGGCGATTATCCGAAGCGGTCCTGGGCCGCCCTCCCCCTAGGTCGACTCTTAAGGAGAAAAAAAAAATTTAGTAACCTGATGCGACGTGTAAACATCGCCACTCTGGAGACAAAGGCGGCCGAGGGTGGTGCTGGCCACACCCGCCCCCTCGTGTGCCGTGCCGGCCTTCTTAGGTGCTCGCTCGCTTAACAGGACCTGCCCCAACAGTCTGTTAAGGTTAGACGGGGGATCTTTGTCTTTGGTGGTGGTGGCGGCTACGAACGTGGCTGTAATTGAGTACCGTAGAGGCGGCAGCGAGGGTTGGAGGGTAAATGTTCAAGTTTTTGTGAAGCTCCCTGGCCGTGGGTGCGCGTCAAGGAGCAGCCATACCCCGGACTTGCCAGGAGGAGAAGGTACGGCAATACCGTACCTCCCGCTCCATCTGTATGGGATAGAGTGTTTCCCCCTCGCACGCTTGGGTTTTTCCCTGGGTGCTCCGTTTTCCTCGCGCACACAAACATTAAGGAATTAATGAATTGGCCGATAACACATTACTATATAGCGGACTGCAGAACTTGGCCAATTGTTGGCTCCGGCTTACCCCGCATATCTGCGGCTTCTCGTTCCTTCGAATCGTTCTCTATTTATGAGAGTAAGCGATTTACTGTGCGCTTTACAAGTTGATATTACTATTAATCGACTTTGGATTATAAATGCCTCTTTTATTTCACCAACATGACTGTGCAAACCCAGTGGATGTGCACTGCTAAGGGTGGTAGGAGGGGAGGAGGGATTCTGCAAATTGCCGTCCACTCCAGGTGCGAGCTGGGAAATAACGCGGGTTTGGGTTCATCGTTGATTGAGTCTGGCCTAAGTCGCAGCCTGGTCTCGTTGTGGCAGTGATGGCGTGGACCAGGCCCTGGAGAAGTACGGAATCCAGAAGCTCGCGCTCCTGCGGGAGATCTGTCTCAAGGGGGGCATCCAGGTGAGTCGTCGCGGTCGTCAGTGGCCGTGGCCGCGAGCGACCAACATTGGCACCTCCGATCAGCACGGTTGGCTACGTACGGCGTGCGAAAAGAAGTTCCGACACGCACACATTACATACATGATGGTGACACGTTCAGGAGGCAATGGGGGTGGGGGGTTACTCGGTGGTGGTGAGAACTTGACCATTGATGCTGTGTAAAATGGACAAGTGAATTGGCCTTTATGCTGTTAAAGACGGTGGGTAGGGGTGATGATGGTGACGGGACTGAACTCTGGGCAGGACTCGACTTTCTAAGTGGGAGCTCGACTTTTCAGCAAAATGTGACGCGTCATGGCTAAAGCAGAGACATTGTAGGTAAAGCCAGTGTCCCCCATGCTCAAACCATCCCGGTGCTGTTCTTGAGCCTCAAAGTCCACATTTTTATGCAACCGGTCAGGCACAAGATTACTTAGGCGATTGTGTTTTTTATCTTACTTTAGCTATCCCCGAGAGATGGTGGTGACGAAGATGATGGGCCGAGGTGATTCGCTGACCAGGATCTGAACTTAACAACCTTTCTATTTTGAGTCTTCGGGATTAGTCCCTGTGCTTATTCTCTAGGCATGTTGTGATGTATCGGTTAATCGGTTGGAACTCGCTGTACGTGCAGCGAAGGGTGAGCTTCGATTATTTACCATTCGTGCAGATTATATCTATATAATTTGCTGTCGTTACATTCCGGGAATTGGAGTTTAAAATAAAAACCGTAAGGAAAAAACGATTCGGCAACATATGCGAAACAGGTGTGTACGAGATGATGGTAAGCATTTGGCGAAAAGTAAATCTGATCCAGATTTGAATTGCGGCAAAATTAGAACCGCTTGTGGCGGGTTGGACGCGGGGGTGAACCCCAAAACGCCGATCGCGTTCTCATTCCGTCCGGCGTAAGACGAACGAGAGCGCGGAGGCTCCGTGCGTTTTACGTCCCACTCGGCCGCTCGACCGTCCGCTCGTCCGTCCGTCCGTTCGCTCGCTCGCTCGCTCGCGGGGAGGGCCGGACAACGCGGGGGGCTCAGCGCGCGTCCCCTTGCCCCCCGCGCATTCCAGGTGCTGCTCCGGGAGTACAACTTCGAGGGGCGGCACAAGGCGACCTTCACGGAGGAGGACATCCTCAACATGTTCCCGGTGGTGAAGCACCTGGACGCGCGCGCCACGGACGCGCAGCGAATCTTCCAGACCGCCCAGGCGCACATACAGCAGGGTGAGGCAGGGGCGCAGGCAGGGGCAGTGTCGACAAGGGAGGAACTTCCCCGGATTGCTGCGGATCACGGCGATCCCCCGAGTAGTTGCCCCCACGTTGTCACCGCGGCAACGAAAGGGAGCCTGCCCCCCCCCTCCCTCTCCCTCGCACGCACCGTGCAAGCGAAACCATTGGCTGACGACGACATTGACACGCTCTGTCTGTCTGTCTGTGTGTGTCTGTGTGTGTGTCTGTGTGTGTGTGGGGCCGGACTGTGCCGCCGCGCAGGCTTCTTCAAGGAGGGCTGCACGCAGCTAGGGGAGGCGCTGAACCTCTACAACGGCGTGTACGGCGCGCTGCACGCCGAGATCATCGCCTGCCTGCGTCTCCTCGCACGCCTACACTACATCCTGGGCGACCACGGAGAGGTGCGTGGGGACGCGACGCCACGCACACGCCAGCGTGCGTGTGTCTGTGTGTGTGTGTGTGCTTAGACCGGAACAAGCGCCGTGGTGACGTCACCGCCACTTAGTGGCGAATGGCGGTTGTTGTCGCTGCGGATGTGTTTTTGTGTACGTGCAAACGTCTTAATTTCTCTACGCATGTCGATTCTGCCTCCAATGGTTAACCTGGTGCGTCGTGTGAACATCGCCACTTAAGGAGACAAAGGCTATAATGGGGGCTCTTGGTATTTGGCGTAGGTGTTAACGCGCGCTTCGCTACGAACCTGGCAGCTCAAGTTCAATTCCCGCTCACGACCAACACCAGTGACGATTATCTGAACCGGTTCTGGGCCTTTCCTAGATTGACTCAGCCTTAAATGAGTACCTGGTACAGAGTGTAACAAAAATATAAGCATTGGGGAGACAAAGGCGGCTGGGTGTGGTGCTGGCCCACCCACCCTTTTCGTGCGCCGTGCCGGCCTTCATAGATGCTCGCTGACAGCGCTTGCCCCAACAGGGTCTGTTCAAGGCTATTCGGGTGACCTTTGTCTCTGTCTCGTACAATGTTGCAGGCTCTGAGCTGCCAAGAGAAAGCCACCATGATGAGCGAGCGAGTCCTCGGCATCGACAGCCCGTACACCATCCAGGAATACGTGAGTACCTCCCTGCATTTGCACTCTCTCAACCAGGGCGCTTTACCCTGTTGTGTGTCTGTAGTTTCTATCCATTCACTGCCCCCCAAGCGATTTCATAAATTGTCGGATCGAGACGATTTTGTGGGCTACGATTCGATTGAAGAATCAATTATGTAACCGTCTCGGTTGGACTCTCATCGCAAGTGTCCCTTCTTGTTCGTTTCCGCTAACCCAACGGTACGTTCGCCGCGTACAAATTGCTCTTATTGTAAAACAATCGGCTCTTGGCCGTGGGACACGATAGGCGCGTCCCTTTTGAGTTTAGGAACGTTCTTTTGAGCGGGCTAACGGTGGCTGGCGCACGCACGCCGTGCCCCGCGTGACGCGCGTTTCCTCGCCATCCTGCCAGATGAACTTTGCCCTCTACTGCTTCACGAACGCGCACATCTCGGCCGCGCTGAAGCTCCTCTACCGCGGGCGCTACCTCGCGCTGCTGCTCGTGGGAGAGGATCACCCGCAGATGGCCGTCTTCGACGTAAGTGCCGCCTCGTGCAAAACACTAATAATAATAATAAACACGAATATGAATAAACTAATAATAATAATGTCTCGGTCGTCGGGGCTTGTTGGACCATACTTCACCATGCTCAACGAGTTGGGTAAAAGAGGGGTTAGTGGGGGGGTCGGGAGGAGACCCAGGGCCAATTTCGCATTTTGCTTGACACCACTGATGTTAAGCCTCGGCCAGCGAATCGGACTCAGGTGGCCGGGTTCGTAATTCGGCGTGCAAAGCATGCACAGTGCCACAGCCTTCAACCTTGCTGGGCGTTTCATCGCCTAGGTGCTGTGAGCAGCGGGATTTGGCAGCCTCGCAGCCACGAGGCTGCTTGCGAGGCCTTGGGAAGTGAAGTTGGGTTGACGATCCTGAACGTACACCCACAGACACTTTCCCCGTATAGCCTAACCAGTTTAACTGTGGCCGGATCGGTGCCATGAAACCTATGCTTCCCGCTGCATTTATTTGATTCTATGGGTTTATTCCCTTAAATCATCAGAGAATTTAAGCCTCTGTAGGCTCCACCCCTTCCTGAATAGCCCCCTCCCCCATTTCTTCCTCTTACAGCTCCAACCTTTCCTTTTTAGGCCCCGCCCCTTCTTCTTCAGGCCCCCGCCCCTTTATGTTCAAGCCCCACCCCTTCCCTCAGACACAGCGTTTGGGGCTGGTTTGGGACGTTGGAGGGGTGTTGTGGATGGGGAGGGGGTGGTGAGTGTCCATGCACGGCAGTGGTGGGTGGGGACGGCACGTACGTGTGTGTGTACACGTACGTGTGTGTGTACACGTACGTGTGTGTGTACACGTGTCGAACTTCTTCCGCGCCGCACGTAGCCAACCGTGGCAATCCGGGAGGGTGCGGGGAAAAGGACGACAAACGAGACGCAAAAGGAAAGTTCAGCCCGGGGATGGACGTTGGGGGGCGGCTTCGACGACAACGAGCGGCAATATAACCTGAGGTTGACCTGCGTCTCTCCCGTCGCGCGCAGAGTAACATCGGGCTGATGCTGCACGGGGTGAGCGAGTACGAGCTGGCGCTGCGCTTTCTCGAGAAGGCGCACGGCACCAACGTCAAGTACGCCGGCGGCAAGTGCCTCCGCGCCGCACTCAGGTGACAGCCGCCGCCGCTTCGAACGTCGTCGTCGCGACCGCGCGCAAGTAACGGCGTCGTCAGAAGCGTCGTCGTGGTCGTCATGTCCAATGGAAGCTATCGCAACGTCGTCGGTATTCGTCGTCGTCACCACGACCACCACCACGCGCACTAACGGCGTCGTCGGAAGCGTCGTCGTCGTCGTCATGCAGAATGGAAGCTATCGCAACGTCGCCGTCATCATTGTTCTCATCAATCGTTGTCCTCGTCAAAATTTGTAACCTACAGGCGTCGTTATTTTAGCCGGCAGTGTTATCATCAACGTCATTCTCGGCGTCCGTGTCATGATCATGACGATCGTCTGTAGTCAATGTCATTCATTATCGTCATTTTGGTTGTACCGTTATCAAGATCGTTTTCATCAACATCGCACCCCCCTCCCCCTTGTCTCATTCCCAGCAATGTCGAAAAACGGGTCCCGAATTTTCTTTTACTGAATCGTTGCCGTTGACGAAGCAGACGCGTTGTTTGATTACATTTTCATTTATATTCACAATGACGAGAATTATTCCGTGTTATACGTCAATAAGTCCATTTAATAGGAGTCCCTCTAACACCAGATGGCGCTCATGGACACTTAAGAGTTACTGTGTCAGTGATTGTGTTGCTCCTTGTGTGTGTGCGTAGGTTATATAGGTCTACGTGCATGTGTGTGTATGTGCAGCAGAGCGACAGTGTAGCGAATAGAGCGGTGTGCTCCGAACCCGCATGCCCGAGTTCGATTCTCGCTCATGGCTAACACCAGTGACTAATATCTGAACTCGTCTTGGGTCTCTCCTAGGTCGACTCAGCCTCAAATGAGTACCTGGTGCGGTGTGTAAAATCATCGCCACTGGGTCAGACAAATGCGGCCGGGCGTGGTGCTGGCCACCCACCCCCTCGTGTGCCGTGCCGGCCTTCATAGGTGCTCGCTAACAGCACTTGCCCCAACAGTCTGTTACAGGCTATACGGGGGGCGGGGGGGTCTTTGTGTTTTCTGTGTGCGTGTGTCTGTGTGCGTGGTGTCTGTGTGCATGTTTTCTGTGTGCGTGTGTCTGTGTGCGTGTTGTCTGTGTGCGTGTTGTCTGTGTGCGTGGTGTCTGTGTGCGTGGTGTCTGTGTGCGCTCATGTTCCGTGCGTGCGTGTGCCCTGCAGCCACCACCTCCTGGCACGCGTCTTCTCAAGCAAGGGAGACTTCCGCTCGGCGCTGCAGCACGAGAAGGAGACGTACACCATCTACAAGGCGCAGGTGCGCGAGCGGGCGGGGAAGCGGGTTTTGCGCGCGTCGCGAGTTTTAAGCGCGGGTGGTTAACCGTTTTGAAATCTGTGCGTCGCACTCGATCGGTACGCGCGTAAGTCCCCCCGGTGTGTGCCTGCCCGCGCGCAGTTCGGGGACGTGCACGAGAAGACCGTGGGCAGCTCCGAGTACCTGAAGCACCTGACCCAGCAGGCGGTGGCTCTGCAGAGAACCATGAACGAGATTTACAAGAACGGGGCCAAGCCCAGCATCGCGCCCCCGCAGGTGAAACCGCTCGGCCTGATCCCGGTGGTCGCCGTTAGGCGACGCCGATGTCGCCACCGTCGCTCGTGCCGCTTAGAGGGCACGTGAAGTGACCAAGGCTCGCTGGCAGCTACGGGGGTGGGGGGGGGTGGTGGTCACAGGATGGAAGCACACGTCCGTGGATTAACCGATTTGAGACTGCTGACGGCGCTTCTACTGACGTACGTGCTCGCGCAGACGGCGCAATAGACCCAAAAATCAAATAACCCGCGAATCTAATCGCAGCCAAAAATCGTGACCCCTGGTTATTAAATTCCACATGGGGGAATCGGGGGTGGGGGGGGGGGTTTGTGAATCATTGCTGGCCGAGTAAGCGTCAATCGCGGGCACCTCGTGCGACGAGTCGGTGACTCTGCTGCGCCCGTTGCTGTTGCAGATCTCGGCGCCGAGCATGCAGAACATCCTGGAGCTGCTCAATGCCGTCAATGGGATCGTACTGCCCACGCTCGGGTGAGCGACTGTACTGCTGCTCCTGCTGACCCCCCTGCCCCCGAGCGGCCGCGTGCAGAACCACTGAAAGCACCGATTGTGGATATTTTGTCAACGCAGCGTTTCGCGAAACGATGACGGTAGCCGGAAGAAAAATCCTGAAAAGCGCGATGCGCGTTGAACTCGCACTTGTTTCGCACCGTACGTCGCCATCCGCGCTAATCGGAGGTGCCGGGGGAAGGACAACAAACAAAACGCACACAAGCAGTTCTAAAGCAATGAGTTTTCAGTCTAGAAAGTTAGTTTTGAATCTCCGACTATGCACCAGAGACCTAATCGTGACTGTCTGTGACGGGGCGAAATTGACGAGTCTCAGTGAAGGCGCAGGCGGGAGGTAATTTAAGTAACTTTATTAGGCGAGCAGTGAGAAAGACCACGCATGGGCACTGGTAACTCACTGATTGGTTGAACCGATAATATTAGCGAGGGGACATTTTGCGCACCTAGTACACCGACATTTAACAACTGAGAGTGGATCAGAGCGTAGTTTGGCCATTTCCACTTGGTTAATGTGTTTGGCTTTGCCAGGGGAAACCGGAGAATGCGAAGACAGCCTGTGCGAAGGGACGTAACAATCAATCGATCGGTCTTTATTTTACGTGCCAATAAAGGTAGGCATCGGCAGTGCTGGATTATCCTAGTAGCAAAGGTAGCTACATATGCTATGGGCCCCGCACTTTCAAGGGCCCCGCGCTAAACGCTTTCAAGCTATCAATTCCGGTTCAGTGATTTTGCACTTGCTCTATTACTATAGTACTTTACTGCCTTCAACTTTTATGAACGACTGGGTGTTTCAGGTTGGCGATTTGTCGTATTATCTGTCTGTATAGCAAATGAAAAAATACAATTTGCTATGCAAGTTAAACATTTGGTGGGTTTTTAAATTTAGGGCCCCCTTTATAACATATCCTACAGGCCCCGCACTAGCTTAATCCGCCACGGGACATCGGTGCATGGGAACGGCACAGGGGGCACACAACAACAGGTGTAATGAAAGATTCCCACCACGCCCTCGGCGGCTAACACAGACTGAGCAAAATAAAATTGCAACCCGCGCGCTAAATGAAGTGCAACACTCAAAGCTCTCCACAGATAGACTCAACAATCCAGTCCTGCACTCCTCTCCTCTCTGATCGCCTCGCAGCGCAAGGCGGCGATACTTGTTGCTCTGCCATCCAAGTACAAAGCAGGCCCAAGCCTGCTTAGCTTCACAGGTCCAACAAAATCGGGCACTCTCAGGATTGTATTTGTACATAAGCAAACCTCTAAAAAAATGTTTTATCTCATACATGAAACTATTTTATTCTAGAGGTGAATTCTGTGGAGTAATGCTGCCGTGATGTATGTTTGTTGAACTTCTTTCGCACCGTACGTAGCCATCCGTGCTAATTGGAGGTGCGGGGGAAGGACAACAAAATAAACACACAAAGCAATTTTAAAGAAATTCGTTTTCAGTGGCTTCCTAATTTCGGAAGGAAGAGCGCGTTCCAGACGGCCACAGAAGCGCAACTGAAAGCGCCCCGCGATGCGGTGACCACCGTCTTTGTTTGATGGCCGGCGGCCAAAAAGCCGCGTCTGTGATGATGACCGGAGTTCACGTGACCGTTCATGCTCCTTGACGAAATGAGCAAGGCATCGCGCGCAGAGAGGGGCCTTGTGCCTCGACACCGTGACGCGCGTGACGTTAACACACCTGCGTTTGTCCTGTGGCTGCGCGCTGTGGGGGGGGGTGGGGTTCCAGGCGGGACGACATCATTAAGCTGAAGGCCGAGGTGCAGCAGCTGGAGGCGATGGTGACCTCGCACAAGCAGGCCTTCTCGGAGAAGGGCTTCGTGATGCCGGAAGGCGAAGTGGCCGAGGGCGGCGACGACGCCGCGGCCGCCGCCACCTCCTCGGCGGAGGCCGCAGCCAACGGAGTGGCGGCCGCCAACGGAGACTCCCATGAGCCCGAGCGGTCGGAGCAAGACGAGGACGTCCAGACGGCAGAGGCATCCGCCGCGAACAGCTAAAAACGCACGTTTTATAATTATTTAAAATAATCCCCCCCCGAAAAAAAATACAAATACCAACGATGTGTATAGCAGAATTTGCGGAGGGCCCAAGTGGTGTGTGTGAGAGAGAGAGATAGTGAAGTGTGCGTGCCCGAGGGCTTTTTCTTTGTTTATTTTTGTTTGTTAGATTAGCAAGCGGCACTTGTTGAAATGCTTTGGCCGAGGCGCCAGCCATTAAATACAATGAAATGATAACGATCGTGTTATATGAAAGAAAAAAAAAGCCTTTAATTTAAAAGATTAAGCAGCAACAAAAACCCGCTGTCATATCTTGCCGATGTTGCTAATTGCTACGAATAATTACTTGGTGATGGAATCCTTATACTTTTGTATGTGCTGGAGCGAATTTAAAAACCTTAATGGCTTTAATTAACATACCTTTATGTATGTATGTATGTTGAACTTCTTTTGCACCGCACATGGCCAACCGTGCTAATCGGAGGTCCGGTGGATGGACAACAAACTAAACCCAGAGCAGTTCTAAAGAAATTAGTTTTCAATGTATCAGCTGCTAGGCAGTGTTAAACATTTTAACTGAATTGCAGGCTTCTGTGAGTGGTGTGGGCTCTTTAAATGTGTCGTCGTTGCTTGAAAAATTCCGGTCTTCGCTAACGGACTTAAAGTCCGGATGCTTGCTTGCTTACTTGGAATAAAAAAGCTTTATCGCAAGTAGAATTTAAAAACTGATATAATAATGTTAAAATCAACTGTTGAGCCCATTGGGTATATACAATTGAATTTACGGCAACACGCAAGGACCGTATCAAGAGTAAAAAAAATCGAAGAGTTGTCGTTACATCACTTACATCGCGCAGAGTTGAACGTTTCGGGGTGGATGTTTGCGATTTAAAATGTTGAAGTCAAAACATTGTATTTTTTGATACAGATCAAATCACCATTTGCAAATATGAAACGATACCAAGAATTAAGCGTCGCGTGAATACTGATGTCAACAATCGAGCACAGTTCGGTTTAGATGCCGTCTCCCCAAGTACGTGATTGCTGAAGCGTTAGTTCTGTCACCGCTGCCACGGATGCCTCCAAGTGCTCGAATGATGGGGGGGGGGGGGGGTGGTGGTGCGCGACTGCTGTTGTGCTCCCTGCGTGGAGCGGGTGTGGGCCGGGTGCGGTTGCGGAGTTTTATTCTTTCGTTAACCCCCCCCCCGCCCCCCCCCCCATGGTGGAACGTGTGACCCCTTGAGCTCGATGTGACGCGTAAAAAAGTTTCCAAACACAACGGCCGTACGTACGTGTAAATGGGTCTTCCCCGCCCGCCTGAACTGCACGCGTTCAAGAAATGTACTCGAACGTAATTCGCTTCGGGGTCAAGGGGCGCGCGTGCGACCTTGAGGATGAAGACAAGCGGTTGAACGTGGACACCTTTTGCCGTAAAATTGCCCAACTCGTTAAGGGGTTATACACCCGCAAACGATTACCCAAATCCGTTGACTTCCAAATGATACTTCTCCACACCCACCAGTGATCACCTTTTCCGTTTGTGTACTGATAATCAGACCCGCGCACAAGTTACCATTCGTATAATCCTGCTGTGTATGTACATTGCACACGCAAAGTCATTCTCCTGTTCACAGGCAAGTACAAGTCAAAAACAGATGGGCCCCATGGGTCACATTTGTTTCCTGGGTCTAAAAAAGAAATCTTATTTATAAAGGAAAGTTCAGGAGCACCTGAATCTCGGGGGGGGTGCCTCCAGAGTGCCGGCGCATCACAATTGACATCTCCGGAAAGAGTGTTGCTTTATGAGGAAGCCCAGCAGGCCTTGTGGAGTGCGGCGAGTGTCGCGAGGAGCCGTTGGGTACAGCGGAGGTGTGTGGAGCGGGGGGTGGGGGTTATCCGTCCGTGCGTGTCAAGTTGTGGGCTGGCCACTAACCCCCCCCCCCGCCCAGGTGTGTAATGTTCTGTCTCACGTGGTGTGGCTGAGCCCGTGCTAATAATGAATAAAGTGGTGTGGGTCACGGCTACACGCGTACTCTGCTTGGGCTTGGCTTCACCGCGAAGGTGGCAGACGCTGCTTAGCATGAGGTCCCCTTTGCCTGCATTCACGTTGCCAGTTTGAAATGCACGTGTACATAATAGGGGGGGGATGCCCCTATTTTGCCCCCCAACCCCTAACGATCGCCACGATGGCTACAAGAGCAGTAATATCTCCCACCGCCTCTTCCCCCCCCCCGGAAATTTGTACGAGTTTTCACGATCAAATGCCCAAGCTGCCGTTTCACAATCGGTTATGTATTTTTTGTCCTGTTTTATTTTTACTGATGAGTTTGCAAATTGTTTCATCTTTACAGTGCTCATCGTCGCGCGAGCACAACTGCAAGCGTCACAGCGTATCGTTTTTTTACGTCATCCTTAAATCGGAACATTTGCTCTCTTTCGCACGCCCACGATTCGGCGCGTGAATCGTGAGCTTTTTGACCAGTGGTTTTCAAAGTGGTGGTCACCCCCACCAGCAGGGTGCCCTCCAGGTGGGTCCTCCAGGTGGGTCCTCCAGGTGGGACCTCCAGGTGGGCCCTCCAGGTGGGCCCTCCAGGTGGGCCCTCCAGGTGGGCCCTCCAGGTGGGCCCTCCAGGTGGGCCCTCCAGGTGGGCCCTCCAGGTGGGCCCTCCAGGTGGGCCCTCCAGGTGGGTCCGCGTTGGCTGTGATGCAAGGCGCAGCTCGAGCCGGTCAATAATGACGGAGTTCATTACCTTTTATTTTTATTTTGGACGTTAATATTTTACTTAATGAAAAAAATGGAACTTGGGATAAACTTACCCTGCTTTTGAACTACCCTAACCCTAAGATATAAATGGCCACCCCAAAAAAAAAACCGCTATAGCTTTGGTTTCTTTTTGTTCCGGTAATATAAATCGCTTTTGTATTACTAGCATTGTCACCAGGGGTGATGGTTGGGTGGGGGGGTCCGGGGGCTGGGATGGTCCGTGGGGAATGTGTGCATCGGCTGAGTGGACCACGGGCCAAAAATCACCGTTGAAGAATACATGTGAACGAGGCGGGGGGGGGGGGGTGCCACGTTGAACGAGGTCGAACGAAAACAGAACATGCCACACGCCTGGTGAGCGACAGCGCTGGTTCCGTTCACACTCGCGAGTTCGGCTCGCCTCGGCCTCCACGTCCCCCCAGGCTGCTTGGGGCGGCTGCTGTTGCTGATATTTCGTCCTCCCTTCTCCCCCCAGTTCGCTTCCAATGTGGGATTTGGCCACCAGGCCCTCCCCGGTACGGCCAGCGGTGAGGCCACGTGTTATATATATCCCCACGTCTATAATCTTCGGTGCGGTGTCAACGCTGCGATGCGACGCGATTTCGCAAATGTCTGTCCACGTATTTTGTTCAGGGTCTCTCTTTCTCCCCCCCCCCCCTCAAGTCTCTGCCGACGTTCACAAAACTGTTCGTTGGCTTCCTGGCACTTCGACTTGCACACTTGCACATCTGCACGCGTAAACGTGCCCACGGTGTGCACGTGCAGCACGCCGGAACCTCGAGGGCTAGTTTTGAACGAGGGCACACTTGGTAACGGGTTATCGGGCTTATTTCTTCAGACACCTGAATGTTATCGCGTCTGTGTTTATGGGGCTGATGGTTTGTGGGTGTTGGCTGTGGCTACTGATGTAATGGGGTGTTGCTTTTTTTCCCTCCACCGTGCGAAAAATTGGGTGAATATTTTTGTTTTTTTAAGGGGGCTGATATTTGGGTATAATGTTGGCGAAGCGGCGCAAGGAATCGGAACGGGGCGTGGGTGGCGGTGCAGAGGTCGATCACGGGGAGGGGGGGGGGGGGTCCCCCCTTCCAGTGAACATGTCCACACACAGGGTGGGTTCTGCTCGACACGGCTAATTGAGAGCACCAGTTTGTCGTCACTGCTGCAGCCAATAGAGAAACTTTTCTACCCATACGGGAAGAGGAGAGGGGAGGGGAGACTTTAATTTCGACTGTGGCGAGGGACACCTTTGTGTGCGTTCGACGGGCTTGGTAGAGGGAGAGAGAGACGCGGGGTTGTGCACGTCTCTCATAGCTTAAAAGCAAAGAAACGTGAGCATTTTTTTTCTGATTTTGCAATGAGATGAGGTTTTGGTGGTGGTGGTGGTAGTGTATTTTTTTGTGCGTGGAATTGGGGTCTTAACGGCAAAGCGGTGTGAGGCCCTGGAGCAGCATTGGAAGCGGTTGAACCACATCCCCAAGGGGAACCGGGGGCGTGGTGGGGCTGGGAGGTGACTGTGGCATCGTAGGTTTCTCGTGTCGCGTCGGGGAACACTTGCAGCTGCTGCGACGCAAGCTGCTCACTCCCGCAAAGCTGTAAATGCTCTCTGATGGGTGCATTGTCCTTGTACTGTTCGCCTTTTGGCGTTCTCTGGTCCGACGCTGGTAGTTGAGACACTAGGCCACAAATGAGGCTCTTTGCTGTCTCTGTTGTATGCCAATCGGTTTCACAGACTGCGAATATTATCAGAGCAATGTTTGTTTGCATGTGCGTGTGGTGGATGCAGACTTGGTTTATTTGTGCTGTTTGAACATCTTGACACCTGTTTTATTGCCAGAAAGGGTAAAACTTATAATTTTTTTCTTACTTTGATACTGGCAAAAAAAGGTCCCATGATACTTGCAGGTTGTGTACGCAACAAAAAAAACTAAATAATTGTGCGGCTTGACTACCCCACCCCTGTTCATTATCACGCCCAGAGGAGTCTGAAAAAATAGTGTGACTGATGTTTTTGCGTGTGATTTTTTTTGTTTGTTTTGTAAATGTCTTTTTATTTTCCCGATGTCTCATCTGATGCTGGGGCCATGCGGTCTGCCCCACGTGGATTTGAAACCCTATCGCCCACAGGGAGGCGCTAAGTAAGCATTTATTGGTCGTGTTTGTCCCTTCAATAAACGAACGGCATGCGTGTCCACGACCACGAGGCCCTATGAGCGCTCCATTATGACCGCAGTGGCACCAAACAGCGAATGCGTATTAGAGGTGTTTCTGGTCGTGCTTCCCCATAATATTCAAACAGTGAGCGCTGGTATCCTCCGAAGAAATCCCAACGAGAATCTGCTTGGACGAGCAATGGGATGTGCGCTCGTCGTGGTCGTGTGAATTCCATGTTCCCATGCCGGGATCGGCGGGTGGGGTGTGGTCAGCCTTGACACCAAGGACAACTCGCGTTCGACTCCGCACAGAGTGGTTCTCATTGTATGAGCCCTGAAGCTGCACCGACACCACGTTTTGCCACACTGAAGTCGGTCCTCGCAACCCCAACCACGTTACGCCTCTCCTGCATTGTGGTTGTTTCCATCTTTCTCAATCACAAGTTGCCATTTACACGCCTGCACGCCTCCTGATGATTGTCCAAACGCGTCCCACTCCACGGCATGTCTTAAGAGAGGGAGGGAGCCCTTGGTTTGAATCGGCGCTCGCTGCACGTTCTGACTGCATTGTTAACGATTTTGTAGTTTGAGCGCAGAGGAGAATTGTGACCATAGCGAAAGGTGATCCGTGGTGGCGGACTGTACTTTCGTGAACTTGGACCCTACACTCGAGCAAAGCCTAGTGGATTCATTTTCTTCACTTTGGCTCCTTTAGGAGAAAATACGATCGGTGGAAATCGCCATCATCATCATCATCCTCCCATGAGATAATCCCAGCTAGGGCCACTTACCTGGGACTGCAGAGCCCCCCCCCCCCTCCCCCCCATGAGCTGTGTCGACCTCCAGGCATCCTATCCCCACAAGCCGTCTCTTCGTCATCATCTTCATCATCTTTTTTAAGGCGTTCGAACGTGATGAAATGCAAAGCTTCCGAGCGCCACCGCACATTGGTAGTGGCTCTACTCTCGTCTGCGTTCTGGGCTGCGCTCTCAAACGTCGGTCAGTCCTCGCTCCCACGTGCGCGCAAGCGGTTCGCGTTTACCAATCATCAGGCGCGTGCGTGCGCGCGCGCTCGCGACGCGTCGGCGGCTTGCAACCCGGATCTAAATTGGGGAGCTGAGCAAGCCCCCCCCCTCCCCCCCCCCCGCATGAGGCGCCGCAGTGTTGACCAAACACGAGGACGGAATGCCCCGTGTCGACAATAAATTGTGCGCGCGCGTGCGCAAAGAAAACCCCGCTGCCAGAATGAGTTGCTGCCTAATCGCGTTGTCCTTGCGAATGAGGATGGGGGGGGGGGGCTAAGGGGGGGGGTGGTTGGGGGGGGGGGGTGAACTTTTGCGACTTTGTCAAGTCCGCGTGTTGTCGACCCGCGGTTCGATCCCCCCCCTCCCCGAGTCGAGTCGCTTTGTGTGCCAGCACCCGCGGCCCAATGAAGGAGTCGATCTTGTGGATTTCTCAAGGACGTCTACTCGGTGTATGTACGCCAGTGGGGTGGGGGAGGGAGCAACCTCTGTACAGATTACAAAAAAAGTAGGCTTATTAAATCGAAAATAAATGTAAAAAAAAAATGCTTAACCAAA
This sequence comes from Petromyzon marinus, assembly GCF_048934315.1. Classification (NCBI taxonomy): domain Eukaryota; kingdom Metazoa; phylum Chordata; class Hyperoartia; order Petromyzontiformes; family Petromyzontidae; genus Petromyzon; species Petromyzon marinus. The sequence continues at coordinate 10,082,560 of NC_133704.1, forward strand.
AAAAACCACAGCTAAAGAAATGTTCTGAAACTTTACATGCGACTTAGCGGAACCCACGTAGTGAAGGAAATCGTGTGTGTGGTGCGGGCGGGGGAGGGTGTTTAACCCCCCCCACCCCCTGCTTCATAGTGCATGACGTGAATTCAATCTGACATTAAGACATTAATCCGGCGCGGTCACAATCCCCAATCTCCTCGCCGCGGCTGGTAGATTTGGCCAAATCTGGAAGAACGCCACTTTAGCGGGCGTCTATCCAATTGTACGTCAAGTCAAGGAATGGGTTACACAAAGTGGCATGGCCACGTGTCTTCTGATAAACAATGCGTGTGGCAATACATTGTAAATGACGTTTAAAAACAATTACACAGCGCGACGACGTGTGTGTTAGCCTCGGTTTTTGGTTGTCTATAGCATGGGTCAACCATCGCCGGCCTTGGCTTCACCACGCCGAGGCTGGGCAGCGGTGGTTCTCGTGGTGAGCGCGCTGCGCTACTGAACCCGGCGACCCGAGTTCGAATCCCGCTCACGGCCACCACGAGGTGGCGCGATTATCCGAACCGATCATGGGCCTCCCCTAGGTCGACTCGGCCTCAAATGAGTACCCGGCGCGGGGTGTGGAAATGTCGCCCACTGGGGGAGACAAAGGCGGTCGCCCCTCGTGTGCCGTGCCGGCCTTCATAGCTGCTCGCAAACAGCACTTGCCCCAACAGTCTGCTGCAGGCGAAAATACGGGGGGCATCTTTATGTTGGGGCTACAGTTTTGGTGTCTCGCATGGCTCGGCCATCGCCGGATTTTGCTTCGCCACGCCTAAAGGCTGCTGGGCAATGTCGTCAAGCCGGGAGGCATGAGAATGTTGGTCATTAAACAACCATGACCCGGGAGATATGGAACGAGCAAAACGAAGGCTCGCAGCTCGCAGTGCTCGGCAAATATTCATTTGGCATTGAGCCCCCCCAATCATCTGGCCGCTGGTCAGGGCCGGTTGCATGATGCTGCTTTGTAGAGCTCTCTTGCCATTGTAAACTCGATTCGTATAATGTCGATGTTGAATGTTAACATACCCGAGAAACTGTCTGGAGTTTTTGTTCGTTTTAAATGTTAATATTGGGGCGGATGCAGCAGAGGCCCTTGAACCGCCTGTATCCAGCTGAGAGGGGGAAGGGGCGGGGTGGGTCGGGGTGCGACTGTGAGGACACCGTGGAGCCCTGGGGGTTTGTTGTTGTTTGCGATCTGCCAGGGAGAACGTTACGGAGGTAGTTGCTGGCATCAATGGACGAAAATTGGCCACCTCCCGAGGGAAGAAAACGGGGAGTGGGGCTCGTAAAAATAAAAAAAACTCTGATCCTTTGCACGTCTCCCCATCGTTCCACACGAGTCTACTCGGTCGTGCCTCCAAACGGATGAATCTCGCGAGTGCTTTTTTTGGAGAATGACCAAAATATCTGTGACGGTATGGGGGAGGTTTTTTCGGGATGGGAGTTTCTTTTTGTTTGTTGTTGTGGAAGTGTAAATCTTGTCAAGGTGGTCGCTCGGTGGGAAGCGCTGGGAGGAGCCGTGTAACATGCAACACTTACGATTGTACACAGCAGTTTGTGAAATAAACACTGCCGCGATCGTGATGGGACGCACGGTGTGTTATGGTCTGATGTCCGGACTGCGGTACGTGTTGTGCATGTTGTCAACATAGATATTATGCATTTTTTTTCCTCCCACCCCTCCAATTATTTGAAAAGTGTGTGTTTTAGATGTTTTAAAAAAGAGGTTACATGGTCCAATCCCCAGTGGCTGTAACCAAATAATAGTAATTTCAACTTGTAATGCCCACAATATTCGCTCGCTCGTAGACGGAACGCCTCCGGGTCCAATTAACCTAAGACAAGCAGGGAAGCAGCCACGCGGTTAGCCAGTGCCAACAATTGCCCAAGCTCTGCGATCTGCGATATATTAAGGTCTTGACAGCCAATCGATGAGTGCTTACATGTGGAAGGAAACCTGAACATCCAGAGAAACCCCACGCGTGCGAAGGGCAAACACGATCCCATAAAAGACTGGAACAGGAGCTGTCCACATTTTTCTGTGCTGCCTTCTCGCGAGTCGGATTGTGGTGCCTCGTCACCCACGGGGATTCATCATCAATGTGTTTTGGGGGGTTGGGGGGGATTAGATCGCGTAACTATAAAAATGCTTCGTTAACCCGCCACTGCCAATTAGTAAGGTTTGTCACGTACACAAAACGTGCCAATTAGTGACTACTTCAGCCCACCGGTGTGTTGGAGCGTAAATCAACATTTACAATTTGAGTATCGTGATGTTTCGCTGGTAATTACATCCAGCATCTTCGGGCGATTTGCCAGAATAGTGAATTAGTAACTAATTGGCGTTTTGTTTACGTGACAAATCCCTTACTAATTGGCTGTGTCGGGTGGTGGAGGGTTACGACACATTTATACTCACGCGATCTAACCCAAAAAAACTTTATTATGAATATTTGTCGCGAAAGCCTGGCACGTGTTAAACTCACTTGCTACGTGCAAGCCAAAAAGGCCCCAATGAAGAAGCGAGGCAAAACGGCGTGCTCACGATAAATGGAGATGATAATGCCACCAAGAGCAAGCTACGATCAGATCTCCGCGGACGTACCCTTTCCGTCACGGAACTAGACCAGGTACAGTGCAATGTAATATCTGGCACAGCCGCGGGATATGAAACACGATTTCGTCGGTATTTCTAAAACACTGTGGACCTTGCGCTTGACAGTGGCGACGGCATCGTTCCTCTTCCTGGCTTCGACCACCTTAAGTGTTGATTATATTGAACTCGGCCCAATGAAAAGATAAGTCACGACCTGACCAGGATTTGAAATTGCCCCAATACATTTGTGAGCATTTTTACATCGGGCTGTATAGTTATTTAGCACTGCAGCCAATCAACATTTCAACCATCGACGAATGCACTGCAACAAAAAAAAACTTTAAAAATGCAACTAGGAAGAACAATGTATGGGTTTAAAGACATTTTTATTTTAAAAATTAAAATTTATACAGTCACAGATAAGGAACAAAACATTTGATTCAACCTTGTTAAGCGTCCTGCATACACTGTGGCCCAACCCTACTCGCTCAAGAGTCGCGTGCAGCCCCGCTTTGATGATTTCAATCTCTGCCTCGGGAGGCATTCCTCTTCTCAAACGCCACAGGCCCAATACAGGACGCACACAGCATGTCAAGCTGTACTGCAGACAACAGTAAAGAGCAAACTTTTGACGTCAAAACGTTTTTACTACTCGATGACTATACCGTTGCATTGTTTTAAATGTACTTATTTAAAGTTTACATTTTATTCACTGGGGGGGGGGGGGGTAAATCCAAGCATTTTATGTAAGGCATTTGCAGCCAATCACAGACAGCCACTATTAAATGCTTTGTTTAAACGGTCCTGAATGCTAAAGAGTTGCAGCATGAATAGTGGGTGTTACGAAGACGACGATATCAACCTGTTACAATACCGCTATGCGACTGCCTGCGTGGCCATTTAATTTCGATACAAGGGATGATCTGCAACGGAAAGCAATGTCGAACCTCAGGATATTCAAAAGCAACGAGAGGGATTGCATGAGCATTAGCGGAACCTCGAGAGGGCAGAGGGGAGACCCAACGGTGACAGGGTGACCTACAGTGAGGGAAAAAAGTATTTGATCCCCTGCTGATTTTGTACGTTTGCCCACTGACAAATAAATGATCAGTCTATAATTTTAATGGTAGGTTTATTTGAACAGTGAGAGACAGAATAACAAGAAAATCCAGCAGAACGCATGTCAAAAATGTTATAAATTGATTTGCATTTTAATGAGGGAAATAAGTATTTGACCTCAATCAGAAAGATTTCTGGCTCCCAGGTGTTTTTTATACAGGTAATGAGCTGAGATTAGGAGCACACTCTTAAAGGGAGTGCTCCTAATCTCAGCTTGTTACCTGTAGAAAAGACACCTGTCCACACAAGCAATCAATCAAATTCCAAACTCTCCACCATGGCCAAGACCAAAGAGCTCTCCAAGGATGTCAGGGTCAAGATTGTAGACCTACACAAGGCTGGAATGGGCTACAAGACCATTGCCAAGCAGCTTGGTGAGAAGGTGACAACAGTTGGTGCGATTATTCGCAAATGGAAGAAACATAAAAAGAACTGTCAATCTCCCTCGACCTGGGGCTCCATGCAAGATCTCATCTCGTGGAGTTGCAATGATCATGAGAACGGTGAGGAATCAGCCCAGAACTACACGGGAGGATCTTGTCAATGATCTCAAGGCAGCTGGGACCATAGTCACCAAGAAAACAATTGGTAACACGCTACACCGTGAACTGAAATCCTGCAGCGCCCGCAAGGTCCCCCTGCTCAAGAAAGCACATATACATGCCCGTCTGAAGTTTGCCAATTAACATCTGAATGATTCAGAGGACAACTGGGTGAAAGTGTTGTGGTCAGATGAGATCAAAATGGAGCTCTTTGGCATCAACTCAACGTGTTTGGAGGAGGAATGCTGCCTATGACCCCAAGAACACCATCCCCACCGTCAAACATGGAGGTGGAAACATTATGCTTTTGGGGTGTTTTTCTGCTAAGAGGACAGGACAACTTCACCACATCAAAGGGACGATGGACGGGGCCATGTACTGTCAAATCTTGAGTGAGAATCTCCTTCCCTCAGCCAGGGCATTGAAAATGGGTCGTGGATGGGTATTCCAGCATGACAATGACCCAAAACACACGGCCAAGGCAACAAAGGAGTGGCTCAAGAAGAAGCACATTAAGGTCCTGGAGTGGCCTAGCCAGTCTCCAGACCTTAATCCCATAGAAAATCTGTGGAGGGAGCTGAAGGTTCGAGTTGCCAAACGTCAGCCTCGAAACCTTAATGACTTGGAGAAGATCTGCAAAGAGGAGTGGGACAAAATCCCTCCTGCGATGTGTGCAAACCTGGTGGCCAGCTACAAGAAACGTCTGACCTCTGTAATTGTCAACAAGGGTTTTGCCACCAAGTACTAAGTCATGTTTTGCAGAGGGGTCAAATACTCATTTCCCTCGTTAAAATGCAAATTAATTCATAACATTTTTGACATGCGTTTTTCTGGATTTTGTTGTTATTCTGTCTCTCACTGTTCAAATAAACCTACCATTAAAATTATAGACTGATCATTTCTTTGTCAGTGGGCAAACTTACAAAATCAGCAGGGGATCAAATACTTTTTTCCCTCACTGTACGTACTTGCTTGAAACCCACCCACACAACGTTGGGGTGGTCAATTTGTTTACTTTATACCAGTGCCTAGCCTACCCTTTACTGTAGCCTTGCACCCCTTTGGTTCTCAAACGTAAACAAATGTATACAGTAATGTTAATATAGAGTTTGACGAAACAAAGTAGTAACGTATGTGCCCGTGCTTAATGTGTTTTCGATGATTTGCCTTTAACAAAAATCTGGCCGCGTCTCGCACGCACAGAAAGGGCATCTCGCACCCCGCCATGGGTTGCGTGCACCCCAGGTGGAGAACCACTCGCTGCCTTTATACCGTTTTGACAGCTGGGGCTTACAGATTATAACTGCATGGTATGGGACAGCGATACAGATGACAAATTGTCACGTTTTCAAATGGAATTTGTTTTAGTTAAAAAGGTGTGAAAATGCAGCTACCAAATTTACCGCACATGCACATCAACCAAGCAACCTCAGCTCCCATCATTAATCAGTTACTGAAAACTTCATAGAATGCTCTTTACTGCAAGGATGCAAAACCTGTACAAGGGACCCAATAAAAACACACAAAACTGTCTATTGTGTAGTGTAATTGTTTCTTTTAAGAAGTACTAAAGGCTTGTTATGCCTCCACAGGGTGGCATGAGGTTAAACAAATTTTAAGATGGAGGGAATAACCGAGATGAGAATAAAAAGAAACATGAGCAATGATGAACGTTTCATTTAAGTTTCCCAGCTGAGTCATTTCAAGTAATTTTAACCAAGAAAGACCCAGTGACGGTACTCGCGAAATGCCGATGCATTTGTGAGTCTAAATGCTTTGTCGTTAGATATCCGCGTGTTGGATTGGAGTAAATAATTTAGCGTTACTATCAGTCGTGTTGAGACGTTTCAAGTCGCCTTCAAAACATTCCTGTCCAGATAAGACGGATATCCCAGAGGCAAGCGCATTAAATGTACTTTAGTTAATTGAAAACTGGCCCATACAGGTGTTGTACGTATAATGACATCATACTAACACAATCTATCCCAAAATAAACTAATTCTGAATCATATTGGTTGCAAATGCCTACATATTATACAAAACAATGTTCGCTTCTCATTCTTTCTGGTTATATATAGAACAATACACCAACCACACTATGCCATGTTTTGATTGGCTACATAGATGTTACCCCCACCAAAAGCTGTCCACAATAGCCATTTTCATGAACTAGTCTCTAACTTTTGAATAAGTTGAAGGCAAAGTGTGAACAAGATCATGGGACCTCCTTTGCCAGTACCAAAATGAGAATAGGTTTTCCCATTTTTTTCTGGCAACAAAACAGGTGAGGTGTTAGAATGTTAAAACACCAAACTGAAAACTCATACAAGAAATCATGTCTGCATTAACCACAATACTTGTGGTCAGAATGCAAACAAAAAAAACACTGATAATATATGCATGGACATTGACGCCAAAGGCGTCCTCTGGTCTAACACCGTTTTGAGACGAGGCTCAAAAGAAAGCTGTCTCTGGTGTGGACCAATCAGTTTCAAAGACAATGCATATACTATCAGTGTTTTTTTTGTTTGCATTCTGACCACAAGTATTGTGGTTAATGCAGACATGATTCCTTGTAAAAGGTTTCAGTTTGGTGTTTTAACATCTTAACACCTGTTTTGTTACCAGAAAAAAGGGGAGAACGTATGTGAACAAGATGTTCTCGTGTGTTGGGCAGTTCTAACCATACACGTCACCATTCCCGAAGCACAAAGTCAAATAGGTGCCGGTGACAATGAATTATCCTTAAGTGCAGGAATCCACGTACAAGTTAAAATGATAGCTGTGGCGGCAGTGGCTTACAGAGCTATCCACAACAGATCAATCTCTCTGCTCATAGTAGCAATGCAGCAAAACTAATCCTAACAGCAGATCTGAACCAGTCGTTGAATTCCACATTCCTATGGCATAGTCTCTCCATAGGAATGTCGATTTCACACAAAGTGGTACTCGCCTCTTATGGTGGCTCACTTTCGAACTAATTAAGTGGTACTCCCAGAGAATACTTAGTTGTGGCGGACACACATTTAGGCCACAATTAGTGGGAGCCAATGCTATATCAAATGATAGCATGCATGGAGATTTAATGATCAGCTGCTACAATTAAAGATGTGGCTGGGAAAAAGTAACAAGTGCACTTTTCTTTGTCCAGATGCACAAGTTGACAGATGGCTTCATCTGTGCTCCACCCAGGCCTTATGATTCCTGCTGTGACTTCACCTTCTCACAGTAGCCACTCACCGTCATTCATATGCAAGATCTGTCATTAAATACATCTGCCGAGTGGTACACAAAGTAGAAGTGTAAAAAAAACAAGTTTGGGTTTAGTTAAAGTTCTACAAACTCAACTTAAGGGTTAATCTTTAAAAAGTATTTGAAATCCTGGTACAGGTGGGGGAGACGAACCTGTGATTATTTTTTTGTACCCAAAACTTAAGACGCTACAAATTTGGTTGAGGGTTTTTCAGCAGCTTAACATTTTAACAGCAAAGTACTACAGTGGGTCCCGCTATAAAGGTAAAAAAATAAATGTGGCTGTGGCGCATGTGCTAGCGCGACCCTGTGGAGGCATGGGTGATGGCACGCTAGTGTACAACTTGTGAATGGTTTACAACGCAACTACGTACAGGCCCTACCAGGCACTTTCAGGGCTAGAAAGCAACCCTGCCTCGAGGCCGTTGCACTCAACAAACCCGCACCGTGTTGCAGCGTACCGAGCAAATGTGTACTTTTTCTGGACCAATTTGGGGTACTGAAATAGCCCTAACTATGCAAAGGCAGAACACGACGACCAATAGAATAATTTGACTTGGCGCAGTTGTTCCTAACGTGTCGGCCACGATGGACCGCTGGTGCTGTGATACCGAGCGAAGCAGTCCACGGGAAAAGAAGCCACGTTGTGTTTTTTTTTATTCCAATGGTCCACAAACAAAAAGTGGAGCATTGACAGTGGGTCCACAGGCCTAGACGGCTTGGGAACCACTGACACCTGTGAGATAGGTTTTTTTTTCATAATTTCGTATTTAAACCTTGGACTGAATTTTTATTTGTCATGTCATTCCTAATTCAATTCTGATTTTTAAATCAAAATCATAACATGTGCTGTAATAAAGATAAATAACAGCTATCAATGTTTGTATTAAAGTACTTTTCAAATACATGTGCTCAATTGGCAAACACGTTGCATTTGTACCAACAGAGCCAGCTGCTCGAGTAAAACGTATAACAGGCCAGATTTGGAAGTGACAGCTTTTGTGCTACAAATGAGGTGGCTTGACAAAGGTTAGATTAGGATATGGAGCATTTCAAATACCACCTTCCTCCCAAGCAGTACATCACACGTAGGCAATCAGAAAATAAAGTCACCTACCAATAACATAAAAGGATGTTTAAGACGGTACACTCAAAAAATGTACACATCACATCAGTACTACTGGAGATGAATTGCTGGGTTGTGATCAGATGTGTATCGAATATAAATGTTCTCATCATATTCTTGGTTCTTTCGGTAAAGTCACGTTGAAGGGAAACAAAATATATATTTTATTGTTTCCCTTCAACGTGACTTTTTATTGTTTCCCTTCAACGTGACTTTACCGAAAGAACCAAGAATATGAATCACTGCAGTCACGAAAGCTTTAAATCAAAATTTAATTGTTCTCATCATGCCAAACCCTTTGTGATCTCCATCCTCTTCCCCCATCTGTCTCCACGTTGCATGTACAACAGGGCACTTGGTTTCCCGCTTTGAGCGAGTTAAGGAGGCATGGTTGCTCAGTTGAGAGCCAGCGTTGCTCAGTTGAGCAACCTGCATCTTGGCCGCCAGTCGGTTTCACGTCCCCGCGATAATGGATAACGATCGTAAAGAGAGAGAAATGTATCGCACAAACATCTCTGAAGATCGTGACACGACAATGCTAACCATTACAACTTCAGAATCACACATTGGGTCCAGTGTTCCACATCATCAATGTCGGCCAGAACCACAGGACGTTGCCAAATGTATTGACGGCAACCAAATTGGCTCGAAACTGCACCAATGTCCGACAGGGGAAATGGCGATCACGATAACGTCTCGGGCGGACTGTTAGTGGCCACGGAAGGATGTCAGATGATGTTAAACTTGAACCGTTCAAGAACTAGGGTAAATCTCCCGTGCCTATCTCACGATTTACCAGATCGGCATGTTCTATGTAAATCACACTGAGGCATAGACACGACTGACCCATTGTAACTGTTGACCTCTCCATGTGCAAGAATGTATTAAATTACGAACCAAACCAGACCATTTCCTCCATGCTATCTATATAGCTCATCATACGTCAGGTGATGCAGCCTCGGCTGCGGCTCTGAAATGACTCGACCGAGGACGGTGTGTGCATTAGCATTGAGGTACCTCGAGTAATGTTCACAGGTCGATGAGGATATTCACACTGCAGTTTAAGCCACCTGGGTATTTATTTCTGGGTTGCCTACATTACATTTAGGACGCTGAAATTTTTGAAATGGGAAGAATTATTTGAGTCACCCCTTTTTTTCATGTACACACAAAAGCATATATATGGAGGCAACTTGACTTGTATAAATTTTGGTTTGTTACATTTAGTTTTAAACATTCAAATATTTCAAACCTAGAGCAAAATGTTAATTTAGGAGTTGGCAAGGGTAAGCATATTCGCCGTTGCAGATTTTTTTAAGCATGCAGCCACCTATAGTTAGAAAGCCAACCAGTGCATAAAATGGTTTGGAATTGACAATGAGCCAGCGAGCAACTGTGACCGACAAACAAGCTAAATGTTTTAAAACACTTCTACACTAAACCATATACCAAGGTAAGTTAGTTGGGCCGACTTCAGCTGGCAAATAAAGTTATGGAATATAAATTGTGACAAAACTGTGAAAGTAATGCACAACAGCGGTTCAGCATACACCACCACAGTAATTCGATTCTTTTTTAATGTAGAATATTCTTTTCACTTCTCTACCTTGAGGAATAAGCCATGATGGACATTAGATGCCACACTGTCATATAATTATGTTGCAGGTGCACTATGGGTACACGAGAAGCGATATTGGACTTGTTTCCACTCCCCCAGGCCACAGCCCCCCCCCCCCCCCCAAAAAAGTAAGCCAGTGCTTGACTCACAGCCCCAGTTTCAGTCTCCCAAATTGTCACAATGTGAAGAAACACAGAAAATGTTTTAGCAACCCGTAGGCATCACCAAGCAGAAGGGCCTACCAAAGACAGCACCACGCGCCAGTTTCCTCGTAGCCACAGACACGACTTTTACTCACGAGCACTAACCTTTCCAACACCTCAAGGCCACTGCCAGCTATGCCCGCATGGGCAACACTTTACGCGGTACACCGGCCAAAGGGGAGCGGGGGGGGGGGAGCAGCAACAGCGCTGCAAAAGCGAGTAAAAGCATCGGCGTAGGGGAATTCTGGAGTCCTTTATTATTTAACGATACATTGGTTTTGAGAAAGATGGGAATTGGCGTACGATTAAACAGCATCCCTCGCTTTCCAACAAGCGTCGTCTTGAACCAGGGATGCATTTCGGTTCTCATTAGCGCATCAGATTTTTTTTACTTTACAACGCACATTAATTTTTGTTAAATTTGTACACACGAAAAAACAATGTAAGGCATATTAACCTCCACCCCCCCCCGCACACCTTCTCTCCCCCTCCTTCGTTAATGCACTGCACGATAACATTAATAACGTGCGCACATGGCCGACTTTGACAAAACCAGGCCAATAAATTATAACCAAAGTTATCAAGTTGGATTTATCGAGACTCACTCGGACCGTTGTGCACAGCAGAGCAGAAGCTTGCTCAACGTTATTAATCACAACAATAGTTGAAACTTCCCCGTAGCTTTTAATTTGCAATTCGATGTAGTACAGACGCAAAGAAAACACAACGGAGAGAGAAAAAAAAAACTTCATTTGCTACCCTTATCGTGGAGGTTTCATGTGCCATTTTAATACCAGCTCACCTATATTCACCTACAGTAAAGCCCTAAAAAGCAAGACAAAAACACATACAGGTACATAATATTCTTTTTTTTTTTACACGTGTCAACAACTTTAAAGGCTTACAATTCAATGCGTGTGGGTATATACAAAGCACTGTATGGACTGCTCTGCGAACGACGATACGGACTCGTGTGCGCATGTGCGTGTGCCCGCAAACACACGTCCACTAACCGCGCACCGGGGCCCGGCGCGCGCACCTCACGCTCGCGCGAACGACACTGACACTGGGGTGGTGGTGGCGGCACCTGCGTGCAGGACGCGAGCGCAGGCAGGCCGGTGTGCGTCACGAGTCAATCAAAACGCACGGTCGCGCTCTCTCGTGAAACCCCGCCGCGGCCAGCCAGTGGCAGGCACGGCTTCCAGCAACGCGCCGCGTATTAGCCTTTTGAAAATTCGAACGGGAGGGGGGGGGAAAACAAACATAAGATATAGTGCAATGCCTCAGCAGCGCCGCCCATTGCAGCGAAGGGACCGTTTGCCAATGGTTTAATATTCGCTATCCTGTGGTGAAACATCAAAACCCTCTACACGTAGAGTTATTAAAGGTTTTTTTTTTAATCTTTAAACATGCAATGTCATTTTTAACCAAACCCTTTTAAGCACTTGATCGTTACACAACCGCAAGCTGCACTTAGAGAGGTTTGTACTACCGTCCAAAACTCCTGCACAAGTAACGGCTTTTCAAAAGGCTAATATGCACGTTAATTGTTAAAACGTTGAACCGGGGAAGCAATGGAAATGTTTCTGCAACGTATGGGATCAGAGGCATCAAATGCAAACTTTGGTCAGTAGACCCCTTGTTACAACACACCTGGGAGGTGGCTCAACTTTACCTGGCCGAGAATAATTTGCCGAAGAAAGAAAAAAAAACCACTCGAGACGCTTCTATGCTCGCACAATGCAGCAATACGTGTGAACGGCGAGAGTGCAAACTTAAAACGAGCTTACACACTGAGGTAAGGTGCGAGCTATCCACACGTACGTGCAAATGGGAGGGAGGGGGGAGAAAACCTGAGAACATGTCTCGTCACGTGCAGCAACTTGTTTTTCCAGGTGACAGTGAGTTGCCCCCCACACCCCCCCCCCCCCCCCCCTACACAGAGCCGTTGGTATCCATGCACAAAAGCCCATAATGCCCGTCGACGACACAAGCCTGCGACGTGCGTGAGAAAACAATGTTTCGCCGCTTCCCAGATGGAACGGTTCAAAGCGGATGTCGCGCACGAACCGCGGGCCGAAGAAGCGCACCGCCGCTGTACCGCGACACGCACGCCAACGGGGAAGTCGGCTCGGCCAGGCAACTTCACAATACAGCACGCGCGCATTACGCTACGTCACGTTACATCATTTAAACGCAAGGCAAAAACCTGGCCAAGTGTTTTAGATTCTAATATAAATATACACTCAAGTTTAGCAGCCAATTATAGTTGTTTTGAGTCCAGGTTCAAATTGATGCTACACCGGAATTTAACGTTTGTAAAACTTCTATCTTCTGTGACTTTTTTCGTGACCCCTCCCCGCCCCCCCCACATCCAGAACTATACAACTTGTAAATGAAACCGCACGTAAGTTCGTTCAAATAGTTTGGAGAGAAAAAAATGTACAGTAACAAAGTTAAATGCACAGGTTTCACCTTTCTGCAAGTATCCAGACACAAAGGATGCTAGTGTATATGTTGTCCTGTACGGCTCTTAAACGAGTCACAAAAAAGCACGTGGATTTAACGATCGCACAAGCCCTGCTCCGAAAGCTGCAACTGTGCACTTCATGCACGTATATGCGCGCACAACTGCCCCAAAGCCTAGCCGCTTCACACATCCTGCCGCTGTATCCCCCAGTCCGAAATGTCCGTGGTGGTCAGTGCAAGCCCTGTGCTAGAAGGCAAAGGGATTATTTTGCACATACTTGCCATGACCTTGAAAACACCGCACACAATTTGCAGAGCTTTTTTTGGTTTGTTACCGTAGGAAGTCCGTGAAGACATCATAAAACTCGACTCTACTTCAAGGCTACATATTTCGCCCCAAATGAGATGTAGGCAATAGCTTTAGTTGTGAGATGATTCCAAACAAAGCCTATTATGTTTAACGGAGAGATGGGTCCGGCAAAAAACATAGCATGTCCAAAAAGTGACCGGTGGATATGCGCCATACATTTTTGTGGTATTTTCACACAGCTTGGCACAAGTTTGGCAAAAAAACCACACCAAGCCAGATGTGGCATAGGAGATTTCATAAAACCTAGCTCTCCACTCACGGGCATGTGATTGCCCCGTGAGCGGATCTCAAAATCACTGCAGGGGCATTGCTGGGGCCACAAACGGGCAACCACGCTTGGGAAGAAACTTATGCTCATCATTAGAACCAACATCTTTTATTAAAAATTTGCGTGTGTTTTGCTGTTGAGAAGTACAAACCAAATAACGCTCCCACCTTTACCAGACTAAAAGCGGCAAACCCACATTTCAGAAAACAGCCCCTCATTCACAGCCACTTCCCAAAACATTTGCCTTTACCATATCTTTGTCGGTGACCACCGTACGAACAATCCAGTACTGCGTGTCGCTAAAGCTGGTGAATTGTGTTGGTTTGTACTATTACACCACTGCCAAGAAACACAGTCTCACTTTCTACCATTCAAAAGACCTGCAATGAAGCAAATTACATATACCTTTCACCATAATTTGTCTCAGTCAAATACGTTTTACATAAAGGTGACAGATGTCACGCTGTTATGATAGAATAATTTCCCAAAAAGGGGTGAACAGACTGGGGGGGGCCCTCTGGAGGCTGGGAAGCTGCGGTCAGCTCTTGCGGACAGACCGTACGACAGGTGGCAACTACGTAACGCATGCGTGAAGAGTCCAGGGTTGGGTCCAAACGATAGGGGCACGGTGCCACGGAGATCTCTCAAAACACCATGCAAGGCAAGTGGCAGCCGCGATAATCTGTCAACCATGTACAAGCCGCTCATAGCCAGCCGTGTTCCACCCGGCGCTGTTCACTGCTTTAAACCAAATGGATTATTGAACCAAAATGGAAATAAACAAATAAATAACAAATTACAATTTATGCCATGCACAAAATATGTCTGTACATAAAAAAATGACAACAAAAATTCCTTGATGTAAATAAAAATGTCTAGTTATAGGCCAGGGTTGGTTACTATTTGCAATAGTGGGGATAATAATGCACTCTACATAACGATGATGCATATTGACTACATATTCACACAACACAGCGATGGCAGCTTCAGTTTAATTATCACCCAACGGTAGTTGGATGGACAGCGGAGGTGACAGACAGCAGACAAAGGCCACGCCATCTGCAGGCGTCAAAACACCTTCCCGTGCAGGCGGGAGGGTGGGACGACGCGTAAATGCAAGGACCTCAAAACAGCTGACCGACGCCCCCCCCCCCCTCCGTCTAAGCGCTAGCTTCAGAATTCACAAGAATGACAAACCGCGTCATATATATACGTCATATACACGTACATATCGATATACATGTCTGCTAAAAGTTAAGCTACCATGCAAAAAAAAATAAAACAAAAGAGAAATGAAAATACACAGCACGTATTCCCGGGAAACGCATTTTTAATTTGGATTATTTTTTTATACTTTATTTTTCACTGTTATTTTATTTTATCTTGAACTTACGACTGAATAATTTACGTAAAAACATAATTTTTTTCCTCTTTATTAAATGTGTACGAGGGGACTGTAGAAGCGAATGCAGCGGCGGGAAAGGGTGGGAGTGGGGCAGGGATTTCGGGGACCTTGAGGGGTCACGGAGGGTCGCTGAGGACTCAGCGACACTCCCACACCTTGACCGATTGGTCCACACTCCCCGTGATGACATACGGAGCCGTCTTGTGGAAATCTGGACAAAGGCAAAACAATAGAAATATGTGAAGAGGTCATCACGGTTGAAGTTGCTGTCACCACACATCCCCATTCTCTCGTCCTCGCCTTCTGCTAATCAACTATTCCACCACGAATGTACAAAATTATTCTGTGCCGTCATGGTGAAGTATCGGTAAAAGACAACGATAAGCAACCCTGCAGCACATTTAACAGACCATACGCCGCTGATTAATCTCAGAAAATCTACATCAATTCAGTGTTTGCCTGCTTGAACTGCTGCTGGAAAACAATGGTTCAGAAGGCTTCTTTGGTAAAAAGACAAACACTACGTGGTTTTAAATTGGTGAAATTGGTGTTTATCCACGTATTGTTTTGCTTCACGGTAAACACTTAACCAAGGTCTGCTTTCATCTCATCCCAACTATTTGGCTTTCAAGTTTCCCAAGTCGGGAAAATCTGGTGTCACTCCATAACCCATCCTGTCACCTGCCCTCCATCCTCTACACACATCCCATCCAACACACCTCATATTCCTACGAATGCAAAATTCATTTTAAAAGAAAAAATAATACACAACATATCTTTATCAGCTATAGTGCGCTAAAACAGACACGAGTGTGTATTAAAGATTTTGTTCATCATGCCGGCGCACAATTTCATAAATAATTTGGCCTTGTTTATCCGTTTGCAAAAACGTTAGTTGCCCTCCCTCACCCCATTGTCTAACGCACTCGCTTTACTTGTACTATTACTACAGTGAGGGAAAAAAGTATTTGATCCCCTGCTGATTTTGTACGTTTGCCCACTGACAAAGAAATGATCAGTCTATAATTTTAATGGTAGGTTTATTTGAACAGTGAGAGACAGAATAACAAAAATCCAGAAAAACGCTGGTCAAAAATGTTATAAATTGATTTGCATTTTAATGAGGAAAATAAGTATTTGACCCCCTCTCAATCAGAAAGATTTCTGGCTCCCAGGTGTCTTTTATATAAGCAACGAGCTGAGATTAGGAGCACACTCTTAAAGGGAGTGCTCCTAATCTCAGCTTGTTACCTGTATAAAAGACACCTGTTCACAGAAGCAGTCAATCAGATTCCAAACTCTCCAAGGATGTCAGGGACAAGATTGTAGACCTACATAAGGCTGGAATGGGCTACAAGACCATTGCCAAGCAGCTTGGTGAGAAGGTGACAACAGTTGGTGCGATTATTCGCAAATGGAAGAAACACAAAAGAACTGTCAATCTCCCTCAGCCTGGGGTTCCATGCAAGATCTCACCTCGTGGAGTTGCAATGATCATGAGAACGGTGAGGAATCAGCTCAGAACTACACGGGAGGATCTTGTCAATGATCTCAAGGCAGCTGGGACCATATTCACCAAGAAAACAATTGGTAACACACTACGCCGTAAAGGACTGAAATCCTGCAGCGCCCGCAAGGTCCCCCTGCTCAAGAAAGCACATATACATGTCCGTCTGAAGTTTGCCAATGAACATCTGAATGATTCAGAGGACAACTGGGTGAAAGTGTTGTGGTCAGATGAGACCAAAATGGAGCTCTTTGGCATCAACTCAACTCGTCGTGTTTGGAGGAGGAGGAATGCTGCCTATGACCCCAAGAACACCATCCCCACCGTCAAACATGGAAGTGGCAACATTATGCTTTGGGGGTGTTTTTCTGCTAAGGGGACAGGACAACTTCACCGCATCAAAGGGACGATGGACGGGGCCATGTACCGTCAAATCTTGGGTGAGAACCTCCTTCCCTCAGCCAGGGCATTGAAAATGGGTCGTGGATGGGTATTCCAGCATGACAATAACCCAAAACACATGGCCAAGGCAATAAAGGAGTGGCTCAAGAAGAAGCACATTAAGGTCCTGGAGTGGCCTAGCCAGTCTCCAGACCTTAATCCCATAGAAAATCTGTGGAGGGAGCTGAAGGTTCGAGTTGCCAAACGTCAGCCTCGAAACATTAAGGACTTGGAGAAGATCTGCAAAGAGGAGTGGGACAAAATCCCTCCTGAGATGTGTGCAAACCTGGTGGCCAACTACAAGAAACGTCTGACCTCTGTGATTGCCAACAAGGGTTATGCCACCAAGTACTAAGTCATGTTTTGCAGAGGGGTCAAATACTTATTTCCCTCATTAAAATGCAAATCAATTTATAACATTTTTGACATGCGTTTTTCTGGATTTTGTTGTTGTTATTCTGTCTCTCACTGTTCAAATAAACCTACCATTAAAATTATAGACTGATCATTTCTTTGTCAGTGGGCAAACGTACAAAATCAGCAGGGGATCAAATACTTTTTTCCCTCACTGTATATCTATTACTATATCTTGCTACTGGTAAAGGAGGTCTCATAATGTAAGTGCTTACCCCGAGCTCTCAATACTCTGATAGTGCGCTGTTTTTGAGTTGTACGCCTTTTGGCGTCATCTGGTCCAACACCAGTGGAGACTAGGAAAAGCCGTCTCCGGGTGTGGACCAATCAATTTCAAGGACAGTGCATATCATTATCAGAGTATTCTTTTTGTTTGCATTTTGACTGCTTGTGTTGTGGTTATTGCAAACATGATCCCTTGTATAAAGGTGGCAGTTTTGATGCCAGATAAAAGTGGTAAAAACCTATTACTATTACTTGTACTACTTGCACTGTGGTGCTTTGCTCTTACATTGGCGCTGGCTACACCGCCCGTGCTGTTTAAGACGCACAGCTTTGCTCACTTTGAAAGCCCTTAGAAGCAGTTGCATTTGGAGGCTTGCCCCCTCTCTTCTCTCCTGATGACGACCGCTTGTGTTGGCGATCAAAACGTCGTGGGTTTTTTGCTTTTATTATTTTCAATGCATTATTTTTATATTATTTTAAAAAATGTATTTTCTATCTACGTGACTTTACCGAAAGAACCAAGAATATGAATTCCTGCAGTCACGAAAGTTAAGCCAAAATGTTGGCACTTTTCTTTCAGATTGGCCAAAGCATAATTTTCCTCAGTAAAAAAAAATATTCCATCGTGTAAGAAATAACTCGCGTGTCTTGGCAAAAATCACCAGGGAAAGGAACCCTTGAAATACCAAGCGTGTCAGCTGTAGTCAATAGTCAATCAGTTCATTGCACTCGACCTCTCCCAGTAGCCACAATCGGTCAGTTCTAGAGCAGGTGGACAGGAGGGGTGGGCAGGAGGGTGGCATAGAGGGGGGAGGGGTCGAGGCAGGGGAGGGGTCGAGGTGGGGGAAGGGTCAATGCGGGGGAGGGGTCGAGGTGGGGACGCACCCAAGGAGGTCACAAAGTGCTCGTGTGCGGCCAGGCTCTTCTGGCAGCGCTTGTTCTTGTAGTCCCACACGCGCAGAGTCTTGTCATCGGCGCAGCTCAAAATGAACTTTCCACCCGGGTGGAACAGCACGCCACGTACCCAGTTGTCATGCCCAACCTGCGAGCAACAACACGGCAAGCGGTGGAGCTTGCACAATACGATCGATGCAGAAGTGCCAAAATAGTGGTTGGAATTATCTAAATCGCGGCCCTTATTATGAAGAATCATTGTGACAAGCTTGTGATCTAAGCTCCATTACACAATCTCAGATTTCCCACATTAACACTGTACATGACGTCCATTCCTATGCTGATGCGATCAGAAATTCTAAACCCGACCAGAGTTTGCCTGCTGAAGCAAACTCTGTTAAAGCATTTGTCCGGAACACTCACAGAGCGTATGAACCAATGTCATATTATTTTAGCGTGGTGAAACAGAAACTTGTCTTTTACTTCATTAAATACACCAACACTGTCAATTCAGAATAAATTTTGTACAAACTAGTTGGAAAAAATCAACAGAAAATATAGGTAATGTGCCAAACATTTAAAAATGGAAGTCCCACCATAATGTAGATTCAACAGTAACTACATCAAATGGCATCATAACACTAGGGTTATTTTACACTCGCCTAATTATATCAGCTACGCATACAGCATGAGGTTCGCACAGTCCTCTCGCTTAGCCGCGAAGTTCCATGCCTTCAGAATGGGTCTGTTGAGAGAGAACCCACCAGTGTGATGACACAGATGCCTGTGCTGATGTCCCACATCTTGATAGTTTTATCCCGAGATCCTGACAGCAGGTACGGCCCAGGCTTGCCACCCTTCTTAGCCTGGAAAATAAACGCACAGTTTTAAAGAGCTACAGGAAATAAAAAAAAATATACCATTGTAAGTTGCTGTTGAAATTATGTTCAAATACCTTAATGAAGAAAACAGCAAATAATAAGTCCCCTTGGTGGCCTTTCACAAATCAAATCGGAAATTCACATTATCACCTCAACGTCTTTTTCACTGTCATATTTTAATGTTAGTTGTGTTTGCATATTTTGTAAGTTTTATTGACATGGAACTGAGATGTGAATCTCCAAGGTTTGTCGTGGTTAAATAAAGTATATTATCATTGTATTATCCAAGCGAAATCACACCATGGGCGACAGCCTTGTCGCTAAACCTTTTGAAAAAGACAAGCAGTGTTGATGCTGCCGGTCACTGGGCTGACGAACCACAAGTGTTTGGCGGTGTAGTGGCATCCAAGCGAGCCCATCGTTGAGACAATTGTGATCCCTCTCACCAACCTCTTTTGTTTTACAAAAGTATTTTGGAAACAAAACGATTCAGGTACACAGAGAATAAGAAAGGAGGTTGATATGAGCACAACACACATTGAGGGTTACAGTGCAATGGAAACCTGTCTAAACAGCATGTTTCAATAAACTGTTTCAATAAACTGTTTCAATAAACTCTACAACTCCCTGGTGTCTTCCTAAGCTCTGATACCCATGTAGGAGAAAAAAGAGGGGGGGGGGGTTGCATGTGGTTGACAGTAGCAAAGCGATTGTTTGAAGAAAAAAAGAAAAAATTACTTTATTGCTCCTCTCCCAAGCTACGAACCTCGGCACCGGTGGCCTCCAAGATGACGGGCGAGGCGGCGTCGGGCGCCCAGCTCACACACTCCACCACGTGCTCGTGCTCGCGCAGTTCTGCCTTGCACTCCTTGGTGGCCGTCACCCACACGCGCACAGTCTGGTCGTTGGAGCAGCTGGCGATGAGCGACCCGTCCTGATTGGGCCGGACCATGCGCACCCACTCGCGGTGGCCCGTGAACGTCTTCACGCAGTATCTGTCACCGCAAGCCAGGGGGGAACACAAGCACGTATCAAGACGGTGGAGTGGGGGGGGTCCCCTCTTGACTCATCATGAACACCGCCTACAGGGAACAAGAGCTAGACATGTCAACAGAGATTTAATTAAAGGCTTCAATTCGGGATCGCAACGTAATTCTTCAAGAGGCTTTATACAATTGTATGTTGTGTGGTCTTGCATGCCCAGTGTTGTCTGTCTCATTGGTTCTGGCCATTCCCCTAAAGCGAATAAAATATAATAAAAAGAGAAACAAGAATACACTGTTCAAAAAAATGTGTAAGAATGTTCTTATAGGATTTCTTACATTATTACACGTTTCTTTTGCGCATAAGAACAAACTAATCCGAGTCATTACATGCTATTGTGAAACTCTGGAATGCATGTCAGATGGATATCCAGTATCAGAAATCCATTTCAAACAAGGAAAAGGCCTTTGGATTAAAAGGCTGCATTCTCTTTTTCTGCCTTCCCCCCCCCCCAACTCTGTGTTCGGGCTTCTGCTCACGGAATTTCCATGCCTCCTTTCATTGTTATTGCTCACATTCTGCCCAGGATCTTGTAGAATAAAAAAAACAATTAAGTAGAAAAACATGCTGAATTCTCTAAAGCTGTGGTTCTTAACATGGGGTGCACGCACCCCTTGTGGGTACAAGATGCCCTTTCTGGGGGTGCGAGACATGGCCAGATTTTTTTTTAAGGTAAATAATTTAAACAAATTAAGCATGGCCACGTAAGTGCAAATACTTTGTTTCATCAAACCTATGTATTTATTAACATTATACATTTTTTACGATTGAGAAACAAAGGTTTTCAAGGCTGCAGTAAAGGTTAAGAACCACTGAACTAAAGGAACCTATGTGGGAGCAAGTGTGTGCATGACACGCACCCAGTCTGCACCTCCCACATCTTCATGGTCTTGTCGCGCGAGGCCGACACCAGGTGGTCTCCATTTGGCATGAAGGCCACCGAGGACACGTTGTGGTCGTGGCCTGCGGAACGCACGGCGACAGCGAGTTGTGAGGAGAGACAAGCAGCCATGGTTCCTGGGCTCACTGTGGTGTTTTTATTTATTTCAATATTCGGAATGAAACTTTTGGCTAAGAAGTCCCCAAAGAAAGAAAAATCTGAGAAGAAAGCAGGAGGACGTGATGCAAGAGGCTGTGTTGTGTGCATGCATTATCAGAATATTTATTTATACTGGAAGAATCCGATTATCCATAAAGCTATTTTTCACAGATGTCCAGGTAATGCCCACCCCCCTGACCTCACCCCCAGGAGAGCGTTTTTGATTCTAAAAAAATCTTGTGCAGACAACCGCCCGATGGAATTCCAAGTTAGAGAAAATTTTGAAAATCCTGCAGAAAGGTAATGGTGTCTCTTCCCACTTTCAAGAAGTGCAAGATTAGCATGCTGCATTTTATATTTATTTACATGTATTTTGTTGAGATTTATTGTTTTTCCCTAACCTTTGTTTTCTAAACTTGTATAATCTGTCTTTCTATAGTCATTGCACCCCAAGTCTCCTTCTCAACTGGATCTTGCCTGGCTATAAAGTTTGCGTATATATGTCATACCAGGTGATGGTATGGCGTGATCCGATCAGTGAGGTGTTAGGCGGTAGGGCTGAAAATGAGATTGACCGATCTGAAGGTTTATGGCGAGGGTGCGGTTTTTGCTCTCTGCTCATTCTAAGGCGAGCTTGCAGGTTAATTTCCCGTGGTGTGTAGAATACGACGGTGTGTTGAAGCGTCCATGCAACGTACAAAATTCCGTGGAGGCTAACCAGATTGAGGAGCAACACGAGCAGTCTAAACGTCTGCAAAGGAAAGGTGGTAGTGGCGCACCGTGCATCGTGCGCAGGCACTCAAAGCTCTGGAAGTCCCAGAGTTTGACGGTCATGTCGGCTGAGCAGGAGGCCAGCATCTTGCCCGAGAGGTCGAAGGAGATGTCTTGCACAGAGTCCGTGTGTCCCTTCAAGGTGCGCTCAAAGTCGCCCGTTTCGTAATCCCACACCTGCACGCATCAATCCACACAACGAGGTCACCATAGGCAAATCAATCCAATCGCTCCCGTGCAATTGTATTGCAATTATAACACGGAAGCAGTATCAAAACAGATACAAGACTGGACAAACAGTATTACAATTTGAGCTCAAGATGACGTGAAGTAAAATTTGTACATGAACTACACTTCCTAAAAATGGCATTTTAGATGTATAAAACTGCAAATAAAAATTAACAATGTTACTTTGGAAACTTTGCATACTGCAATGGATCTTGTGTGATGCAATTGCCTTAGCAATGGCAATGCATTTTATTAGGACTCTTCGGTGAACGGATCACTGCACTCAACCGAACCAATCACCATGGAAACACACACATTGTACCCTCAACAAAACACATCTGTTGGTCACACCCTCACAAACGCCAGTGCGTGCCAAAAACGTGACGAAACCACGGAAGGAGTTCCTACTCTCTCGCAGCACCAGGACACAGACCTCGGCAAAAATAAAAAAAGGAATCACAGAATCGTTCTAGCACCTGTTCAAGATTACTCAACTCCCCAGAAACCACATCTCAGCAGCACAATCTGCCATTAACGCTTTAAGCACTCCCACTTCATGCGACTAATTTGTTTAGCTAAAACACAGGTGAACAGTTGTTTAGGGGACGATGCTGTCAATCACTTTTTTTTATTGGCAAGTGTTACTTTCAAATGGTGTTTTTTATACGTAAGAATGTGTTCTTTTGATTAATTCAAAATCAGGTCGACCTTCAAAAATAAACATTAGGTCTCAACACATGAGCATAAAGGCCAAAGATCTAATTTAAATGACCTCACCTCCAATTGTCAGTAAATGAGGCTACAGTAAAGCAGACCATGCCTTACGTTCATACGTACGTTGAACGTCATTCTTAGCCGTATGTAGATGACCGTGCTAATCGGTACAAGGCAACAACAAAAGGCACGGCAAATCATTTGGGACGAGAGGTGGAACCAAAAAACACGCGGTTTGCGCCGGCGCAACGCACCTTGATGGTGGCGTCCTCCGAGGCGGACACGATGACGCTGAACACGGGGTGGAAGATGACGCGTGTCACGGGGCTGCGGTGCCCGCTCAGCGCGTACTTTTCTGGCGGGCGCGGGATCCACTCGCTGGGGTCGCGTCGCTGGCCCCCGAGGGGCCCCCCGCCCGACACAAACTCCTCCTTCGCCTCGTTCAACTTCGACTCCAGCTCCATCACCTGCCAGACAGAGGAGCATGAACCACCGTCGCCGCACCAACTCCGGTCATCCTCGCAGGAGCGGCGGCATCACGCCGCTCTCAGATGCGCTTCTGCGGCAGTCTAGAACACTCATCCCATTCCAATATTCGGAAGCCACTGGAGCTGTGCACTTTTAAATCTCGATTGAAAACTCATTTCTTTAGAATAAATTTTTGTGTTTAGTTTGTTGTCCTTCCCTCCCCCACACCTCCGGTTAGCACGTTTGGCTACGTACGGTGCGATAGAAGTTCAATATACATACACGCTCGATTCAACGTAGAATGGACCCTGCCTTGCCCAAGTATGCCTCATGTACGTCTCAGTTCGGACACAAAATAATGAATGCCGTCGATAGTGGAGAACATAAACTATATCTATGCCCCAAATATAAAGCAAATTAGGATTGTCTTTTGGGTTAAAATGCCATATAATACATGCTTTGTGATTTTATATTAGTTTAAGAATACTAACATGTTCTCCGGTGGGTAGGTATCCCCATTAACTGAAAAAAAAATGTTTTGCTCCGGATGACCGCTGCAAAGTATTATCTGTATTTTGATTTATCGTGCTGATCTTAAAGGTGCATTGAAAAATGTGATACTCCAACTGATGCGCCTGTTGTTGTGGAGTGACTCATGCAGCCAGCTATGGCTCTAGGGTTTGGTGTTACATGTTATTTATGTAGTTTATTGTTAAAAATTTGGTCACAGTCCCTATGATCACTGTTACATTGCATTTATGGCTTTATTTTGGTGATTTCGAAAAGTTTTTTGGTTTGGCCTTGTTTTTGTTTATTGTAGTACAAAGTTAGACTGATGGCCTTAATCTTAGTTGTCTTGTGATTGTTGTTGTTGTTTGACTTGCATCCCACTGGGATTTTTGCACACAGCGTTGGTGTACGGTGCTATTTCAGGAATATTTTGATGTTTTTTCCTGGGTTTTCTGTTTGCACAGTCACATAGTCACTTTAAGATGTTTTCTTGTTCATGTTTTTGTTTTTTGTTTGTTGCGGTTGCACCCGATTCAAGAGCTGAATGGCTCACAGGGCTATACCAAATAAATGGAACTATGGAAATGGAACTAACTGGGAAAGAAGCCTGAATGCCTATTTTACTAATAAAATAGAAACGATGATGTATAAACACAGAAGTACCATGTAACATCCTCTCTTAGGGTAACTTAAAAGCCTAATTCTTAGCCAACAGCCTTATAAACTGTACAAAGCTGGTATGAACATGCATGCGAGGGCACGGAGTCATGCATCATGTAGAAAATGTCACCTTAAAATGTAAAGAATTTACAGCAGATGCCTTTGAAGGAAATGTCCACGCATTGTCTCTGCACTTTGAGAAGTTTCCGTGTGTGAATGTCATGGTAAACCTGCTCATGCACGATGTTCCTAAGCAACCATGCAGTCCAGTGGCTTTGCTCTTCTAAATATGGTTCGCAGGTTCCATATGCGCCATCACATCTAATCACCTTTTTCTGTAGCCTAATGACAGAAGTCCACTTCTTCTCCAACAGTCCAGCAAACTTTTTATCCAGCTCTTCATTCTACAAAACAAGGCAAACGTGAGCATCAGATACACACCAACAATATATTATTTGAGAAACAACCCAAAAAATCCATTCGGACACATCAAACAATTAGTGTCAGGTGCGTGCACACGCAATCGGGTGCTTACGTGGTGCTTTTAATGAAAGTCAATATCAGGGTAGAGTAGCTTTGTGTTTTTAAAACATCAAACACCATATATTACATTCTTATTACAGACAGTACCACAATCTCTTACAACAGGTGCCCCACAGCCTGCTTAATATTCACCAGCAAAGTACAGGGTAAATGTCTTGGTGGCACTCAATAAACAGATCCAAGATTTCTAACACACCCCAGCAAAAATATGTGTGAAGGAAGCGTGGTTGTCACTGAGACAATTAAACTAATCAGAAATATTGGCAAGGCGCAGTTTTGATTGAAATTAGCCGGGCTGTAGGAAGAGCAATTTGTACAAACCATGCAAGGTATTTTTTTTACATAACTATGATAGCTGGTTCCTGAATTAAGACACTTAGTGCCATTAAACCTGAACATGTTCTTATTAAAATAGATTGATATATGACATTGGAATGATTCCACTATTATGCAAACTGCTATATGATTATGGTAATTCACCGACTGCAAATATGGCATGCCTTGTATGACAAACTTATATCCATTTAGGAAGAATTGAACAGTAGATCTGTAAAAGTAACACCCAAATTAGTGACTTTAGTCTTCTTAAATAAATTACCCAAAATCAATGACATTGTTTTTGCAATCTAACAATCCTTTTAAGCACCTGCACAAACTATTTTGATAGCTCCATCTCCACACGGTGGGTGTTACTCAAGGGCGCTTCAACTACTAGCCATCATTGCTTGCAGTGCATGTCCTGCCATAGTCCACGTACATATCGTCAGTCAATATTATGTTTAGAACTTGCTTGCATCTTCTCGTCCACATGTTCCTCTGTCTTTCCGTGCAATTCCAAGCATGGACCTTCTTCATACTGCTTTGTGCACTGATAAACGGTCCCTCTGTATCGATGGTTACCCTGGTTTCCTTTGTAGGAAGGTGTCAGTCTAATTTCCAATTGAACACAAGACAATAATTTAATGAAAAGAAACAATCAGTGGCGTATATGTGGTTATAAAAGGGTGTTTCATTCTGTGAATGGCAGATGCAGCCTCATCTCTCCTCGGAGGAACCAAAATAGCATTTACTGAGATTCCTTTGTGCACGGCACACTCAAGCTGTGCAGAAGGGTGTGCAATGTCAACCAAGTCAAGCTGTGAGAATAGGTTTTCCCCTTTTTTTTGGCAACAAAACAGGTGTTAAGATGTTAAAACAAGGAATCATGTCTGCATTAACCACAATACTTGTGGTCTGAATGCAAACAAAACACTGATAATATATGCATTGTCTTTGAAACCGATTGGTCCACACCAGAGACAGCTTTCTTTTGAGCCTCATCTCAAATGGTGTTCGACCAGAGGACGCCAAAAGGCGTACAAGCGCTGTGTACGCCTTTTGGCGTCCTCTACAGCGCTTGAAAGCTGTCTCTGGTGTGGACCAATCAGTTTCAAAGTCCATGCATATATTATCAGAGAATGTTTTTTGTTTGCATTCTGACCACAAGTATTGTGGTTAATGCAGACATGATGGCTTATAAAAGATTTCAGTTTGGTGTTTTACCATCTTAACACCTGTTTTGTTGCCAGAAAAAAGGGGAAAACCTATTCTCATATTTTTGTACTGGCAAAGGAGGTCCCATGATGTAGCTAAGTCAAAATGTGTTTACGGATAATGCAATACGGTAACAAGTACCCAAAGGGAAAACATTAAAGCATATTTCATTCCACATTTAAGAACGTACTTCAGAAATTAATTAATGACTGTGAAATGATCAGTTTATCTCTGCACACTTGTATGTCACGTGACAGAAAATGAGATGTGAATGGAAATAAGTGTGGTGCCACTGTGCAAGACAGCACATTGGAAATTTTTGAAGCCATTTTGGAGGCAAAGAAGCCACAATTTCCAACATGGGTTAATAACACTACCAGACAATTACCTACTCGAGCAGCTTACATTCACTTGTTCGCAAAAGTTAATTTCGCAAGGTTGCAAAGCATCACATTCCATCGAATGCCCCTGCCGTGAAAGTGTTCAAAAATATAAAGGACACGTGCCACTGGAGCGCAATCGCCGTGTTCAACGTTGTACAACGCACGCGTGTTACCGGTATGTGGTCGCATAACTGTGACGCGGCTGCGTTCTTACGCACATTGTCCAATTCAGCCTCCTTCCTGAAGGTGGTGTACGCCTCCTCGTAACCATTCGAGCGGAGATAGTCTGCAATGGCTCGATTTCTGCAACACAACCACAAACACACGCTGCTCACCTATGGCACAAGCATGCAAAAGGACAACCATCTCCTGTTCAGCCTTGTACATTGTTGGGGCATTTGCCGTCAGAAAACACTTTCAAAGTTGGCACGGCACGCAAGTGGTTGTAGCCAACGTACGCGTTTTACCGTCGGCCACTTTTCTTTCTTCTGTCCTTTTTGTCACAGGTTAAGTCGATTAAACATCATACAAATACATTATAAAAATATATATATCTAAAAGCTATCCTGGTATAAATTTTAAACAGATAACTATTGTTGCCATTCATATAACCGTACTCTAGTTTCAGATCAATATTTGATTTGGGAACTAGCTAAATACCCTTGTAATGCAGTTTTCATGTCCACATTACAGCACGATACAGACTGCAGTATTTTCCATTCATAATTACTAGTCGGCTGCGGACGTTAAACCGTTGCGTCGGTGTAGTCTGGCAGTGGTTTGCACCTACTAGCTTAATCTGGTAACTTGGAAAATAACCAGGAGTGTTTCAACTGATTCATGCCAACAGGAACAATCCGAAAAGCAGACAATTACCAGCAGAATTGTGCACTGAGCTACAGAGAAAAAGGGGTGTAGTCACTAATTAACACGGGTCTATACGTGAATGGCAATACACCCCAGGCAGAACCATGGCAACAGATGTGAGGCTCTATTTAATAACTATGCATGTATGAGCTTGCCTAATTAACACCGATGTCGTCGGCCACTTACAGGAAAAAAAATATCTTCAAGGGATTTAAATCAAGAAAATCCTTATCAACGGTTTGATTGTAATACAATTACAAGTTCTGAAATAAATGTGTGATTAAACACATGAATTGCGAATCATATTCAAGTACCATTTCGATACAGGTGGAAAAGCTGTAAATCATCAGAAGATTTCTGCTTAGAGTTACATCTCTTAAATTGCCAAATTGTACTTTCGGGGTAATCAAGAAACTCGCCTATGTATAGTTTTAGGCGAAATCCAAAACGATGCTTTTTAAAACCTCTTCATTCTTTCATGGCGTCAACATCGAAATATATATTCAGTAGATCTCAAATACGGCAGGTGGAGTAATGATGTTCTGACACAAGCATACGCCATCTGTGTTTTTCAGCAACGACTGTATATCTACTGTGGGAAACACGTGCCAGTTCTGTAGTCCTCACAATAGAACAATGTGGAGGCGACATCAGACGACTTCCCAGTTTCTCCCTACAATGGTCTAGCTTAACGCAAAACATTCGGCTGAAATGTCCAATGATGAAGTAGAGTTGTTTATTCAGGAATGTCTGAAAAATTGAGGCCTCGGAGCTGGGCATCAGTCAGTTGGAATACAAATCAAAATATTATCGCCCAA
Organism: Petromyzon marinus; assembly: GCF_048934315.1. Classification (NCBI taxonomy): domain Eukaryota; kingdom Metazoa; phylum Chordata; class Hyperoartia; order Petromyzontiformes; family Petromyzontidae; genus Petromyzon; species Petromyzon marinus. The sequence continues at coordinate 10,111,504 of NC_133704.1, forward strand.
AACGTCGAGTGTAAATAATTAATTAACGCGAGCACAATTCCTGAGCATTTATTTGCATTGATGGTTTTGACAGAACAATCCATGTTGGCAGAGGTGAATGTGACACTTCCTGACAACATATTCTTGGATCTTTTGGTAAAGTCATGTAGAAGAGAAACAATAAAATAATAATATAAAAATGTATTGTTTACCTTCTACGTGACTTTACCGAAAGAACCAAGAATATGAATCCCTGAAGTCACGAAAGCTTTAAATCAAAATTTCCTGACAACAGTTCAAGTGAACCAATCTATGTTGGTCCTTAATGTTCTTAAACACATTCCTGCGGAGGGGGCTGGTAGGAATATTTTCCTACCAGTAATGCCCATTAGGAGCGCATTTGTTATATATCCGGGTGTCCGGATACACGTGGACAGACATCCACAGACATACACAATCCCCTGCCTCCTGTGAATTAATCCCGGTTGGGCTTCCATTCCATATAAGGGCACCATGGGGTGACCAGCCCCATCACACCCCTCCCCACCCAGCCCCTCCCCACCCTCCCCCAGCCCTCCCACGTGGACAGACTTCCACAGACATACACAATTAATCCCCTGCCTCCTGTGAATTAATCCCGGTTGGGCTTCCAGTACACTACGTTTCCTACCAGTAATATTAACTAGTATAGGAGTCCTCAACCATGAGTCTGCTGACAGTCCACTTGCAAGCTCCAGGCGTCGTTAGGGGGTTAATAAAGGACTAAGGTAATCTGCAGGGATTCAAGGTGGCAAGAGGTCCATGCTGGATGCCTAATTCAAAATGTATCTTCTGGTCTGGATTTTATTGTGTGACATTGAGGTGATGGCACAGGCAAAATATTTCAAACAGTTTGACGGTGACAATTTCCACGCATCTCCAAGCATATGTTAACCTTCTTGATTACGTTTCAGATTTAATTAATTTCTACTTTGGATTAACCTCATCTGACAGTGAAAACAAATGATAGTCACATATGGTGCACACACAAAACGTATTTTCAGTGGTTCTTCAAGTTGTATGTTGAAATTCTTTCGCACCGTACGTAGCCAACCGTGACCACAATTGGCCACTTTATAGAATAGCTGTGTATCTTTTTTGTCAATTAGGCGTAAACCCAATGCAATGCTAGCGGCGGAGGGGGGGGGGAGATTTGGTTGAACGTTGCATCTCCACTGCTCTGACAGTTCTCTGGAGTATTCACGTTTTGACCTTTTCGCCATTCAGGACAAAAAAGCAATTCCAATCGAGATATTGTGGTCCTGCGAGGTAGCCATGTGGCTCAGTGCTAATGCCCCTGCAAATGTCACCGCAGTGAAGCCAGCTGCGCCGACATCATCACCGCGAATCCCAGTCTTTAACAGTCATCGAAACCGAGGGTTTTCAACATGTTGAGTAGTTTCTTCTCCAATGTGCAATTTTTTTTATCCTCGAAGTGAAAACTTGTAAAGGAATAACAACAGAGGTCTTCAAGGGCCAATAGTAAATGCCTCTTCCATACCATCATTAAATGATGTGTTCTGAAAAGCAAGCAGAGCCCTGGGATTGGAATTGCAATGCATATTGAAATGCAATTATTAGTGTTCCCTTTGCTTTAACCTTCCCATAAATGTTTAATCAAGAGAGAAACAATCGTACAAAAGTAGAAACGTAACATGAATCAAGATTCTTACGATGAAGGAACAAAAACACATTTCGGAAAATGTTTTTTTTTAAACTGATATTCGTAACATCAAATTACATGCCACGTGTCACTATCTACATACACGTGGTTGTCACCAAAGAACATTAGCTGAAATATTGCCCATGGAATAACAGATTGTGAAAAAGGCAATGTACAGTGAGGGAAAAAAATATTTGATCCCCTGCTGATTTTGTACGTTTGCCCACTGACAAAGAAATGATCAGTCTATAATTTTAATGGTAGGTTTATTTGAACAGTGAGAGACAGAATAACAAGAAAATCCAGAAAAACGCATGTCAAAATGTAATAAATTGATTTGCATTTTAATGAGGGAAATAAGTATTTGACCCCCTCTCAATCAGAAATAGTTCTGGCTCCCAGGTGTCTTTTATACAGGTAACGAGCTGAGATTAAGAGCACACTCTTAAAGGGAGTGCTCCTAATCTCAACTTGTTACCTGTATAAAAGACACCTGTCCACAGAAGAAATCAATCAAATTCCAAACTCTCCACCATGGCCAAGACCAAAGAGCTCTCCAAGGATGTCAGGGACAAGAGTGTAGACCTACACAAGGCTGAATGAGCTACAAGACCATTGCCAAGCAGCTTGGTAAGAAGGTGACAATAGTTGGTGCGATTATTCGCAAATGGAAGAAAAACAAAATAACTGTCAATCTCCCTCGGCCTGGGGCTCCATGCAAGATCTCACCTCGTGGAGTTGCAATGATCATGAGAACGGTGAGGAATCAGCCCAGAACTACACGGGAGGATCTTGTCAATGATCTCAAGGCAGCTGGGACCATAGTCACCAAGAAAACAATTGGTAACACACTACGCCGTGAAGAACTGAAATCCTGCAGCGCCCGCAAGGTCCCCCTGCTCAAGAAAGCACATATACATGCCCGTCTGAAGTTTGCCAATTAACATCTGAATGATTCAGAGGACAACTGGGTGAAAGTGTTGTGGTCAGATGAGATCAAAATGGAGCTCTTTGGCATCAACTCAACGTGTTTGGAGGAGGAATGCTGCCTATGACCCCAAGAACACCATCCCCACCGTCAAACATGGAGGTGGAAACATTATGCTTTTGGGGTGTTTTTCTGCTAAGAGGACAGGACAACTTCACCACATCAAAGGGACGATGGACGGGGCCATGTACTGTCAAATCTTGAGTGAGAATCTCCTTCCCTCAGCCAGGGCATTGAAAATGGGTCGTGGATGGGTATTCCAGCATGACAATAACCCAAAACACACGGCCAAGGCAACAAAGGAGTGGCTCAAGAAGAAGCACATTAAGGTCCTGGAGTGGCCTAGCCAGTCTCCAGACCTTAATCCCATAGAAAATCTGTGGAGGGAGCTGAAGGTTCGAGTTGCCAAACGTCAGCCTCGAAACCTTAATGACTTGGAGAAGATCTGCAAAGAGGAGTGGGACAAAATCCCTCCTGCGATGTGTGCAAACCTGGTGGCCAACTACAAGAAACGTCTGACCTCTGTAATTGTCAACAAGGGTTTTGCCACCAAGTACTAAGTCATGTTTTGCAGAGGGGTCAAATACTCATTTCCCTCGTTAAAATGCAAATTAATTCATAACATTTTTGACATGCGTTTTTCTGGATTTTGTTGTTATTCTGTCTCTCACTGTTCAAATAAACCTACCATCAAAATTATAGACTGATCATTTCTTTGTCAGTGGGCAAACGTACAAAATCAGCAGGGGATCAAATACTTTTTTCCCTCACTGTACTTGTAAATGCATTATTCTTTGTACCATCTAAAAAATGAAACACTATTGCAAAGTTTGATATATTGCCAAGCATTAAAGTAATTTTCTTTAATACCAAGTCTGAGCCAATTGCTAACTAAAAGTTAAAAGATCGAATAGAACACACACAAAATAATATACACGCTTTAATTCATGACATTAAAGCTTAAACACGAGATATTTTGAGGTACATTATTTACAGGAACATTTAAACATTCCACATGGCTGAAAAGGCCTTTTCCAACACTTCTCTTGTATTGTAGGTCAGTTCGTGTCCAAAGTGTCTACAGACTTGAGGAATTTGAACGGCAGGCAGGGTCATTTAACGAGCGTTTACATAGAATATCAAATATAAACACCCTTAAATTTCAATCTAATTTAAACATACAAATGAGCCACGTATGGACAATACTTTGATCAGCAGCTGTTGCAAATCATTTCGGCTCAATTAAATATTGTGACCTGGACGAACAATCGTGCTGCCAAAATGGGCTATCGCTCTAACCATTCATTGCATCTTCCAAGCCATCAACCTTTTCATTAGAAGCGTGACCGCTTGGTTAACAAAACCCATTACCGCACGTGGCACTGTTTGCCCAGTAGTGGCAGGAATTTTGTCACTGCTCTCAGATCATGACAATGCTCATTTTCAGACAGAAGGGGCGCCACTAACAAACGCTGATGGTAATTAACCTTGATAGCCCCGTTAAAGGATCTGCATAATTCAGGCCAACGCATAATTAGGCCAATCAAGCTGCGATATAAGCTAACCATCTGTGCCAAAAGTCATTACATTGGCCTTTCTTAATTGGACTTTAATGGAAACAGATTAAGATTCCATTCCCATAAGAAAGCAACATTGTCAATTATTTCGCAGAATACTGCAAATTGCTTTAAATAATCAGTTCCAACAAGTATATGATGCATAATTAGCATTTATTTGCATTGATGGCTTTGACAGAACAATGCATTTTAGCAGAGATGAATGTAACACCTCCTGAAACAGTTCAACTGAACCAATCTATGTTGGTCCTTAATGGTCTGTAATATGAACTAGTATAGGAGTCCTCAACCATGAGTCTGCAGGCGAGACCACTTGCAAGTTCCAGGCGTCGTTTGGGGTTAATGAAGGATTATTTTAATCTGTAGGCATTCAAGGTGGCAGGAGGTACATGCTGGACGTCTATTTCAAGCATTTATCTTCTGGTCCGAGGTGGTTTGGGGCACCAGTTGAGGTGGTTTGGGCACATGCTAAGGATGCCCCCCGGGTGAACTCCACTTGGAACTCTACCGGGCAGTACGTCCCACTGGGCGAAGACCCCGGGGGCCGGCCCAGGACACGCTGGTGGGACGATGTCGCTCGGCTGGCCTGGTCAACGCCTGAGAATTCCCCAGGAAAAGCTAAGTCTGTCGCCAGGGAAAGGGAGGTCTGGACCACCTGACTGAACATGCTGCCACCACGACCATCACCAGGACAAGCAGACTGAGAACCGAACGAACTTCTGGTCTGGATTTGATCATTTTACCTATATGACTATACAACACTACTCACTCATGTTGGTGGGGGCAGGGGTTATCATGGCTACAAAAGGAAGCCAAAAGTATCAAAAACTTAGCGACTAAGATTCCATGTTAATTCACAACATGACATTAAAACTGGTTCATCACACTCCAAGGTTCCAGTAACTTTGTTAACATTAACGTCTGAACGAGCAATGGGCGGTGTATTTCACACACCACATTTTATCCCGGGCGCACCTTACTCCAACTTCAGCGGGCCTAATTTGCAAATGCTTGCAACATGGCAAGAACCGCCTCATTAATCTAGTCCTGAATTAGAATTAATCTGTACAGTTGCATACACCTGCGACGGCAGTTACACGAACATGACCTCACATCACTGTGGAGTGCAATAATACAGTGGTTCGAGAATTCCGTGGTCTCTGGGTAGGCGGAACCAGGTTTGTCATCGTCTGACAAGTCAATGACAAGTCTATAGCTCTAGGGCATGAGACAAGTTCACACTCGTTTAAAATTACCCCAAAATATGCAGCAGGCATAGCAACAATATTAACAAATAAACCATTACTTACATTTTTCATAGACAACATCCATTTAGAAGTGAATTCCAAAATAATATTTTGTACAAAACAGGATAAGTGTATATTTGAGTAATTCAGTTTATACCTTAAATTCTGTATCCTTCTGGGCACCTTAACTTTTGGAATAATTTATTTTATAAAATGTGTGCTGCTGAATAAGGGTTGCTACTACTCGCCTTGTATTTGTCGAGTGTAAATAACCAAATTCCACGTGTTGATCAATTAGCACATCTGAGAGCTTGACATAATGATAAAGATCAAAACCAAGACTGAAAGGTCTTACTCCTCTCACAGGATCTACTGAAGAATGTGTTTCGTTTTTGCTTCTCTAACTTGTGAATTATCAAACCACTAATACACAGGCTTGACAACTTCTGCTCAACAAAGGCCACAGCTCACATGTTCTATGTTAACATAGACTCAGTTCGAGTTGATATGCTCACTTGCTCATGCGCTGACATTTTTATGGTAATTCTATGTTTGGCCAGTGCACCAAGTGTAATTTCTCGGAGCACTTCACATTTCTAAATCCTCAGCATCCGCACAGCACAATGTGTGGCTGCAACAGACACGTACCGAACACTCGATATCCAAATAGGCTTCTTCCTTCATCCACCAGAGGGTGCACTTCCAGCTGTGCAGTTCAGTACCCAGAGCCAAGTGGGGACTCAACAAATGTATCAGCAGCATTTGTATTGATTGGGATTAGATGAAAATCATTACATTTGGGAACCTTTCCACCTAAAGCAGCTCAAAAAAATTATTACATGGTCCACCCAAAACTCAAAACACAAGCTATCAGCATGGATACTGCACCAACATGGATGCAAAACCTCAACAACCAAATCACATTTTACTCATGCAGGAATGAATAATGAATTTCAGTTAGGCATTATTGAGATATATCAACATCTAAATCAGATATACAATTCATAGAGAAATAAAAATAACAAATGTATGTTTTTAAATATACATAGCTCAATCAACTAGTGTCTAAATGCTAAGTTTCAGTGGCTTTAGTGCACCACTTTATATACATGCTTAGTGTGGATGACACTGAAAATTACACATCTTTTTATGCCAGTGTTCTCACGCATCCGTACAATTCACTGAATGCAAGAAAAATGAAGCAAGGTTGCCACAGCAAGATTCTTTGGCTACAACGAAAAGCTAAGCATTGGTAAACATGCTTTGAAATGGATTCTGAAAAATAGACATTTGAAAGGAACTGAAACAGCACTAAACAACTCGATTTTAACGATGAATGGTGGTGACTACTCAGTCGAGCGCATTTAGGTAACAATTGTTTGACTTCATCTCTCAATGTGAATTTATGGGTACTGGATGTACACTATCCATTATTTCAGATTAACTTGTGTTTGTGCGCCTCTTTTACATGCATCATTAGGTCTCACACCAAACGACATTAAAGAGGAAATATAGTGCAACAAATAATGGTGCTGTGTTATTAAACTTTTTATGACAGTGGTGATTAAAGATGCCATCACCCTTAATTCATTCTATGGTGTTGGATCATCTCATTTTGACCACCAGTTATGATTTCCCACATTTAAATGGACTGTACTCTTGAGTTGTTCAATTTTAAAATTAGACTGTCTTTCTAAAAACATTTCTCAAAAGAGGGAATTGAAAATAAATATGTTGCTTTAAAATAAAAACCAGTTGCACTATTGTATCTCAGCATGTCTGATGTGTAAGAAGGTCAATGAAAAGAGACACAAATATTGACATAAAACCGTTCCATGATTTGCGATATCTACGTCAGTATAAACACTCATCAGGTAACCTATCAACAAGTGATACAGAAAAATATCAGATGCAACTCTAAGCAGTGACTTCACGTGACTACCTGTCCATACCTGCTATGGTTACCAGGTAGAATCACACTGAAATGTAAGCAGTGGTTTACCATTCCTTAGCAAAAATCCTGTTTACTTATCTTCAGCTTTTCACGAGTACATTTTTTTTCAGTGCTTCATTTTTGCAAAGCATATTTCAGTACCGGAATTTTCTGCTATCATGATCAAACATTCCTTTGTGTTGCGGCATGAATTGAATTTCATTCAAACGCAATGAGCTTGACGTGGCATTTAAGGTTCCAAATTTAATTCCACATAACCCTTGGTAAATTGAAACAATAGGTATACAACATTTGGGGGTGTGTTCCCCGCCCCCCACCGTTTCTCCAACTGACCCAAGTCGTAAAATGTAGTCCATGTTGTATAAGATGAGCTATAAATTCTTCATACTGAGTAACTGCAAGCAGACCTTGTCTTTGAGTCACTTTACACAGCGCAAATACAGATTCATTTAGACTCATAATTATTTAAGGAGATACCTTCTTGTAATCCCTATGGTTACAAAGTCTAAAAAACGGCCGTAATCACCCTGGAAGCCACAATTGTAAACATGAGAACAGCGAGACCTTTGAGATGTTGCAAGATTTCAATGCCTCCTTATTAAAATGGTCATAAGTCATTATCCTTGAGTACTGCAAGTGCAAATAAAGTAACAGCAGCGCATTTATCTACACATCCATGACAAACCATGTCTCGAATGACTTCACTGTCTTCTGTATCCACGCAGCTGCCAAGCTACAAGGTGAAAGCACAACTCTGTTTAACATTGATCATGGGGCAACCCTTTGCCACATTAGCAGCTGATCCACAAAGCAGTTTCATTTGTATGCTCCGTGCCAAACAATGTGCTGCATTCCACTCCAGTACATTAAGCCTTGCACATTTTTTTTTACTAAAACCCAGTTGTAGAAAAATTACCAAAGGCAGCTGTCCAATACTGCATGTTCTTTACAGCTGTCACTTGCTGATTTATCATGGCATTTTGGGTCACTACAATGCCTAAATAAAAGGGATGTTACCAAACCAGGCAATCAGAAGTAAGCAATACAATACTGTTTTGTTTTAATATACAAGGCATAAGTTGAATGCGGCAGTAAATAGGCTGTGTGGCGCGTTATGATTGGAGATTAGTCTGTTCAGATCAGACACCAAAATAGATTCATAAAGGCAATCCAGCAAGAAAAAGCAAGTACTAAATACTACTATGCATGCTAGTTTTGTTCTTTTGCCACACCAGATTGTGGTAATTTTCTATTTTTCAATCAGAATTGTCGCCACAAGACAACGGCAACCAACTTGAGATGAAATTATACATTTAATTTGGAGAACGGAATGCTTTTTGTACAATACAAATTATCAACAATTCAGCAGCTTCCAGAAACAAAATGAGGAAAACCACAAGACGTTGGTATTGCAAGGGAAATATCTGCGGTATCAAAAATTGGTTTACAGGGAAATCTAGCTTTGTGGTGCCAGGCAAGTGCAGCAGCTGGTTCAAAGGTGGTGTGGTTTGCCGACAGGTCCAAGGTTCACGCACACAAATTCCTATTCTAATCACACTTCGGCCACGATTAAAACAGGCAGTCTTGCACTATGAGCCATCTTGGAGAATTGGCATCATGTACCTTTCCCCCCCATCTGTTAGCTTGCCAAGGTAAATCTGTTCACAGCGTTTTCTGCAGGGTGGGCCTCTACATACCATGCGATGGCCCAATCAGAAGTGTGACATGGGCTAAAACTCAGCCTTAAGCGTAGAGCTTGACAGCACGCTCCTTCATAAAGATTAAATATATTAAACTGGTACTTGGCTTGGGTGACAACCATGTTTAATGATGCAAATTAAACTTTAAATATGGCCTCAGTATCTTAACACCAGTTCTAGGAGCTGCCATGGTGGCGAGATGCTAACAACCTCGCCTGGTATGCAGGAGTCCATGGGTTTGATCCCGACCCTGATGCCTGTATATTTGGAGTTTGCATGTTCTCCCGAGTCCTCCGGTTTTTCCCTCCGCATTTAGAGACGTGTGTTTAGAATATTTGGCCGCTATACATTTCCACATAAGCCACTTCATTGGACTATTATTTGTAGCCAGGTCGCTTCTGAAAAAGAGCTATATAGCTCAGTAGGCCTTACCTGGTAAACATTTTTGTTGTTTTAGTTTATCTCTAAAGATGAGAAATGTGATAGGAAAACATGGAATGGAAATGTACACAAAAAATTTGACTCATTGGAAAAGCTACATGTATTTAATGCACGTGTGCTTTGAAATATTAAAAAAGCGTTACATTAAATCCAGCTGACACGTGAAGAATGTTGGCACGGTCAATAACATTGTAGTGTACATGGATGTATTATATCAAAGCCACGTGTTAAATGAATCACCACAAACGGTATAAAAAGGGTCTATATTTCATTCTGTAGATTTAAGTGTAGCTACAAGCTTACCCAATACAAAGAGAGAAAAATATTTGCCGAGGTAAAGTCGAATGCTAATAACAGACCACCTTCAGGTGCTTATTTGAAAATGTGTGACCTAATGAAGAATGATCACAGCCTTGCAACAACATTCCTGAAACAGCATTTACCTTGGCATGCACACATCTGTTCCACTAATCTGTGCCACGCTTAAAATGGACTTGAGTGGAAACATTTTAAGAAATTAAGCCCAATAAAATAGGGAAAAATACCATGTCATGCATACAGCAGTAAGAAGCTGTATTAAATGGTGAAAAAAAACATTGGATTGTTGCTATGTGAGTATATTGTATACAGAGACAAGCATCAATATTTGGGCTCTGACATGTCAGGACCTGTGCCTATTTCCGTCACTGACATTTCGTATTTGTGTATTCTTCTGACAACAGTTACATACACAATGTTAAATATAAAGACACTTTTCGTAATGTGAAGCCATCCATAAGATTGTCTTAAGATTTGAGAATTGTCACTACAGTACCAATACAATATCTAAAGCTTGAAATGAAACATAATTTACCATATTCTTTAAATGTAAAATTCAGAATATTTACTTTCATTTATGAAATCTGGTAGCACACATATTAAGACTATGAACAAACGTTCCATCCACGAGACACGACCTAATAGCAGGAGTGCACAACGTTTTATTTACTTAACCTTTGCATGTCCCAATCTCAACAGAGGACTTGCCAAGTCTTCCCTTAGTTGCAAACATGCACATTTTATAGGTAGCTAGGTAGCAGGGCTTGCCAAATTCCTTAAATCTATTTGAGATCAGTTTTAACAGTGCACTTAGCTGAAGGAACAATAGACGGGTGGAAAAGGAGGCTACGTCATTGGAGCACTTATAACGATACCAATTAGCCAGGGCAGTGCATGCGCTGCACAGCGGGCCTGGACAGAGCACGGTAATGTGTCATCGGCTGACATCAGTAACAGCAGCATTGCAATTCTTTACCCACTTCATCTGCAACCACCGGATGCTGGGGTTATGGTTATAGAGCTGGGAACTTCACATTCCCCAAAAACAATGCTATACACTGCAGCTGCCTGTGCACATTTCCGACGGACCATAATAAACCCATCAATGACTCTCGATTATTTTCCTACAAATGTTAATGTCTTGTTCTAAGGCAAGATCATCGAAAATGAACAGTATTTGAAAATGTTCACTTGCTATAAAATATAATATTCACCAAAACAAAAAAAAAAGTCTTGCCAGTACAGTATATGTAATTGCATAGTTGTTAATAAATTGGAAATAATTGCATCCAAGCAATGTCATTTCACCATACCAATAAGAGTATGCTCATTAAGTTGCATTCGAGGTCGCGTTCACAAAGATAATACATCGATTGTTCGTGTCGATAACCAGCTTAAATAAACCGTTCTGGCCTAGGTACTGAAAAATGCAGGGTGCATCAGTGCATAATCACACACCTACATTACAACCAGCAATACCGAAACCTTTGGCAGGAGTCAATGACAACCATTTTGGCCAGTAAAAAAACTACAGACATGCAACGAAATGTAAAAAAGATTATACACATTTCAAACAGAACTTCACACAAAACTGCAAGACAGCTTTTGCTAAACGTACAATTTTCCTTTCATAAGGTGCAAAAGCTAATGATTTATCACACTACAAAATGGCCAACAGCAGCAATGGGGTTAAGCAACAGCGACATGCCAAGCAAACAATCTTAACGTTGCCCCAGATACACGACACACCGAGCTGTTATGCCCACCACACACGGACAGCTTAAGTCAAAATTGGATTTGGTTTTCCAAATTGAAAACAGCATCATCAGCCGAGTGCACTGGCAACCCGAGTCTAAAACTGGGACCCAAAAGGTGTCATGGGACTCCCTCGCACTAAAAATAAAACGGGTGCATTGTGTTGCAAACGGAGAGCTTGCATTTCTTATTGCCAGACCGCACCGGACGCGTCCTGGGTTAGTTGCTGACAGCGCAGAATTAGGCACTCTCCACCAATCAATATCTGTAGGCGTGGGGTACTCACAGCTCATCCCGTTGTCTCTGAGACAGGACCATCGTGCTTGCTGCGATGGCGTCAGATTATCCAAAACGAAGATCGGCCTCAGCAAAGCAACACCCGAGTTCCTCCGATTGGCACGGCCTCCGACTCGAAATTCTGAACACGCGACGGCTTTATTCCGTGGAAGCGCACGTGTCCAGAGATTCTCATCCGACGCCGCAAATGACACCTGCCAAGTGAAACACAAACGATGAGAAATCACACAACTGTGTAAACACTTCTACGCCCCACATGACAATAATTATTCAAAACGTAAACGTGTCTCCTTGCTTCAAATGATCAATGCGGCCGCGCTGATCTCCATTGATGGACCTGAGTCACTAGTTTGAAATTATATCTACCTGAGGTGAGCGTTCGGTCTACGACCAAGGTTGACTGCTGCTGTGCCAGGCTAGGTGCAGCGGTGACCTTGGTTAACTTCCCAGAAAGTGCTACCGATTTTATCGACCCAAACCCAGGGAGGACGATAGGCCCGGTTCGACTGTTGACCGGAATATGATCCCAGCGGCCTTCTGTGTGCGAGTCGTGTGCTATGACCAAAGCTTACCCATAATGCTTAAAATTCTACGATTAAATGAATGTACTCTCCACACGAGAAATAATAATTGCGCGTCCAGTGAATTAATCATTCCTTTCAGCAGAGGAATGATGCAGCGCTCCATTCCATCAGTGTGGGTGGAGGAGTGTGAATGTCGGCACACATCATGACTGCCGTCAATGCCTCGTTGCAGCATTTGGATTTTTTTGTTTGTTTTACAATTCACGAGCGACATTGAATGACAATTAAGATAACGAAACATTTCACGTGAAACCAAACCCCCCCCCCCACACCCCATCGGGCAGTAACGACAAACGGCAATTACGTCACGAACTTGTACCGCGGCCAAGGATTCCAGCTCGGGGAAAGAGGGACACGACCGAACGAAAGAAGGTCTTTCTTACAAACACGGGGGCCAAAACCCCCGTTGTCTTTCTTGTTTGTCGCATACGCGCGGAACGAATTCGCCGACAAACTTGACGCGCACACACACACTAAAAAAAACCCCGAAACCGCGCTTGCATCGCTGGCTTTCTTTCTTTCCCATGTCCGCACGTCGCCACGTCTGGCCAACGCCAAACTCTGCCCCCTCCACCACCACCACCCCCCCCATCTCCTCTCTCCCATCATCTTCGCACGCAAACGCAGCACCGTGCGCGCCAAGGAAGCCGCGTTGACAACACAAACACGCGGAGCGCGCCCCTTGCCGCGATGGGCAGTTGGTGAAGATGCTCCCAAGTTTGCCCACTGTGGGGCACCGATGATGCCCCTAAAGGAGTCCCTAAAGGAAGGGATTGTGGTGGGGCACGTATTTAATAAAGCCCGTACGGCACGTCGTGCCGTTCATTCGGGGCGAACTGGCAAGAACATCAGGTTAAATGAAAATAATGTGGCGATGCACGCCTGTACATTTGGGTACGTACGTACGCTATTAATTATGAGTATGTATATATAATCGTCGATGTTGTACATTTGCGAGGGCAAACATTGTCAGGTGTGTTTTAAATATATATGTCGCGGTATGTTAGTATACACGCCGATGTTATTAAATGAAATGACCGCACAGCGAGAGTGGAGTGAGCGAGAGAGAGGGAGGGAGGAGGCCGCTTCTCCTCGGGCGTCACCTGCATCCCTCGCTCCCGTACCTCGGCACGCACGGCGACGCGAACCAAAAACACCGCCTCAATGCCACCACTGCCATCCCCACGACAACCCTCGCGCTGTAACACACGCGCTCACACACACACACGCAGACACACACCGCTCGCTCGCTCGCTCCCTCACGCTCGACTCTGCGCGCTGTTGTTTTTTCTCGCCCGCGCCAGCGGCCGCCATCTTCCTGCGGCAAAGCGGTTCGGGTCCCGCCCCGCCGCCGCCGCCGCTCACCTCGCCGCGGGCAGGGAGGTGAGCGCGACGGGTGAGCGGCTGGTATAATAACGCGTGCGGCGGTAGCGAGCAAGAGAGAGAGAGACAGCGGTGGCGGTGAGGGTGAGGGCCCCCCTCCTCCTCTCTCTCACCTCGAGACTTTCTCTGCCGCCTGCGCTGACTCCGCCGCGCGGAACTGGGAGTCGCCGCCTCCACCGCCGCCTCGCGAGTCTCCTCCCAGCGTGCACCGCGCGCCAGCAGCAGCAGCCAGCAGCGCGCGTGCGCAGGGCGAGCGAACCGCCCGCCACCCCGCCCCTCGAATTCCACCCCCCGCCCCTCGTTACCCCCTCCCCTTGCCCTCCCCGCCCCTCGATTCCAGCGCTCCACCCCCCCCGATCAGCCCCGCCCCTCACTCACCACCAGCCCCGCCCCTCCTCACTCACCACCAGCCCCGCCCCTCCTCACCAGCAATCCCGCCCCTCACCACCAGCCCCGCCCCTCACTCACAACCAGCCCCGCCCCTCCACACTCACCACCAGCCCCGCCCCTCCACACTCACCACCAGCCCCGCTCTACTCACCAGCAATCCCGCCCCTCACCACCAGCCCCGCCCCTCACTCATCACCAGCCCCACCCCTCCTCACACACCAGCAACCCCGCCCCTCACTCACCACCAGCCCCGCCCCTCACTCACCATCAACCCCGCCCCTCCTCACTCACCACCAGCCCCGCCCCTCACTCACCTTCAACCCTGCCCCTCCTCACTCACCCCCAGCCCCACCCCTCACACACCAGCAACCCCGCCCCTCACTCACCATCAGCCCCGCCCCTCGTACTCACTCACCCGGGGACCCCTTTGACGCACAATACTGACCACGCCCCTCGACAACTCACCAGGCCCTGACCCCGCCCATCAATTCCTCACCCACCCTAGCCCAGCCCCTAACCTGCCCCTCCCTCACCCCCGCCCCGTGTGGTTACGTCATAGCTCATTTGCATAATGTGCCAGGATCAGTCACCTCGTGGGACGTCTCTCACAGACGTCCAGTTTGGGGGCAACCCGCGAGCGTCGCGCCCAGCCTGCTCCCACCCTCAACCCCTCACCCCTCGATCCACCAAGTCCCAGAGTTCTTCATTGCAAGGCCCGCGGGCCACTGGCGTCCCCTGGTGGTCTTTAGTGCGGCCCCCCCAACAATACACAACACGTGAAAACACCCCTCCATCATCGTGCTGCTGTCAACCCCGAATGGTTTTAAATGTGTGGCGGACCTCACACTGATGATTTCTCGCCCCCCCCCCCCCCCCCCGTGAGAATTAGTGAAGAAAACTGCCCTATCCCCGACCATCGCTCCCGTCCATCTCCTTGCATCCTCTCGATCCTCCATCCCATCCTCCCACTTCTTGTTCCACCATTCCTTGATCTCCCACCCCTCTCCTTGACACCCCCCCTCACCCTTCGATCCCCGACTCATTGATCCCCCACCAATGTCCTCGCCTCACTCTTCCACATCCTAAACCATTGCTCCATCCTCCACCCTCCTACCACGTTTGAAATCCCACGCCTCCCACATTCCTGAACCATTTCTGCACACAACACCCACCTTCCTCCAAACCCCTCCCCTTGCTCCCCACTTTCCACTTCAAGCCAAACATCCCTCCACCCTCCTCATTTCACCCCTCGATTCCCAACCACTCCCCTCCTCCCCTTGATTCCCCACATACCTCCCCCCACCACTATGCCATGATCCCACACACTCCTACCACCACCTATGATCCCCCAACCACATCCCCCTCCTCCTCTTGATCCCCACACACTTCCCCTATCTCAAGATTCCTCGCCCTCCTTTCCTAAATCTCCCATTTGATTCCCCTATTCAATCAATGTAATCTCACCCCTCAATTCCCCCACCCCTCCCCCTCTGCTCCCCCACTCTCTCCTCTTTCCCTTAACCCCGCCCCACACGTCACCTTCCTCCTTGATCCCCCCTCCCCTCGATCCCCCACACATTCCTGCCCCCGCCCCTCGGTGCGCTGACGTCACGGTAACGCGTGACCCAGGCTGCCACATGGGCGTGGATGACGTCAGCCCGCGGAGTTGCTCACTGCTGTCCCCAGCGGATGGTGGACCGGCAATGCATCCACTGCTTGACTTAAGCTTTCGTGACTGCAGGAATTCATATTCTTGGGTCTTTCGGTAAAGTCACGTCGATAGGTTAAAATAAAATAATAAATTGTTATTTTCTTTCTGTTATTTTCTTTGAACCTATCTACGTGACTTTATCGAAAGACCCAGTGGATGGGGGACAGAAGGTGCAAGATCCATCCACTGCTTTCCCCAGCGGATGGTGGACAGAAGATCCATCCACTGCTGTCCCCAGCGGATGGTGGACAGAAGATCCATCCACTGCTGTGCCTAGCGGATGGTGGACAGAAGATCCATCCACTGCTGTCCCCTGTGAATGGGAGACAGAAGATCCATCCACTGCTGTCCCCAGCGGATGGTGGACAGAAGATCCATCCACTGCTGTGCCCAGCGGATGGTGGACAGAAGATCCATCCACTGCTGTCCCCTGTGGATGGTAGACAGAAGATCCATCCACTGCTGTGCCCAGCGGATGGTGGACAGAAGATCCATCCACTGCTGTCCCCTGTGGATGGGAGACAGAAGATCCATCCACTGCTGTCCCCTGTGGATGGGAGACAGAAGATCCATGCACTGCTGTCCCCAGCGGATGGTGGACAGAAGATCCATGCACTGCTGTCCCCAGCGGATGGTGGACAGAAGATCCATCCACTGCTGTACCCAGCGGATGGTGGACAGAAGATCCATCCACTGCTGTCCCCAGCGGATGGTGGACAGAACATCCATCCACTGCTGTGCCTAGTGGATGGTGGACAGAAGATTCGTAGCGCCTGTGACATTCTCACCGCGTATGTCAATCCAATACTTTGCGTAGAAATCGACGAGTTAATGTTCACGGAGGTTATAGGAGAGAACGTGAACATTACCTCTCGGCTAATGGGCACGCACGAGAAATAACTGGCCATAACAACATACGAGACGTAGAGTGAAATAAAAGAACACAGTTCTGTATATCCTTGAATCGTGATCCAGATGCTGATTTTTGAACACCCAAGCTATCGCGGAGGGTGATTAATCGTCATGGCTTCAATGGAAACCTCGTGCAGCAGAAACTGAAATCTCCACGAAACGCAATGATAAAGACAATGGACCCGTGAATGGATATCCAAGTAAATTTGGCAACATTGGTTCAACGGTTCCAAGCACATGTCAACGTTACGAATCGACCCACATCGTCACCAAAAACTCCCTCTGACCCTATGATGCACGCTCGTGTATCTCGGCGTGGAAACAAACCTAAAAATATGCTCACATGCTCGTCTCTCTGAGCAGCTCCGAACCAGCGGTGCATATCCCACGTTCCTATGACGAGGCCCAGTCCATTTGCAATATAGAGCTTGCTTATCTCCATGGGCCTTATCAGCTGAAATAAAGTGTTAAAGTCTGAGTCTGTATACAGTACTACGCTTATATAACCTACCCATTTCTAAATACCACTTCCCGAATTGGAAATCGCTATGAAGAAGAGCCATTGGCTGAAACGTCACGAATTATGTATTTTATATATATACTATATGTTTTCCTTTTATGGCAGTGTCATCGACGATTGTTCTTAAATTGTTATTTATGCTTGTGAAACCAGTGATAGTGCAATGTCACGCGAAAACTAGAGTATAGTATGCAATACCAAATGTAATTTACCCAAGACTTTGTCATGAGGGTCCTGCATCGGGATTATTGGCCAGTTTCAAGAATAACTGGGGGGGAGAGGGGGGGTTGGTGACATTGCTCCGCACAGATAGATTCAATAAGCCATTGCTGAACTGGCATTTCCTGGCATCTGTATTACCTTCACACACATACTATGATGTTACAAAGCAAGCAATCCGCCCATGGTCGAATCCGATCTGAATAGATCTCGGAAAAACAAGCAGGATTTTGAGCCTGGTTGGTGCTTTGCACCGATGAGTTATAGGCTACATGGTGGGAAGCAGAGGACGGTGTAGCAACATCAATTAATTGTATCATTGTATGTCTGTGCTCCGGCATCGGCATTTCCCGCCTTCATCCCGCTCTGGCCAGCGGGATGAGGTTTGATCACATTTTAAAAACACACGCAGGGTGTGCGTTTTGTTTGTATCCGTGTTTCATTGCTTCCTCTCTGTGTGTCACATTGTTTGGGGTGTCTACTCTCGTCTCTCTGGCCTTTCTCTCTCTCTCTCGACTCGATTGCTGCCCCCTGAGAGAGGCGGCGGGGCGACTTGATATGGAAGGAAACATAAAAACGGGAGAAGAGGCTTGTACCCTTGAGGGAAAGAACCGTGACATTTCATAAACAGCTGAGGAGAGAGAGAGGTCTGCACGACTTGCGAGTTGGCAAGAACCATCGTGCTCTGTGTGTGTTTGTGAGCGTCAAGTTGGCCAGTCTTGCAGAATGCCACGTGGCTGATGGGGTAGTTGCCCATGATCACACATGGGGGTGTGGGTGTGTTTCGCCCCCCCCCAGCTTCAAGGTCTTTATTCAAATGCACTTTTCACACGTATCCATCCATTGCTGCTGCCAGTGGATGAGGGCAGAAGATCCAACCACTGTTCGTGACTGGTTCACGAGGTGTAACTTGTAAAAAAAAAAGAGAAACTTGTCTCAATGGGCTTTGGGGCTGTCCATAAATGACGTCACGCGATTTTGGACGAATTTTGACCCCCCCCCTTTCGTCACACGGCGTTACAAAAAGTCAGACCGCCCCCCTCAAATATGACATCACAAAGCTCTGCCCCCCCCCCCAAAAAAAAATCAAACATGCTTCAAATTGCTTTAAACTATTGTCATTGTAGTGCGTATTTAATGTGGCGCTGCACTCTGATGTTGTAGGAGAAATTTTTTTAAAGTCTATTTAATTAATTAGAACGTGTTGTCTAAATTGATTTAGAGTTGCACATTTTTATGTGACGTCACATTTCTCAACCCCTCCCCCCCTCATCATCCATCGTCACAAATGTCTGACCCCCCCCTCCCCGAGGTGCGTGACGTCATTTATGGACGGCCTCTTTCCTCTGGCAGCCAATGTAAAGTTACATAACAAAAAAAGTCCACGGAACTTTATGTATGCATACGTGCACGTGGTTTACAATGTGGATTTCCACAGCTATTCGTTTTATTTGCGATATGGGAAATATAAATTTAGATAGACATATTGATATTCTTTGGGTCTTTCGGTAAAGCCACGGAGATAGAAAAAAAATAATAATATCACGACGTTTCGATCGCAACACACCTGATGACGATCGACTTCACGTCGCGTGACGTCACGCGACGTGAGTCACTCGGCGCGACGTCACCGCGCGACTTCCGCACAGCGTGACGTCACGCGGAGGAACCGCAGACCCCTCCCTCCCCCCCGCCCCACGTGTGAGGCGATCGCGCGCACGCGCACGGCGCTCGGCGTTTGTAAATCGCAGTCCGCACGCGCCGCTCGCGCCCCCCACCCCACCCCCGTCTGTGCGTCTAAGGCGAGATCACGTGCGAGACGACGGGCCAATGAAACGGCGTCGAAGCAGGGGCGCGCGCGCGCATGCCTATCCACGCTACGAGATTGGAAGGGGAGCGAGCGTGGCGGCGTCGTTGCCGCTGGGAGCGTGGAGGGAGTTCGTCGCTGCGTCCCGTGAGTGTTTGGGAGTTGTCTGGGGGGAGGGGAGGGGTTAAAGGTGGGGTGGGGGGGGGTTAAAGGTGGGGTGGGGGGGGGTTAAAGGTGGGGTGGGGGGGTTTAAAGGTGGGGTGGGGGGGGGGTAAAGGTGGGGTGGGGGGGTTTAAAGGTGGGGTGGGGGGGTTTAAAGGTGGGGGGGTTTAAAGGTGGGGGGGTTTAAAGGTGGGGGGGGGTGTGTTTAAAAGTGGGGGGGGGGGGTGTTTAAAGGTGGGGGGGAGGGGTGTTTAAAGGTGGGGGGGAGGGGTGTTTAAAGGTGGGGTGGGGGGGAGGGGTGTTTAAAGGTGGGGGGGAGGGGTGTTTAAAGGTGGGAGGGGTGTTTAAAGGTGGGGGGGGGGTGTTTAAAGGTGGGGGGAGGGGTGTTTAAAGGTGGGGTGTTTAAAGGTGGGTGGATGTTTAAAGGTGGGGGGGGGTGTTTAAAGGTGGGGGGTGTTTAAAGGTGGGGGGGTGTTTAAAGGTGGGGGGGGTGTTTAAAGGTGGGGGGGGGGTGTTTAAAGGTGGGGGGGGGTGTTTAAAGGTGGGGGGGTGTTTGAAGGTGGGGGGGTGTTTAAAGGTGGGGGGGGGGGTGTTTAAAGGTGGGAGGGGTGTTTAAAGGTGGGGGGGGGGGGGTGTTTAAAGGTGGGGGGAGGGGTGTTTAAAGGTGGGGTGTTTAAAGGTGGGTGGATGTTTAAAGGTGGGGGGGGGTGTTTAAAGGTGGGGGGTGTTTAAAGGTGGGGGGGGTGTTTAAAGGTGGGGGGGTGTTTAAAGGTGGGGGGGGTGTTTAAAGGTGGGGGGGGGTGTTTAAAGGTGGGGGGGGGTGTTTAAAGGTGGGGGGGTGTTTGAAGGTGGGGGGGTGTTTAAAGGTGGGGGGGGGTGTTTAAAGGTGGGGGGGTGTTTGAAGGTGGGGGGGTGTTTAAAGGTGGGGGGGGTGTTTAAAGGTGGGGGTGTTTAAAGGTGGGGGGGGGTGTTTAAAGGTGGGGGGGGTGTTTGAAGGTGGGGGGGTGTTGTTTAATAGTGTGGGGGTGTTTCATAGTGGGGGGGTGTTTCATAGTGGGGGGGGTGTGTTTAATAGTGTGGGGGTGTTTCATAGTAGGGGGGGTGTTTAATAGTGGGGGGGGTTAAAGGTGGGGGGGTTGTTTAAAGGGGGGGGTGTTTAAAGGGGGGGTGTTTAAAGGTGGGGGGGGGTGTTTAAAGGTGGGGGGGAGGGGTGTTTAAAGGTGGGGGGGAGGGGTGTTTAAAGGTGGGGGGGAGGGGTGTTTAAAGGTGGGGGGGAGGGGTGTTTAAAGGTGGGGGGGGGGGTGTTTAAAGGTGGGGGGAGGGGTGTTTAAAGGTGGGGTGTTTAAAGGTGGGTGGATGTTTAAAGGTGGGGGGGGGGTGTTTAAAGGTGGGGGGTGTTTAAAGGTGGGGGGGGGTGTTTAAAGGTGGGGGGGTGTTTAAAGGTGGGGGGGGTGTTTAAAGGTGGGGGGGGGTGTTTAAAGGTGGGGGGGGGGTGTTTAAAGGTGGGGGGGTGTTTAAAGGTGGGGGGGGGTGTTTAAAGGTGGGGGGGTGTTTGAAGGTGGGGGGGTGTTTAAAGGTGGGGGGGGTGTTTAAAGGTGGGGGTGTTTAAAGGTGGGGTGGGGTGTTTAAAGGTGGGGGGGGTGTTTGAAGGTGGGGGGGTGTTGTTTAATAGTGTGGGGGTGTTTCATAGTGGGGGGGTGTTTCATAGTGGGGGGGGGTGTGTTTAATAGTGTGGGGGTGTTTCATAGTAGGGGGGTGTTTAATAGTGGGGGGGGGGTGTTTAATAGTGGGGGGGTTAAAGGTGGGGGGGTTGTTTAAAGGGGGGGGTGTTTAAAGGGGGGGTGTTTAAAGGTGGGGGGGGGGTTGTTTAAAGGTGGGGGGGGGGTGTTTAAAGGTGGAGGTGTTTAAAGAGGGGTGGAGGTGCTTAAAGGGGGGATAATAATAACCCCGCACGCCGGGGCTCAGTGTTTGATGTTTCTACATCCATTGCGGCGGCGCTTGATATGTTGAGTGGTGGCGCTTGTTGTGGAATCCTGGAGAATCAAATGGCTCTGCCTGTTTTGGTTGCTGGCACCCAATCCCCTCTTGCGTGGAGGGGACGCGGCCCTGTGGCCTGTGGCCCTACCGACCGCCTGGTCCGCCGCTGGGCGTTATTGTTACGGTACTTCGTTTCTCTCTGTGGTGGTGGTGGGTGTTGTTGTTGTGAGCGCTCGCTCGCGGTGTAAATCGTCCCTGGCCCTCACCAACTCTCTTCTCCTTCGCCCTGCCCTGCCGTCTCGCGGTGTAGGGAGCGATGGCGAGCGAGGAGCGAAGAAAAATAAATTGGTGGTGGTGGTAGGGGGGGAGCTGTGGGTCCGTGTGCCGTTAAAAGGCGGAGGTGGGGAAAGGATTGAGGGCACGAAGGGGAAGTTTCTCGTCTGCCTCGCATTCATGTGGCTCCCTCCTCTCTCCGTGTGTCTCTCTGTTGTTGTTGTTGCTGCTGCTGCGTGGGACGAGAGCAATGCCATCCACGAGGCGAGGTTGCCGATGCTCGAGGTCCTCTGGCTCGCCACAACGAGAGAGAGGGCTTCTCGAGAGAGTGCCACGGGGTTTTTTGGGGTTTTTTTTGGACATTGCTCTGTTGAGGAAGGAGCAGGCTAGAGGGGGGTTTATACTCTTTGGTTCTATTCGGTAAAGTCACGTAGGTAAAAAAAAATACCTACGTGACTTTACCGAATAGAACCAAAGAGTATGGATCCTTGCAGTCACGAAAGCTTTAAATCTAGAGGGGGTTTAACTTCCGTGCGGGCCTGCAGTTTGGTTTGCATAGCCACAGTGGCACTCTTTTATTTTTAAGTTGTCACTTTGGAACCCCCGGCCACGCTTAACAATCCGGTTTTAAATACTGTGCAACAGGCCAGTACAAAGTATGAAAAACCTCTTGCAAGGAATCAAGTCCGCATTGACCACAGACAGTACTTGTTGTGAACATGCACACAAACATCGCTCTGATAATAATATATTGGCATTGTCTTTGAAACCGATTGGCCTACATCAGAGACAGCAACAGACTTATTTGGGGCCTTGTCCTCAGTACCAGTGTCAGACCAGAGAAGAACGCCAAAAGGCGAACAGCACAAAGACAGTGCCACTATCAGAGCGTATTTATAGCAGCTCCGACACGTTACCTTCTTGCCAGTATCAAAGTATAAGAATGGGTGTTTTTTTTACCCTTTATAGAAATAAAACGGGTGTTAAGATGTTCAAACACCAAAAGGTTTCTTATACTTTGATACTGGAAAGAAAGGTCCCATGTTAGGACGTAGTATAAACTCACAAGTGGTTTGAACAAATTATATATTCTTGGTTCTTTCGGTAAAGTCACGTAGAAGGGAAACAATAAAATAATATTAGAAGGGAAACAATAAAATGAAATTATTTTATTGTTTGATATTATTTTATTGTTTCCCTTCTACGTGACTTTACCGAAAGAACCAAGAATATGAATCCCTGCAGTCACGAAAGCTTTAAATCAAAATTTGACAGAATTAGTTCCTGTTTTGTGTTTACGCAACATTTTCTCAACCTTTGTTGGAGTAACGCTATTTCATTCGTAGTTGGATTTTTTTTATTGTGTACCTGATCTTAAATTAGGCCCTCACCCAGGCACTTTGCAACGTTGGTTGAGTGCCAAGATGAAAATATCCCTTCAGCCCCCAGTGTTTCAAAAGCAGAGGGCCGTTCGAGTTAACATATCTGCCTAGCCCTAATATACAGTACAGGAGATAATGGATTATATACAGTACGGTAGATCATCGATTTAATACAGTGTAGTAGATAATCGATTATCCGGCGACTTCGGGGCGGGAGGGGGCGCCGGATTTCCAAAGACGCCGGATAATCACTACATTATTTCTAGATTTGAAGCTTTCGTGACTGCATGGATTCATACTCTTTGTTTTTTTCGGTAAAGTCACGTAGGTAAAATAAAATAAATGAAAACAGCTAAATTAAATCACGACGTTTCAGAGGCAACATAAGCTTCCGTCTTCAGGTGGGACAGTCACATGATCATTGTACATACACAGCAGTGACTCCCACCTGACAGTCACAACTCCGAAACGTCGTGATTTAATTTAGTTTTCATTTATTTTATTTTACCTACGTGACTTTACCGAAAAAACCAAAGAGCACTACATTATTATTTAAAATTGCTTATTTTTGCACATTCTTGCCATGACATTTTTGTTGTTTAAAATTAGTTTACGACATGACATTGGCATAAATAAACTTACAAATGGACAAATATCCTACTGTAAAAAGTTGCTGTTTTTACTCCACCATACTCACCACTCCAATCTCTAAGACTCTGCATGGGGTGATGTATATACGTGCAGTATTTTAATTATTTAAGTTGTATGTCTGTAATATTTGACACTGAAATCAAGCGTAGCTACTTTTTTGTCACGCACACGGTGCCGATAGCCGGACTGGGTACAGCATTTCGAGTGATTTTGCCAGTTTCGCCGGATCAGCCCGGGACCACCAAATAAATGTTGGAAGCAGCCAGATAATTGCGCGGTGCCGGATAATCGATGATCATCTGTACATACTTGGTTCAAGTTAAATGTGAATTCCTGAAGTAATTGTGTCACGGTCTTCTCTTGCGCTCCTGAAATCTGTTTCGGGAGCTCTTTGTTTAAAGATAGTCTGACTCTGAAACCTCTTCCACTTTTAATATTTTCTGGGTCAGACGTCACCATTTCAATCAGTGTGGTCAGCATTCAACATAACATATGCATTTGTCTTTGCTATTTCCCCAACTTATACATTTTTAAGATGCCCTCATTGCTGATTACTAAAGCTTTTGTATGATTCTAGATTTGAAGCTTTCGTGACTGCAAGGATTCATACTCTTTGGTTTTATTCGGTAAAGTCACGTAGATAAAATAAAACAAAATAAAAGAAAACAATTGTATGATGGTGAGCCGGGAGGTGGGGGGGGCGCATGTATGTTGGCCAGAAATGTATGATTGTGGGTTAGTGGATCACTTAAATTTGCGAAACCTATTGTGTGCGTACATCATATCTCGCCAAATGTCACCATTGCATTCTTTATGGGGAAATTGTTTTCGCTCAACGCGTTTTTCACTTAACGCTGCACTTTTCAGGAACGCATCAACCACGTTAAACGAGGACTTGCTGTACTTTTAACCTATGCAGTTTGTTGCACCAATGCATGCGTCGCACAAGTTTGCCACGAGAGTTCACTACCATTGTGAGCGGCTTTCTGTGCAAAGCCTGGCTTGGTCTGAAGACCACTTTATAGTGCTGAGAAACAGCAATCCCCTTTGGTATGGGCCGTCGGTTATTCAGCATTTCATTTTCTTTGGCCTCCTTTGTCATGGAATGCTATGGCGACCTTTTGAAAAATTACAATACTGTATACCGAACCGGGTACAGCCAGCATGGTGCCGGCTCTACTGAAAAGCCTTCAGCAGCCTTAAAAGCACTGACCAAACACAGCCTCAGTGACAGAATTGAGTGGCGTGTACAGGCTACTTCAGTGTGAGATTATTCCACTTTGTCAAGGGGTTTTTTCCCCCGTAACCACTTCAGAGTATGCACAATAAACCTAAAAGGTGTACAAATTTGACACATCACGTTGATCCCCACCCCCCAGCCGCCATTTCATGTATTTGAGCTTCCTTTATAGTGGATTGCATACAAAACAACACTCCCATAGTCACGGTCATGTTAAATAAATAAATAAAGTGTCTCCAAAACATTGCCTGCTCTCCCCCACCAGCCCCTTAATGTAATGCATGTAGTTTCTTTGTGTCTGGATAAAAACCCTCTGGTCACATTACCACCTTTTGAATGCCCTTTGTTGAGCAAGGGTGGGGGGGGGGGGCATGTAAGGCGTTCAGTGTTAAACGTGGCTTCATATTTCTTTGCGATTTAAAGGTGACCTTGTTTCCTGTCTCCAGGCTTCAGCAATGGCGCTCAACAGGGATATGCACCCCCGCAACCGCTACAAGGACAAACCACCTGACTTCGCATTGCTGGCCAGCAGAAACCCCGAATTCAAGAAGCACGTGCAGACAGACCTCTCCGGCCGTGTGCGGTAATGATGCTGCGTTATCACAGCCTTAACTTTTCGTTAAACATTTCTTGTGTTTTTCTTGTTATCGCAGTTGTTACTTTTTGCCATTTGGACAACAGAGTTAAGCTTTTTTTTTCCTGCCCAATCAAAGTCCGCATTTTAAACATTTACAAGGTCACACATCGTCGGCCAATTGTCGGTTCCTCATTCCAGCACACACATGGTCAGAGTAAACTAATGATGAGGGACGAGACCCTTGGGTCAATGGTTTATAATTCATTGTGCAAAGCATGCTTCCCCGATTACTTAAGTAGTGCCTTCGCAATTGCACTAAATTATATGCCTTCCCAGCATCCAATAACGCAACATGCAGGAAATGCATGTTCCTGGGAATACAGGTTGGAGCTGTAAATCAAATGTTTATGTTGACACGGAGGATCTCTTTTTTTGCTCTAGCCACAGATAGAGCTGTTGAATGCGAGCCAATTGTAGCGACGGCACATTTGTAATGAATGTTGTTACCTCAAGTGTAGCTCATTAACACTTTACATTTTCAATGTCCATCTCTTGTAAAAAAAAGGGGACCATCTAAGTGGAAATTTACTTGATTATAAATGGAATTATTTGTTCTTTAATTAACCAGGAGACAATGATTCAAGGTGTTTAAGTTGCGTGTCGTTGAAAAAATGTGGAACTTGGAATTTGACAGCCACAAAATGGTCTATACGTGTGAGTGATGTTACAGGGTCTTTAATAGCCAGTTAAGTACAGCCTTGTTCCTATTTGTCTGCAGAAATTGTCAGCGTGCCATGAAAATGAGCAAACGAAGTGCATTCTGATGTTTGAGGGGGGAAAAAAACCCGTTTAATAAATCCATTAAACTACACATTGCAACTATAGGTGTTAAACGATAATTGGTTTGCCAGAAATCGTTTTCGGTCTCGATTACCGATTATGATGGTCAGGAATTGGCAATTTATTTCATAGGGAAGTGTTAAAACTGCTTGACCTGTAAGAGAGTGATTAATCGGTGGCAGCCGTAATAAAGTACCAGTGGCAGGCCGAAGTCATCGCATGGTACAAATGCACTTGTTTCTTAATTAAAAGGTCAAGATGCAGCCATGCAATTTATGGTTCACATCGATACTGGCGGAAGGGCTTCCATGAGTATAGGGAAGTCTAGCGGGTAATTGGTCTATTCTTTCACGTTGCCCAGGCACCTTGGAAGAGGTGGGTGTACCCCACATGTTACCCCACCACACTTGAACTACCAATTGACTAACTGTGGTTTATCCATGTATACTGCTGAGTGAATAGAGCTGGGGGGAGATTTAAGAAAATTGTCCCCATTGGTTCAACACCTTGGAGATCAAATCAGGCTGCCAACCTCTGAATTGCAAGTCCAAGTGTGTGAACCATTACACCACCGCAGCACCCTTAGTTTTTCAGTAAAAAAAATTGTTACGTTTACTGTGCGAAATCTGAATGTGCTTCAAGTCGGTAACCGTTTTTGCCTATTGTATGCGATTACCAGTAATTAAAAAAACATGTTTAACAACTGCAGTTGCAACTCTTTTTACATTTATTTTCATCGGTGGAACCAGTCACATGCGCTTACATTCACAGATAGCCGGATGCCGCACCACAGAGAATGTGCTATCTCTTCATGTCAGTTTCATTTCATGGAAAAAATTCGAATTTATAGGCTTCATTATTCAGTGACTTGTACTTTTATAAGGTTAATCAGGACTGCAAGACAGCTATTACGGTCTCTCCAACTGGTATTGTAAGGGAAATGCTTGGTGGCGGTTTCATTCCATTGGCAATCAGCTCCCATCACCAAGGGCACCTTTAACCTCACAAGGATGATAGAAATGAGCCCCCCGGGTATCATGAATGGTGTATGCCAGGTGTGGCTGATGCAGCCTCTGTAATGAAATAATTTTACATCTTCCACGCAGCTCACATTCAATTTATCTGCTACCTTCTGATGTAGACTCTCCGAGTAATCTGAGCTGTCTCATTTGGCTAATCGAGTTGGGGCTTGATTGTGCCTTGACTGCGTGTAATCGGTGTTCTCAAAGTACCATCGCATTGGCATTCATCCGTGGCTGTCAGTTTTATCAGGGTATTTTGGCATTCATTGGGACCGTACTGATTTTATATGTGCAAGCCAAACCAAAAGGGTCCCATGCTGAGATAAAATGATGAAACTCTTTTACGCGGAGTGGCAATCTTAAACACAGTGGGGCGTGTTGTACTGATGTCCTTGCAAGACACTTAATATTGTCATACAATTCTGGGATTGTTCCACAGCTCATTGTAAACACTTTTGTGCTGTGTGCACTTTTCGAGTTATTGTTTACTTTTAAGAAGGGTGTTTTATTATTAATCATTTTGGCCTGTTTTTGTCATATCACTGCTCTGATGTACTGCCTTTGAAGCATCCAATCAGGTTTATAACAGGAATAATGCCATGGGGAAGAAGTAGAACTCAAAATCGATGCGCAACATCAATGTTTTATCACAAGTGGGCAAATGTTATTATACACGAAACACCACATTCGGAGGTCGTGTAATGTCTGGCGGGTTACACTGCCATGTGTTTGATCTCGGTATTGTGGAGCGATAATGGGCTGCACGCTGGAGACGAGAAGCCGACAAGTTCCCCACTGTTTTTTTGTTAATGTAAATTGACGTGAGCGTTAATTGAAATATCATTATTCACAATATCCGTCATTTAATCAGATGAGGACTCGTTGATCTCAATATGCCCTCACATTGCCTCTAACCAAATTGTGCTAAGTTGTTACCGCCACTGCATAATGATATTTCTGAGATCATCCTTGCAAAAGAGACCAATTCACAATGGATTGTCACGTTTTTAAATGTGATCAAATGAACCTTATGGCGGGACCCCGGGGTCCCATAAGCCCCCGGCTCTCACATAAACTGTGTTGCGACGTCATTTTATGTCTGTCGAAGGCGAGCGATACGGCAATCTACTCCTCTCGACGAGCTCTACACGATGCGCTAATCAAAGTTTCAAAGTTTTGTTTCTTCTGCGCATTCGCCCTCGCTGCGCTTTGACGACACGACAACAGAATGATCCGTGGCAGGCGGGTCGCGGCGTTTATGTTGCGCGGTGGGACGGAGTCGCCAAAAATAATTAAATGAATTACGATTTAGAATTCTGCTTAATCGGGACCCTGGGGTCCCACCATAAGGTTAAAATAAGGAACACTAATGTGAATAAAAATAGCTTTAATTAAATGTATTGATGATTGAGATCACTTTATTTTCTCCATTTACAGGATTATTATTAATTAAATGCAGTGAGTATGGTTGCTCGGAGGCACGTCCAGTGTTGGTTGCATCTTGTACTCTGCCAGTGGTTTGATTTGGCACGTCTCTATCCCCTGTGCAGGTACTTCATTCCTAGGTTGCTACGATATGGTGATACTAAGATATGTCAATACTAAGATATGTCGTACGATGTACAATCCATGACCGTTTAAAATCCATTTTACTGAATATTGTTATATCATTACAGTATTTTATCAAATTTTTAACTCCTTACAACTGATTTGAAATGACAAATTAAATTATTGTAAATCAATTCCTATTAATCATGCAATTAGTCCTTTGCGATTGTTTTTCTGAACAATTAATGGCTTGACAATTGTATGACAGATATTTTTGGTTGATTCGAATTTTAATAACTTTTAGTGCAAGTAACTATGCATGATAATAATTAAATGTACTCATTATAATACTCGGGAGCAGACTTGGGTTGAGTGAACTGCAGTTGGTGAACTTTATTTACACTTAGTGAGAGTGCAGCAAACCACAAAAACAATACAATAAACATTTGACGTACAAATACAATTTCATAGGAAACTGATCATTGTTGTATCATGATATCGAATATCGTTTCGTCATGAAAAATGTAGATCACGGTAACCATAAGCTTTTCTTACTGTGTACGCATGAGGGTGTTTTTTTTCTGTGTGTGTGTATAAATGTAGTTTCTGCAGGGGGTGTCTGTACATTGAACTCCTTTCACACCGTACGCAGCCAACCGTGCTAATCGGAGGTGTGGATGAGAGAAGTTGTACCACGGAATATATTTGGAGGCCGCTTATTTGGTTCGCGAGAGGCTGGCGCCGGCTCGCGAGCTCGGGGTTGTTTGGCGCAGTGGTTAGTGCACTGCTACCAATCCGTTCGCCTGGGTTCAATTGTTGCTCATGAATAAAATAAGTGGCAATCGCTACCTAAGTCTAATCGGGGGGCCTCTCCAAGGTCAACCGAGGCTTAAATGATACCCTAGTGCGTTGTGCACACATCAGCCCCCCTAGAGAGACAAAAAATGTTCCATTTGTGATGGTGCTGGCCACATCACCCGTTGTGCGCAGAGCCCTTGTAGGTGCTCATTAACCCTTCCCCATTCCGGCGACGTACGCGTACGTCGTCAGCTTTTCTACCGATTCCATTCCGATTCCATACGTTTTACGTCATTGGAACGGAATATATACTCCGAACGGATTCAAATCGATTCTGAATGTGATTGGAAGCAAAAGGGCCATGCGGAAGGACACATGGCACGGTTTGGTGCCAGCTATCATCGAGTGCGGTCGTGTCGTTAAGAGCGGTGAACGAGACCCACCCTGCAACTTGCAGATGTCTTGGAACGGGAGAGCGTTAACAGCACGTTGCCTATAACGCACTGCAGGTTTAAACAGCAAGTCTTGTATTTTTGTACTCCTCCCCCATCGCCCACCTTTTGCAGGCTGAACTTCAAGGAGCCGGAAGCTGTGCGTGCACTCACCTGCGCCCTCCTGCAGGAGGATTTTGGACTGAGCATCGAAATCCCTCTGGAGCGCCTCATCCCAACCCTGCCTCTCCGCCTCAACTATATCCACTGGGTGGAGGATCTGCTAGGCAGCAGCTTGAGCAGGGACCCCGAGAAATCAGTGCATGGCATTGACATCGGTAAGCTAAGTTGTTTATGCACACTCTCGATTGAGTCTGTGTGTGTGTATAAGCGTTCGTTTTCCTCTCCATTCGTTGCCCGGCGATTTTATTACGGACAAAGTAACCAAAGTTTTCTGACTTGTGAATCGACATTATGAAAAAAACAGGCTACAAGAGGTCATTATGTGTCACTGACTTTTCCCGGATTCCACATTTAAAATGTTATTCAGGTCAAGAATGATTTGTCCAGCATTGGTATCACTTTCTCCTCTATGCTAGAATCCCACAGCTTTTGTACAATTGAAATACAGCGCTTAAAAAAGTCCACTTACAGTATTATTTGGCGTTATCTGGCTTCAGATATTCCCCTTGGTTGTCAGCTTTAAATGCCGCTCCAATGCCTGTCTTGGTAGCCTTCCCTCCCCCATATTGGGCACACATGTCACACTTGATTGAAAATTGCACCAACTGGGATCGCTGTTTTCTTGTAAGCGTGACTACACAGGTCTCTTGATAGTTTAACGCGTATGATTGAGAAACGTCTGATGTTTCATTGATGTCCAGATGTGTGGAGGTACACGATCATCTGCACTGTTCAAGAGCGCCATATAGTGGACTTGAGTAAAAGTTAAATTGAAGACGTGTTGTGGTTTGCCTTGGCATATAAATCAATCACGCTCATTTACAGGATTAAATGAGCCTGCCGACATCTGTGGCAATGCAATGACTTGTCAGAGGCCATGAAAAGAGTTTGCTAAATTTGACTATTGCAAGTAAGATATGGTGTAAATCCTCTAGACTTTCACTACTGCATTATGGCATAATTCGTCAACCTTTAAAAACGTATTAATTTTAAGCCTGTTTTATTTAATATTGTTGCTGTGCAATTAACTATATCCACTGTTTGTTAGGCTTACATGGTATTGTTGATTTGCCGTAATGCTGTGCAGCCTTAATTATTGTTATTTTGTCTCAGCCTGCACATTAGTACAAAATGTGAAATTGATGGCGGATAATTTTCTCTCCGTTTATTTTACTCTTACAAATAAAAAAAAATAGATGCTGTTGCTTTTGGATGTAATATCTAAATGACGAGGTTGTAATGTCGCTTATGATATGGCAGAATGCCTTGTGCAGTGAACTTGATTCCATTTTTATCTCTTTAAGTAATGTTTAAACATCATGATTATGAGGATGTAACATGCATAGTCATGACCCATTTGGTAACTTCCTGCTATGCACACAATTGAACATTTTTTTATAACTTTACGCAACATTTGTATTAAATGTATTTCAATATTGATATATATTTTACATTGCAATTTCTTTATGTTCAGTTATGTATTTGGTGTCCATTTCTTGTTGGATATATCTGCTGATCTAATTTATTCTATATTGACCTCGTATATAATGGCCCTCTTACCAGGGTCCTCTTTTCAATTGGCCATCTTACCAGGGTCCCCTTTGAATTTAGATGCCAAGCTCAAGTGTTTGCCCCGCTTAAATAAATGTTATTATTAATGATTAATGAAGCCTGCTGAGCACTCGCATTTGTCCTTGGCAGGCACAGGCGCCTCGTGCATCTACCCACTACTCGGTGCCACCATGAACGGTTGGCACTTCCTGGCCACCGAGGTGGACAACGTGTGCTTCACCTACGCCACCCAGAACGTGGCGCGAAATGGTCTGCAGGGGCTCGTGCGCGGTGAGGATGTGCAGTCCACGCCCCGTGGCCCTCCACGGCCTTCGACGCGGGCGTTAACTAATGGCATTGTTGACACAAGCGCCATCTTAACACTAGTCACATTCTAGTGTGTGGAAAGTATGTGTAAATTATACATCCATGTTTTAAGTTTGCAAGGCGTGTGATAGCTTCGGGGGCAGCGAGACTCGTGCTGTCCAGTCCGTAGGAGAGCAGGCGTACTATGCAGTTGTTCGCGATGTGGTGCGTTGTTTAGTTCGGGTGTCCACAGTCCCTGCACTGGGTGGGGGGGTCATTTCTAATTCCCCACGTGTGGACAGAGGTGTGCGCAGCAGCAGCATTGAGCGGCCACCGTTCTGTAGCGGTTGATGGAAGAGCCACCAAAGTTTTCCTGGCAGAACAAAGCCGTGCGGAGCAGTGGTGGGACACTCGATGAGGATTTTATTCGGAACCTCGGCAGCACAACTCCACAGTTTGTTTGCCAGCGGCCTTCAGTTGACCCCACTTCAGCCAGTTGGTTTCTGGTATCTCAGACGTGTTCGTGGAGGGTCGAGCAAGGCCTGGTGTAACAGGGGAGGTCTCTGCTTCCTCGTATTTTTCCCTGACGGTTTGATGTTACGGCATCCCCACAGAGGTTTGCTGGCATGATGTTGGCCAGAACATCTCATTGTGATGAAAAAAAAAGTGCTTTAAAAAAAAAAAGTACAATGAATATATTCAGTTATTATTCTGGCTTAGCAATCATTGGAAGGATTTGATAAACCATTTCAGGTCTTAATTGATTGTTCACGCTTATGGTGGCTTTCAGACAGCATACATTAATTTTTTGTCTCCCCCCTCCTCTTTTCAGAACATAGATGGACTAGTCCTTCTAAATAAATTGCCAAATCGCTGCGCGTGGCACTGACGTTTTTTAAATAAATAAATACACCGTTTAAAAATAAATTAATTAATGCAAACCGACACTTTTTCAAATGTTTCTTGCCGTTGGTTTTTTCACACCTGATGACGACCGTTTGTGTTATGGTCGAAACGTCGTGAGAATTTTTATTGTTTTATATATATTTTATAATTTTATTGTTTCCCTTCAACGTGACTTTACCGAAAGAGCTAAGAATAAGAATTACTGCAGTCACGAAAGCTTTAAATCAAAATTTTATTCAGTTATTGTAATGTGCGTATTGTTCATCTCCAAACAAGCTTATACTTACAAGTAACATGAACCACTCAAACCAAGTGATTATTTCCATTGAGCTGCTTCGATATATCTCTCTGCAGTCAGTTAACAGGTGGTGGGTACACCTCACATTTCATGATAACAGTGACAGAGGCAGCCTTCGTTCCATTTAGCAAATGCAGTTAATCCGCTCCTTCACAGCCGGTTACTTTTGACGGGAGGCAATCCTCTCCCAGACGGTGGTCATTACACGCCTCGAGGTTTCCGCTGGTCTCGAAAAGCAACCCTCAATATCGGGAGATCCGCTTGCCCGCCTCTCGCCACGCTTGGCTCCCAATGCGACACGGCAAAGGGGTTGTCCTCACTGCCACATGGGCAACACCCCTGGAGATAGCTCGCTCGCTGTTCGGGCAGGAGCGGCACAGCGATGCGTGACAAATTAACAGGCGACGGTGGCGCAACCTCTGCATTGGCAGTGAGGTGTCCTTTTTATTTAAAAGGGGCATCTCGAGGATTGTATTGGACCCCTTTGACTTGAGTGTTGTTGATGTTTTCATTGGGTTTACAACAGCTGGGATAAGGCAGTTGCGAGTGCAAAATAAATTGGCGAGTTGGTCTCTTTGAGCGGTTATTGCTGCGAAGGCCCGAAACTCAAAATCTCCCTTGACTGAGAAATAATTTTACATTTGGTAGTTGGCAAGACCTTAGCTCTTAAATTCTCTCTGTGCCTGCTCTATTCTGCAACACGACTATGAACTCATCCCTGGGCAGCCTTTTCCACCTGCCATTAAACGGCGCACTTGACTTCAGGGGTTCCTCTGCTTACGGAGGAGTTAGGTTCCAGGGTTCTGTTCGTAAGTCGATTTGTTTCCTCCTGTCGATTCCAAACATGTTGTATGGCATGTACACTAAACACGGGGAATGGCTTTAAAAGTTGTATATGCTCCGGTAGATGTAGATGCCACTGGTTCTTCATGTTCTGCAGATGTTGATGCCACCACCGCCATTTTTTGCGCGGCGGTTGAACTTACAACTCTCGGTCCGAACAGGCACCTGGACATACAGACAGGTTTGTTCGTATCTCTGAAAGATCATAAGTCGAATATTCGTAAGTAGAGGAGTCCCTGTGTATCAGACTTGCACAAAATTTGCATCGGTGTGTCTGCTAAGGGGTTCTTGGCACAGACAGGTACGAGGCATGTATGCCTTGCAGCCCGGTTTGTGAACTGCTGGTCGGCACGATCGCTGTGAAGAAACGGGATGCACTCATATCAGCATGACGTTTACAGTAACTCTCATAATGAATCCCATTTCGTCAAACCTTGCGCTCTCGTGCTGTTGCAGTCATGAAGGTGCCGCAGAAGACGCTGCTGGTGGAGGCGCTGAACGAAGATCCCGAGTTGGCGTACGACTTTTGCGTGTGCAACCCGCCATTCTTTGCCAACCAGCAGGAGGCCTATGTAAGATCGGCATCGCTTGGGTTGTAATTAGAGGTGTTTGGAGAGAGTTTTTTTTGGTAGGTGTGCATTCCTGTGAACCAATTTTCACAACAGAATGGTTTGGATTCTGAAGCTGCCTGTCAATTCCTGCTTCATGAATTGCATTAGCTTTGTAAAGTGGACGTCTGCTGCCAAGTAAGCATAATGACTCCATTACATGGTTTGATGTTGTTACAGCCCATATTTAAAGCTGATATCCACAGCTAAATTACTAAAAAACAACTAGACCAGTGACATATCAATAGATGACAAAAGAGTGTTCAAGGTCAAGAGGTCACTGTGGCCATTGCTGTTGATGTCACCACATCACTTTGTAGCCATCGCTTTCTTCTGTTAGATCTCAAAGTTGTCGCAAGTTGACACCTGACCTCCACGGTCTGTTGTTAGTGTCCCACAATCTGGCTTTAGGTCACTGACCCCTGGTTACTACTCCACTGTCTGTCTTGGTAACCTGCCATCCTTTATTATGCGCACATATCCCATCCATTTAAGCCTAACCTTCCTGGATACAATCGAATAACAGTTTGTTGGCGTGCCAACTGCATCCTAAAACGGTGTTAGCATTTGAAATTTCCCTTGCAAAGGTGGCAATTCATTTTAACGGGCCAACTTGCCTACCTAGATCAAGTTTATCCTGCGTTCATGTTGGACAAATCTACTGAACCAGTATGTATAACTGCCTCTTTATATGTGCCCCCCCCCCCAGCCCATCCCTAAGAGAGATTTTTTTAAATTATCTAATCGTTGATGGTAATTTCAAACTTGGCAAATGTCCACCGTGGTAACGGCACACAAAAGTCCACTTGCGCGCGCGCCGCTGTCTGTCCGTGAAGTCCGCCAGTGGCTATTTTTTAAAATTCCTGTGCAACCACAAGAAAACGTCACACGGGTAATTCTCATCGACTCACCACGAAATGGACGGGCGGCAAATGCGGTCTACGCTCGCTCGGCTGTCATCCACCAAAGACAGTGACCGATCTTTTCACTTTGCCTTTGATGTATGTGTTCTCACTTGGTGCTCCATCTTGAGTTTTTTTCTCATTCTCCAAAACATTTAATTTTAGCCACAATTCCACAATGTCAATTTTAGGTTGTGATTTTCCTCCACCCCCCCCCCCCCCATCCACCGTCCTCACATAAAAATAAATTAAACATCAGCCAGTGGGGATCGATGGCTGTGTCATGTGGTGCAGTGATGGCTCCCTTTGTGTGCACGGCTTGCGATGGACACAATTCGAAAGTCGGCAGGTGGCTTCAGAAGGAGGTTGTAACTTGAGGGCAAAGTTAACGTACTAAGATGATGTAAACAAAAGAAAAACTTTAAAAAGCTGGATGAAAACTGCTTAAACTTAAAATTTTCATCAAAGAAATGGCATAAATTTACAAGTCAGGAAGTAAAAATCCTATTTTATTTGTTAAAATCTGTTTTTGCAGAATATTACATCATCATAAGCAATTGATTGATTAATAAAAAAATCAGTAGTCATGCTCGTGATTCACGCATTAAATTGTGTAATTAATTTTAAGATCCATGCATTATTTATGCAAAATTATGCCTTTCCGATAATGAAATAAATGTGATGGCAAACAAGGCAGGACGCATCCCAGACAAACAATACAAATGAGAGAGTGAGACAAAGAAAAGGAACACATTCTTGAATGGACTTATTGCGATAATTCCATCTAATTACGGGAGAGGTGAATTGTCGTATGCCCAATGTTGAATGTTGTACTGACGAGAGACAATGAACTTTGTGGCGATGACTAACGTGAGTATGTAATAGGCACTCGGTGCCAAATGCTTTTTTACATAAGTGGACAGCACATGGTGCCATGAACTTCATGAGATGTAACGATGCAACTTCACGATCTCATCACAACATTTTCATGCCACGCGGGTGTGA
The DNA here is from genome assembly GCF_048934315.1 of Petromyzon marinus. Taxonomy (NCBI): domain Eukaryota; kingdom Metazoa; phylum Chordata; class Hyperoartia; order Petromyzontiformes; family Petromyzontidae; genus Petromyzon; species Petromyzon marinus. The sequence goes on from NC_133704.1 coordinate 10,148,491, forward strand.
GAATGAAGACTGGCTTTCCGCTGAATGTGATGGCATGGTTGAGGGCCTGTTTGTTCCTTAGTCTGTTCGTGAAGAGTTTTGATGTCAGCAGTGTTCGCCCGTATGTTTTTTTTTTTTAAAGAGATTTGCTTAAACTAAACAATTTTTATTCGACCAGGTTAGGCCCACTGAGCTATATAGCTCCTTTCTCAGAAGTCACCTGGCCACAAATTAATAGCTCAACGAAGTTGCTTATACTGTGAAAATGTATAGCAGCCAAATACCAAAAAATGTATGTTGCTAAATGTGGAAGGAAAAACTGTAGAATCGAGTAAAAAATCCACGTAACCTCAGGGAACATGCAAACTCTAAATATACAGGCGTCAGGGTCGGAATCGAACCCACAACCTCCTGTATACCAGGCGAGGTAGTTAACATGTCACCACCGTGGTGGCTTGCTTGGTCTTACCCTCCCTGCCTCCCCACCCACCCCAGGGCGTCAACTCTCGCAACTCTCACCGGCCGCCCCCCAGCTCGGTGAATACTGGCGGCGCCACGGAGATCATGGCTGAGGGAGGCGAGTTGGAGTTCGTTCGCAAGATCATCCACGACAGCCTGCAGCTGCAGAAGAGAATCCGGTATACCAGCTGCTGTCGCGTCGTACATTGCGACACCTACACCGTGCTGCTTACGTGCCATGCACACACAAACAATGACCCATGCACCGTGGTTTGTATGCTCGCTCGTACACGCGACATGCACACTGGAGTGCCATTTGTACACTGATGCCTTACACCATGTTGTATGCGGTCACGCGTGCACGTACTTTTCCGTCATACGTTGTGGCACCTTACACCCAGTCGTGCAGTAGTGTCCATAGCTCTTATATTGAGGGCCATGTTGACTTAACAGTCACGATATGCGACGTGAGAGAGGGCGATTAGTTAGGGGACGCCGTGGTGGCGAGATGTTAACTGCCTCGGCTGCTATGCAGGAGGTCGTAGGTTCGATCCCGACCCTGACGGCTGTATATTTGGAGTGTGCATGTCTCTCTCCCTGTGGTCGCTTGGACTGTTTTCCGGGTTCTCCGGTGTCCAGAGTATTTGGTCACTATAAATTAGCACATGATAAGCCACCTCGTTGAGCTATTATTAGTGATGGCCAGGTCACTTCTTAAAAATATCCATATCGCTCAGTGGGCCTTACCTAGTGAAGTACAAAAATAGTTTAGTTTTGGTTAAAGCAGAAAGTCCGAAAGACCGGGGGGTGAGGTGAGGGGAAGGCGGGGAGTGAGGGGAGAGGGCAAGGTTCCAGGGTTTGACGATTGTGGCCTTCATGGCGTCTTATGATGCCCCCACGGTAAGTTAAAAATCAGTTGAATACCTACTCGAGGTATTCTCTCTTTGACCGAATAGTTAAAAGTGCCATTCGGTGCACCCGTCATGGTACAGTGGCATATTTGGCAAGGCCGTGTCGTGTGGACAGGGGAAACGGGTTGAGTGTGAAGAGTCGGGGCTCGTGGTTTTTTGACTTAGAAGTGTGAATTTGAATATTTTACATTCCCCCTGTTGAATGAAACACATTTTGACTAAATATCAGCAGCGACTTAGAAATTATGGATGGTTCTTTGTTCCCCAATCCACACGTTTCCTTTCTTACTTCCGATTGAATCTTGGCTCATTTCCTTTCGTACTCCGCTTTTGTGTACTTTCTGCATCGCTGTTTCCAATCCATAGCCTATTTCTGGATGTATGCATTGATTCTCGCTTTCCCTCTGCAGGCAAAATTTTTAAAACATTGAATGTCCCCCAACCCCCCCCCCCCCCCCCCCACTGTGGGCCTACGGGTTTGCACGCGTTTAATTGTCGCGGTAGATTTTGAAGGATGGGCTCACGTACGACCGTGCTGCGTTCCCACGGCCACTGAGCGCCAGGCTCGGCAACCCAGCTGTGGCCGTGGGTCCCGTCCTGGGTCGTCTTTATAGCCCTGGCTATTGGTCCCCGCTGTTTCCGGATTCTCAGCCCTTCCCACTCCATCCACCGCCATGATCGATTGTGCAGTGATTATTTAAAAAAAACTGCTTCTTTTAAATAATCTTAAATGCAGGCTGAGCTATGTTTTGAGACAGCCGAATCAAACACTTATTCGTAATTTTCAATCTTATATATATCGTGCATATGCATTGGTTCTGTAACACTTTCCAATTTGCTTAATGAGCAATAGTGATGTTTCAAGCCACAAAAACAAGTTGGTTTTGCGAGATGTTGTGATGCATCGTGATGGGAGGGGGAGGGAAGGCTTGTGCATGATGAATGGCGCAAGATGACGTCACATTTAACGACGTCAGAAAATAAAAAATACATTTTAAAAAATGGGACCAAAATTTTTCGGATCTGATATTCAAATTAAAAAAATGTAAACGCATACTTAAACATGCTATATATGAGTGGTTATTCTGTAATCATGTAGCAATTCACCTCCCTCTGTGGTGAAGCAATGATTCGGCTCAATTTGGTTTAAGAATAAATATAATTTTTGTCCCATTTTGACAGGTTTCATTCACATTCTCACCTACTAGTTTATCTCATTTGGTTAGTCTTCTTCACTCCAATAGCCTAATGAAAACATTTTAATATAAACCGACAATATAGGAAGACAAAACAATAAAGCTTCAAAAAATAATGTCTTCAAATGCTAAACAAGGCCAATGGGTAATTGTGTTCATGGTTATAGTAGTAGTAGTAATTGTAGTTTTAGTAGTAGTAGTAATTGTAGTTATAGGAGTCGCCTCTGTACTGGTGGGAAGAACCTATGGAACCTATGGTGTTGTGTTAAGAGGGGGGGGGGGGGTGAGTGGCAGACTGGTCACTGCGGGTGGGAATATCTTTGGGCACGGTGAGGGTCAGGAGGTCTTGGGAGAGACTCCCAACACTGGAACGACACCGCGCTGCACGTGAAGGGTTACGACCAGGTCGGCTGTGAGACGCTAGAATCACTCCCGACTCCCCTCCCATCACCTCCCCTCCCTTCCGCCCCCTGTGTGCACCCGACAAACAAGGTTGGCCATTATCATCGCACCGTCGAGCCGCGATGAAACTTTAATGAGGAAAAATGGAAGGGGATGTGCTACAAGTGCCGTACCCTGGCAGCTCTCCCCACACCGCCCCCCCCCCCTCCTCTCGCCGGCTTGGCACAGTTCGGCTAAGCACGCGGCGCTTATGAAGACATCTTTTAACTCCACGTAGGCTTGCCTGTCCGTTAACCCCTGCGGTGCGGAAGAACGCCGCTCCGCAAATAAAGAAAAATGCGGCCCCAAAAACACGGATAGCTTTTATCTTGTTACCTGCAAAGGCCATATCTAACATGTCGGACACGGGTCTGAAGCTCTGTCAATGAAAAAAAACGTATACTTTACTAACGAAATGCTCTCCAGTGATGTTCCAGTGGCCTCGCGCCTGTCATTTTTAATGATGACTGCAGTTGCGTCACTAGGGGGTCCTCTACTGTTATTCCACATAAAAAAAATCCAGGAGAGCCACACTTAGTCGTTGGACTCTTTGTCAACAGGGTCCAGTATTTTGAGTTTATACAAGCCGGAGGAAGCCGGAAACCCACACACACGAGGAGACAACACTCCATCCCCGTTTAGATGGAAACAGATGGCGATTAGTCCACTTGCTGTACTGCCATCTCCTGGCGGGCCAGGGAAGGGAGGTTCACGATATTTGTGTGATTCCACCAACCTTCGCATCCACAGTGCTGGAATACAGGTGTGTGCATAGCCACCACCTCCACAGTGCTGGACTACAGGTGTGTGCATAGCCACCACCTCCACAGTGCTGGACTACAGGCACGTGCATAGCCACCACCACAGTGCTGGACTACAGGCACGTGCATAGCCACCACCTCCTCAGGGCTGGACTACAGGTAAGTGCATAGCCACCACCACAGTGCTGGACTACAGGCACCTGCATGGCCACCACCTCCACAGTGCTGGACTACAGGTGTGCATAGCCACCACCTCCACAGGGCTGGACTACAGGCACGTGCATAGCCACCACCACAGTGCTGGACTAAAGGCATGTGCATAGCCACCACCTCCACAGTGCTGGACTACAGGCACGTGCATAGCCACCACCTCCACAGGGCTGGACTGCAGGCGTGTGCATAGCCACCATCTCCACAGGGCTGGAATACAGGCACGTGCATAGCCACCATCTCCACAGTGCTGGACTACAGACGCGTGCATAGTCACCACCTCCACAGTGCTGGACTACAACAACCGCCATTCGCCACTAAGTGGCGGTGACGTCACCACGACGCTTGTGCCAGACCATGTGCACCTTGAGGCCACTTGAATTGTCGAACGCCCGCTGGCAGGAGGTCACGGGGCAGGCCCAAGTGCCACAGTTCGACTGACTGAGATGACTGACATGACTGGCGGATGCACCACCTGTGCCCCCTACTGTGTCAACTTGCTGTGCTTTAGCCACCCGGCGCTCTGCTCATTGTTGTGAGCGTCGCTCCTCCGCCCTCTGTTGTTGTTGGAGGGCGACTGCCTCTAACTGCCCAGTAGCGTCCTTCACGAGCCTCCTCCACAGAGGCCGATCTTGACACCGCTGGTACCGGTCATCGGCAAGTCCACTCAGCTCCACGTCCTCCTGTACCACATCACTCCATCTCTTCTCTAGCCCGTGCCGCGCCCGTTTAGCCCCCTCGATCTGGCCGAACAAAAGCTGTTTCGGCATGCGGTGGCTGGGCATGCGGGCTACATGACCCAGCCAATGCAGCCTTGACTGCCGGAGAAGCTCACCGATGGAACCTTGTCCAGATCTTTCAAGGATTTGTGAGCTCCTCACACAATCCAGCCTGGTTAAACCCAGGATGGATCGTAGGCAGGCTAGCCTAAATGTTTCTAACCGGCGAAGAAGCTCCATTAGGGGGGTCCACGTTTTGCAAGCGTAGAGAAGGGAGGGAATGACTGTGGCTGAGAAGACCTGATACTTAGTGCGGAGCGACAAACCAGGTAGCTTCCACACAGCGTTACGCAACCGATGAAAAGATATTGCCGCTCGACTGATTCGGAGTGAGACCTCTGCTGTTAAACTGGAGCCGGTCATAAGCACACTGCCCAGGTATGGGAAACTCTCCACTGTCTCCACAACTGCCCCATCACCGATTGGGAGTTGTGGGGGTGGAGTGTCCAATGGTACAAAAATACACAGGCAAGTGCATAACCAGGCACGTGCATAGCCACCACCTCCACAGGGCTGGACTGCAGGCGTGTGCATAGCCACCATCTCCCAGAAATGGAGATCCACCTTGGAGCAGAATTCAGGCATTCGTAATTCAACTGTGCTGACAGACAGGAACAAATGACTACATTGTCCTCAGTGAGCCCCATATCTTGTTGGATCTTGGAGACTAAGGGAGCACCAAGCCTGGTTATTACTTGGATGAGTGATCATCAGTGCATAAAGGTGTTGAAGGTGTGAGGCTGTGGGCTGTGAGGTGGCCAGGACATGGTGGTACAGCAATGATTACTCTTTATTTGTGGGGCTTTTGAATATTATCCCTTGATCTATGTGGCTTTTCTCCAGGTACTCCAGTTTCATTCCACATATGTAACCATAACGCTGGTTAATGCAGTATCCTGAAAACGAAGATTGAGTCTCAATGAGGTTTACCTGGGTAAATCATTGGCATTAATTGCTGCCTATGGAAACTGGGCTCCGTTTGAGTGCTTGAGGCTAGTGTAAAGTAAGCTGCAGAGCCAAGAGCTTCGCGAGCACCCTTTACATATAACCTAACCAATATTCCTACTAGTTTACTACCCAACCCGCTCCATCCATGTGCTGCGCGGTGCATCTAGAAATAAAGGGAACGGCCATAATCGCATGCATGTATTGTGAGCCCTGCGAGAGCTGCATGGTGCGCCAAGGAGACATTGGTAGGGGCACTGCCAGCGACGCGGCGTCATTGGCATGCACCCTGGTGCAAGGAATTACATAGGGCACACACCCCCACCACCCCAGTTCAATTTACAGCCCTCTTCGTAACCTGGTGCCTTGAACTCTCCCGTCCGTAGACGCCGGTTTGCAGTGCCACCGCTTGCACACTTGATAGCCACACCAGTGGATGCTGTGTCGGGCAAAACCTGATCCTTTCCCGCACCTTCTGATGAGCACGGTTGGCTGCGTACGGTGCGAAATAAGTTCAACGTACTTGCGTACAAAACGGTGGCGTCGTGTACCTGAAGTGAGGTGCAAAAGTTCCACTGCTGGTCCGTGCCCTTGTGCACACAGCTGTTCCTCGACAAGCTGAATAGCGCACTTAAGCAGGCATATTGAATCGAAAAGGGCAGCCCAATGCATTAATTATGACCGCACCCCACTGTACTTTAAAGAGCAAAATCATTTAGCATTGGTGTGAATTATTTATTACTCATGCCGTGGGCACGTCTTGGAGCATGACGGCTGTCCGGGCAATGGAGGCGACAGTGAAATGGAAATCGATGATGGCGCTGGATCCGGCGGCTTCCTGTGCCCCACGTGCTATGCAACGTGCTGCAACAAATAAAAAAAAAATTTACGCTGATACCTGTTGCATAATCCCACGCTTTGGGGTCATGTAACAAACATGTAATAAAAATAATACTTCTTGTGGGTTTCACACCCAAAGGAGGGAGGGTGGTTGTTATTGGTCCTTGTTTTCACTTTGTCTGCAATCTATAAGCCCGCCGCAAGGCAAGCGGTGGCTATTGGCAGGTGTCTTGAGCGCCAGGCTGACGCGCATGCGTGTGCATGCGTGTGCATGCGCTGCGTGTGCACGCCAGAGAATACGCAGCATCCTGGTTGCCACGCAATGTGAACACAAAGGAAACATCTTTCCAGAGAAAATAAATTGAATGTAGCATAAATTCCATTTCGGTGTGAAATTATATTTAAAAAATTATACTGTTTGCAATTATTTAATGGGGGCAGCATACATTTTAGCATCGCCCATCATCTTTATGGATTTCATGTATTCTGTTTCTGTATACATCTCAGGTTACCTATTTTATAATGGTTTAAAATCTGTAAACAGACGTGTAATATACTCATCCAGTATCCGCCACCTTCTGAATGAGTTATTATTGTTGGTGTGCATGCCAAGAGCACTTGTGGTAATGTATCAGAACCATTTAGATATATTGCTATGTATGCATACCAAGGAAAGTCTCACTGAGCCTCGAGACTCTTTAAACATTGTCTTGCTCCAGCTGACTGGCTCGTAAATAAATTATTTTAGCATTTGGGAGTTAATGAGCATGCCTGGAGAAAACTCATGCAAACGAGGGAGATCACGTCCTTTTGTAATTCCTTGCATGTGGGGGGGGGGGGGGTGGTCAGCATTCCAGTTTGCTGTGCCGATGGGAACCCACTGGCTCAGCACCTTATAAGGGTTGTTGCACAATGGCTCATTCTGCCTTCCGTTCTATTCCTGCCTTCCAAGTGCCAGATTACAGATGTGCGCCACCACGCCCCGCGTGTCTGCTCGCTGCACATATTGCAATGTATCCCGTAGCTATAACAACCATATGGTTGGTAAAATGTACAAGTGTATGCAAACCGCACGTGCACAGTGGTTGTTAGGTGTTGTACGCTTGAGTGGCATTTTTATTTGGAAGCCTTGATTTAAATATTTGTGCCACAGCACATCAAATGTTTATTTCTGCATTATTAAACGTAGGCGGTCATGTCCTAAAGCTCCCGTCAACACTGTGACGACAGATGCGGGGGATAATAGTGCACAGTTTGTGAATCGAGCATTGTAGGATTAAAAGCGTTGTCTAGAAAAATGGCAGCATCTCTGGAAAATACAAAGCTTGCTGTGGAGGCTGCAATTCATATTGATTTATGTTATCTCCTTTCAGGTATGAGCTATATTTGCCATTTACAGGGGAGCTGTCTTCTCAGTGCCTCAAAGTCTTAACGGCAAGCAGAGCGGACAGTATACACGTCCTGTCGTGGCCTCGACTTAGCTTCTCTCTCTCTCTGCCCTATCAGTGTAAACCCCACAGCAGCAGGCAGTCCCTTGTCAATATTATTTAGGCGCATCACGCACACGGCTGTGATGAATGTTGCTTCCCTTTTTGTAACTTAGAAAAATCTTGTTGCCCTTTGCCCGTATTGTTTTGCGCACCGCGCTCTCAAACCCAGTGACCTGATTTCAATTCCCGGCCATGGCTGACGTCGGTGGCAAGTGACGTTTGAGACACACTTGCCCCTCCCGCCCCCCCCCCCCCCTTCCTGCACCTTCACCGACCCGCGCTGACGAGCGAGCCCGATTTAAAGTACTGGTCACAACGACCCTCGAAAACCGATATGGCGTGAGAAGGCCTTCATCCAGCCGTGCATTGACAGAAGGGCAATAATGATGCAGAGTACGAGCTGTTGCTGTCTGGACGAATGCTTGCGCAGGTTGAGGTGTGTGGCAGTGGCGTTGAATTCGAGCCCGTGCTGCTTTTTTTTTATTTAATTCGGCCTCATTGCTTATGCTATCAGAAAGCGTATATTTGCTGCTTTGCATCTGCAGCCTACAATATTGTGTTATGCTCGGCTTTATGTATAGGGCGCGCGACAAAGTGGGTACAATTATTTTCACTTATTGCGAAAACCAATTGGCAAAAAAAATCCACTCGGTAATTGCATGTAAATATGGCAACGATAGGCAATTTTCAGGGAATAGCGTAATCGCTGCTTACTTCGTGGTTTTCACCATACAACTAATGATGATATTAACATACAATTCTTTACATTTCATTTTTATAACAGTAATATTCCAATTGTGCGCATGAGCATAATACACGGAGTGTGGGTGGGTGGGGGGGGGGGAGACATCTTTTATATTATTTCATGAATACTTGTGTGTAATCCTTTGCCTTGCTTCCACAACCACTGGAAAGTGGAGCCTGTTTGGTGTGCGAGCCTGGCTCTCGGGCTCTGCTGCGCTCCCACAGCCAGGCCTGGCTCTCGGGCTCGACACTAAGTGAGCTCGGGAAGCGGGCCCCCGGGAGCAGCTCTTACCTGGGCCGGCTTTGGGGAACTTGTTGCGTCTTAACGGGCTCAACACAAAATCGGCGAGTGGCAGTCGGGGGCGTTCCTCACTCGGTTCAACTTCAGGCCTGCGTTTTTAGTTACAAAAAAAAAAGCACGGCCTAAAAAATAATATGTATATAAAAAAACGTGTCATCTTGGGAGAAGCCCAAGTTGAACTAAGCCTCCATTGAACATTGTTGAATGTTTAAAAAAAAGATTGCTTCACCGCCCGGCCGCAGCGAGTAGAAACTGGCAAGAGAACACGGAGCCTTGTGGTCCTCAGAGATAGGGACCCGAATCCATGCCACACTGCTAATCCCAGAGTGCTAAATGGGCTGCTTGTGGGTCGCCACGCCTCACCCCCCCGGTGGTAATGCAAAACAGGAGCATTGGGTTCTACAAGAAATCTGTCGTTTATGATATGAAACTTACGTTTGGCAGCTCCCTTGGTTTAATCGTTGAACAAGCGCACATGAAAAAAAACAATCTGCAACTATCGTAAGAGGAAAATGAGGGTCATTCAAGTTTAAACTGCAGTTTCATTTCTAGAAAATATAAAAGGAATTGAACAATGAATCTTGCCCTAGTTTTCAAGGTATTCCCGTGCTGCATTTATGAATCTGTCCCGTCGGTCGTTTTCACGCCTTGATGCCCGAAGCGTAGAATACTTTCGGACGTGTATGCAGTCATTTGAGGACATCTGCTTTCACATTCTCTGTTTACCAACCCACATCTATTTTTAAACGATTAACTCCACTCCAACACACGTCCTCGTGAAACATATTTTGCCTCACTGTACAGTTAACCAGTACGTTTCAGCTGCACCTACATTCTTTTTTCACCAGAATCTTCATTACACAATGCCTCGCTGCAGCAGATGATGCACTTTTACTCCATCTTTGCAATACCCAGACTGCTTTGCGCAGCCGAGCTGTCATTTTACGCAAAAAGAGTGTTCAAATGTCAGCATTTAGAGCTCCACAAATGTTTAGCTCTTTTGGGCATTGGCATGAATTGTAGCGCCTCCAGTGGCTGAGGGAGTCAGGTGAACCTATAGCAGACACCGTGTATTAATCCTTAGGCGCACAATTCCATGCATGTGTAGAGACGGTGCGTGGGCGGAGACAGTGCGAGTACAGGAACAGTACGTGGCCCAGTGGTCAAGAGGGGTAATTGCGGAAGGGGAACCATCAGGGAAGTTCGGGAACGGGCTAGAGAGTTCGAGAAAGGGGGCGTGGCCGGGGGTGGAGTGAGGCCACGCCGGGGGATAAAAGGGGGCGAGCGGCGAGGCTCGGGGCTGCCGTGGGATCGGGGTCGACTGTCTTCGCGTCGTCGCTGTCTTCGCGTCGTCGCTGTCTTCGCGTTGTTGCTGTTGCGTGCCATCCCTGGCCCAAGTGACCTGTGCGCTATCTCTGTCCTCGTCAAGTTACCTGCGTGGAGCGTCCTAAATAATAAATAAAGAAACCTCTCCAGTTGTTCAAGAGTCACGACACATGTGTAGTGACATAGAATCGGTCACGTAGCAGCATAGCGCTGGCTGCTGGCAAGGAAGGCGATCTGCAGCTTACAGCAGCCCTGACTGACAGCAGGTCACGTGATAGACCAGAGAGGGATGTAGGGGAAAGGTTACGGAAGGGGCATATCGAGAACCCGCTAGTAGGTTTCAGAAGATGGCGTGGCCGGGGGCGGAGCCAGGCCACGCTGACAGTATAAGAGGGGCCCTGGGAGGGTAGCTCGTGGCTGTCGTGTGGAGTGGGATCACCGTCGTGCTGCTGCCGGAGTCTTTACCGTCGTCTCAGTCTTCACCATCTCGGCGTTGCCAGTCAGGCAGTCTACCAGCTGTCCTGACTGGGAACCGTAGTTACCAAGTGTTAACTATTAAGGCTGTTTTAATAAACAGTGCCTCTTACTCTTAGTGTCTCTGAGTGTATTGTGAGCAAAAGGCTCCTGTGAACTGATTAATTTATGTCTTGATACATCCGTTTACAACTTGAAATATGTTCATTTTAAATTGTGCATCGGTAAATCAGCTTGGAAGACGTATATTGTTTTCACATATATTAACGATCTTCAGTATATTATTATTATTTGCTGCCAGTGTTACTAGGGGCTATAAGCATAGCGTATAGTATTGGTAAGAAGATACCATCCTCGGCCAATAGGATTTGGCATAAATCTGGGAGAGGTCAAGCTGGCCTTGAAGTAGCTGCCTCGGCTCATGCTTGCGAAACCCGATCGCTTGTGGGTTGTATCAGGAGCCCCTATTTATCGGATCAATAGCAATTGGGTTTCTGGGAAGTGCAGCCCTCTCAAGGTTAGCATTCCCTGAACTGTGGTGCGCACATACAGTTAAGTGATGGATTATGCATTATATTTCAACCAGTTATACAACATTGGGGCCCGGTCTTGTTGTGTTGTGGTGTGTACCTAAGTACAGGATGCAATATCTATCCATCCCACAAGCCCCCTACAGACATCAGTGGGCTTTGCCTGGCAGGATGGGGATGGTTTAGTTTTATTTGTATGTGTGTTGGGTACTTTGTTTACCTTTCTTGTACTTTGCACTACTTTAATTTTTTGGCCTGTTTGTTGTTGTAACGTTCTTACCCGCTGCTGCTAGACATCTGTGAAAAAGAGTTTTCAAGTTCATTATATTTGTCCAGTATAAATAAATATTCTGGTTTGGCAGTTCTTTTTTCGTGAAACCAATGCTCAAATGGCATTCGTAGACCTTTGCCTCTATCACTTCTCGAACTCGCTGCGTGCCAAGCCGGAAAACGACTGGTTCCCCTTCTGCCTGCCAATTTAAACATTTTATAAATACAGCCTCTGGCGGCCTGGTCTAAGCCCAGTTTTAAGTATAGAAACAACATTTTTTACAGGTCCACAGCGATTCACATTGTCTGGACAGGGTTACAAGTTCATGATAAAGTTTTTTTTTGGGTTAGATCGCGTAAGTATAAATGTGTCGTTAACCCGCCACCACCCGACGCAGCCAATTAGTAATGTTGTCGCGTAAACAAAACGTGCCAATAATGAGTTATTACTTCAACCCACCGTTGTGTTGGAGAGTAAAGCCACAACATTAACAATTTGAGTAGCGTGTCGTTGCGCTGGTAATTACATCCCAGCATCATCAGGCAATGTTGCCCGAATTGTGATGAGATCCACCTGCTTACGGTCTTAAATAGAGCAAGGAAACGTCATCACGGTGAGCCTAACAGGTGCGGAGAGCAGAGGGGGTTTATTGTGGTTATATAACAAGATATTTCTATACTCTTTGGTTCTTTCGGTAAAGTCACGTAGGTTTAAAATAACATAAATTAAATCACGACGTTTCGGGCACAACATAAGCATCCATCATCAGGTGGGACAACCACAGCAAGAAACAATTGCTGAAGTGGGAAAAAGGGCTGCTGTGACAAGAGGCTATATAGGTAAGAGAGGGGGGAGGAGCCAGGGAGGAGAGATAGAGAGGGGGGTGTGGGGTAGGGGGAGTGGAGCAGTTAATTAGTATGCGATGCCTTTACGGGGCATACAATTGTGAGGTGTATTACTTTAATAACACGATTCCAAGCAGCACAGGGTTACAAGCTTAGTCGACTCTGGCTTTTTCACGTAGTCAATCAGGATTAAACGACGTCGTCGCCCCCCCTGGCTCGGCAATTTCTAACGTAGGCGCTTATCTGGACGGGTGATGCCCTGGTTAGAACGGTTGACTGTGAAACCTTGCGAGCTGGAGGTTTTGTTGAGCATGCGGGTCCTGATAAAAAAAATGGGTTTCCACCTCGTGGCAAAGTCGTCACAACTGTGACCCCTATGGGGAGAGGCTGTCTACCCGGTTGACTTTTGCAAATTTAGACTATTCTTGTCTCTTGACTTCTTACCTGGTTATACAAAAAATAAACTTCAGCCGACTTACTGCAATGGACATGTGGACTTTTACATCGCTGGCTCAGAACGGAGAGGAACGCCGTATCTGCGAGCAGAGGAAGAATCTCAACTCGACGTCACGGATTGAAGGCCTCCCCCCCACGCCTTTGCCGGCGTGGCCACAATCCACCTAGCATTTGCATAGCGGATAATTCTGTTGCTCCATCTCCACGGTGGACGTGTGTACTCCCTGTCGCGTTTTCTCCCTCGGCCGCCCAGCTTTTGTTAATTGATTAATGTTGGCTCCCTTCCTTAGCCATCCTTGGTAATGCGTAGAAGGTTCAGTATCCATGTATCTTAGAGTATTCAGCCGCCCTTATGGGAGACCCAAGCCCAGGTCAGACGTGGCCTGTTGTTGCTTAATTCACACCCTATAGATCTTGCTTTGTGAGCTGCCTAAAGGGCAACCAATTTTAAGGTACAGGCCATTCACCCTCCACACCGAAATTTATGCTCCGCAGTATACGGCACACAAAGAACACGCCACAAAAGCCTGAAGCGGCACAGAGCAGTGTGAAAAGATGCACGCCTGGAATGGCTTCAAGAGACCATTAGGAGGAGCACATGTAGGACAAACAAGAACCTGACACATTGTAACCACGATTCGTAACATAAATAAATGCATCAAAAAATAATGAATGCAGGGCGGGTGAGGCTACCAGAGGGGCAGGTCTTGGGCGACTGAACGGGTCAGTGCAGCGGGACCTGTAGAATGCGTGCACAGCCCCATTTTTTTTGTTTTGCTGTTCTCTACTCCGCCGGTGGGAAGTCTTAACTCCGGATGGTTTCACAAGCGTTTGCAGAATGCTGCCTGCACTCAGCAATACAGGAAACGATGCCCTTTTTTTAATTTAAAGCGTGGGTTTGTTTTTCTTTTTCATCTACGGGGGAGTAAAGTGCCACTTCAGGCATTAGCTGTGTGCCCGCGTCTTCCTTGCCCAGTCCGCATTAATTGAAAGATGTTTTGCTGTGGAGTGCTCATTAATTTTCAAGTCCTACGACTGTACACATATATGGCTCTTATCAACCAGATTTTGTAACTGTATTACCATTACGATTAATAATACATGACACAGCGCACACATTAACAACAACAGAATCTCAACGCATTCATTATTAACACTGCCTTGTATCGTAAAAATGTATATTATATTAGCTTAATCTTAAGAAAGCCATTGGCCTCCAATGTTAGCCTATTAAATGCATTACCATTCCGTTCGGGCAGCGATGTTCAGGACAAATGTGGCGTGCCTTGTGCGTGTTCGTGCATCGCCGCCGACAGCAAGTGCCCTAAGACGCACGACCCGTGTGGCGTCGCTGCAGAGCTGGCGAGACTCGGGCCACGTGGTCGTTCTCCCCCTCGCAGCAGTAGACGGCTTCCAGGCCTCATTTCCAGGCGTGGAAATCGAAACTTGGTGAACAGTAACTGCGCCCCCCCCCCCCCACACACACATTTCGCCCGCTGGGCGATATCATGAGCTTGCCCATCTCGAGGGCTGCAGCTGGAGTCCTGATTAAAGTAATCAATTCATTTTTTCCTGATTTGAAGCTTTTGTGACTGCAGGAATCCATACTCTTTGGTTCTTTCGGTAAAGTCACGTAGGTAGAAATAAAATGAAATAAATCACGACGTTTCGGGCGCAACACAAGCGTCCGTCATCAGGTGGAACAACCACAGCAAGAAACAATTGCTGAAGTGGGCAAAACAAGAGACTATATAGGTAAGAGAGGGGGGAGCAGCCAGGGAGGAGAGATGGGGGGGGGGGGTGTGGGTTAGGGGAGTGCTGCAAGCTAGAGGGAACTCATTTTTTGCTTAAGGTAATCGAATAAAATATATACTTAATTGCATATTGCTTGGACTAATAAACTGACCATATATCACCACTTATCACGAGTCATCACTTACCACGAGCCACCGTGTCACACCGAGTGTGCACTTCGTTGAGTGAACCGCAGTCTGGAGGCAGCATACCTAGTGGCCTCATATTTTTAAAATAGTTGCCGATTTAACTGATCAATAATTTTAGCATTTACTCATCTCCAAACTTGAGATCGCTTCTCTGTATAGTTATGCACTTGCACTATTTGGACCAGACATTGCGTACAGATAACCTGCTAAATAAAGCCTGTCAACACGTAGGCTTTCGCGACCTCGAAAATCCATAAGAGGTTTTTGGGTTGTATCGCGTGAATATAAAAGTGTCGTTAAACCTGTCACCACCCGACACAGCCAATGTAGTCAGGTTTGTCACGTAAACAAAACCTGCCAATTCGTTATTGTTTTATATATATTTTATTATTTTAGTGTTTCCCTTCAACGTGACTTTACCGAAAGAACCAAGAATATGAATCACTGCAGTCACGAAAGCTTTAAATCAAAATTCGTTAGTAGTTCAGCATAATAATAATAGGGGTTTTCCCCTTTTATCTGGCAACAAAACTGAAACCTTTTTACGAGGATTAACCGTAATACTTGCAGTCAAAATGCAAACAAAAAACACACTTTTGATTTAAAGCTTTCGTGACTGCAGTAATTCATATTCTTAGCTCTTTCGGTAAAGTCACGTTGAAGGGAAAAAATAAAATATATATAAAACAATAAAAATTCTCACGACGTTTCGACCATAACACAAACGGTCGTCATCAGGTGTGTCGGTTTGCATACATTTATTTATTTTTAAACGGTGTATTTATTTATAAAAAAAACGTCAGCGCCACGCGCAACGATTTGGCAGTTTATTTAGAAGGACTAGTCCATCTATGTTCTGAAAAGAGGAGGGGGGAGACGAAAAATTAATGTATGCTGTCTGAAAGCCACTGTAAGCATGAACAATCAATTAAGACCTGAAATGGTTTATCAAATCTTTCCAATGATTGCTAAGCCAGAATCCATCTTCTCGGTTGAAATTGTCTCTGTGCTTGTATATGTGGATAGCCTCATGAACGAATCTCTCATGGTAACCAGATGGCTTACAAAGAACCTCTGTCTTGGAAAAGTCAATGTCATGTGAGCCCACTGAATTATAACAATGATCTGCCACGGCCGAGGTGTTGGTCCTACATTGTTTAAGGTCTGCTTTGTGTTCACGAATGCGGTCCGAGACATGGCGTTTGGTTTCTCCAATGTAACTACTACCACAGAGGCAACTTAGTTTGTAGACACCAGGGTACTGTATGTCCGGAATCACATCTTTTACAGACGGAACCAGATCACGGATTTTATGTAATGTGTTGAAACGGACCTGGATCTTGTGTTTATTCAAGATTTTGGAGATCTTTTTTGTGATCCCCGCAATGTAGGGTAAAGTGATGGTTTTGAAAGGCTCCTCAAGAGGGTCCTTCTTCATGGTTTGAGTGATAGCTTTGCGGATTGTATAGTCGGAGTAACCATTAGCCTTAAGAGCTTGGTGTACGTGCTTGAGTTCACTGCCTATGTGTTCCTGGTCGGATATGCATTGGGCTCTATGGTACAGTCTTGATGAGAGAATTCTTCTGTGATGGATGGTGGTGTGAATCCGGTTTCAGATAAGCATCCGTATGGGTAGCTTTCCTGTAGACAGAGTGGCTCATTGAACCATCAGGTCTCTTTTTAATTAGGACATCCAAAAAAGGTAGCTTGCCATCTTTTTCGACTTCCATGGTAAATCTGATGGCTGGGTGTATGGAATTGATGTGGTCGAAGAATTGGTCTAGAGCAGGCCGGCCATGTGGCCAGATGACAAAAGTGTCATCCACGTACCTCTTCCATAAGGTTGGGCGCAGAGTGGCAGTCTGGATGGCGTCAGTCTGAAATCCTGCGTCCTTTCACTGGAAAAACCACCTCTGCGGTACAAAATTCTACTCACCTGGTATCGACAATCAAGGGTATTTCCCTGTCCCCAAACGACCTGCTTGTCAGTTTTGATGTAGTTTCCTTATTCACCAAGGTTCCTGTACCTGACACCATCGCAATCATTGAAGACTTGGTTCATCAAGGACTAAACACTGAGGTACTCCCCCTGGTGAGACACTGCTTAATCAATACATACTTCACTTGGAATGAAACTTTCTACAAACAAACTGAGGGCACCCCAATGGGCTCCCCCCTATCTCCGGTTATAGCTAACATTTTCATGGAGAAATTTGAGACTGACGCCATCCAGACTGCCACTCTGCGCCCAACCTTATGGAAGAGGTACGTGGATGACACTTTTGTCATCTGGCCACATGGCCGGCCTGCTCTGGACCAATTCTTCGACCACATCAATTCCATACACCCAGCCATCAGATTTACCATGGAAGTCGAAAAAGATGGCAAGCTACCTTTTTTGGATGTCCTAATTAAAAAAGAGACCTGATGGTTCAATGAGCCACTCTGTCTACAGGAAAGCTACCCATACGGATGCTTATCTAAAACCGGATTCCCACCATCATCCATCACAGAAGAATTCTCTCATCAAGACTCTGTACCATAGAGCCCAATGCATATCCGACCAGGAACACATAGGCAGTGAACTCAAGCACGTACACCAAGCTCTTAAGGCTAATGGTTACTCCGACTATACAATCCGCAAAGCTATCACTCAAACCATGAAGAAGGACCCTCTTGAGGAGCCTTTCAAAACCATCACTTTACCCTACATTGCGGGGATCACAAAAAAGATCTCCAAAATCTTGAATAAACACAAGATCCAGGTCCGTTTCAACACATTACATAAAATCCATGATCTGGTTCCGTCTGTAAAAGATGTGATTCCGGACATACAGTACCCTGGTGTCTACAAACTAAGTTGCCTCTGTGGTAGTAGTTACATTGGAGAAACGAAATGCCATGTCTCGGACCGCATTCGTGAACACAAAGCAGACCTTAAACACGGTAGGACCAACACCTCGGCCGTGGCAGATCATTGTTATAATTCAGTGGGCTCACATGACATTGACTTTTCCAAGACAGAGGTTCTTTGTAAGCCATCTGGCTACCATGAGAGATTCGTTCATGAGGCTATCCACATATACAAGCACAGAGACAATTTCAACCGAGAAGATGGATTCTGGCTTAGCAATCATTGGAAAAATTTGATAAACCATTTCAGGTCTTAATTGATTGTTCACGCTTACAGTGGCTTTCAGACAGCATACATTAATTTTTCGTCTCCCCCCTCCTCTTTTCAGAACATAGATGGACTAGTCCTTCTAAATAAACTGCCAAATCGCTGCGCGTGGCGCTGACGTTTTTTATACATAAATAAATACACCGTTTAAAAATAAATAAATTTATGCAAACCGACACACCTGATGATGACCGTTTGTGTTATGGTCGAAACGTCGTGACAATTTTTATTGTTTATATATATTTTATTATTTTATTTTTTCCCTTCAACGTGACTTTACCGAAAGAGCTAAGATTATAAAAAAACACACTGATAATATGATGCATTGTCCTTGAAACTGATTGGTCCACACCAGCGACAGCTTTCTTTAGAGCCTCGTCTCAATTGGTGCTAGACCAGAGGACGCCAAAAGGCCAAAAGGCGTCATCTGGTCGAGCACCAATTGAGACGAGGCTCTAAAGAAAGCTGCCTCTGGTGTGGACCAATCAGTTTCAAGGGCAATGCATATATTATAGTGTGTTTTTTGTTTGCATTTTGACTGCAAGTATTGTGGTTAATGCAGACATGAATCCTCGTAAAAAGGTTTCAGTTTTGTTGCCAGATAAAAGGGGAAAAACCATATTATATTTTGGTACTGGCAAAGGAGGTCGAACGAGATAGTTCAGCACACCCGACGTGTTGGAAGGTAAACCCACAACATCGACAATTCGAGTACAGTGACGTTTCGCCCGTAATTGCAACCGGTATCAGGCGGCAGCCAGAGTTGTCAGAGAAATCCCCCTTCAGCCAAAGCCTCACGAGGTCAGCTCGTATCTAGAAGAGTGTTCCCATGCTGCACACGGATATGCTTTTCTCTTGCCATCGCTGATTTTTGCATCAAAGGAAAACGTCAAAAGGCGTGGAATCCTGGCTTTCACTAATAGTCAAAATCACGATTGGTTACACGTGCTCACGTGACTGTATTCCTCGCATTCCTGCGCTGGCCGCTTCTGTTAAACGGATATGCGTAATAGCGCAGCCGTTAAATGAGCTTCTTTCCTGCGGTCTGAAACCCAGCGTGCTCTGTGACAGCCACGTGTGCCACACGTCCGCTGCTCTCCCATTGCTACTGTGCATGAAGGAAACACGATTCTGGATTCAAATTAAAATATATATTTGTGCAGGGTCTTTTGTTTGAGGGCACAGCCAGTTCAATGAAGTCTTGAGTGCACGCATATAAATGGTATAAACCCCCTAGACATGCGCGTACGTTTTCAACGGCATTCTTTTTACAAAAAATGCATTAACATTTCAATGTCACTTTTTTTCCCAAGCAAAGATTATAAAAGCAGTAATACAAAAAGAAAATAAGAAACCCTTTTCTTGAGTGTTGTCGAGTGCCTCAAGCTTTACTTCGAAAGGCACACTTACAATTGAGAAATCGTAAAAGTTCCAACCGAATGTGGAGCACGGAAGCACCTCGGGCAGCTTTTTAAGCGACGGTATTCTTGTTAAGGAGAGCCGGGGTACGTTCATCATGTCGGTGCCAGGGAATTAAATTGGCAGATGGATAACGAATTCTGCACGGCGTTCCGACATGCTTCATCCGCTGATGGGAGCCATTGCATTTGCGGGAAATAGTTGCGTTTGTTATTTGGTAGGTACCTTTGTGTGTGTGTGTGTGCACCGGTCAAGTACGCCGGTACACTGCATTGTGTTTGTATAAATAGCAGTTGATACATTTTTGGCCATTGTGAAGGCGTTTGAGAACACATTTTAACATTGAAAAATACGTTTGCCTATGAATCCACGGTCGACAAAAACAACCAAGGGACGGTGTGCTGCCGAGTGCCGAGAGGACGAATCTAGTCAATGAAAATATCTCAAGCTCCCCGTTCGCCTGAAGAAAGTTGCCTTTTGTTCAGAAAACACGTCCAACCCTGGCAGACAATGACACGGGATCTGTAGTTGCTTGCATTGCAACAGCGGCGGGGTAAATCCACTTCAAAATTTTATCTGGCAGCTGTGGGAATTGCACCCCTGGACTCTGTCCCAGCAGCCTTTCCGTTGAGCACACCGCGCTGCATGTTGGTGCACGGGTCAATCGGCAAAGCGGCGTGCGTGGCGTGAGCTGGGGTCAGGGATGTCGAGATGGGTTTTTTTTTAAGGGGTTAACGCGGTGGCCATTATAAAGCGCCAAAGGCGGGAAGCTTTTAATTAAAGAAATAAAATAATAAAAGAGACGGACGCAGCTGTGACGGCTGACGTGGCACAGCGGGGCTATGGCTGGTGACCGGATTATGCAGACGGCGTCTGGAGGAGCCCTCCCCACCACCGCCCCCCCCCACCTTCTAGACAGTTGCCTCCCCCCCACTACCCACTCCGAATCCCCCCCCCCCGTCGCGTCAATCCGCAGGCTGCTCGGCATTGCACGCAGCCGCCCCGCTCCCACCCCCCCCCCCCGCGCCGCACGGGCAACGTGACATTATCTTGCTGTGGATTTCCTCGTTCTGCCCCTGAACCCTCAGGTGTATTGCCTCTTTCTTGCACTTGTTTAATCTATCTACTTTTTTTTTTACAATTGTCAATTTGCATAGTCCATTGTCCGTTAATAACAAATATTCGTTTTTCTTTTAATCTCGCGCCCTTTACGCCCGAGCGTCCCGCCGCGCTTTGCTCACAAATCGAGAGTCCGAATTGTTCTTTTGGGGGGGGGGGGGGTGGGGGGCACTGCATTTCTGCCAAAATTCGGTGGAGAAATGGCCAAATTTGTTGCTTGACGACAGTGACTTGGTCGTTTTATCGCTGATACATTTCAACAAACACCGACCTTTGTTTATTGTTTTCCCCCCTACCTGCTGAGTGTCATTTTCAGTGTCTTTTATACACAGCAGGGTCACTGCCCCCCCCCCCCCCCCCCTTAACTAAAGATCTTGCCAAAAGGCCACAGAATCGTGCGGTTTGCCACACCATACCGCCCACCCCTCCTCTCCCCCCGCGTATCTCACACTCCGCCACTTACCACTGTGTGAAGAACGCGACACTTGCCCGCGCTCAATGTTTGTACCCCTGGCGCCGCTGATTCACGGGGGGGGGGGGGGGAGCACATTCTCAGCCATGCATAGCTACAGATGTCGTCGGCCATGCTAGAAAGCGTACATTTGTAAGAGGGGAAAACATTCGCAAGTCAGAGACGTTATGTTGGCCGCGAAGACAAGTCGTTGGACGGGATGACGGCGAGTGATCGAGGCTAACAAACGAGTGACAGCGAAAGGCGCAAACTCGCCCCAAAGGATATCCACCGCAGAGGTGGAGCAATGAAATCGGCTCGCGTGCAGCAGCTGATGCCACTTCAGCTTGACGGTTTAGGTGCGATACATCGATGAACACCACCATCATTGTCATCATCAGAGATGCTACACCCACTGCTGGATAAAGGTCCTCGCCGTGCCGACGGCATCCCCCCTCGCGGTCCTGCCAAGCCACGATCCATCTCACTCGTGCGCACGAGCTGACCCCATCGGTCTCTGTGATGGGCATCATCTTGGGCACGTTCTTTCCATTGGCTGTTATTCAATCGCCAGTTTCATCCATTGGCCAGCATATCCCATCCAGTAATGTTCCCTGCCCAGGCCCATTTACTAACCTTAACAATAAATGTATGTTAATTTGCATTTGTTCTCCGATTCACGTGCACCTCTTTCTGCGTCTCGGTATAATTCGAAGCTTCCTTGGACGCTTAAGCTTTGAATGCATCTTCCTTGTCGGTGTCCACGTTCCCGGTCCGTACGCTATCGCGAGTGCTCCGAACAGCGTGGGGCGAACTCTGTAAGCGAAGCAGTTCAATTGAGCAGGGCATAAATCTGCCCAACATAGACGGCTCCCTGCTGGGAGAGTGCACTGTCGCGTCCGTGTGGAACCGCAGGTGCTGCACGTCGGCGCCAGGCGAGATGTCGCCAGCGCGTTCTGCGAATTGCGCCAGCGGTCTTTGTGCATTTGTTGGAGGTGTCGCGCGTGTCGGGTGAAATGTGCGGCCAGCAACCCCGCTGATTTTTAGAGTGCACTCTCCCGTCTCTCTTTTATACCCAGGTGGTACACGTGCATGCTGGGTAAAAAGTGCAGTCTGGCGCCGTTGAAGGAGGAGCTGCGGAGATGTGGGGTGAGTGTTTAAAAAAAAAAATGCGCAGAATAACAAGTGTTGTCTTCATTCGTTAAGCACCTCATTTGCATCGCCTATCTGCGGTCCGCTCTCCGGCGGGTTGCTCTCATTACCGCTTTGTTGTCCTCACGCTACTGCCCAAAGACGGACGTGCTCTCGAGTCATCGCTCTGCCGCTTGTCTCGCACATTTTACGCGATTGCAGAACCCTTTAAGAACTTTATCTTTGCCGAGCTCTGGCATTGCAATCGCGCACAAATTAAAAAAAAACACGCGTCTATTTGATCGTAATTTCATCCAGCAGCGCGGCCAAACGAAGATTAGTTTTTTCCTTAAACGCTCGGGCGGTTACCATCGCTGGATGCAACCGCAAGTATTGCACACAACACATGGAACAGTCTCACGCCTCCTTACTTTACCTGCCCGTGCTTTCATTATTATTCCAAGTTTGAATTGAGCATTAAAGACCCAATGTGTCACGCAGCATATATGATAATTGCTGCACACGACGGAACGCGCTGCTGTTGTTCTTTAGGCCGTACTCCCTAAGAGCAAAATCAATTCGTACATAAAGTATAGATTTGGCGACCAGGGCCGTGTCATTGTTGGTGGCTGTCACGGGGGTGGGTGGGGGGGGGCGAGGAGGGGGGGGGGTAGTGCAGGTAAGGGCAGAGGCAGCTGCACTTCGATAGGAGCCTGCTGAGGGATATGAGAAATCAAACTGTGACCACCAGCTGCTCTGCACCCTTTAGAAGTCTCTTCATGCCCTTTTTTCAATCGCCCCATTCTACTTCACCATAACCATTGGCCGTGATCCATCTACTGTTGGATGAAGGCCTCCCTGATCTTGTGATACGCCGGTGCATCCAGCTCCTGCCCGCCTCTCACTGCTTTATCATTGCATTGAGGATGTCCCCCACAGAGGTTTTAGATTTCCCCCCCCCCCTTTGGCCGCCACTCCCATCTTTTAGTATCGACCAACGGGAATCGTCCTTTCTAGCCATGTGGCCTACCCAAGCCCGTGCACTTTTTGCATATCAATAAATCAATGAAGTCTTTATTTCTATAGCATTATTTCGTGCAAAGGATGCCATTCAAAGTGATGTACAGATTTAAAAAAAAAACATTTTGAAAGGCCTCCGATCCATGTGGTCCTTTTTGTCGTGCTGTGCAGTTTCAAGGCTGCACCGCTCCGTAGTTCATTGGGCGCTTTTGGCACCAGGAGCTCTGACTCAAGTGCACCATCAGGAACTGATTTCTCTTCGCCTGAAAAACAGTGTTTTGCCTGGGATGCGTGAATTATTTTGGAATAGAGATCTGCATTTTGCAGGACTGTGAGGGATGGCGATGGCTTTCGGGGGGCCATCGTGCAGCAGTGGATCGATCTTGGCTGATGATGTGGTGAAATAGATATGCAGAACATTCCTTCGCTAAATTTAAGCTTCCATCTCTGTCATGTGTTACGCTTTCATCTTCTTCTCCAAGGGCTCACATTTATCAATTGCCAATCTACCTTTTTGCTTCTTTCATGTCCCCAGTTGCTTGCTTATGACATCTTTAATCGTGCACGTGTTGCATTCTCTGATTGCTCTGGATATTTATCCTTTTAATATTGTGTGCTTTCACCTAATTTGTTCTCTGCTTTTTAACCTTTCCCTCACTTTCAATGGCCTATCTAGTACTGTGCTCGTAATTGAATCAATGAAAGTGGGCATATCCATTTTGTCCCGTTGTTCCTCTTGGAATTTGCATATTTTGCTGACCCACATGTAGACACGTGGTTTTCAATCCACTCCTGGATGCGGCCCTGCCCATTCTGTGTGGGATTATTTTGGGGGTTTGTTTAACTTTGCTTCACCACGCTGGTCCGTGCTGGTTGGTGAAGGTGGGCAGCATCGACGCAATAGCATAGAAGCACGGTACAGCGCTGGATTTTGCTGCACTATCACCTGCTGCCTTACAGCGTAGCCCGGCAAGCCCTACTACAATCTGTGCATGGTGTTCCCCCATCCAAGCACGATCCAGGCTCTCAACCCTGCTCGGCTTCCGCGGTCTGATGGGATTTGGGTGCGTTCCGGCTGATTTCGGCATAGTCGGTCGAAAGTTGGCTACTTCTTCACCTTGATTTTTTGAAGTCACATACCGTTCACTTTATTCTATTCACTTTTTAAAAATTTTATTCTTATTTTTACAATTAACGTGACTTTACCGAAAGAGCCAAAGAATTTGAATTCCCGCAGTCACGAAAGTTTTAAGTCAAAACGTTACGTACCATGTTTTTTGCCTGTAATTAGCTTCTACCTCTCTGGCTAATGCTGCGGCCCACTGCCTGTGCTCATTTCGTCTAGAGCAGAGACGTCTCTCGCAGCTGAGGTTTGGCTGTTTAGTTTTCTCACGCTACACAAGCTGTGTAGGTATTTGTGAAATTTTCTCTGCTTTCCCCCCCCCGCCCCCCCCTTCTATCAAAATCTGATTTAAAATACGGATGTTGTCGGTGTTCGAGAAACCTTTTCTTAAATCGGCCTTGCTCGTGAACACATTTACAATGAGGATATTAAGAAATTGATGTGGAATTCTATTCAAGGGTGCAAAAAACAGCACAATCCTTTCTTCAAACCTGGCAGTGTGCGTGAACTGTTACGATTGCGGTGTTATTGCATCCGTCTTGTCAAATTGCCTCTGTGAATAGTTAATCTAAAGCAAAGTTATGAGAATCAGTTTTAATGCGGCTTTTGATTGCTCTGGTTGCAAGTCACTGCATGCGCTATTGATAGCCCCTGTGTGAGTCTTGTGAAGGTTGCTCCTGTCCTCATCTGAGTCAAAGCCAATTCCCAGCCCCGTAGCCCGGAATGGGTTTTTTGCAGGATTTTTGAAGGTTAGGCATAACTCAAAGATTAGTGCCAGTGTTAAATATCTTATAGCACTCATCACATGGTTTATATGATCGTATGCCAGTGTATAGGCTAAATTCAGAGTAATGTATTCATTTGTTACATTACCTGCGTTCCTAAATGCTTGACAATGCTGTGGACACCTTTAACGAAGCTTGCGGGACATCCCTCTGTGTACAATTCCACAACCAATTTCACCACTTTGAGATTTATTCATTATTGAATCATTACTATTTACATAAATAATAAATCCTACGGTTACCACGACTACATTTCATAAAATTCCCGACTTTTCTCATAATTCTAGACACCCTTAACGAAGCCTGTGGGAGATTCCTCTGTGTAAAATTGCCATAACGGCCAGACAACGATATACTTTACAGCACACGCAATATCCTTGACGCTGTTACTCCAATTTTGATTTGAGCACTGTTACTCCATTCTGTAGCCGTGCCATGTTGACCGGCTTCGATTGCGATCGGAATTTTACCCCAGTTGTGATTTTGGTTTGCAAAAGTGGCGAACAGCACCGATGGCCAGACGACTCGCGGGCGCACGGAGGCAGAGTGACAAAATCAATAATGGGGGGATGCAGCGAGATAAGGAAGCTCTCTCTCTCTGCCGCGTCGTCACACTCGGGGATATTTTAAAATCTGTTGTTAGGTGGCTGGGCCCCACAAGCGGTTCGCTTCGTAGCCTTTTAGTGTGTGAATGGCTGTCGGTGTGGTCGCAAGGCATGCATTGGCTGATGAATCTTCTGGTCATCTCAGCCAACCCATGGCACCTAGGTCTGTCCCGTGACCGCCTGTCAACGAGCCTTCGACACTTCACGTGGCCTCAAAGTGCACATAGCCTGGCACAAGCGCCATGGTGATGTCATCACCACGTAATGACGAATGGCAGTTGTTGTAAGGCATGTACTGGTTTGACCCCCTTCTCCAGCGGCGATTCAATGAATTTTCATAATTTAAGGGTCATTTGTATTCTCATATGACCTATTTTGTTCGTACAGTCTTCTTTTTTTTATTGCTCCCTTAGTCTAATTGTAACAATCGTAAAATTTAGTTAATTGATGCTTGTATCATAAGTGTAATAATCAGTTTTAATCGACAAATTAATCAATCGTGAACCAGTAGAAGTCGACGCCTAATCAAGTGGCAGTGTACATTTGGACGCACTTCTCTCGCGAAAATTAGGCCCAAGTATTTAATTCTCGTGTGTGTGTTTTTTCATTTAAATATTTTCACTCTAAGGTTGTTGGTTTCAATCGATCCGTCAAATCCTTTGCGGCGGGTGAGAAAGGCCACCATTGCAAAATTTCTTTTTAGCAGGGAGGATCTGGTGAAAAACGTGGTGTGGTGGGAGCTTTACGTGCACATTGTGTTGATATTTGCACTTAGGGGATTTTGCTTAAACAATTGCCTATGGGTTCGCCAGTCCATACGCTGCCCCTGGTGAGGTCGCGAATGCACACCCGCAGGCGCACTTTGTATGGAATCTCTGCGCAGGCAGAGCCAATTTGAGATCTGGCTGTGCTACGATACTGGCACGACAAAAGGTGCGTTCACTAAGAACACCTCCTAAAAGTTAATCTTCTCTTAATCATTGCATGTGTGTGTGGCCACGGTTAATGTCGGTGGAAAGCAATATCTGAACTGATTTGGGGCCTTTCCATGGTTCACTTTGCTTTAAACCTGGTCCAGCATTCCCAGCAGCATTTGTGAGAGGCTGAATGTGGGCGGTGGGGGGGAAATCTCTGTTAATGTGTGTGCATCCTTACCAGATGTTTTTGTGTTAGATGGCATAAATATAAATGTGGTGTTAAACGCGCCACCAACCGGCCAAAAGCCAATTAGTAAGGTCTGTCACGTAAACAAACATGCTAGTACTACTAGTAAATAATTGGCATGTTTTGCTTACATACTAGTAGTACTAGTAACAAATTGGCATGTTTTGTTTACGTGACAAACCTTGCTAATTGGCTGTCAGGTGGTGGCGCGCTTAACGACACATGTACATTCACGCGATCTAACCCAAAAAACTATTGGTCGCGAAAGCCTAAGTGTTAAACTTGTGTGGATGTTTGCGTGTGTGCGTGCATGTTTTGTGCGTGTAATTGTGTGCTTGTTTGTACGTGTTTTTTTTTTCCGTGTCATGCTTGTGTGTTTTGTTTGGGCAGGTGCCACGAACAACCACCACCACATTCTGCCAAGGTCGCACTATGCGTTGGGCCCTCGCCTGGAGCTTCCACCACAACCTCGCTGTGCCGGTCAGAGCCTTCCCACCTCCTCCTCCTCCTCCCCCTTCACACACCCCCTCACTCAAGCTTTTATTTGTTCTCCCTTTGGGTTGAGAACATTCGCTAGGGCAGGACCCCCCCCCCCCCCCCCCCCCGGTGTGGAGCTGTTGGGGGATCTCTTTGCTCACATTTCAGCTGTCATTTTTTGCGTGTGGATTTTGAGTTCTCTCCGTTGCGACCTGCTGCGGAAGCACGGCGGTTTTGCCAAGGTGCGTCGACGTCGTTGTTCCTTGTGACCCCGTGGTCACGAAGCCGAGGTTTAATCGTGGCTACGTGCTGCTGTCCCCACGCACAGTCACCCCCCGCCAAGCGGCGGAAGCTGGACAATCAGAAAAAGCCGATCACGTTCTTTGTTGCCGCCGCCGCCGCCACCGGCGGCGACACGGGGCAGCAGCTGCCCACTCGCGACGTGCCGCCCCCTAGTCCGGTGGAGCGTGTCTCCGTGCATCTCGAGACGCTCCTCGCCGAGTTGAAGGTAACGTCGTTCGCCGGGTGTTGAACCTGCGGGGTTTTTTTTTTGTCGTCGTCGGCGAACGTATTAGTATTCATCCTTTTTAGCATATTGAATATTTTGGAAGTTTCAGGTACGTCTGTTCTGGGCTCGTCGTGATGTGCACAACTCACTAATGTGCAGCATATATGTTCAGACAGCTGCTGGATTTTTAACCCTCAACTTTGTTTGATACTGACTCTGTAGTTGGTGTACTGCCCGCATAGAATATCCAGTACCCTAAAAGAGAGTTGAAAAGTGGTTGCAGCGATGGATCTTTCATTTGGACAATTTTCATTTTATTTTAAACGATCTCTTCCGGTGATATTTAAAATCTGGTAAAGAAAATGCTTCCGGTGTGCTCAGGTGCAACACAGACGTGTGCCGTGCGGGACGGGTGAAGTCAGCCTCATGCTCACGGCTCCAGAGAACACGTGGATCCACTTGCGTCGCAAACGCCGGCAGTCGCTGCAGACCAACGATGCGCCGGAGCCCCCCGAGAGCTGTTCCACGCAGGCCCCGACACTCAAACAAGACAGCCGCTCGCCCGCAAAACACAGCAGTTCCGACGAATCTGATCCAAAAGCACCCTCGTCAACATCGCCGCAACCACCACCACCACAACTGTTGTCGGCACAGCAGCCAGACCAGGACGAGCAGAGCAGTGGTCAGGGGTCCTCGAGGGATGGTGGGACGGAGCCGCACAAGAATGGGAAATGCATGGCTGCTTGGAAGCTCACGGAGGCCAACGAACCAAGGGAAGGCCGCGTCGCCGCAAGTGACGACGCGGCGGACTTGAGCGTCGGCGAAAAGGCGGTCGGCGTAAGTGGGGCGCCGCAGGGAACGCCGCCGGGTGGATTCGTGCTCAAATGCCAGGTGGTTGTGCGGGATGAGAGCAGGATGGTGCCTGCGGGTGGCGGCGGCGGCGGCCATGGCCGTAGTGACGACGTGGCGGTTGATATGTACTGGATAGACGGGCAACATCGTGAACTGCTTAACCAGCTGTCGTGCACTCTTCGCAACAAAATGCTCCGGCTCGGAGGGCAGCAGGCATTGTAAGGTGGCCTGCAACACCATCTTCACGTGTGGACTGTCCCCACCACCCATTATCATCCGTTAACCCCCCCCCACACCCCTGCTCTCGACATGAAGCAAACTTATACCAGCATTTTTGCACGGGTCACATTATGGGTAAAGTATTCGAAATCATTCTCTTTGTAGGAGCCTTCAAGACATAATTTTGCAGCATCATTTCAAAATAAATTGAAGCAAAAAAACTAATGATAATATACTGAAACAATTTTAATAGTGAAGTTAATGCTGGTGATGAAAGTTAATATTTTATTTAATCGGCTATAATAAATTACATATTCCCCAATGATAAAAGTTATTTTTAAAAAAAGAGGCATGTATGGAGGCAGAGGGTGTCTGTACCTACGCAAAAATATTAATTCAGACGGCCGATAGATTTTTTTTCCATCACTTTCCTATCCATGCACATTGAATTTAAACGCATACAGGCATCGCATCCACCTGTCTGTCAGTGACCTGCAGGTCATCCGTAACAGTGAAACAAAATGTCAGAAAAGAAACATACCAGACTGGAACAGCATGTTTGTGCCATGCCATGTGTGTGCCATGTTGGGGTAGCGTAGTGGCTTGTGTCCTCACTATTATAGGGCCAGTTTTCATGCAATCGGACGATGCATTTTATTTTGCCTGTTAATGTCTGTAGATGCCAGCATCTCCTTGGATAGTGGATGTTTCGAGACTTAATTTGTAATTTTAATTCAGAATTGGCGAAGCGATGTCAAATCCTACATCAAAAACGATGTTTTACTTGCAAATACACCTCAACAAATGATCATCTTCCGTTGACAACTGTAGTTGCCAAAGGGTGCCGTGGTTTTTTTTCACGAGTGCTAATTCTCCGTTTGCGTCTCACTTGCTGCATATTTATTTTTTAAATTCTGGTGTTGTCGGAATGTAGTTAAAGGAGGAGTAAGGGGGGGCATTTACTTCAAGGACTAGAGTAAGCGGGGGAGGCTCCTTATCAAGGTGAAGGCTCAGGAAAGGATTTGAGACATCTGGCACGCGGTCCAAGGCGTGAAGCTGCTTAACGCCAAAAGCTCGAGGAGATTGCATAAAGCAAAGTCGCAGCCTCTTCAATGCCACGGTTACTATTTCTGATGTAAGGCTCAAGGCCCAGGAAACACGAGACCACTTTGTCTTGTCCAAGCAAATATCAAATTGGCGTCAGGCACCAGAACAAGACGACGAACTCCCTTCTGTCTGGAATGCGTTTTGTTTGTTCCGATGTCACCAGACCTTCCTGGCTCGTTGTGTGAAGTGTATCGACAGCTTGGTCTGAATGAGACTTTTTTTTTTCCTTGTAAACTTCAAATAATAAAACCAATATCATCGGAAGTAGTCCACAACAAAGGGATCATTGTTGAAACAAATAATTCGTGTATTTACCCTTGTTAAGGCATTGTTCTTTTGATGACAATGCAGTGGCACGTTCCAGACATGGGCCTGGAAACCTGACGCCGTGCTTCACTTGGTTATCCAATGTAACGGATCACGCAGGTAAAGGACCCAATTTATTATTGGCTGCATTGACCTGACATCTATTCCAATACGGTAAAACCTTGGATTGCGAGTAACTTGGTCTGCGCGAGTGTTTTGCAAGACGAGCAAAAAATGTAAGTAAATATTTTTGTTGATAAACGAGCGAGGTCTTGCCAATATGAGCAGCACGTCGACGCTTTGTCCACCGAGCGTCACGTGATCACGACTGATATACGAGTGCTTTGGATTACAAACACGTTTCCGGAACGAATTATGCTCGCACTCCAAGGCTTTACTGTGTATGCCACCTGCCTGATATCGAGTCTCTTGGTCCTTAGTTTTAAACTGCATGGTGGCCTCATGTCCTCAGGGCTCGAGAGGCCACTTGCCCCCAGGGCACCCTGATGGCCTCGCCGACTGCCACTCGGCATTTGATTCGTGTAAGGATTTTTTTTTTTTTGCTGGGCCAGGTCGTGGAAGAGTGAGTGGTGGCTTGGCCACATTTAACTTTGCGTTTCCGTGAAGCCAGTGTTCGAACAAGCAAAAATGTTAAACATTTGTTACGCGACTTTTACAAAATGCTAATTATGCTTCGTTTATCCATACAGTGGTCACCGACAAGCACTGATCATCGACTTTAGAACACCATTCCAGTGCCTAGCACTTGGAGAATTTAGCCAATGCGGGGGGGGGGGGGGGGGTTGAGTCCCTCGTCTATAATGACTAATTAAGCTGATATTAAATGCGCCTTTTGTACGTCATGCTAGGCATCACCGCCCCCACACTCTCCCCCTGACAACATCTCTGCTACATGCCCCCCACCAGGGCAATCCACACGCACACACCAATACCAACAGCCGCCATTCGCTGTTAAGTGACGGTGACGTCACCACGGCGCCCGTGCCAGGCTGGGTGCACTTTGAGGTCACGTGACGTGTCGAAGGCTCGCTGACAGGAGGAGGTCACGGGACAGACCCAGGTGCCATGGGTTGGCTGAGATGACCAGAAGATGCATCGGCCGGTACCCCCCGACTGTGCCAGCTTTTGCTGCATTTTGGCCGCCCGGCGCTCCGCTCCTTGTGAGCGTCTCTCCTCTGCCCTCAGTTGTTGCTGCTGGAGGGCGACTGCCTCCCAACCGCTCAGCAGCGTCCTTCACGAGCCTCCTCCACACACACACCGATCACCACCCCCATGAGTCCCCACGGCACAACCCTCAAAGCATCGCCGCCTCGACCGTTGTCTCTCTCCCACCTAAAAAGTTCACCCCCCCGCCGTGTGTGGTGTGGGGGAGATCCGACCGCGCTTGTTGGTGGTTTTCCATTAACGCTTTTACCCCTCGCGTTCTGCCCCCCACCCAACCTCGTTCGATCTTACGCTTTTACCCCTTTTAAATTAAGCATGCATCGGCCAAGTTTCCCGAGTTCTGGCCACTGAAATGGTGTCTTCATTGATGGGAGCGTGTATCGTCAAGTGACCATTACGCATGCAAGATTGAAAATGAACTTTTATTTGTTATTAATGCTTTTGCTACGGATGTATTTAGAATGCGAATGTTCAGTAAAGCGGGCATCCGTTTTGCTGTTATGCCTGAATTTAGCATTTGGTCTATTGAGTGTACAACGTTAATTATGAACTGTTACCTCTTGAAAATGTGTTTTTGCAGAAACACTGACGGGTGCGCGACCCTGCACTCAAACACGTTCACCGTGCATCTGCTCATCAAAGGCAATATCTATCCCCAGGATGTGTCAGTGGGAGAGTGTGGTGTTGGGGCTAGAGGGCTACCTGCTGCTGCTGCGAGTGGGTTGTCAACTCTCAGCCTTTCACCCAGAGCCAAGCCCGCTCATGATTATCAAAACTATCATTGGGCGTGTCACACACGCACGTGTGTGTGGTGTGTCTTGGCTTGGCCACTCCGGACACGATGCAGTAAATTTACGGAGAACTCCACGCACACCTCCGTTGGGTGGCGCATGAGGACTGTGGTCTCAAAATCTTGGTATTGTTGTCATCGGGTGAAACTTTAACACTTTAAAAAGTTTTATGCACCATTTCTAAAACGTCGTTTTGTATTTGCGCTATTTTTGTTGGGGTTTAGCCGAAGGCTAATGCAGTGGCGTCAACGGCAAATTACCCACGATGCATCGGTGTCCTTTTTATTGTTCACCAAGTTGCATGTGTCGACGCTTCTTTTGACGTTGAAATGTGACGAGTGAAACGAGAACAAAAACGGCTTGTGAGCAAGAGATTCCCCTCCCCCCCCCCAATGCTGTGCGAACAGCCCTTGCCATATCGATCATCCCGTCTAGGAAACTTCATTGTCGTTCGGATGCTCGGTTGTTACGCGCTACGTTAACACCTTGCTGCGCGGCAGTGTTCTTGTTACCGTTTCCGAGTGCTTCCTATTTTTTTATTATTAATTGTTGTGGCTCGGTGGTGGTGTTTTTAAACGAGTAGGGGCCTGCCTCTGTGCGAGTCCTTACAGTCAGGTTCTTACACTGCAGTAGAGGCCGACCGAAAGTGAATTTCTGGTTTCGGCCGAAACCGAAAGTAAAAAATTTACTTCGGCCGAAAACGAAACTATGCCGAAATAGGCAATTTGCCAACTTTGGGCGCCGAAACCGAATTTCAGTCGGCCTCTACACTGCAGGTTGCGCCCTTGGCAGGTTCAGAACTTCAGCTGGGTCGAATGTGTGTGTGTACAAGTGTCTGTTCATTGCCTGTACAGGCAATATTTTCATTAGCGTGGCATTGCTTATATGTCTAAATATATAGTATATATTTTGTTCATGTATGTATTTTATAATAATATAATGTACACCAACCACTGACCATTGTCACAGCAGACTCCCCTGACTTTAAAGATCTCGACACATTCGACAAGAAACACTGTGGCCTTGAGAAGGGGAAAAAAAAACTCATTACACGTGGCGTTTCTGACAAATGGCTCTTCATCGCTTTTGAGCAATCGGCCCTAGCAAAGAAAGGAACGGCCACTGCCTAAAACGACATTTGGAAATTAACCTCGGCCCCGCTCCTTTGCTGGACAACAAGAACTACAGATCAAGTGAGCATGGTTTAAACTGGGTGGTGTTTTTGTTTGTTGTCTCCGTAAGACAAGGAGGTAGAGTTTACATCTTCGCATGGGGGGTGGGGGGTAGGTGCCCGTTGGCCATGGCGGATTTTTGCGGAAACAAAAAAAAGAACCCCGCGAAACTTCGGGCGCTGGAGAAAGAGCTGTTTTTTTTTCCAGGTGCGCGTTGGGTGTGCAGCAAGCAAGGGCCACCAGCGATGGAAACGTTTTCCCAGAGCCAGGCGTGGGGTTTGAATATGCCTGCGACGGAGTGAATATTGGCTGCAGTGTTTGTGACCTATTGCAAAGCCAGAGGTGTCCTCGAAATGCACCATTTTCGCTCGCTTTTTAATTGCCATTGGCTGTTTTGCTTAAAAATATATTTGCTACGTTGACAATTAATTTTAGTCCTTTATCACTAAGTTATGTACAATTGGTAAAAAAAAAAAATTCGTCCGGGTTTTGGTCGTTAAAAGTTATCAGCCAGCTTTTTTAGTAAAAAAAAAATGTTACGATGTTTCTTTTACACTAATACTTGCTGTTATCGTGTCACATTCAAGCACACTCGTGCACATTGCCTTTCACCAAATGGATGACTTGTTATTTTCAAATACAATTTAGAGTTTAAAAAAAACTATGCATTCTGTACGCTGATTCTCACGTTATTTATTTATACACATACATGGGTTTTCGCAGCCAAAATTAATCCCAATTGATGTTTCGGGTGTTGGCCACAATGATCTGACCAAACTTGTGACGTGAAGATCCTCTGCTACTCTACAGGTAAACGTATCGTCACGTGCACGAGCGTTTGATGTGCCAATTGTGTGTTGTTGTTTTGCCTACTTTTAACACATCACATTGAGATACGGAAAAATAGAATAACTGAATCAGGCCAATACAGTTGTTATTAACTAAGTGTTGCTTGACAACATTAAAACAAGTAGATGATAAGTCAACAATCCAAAAGATATTCCGAATACTTCGTTTTACGTGTTCAGTCTAATGCTGCGGCGGAGGGCTCACGAGCAGCACAGATTTGGTCTGATCGTCATACGGCCTAACCGGGGGAGTACAAAGCTGGCCTCTAAACTAAGGCTGTCGGTCTAGAGCAGTGGTGCTTAACCTCAGGGTGCAATACAGGTTATAAGAACCAAATGGTGTGCAGACTGCATCGCCAGCTGTCACCACGGTAGTCAAGCAAAGGTCGCCTTCGCATGTTCCGTCGGACGTGACGATGCAAGGCCGGACAACTGGGAAGCCCCTACCGAGCTTTTGCCCAGACCGCTGGTGTCGGAGTTGCACTTGTGGCCCCTCACCCGGCAATCCAGCTCGAGTACATTTAGTAAATGTGCTAACTGAAAGAACGTCCTGTGGACGGTGACATCGACTCGACAAAAAACGACTGATTTTCACCTCGGTTACAAAGCCAGATTTTGCATGAGCAACAAGACCACACCCCTTACTAGACTGTTGAAACGAGTGCTCAGAGATAAGCATACGTTGATGATTACAATTTAACGTAGTGTGATGCAGTTATCACAAATGCACACCCGGCTTTACCTTGAGTTTGCAATGATGCTGGCCGTTCCAGAAATAGACGGTGGGCGTTATAAAGACCTCGTGATACAATGTGCAACAGTCTGTTAATGGTTAAGCGGCCTTGTCATTGTGCGAGTTAAGAGTTTAGAACATTGATCTGTAACATCTTCCCAGGCCTTACCGATAAAACTGTAATTATTTGCTTTTGTTCTTGGGTCGTGTTATTTGCTAATTGCTTATGCCTCAAAAGTACAGAAAATGGCTATTATTAGAAATCTACCTATTTTCCAGAACATTCCAGATAGATTCAGTGCTGAGTAAACTTGGAGTAACTTCTAGAACATTCTAGAACTTTCCAGTAATATAATAGTATAAGTACAGGGGCCTTAAGCCCACCAGTTCAGTTTAGTTCCAGCTGCCTAAGTGGATACATATCTGCATTTTTCTGAGATGGCATCAAGAGGCTGCAAGCATCCGGCAGACGCATTTTGCTATGTCTGCAGCCAATTTATCAAGACAAGAGCAAAAAAGTACTCTGTGGAAGCGTCTGCTAAGATGTGTGAGGCCTCCAAGGTATATATCGGCATGCCTGTTGGGGATCAAGACAAATCCTGGGCACCTCATTTCACCTGCGAGCAATGCAAACAAACTCTGGAAGGTAAGATGGACAATTGTCGCTCGGAATTTTATGTTATACAATTTTGTTTAATTGTAAACGTTTTTCATTTTCAAATGTTTTACAATTTTCAATGTTATTGAGAAAAATATATTTGAAAAATGTTGCGAGAATCTCTTACACATTAGTCATGGGTGAAATAAATGTATGTTTGGAGGATGGTACAGCGGGGAAAAGAGAGCCATGAAATTCGCTTTCACAAGAATTTGGTGGGAACCCACTGATCACTCAAGCAACTGCTACTTCTGCATGGTGGACCCTTCCAAACGGCGGACTGGCAAGAATGCACCTGCTATCACGTATCGGGACCTTCCTTCATTGCCCCGGTGCCACACTGCCATGAGCTCCCCGTACCCACTCCTTCAGAGAGAGAGAGCAAGTCAGAGAGCGAGGAAGACATTGTAGATCCAGATGACAATTTCAGAGGTAGAGCTGAGGAGAGAAACCCAACTACCCCAACCAAAAAGACCTCAACGACTTGATCAGAGATCTTGGTCTCACCGAGTCCAATGCCGAGCTTTTGACGTCTAGGCTCAAGCAGTGGAACTTGTTGGATAAAAGTGTGCAATTCGCAGATCAGAGGAAGCGTCACCAACCTTTTTGCAGCTTCTTCACCCGTAAAGATGGGCTCTGCGTGTGCCACAGTGTGACCAGTCTGTTCGAGGCAATTGAATCGTCTATAACCAGAATGAGTGACGCCTCTTCATTGACAGCTCATCCAGGTGCCTCAAAGCCGTGCTGCTCCATAATGGTAACAAGCACCCGTCTCTTCCCTGGCTCACTCGGTGCACCTCAAAGAGGATTACAACAGCGTCAAGACCTTGCTGGACGCCTTAAAGTATGATGAGTACGACTGGGAAGTTATCGGAGACTTCAAAATGGTGGCATTCCTGATGGGTCTCCAAGGCGGTTTTACCAAGTTTCCCTGCTATCTTTGCCTTTGGGACAGCAGGGACACCAAGGCGCACTACCACAGGCAGGACTGACCACAGCAGACCGAGTTCTCTGTGGGGAGGAACAACGTAAATTGAGAGCCACTGGTGGACCCCCGGAAGGTGCTGATGCCACCACTGCACATCAAATTGGGGCTTATGAAACAATTTGTCAGAGCTGTCAGAGCTGTAGATGAAAGTGATTAACAGTATAATTATCAATCTCGAAAAACTACTCACTTCTAAATCTGTTCATAATAAAGGTTTTTGGGTTAGATCGCGTTTATTTATAAATGTGTCGTAACCCTCCACCACCCGACACGGCCAATCAGCAAAAAAGTGTCACGTTGACAAAAGACAAATAATTCACTACTTCAGCCCACCGGTGTGTTGAAGAGCTAATCCACATTTACAGTTTGAGTACGACGTTTCGCTGGTAAATACTTCCAGCATCATCGGGCAATTCGCCAGAATGGTAAAGCCCTCGCTTGCTCCCGGTTTTATATAGAGCAGCAGGGTGACGTCATCACTCAACTCATCAGGTGCAGTGATTAGAGGCGGAGGGGGGGGTAATGTAATTATATAATCGATTAGTAATCAGTCATTGGTTATGATTAGCAATGAGTTGTAGATTAGTAATTCTTTAAATCAAAATGTAATGTGTATTATTTAATAATACGCTTCCAGGCCGCACTAAGCCGGTAGCTGTCAGAGCGATTAAAGTTATTCTTGTTCCTCTCAATTTCAATGGATTCTCTAATTAGTCTTTGCCAGTAATAATTAGTTTTACACACCACTGCAACATTGTCAAAATCAATTGAGTGTCCTTGTTGACAAGCATGTTCTGCCACTGCCGACAGTTGTGTTTGAGATAATTTAATATTTCTCTGATGTTCTTTTAGTCTTACGCTGATGTTACGTCCCGTCTGCCCAATGTAGCAGCTGCCACATGAACAATTAATCCGATATACACCTTCTGTTGATAGTTTAGGTAATGCGTCTTTAGTGCAAGATACTAGTTTTTGAATTTTGTGTACTGTACCAAATCTTACTGTAATGTTTTGCTTTTGCAAAACGCGGGCTAATTTGTCAGTTACCGGCTTAGTGCGGCCTGGAAGCGTATTATTAAATAATACACATTACATTTTGATTTAAAGAATTACTAATCTACAACTCATTGCTAATCATAACCAATGACTGATTACTAATCGATTATATAATTACATTACCCCCCCCTCCGCCTCTAATCACTGCACCTGATGAGTTGAGTGATGACGTCACCCTGCTGCTCTATATAAAACCGGGAGCAAGCGAGGGCTTTACCATTCTGGCGAATTGCCCGATGATGCTGGAAGTATTTACCAGCGAAACGTCGTACTCAAACTGTAAATGTGGATTAGCTCTTCAACACACCGGTGGGCTGAAGTAGTGAATTATTTGTCTTTTGTCAACGTGACACTTTTTTGCTGATTGGCTGTGTCGGGTGGTGGAGGGTTACGACACATTTATAAATAAACGCGATCTAACCCAAAAACCTTTATTATGAATAATATTGGTCGCGAAAGCCTACGTGTTATTCTAAATCTGTTGTAGTCATTTTGTATTACTTTAGTATAAATACATGTTAATTTTGATTCATGTTGTTTTTTTTACTTTGTGAACGAAAAGACAAATTCGCCAGTTTTCTCATTGAAAATAGATAAAGTTCTAAATATCACTGTCCTGGTCATAAAAGCAAAGTTTGTGGGGAATAATAGTCATTTTCTATACTTTTTAGGCATAAGCAATTATGAAATAACACTTCCTACCCAGGAACAAAAATTGTTACATAGTGTAATTCATAGATCTCGGTGGGTTCCTAACCTGGTTATATAAAGGCTAACGTTTCAGGCAACTACTCTTCATTGACATAGGGACAGAAAGATGACAAGCATTTCCAAGTACAGATAATTATTTTACTGTGTTCATGGTATTTTGATCACATTCAAATACAGCACTAGCAATTGCTCTAATTACACCATTAAATGCAAAAAAAGCATTATGCAACAACGCAAATGATTAACAAGTGAAAGTGTTCTGCAAAGGTTATGATTTGAAAGGCCACTTGCAAAGGGAATGATGCATGTACGTCGTATAACCTTTAACACTATTTTGAAAAGCCACTTAGCAAATTAGTTCTTCCCTTAATTTTAGATGTACTATCTTTTACCAAGTATTTTTTAATTGTGCTACTTGCATCTAGCAGCACCTCAAAGGTTGCCTTTCACAATCCCCACGACCGCCTTCTATTAAAGGCAACAGTCTTGACTTTAGAATGTGCCCAACATCCACGAAGGAGCTTTCTAATGCGAGCAATTTCAACCCTCGCTTCATCTGTGCTCGTGTGCCAAGTGAAGTCCTCTCGTCGGTTTTGTAAATAAATAAATTGAAAAACTGAAACTCGCTGACTCACACATCATACACTCACTACCATTGACTCACTCGCACATCATACACGGGGAGTGTCATGCCGACAGATATGGCTGCAAGTTTGTTCGTACATTTTATGCATATCGTTTATTGTTAAATTTGAATCAAAGTCCCTATGATTACTTTTGTTACATTGTATTTTATAGCTTAATTTTGGTGATTTCTAAAACATATGGTT
Organism: Petromyzon marinus; assembly: GCF_048934315.1. Lineage (NCBI taxonomy): Eukaryota > Metazoa > Chordata > Hyperoartia > Petromyzontiformes > Petromyzontidae > Petromyzon > Petromyzon marinus. Next base: position 10,187,831 of record NC_133704.1, read on the forward strand.
AAGCCATGTTTCTTGCGGAAGTGCTGAGCTGGCCTGATAACTTGAATCTAAATTGTCTTATGGTTGTTATTGTTTGTCTTGCATCACACTGGGATTTTTGCACACAGCGTTGTAATAAAGTGTTTTTTCTGGAAGATTTGCTGGTTTATCCAGGATGTTTCTGTTGCGCGTCGTCGCTTTAAGATGTTCTCTTCATATTTTGTTTGTTGCGGTTGCACCCGACTCAAGAGCCGCATGGCTCACAGGGCTATACCTAATAAATGAAACTTGTAGAGAAATCCGGGTTTCATTTCTGGTGGAACGTGTGGCATTTGAAACCGGAATCTCAACGGCACCAGTTCCAGTGGCTCTCCTTCCATGGGTGGGGGACGCCATTTCGTCTTCACGAGCCATTCCCCGTTCCTCAAATTGAGGTTTTCCCTCACATTGTTGCAGGATCGGTTTGTGCAATGTCACGTGAATGCATCGAACCTATTTCTACCAAAAAAAAATCGCTTCATGCGGTTTGAATTCCTTCGTACGCGGCTGGACATGGAAAAACCATTGTGTGCGTGTGTGCTCTGTATTTGCTACTCAGCAGGCAACTATCTCGTGAGGTTTTCCTTTGTGCACCATTTTCTTGGAATGCATCTACTACCGCATAAAGTGACGTAAACCTGCATCTAAAAATCTAATTTCCACGCACGTGGTCTTGCACTCCCCCAACCCGTTTAATCGGCATCAAACTTGAACCATCTTTGTTTCCAATCCTTAGTAGCGTTGGACTGATGTTCACCACATACCAGCCGCCTTTCCACCTGACCAATGAAAATCAGTACTCTGGGCACGGAGCTCACACAAAAGCCATATGCCCGAGCCGTTGACCACTGCCTCAAGCCAAGCCCCCCACGATAATCGGCACCTCTCTCAACCTTTTTAATTCCACGACACATTTCCCAGCCATCTCGATCTTTACGGCATACCAAACCAAAAAAACTATCACTGCGGTGGGCCTGGATAGGTGTTGAGAGGGCCAGTGGTGGGGGCTTGACGGCTGTCTCGTGCCGTACTGCGCCGTGACCAGTGGAGTGCGCAGAGACGGTGGGAGGTGATGGGTGGGGGAGGCTGGATAGGCCACTGAACGGCACGGAGAGGTCGTCTGTCCCAATTTGCAAACAAGATATATTATTTTCACCCCTATAATTCCGAAAATACCACAGGCACAACCTGGGACTTTTCCGCAGTACGCCGGTTGCAAAGCACTCTTAATGTACAGCGTGCAGAGCAAAGGGCTGCTGCTGCCTTTGCCACAATACACCAGCTTTAACTCACAAACTTAGCTGCGGTAGACTTTTGGTCATTATTTTAATCAAACATTTTCCACGTTTTATTCGTTGCGAAGGCAGCATGGCCTAGGTTATGTCACGTGCCCCACTTGAATGGGATCGAGTTGCAGTTTTAATGAGACATCTACAAATGGTGGGGCCCCCTATGTTGGCCCGTGAGCAATTCTGGTGTCTTGACAAACTCAATTCACTGTTTTGATTAACCTTTTTGCTCAAATAAGTACCTGTTCATCAATTAAGACTTCTTTGAAAATTCAAAGAATGAATAAGGAAGTGTGTACATCCTTCATATATCATACACTGCTCAAGACTAGCGAATAAATAATCTGCACATGACAATTCCAATCCAATCAGACGGCTCGAATCAGGATGCAACTGTGGAACCCACGTTGATAAATCATATTGGCGACAGTGTGATGTTAAAGAACACCAACTACGCTATGGAATATGGGAAGTTTTTAAAATGTGGAAATATTTATTTTAATAAGTTATTGTTTCCAAATCATTCGTGGAATCTCGGTGATTTACAAGTGACTTTTGTAAGTGACAAAACCCAGGCTATACCGATCTCACACAGACTGGGGTCTGGCTGGCTGGTGGAATAACCCCCAACCGGTACCGTTTGTCCCAAATTATTATCAAGAGAGAGCGAGAGTTAAAGATTAGATTTGTTTCAACACAACCCAGCGCCCACCTCGATCCGACACAATAACCTTACACCTGACAGTGACCCATAAGTGCCTGATTATTATTATTCATATTTACACGTTAACACCAATGTTTGATGATGTACCTTTGAACGCATTTAGGAGCATTTCCTCTCAACGGTGCTAAGACAGAGTGCTGTGTGTAAACTCATGCCAGTCGCCTGACACCCGTGCAGCAAAGGCTGCCGGGGTAGCTTTTGAGTGTGCGCAGAGGTGGTGTTCACACATTCTGTTGTTTTACAACCCCCGCGCGATTTTACCCCCCAAAGTGAATGGTGGTGGACGGTGTAAACAAAGACGGGTAAACATATATCACAAAATAATAGAGAATTTTGGGTGAGATCGCTTAAATATAAATGTGTCATTAAACCCGAAACGCAACTGTACTCGAATTGTAAATGTTGTGGGTTGACTCTCCAACACACCTGTGTGCTGTACTAGTAACGAATGGCATGTTTTGTCTACGTGACAAACATCACTAATTGGCTGCGTCGGGTGGTGGCGGGTTTAACGACACATTTATATATACGCGAACTAACCCAAAAAAAAACCTGTATTATGGATACTATTGGTCGCGAAAGCCTACGTGTTAAATATCACGCAACATTAGCAATGTCTATGGCGACGAATCTCAAATATACAGCTTGCATATACAGTGCTTGAACAATGATCGTCATGGCTAGACAAAGTCACAACGTTATTTAATATACGCTACGTACACTAACAATGACCTCTGCCTTGAGCGTTACCAACGGCACCGTTGTACATGCGTACAGGTGACTCGTATCGATGGCAAGTTAACAAATCAATGAAACACAACTTTTCGAAAAAGAAAATCCTGAGAAGAAACGATTCACATACGCGTGTTCCCCTAGCACACCGTGAGGAGGAGGTGTTGTAAAAAAATAAAACAGAGGTGGCTCTGCACTCCAGGTTTTATTCGCGCAGAGCGGCATATTCCTGGTCGGCCGCTCGAGGCTGAGTGATCGGATTCCTGCTCTCACACATGGAGCCCGATGGGCAACGCATTCGGGCGCAATTCCCAGACAGCCCTCCAATGAGGGGCAAAGCTAAATTAAGGGGAGAGTTTTTAGTGATTTTTCATCGTTTTCCAAAAAACCTAATGCCAACAATTCAGTGCCGGATGATCCTAGTAGCAAAAGTAGATACAAATGTAGTAGCTACGGGCCCCGAACTTTCAAGGGCCCCGCGCTATAAATGCTTTCAAGCTATCAATTCCGGTTCAGTAATTCTGCACTTGCTCTATTACTATAGTACTATACCGCCTTCAACTTTTACGAACGACTGGGTGTTTAAGGTTAGCAATTAGTCGTATTATCTGGCTGTATAGCAAATGAAAGAATACAATTACTTTACTATGCAAGTAAAAAATGTTTTAATGTGTTTTTTTGAATTTAGGGCCCCTCTATAACATATCCTACAGGCCCCGCACTTGCTTAATCCGGCACTGCAACAATTGCAATTCAACAAAAGTGCACCATTTAATACTGAATCGATAACTTTGTTACAACACAAACGGGAAGCTATCTTCTGCGAGGCCGATCTCAATGCATACGCCATACGCACAAACCTCTCACTTCTTGAGACCTCACTGCAGCTTAACTCCTCTTACGCCTCCTGCTTAGCACCTTGCTGGCTTTGGTCATGTGGCCCACATGGTCAAGCTACAGTGCATATGGATGCGGTGACAGTTCAGAACATGGCTCAAAATATTAAACCGGATTCTGAATCGTCCCATTCATAATCATTTGGTCATAAGATACCGAAAATGTTGGCTGCAATGACCAATGACCAGATTTTCCAATCCCTGCATGGTGCTTACTGTTGGGGATGGTTGCTCTTGGGCAGCACTCGTCAGGTAGCTCTGCTGCTGGTAGTTGTGTTGGTGCTAATGCCGGTAGTGTTGATGTTGTTGCTGGAGGTTGTGGTGCTAGTACTGGTGGTGTTGATGCCGATGGCAGAGATCGTGCTCGTGTTAGTTGTTGAAAAGTGCTGGTGGTGCTGCTTGTGCCGATCGTTGGTAGTGCAGGAGGTAGTAGTGCTAGTGGTGGAGGTTGTGGTAGTGCTGATGGCGTTGGCAGCCCTAATAGGTGGTTGGCAGTGGTGCCGGTGGTGGTCAAAGCGGTGGCGCTGGTGTTATTTGTTGGCAGTGGTGCCGGTGGTGGTGAGAGTGGTGTGCGCCGGTATTATTTGTTGGCAGTGGTGGCGAGAGCGGCGAGGGGCTACGGCGCCGCTTTGGGGCCACGCGTCGTCAGGGCAGGTTGATGCCGTGCTGCTGCAGTTTGGAGCGAGCGGCGCCCGGGAGCCGGTAGGTGCCGTCCGCGAAACCGGGCCCGACCATGCCGCTCCGCTGGGACGGGCTCACCTGGAAAAACACCTCCTGCGCCGGCGTCTGGGCGCCGTACACGCACGCCGTGCTGCTCCTGGGTCACAGTGCGCCCAACCGGGAGGGGGGTGGGGGCGTGCATCGTTTAACGTTTCATTCTCATGGCAGCACGTGACGGCAAAGGTGCAGCCCTGTAATTACTTGGTCTCGGCCACTGCTGGCAGAAGGGTCTCCACTAGGGGGAGCTCTAGAAGGGATATTGACCCACTCTTCCACACTGGCCAGACGTCTTGAAAGAGGTCGGAGTACCCACATTTTACCCCATCGCACAGTTTTTGCCATATGAATATACTTGCCCCAGGCACAGGGATGTGGAATTTCCGCCACTGCCTCAGTGTGAAAAATGAGACTAGCACCATCCCACACTTGTTTTGAGTGACAAACCATTTTGTGCTTTTGATATAGAGTAACTTGCGATTACTTCCCAACATTTAACTGCTCGGGCTAGCTGCCCAAACCAGTTCTTAATGCCAGCTCAGTGGCATGAATTTCACGCACCCCAGAGCACAATGCCCCAACTACTACCTGAGTGTTATCTCCGTGATGGCTGGAGAACGTCGGAACTCGGAATGCATGAGGGAGGCAGCACGGCACAGCTCACGCTCTGGCGTGGACGCACCTGTACAGACACAAGCAGAGCAGAGGGAAAGATCACCTGTGTAGCCAAGTGCTGTTCGCGAGCACCAATGAAGGCTGGAACAGCACACAATGGGGTGGGGGAGGCGAGCACCATGTCCAGCCACCTTTGTCTCCACGGTGGTGATGCTTATTACACACCGCACATTTCAGGCTCAGTCAACCTAGGGGAGGCCCACGATCGGTTCACATATCACCTCGGGTCGCCGGGTTCATATGGCAGTGCGCTGACACTACGGCTACTGCTTCGCACACGTAAATACATATATATGCGTACACTCACACACACCCCCCTAGTGGCCACTTCTATGGTAAATTAGACTCCCATGGTAAACTAGACTTGTAAAATGGACTTCCATGGTAAACTGATATTCTATTGTAAACTGGACTTCCATGGTAAACTGGACTTTCAAAGTAAATTGAGATATCATGGTAAACTGACATTCCATAGTAAACTGGACTCCCATGGTAAACTGCAGATGCCTGGTTATCGCACGCACATGCGTACACAGGCATCAACAGATGAACGCGCACGGCCGAGTGTGAGCACACACAGGCGCGCACGGGCAAACACAAACGCATCCATTTCGCCGATGTCTGCGCGTTGTCATTTTGACGAAACGTCACGCGTGCGAGCGTGCGAGCGTGCGAGCGTGCGAGCGTGCGCGCAGCCTCTGCCGGTCTGCGTGATCGGTGGTGACGTGACCCCCCGCGTGGCTCGGACGCCACCCCCGATGCGTGCGACGCGTCGACTCGGACGTGCACCCCCCCCCCCCCCCCCCATGCAGGAGATAAAATTGGCAAATAAAATCTGAATAAATAAATGCAGATGCACGGCGATCACACGTCAGCAGCGGACGCGGCGATGGCAGATGACATTTCACACGCCGTACAGTGTCACGTACTCTACATTTTCACACGGCGTCTTGAAATTTAGTTGCATTTGCACGCCATTTAAATCCAAATCGGATTGGATTTTTTTAATCATATTTTTACTGCAAGCTTGCTCATAGATAATAAACACAATGCATGTACAGTTGCGTATAATTCAATACCGTAACAGCCCACTGAGACACAAGATCATTTGCAAAGATGATCCCGGTAAAAAAATATTCATTTTTCTAAGCTATTCGTGTTTAAGTCAAATACAAAATGTGAAACTTAATATTTACTCTGCTATGTCTAGTATTTTGTAAAAAGAGACTTGCAGTGAAGGCATTCTAAAAAATATATCTTTCTATGGAATAATTGCAATCAGTGGCTTAGCTGCCTCCTCGTTAATTGCATGATAATCCAATTACAATGCAAAATGCAAATGGCTGACAAAAATGTTAATTGCTCAGCATTAGAATGGATATGTTATACAAAACTGGCATGGAACAACAATGCATCAATTATTTGATTAAAATAGATAAGTATATGCATGATACACATATGGAAGAGTACGAATCTATTATTTACGATTCATGCAAAGTTTATGCAAATAATGTGCAAATGCACCTGAGGGCTAAGGCAACGATTGAGACCGAAAACGAGAGGCAGTGCACAAAAAAAAGAGGCAAAGAATATAAACGCAAACAATACAGACAAGACAAAACGGAGACAAATAATAGATTTTGGGGTGTGCACACTGTCACAACACCTACGGGCATTGTGACCGGTAGAAATGTTGCACCCGTGGCCGTACACCACGAGGGGAAGGGCAGTAGAATGGAGCACGTCGTGCATGGGGAAATAAGCAAGGACCGGGAGAGGGATTACCGGGATGGAAGTCTCCAGGAAGGACAAGATGAGCGGGAGGAAGTGGAGGAGGAGAGCTGGGCAGGCAGGCAGGCAGGAGGAGGGGGGAAGGAATGAGCAGGCCAAGATGTTGGGGGATGAGAGGGTGATGATGATCATCAGAATCAGTATTTATACTGGAGGAATTCGATGAGCAATGAAACTCTTCATCAAAGATGTCCAGTGACCTCGTGATGACAATGAGAGGGAAAGGGAAGAGAGGGAAAGAGAAGGAAGGAGCGAGCAGGAGTGAGCTTCACGGAGCAGCATCTGTTTTCTGAGGGGGTGGGTAGAGGGGAGGGGTTTAGAGTGGGGGTGGTGAGACACAAATGTCAAGTGATTTACAGAAGACTTCTTATTCAGATTTAGATATATTTTATACATAAAATGTGTAGATTATTTGATTCATCGTTGATTTTTGGCTTTAGGTCAAATTATGTTCTGGCCAAATATGGGCCATCACGACCCTCCACCAGCAAACACAGCTGAAGAAATGAAAATGTCACGTGGCGTACAAGCGTTTAACGCACAAAGTATGTAACTTGCTGACCCGCCCCCTATTGGACATCCGTGACGGAGAGCTTCAGAGGTCATCGAATTCCTCCAGGATAAACACAGATTCCGAAAGTGTTATCGTGTCAAGCTCACCGGTAAGTTGAAGAACAATTCTCACAGCCACCTGTCGCGAATGGATGGTATTGCCGTTTGTCCTTCTGTTGTCAATGCTTATTAGTGCCGGTGTTGTTCCCCATTAAAGGGAACGACGTCCGCTTCGCAGGGCACGTTGAAGATCCTGCGACGTCATTTCTAGAAGAGTAGGCCGTCGTGTGTCAGCGGCATGATCCAAATTTGCTGTTGGAAGGATTTGATAAACCATTTCGGGTCTTAATTGATTGTTCACGCTTACGGTGGCTTTCAGACCGCATCCGTTATTTTCGTCTCCCCCCTCCTCTTTTCCCAAACATAGATGGACTCGTCCATCTGAATAACTGCCAAATCGCTCTCCGTGGTGCTAACGTAAAAAAAAAGCCACTTTTTTCAAATTTTCTTGCTGTGGTTTTCACACCTGATGATGATTGCTTGTGTTGCAGTCGAAACGTCGTGATAATTGTATTGTTTTATATTTTTATTATTGTATTGTTTCCCTTCTACGTGACTTTACCGAAAGAACCAAGAATATGAATCCCTGCAGTCACGAAAGCTTTAAATCAAAATTTGTCAAGGATTACTCGCAACGTTACTCAATCGGGCAACGCGAAGCGGCTATCACCCCCACACTACGAAAAACCTAGAAGGACGCTCGGTGGGAAAAAAAATACTCGGTGAGGATTTCCTGAATTTTTGTAACCATGATAATGATAAGATAATAAGGGATTACTCCCCCCCCCTTTGTATGTTTAGAGAAATATCACTTCATAACCATAATCTATACTGAGGGAACACCCCCCCTCCCCACAGCTATTTGACCCAAATACTGCCCTCTAGCTCAGTGCAAAGGTGTTTAGTTTTGCATGGCTTCTCCATTTGTCCATATTTGGCTGGCAATGTCCTTCCATGCCAACAAAACAAAATCACGAATGCACATGGACAGGGACATACGGAGTCTGTCTTCAGGTGATGGACACAGCACTAAACCAAACAAGTCAGCCGGCAACTATCCCAAATTCAGCCGCCTTGCAGACTTGTAAGGAAAACGCTGCGAGCTGGTCTGGAACACGGAGGGGCGATTGCGGCCGAAAAACACATTCTGTACCTTGGTCTTTCCCAGTGCTGGTGTCTTACGCATTGCAAAAAGTACTCACTCAAGGCTGAGGTTCCCCAGAGGGATGACCATGGCAGGTACAGATGCCACTTTCCACGAACGATATCAAATGACCGGGAATTGAAGCGAGTGCACCGGCTTCAGAATGCATTGTGCAATCCACTGCAGTGCCGTTGAAGCACACAACAAACACGCAGATCCCCCCCCCCCCCCCATGTGACCTTTAAAAGACTGCTGGGGTGTTATTTGGGAGCACCTATGAAGGCCGGCACAGCACCACGAAGAGGTGGGGTGGCCAACATCACACTCGGTAACCTCTGTCTCCCCAGTGCTGATGTTTTACACCGCACCAGTTACTAATTTAAGGTTGAGCCGACCTAGGAGATACCCAAACCACAGTGCTGCTACACATGCTCACTTGTACAGTAAACATGGGCACCACTCCAAGAACATAGAGTACTTAAATGCATGCATAGTTATCTCGAGATACACCCTCTTAGCCATCGTAAGCCTGCATGCCAAGTACTGCTGGCACGTGCCTATTACAAATGTCACGGGACACACACGGGTAGCGGAGCCAGAGCCAATCCAGACGTGTCAGAAGCTGCTGTTGACACACGGAACCAAATATTACGTGTCCAGTAGAGCGGGCGCAGTCACACACACACAAACACACACACTCAGGTGGTGCTAAACCTAAAGGAAGACAACGACCGAACCCTGCCAAAGAGATGGACCCCTCCGCATGTCGACACCACGGCACAGACAATTTTCTACTGAGAGTCCAGGCTGGGCGGGGTGGGGGGGAACGGTGTGGGAACCTTGCATCTCTCCGCTCCCCAGACGCGGCACATTTGTTTACTTCCTCCGGTGGAAGACAACAAAAAATGTGAGATGGAACCCAAATAAATATGCTCCGTAAACAGCCCCGTACCCTCAATCCATGCTGCTCCTAAATATACGAAACGTGGATTTCATGGTGTGGAGTTCTCCCCGAGCCCTTACATTTCCAGCTTTTGATGTGCCCTTAATGAATCCATAACTGAAGAGTGCAAATTAAAGTAATTAGCACGTGCCATAAAAAAACACCCAGCGTGCATTTGTATGACATTTATCCAAACCACTTCTCTGCCTAAAATTAACAGCTTCCGTAGCTTCCAGGCAGCCAGCACTTGGCACAGGGAAACAACGGTTCAGTGTGGATTTCACGACTGGCAATGATAGTCGAGTGCCGATTGGCTGGCTCTCAGCATACTCAACCCTGAGACATGTAGCAAATCCACGACGATATACGGCCAATCTGGTGGCTCATGCTCTGACGCGCAATTCGTTGACCACGATTCATTGCGTTCGACTTAAAAGCAACATGGGTTTGCAGACATGGGGGTGCTATTTGTTGTTCATCAGGAGCATGGGGTGCAGAGTAATGATTCACCCCTTCCGCGATTTGATTAATTCTCACAATTAGGGGTAACGATTCAGTTCATTCTGTCTCATTTGTAGTCTATGCACATTTAGAGCCCTCAATCGATTGACTGATGGACAAGGGCCTACCAACGCCGTGTGGGTCAAGGCGGTTATTTGAGCGTACTTCACCGAGCCATTTATCGCGGGTCGGAGCAAGTGGGGAAGCACAGAGATGGGAGCACAGAAGCACAGTCCAACAAAAGATTTTGCTTCACTGCCCTCCACTGCCCACCACATCGCCCCACAGCCGAAATACTAAAGCTCTGCTGAGTAGACGTTTAAGACCCTTTTCAATCATTTACAAAAGTAGGTTACTGTGCGCTGCTGGTACAACAAAGAAAATCCCACTTTTTTACAATTACCTGGAAGCAAGTGAATAATTAATAACCGTATAGGCTGTTACCAAGGTAACCTTTGCAAAATAATGAATTAATCTGAAAGGGCTCTTGCGCGGCTCAAAGCGGTGCGTTGAAGAATATCGTTGATCAGACAAAACTTGCGGAATAGAGCGACGCTTTACAGAGAGCATGGCTGGAATTGCACACCTCTCTCAAACCTTGAAATTCACATCCAGTACGCAGTCATTAATTAAACCGGGGGTCACCTGGGACATGGGATATTAAAGGAAAGCGGTCTCAAGCCATCTGGATGACTGCACTTTTCCCCCTCCCTCCACCCTCCACCACTGGGATCCACATTCTGTCCGTTTCCCCCGCACCATAGGGGTTTCGATAAATAGTGATGAAGAAGCGGGTGGCTCGGATTTGAGCTTCAGTTCTTCAAAGATTTTCTGTGAAGAATTCTTGTAAATAATTCTTCTTTGGGTTTTTTTTTTCTTTTTAACATTCCACGTGGTCCACATTATTGCCAAATCACGGCAAGGCTGCTCCGTGGTAGAGAGCCAGTGGCTTATAATGGGAAAGTTGCGAGTTCCAATCCTGCTTGTGAGTTGACCGAGCTCATCCCTCTGGAGTCGATAAAATAGTACAAATTCATGGGGAAGGCAACATTAGTTGTCCTATAGAGAGACGTACATCTGCCATAGGGATGTGGACCTTACACCAAAGCTTAAGGGCTGTAAACAGGAGAAGAGCACTTCATCAATGCTCATCGAGAAAGCAAATTAGTGGTTTTACCTTCATAACTTGCTTTTTAAGTTAATGTCGCTATCCACAGGAGCGATCTTTCATATTCGCATTAGCACGACCCTGCAGGGTCACGTACGTGTGCAGAGTAGGCCTTCAAGACCGTCACCAACTGCTGGTATTGCCCATGCCGGCTATTTGAGCAGTTTCTGTACATCAGAGACCCAATGCTGTCAAGCCCAGTGTGGCAAAAGGCAAAGATCCCCCATATAGCCTTAACAGACTGTAGAGGCAAGTGCTGTTAGCGAGCACCTATGAAGGCTGGAATGGTACACGAGGGGATGGGTGGCCAGCACCACGCTCGACCGCCTTTGTCTCCCCAGTGGCGATGTTTACACACCGCACCAGGTACTCATTTGAGGCTGAGTCGACCTAGGGGAGGCCCAGTACCGGTTCAGATAATCGTCACTGGTGTTGACCGTGAGTGGGAATCGAACTCGGCTCGCCGGGTTCGCAGCGAAGCGCGCCAACCACTAAACTACCGCTCCCCAGCATGGCAATCAGCAGCACAAACGCCTTGTCCCTCCTGTTCCTGGCTATGACTCTGGGGATCAGTGCCCAAGGGAGGAAGGCATACAAGCCTGCTCTCGCCACGCGGCATCATCGCAAAGGCATCCGCCGGCAGTGCCCCGATGCTGCAGCGGCACGCGCAGGAGAACGCGGCAGCTGGCTGCTGTCGACCAACGTAAAGACGCCGGACCTCTTAACGAACCGAGGCGACGCCGCACGAGGCCGATCCTCCCGAGGTGCAGCCGCCGTTCTCCTGGGCCGATCCACCTGCGGCCGAGTGCATCGGCGACCGCGTGGTCCGGTCCCGGCCAGGGGAGTCACTCGCAGCGTTACGTGCCGTGGACTCCGCCCGGCTCAGCGGACCCCGACATGCTTCCTTCACCATCGCCACTGCCATCATTCTTGCAGCGGATCGTCATGGATTTATCCTGGGGTTTCTCTTGAAGGTGCCGAAGGGCTATAGATGAATGGGCTGAAGCACGAGCAGGTTTATGCCGCCCTTGCCGAGGCTTGGCCATCTGCCTCTGGACTTGAATCCCGTCCAGATGGGCGCTCCGCCCGCACAAGCTGGCATCTGTCTCCAGGATGAGGTTCGAGGGTGGGTCTCCCACTCGGAGGCCCCTAAGTGCAGGTTCTACTTTGCCGGTTCTCGCTCTGTGTGAAGCACCTCACATGGGTTTGGAGCCTCTTAAATTCGACACCACATGCGCGGTGCCCGTTTAAGGGCCACGCCACATTTTTTTATGTATTTAGCCCAGCGCTAATATCTAAAACGCACAAAACAAGGAGACGGGAAGGTGAGCAGAAGAATACCTTTACAGCTTTGGTCTTACGTCTCATTCTCTCTCTGCTGTCCTGATTGAAGGTGACCTTAAACCAACGCTGCACCCATCGCGGTGCAGCAATCAAAGTGAGGATTGTGGGTAGAGAGTGGAGAGTACATCAGGTGACGGGCACTTGATGCCCATCTCGAGGACTACTCTACACATGCCGATTAGTCTCTGCAGGAGCCTTCTCTATGATATGTATGAAAAAAGAAAGTTCCTCTGGATGGTGGCAATGACACAGAAACATCACTTATGTTTTAAATTAACAATATGGTAAGACTGACTTTTTTTTGCCAGTTCACAAGGCCCTTTGTGGCCATTCTCGTGGCTTCCAAAGGAAGGCTAGGAAGATGCTTCTGCAGATTTCTATGGCTTGCGGCAACCGCTGCCGGAGGGCTGTGTGTGTAACCCTGCTGAATTATTTCTGGTCAAGGCTGTGCTACTTATTTACTGCTGCAGGTTGCACAAGCAGGGTAAGGACAGCTCAACGTAGTAATCGCAGCACCCGCCTATCTGTGCGTCCGTCCACCCGCCCGCCCCGTTACTTACTTATCCTTTAATCCACACGGCCACGTTACGCACTAATCCATTACTGCTCCTCACCGCCTATAAACGGACACATTTATCTGGAGTTCCGCACATTATCTATTCAATTATCCATAAGGCCATTAATCTATTAATCCACTCCTCTCATAATCCTATTTATTCATGAACCCATATACCATATGCGTGACATGTAACCACGCATCACATCACTCAACCTGTTCATCCACTCGGTTGCCAACTCGCATTGTAAAGATGCAAATCTGAGAAGAAACTCCTTATCGCTCGCCTTCCGAAGATGAAATCTATCTTGTTTGACGTCGGTGCTGTGAACACATTCATTGAAATGTGTTCACTTCCGACTTCCGACGGCCGCCCCCCCCCCCCCCCCCCCCCGAGCGCTATCGCTGCTGGAGCAGTCCGCGGCGAGTCATGCAGCAAACACGTTCTTCTGTCCCGTTCACACACCGGCGTGTCTTGGAAGGCTGTGCCATTTGCATGCCGGTGTCCAGCAACATTACTCATCACCAGCAGCGCGCTCTACGCGTTGCACGTTTATCGAATTGAGCTCCGGTGTAGTTTGTGATTTATTCCTGAAGGAGCTCTCGACCCTGCAGAAATCAAGACGTATTCAAATTAAATGATCACATGCATCTCACCAAAAGAAAATACAGGGGCTTTACATCCGAGCCAAGTGCAATCCACCCGTTCCCCGGTGATCTCGTTAATCATCCCGATTGGGATCATACTTCAATTGAAATATCGGATCCTCGTTCATTTTCATTGTCTCGTCTGTACTGCCACCGTCGCTTTATCTGCTTCGTTCGTTCCATTTTTCTGAAGGTGGGGACAATACGTCCCCCCCTGCCATTCAAAAGCAACAAACACTCCGTGCATTACAAGATTTAATTATTGTCCTTATTGTTATTACTCAGATGAAACTCGATATCTTGGTAAGTGTGCTGAACTTCTTTTGCACTGTACAGAGCCAACCATGCTAATCGGAGGTGCGGGGGTAAGGACAATACAATTTCCATCCATCCTCGTCTTGGTCCATTTCAACTTTACTGTGCCGAGCTGTTGGTACATATATGTGTGTACACATGTGTGCTTGTGTAAACGTTTGTGAATATGCACGCATGTTTATGCGTGTCGATGCTCATTCATTCACTCGAAGTAGAACTCATACAAATGATTGCCCGTCAGCAGTTAGGTCCAGTGGGCTCCCCTCCAGAGTAATTCACTTCTTACCCCAATGAAAGAATTATTTTTGAAAAATGTAACCATAAATTTAGTAAAGTAAATCGGAGAGAATTTTCCAATGTGATCCTCGGTAATGGAGCACAATGGAACACGCTCGCTCGTGACATTTCCAACGTCCTTTCTGAACAGATGGTTTGCTTCATTAATGCCACGAAGGAGCGCCAGACTGAGGTGTGATTCACGGCGCCAAACCTTCGCACGATGCCACCTTGGTGCCGCCACACATTCGCTGATCGACTCGGCTTCCCAGCCTATTTCATATTTGTGAAATGATTAATGGCTTACGCTGTGGCGCATTTCTTTTCTTGGAAACCAAAGTAAGAAAAGGTTTAAGAAAAAAAAAGATTAGCTACTAAATCACGTAACATACGACGGTGCACCTTTGCGCGGAGTTAACGCTTTGCGCCGGCGCCGCGTTCTTTGTCTGGGCTCGTCCGAAACGGGAGAAGCGTAATGTGACGTGCAGACGGCGAGACCCAGACGGAACGGCCCTGGATGGCCAGGAGGCGAGAGCCACACATCTCTAAACTACGTAAAGCTATAACTCAACACCCCCCCCACCACCACACGTCTGCAGACTGTCAGCCACAGGGAAGCATTTTATCCAATTTATGGCTTAGCGTATTGCCCGTTTTGCGTGCGCACCTGCACACTACACACACCTCTGTGCAGTATTATGATGCACACCTAAATTCAATGCACGCACGAACCACATCTGTATCAAGTGCTGCACTGAAGCATTTGTGCTTGTACCACGCACAGGTGTTGTGTTTTATACCTGTGTATCAATCTTAAGAATGAATTTATTACAATGATAAAAACAGAGATCACATACAGCCGTGCTATTGTAATTTTAAAAAAATATAGTCAATCCCCCCCTGATGGATTAAGACCTCTCCGCGATTTGGCATCTATTCGGGGAGGGGTGGTTGGTTCACCTTACCTCACCACCCTGGTCCATGTGGGTTGACGAAGGGTGGCCTAAGGCCAGTTGAGATGTCGGCTGTCCACGGACGTGAACCATCACACAGATCGATCTCGTCGCTGGGCTCAATTGCATTGTGTGCAGACCGCCGCACTACTGTCCCAACTCCATTTCGAAGAATGCGTGTCCGTTATTCCAGAAGCATTGCATTCACGACAGCTGTAGTCAACTGTGTTTATATTCAGCAGGGAACGACCACAGTCCGCGATCTTGCTGTCAACGGCCGTGAAAACCCACTTTTGCATCCTTTGTGTGAGCCGGCCATTGCATGATTACTGGACATCTGTGAAAAAGAGCTTCATAGCTCATCGCATTCTGTGCCGGTCTCAAAACCCACAACTGCTACGCGTGACATCTAGACTGCATCACGCGTGATAAAGATTTATGACATTAAGCATACGAGGTGGAGTGTGTTCACATCAGAAGGTGCTCGGAGGTCTTTTCCACCACGACATAAACCAGGGGTGGGGAACCTTTTTTTCCTGCCAAGGGCCATTTGGATATTTATAACATCATTCACGGGCTATACAAAATTATCAACTTCAAAATTAGCCTGTTATAATTGGTCAAACATTTAATTAACTCACCCCTAATGTGATGGCTGGAACTGCTTCTCTTTGGTGAGGCGTGTGATGTTAGCTGGTGTTGATGATGTTGCTACTCGCAACTGCTTTTCCAGGTTTGCTCCTAGATTCATTGAATTTCAAGTCCCGCCTGCAGTCCCCACCCCTGACATCAACAGAAGTAACGGACGTGACCAAATGTCTACTGCGCGTCTCTTCCCTCCCGCAGGGACACCAGGAAAGGTCACGCCAAACAACTGCGGGTATCTTCGGTCACATTATTCAAGTTATGTGTGGATTGCTTCCATTGTTTGTGCAACTTTTAGCAAGGGAATTTCCCACCTCAGATCTCACGTGGAGATACTACGGGAGACGACACTTCTGAACAGGTGACTGTCCTCAGTATTTACATTACTCCAGCAGGGAGGGGGGATTCCAGCACAAAATATCAGGAATTAAAGGGACCCCCTTTCCCCTACCCCTGTAACTCACGTGGAGATGACATCATCCCAGCGCCATTGTGGTTTTGATTACATTTTTTTCCCTCCTCCCACCACCTTCGTCTGTGCATTCACGAACGTCCGCAAGGATTACCAGGTGTTGCCGGCCATCGCAGGTAAGGGCTCCAAGAGGGTGAATGAAATGATAAGGAAATCTGCTTATTTTTGTGCATATTCCATGGACACAGAAACCTGAGACAAAATGTCAAGCCTACCTCGCAGACTAATGCCTGGTTAGCACTGCCCTGCACTGTCCGGAGTACGCACCACACTTTAATCAAACCTAAATTGGGTACATTTAGTTACGCTGCTCAGATGGCACCCGCTTCGTGCAACACGATACAGAGTGATGCAATTTAGTGCCACATTTATTACACACGCGATGATAATCAATTTTGAAATAAACCCATTATAATTTTAATGACGCAACTACAGCACATTGGGGCTAATCACACGTGCAGCGCCATTGGCTCACGAGCACCACAAAACCCAATTCCAACCGCCGGCGCAGGTGCTACAAAAGCAACAACTGCACTCGCCCACACCCCCGGCCTACCCCAACCCACAGCCGCTCACCCCCCCCCCCCCTGCACAAGACCACAAATCGGATGGCAATTTGCACTCAATAATGAATGCTCACAAGATGAGAGGGCCTTTATCACGTTGCGAACGATCCACATTCACACATCGGCCACACCCCCCCCACTCACAGCTCAATCAAAGCCATCGCACTTGAAGGCAACTCGACTTGCTGGCTCATCCGACCCAACAATTTGACGTGAATTAAAATGGCTTTGCACTGCCTGCTGCTTATTGTAAGAATTATCGCAGACACAAAGCAAGGCCCTTTGTAGACTCATTGTGTAAGCCTCAGGGGTTGTTAAAGAAAGCCAGCGATAATTGTCGTGTATCAACACGCATGCGCGAGCAATCCAATTGCATTTCGATTGTTTAAAATTTAATTGCTTTCATTTTTGTGTGGCCCTTTCAAATCAACAGCTACCACAATGTGGGTGCGTGGGGTAGAGAATCGGGGAAAGGGCTGGGTGGAAGGTGTGCATGTACGTGTGCGTGCTTCACGCGCAAGCGCACATGTGCGCGTGTGCGCACTTCACACAATGTCTCCCAGTGTTTAGTGAAAAGTGGCGCAGTGATGCTTGCTTGCACTGTGCTATTATATCGGTATTAGTGGGTCTGATACCAGACCGTGCATAATATCAGTGTAAATATCGTCTAAACCTGCCCAGGGGCTTCCTTAGGTCGACTCGGCCTGAACCGAGTACCTGGTATGGCGTTTAAACACCAGGATTGGGGAGCCATGGGGTCACACCACTCCTGGCCCCACACATAAAACATCTCCACCTCAGTTGACAGCCTCCATTAAATACCAAGAATGGGGTCATCATCGCTTTGTCTCTAGGTATGTTTTGGGGAGCAATAGTGGAGCAGTTGAGCGCACTGTGCGACCAACCCGGCGACCAGTTTGATTCCCGCTTACGGCTAACACCAGTGACCGCTCCTGGGCCTCCTCCCTTAGGTCAACTCAGCCTTAAGTGAGTATCTGATGCGGTATGTAAAAACATCAGCACCGGGGAGTCAAAAGGCGGCCGGGAGTGGTGCTGGCCACCCACCCCTTGTGTGCTGTGCTGGCCTTCATTGGAGCTCGCAAACTGCACTTGCCCCAATACGGGGGATCTTTGCCTTTGTATTTGTGTCGCGTGCGTGGTTGGAGGAGATGGGCCAAGGCAGTCATAAGTAATGGTTTAACATGCATCATACATTAACGTATACAGCACGCAGCACAAGTCCAAGTGTCTCCCCCTGGTCAAACAAACACGGGGTCATCTCTATTGCCGGACCTAAGTGAGCAAATGTGGCTATTATTTGCCCAGTGATGAGAACGGTCAACTTCCTTCCAGGGTTGATCATTTGATCATTTGATCAACCCTGGAAGGATGGTAGGCCTAGTCGACCTCCAACCGAATTCTATTCCGTCTGATTTTATTAGTTGAGAGCGTTCTTCCCCATTGCTTACTTGGGTGGATCGAACACGACATTTCATATCATGCGCACAAAGTATATACAATACGTGTATATATATATACCACAATGGACACCGTTTTCGTCTTTGTTAACCTGTTCCCGTGGGACGACTGCGTAAACATAAGCCTGCCTCGTTAAAATTAATAGAACAAATATTTCAGACATTCCAAGATTACCTGCTAAAATGTTCGTGAACACGGTGGGAATTGCTCCCTTGGGGAAGAGGGGTGGCTTTGCCCAGGCAACGCAACACATCGCGGAGGTGAAGCCTTGGCCATGTCGGGTCGTGGGTTACGTGACCTCAGATAATTTTTTTTATTTTGCTCGTCTCGTTTGTAGCATCTCATTTGTTTGTGTCCATTTCGTTTTTTTTATTCGGTTAGCCTAAAGATAACCAGTAATAATACTTTAAAATATATTTTTTTACAACCAAAATTCCGCGCATCGTTCCATGGGCATTATGATTGCTACGAATCGATGCATTTGAATATCGCTACTGGATAGATTAACAGTCATTGTGCACGTTGAGTATATACATAGTCAATGGCTTAAACTTCAAAATGTCTTAGTGTTCCTGAATAATATGAATGTAACAATATTCATCATTTATGATTCATCAGACACTGATATTGACAGTATCATCATCAAAATCAGCACTTTCACAACGTAGTAATAGGCTCCTAGAAAGCCAGCTTTACAAAACCATTGATCTTGGAATGCTTAGAACCCACATGCTACCTTAGAAAGGATCTCTTTGCTTGTCTAATTAAGTTGAGTAGTCATTACGGGCCACGTTGTTGATGCCACCACACCTTGACATCGTTTCCTTCCTTCTGCCGGATCCTGCAAATGTTGTCCAACTTGCAGCTGACCTGGGGCACCGTGATGGCGAGATGTTAAGTAGCTCGCCCAGTATACAGGAGGTCGTGTGCTCGAGCCCAACACTGCCGCTTGTATATTCTGAGTTTGCATGCTCTCCCCGTGGTCGTGTGTATTCTTCTCTGGCTCCTCCGGTTTTTCCCTCCACATTTTGAAACATGCGTTTCGAGTATTTGGCTGCTATAACATTTCCACACGATACGCCAAAACACTAAGATATAATTTGTGGCCAGGTCGCTTCTGAAAGAAAGCTATATAGCTCAGTGGGCCTTACTTGGTAAAATAAAAATAATTAATTGGTTTCGTTTCAAAGTCACCTATTAAAATATTTCCCATCTGCCATTAAGTGGCAGATGGTTACCTGCCTCTGGGTAACACTCCAATGTATGTTTTGGGAACCTGCCCTCTGGAATTTTGCACATATGCCTCACCAATCAGCCTCCCCTCTTCCCGATTCCATAAATGCTTTATTTCCTCGCTCTAAATTACATACAAAGCCATGATAAAGGCGTGTAGATTCATGTTCAGATCCATGATTTCTGTAAAATAGCAAAAATAGCAATAAAACCATTGTCCGAATTTACTGTTGCTATCAATGCATATTATCGCAAGCCACTATTTATCCGCTGCTGGATGATTGTCTCTACCTGTTCCATTACCATCCCATGCCGTTCTGCAATACTAACAATCTACCTCACTCCTGCAGCACGCATCTATTTCATCGCTTCATCTTAGGGGATGTCGTCTTCTCCCTTGGCTGCCATTCCACCGCCAGTCCTTGACCACTGACCGTTAATCACCTCAAACGATGTGTCCTCGCCAAGCCCACTTACTTTTTATTTTAAACCGTCAGCGTAATATTTCAAATGTTTGCATTTGTTTTCTTGACACTAGTGCTCTTTTAAATCTAGTTGTGTATTTTTTATTCTACTACTACAACTGCATTACAACTGAGTAAATAACAATAGTAATGATATTCTCTGTAATGCATGATTTAACAAGTAATCGATGTCTCTGTCGGCATCAGCAGCGGGATTTACCACATGCACACACGACGCGAAGCGACAATACTGTTGGGCCTCCGGCCTTCATCCTCCAACCCTGGGCCCTCGTGGGACCTAGGAAGGAGGTGGGGCGGAGGGCAGAGGAGTAAAGGCCACCAAGCCACGCTGTCGCTTTAAAGAAGCACATGGCTTTCCCATCCGCGATCGCAACACTGGATCATTCTCTCGGCAGGCAAGCACATTATCAAGCCTGGAAAAGACATTTCAAGTGAGGACACCACATCGATTTTTGCAACCGCTTCAACCCCACGACCGCTCATTACCGCACGGTTGTGCTCTCATGGCATCAAGACCCAACGGTGCATCCTGAGGGGGAATCGCGACCGGTGATGGCATTTTACGCAATCAGGCAGCACAAGCCGGCTAGACATTACAAATGAAAAAAATGAGGATGGCAACAGCATGACCATACTCTAATTGCCAAGTCAAGTTAAACAAAACCAAAATCAAACGGTGCAAAATTACTAAATCACATCTTTTGCCAACCACCGCAAAATTATTTGCCACCCTGGCAGAATATTTACACAGCAAGGGACAATTAATCATGCTCCGATAAACTTACACAGAAATAGGGGCATTCATCAGAGAATTATGATGTGTACACCTGATTCCACATGCAAGGGTAACACCCACCCCCATCCTGAAAGTGAAGAGTATCAAATCTTTAATTAGGGAATTGTTGTTTTTCCGTTAACCCGTTGAGAGATCTAAAATGCTTGTCTGATCTGCTTGCCTATCTGCTAAACAAGTTTCTCTGTCAAGTCCTCATATGATGAGATTAAAAAAAACTCAATAAACAAATGTAGTGAGAAGACTTTAAATTACAAAGGCACTTTTAGAGGAGTAGCAGCTTTAAAAAAAAACACTTCCAGTAAACCACAAGTCTCGGCGTTGACATATCAAGATGGATGCCATTAGAAATATAATACGCTTCAGCCAACGTCTTCCCATGGATTAGTCACGTCTCCTGCCGTGAGACCAGTTGCCAACGTGGCATCGGCGGCACAATATACACCATGCAAACCTTGCGCTGGCTTACTAAATATAAACAACTGGCAGCTTGATATAAATTGACCACGTTTGACTTATCGTCCAAAATGCTCAAAAGATAGCGGATTTTACGTAGACGACGGGGAACTCGAAGCAGTTTATTTCTAGATTTGAAGCTTCCGTGACTGCAAGGATTCATACTCTTTGGTTTTTCGGTAAAGTCGCGTAGGTACTCGTGCATGTACACGTGCATCTCTTCCCCCGAACCCCCTGCATCATAACAAAAGGTGGCTTAACTTAGCCCTCCCCCCCACCCACGTCCCTTCCTGGCCCCCCCCTCCCCTTAACCTGTATATAATCTCGGGTGTCTCAGAGCTCTTCACCATGATACAGCTATTCTGCTGCGACTGTTCCACCTGAAGACGGAAGCTTGTGTTGCCTCCAAAACGTCGTGATTTAATTTAGTTGTTTTCATTTTGTTACCTACATGACTTTACCGAAAAACCAAAGAGTTCGAAGCAGTTTCTTTCACACCGGTCCTCTTTTGAGCGGCAAGAATGCAGTTCTCTGCACTTAAGCCTCAAACCCATAAACTATAGAATCCACAGCCAAGACCACAAACAATGTATCACATTTCATAATAATTAATAAATAAAGCAACTTGGTACGTTTGACAGTAAAGCCTCAACGTATGAATTTTCACGAGGGAGGCATCATCCCGTTGGTCACGGTGTGGCTTTGATGGTTTTATCGTGCTGTAGCGAAACCAGACGTGATGGGTTCATGCCTGCCATGCCTTCCGTATCGGCAGAATGGTGTTACCTGCCAGCCAATCAAGGAGAAACCTGCTTTTGTGTACCACGGGCTGCGGCAGGCCATCGCGCATTCGTCATAGGATTAGACAGCTGACAGGGTTAATTCCAAGTCCCATAATACCACACTGCCGTCTCAGCCCACCGACAACGCTCATTTCAGCGATTAAATATTAAAGTGGCGCGATGCGGTGATCTAACATCGGGATGGCGCGGGGATAATGGTGACCCTGCATGGAAAAGCACATGAGTGACCGACGTCAATCTGCTCTTGCCCAACAAAATGGCTTCCAGCATTAAATTCTCAAGGCTGACTGCCCGGGGAGCAAGAGGACGCAAATACTCAGGATGAGTGGCTTGAACTTCGCGCAGGGGGAGCCCTCAGTTGCAGGCTGCTTTTGAAATTGTCGTAAAAATGTATGATTGACATTGCCGTGAGGTATGTAAGGCTCAACTGAAGGATGAGGATTCCATTATGTGTCAGGATTGTGAGATAAATACAACAATGATAATTGGCACGCGATAAGTCGAACAATTACGATTCTTATGAATCAACACAATCTTCCTAATATTTCATTTGTGAACTGTATTTTGAGCATTTCGATATTTTTTAAAAAAGTTTATTTTATTTGAAATAAAATAGTTGTCTGAATATTCTTTAACACACTTCTGAAAAAGTGACTCGATGTCCATTCATCATGTCTGGGCCACACGAGACACAATGAGTCGTGACGTAGCCAACATGGTGGCATGTAGCGTGGTATCAACGAGGCTCGATTATTGCAACTCTATGGGATGTCTGGAAAAAATATTTACCAAGCTGCAGCGTGTACAAAATTCTCTGACACATGTCATGATGGGTACTGCAAGATCCGACAATGTCCGTGCAGTGCTCGCCGAGCTGCATTGGCTTCCGGTTGCCAAACAAATACACAAGGTCGCACTCGTTAAACACAAAGTGCTTGCCACAAATGACCCACAGCACCTTGCTGATCTCGTCAAGGAGCTAAAACCATCACGCAAACTTCAGCCATCCTTGCAGAGGCTTTTGGCAAGCCATCGAACAAAGATGGTCACTGCATCGTGCGCTTTCAGATGCGCTCCTCCGGCCGTCTGGAATGCTCTTTCTTCTGATATTAGGAAGCCACTGGAGCTATGCAATTTGAAATTTGGATTGAAAACGAATTTCTTGAAATGTTTAGTTTGTTATCCTTGCCCTGCACCTCTGATTAGCGACGGTTGGTTATGTACGTTGCGAAATAAGCTCAACATGCAAACATATAAAATCTCGCCAAATTTAAAAGTGCAAGAGCACAGGCGCTATGATGCAGCTGTTTTTCAAATGACCCATACTCCTGAAATTAAAGAGCAGGATTGCGTGTCAAATGGTGTCTCCTGCTACAGATCAAAACAGACACCACTCAGTGTAATAATACAGAGAGTAAGCCTCTAGCTGCTTTAATGCTCATGTCTTCGGAAGACCTGACAGAAGATTCCCCAAGGTCAAAGCAGTCAGTGCAATCGGAGGCACGGATAGCGGTGTAGTCCACAATGCAGGCAGCAAGACCTTTTTTAGGATGTATTTCAGAATGCCATGCTCACGTGACTATTGACAAGCTGGTGTCCACATTGTTCCAGGTTACGTTGATAAAGGGCAGTGTAAAAAATACAACATGCCGTCATGCCTGTCTGTTGCACGGGCCAATTCCTCAAACTCTGAGTTTAACAGGAAGTAAAAAAAGGAAACAGGGGCCATTTTACAGCTTGAGAGTGTAATAAAAATAGCATATCTTGCCTTCGCTTTCCAATACGAACTGTATAATTCAACATCTTAACCCAGGTACGCCCACTCTGCGAATCTCGTCGAGTACCACGGTAACCAATCTCCATCACCACCAATGATTAGAAAAGGATAACCAAATCCCGGACCTCCATTTTGTTGAATCACACACACGATGCTTCTGGTTATCGTCACGACAATCTAACTAATTTTGAGCCACAAATGGGCCCGAAGCTCAGTCTGCCCTCCAAATGCGTTTCAATGTCGTCTTGTGAAAAAGTTGCTTTTTGTTCGCAGGGATTTCCACTGTCAGCCTCCAAGTCACGTTTAAACGGATGTGTGGATGCTTTAGAGCACACAGAGAGAGGGATTTTCCCCCCTATTCTGATTGGACTGACAAGCACAGAAGCAAGGCTGCTTAAAAGACAAAGTGAAGCCACCCCACAACTCTCCTGGATCAATCATCCTGTCTTGATAAATGCTGACGACGACATTGATCCGGTTTACTATCATGCATGGGATGGAGATAGGGCAGAGGGATTCCTTCCCTACTCCGGCAAATGTCAATCTTGTTGTAAAGTGGGACAAGGCGAGGATGGCAGAGGTGCGTGCCTTATCCCCCCGGCACCGAAGCCAACGAGCCAGTCAAAGTTCAACGAAGGAGGCAATCCTGAAATGTTAATCATGCCTTAACATCATTCAAGAGGAATGAGATAACGAGGGAGATCGATGCAGTATTAGCATGCCAAATCAACACGACTCAATAAGCACCAATGAGTAAGCTCTTGCATTGTTATGACTGGGCAGGCACTAGACCTATTTGTATCTTACGGCGATTCAACCAACTCCTTCTCGGCAACAATGTGGCTGTTAAAACCGATGCCCCCATGTCACCTTGGTGGGCCGGTAGATAGCACCCTCTAATTATACACCCAGTAGTGTGTCAATTTGTGCATCTGTGCATAACCGTCTGAGTGTCTCGGGGTGCGCATGTCACCTTTTTAGAGAATCTTGTGCCGATGCGTCCCTGTATGTGCGTCGGTGTGCCTGTGCTTACTAACAGCACTTGTCCTCAACAGTCTATGTAGGCTAGATGGGTGGTCTTTGTCTTTGTGTGTGTCAGTATGCATGTGTATGGCACAGTGGGGAGCAGCAGTTTAGTGGTCAGTGTGCTGCACTACGAACCCAGTGACCCCACTTTGAGTTCCCGCTCATGGCAGTGATGAATATCTGAGCCAGTCCTGGGCCTCCCCTAGGTTGACGCTGCCTCAAATGAGAACGTAGTGCAGTGTGCAAACATAGCCACGAAGAAGACAAAGGTGGCCAGGCATGGTGCTGGTTACCCACCCGCTTTGTGTGTTGTGCCAGCCTTCATAAATGATCACAAACAGCACTTGCCCCAAGTCTGCTCAAGGCTATATGGGGGATCACTAGCACAGAGGGGAGTACAGGTGGTGAATCTGCCAGCCATCTCAGTCAGTAAAACCATAACACTTGGGTCTGTCATGTGACTTCCTGCCAGTCAGCCTTCAACACTTCACATGGCCTCGGCATGCACCTGACCTGGCACAGGCGCCGTAGTGACGTCACCAATACTTAGTGGCAAACGGAAGTTGTTGTTGTGCATGTCACTTGCTACAGGTCATTTTCTGTGTTTGCATCGTAATATCACCTCGTCCAAGCACAATACATTTTAATGCCATCCTATCAACAGGACAATTAAACTCTTATTAGACCTTCAACAAATGCTCCTACACGCTTCATGTTTAACAAATCCTATTAGTCAACAACGGGAAGCTCCGACCACTGCCAATGATTCCCCTGCACCGAATGCTAATGCACACCTTCCACCGACACCTTCTCATTGGTCGAGCTATGACAGCCATTGTTTATTATAATCGGGGCCTCTGCATGAATTTATCCACATAGGGTTTTGTCCAACGGAAATATGTATTTATTTCTAATAAATTAACTTGAATGAAACCTCACAAATTCCAACTCTCACTCTTCAAATCCATAAACGACTTATAACGATATTTGAAGATTAAATAAGGCATTTATGATGTAGCGGCCTAAAGATGAATGATAACATCTGGGGCAAGCTGAGAATAATTTGCATTATTTCAATCAACTTCACTACGCTTTACCGTTTCTTTTGCACCGCTGATGTAATTTCGGTGCTGAAATATTACCATCTCAACGCGAATAATAAAGTATAATTTAATGTTACTATTTATATTCAGCTTTGAGGATTTTCTCCTGACCTTGTGCATGAAGATATTAAGGAATTCTGTTATGCGTAATGACGTTCATTAATATTTTAACGGTAAGGCACATTGGTCTTCCATTGTCTTAATGGTGGCATTTATAACACATATACGGTTAAGTGAGAGCTATTGTCTTAACTATGTTAACGTCTTGCATTATGCGCAAAGACAGAAAAATGTACGGTTTAAATTCCATGTGAAAATGTAGCATACTGCACTGTAATGGTGTGCACAATGAGAAGCTATTGTTGATTATTCAGAATCTTGTTTTGTTGGGATTTAATTCAAATACCCACACACAGCTCTGCACAAGGCATGTGCACGCACAACACAAAGACACACGTGCAGCCTACACAGGCTGTTGGGGCAAGTGCTGTTAGGGAGAAGCACCTAGCTCGGTAAACGAAGGGTCAGTGGGGCCAGAACCATTCCTGGCCACATTAGTCTCCCTAGTACTGATGCTTACACATCATACCAGATACCCATTTGAGGCTGAGTCTACCTAGGGGATGCCCAGAATCGTTTCAGATAATCACCACTTAGCCATAGCCAGAAATCTAACTCGGGCCGCCTGATTCGTAAAGAAGTGCGCTAGTCATTACGCACACGTGCACCCACACCACACACAGACACAAGTTACGTGTATGTATGTAAATGTTTGTGTGTGTGCATATGCATGCACACACATAAACACTAATTAATGGGCACTTTTTATTCATACATTTTTCAAATGAAGACCACCATAACAGCATGTTCTGCAGCTTACAAAAATGTGCATCTATCTAACACTCACACATAACGTTCGGAAAAATATAATTTAAAAATATATATCGGGTGAGGGTGGGAATCAAACCGCTGACCGTGCACAAGCTGATGCAATCACAAATCGGCTCACCAGCAGGTAGCCCAAAAAGTCGCGTGCACAGACAGCACGGCAGACACTAAGAGCCAGACACAGACACACACGGCTCATCACAGTTCTCCCGCCCAGCAAAGGCGACAGTGTAATTAAAGTAGTCTGGCTTGAACGCAGTGACAGGAGCTCAATAGCCATTGATGGGTTGTGATAACACATCCACAACTCGGATAAGGGGACCACGATGCTCTCCCCAATGCACACACACCGTTCATTTCGGACGGCGCTCATTACCCAACACTTTCATTCCAGACGCTCGTATTTCCAGACGCTCGTATTTTCAATTATTTTCTTTGTTACAATTTTTTCTCGCGCTTTTTATTTCTCAAGGAGGCGCGCGTTGGATATATTGTGCTTTCTGAACTGCAATTGGTTATCTTAAAATTGTAATTTATACACTCGCAGTGTGTGCGCGCATGACAATGCGTGCGTATAAATATGGGCACACGCACACACACAGAAAGACAAATTCCCTACATTAATATTGGCGACACTCATGATTTGCGTTGCGAGTTACCACATGTAGTGAATGTGTGAATAAATACAGCAATTCCATGTTTTTGCACAGACAAGGTGTTTAAACAAATGTACACCCACACTATAAATGTTTGTGTGTATATATAAAAGCATAAACTATACCGATGGTGGAATTAAGCTGCTGTTACCTGTACAGGGCTCTGTATAAGAACATATTAAAGCAATAGAAGCTGCCATTATCTTGTGTTGATAGCTACATAATGTGAACAGACTTCCTTCCTGTACAACAGTTAACAGATGAGTCACGCATGGTCATTATGAGTGCATGTACACATGACGGAGCTGGCACAATTAACGCGTTGAATTTCAAACCTTGGTATTTTAGTCTCACAAATAATTATGATTTCTTTCATATTTCGTTCATCCTACGATGTTGCAGGTCCTTATCTGGTTTATTTTACCGTCACGTGGATCTATCATTTACGCAGGTCCTGATCTGGTCTCTTTTGCCGTCACCTGGATCTATCATTCACTCATTCATTCACACTGACCGTGCGTGTGGCTGTCACGGAGAATATCCGGCGTTGTCAGTGCCAGAACCCTCTTGCTACCTGCAGCAGGGAAGACACCACAGGGACCAGTCACATCCATGCACAGTCAGAAGCCAGAGGCACCTCCAGAGACCAATCCAAGCAGTGCTCTTCAACAGAGGCTGCTCCTGTTGATTTACACAAGCAGGCTACAAATAATACATTAAAACAATGCAACATCTCCATCATTCACCATTTTATAACAAAAACCAGTATCCGTGAGCCTAACATTTTCCAAAAACATTTTAGGCTAATACAAATGTTTGGCTGATATGTGTTTGCCATGACCCTGGGGCATGACTCGAAACAAAAAAACAATCAAGGCACAGCACTGGCAGGGGCGCCAAAAGCACAAATCAAACGCCCTAACCCTGCGAGCCATTAACACTGCTTCATCGTGTAAACAACACGGCAAAAGTTTCAGACAATGGAGACATGGCAAGAAAGACGTTAATCAGCCACTTTTAAAGTTCGTGGCTCACCATTGCGTAAAATAAAATGTCCATCTGTAAGTCATACGCAATCGATGCACTCTCTCGTGACTATCGTAGAAAATTTCTGAAGGAGAATCGCCCCATGCTTGACGGAGACTGTACGCAACGCAAGCGTCCTGTACTGTATTCTCCTTCGCAGTTTGTACTGTATTTGCACAGCCCCTTTGTCAATTCACTGCTGGATCAAGGCCTCCCGTGGGGGTTGTTTGACCATACCTCACCATGCTGGTGAGTGCAAGTTTGTGAAGCGGAGACGATGGGGGGGGGAGTCGAGGACCAATTCATAAATCACACACCATGACCTGGAATCAAACTCACGTCGCCAGATCTGTAGCAGAATGCACTAACCATCGTACCAAAACGCTCATTCGTTCCAGTTGACTATCCATGACAATTATAAGGCCCATGCGGGAGCAGCAAAGACAAAGGTACAAGCACACAAAGGCTGCGACCCCACTCTTAGCATCCCTGCCCACTCTCCAGGAGTCAAGTGCAGTTGGCAAGCACCCGTTCTTCCCACCGCGTGCGAGACAACCAATTGAACCCGGGTCAACGAGGCTGATTTGTACCGATCAATGATACATCGCTGGTTGAGAGGGGCACCAGGTTTATAAGCGCGGTCTATTCTTTGACACTGGGTATTGATGGCAATGGGAGCCTGAATATTTAACAAAGATCATAATTGGAATGGGCACTTCATTTTTTTTACCTGGGCTGTGACAACAATCGGTTTCCGGTTCATTAACTTGAGCACTGACGATAATCAATGTCCCGTTTTGTAAACATTACTGGTAACTGGTGCTGTATTCTTTAAACGCTGTAAACTGGGACTTATCTTTAATAGAGTAATCGATACCCTGTTGTTTAATATGGGCATCAGTGCACGTGACTTGTTTTTACCACAGCAATGATGGCAATAGCTTCATTTTCAAGGTGAAAGTCAAAAGGCTATGCTGAGGCTTTTGCTTACTGTTGACGCTTACGACTAATCTGGGGATAGAATCACATTCACTGGAATTAAACTGCACAGGGAGGAGTCGAAACGTGGTTTGCTAGGATCACAAGAGTAACGGAGCCCACGACTGAACACGGCTTCTCCATGAACTCCTCCACACACATGCACAACATACAAAGACAGGCTGACCATTTAACACTGTAGGCTTGCTGCAGACTTGCTGCAGCACCTGGTTAAGTAAGGCCATTGAGGAGTGTCACACACAATTGGCCACCCACACCAGGTAAAACGTTTCATTGTCGAGTTTATCTCAGAGATGTGTAGGACTGAACCACACTCGAATTTTTACTCATGTCCAGAAATAGAACCCAAAGACCTTCTGTATAGCCTACAGTCAATGTTGGGGGGGGGGAGGGGGAGCAGCAGGTGCTGTTAGTGAGCAACTGTGAAGGCCAGCACGAAGGTGCACAATGGGGTGGTGTGGCCAGGACTACGATGATATTTACACACTGCACAAGGAACTTATTTTATGATTGCATTGGCCTAGGGAAGGCCCACGACTGACTGGTTGGCATATCACTCGTCGCTGATGTTCGCCATGGCCGGGGATTGAAGCCAGGTCATCGGGCCCACGGTGCAGTGCGCTAACCACGACACCACCGCTTCCCAAAGTGCACACAGACACATGCACACACATGAATAAACAGCACACATACCTTGCAGCGAGCGGAGAACGCGGTCGTAGCAGAGGAAACTGTAACTGTGTTTGCGCTTGTCTGATGGGGTCTGTGCGAACACCTCCTTCAGATGCACATCCAGGCCGTTGAGCGATGCGAGGTTGGAAGTGAACTGGGCATAGCGCACACACGCACAGCAGGTGTGGGATGAACTCTACTCACAGGGCTGCGTTTATTCCGAGGCCCCGTGTGTTGCGGCGCACACCCACCAGTTCATCCTGGGCAGAGCCGTCGTTCCGCAGCGCATCCTCTGCCAGCAGCACCAGAGTGATCTCGGGCTTGGCCTGCACGTACAGCGCCAGCCGCACAAACCCGCGCGGCGCCTGCGCCGGGAACTCACGCGAGCGAGCGCTCTCCTCCCCGCGAGCTCCTCCACCACTCTCGACCTCCGATGGCGACGACGACGAGAATGACGGCAACGACGCCGATGGCGATGGCGAGGGGAGGCTGGAGTCAGACTCGCTCGCCACACTCACAAAGTGTGCCTGGTCCTCGCCTTGGTCTGCGTCGGGAGAGACGGGCGCTCGCTCGGGCAGAGCGAGGCGCGAGACCCCCGCTGCCCCCGTTTCAGAACCGATGCTGGCAGCTGCCCCTCGCCCACTGCTGCGATTACGCGAGGTTAAAGGTTGCAGCTCAGGTGAAGTCTCCGTGGAATCCAGGAGCATCGGTGCGTCGGAGTCCAGGTGCTGCCTGCCTTCGGACAGCATGACCCCACTAACCTTGTCACTACACTGCGGCAGGCCTCCTCTTCTTGTCTCGATGCTGGGAGCAACATCGCTGCTTACGCTGTCTTCGGAGCTTCCAACCCCCTTATTGCTTCTCTCTTCCTCGTGACCTTTGGCGTCTCGGTGGCATACCACCCCTGCCACGACTCCTCTACTTTTGTGCCATCCGAAGGTCCCCAATGCCTTCCCATCTTCGTGACTTGTGGCTCTGTCATGACCTCCAGGAGTCGCAGGCCCTTGGTCTCCCCGCGCGCGCGCCCTCGCGTTGGTGCTAGTGCCGGCCTCCTCTGCCTCGGAGATGCTCTCCAGGGTGTCGGCCATGGCCACGCTCGCCTCCGAGGCCTGGAACTCCGACACGGAGTTGGTGAGGTCAGCCTTCCACTGCCCGAGCGGGCTGCCAAGGCTGTCTGCGAGCAGCGGCTGGAAGAGGAGCGCTCCGCAGCCCGGGACACGGCGCTTGGTGCACTTGGAGCCGGAGCTGCCCTCATCCGAGCTGGAGCTGTCGGATTCCGTGTCCGTGGTGTCGGAAAGGGTGACGGACAGGCGAGGGCGGCCATCGGCACCGCAGGTTCTGCTGACGAGGTCTGACCCTGTGCTGCTGAACCTGCAACCACCGGAGCACACCTCCAATTAGCACGGTTGGCGACGTATGGTACGAAAAAAGCTGTAAAAAAAACTATTTTTTATTTTACCAGGTAAGCTATATTGCTCTTTATCAGAAGCGACCTGGCCACAAATGATAGCTCAACGAAGTGGCTTATCATGTGGAAATGTATAGCAGCCAAATACTCGAAATACATTTTTTTTAATGTGGAAGGAAAAACCGCAGGACCTGTAGAAAAGTCCACGCGACTACAGGGAGAGAGACACGCAGACTCCAAATATACAGGCGTCAGGGTCGGGATCGAACAGCAAATTAACATTTCGTCACCGTGGCGTCTAGTTCAACATACATATAGTTCAACATACATACAGGCCAGGGTGTTATACCAGCAGGTGATGCTATCCATCCCAGTGAACCTGCGACTGCAGTGAAGGTCAAAGCCTAATGACTTG
Source organism: Petromyzon marinus (assembly GCF_048934315.1). Taxonomy (NCBI): domain Eukaryota; kingdom Metazoa; phylum Chordata; class Hyperoartia; order Petromyzontiformes; family Petromyzontidae; genus Petromyzon; species Petromyzon marinus. The sequence goes on from NC_133704.1 coordinate 10,220,035, forward strand.
GGCTAATAATGAACACGACTTGGGCTACATTACCATATTTATACAGTGGCTGTGGAAAAGCTCCCTCCAGCCGTGTGAGCATATTGACCCCATGTACTTTACACTTCCCCTGGACAACGTGGTGTCGGCAATCCTGGCACCAAAAACAAATCCCTGTGTTCGATTTCCCCTTTTCCCCTCGCCTAACAGGTAGATGGGGCAGCACAAGGCCGTATTGGCGAAAAAGAAAAAGTTTGAAATTAGTTTTCATTAAAGACAAAGGCTTGTTGCATTGACGGGAATCACCCTAATTACGGCAGAGCAAGTTATTTTATCTGCACTCCTGCTGAATGAGAGAGTCGATTTGTAAACATGCGTGAGGATACATTCGTTTGAGATCATGTGAGGCTCTCTGTGTTGTATGGACTCGCTGCGATGAACACGTGCTTCCTTTATGGAAATGAACAGTCACAAGGAAATAATTAATTCCCGTTCTAACACTTCAAACGGCACCTCTTAGCCGAAAATTAATGCAGTGAAAATTTTACGTGTCGCACTAACAGCGTTCACATGTTTAATAAGATAAAAAAAAATAAACCTGACACAAACTCGTTATGTGTTGATGTGAAGCATCATGGGTAAAATAAAATATAAGCAGCGCTCCACTCTTTCCCTTCATATATAAATACAAACAATGTTTTAGTCCAACGGCTGATTAGCATTCCACACCAATATTATAATTTAAAGCTGTTCCAGTTCAAGTTATAATAGCATATATATGCATGTGGTACTACAAAAAAAAGTCCATTTACCATGTGAATAAAACGTATGAAAATGAAAATAAAGGCTAAACTAGTGCTAAATCTAGCATGAAATTAAATTATTGTAGTCACCTGTACATCTTTCTGCTGTTGGCCAAGACGGTTTTCCTGTTCAATGAAAATCACTTTTTTGCATTAAATTTCATCAACCGGACGGTGCATAACCACTGGAGCAGAAACAATTTATTTATGGATATTTTATGTGTAGGTATGTTCATTCAAATGCAACGATTGGGTGGGAGTAAAGCTATTTTTTTTTAATATGGCCTCCAAATAATGAGTGGGATGGCTGCCCTATAGAGCAGTCGAACACACAAGTTCAGCGCTGGTCAGTCGGGGCGTATATATTCGTCAAGAGCAAGAAATCCTCACAATAATGGTACATGCGTGGAATTGTGTGCAAGAACTGCATACGCTTTTACGCAAAACGTTATGAAAACGATGAGAAAATGTTACACCGGGGCTATTTATTGAAGCGAACAAGACAGAAGCAGACAGAACATATTAGACAAACAATATAAAGGAGACGGTCAAAACAAAACGAAAAAAAAGAGGATCGGTCGGATATTTAAAAAATTCCCATGTGACCACGGCCCTCCCCCACCCCCCAGTCGCGACAATTCATCCAATCACGGTGGGGATGAACCCGTCACATGGCTACTCTCAAGCAGGGGCGTCAATAAGCGATGGCCGCCAATAGGTGTGAAATTGGTCAATGGTAGTCATGGTGCTTTCATTGCTAAGAATACTTTAAAGATCACGATGCCGTACCTACCCCGGGGGGCCCCTTATCGCAATCTGCTAAGATTTACAAGTGTCACAGAGGCCGTCTACCCTACAGGCACGTGCCACAGAGCCAGTTTCAATAGAGTATGTGGTGCGAGGCCTGCTGCTGATCAGTAATTTCTAACTGGTAACTGCCAAAGCATGCAGTACGTTATTGAAGTCGATAACAAAGACTCTGCGCCATTATTTTCGAGAGTAGGCCACTGCATGCCATTGCAACGGCCTAAACTCTATATATTTCTAAATGACACACTACAGAATTACAAAATTTGAATAGACGAATTGCATCAATTGAATGACAATCAGCCCAGTGTCACTGCATTTTGCAATCACTGTGTAGTCGCGAGGGTATCTGGATACTAGAGGGACTGCACCAAGAAATCCAGAAAATGAATCTTAATGGGTGCTCACATGCATGCAAGTCAGAGATTGGAAGACAAAGAAAATATAATCACTCTGCAAAATATATATGGAAAAAAATGCTACAAAATCTCTAAAAACTAAAATCACAACTATGCCCCAAAATAACTGCACCGTAGCCTCCGGGAAGTATGCATGTGGCTAATCCCGCACGGACTATCTGGCTGCTTGGGAAGGGGCCCGATGTGATGGATAACATCGTCATTACGGTTAAGGATGAGGTGCCGGGGGCACGCTGATCCACAGGCTGCGGTGGGGTAGGGGACGAGGTGGGAGCAGTCGCCTTGGTCAATAGGCAAGTCGTGTTAAACGGCAACAGTGCAGGTCACGGATAACCTGGCAATCGCAGAGGTCAAACCTGCCATTTCAATGCCCTCAGCGGACACGCCACCGTTAACGCTTCAGTGTGCCAAATTAACTCATTTATAACGTTTCCTTATCCATACAAAAGCCTGTTTAAAATTCCTTTGTGAAACGTGACTCTGAATGAGCACGACGAATGGCAGAGCTCTCCGCGTGGTCTCTGTAGGTGGCACGTCGCCGCAGATAGACCCAAACTAATTTTCATCGTCAAACGCGAGGACAATGCGTGGATATGCAACTCGCGAATTGTGCTCGTGCAGATAATGAACGCTGGGCGCCGTGGCCGTGCGGAGCGAGAATTCTCATCACCACCACGCACGGGGGAGGGCGGCTGCTTCCACTCCACCCCATCTGGCAATGCACACACGGGTGCCTTCAGCACTGCCGAGTGAAACAGAAACACAGAAGTGTACACCGCGATCACCTTCAGGCATCGCTGAATGCAGATTCTATTTAAATTAAAAACACTAATTGTCTACCTTTTTTAAACGCTGCGCTGCGGTCCCAGCAAGTAGGAATGGCCAATTGTGCAAGCCGCTATTTGGCGTGGAGCTAGTTTGCACTGTGTGCCTCGGGTATCACTCATTAACGTGGAGACTGGGAGGCTTCAGAATACAGAGGGCGAGTTTCAAAGTGCAATGTACATGACGCAATGGGCGGATTCGTGTCGGTGGGGAGTGGTAGTGTAGTGGTTCGTGCGCTGCACTACGAACCCGGTGACCCGAGTTCGATTCCTGCTCACGGCTACTAACACCAGTGGCAATTATCTGAAGTGGTACTGGATCTCTCCTAGGTAGACTCAGCCTCAAATGAGTACCTGGTTCGTGTGTGTAAACATCACCACTAGGGAGACGCAGGCGGCTGGGCGTGGTGCTGGCCACCCACACCCTCGTGTACCATGCTGGCCTTCATAGGTCTTCGCGAACAGCACTTGCCCCGTCTGTTAAGGCTATACGGGGGATCTTTGTCTTTGTTCTGCATGCATGTAAACGGCGCAGTGTGCCAAGTGGGGTGTAGCGCGCAAGCAGATGCTGCACCCTTCAATCTGTGCGAAGGGTACACGTAGCAGGCTTTCGCGCTCAACATTATGATTCATAACAGATTGTTTGGGTCAGATCGCGTAAATAAAATGTGTGTCGTAGACCCTCCTCTACCTGACACAGTCAATGAATAAAGTGGTCACGTGAACAAACGTACCAATTTATTACTGCTTCAGCAGCAGCACCACCGGTGTGTTGGTGGGCAACCCCCCAACATTGAAATGGTTACGTATGACGTTTTGCTGATAGTTACAACTAAGAGTAGAGGTTTGCAGTGAGCAGGAGCAGGCATGGTGTGCAACATGTGCCGCCTAAAGGGAGAGGTTCCAGTAGCTATGGTCCATCGTGTTGTGTTGTGTGTGCAGTAGCTGAGTGCACAGGGTGTAGTGCGTTCAAAGTGTTAGAATTCAGCGTGCACTGTGCGGTGTTATTCCTCTTCTTCAGCCTCTCCTTCCTCACTCCCTTGCCGTTTCTCACCAGGCGGCTCTTTCCATCGCACTCTCCCCCCTCTCCTTCGTTTATAATTCTGTCTTCATCTCCGAAAATAACGCTGGCACCAACAAAACTGGGCCACCAACACGATCAAGCCACTGCCTTCTGAATAATAAATACTTGCAAGCATCACGTTGCAGCCCAACGCAGACGAATCGCGGCGCGAGCCTAACTCAATAGCAAAAACACAAAAGGTAGGTCAACGAACGCGTTTTCATTTGACAAACGCAACGTAGTTTTGTGCAAACCGATGACATTTGGTGAAATTGCTTGACCTGGTCGTTGCGCACTCGGCTTTCCGTGACTGCGGCGAGCGCCACGTTTCAATGATGGGTTGGTCTAAGATTTGCGCCAGATTGCAAACAAAAGCTTCATTTACACATGACGCCGTATTTGTAGGATTTTTCGAGGCATTTTCTCAGAACGCAGACCCTGGGGTCGCGCCCCACATTCCCTCCGTTCAAGATTCTGTGCCGAGCATCGACAGGTCCGTTCAAAACTGGCTCACGTCTCTCTCCTAAACCACGGAGCCTGATGACGAAATAAAAACGACCATCACACACAAAAACACACATCCACCTTCACTTTGTACCTGCCAAATTAATTACCTCCTTCCGCTCTGTCACCACATAGCAGAACAAACATTTTCACTTTGTTCTTTTGTTATTATATTTTTTTGTTGCTTTGTTCTGAGAATAATTTTCAAAACAAAGATTCAGAACTGGAAACTTTCATCACATTGGCAGGGAGTAGCTCCAGATGAAGATGCAACAGGGGCCTCCCTGCCATATCTATTTACCAGACTTTGATTACCTGCACAAATGATACATTGTCCTCAGCTGCTCAAGGCACATCATAGGTTGTACTCCCATCTCTGGCCACGCTTTTAATACTGACAGCCAATCACATTTATCATCAATTGTAATTTGGTTTCAAATGTTTGCAGGGTAAGGTGCCTATATATTTTATCTGGCACGATTTCGATCGCACTGCTGCACGCAGCTTAGCAATGTCACCCCATGTATTATGATCTGGCTTGGGGGATAAATGGTAACTAATACCTTGGCCACTGGACCAGTTCCATGGCGTGAACTTTATGATTCCGGTCAACAATTTTTGCAAAGATCTGCAAAGAAATATCAAGCATGCCCCCTTCTGCTGGGACTATTGCCAACTGTGCATTTTTATTTTGGTACTACTGGTGGTGCAATGGTAAGTACATTATACTATGAACCCAGGTACCTAAGTTCGACACCTGACTATAATTAACAACAGCGGCCAGGGATATTTAACGGGCCCCGAGCTTTCCCGCCCCCGCCGCACCCTTCACCAATCCACACTGACGAGCATGGTGAAGTATGGTCAAACAAACCCCAAGGCCAATACAGTGAGACCTTCAGCCAGCAGTGAATTGACAAGAGCTCTGTAAAAAAATTACTCCAATGCTACAAAGTACATCGTCAGTAATGTTGCAATAATAACAGCGATAAAACACATATACGTATTTTCCAAGCAGAAGGAGCCTGCTTAGCTTCATTATTCCTTAAGCATAGGACATTACGGGAGGAAACATCGATATCGTCGCTTTTTGTTGTTGCTTAATCCCTTTTAAGTTGGATATGTGGTTTGTTTGGCTTGAGGGATGAGAGGCAATGGTGCATGCTGGGCTGCAATAATTACAAGTGTATGGGATTTGAAGGACACCAGCCGCCGCGTTTCGACGACGCCGATGCGTGCCGCCGTTAATGCTGCCTCATCGCGCTCTAGCCGGGTTTCCACTGCGAGGAACGTGACTTGGGATGACGGATGCATGGCCCCCGCGAGCCGCCTGACCCATATTCATCCGAGGCTATGCGGAGCAAAGGCATCCCGTGTACCCTCAACGGACTGTTGGGGCAAGTGCCGTTATGGAGTACCTATGAAGGGCGGCACGGCACACGGAGGGGGTGGGTGGGTGGCCAGCACCCGCGCCCGGCCGCCTTTGTATCCCTCGTGGCGACGTTTACCACACCTCACCAGGTACTCATTCGAGGCTGAGTCGACCTAGGGGAGACCCAGGACCGGTTCAGATAAACGTCACTGGTGTTGACCGTGAGCGGGAATGGAACTCGGGTCGCCCGGGTCAGTAGTGCAGCGGCGCTAACCACTACACTAACGCTACGCGGAGCACACACGCACAAACATACGCAACATAAGCTGCTGTGCACAAAGAGAGGGATAGCCTTTACCAGACTGTTGAGGAAATTGCTGTTAAGCGAGCACCAATGAAGGCTGGCTTGGTGTACAAGGGGGTGGTGGCCAAAACCACACCCGGGGCACCTTTTGTCTCCCCAATGCCATTGTTTACACAACGCACCAAGTACTCAATTAAGGCTGAGTGAGACAAGGAAGGCCCAGGACCGGTTCAAATATTCGCCACTTGTTATTGCCCGTGAGCGGCTGTTGAACTCGCGTCTCCCGGGGTCGCAGCGCAGTGCGCTTATCACTGCACTACCACTCCTCCTGTGTACAACATGACAAAGATCCCCCCCCCCCATATAGCCAAAACAAACTTTCGGGGCAAGTGCTGATAGCGAGCACCTATGAAGACTGGCATGGCACACGAGGGGGTGTGTGGCCAACGCCACGGCCGGCTGCCTTTGTAGACAAGTACGGTACTCACACATACACGCATAACTCGTGGCCATCTCTTTCTCGTTACTGCTGACGATCACACCACGCAGGGTATGCCGCCGATATTTTAGGCCGAGTAAACCTCCTGGAGGTGTGACGATATTCAAACAACAACAACATCAAATTGCATTTGTGTGCGCTCTGCCCGAAATGACACCTGGGAGATTGGAATGGTAGCATGGAGCAACAACCGCCGTTCCACACCGCTTCGTGCAATGGGATTCAGAATATACGGATTCACACACGTACACACACTTGCACATAGTAAACGGAATTGTTGAAGCACTCGCAACCGAGCGTGCAGGCTTAGGGGCATATACCCTGGAGAATAATGCTCAGAACACACAATTGTAAAAACCCCATACCTGTTGAAATTGGTCACAATTGGTGAAATAATATTCAAGTTGCAACAACCACTGACAACCCTTTGCCCCTAAAATTGCCCCCCAATAATATAAAGGCAATATATGCTCCATTATATGACATTCTGTTTAATAATGTCCATACTGTATGGCCTAATTATGGATATGCAGTATCGTGGTGTGTAATAGATCCCAATATATTTGTGTGCGCACACACACATACACAATATATTACATGAAAACTAAAACACACATACACAAAGGCAGAGTTCTATATTGTTGCCTGGCGAGAATGCCGGGGCAAGTGGTGTCGTAGATATTCTTAGTTCTTTCGGTAAAGTCACGTTATTTTGTTGTTTCCCTTCAACGTGACTTTACCGAAAGAAATAAGAATATGGTGTCGTAGATAGTTTCAGTTTTTATTTATTTGGTATAGTCCTGTGAGCCATTCGGCTCTTGAATCATGGAGAAATAATATGCAAGATAATCTGGTGAATGCTGGTGGAGCACCCTCAGAGTGGTGTGACAAGCCCTGTGCACGTACAAGTACCTCTGTCTCCACAGTGCAGATGCTAATCCGGTACATAATTTATACCAGTCGACTTGCGAGAGACATGGGCCACATTTAGATATTAATTTCCACTGGAATAAAACCTGGGGTCGCTGAGATCACAAGGAAGTGCTTGAAACAAAACAGCACCAACCATCTCCTTCAACAAGGCATTGTCGAGCGAGCACCTGCGCTGACGTTCACACACCATGCCTAGTAGTCATTTAAAGCCAAGTCAGATTATGGTTAGAGGCCAAGGGCAGCTTCAGACACTGCGCTCATCATTGTCATTGTGCAGGAGCAGGAGACGGACCCAGGTGGTTGTGATTGTTACACTGTGTGCTAATCACTGAGCCACTGCTCCCCAAATGCACGCACAGGATATTGGGGTCTCCCACACGGCGAGTTGCATCCGGAATGGAATTCTTAATTCGGTGGACGTGTACACGCGGAGGTGTGATGGGCCCCTCCGAATCCCGCCCCACAGTAAGTGATCTGCCACACATTTCAGGACTATTACCACAAAACCCTTTCACTGCAACGAGCAGATTTCCCGCATCGTTGCTTCGACACTGCCAGCCCACACTCAGGCCTCGGGCCATCCATTTTAATAATTATTTTATTTAAAAAATGTTTTACATGTGCTCTGCCACAGAAAAGAGGAAAAAAGCATAATTTGAGCAGTATAATGAAATCAGGCATTCAGGTGAAGGCGTGATGAATTAAATGACTGTAATCGAAAAGTACGAAGCATTAAACGGAAAAAAAGTTAATAAAGTTGACCAAATGTATCATACCAATTAACATTTTATTAAAGAAAATCATAATTGTCAGTGGGTGGCTCAGGAGGCTAATTATCCTGTGACGGCACAGACCCGTAAAATGTTGGGTTCTGGAACTCCGGTGGGACAAGGCTTGAACATTTCCCTTGTGGTCTGATAATTCTTGAAGCAGCGAGTTCTACTGTCTCAGCCCAATCTCGGTTTACCTCCGAAGATGCCCATGATGAAAATTGGAATTTGTACTTGAGGTGTCAAGTAACGCTGCGACAGACGAAGTGTGGAAATTACCAATGGGCTCAGTGTAAGCATAAAGAAAAAATTCTATCACATTTTCATAATTTTGAAAATAATGGGTTCATGCTGTAAACACTTGCCAACATGAATGCATTTTTTTACAGGGGAAAGCCCCACTCCCAAAACGAGCATGTTTATTATTAAAACTCAGTTGTGTAAAATAAAATTTAACCTGCCAGATATTTTACAGGACCGCAATAAAACATTTAATTCGTGACACTATGATAACTCAGGCTTCTTCTAATCTAAAAGGGCTACAGGATTTTTTTTTTAATCGCCAACCAAGATAACTAGGACCTCGGTTTCAGTTTAAATACGGTGACCACCTACAAAGCAAAGCAATCAATTGAAATTGAACCGTGTACCGTTTTTGTTTGAGCTTGAGCAAAAGAGGACACATGAGCAATTGAGCACAGAGGTGAAGAGTGCCCCCTACTGAGCCTGTAGTGTAGCTGCCATAATGTGAAAATTCAAACAAATTATTGAATGGTATTTCCCAGAGGAGGGCTTCCAAAACGCCGTTCCTGATTGCACCACACGCCCAACCTTGGCACACTTGTTATTTGTCTCCAACTAAATGCAAATTAACCCTTTCCCGTTCCGAGACGTCTGCAAGATGCAGGGTATGGGATCCGTTCGCCGCTGGATCTAGGAACGCATCAGCAGTTAGTGTTAATTTTATATAGGGAGGTACAGCGTCGTTGCTTTTAAAGACATTGTACTCGCCGAAGAAAACTGTAGCGACACGACCGCACTCTATGATAGCTGAAACCAAACTGTGTCACACGCCCTACCGCATTACCTTGTGGGAGCCTCGGTACGTCTTCCGACCTGAAGATGTATCGACAAAAGTTATTTTATCTTAGTTTTTTTTCCGATTTCTTCCGATTCCAGAAGAAAAACTGATGACGTATATGTACATCGTCAGTCCGATGACGTACACATACGTCATTGGAATGGGAAAAGGGTTAAGTTATTTCACAGTGCGCTCAACATGATGGTTGGTTAAACTGGAAATCTGCGATGACCGCTGGCGGTAGTGAGAGGACTGCAGCCAGTTCTGTACAATGACTGAAGTGGAATGTTCCTTTAATTTGCCATTTAAAGAAATACAATGCCAAAGGAAACGTGTGGTTAACGAAGCCCCCTATCCCAGAGTAACTTCCTGTTGGCTGTATGGCCACAACCCACGTAATGTCCTTGCTAAATCCAGCTTAGTGCCTTATCTGATGCGAGCAGGATTTAGCAAGCCGTGGGAGAGGCGCAGTGATGCCTCGATTTGTAGCAAGACTTGCCTGGCAGCTGTGCTTATTAATGCTGTGACTTGGTAGCTTCCCAGAGACAGATGCTTCTGCCACTTTGAGGACGATTTGGCCAGATGGTGCAGTGATTAGACCGCTTGGGCTCACAATCAAGACGGTTCCCAAGTTCAAACCACAGTGGGAGGTTAATTTCAACCTTTCATCCCATCCCCGTGTATGGGGCAATGGGTTAGTGTTTCCAACTCATACGTGTGGGTTTTTTTATACCTGGTTTCCTCCGACACATAAAAGCACTCGTCAATTCGGAAGAAATATCTGAATATTGTGCAGCATTGTGAGATGTAGTTTTTTAGCCTATATAACGTCACTCACATATAACACGAACTGAAAAGAATAGACAAAATATATACAATAGGTGACATTATGGCCTATGGACCTTCTACATAGCACGTATATACGTGCTATGAAGAAGGGCCGTTGCCCCAAAACATAATTCAAGGCCAGTGTCATTGACAAATGTGTTGCGTTTTTTTCGTTGTACTGCACACCACTACCAACACAGCATCACCACATAATAACTATCCGTGCGATTCTTTACCGTCATTATTATTGTGAGAATTTCCACCATCGGCTCAAGGCTGTAAAAGAAACACAGGACGTGAGCACCGCCCAGCACTCCATTGAGCTGGAAATCAGCTTGACTGCTGATGATCGTAATGCTCGTTATCTTTCTATAAACTCACGCAATGCAACATCGCTGCTGGAACAATAAGAATAACACACATCCTAAGCTTCCTATGGATAGACTTGCACGTAGAAACACGTACAGACCCATCACACGCATACGCACAATACAAATATGTACGCGCATACATTTACTGCCAAACGAGAACAATTCACGTATCCTAATTTTTCCCCGGTTAGAACGCGGAAGCAGTTGTTAGTGTCTCGGTACAAGCCAATTACACGCGAAATGGGAACCGAAGGCATTTCACATTACCGTCCACACAGACCACTTAAGATAAAATAAATAAATAACATGACGCACACATCTGAGATGCCCAAACTCATTAGCAGGGACGGCTTATGAAGAACACACATGAGCCTCAGCCCCTCAAGAGGCCACAGCGCCAATCTTAATAACTCAATATAAATAAGCAGGCAATGCATCTCCTTCATCTGTCCCTCATGAGAAAAAAATACATTTGTTTACACTTCCCATGAACCACAAAGGCCTTCTGGGAGGTGCATATGTTCTCGCAGCATTGGTTCGATACCAGCAAACTTTATGGAACCGGTTCCAACACAGTGTCATCAACAGTCATGTTTCTTGAAATTATGCACTCCCATAAGGCCTTGTGGTTTAAGTATTAACGATACTTTTATATTCTATGTGGAGGCACAGATGTGTGGATGGGTATTGCATGCTTATTTATTGTTACTCATATTCTCCGCAACTACAAAAAATAATTGTTTTGTTTAAATCTGAATAATAATACAGACTTTCACAGCCACCTTCCTGAGACGGCTGGAGAATCTACCAGGAACCATGGTGTGGTAATTTTACCAGTGTGCTTGAGATGAAGGCACAGCTGCTGTGAAATATGGCAGTAGAGTCAGTCTCTCAAGCATGGTGCAGAGTGAGTGTCCCCTCTGCTCATTGTTGGTAGAACAATGCATCGACTTGGAGACTCTTAAGCTCACAATACACACATCGAATCATGCGTGCAAAAATCCAAGTTTTTTTCCTTGTGTGTGAGCATATATAGTGTACAATGGGCCCACGTCACCCCAATTAGTACGGTTGGCTATGTATGGTGCGAAATAATTTAAACATGCATACCCCTTCTAAAGGAGCTATTATTTACTCCATTGCAAAATAAATATTATAGATATTTGCATCGAACCGTGACCCTGAATCGCAATAATACATAAAATTGTCATCTCACCAGCCACAAATGCGGCTGTGTTTGTAGGTAATCGCTCACTGTGGGACAGAACTTAGATAAATGCCACTGTAATAAATGGCATAAAGATGCCAAGAATCACTCAGCCCCTAGGCAGTCCCATCCATATTTGGCCAACCCCATTCACCAGTGCATTGTGTATGGGAGGAATACTTGGGGAAAACCTACCACCATGCAAACACTCCTCCATACGAGCGAGGGCATATTATTCGATTCTTGTGCATGGCAATACAGTGAGGGGAAAAAAGTATTTGATCCCATGCTGATTTTGTACGTTTGCCCACTGACAAAGAAATGATCAGTCTATAATTTTAATGGTAGGTTTATTTGAACAGTGAGAGACAGAATAGCAACAAAAAAATTCAGAAAAACGCAAGTCAAAAATGTTATAAATATATTTGCATTTTAATGAGGGAAATAAGTATTTGACCCCCTCTCAATCAGAAAGATTTCTGGCTCCCAGGTGTCTTTTATACAGGTAACGAGCTGAGATTAGGAGCACACTCTTAAAGGGAGTGCTCCTAATCTCAGCTTGTTACCTGTATAAAAGACACCTGTCCACAGAAGCAATCAATCAATCAGATTCCAAACTCTCCACCATGGCCAAGACCAAAGAGCTCTCAAAGGATGTCAGGGACAAGATTGTAGACCTACACAAGGCTGGAATGGGCTACAAGACCATTGCCAAGCAGCTTGGTGAGGTGACAAGAGTTGGTGCGATTATTCGCAAATGGAAGAAACACAAAAGAACTGTCAATCTCCCTCGGCCTGGGGCTCCATGCAAGATCTCACCTCATGGAGTTGCAATGATCATGAGAACGGTGAGGAATCAGCCCAGAACTACACAGGAGGATCTTGTCAATGATCTCAAGGCAGCTGGGACCATAGTCACCAATGAAAACAATTGGTAACACACTACGCCGTGAAGGACTGAAATCCTGCAGCACCAGCAAGGTCCCCCTGCTCAAGAAAGCACATACACATGCCCGTCTGAAGTTTGCCAGTGATCATCTGAATGATTCAGAGGACAACTTGGTGAAAGTGTTGTGGTCAGATGAGACCAAAATGGAGCTCTTTGGCATCAACTCAACTCGCCGTGTTTGGAGGAGGAGGAATGCTGCCTATGACCCCAACAACACCATCACCACCGTCAAACATGGAGGTGGAAACATTATGCTTTGGGGGTGTTTTTCTGCTAAGGGGACTTGACAACTTCACCGCATCAAAGGGACGATGGATGGGGCCATGTACCGTCAAATCTAGGGTGAGAACCTCCTTCCCTCAGCCAGGGCATTGAAAATGGGTCGTGGATGTGTATTCCAGCATGACAATGACCCAAAACACACGGCCAAGGCAACAAAGGAGTGGCTCAAGAATAGGCACATTAAGGTCCTGGAGTGGCCTAGCCAGTCTCCAGACCTTAATCCCATAGAAAATCTGCGGAGGGAGCTGAAGCTTCGAGTTGCCAAACGTCAGTCTCGAAACCTTAATGACTGGGAGAAGATCTGCAAAAAGGAGTGGGACAAAATCCCTCCTGAGATGTGTGCAAACCTGGTGGCCAACTACAAGAAACGTCTGACCTCTGTGATTGCCAACAAGAGTTTTGCCACCAAGTACTAAGTCATGCTTTGCAGAGGGGTCAAATACTTATTTCCCTCATTAAAATGCAAATCAATTTATAACATTTTTGACATGCGTTTTTCTGGATTTTTTTGTTGTTATTCTGTTTCTCACTGTTCAAATAAACCTACCATTAAAATTTTCGACTGATCATTTCTTTGTCAGTGGGCAAACGTACAAAACCAGCAGGGGATCAAATACTTTTTTCCCTCACTGTACGTCCAGGAGCTAAATGCCAATGTCGAGGTCTACTGGCCACAAGAGGGATTTAGGAAAAAGTTCGTGTAGTTTTTCCAATCTTCCATTGAAGGAGTGCAGACTATAATGGATTACTATACGGTCCATAGTTTGAATTGCAAGGCCACAATCGCACTGTGGCTTGTCTTTAATTTTTAATTTATAAAGCGCGCATCGACCTATTGATGTTCTGACGTGGTTGCGATAACACCAGTGCCTTCGAGTGAGAGCATGAAACCACTTGATGTTATGCCCCACTCCTCGTCATCCTCACAGGTTTTAGAGATTCACAATTTTTTCCGATCCACCAGCCATTGCCTCTAAATTGCTAAAGAACAGGAATGAGCCCACCCCTGCCCGCCAACTAAACTCATTGCATCTCGAGATGGGAGGATTGTTGCATAAAAATTGCAGATTTCATGATCATTACCCCCCCCCCAACCCCTACCCCACCCGCCACCACCCTACCTCAATGCAAACTGGGGCACGACTTCCTAAGTATACGCAGGAATCGTCTGATCGTTGCCATACAGACAGCTGACAAATACGATTACATTTACGCCACATTCGAAAGGGTATTTTGTTGCGAGACGTGAACTCTGTACTTTTAGAGCCCACGGCCACAATGCAGATGGCACTTTGTGAGAACAACCGTGAAAGGCGCACTATAAAATAAAGTGATGGTGACATAACAGCCCGGCTTACAACATACAAAAAAACATGCATATATGAAAGAAAATGAAATATTTCTGACTTGGGACACATTGGCCTTTACCATTCAAGCACCCAGTGTCTCCTCTTCCCAGCCCATTGTTTCCATCTGCTGGTTTATGATTGTGAACGCAGCTTGTGTATGTCCACGGCTTTTTATTGACTATAACAATTTCAACTTATAAAGCAAACGGCATTAATTCGCTCGCCGAGAGAATGACTCGGCAGCACGAGGAACCACAGGCTAGCGGGGAAAGGCAGCAGTGGTGAGTTGGTTCCAAATTCGCTTTGTGGTCCTTCCCTATATCAAGGTGAAGGGTGGGAGTATAGAAACACAGCAGAGGAAAGGATTTTGCTGCACTATCGTCTGCTTCACACAACGTGGTACAGCGTCGAAGATGCCTGTGACAACTGCCCGTGCGTGGTGGTCACCCATCCAAGCACTATCCAGGCTCAATGCCGTGTAAGCTTCCGAGGCCTGATGAGATCGAACACATTCTGGGTTGAACTGCCCACAAGATACACCAAGCACAGGCTGTGTAAAACAACCTTCAGCAGCCAACCACCCACTGCTGGTGTGAGGTCGTCACCAATGATTACGCCGATTAGATGTACTAATGTCTGATATGGCTATTGTTCACAATTGCACCCAATAAAAAAACCTACACTGCCTTGTCGGTTCAAAGAGGCTGACATAGGTTGTCTGTGAAGCGCGATGAGGCGCACCCTCGCAATGGCCCACGGCGGGGTCAGACGCGCGGCAGCGCGATGGCAGAGGGCGGGGGGCGGCACCTGTTTAGTCGTCTCGCAGAGTGGCAGTGCAGGGACGAGAACTCCTCGTCGGAGAGGTAGACTGGGATGACCGACGCCTCCCGGTCAAAGGCAGTGTCGCCACCTACAGGGGGAGAAAGCAAAGAACACCGGAGGAGTTTTACGAACAGCAGACACTCGATGCAATGTCTTCACCCACCCACTGTGAATAAATGTGAATTAAGGTTTCATTTATTGATAAATTATTTGAATTTAGGCACACGAGTATAGGTAGGTCTTTTGTGGTGTCACATCCGGGAAAGATCCAGATTTTGGAAAAGTGACAATGCTTTACAATTGTGTTAAAATGTGACTCAATGTCGTCACCACGGTCATTTTTTGGCACACTGAGAATGCGTTAAATTCAGAAAAGCATTGACTTATTTAACCCCATACAATCGGTCTTAACGAGCCCAACTGGCTAAGGGACAAACACATGTTGATGCAAGTGACCAATTTAGAAATATGCCAAACTAATTTTACCTCAATATATATTTGTGATATTTCATTGTGATTTAATTCCCTTAATATGTACGATGTATTCTGTAAGTATTTAATATCGCGTAGTGGACCACAGTTCAATTTTATTTTGTTTAACCATGTGAGAACTCAAGAGGCCAGCGATAGATAATTTGCACGAGTTATCCGAGTTACCAGAATGACAAAAGCAAAAAAACAAAAGTACAGCAAAGAAGGAATCAGAACAAAAAATAGGACGACACAATGTGGCAGTGCCTTATACCAAACACATAAAAATGTCAAATAACCCTGTGAGGTCTTGAAACAACAATTTAACTTACTTGAATACTGTGAAAGGTCCTGTTGAGATAAACAAACAAAAAAGCTACGAGTTATACAAATGACTTACATCTTTGGCTTCCAATGCAAGGGTTATCCATTATAAAGGCGAGATAAAGGAATAACCTCATATGAACACACATTACATCAATGTTACACCGTGCGCATCGAACCTAAATGTGTGGATACTCTTTGGTTCTTTCCTGCAGTCCACGAAAGCTTCAAATCAAAACTAAATGTGTGGAGGTCCAACAAAATTAAATACTTGTTGAAAAAATATATATAACACTCTGATGCGAGTGAAAATATAGGGAAGGTCTAGCATGCATATGATGATTTTGAATTATCCATAAAAGCAGGTTTTCAGGCCAACACCAAGAGGAAAGACCCTTCCAGAGGAGAGCTCATCCTTCATGTGAAGGTTCGTGGGCAGCTGAGAAACGAGATGTTCTGAACAATTCTATGCTAATTCCTTTGTCAAGGGGTGCCTCTGCGGATGTGTATGCTTTAACTTAGCTATTTCAATGCTAAATTCTATGCTAATTCCTTTGTCAAGGGGTGCCTCTGTGGATGTGTATGCTTTAACTTAGCTATTTCAATGCTAAATTCTATGCTAATTCCTTTGTCAAGGGGTGCCTCTGCGGATGTGTATGCTTTAACTTTAACATAGCCATTTCTGTGACCAGTCACAAGCTAATCACTCGGCCATTTCAATGCTAAATTATATGCTAATTCCTTTGTCAAGGCGCTTTGTTTCTTCTCACACAGCTTAAAGGTCGTGATCTGAGCGTGGCTTTTTCACTCCAGCGCTGTCCTACCAGACAATCTCGTCCCTTCCCCTGATGAAGGCCGCTTGTGTTGTGGCCGAAACGTCGTGAGAATATTATTGAGTTATTTTATCAATTTATTATTTTATTCTCATTCTACGTGACTTTACCGAAAGAACCAAAGAAGAAGAGGAAGCACATTGACGAAACAAATGTGTCTGTGTGTGTGCCGTGGCGGTCTTCATAGGTGCTCGCTAACAACGCTTGGCCCAACAGTCTGTTAAGGCTATACACAGGGGGTCTCTTTTTGTGTCTGTTTGAACGTCGGCGAGCATCAAGAGGAGCACCTTCAGAGCACGGTGAACGTTCCGCGCAGCGAGGAGATGAGCCGTCACCTGAGGGGTCAGCTGGCTGCTCACCACTCTGCCAGTGATAACAATGTCGTTTGTCAACTTGCAAGGAGAAAATTAAAACCCAAAGTGGTACGAAACAAAATGTATATTTGGTGAGAGAAAAGAAACTCTCTTGTCTTTTTACAATGATCTTTGTATTCCCCACGAAATCTTCCAATGTTGTCATAAAACAAACACAAAATTTCACTTGGAACTCTTATACAGGGCAATGCTGCACTCTGTGTCAGAGAATGGCCATAGAAGGTAACGTCACAGAACCGCTTCTGAAGTCACCTCAATTTAGTCCCTATCCACTCACCTGTAACTTGCCTTAAAAAAAGTGTTTGTTGTCAAATTATAATGCATAATTTTCAGAGCTGGAATATTCCGAACAGCATGGAAATATTATTTAATTATATATATATTTTTTGTGCAGACATTAATGACAACGCAAAACCAATTTGCCATATTTCACCACAGTTTAATCAGGGTTGATCGAATGGATTTGAAACCAGGATCACACCATTTTCGGCTCACAACTCTGACACTGTATCAGGCCACTCAGGCACCTGGCCACCTCTGAATAATATATATTGTTATGGCCACTGGGTAACTTGTACCAAAGGCAACAATGCAGCATAACACGAGAGTAGGCAGGTCAAAGCGAATGGGAGACGGGTGTGGTTTACGAGCCAAAGTGTCGTGGGCCCCATGACAGCGCTGATGAATCAGCCTTTTAGGGTAGGAATGGGGAACACTTTTCCAAGTGTAAAATATTATTTGAGAGTCAAATCGCGATATAAACACATGGCCTATCCAAACAATTGCTGTTTAAGCAACCATTATAAAAAGATAAGGTTATGTACATCGCACCTCCGATTAGCACGACTGGCTATGTACATCAGCTGCGAATCAGTTTACGCGTCTGTGGCTGTATGCCTACACACGGTTACACCGTGGGACCCGTAGCTGTATGCAAGGGACGTACCCGTGTGGGTGTGCATCTTGCATGGCGGTACGAGTGCGTGCGAGCGGCCGTACGTGAGGTTGTGCAGGATGCAGCCGGCCAACACGTGGGGGCAGCGCTGGCAGCTCTGCAGGATAAGCGCTGCCTTCAGCAGCAGCAATGGGTCCACCTGCCCGCAAAAACACAGGAACGTCAGGCATCCCACCAGCCTTTCTACCTCCCCTCCCGCCTCGTCAGGTGCCCCTCCTCTTTCCCTCATCGCCCCATGCCCCCCCCCGACCAATGCCCCAAAATGCTTTGAGGTGAATAGGCCCTGTGCAATATTTCTTAAGGACCCTGTACTCGTTCTCTGCAATATTGATGGTTTTTGCCCTTGTTTTGTTGTTGCTGTGGTCACACACCACGGACCACTCTCGTAAAATATCCAGACAACTGGATTAAACGGGATCGTCTGTGTAACAAATAAAATAAACTTAAACGCATATTTCCCCCTCCCCTCCAAGGTAATGAACTAGCTCCTTTGTGGCTGCCTCATCCATGCGAGGTTTGTGCGGTCAGCGTACCTCCCGCTTGTTGAGGTAGCGCACGGTGGAAAATAGCCCGGGCAGGTATCTGACTGCTCGTTGCACATGGTCCAGGAAGGGCTCCCAGATGGGCCACGGAGGTCCAGATCCCTGCTGATATGGGGAGCGGCAGTGTAGCGGTTAGCGCACTGTGCGACGAACATGGTGACCCCGAGTTCGATTCCCGCTTATGGCCAACACCAGTGATGATTATCTGAACCGGTCCTGGGCCTCCGCTAGGTCGACTCAGCCTCAAATGGGTACCTGGTGCGGTGTGAGACAAAGGTGGTCGGGCATGGTGCTGGCCACCCACCCCCTCGTGTACCTAGCCGGCCTTCATAAGTGCTCGCTAACAGCACTTTCCCCAACAGTTTGTTCAAGGCTATAAGGGAGATCTTTGTCTTCTTGATATATATACACACACGCGCGTACAGGCACATGGAGACACAGTCGCTCAGGTGTACAAAAATTCACTATATCGCCTTCAACAGACTGTTGGAGCAAGTGCTGCTAGCGAGTGCCTATGAAGGCTGGCACGGCACACGAGGGGGTGGGTGTGCCATTCCCATGCCCATTGTCTCCACAGGCACTAATTTAAAGCCGAGTCGACCTAGCGGAGGCCGGGGACCGGTTCAGTTAAATGTTGACCATGACCGGGAAATTAACTTGGGTCACCGGTTTCGTAAAGTAGTGCATGAACGGCTACACTACCCTGCTCCCCACAAATACACACACGGACACAAAAGCACACACATGCGCACAGAAATGCACAACTACAAATACACACATACACATGAACAAAGGAAACGATCAACTTTTAAGTTTATGGACGGTCAGGGCGAGTACTGCTGGCAAGCACTATTCAAGGCTGGTGCAGAAACAAGGTGGCGTTTTGGTCAACATGACCTTGAGGGCACGGATTCTAATTGCCACCGGTGGGTCACAGAATGAGGACTTCTGGCCTGACAGATCAGATTGCTCAGGTTGTTATGTGGAGACAGATTTTGGCGTGTTTTTACAATGCACTACCAGGGTTTTCAGTGAACAATTGTAAACACCAACAATAGCCTACTTTAACAAACCGAGGTCTCGTAATGCTTGACTTAAAACGGATGGCGACAGGTAATCATTTCCTGCAGTGTTCTTCTTTAAATGGCCAATGTTGATATAGAACAACAAGAATAATTTTTCGTTGAAGTGGTTGAGCCAGATAATTGCATCAAGAGTAGTAGCAGAGTGTATCGCTTTGATGATGCCTCCTTCATATTTGTGAAATGGGCATTGAATCGTTGTATGTTCTTTGGTCCATTCTGGGTGATCAGTCACAAACAAGAGATGTTTTAAAAAAAAATTCCTTTTGTGCATCAAGTATCTGCATCTTCGATGGTTTGTACAGTAACCAGTAAAAAAACAGACCCCACCAAAAAGTAACACCGAGTCCATCGGTTAACAGGACATCAGTTAACAGGCCATACTGGTGAATGTTTTTTCCATGTGCATATGTTTAAAACTACTAAAACTAAAAACTATATTTTATTTTACCAGGTAAGGCCCACTTAGAGCTATATAGCTCTTTTTCAGAAGCGATCTGGCCCCAAATTATAGCTCAACGAAGTGGCTTATCATGTGGAAATTTATAGCAACAAAATACTCGCATGTTTCTAAATGTGGAGGGAAAAACTAGAGAACCCGAAGAAAAATCCACACGACCACGGGGTGAACATGCAAACTCCAAATATACACGTGTCAGGGTTGGGATTCAACCCACAACCTCCTGTATACCAAGCGGGGTAGTTAACATCTCACTACCGCGGCTCCACAAGGTAACCACAGATAACTGTGACACTTTACGGGAAAAGCTGATAAACGTTTTTCATGCTGCATGTATTATACAACTATCACTTTGTCATATTGGTGACCCAGGTTTACAATTGCATGTTAGACTATCCTGGTCTCTTAAGTTTTTCACTGGTTAAGCAAAACTAACTGAAGTTTGTGTCAGACCTCTGACTAAAGTAGGTCTTATGTATAGGGGAATTTGTTTCAGCAAGAATACGCAAAACCAAATATTTGGTTTCAAGTTTAAAGTTAATTTTGTTTAGCTAGAGGAGAACCCAAGAGACCACGAACATTTCAAATCCAATAGTGAGATGGGGTTCAGCAAAGTGACAAAAGAAAAAGCAATAATATAAAGCACAGCAATAAAGCAAAGATAAAATGGAGCAAACACAACTAGGTCACATGAGAAAATTCACAGTTGAAGCAGCATGCGTTGCGGGTGCCAGCACCTGGTACGCAAGCATCAGCGGGCCACGGTAGCACGTGAACAGCACCAGCAGTCGATCCAACATGTGGCGGCAGCAGCCATCCGGCAAGGACGTTATGCAGCCCAGAGCCTGCCCCCAAGACAAAGATTACCTGTTATAGCCTAAACAGACTTTTGGGGAAAGCAATGCGAGCGAGCTCCTCCGAGGGCGGTACGGCACACGAGGGGGGTAGGTGGCCAGCACCGAGCCCGGCCGTCTTTGTCTTCCTTGTACCGATGTTTACACAATGCACAAGATACCCATTTGTGGCCGAGCAGACCTAGGGGAGGCCCATGACCGGTTTAGATAATTGTCACTGGTGTTGGCAGCGAGCGAGAATCAAACTCGGGTAGCCGGGTTTGTACGTGACTTTTGTTTTGCTCATTTATCTTTGGCCACACTTGTCAGAAATCCTAAAATTCTTAAATAATTTCATAGATTTCATTGCCACTGGTTGTTGAAATAACTACATCATCAACTGAATGGTGAATACTTCATTTCTCCAATGTATGAGTGACACTGTGATAGAATAGCTCCTTGCATGATTCTTCCTGATCTGCATTTTGCTACTTTCTTCATTTTATATTAGTGAAGCTGCTCCATCTTCGAAAATGGGTGTTGGCAATTGCAATTTATTTTTTATTTACGCCTTCGTTTGTGTGATCTTAAAAAGAGAGCGGCAGTTTACACTGAACCAAACATCCTTTGATAATCTCTCAATGCTTGAGAATGGCATTTAACATTAATTTGCCTTTTATAGCATCTGATTGACATATATTTTTAATAAATTGTAAATTATATATTATTCAATGAAAATGAAGAGCAAGACTTTATTTTACACAGTGAATCACTGTAACGTTAGAGACTTCAATATTAAAGGAAGGGTTTATGAATTTAAATACGTCTGTATATATATCACTGCTCATATTTTTTTCCATATCACATGTCAGCTCTGAGAACGTCATAGTTCTGGAAAGAGCGATTATACTTAAAAATCCCATTTCCCATGCATCCACGTCCTTTCGAATCTGTCTGTGCCCTACTGGGATGAATATTGGAAAATGAAAAATAACCAAAATGATGTAACTGAAAAATGCACTGTTGAACCAAGTAATTTGAACAATCCTTCCATCACCGGTGCGGAAAGAACATTCGTCCCATTTCAAAGTTGCTTCTCACAAGTTGTGATCCCACATGTGCTTGTGTTTGGGTCAAGCTATTACACCACCATACGGATACAAATGCCTTGAGTGACATTTGAAACCACCAAGAACTTTAAAAACGCAATCACAAAGGTCTCTGGTTGATGTGCACCATTGCCTTGATATTTTCTTCTTTTTTAACTTGGTCTTTAACTTTGTGCACAGACATAAATTTGACTTAAAGCTTTCGTGACTGCAGGATATCTACGTGACTTTACCGAAAGACCCAAAGAATATAGACAAACTTATTTATATGTAAAACTCCATAAGTAGTTGCCACTGCTAGAATGGAAAATGTACAAGATCTGCAGCACACTGACATACCCATTAAACAATGTGTGCATCATTATCCACCAGTTACCTCTACTTGGATACCCCAAATCAATATTCTTTACTTTTGTGTGGACTACACCATTAAAAAAAATCTGATTTTTGTTTTGCTCTACACAATCTTATTCCAACCATACATGCAACAAAGAATATTGGAATTGTAATGTACACCAATGTTTGAACTCAGGACTTTATAGATGACAACACTTGCACACAATCGCCTAAACTTGGTAAATGCATCACATCCCTTTAACTTACAATTGAAATATATACAGCACCACATTTCATGAACATCTCAAGCCATTTGGAAGCAATACATTTCAAATAATTCGAGGAATAAGAGATGTGGCGTTACAAAAAAAAATCACAAATAAAAAATAGACATTAACAATACCAACAGTAAAAAGCAATTAACGACAGGAGAAAATGGAGGTTCTTGAGTCATATCTTGAACACAGGGAGAGAACACGGGTAATATGGAAAGAATGTGTCTTTTACTATAGATGACACACTTTAGTAAATAATTACATTAGGGGACTGCAGCGGTTAGCGTACTGGCCATTTCATACAAATGGCTGTAATTACATCAAAGTTTTTTTTACATAGTAGCAGTTTTAACACGGCAGACTTTAAAATTACAACACTGTAACAGAGCTCTTGATAATTGCATCACAAGGGTTTTTTTCATTTCCAGTGGTGTTCATGTGATGACATGTCACGTTGCAGCCGTTGTGAAGGCATTTCCGAGGGTGTGGATCCCACTCTGGGGGCTTAGTGCTCACCAGAAAGAAGGGGCCTTGAGTGCGCAGCGCAAACTTGACGTGACGAAGGCGCAGCATGAACGGAGGGCGGCAGGTGATTTCGGCGACACACCGCGCCACGCCTGGGAACTGACTGCACAGCAAGCGCTGCTCGTCCTCGTCCGTCTGCAAAATCCGGCACGGGTGGCTCAACGGATTGTTACATACGTGTGCGTTATTAACCTGGCGTGAATGCGACCAAGGAGGGATCCGCGCAGGTTCACTGAACTCAACATGGCCAAGTCCTGTCCAGCCTATGAGATGTCCCATCAAATAAAAGAAACAACGAATGCAGGATTTTTTGTTTTTCGATTTAAAAGCTGTTGCCACTGCTTTCGTGACTGCAGGCTAAGATAAAGCATCATCATACACGAGACTACAATATCAGGGGTGCAGAACATTATAGAAAAATGGCAACATGACACGTAAGTCCAACAAAGGTGTGTACATCAGCGAGTTACATCTACACGTATGTTGAACTTCTTTCTCACTCTATATAGTCAACCATGCTAATTAGAGGTGCAAATGTAAAGGCCATTTTTAATTCACTGCTAGGCAAGGGCCTCCCCAATACCGTGAGGATTACTTGACCATACTTCACCTTAATGGTCAGTGTGTGGGCTGGTGCAGGATGGATTTTGCTGCACTGCCCTCGACTGCACACAATGTGTACACCACCTGTTTTGTGCATGGTAGACACCAATCCAATCATTATCCAGGCTCAAGCCTGCTTCCAAAGTCTGACAGCAGGATTGGCTGCATTCTGAGTTATTCGGTCATAAGCCCACAAGCAAAGATGGTAAACAACATCTAGCAGTCTTAAAAGGTTTAAGAAGCAGCATCTATTGCACAGGATGCGCGCAGTAGATGAAGGGCGTTAAAACAAAAACCCTGCACGTACAAGAGATCACGTTTTTTTACATTATATCGGTGAAAGTAAAAGAAAACAAGGCAACCTTCCATTACTTGTGTGCATCATGTCATGATAGCAAACAATTTGAAAGTCTCACAGAGCAGTGCGTCCTCAATGTTAGACCAAAGTCTGTGAAAGCATACATCATATAAAAGCGTCTGCGACCTTCGTTAAAGTGGCCTCTTATTCACTCTAGGGGGCTGCACTTCCCCACACAGCAACGTTTGTTGCATGACCAATATTCTTCATTCTCAGATCTAGAATGTAACCTTTAAAGTGCAAAACCAAATTGAATGTGATAGATTTTTTTTTTCAAACAGGCATTGGCGACTGGGATGAGACTGGCGACTGGGATGAGACCATCGACTCGCTGCATTTGAGAACCCGGTATAAATTACGGGCAGCGGCCTGGATTTAAACCCATAATTTCTGGTGGTGCCAAGCTAAGTGTTCTTACAATCTGAGCGACGCAGCCAATTCCTTCAACTACCTGAGAAGGCAGCAATTACACAATAGACAATATGCTTTCACTGTGTAATGTTTCCGGTGGCACACCAACCTCGGGCGGGTAAAAATAGCGGATGCCTTTATCAGTGCTGTCATCTTCTCGCGTCACCTGTGACGTGTCGTACACAAAAAAATACCTACACCTGGGGACAGGGGGAGGAATGGAGGTAAAGGTGGAGGGGGGTGTCCATTGACGTACAAACATGTGAAGCTTGCACACATTATTCTCAGCTGCTACATCACAGCAGTAGACGTCTCGCACACTCATGACAAGGTTCGAATGCATATCAAATCGTCAATTAGCCACAGCGACTCTACGTGTTGTGTGTTGCGCACATTATTACACATACCTACACGTGCAGACGTTAATATTTTGACTGCCTTGAGCATGGTGGCGAGTGTGCCCAGCGACAGACCCCTGTATTAGTTACACTTGCACAGTTGCAGCCCATTGTCAATCCAATGCTGGATGAAGGCCTTCCCATGCCATATTTTTCACAAGGGTTGTGTGATCATACTCTACCACTCTGGTTAGTGCAGGTTGAAGGAGGTGGGGGGGGCAGGACCAGTTCAGATGCTCTCTACGGATGTCAGTCGTGACAAAACTCACATCGCCAGGTTCATAGAGTAGTGATCCATAATTAGTGTATTTTGGGTCGGATCGCGTAGTTATGATGTCAATGTTTTAAACTATAACCCTCCACCACCCAACAGCCAATGAAATCAAGTCATGTGGGCAAATATGCTCATTGACTGGGTTTATTAGCAAAACCAGAGGAGGAATGTTGAAAATCAAGCACAATTCTGACAAAATACGAACATTTCACTGAAGATTACATCCAGCATCATCAGTGTTTAACAACAGCTCATCTCCACACTTAAGAGTCGAGTTGATTGAATAGCGAGTTACCCACTCTGCCAAAGATCTACCCCAATATTTATACAGAATGACAACACACTTAGTTGAGGTGTTCATTCACAACCCTATAAAGGGGCATCACAAAGTTAAGTATAAAGATTTTCCTGTAATTTAACTGCGGAAAATGTCATATTTTAACCAGGTGAGAACCCAATTTAAATGTTGTGTTAATGTATAAACGTGAGATCTACGCAAATTAGTGGGAAATAAACAGTTACACCAGTCAGTTGAAATATTCTTGCAAAATGTAGGTTTTGTAGAGAGCGGATTTACCAGTGTTTAATTATTAGTCGAACAGCTCAAAGATATTTAGACTTCTTCACAGCCAATCTTTTTTCTTCGTCGTTGTGAAATGTATCTGTGCAGTATTTCTTGCTTGGAGTATTGCACTGTTTACCCGAGCACGTGAAGCTAATTGAGATGTTCAGTTCAAATCGTACTTCTTCTCAAGGACCACGTGAGCCCACATTTCTCTGCTAGTTCGGCACACATTGGTGGACATCTCTCATGGGACGCAATGGCTTGACAATGGAGACCACCACATTCCTTCAACAAAGGGCCAATTTGACCACTTTTTTTCACAGTAATAATTACATTTTAGCTCGCTTGTCTAATGCAATTCGTTCTATTAAATGATATATGATTTCATAGTTTTTTAAATAAGTATGAGACAAAATTACTGCTGTAAAATCAATTATTTGCTCATGAATAGGTTTCGATTAATGCTCCCAAATGATTGGATACACACATTTGGTATTATTCTCTAATTAAGTTGCTGGTGGAAGAGGCACGAGATAGATTGTAATGCAAGGCCATGAAATAGCGATGGCTTGGGGAGGCCTTCATCCAGCAGTGGATTGATCATAGCTGTTGATAAGGCCTTCTACTAAATAGTTTTATGCAGTTTTACGAGATATGTCACGACAGTTTTTTTTTAATCAATCCATCTATCACTCAACTTTCCCAAACAGCCTTTTCAAGGCAACACAGGCGCTCTTTATATTTGTGTTGCTGTCAGGCTGACTGTCTGTTTCAGTGTCATTGTCTGTCTGTGCCAGTGTCCGTCTCTGTGTCCGCTGCGTGTGTCTTTGCAGAGGTTGACGCATTGCGCTACAGACATCTGGCGACCCAAGTTCGATTACCGTTCACGACCAACAGTGACAAATATTTGAACCGGTCTTGGGCCTCCCCGAGGTCGACTCAGCCTTAAATGAGTACCGTACTTGGAGCGTTGTATAAACATCAGCGCTGAGGGAGACAAAGACAGCCGGGCGTGGCTCCGGCCACCAAACCCTTCGTCCACCGTTGCCGGCCTTCGTAGGTGCTCGTTAAACAGCACTTGTCGCAACATTCGCTTAAAGCTACACGTGGGATCTGTGTCCCTGTGTTTGCGTTTCTCCGTGCGTCTGCACAACAACTTGTCTGACAGTGTCTGTCTCTACGTCCTTGTCTGTCCTTCTCGTCTTTCTGTCTAACCTCGCAACTGATCACAACCAACCAAACGCCACCGACACCCGCTTGCTACAACACCCAACTACTACTGGACATCTGTAGAAGAGCGCTTTATAGCTCATCGGATTCCTCCAGTTTTTTTTTTACTGAACTGCCACCGGGCATCCTAAACGCGTCCGATGTATCTCAATCGGGTGGCCTGTGCTAGACACGCCTATTCAGACTTGCCTTCTTCCCATGACATCTGAAACTTAATAAAAACCCGTCTCTTTACTTGATGTATTATTTGTTCAATGCTATTCGTTCAGTCCGGTTGTTAGTCGCTGAGGTAGCGATGGGTTTTTTTATCGTTGTTGGCATGCCTGTCGCCGTGTGCGCCCCGTTCCCGTTCTGCTGCAAATGTGCACAGATTGCCTACACTTTTATCGAGGGCGATATCGGCACGTAAAATAAAGATCCATCGATTGAACTACAACAGCACTCGCACGGCAAGTTGCCCGTGACTATTTGATCATTACCCGCGTTGGCGACTGTTCAATGTTAATGTGGCATTGTATTACGGGGACTACTGTTGCGTGGCGTTATCTAGCTGACTTGCCCAATGTTGTTAAGCCACACTTTAATAATTAACGCATTTCAGCATGTACGTTTAGTAACTTGCTTGCCATTTCTTAAAATCTATTTTGCACTCCTATCGTTTGTTTTGAACTTCTCCTGCAGTGTTTGCTGCTGCAACTTGCTGACCCGCCCATACTGGATATCTGTGGCGGCGGCGGGAAGAGCTTCTTAGCTCATCGGATTAACTGCGAGTCTGGAAATAAAGATTCCAGGACTCGCCCGCCTGTGCGATTCCTCACCAGCTCGCGTCGACGCCCGACATCGTCGAATGCCGGAGAATGCCCCTCACCACCTCTTCCTCCTCCTCCTCACCACCACCTCCTCCTCCTCTCCGTCTCCTCACGCAACGCGGTCGACGGGAGTCGCGAGAGGGGGGGGGGAGCAATCCGCCTACAACAACAACAACAACGACTCCTCACGACGACTACGACGACAAAGTTGTTCGCGGGTGCCCGCCAAAAAAAAAGTTGCTAGCGACTGGCGCGCGCCAAATACAGCGGGGGGCGCGCGACCCGGAAGCGACTCGCCCCACCCCCTTAGGCTTCACGCGTGAGATCCTTAGGCTTCAAGCGCTAGATCCTTAGGCTTCACGAGCGAGATCCTTAGGCTTCACACGCGAGATCCTTAGGCTTCAAGCGTGAGATTCTTAGGCTTCACGCCCCACCCCCTTAGGCTTCACGCGCGAGATCTTTAGGCTTCACGCGCGAGATCCTTAGGCTTCACGCGTGAGATCCTTAGGCTTCACGCGTGAGATCCTTAGGCTTCACGCGCGAGATCCTTAGGTTTCTCGCGCGAGATCCTTAGGCTTCACGCGCGAGACCCTTAGGCTTCACGCGCGAGATCCTTAGGCTTCACGCGCGAGATCCTTAGGCTTCACGCGCGAGATCCTGAGGCTTCACGCGCGAGATCCTTAGGCTTCGCGCGCGAGATCCTTAGGCTTCACGCGCGAGATCCTGAGGCTTCACGCGCGAGATCCTTAGGCTTCAAGCGCGAGATCCTTAGGTTTCTCGCGTCAGATCCTTAGGCTTCACGCGCGAGATCCTTAGGCTTCACGCGTGAGATCCTTAGGTTTCTCGCGCCAGACTCGGCCTTGCCAACTCAGAGGGAGGTTTTTTTTGTTAACTTTCTTGATTTTTTTCTTCAGAAAACAAAAAAAACATGGCCTCAATGTGTGTTATGAACAAGGGCCATTGTCCGAAACGTCGCCTGCTGCATATTTGATTTTTTTCCCTTCTACGGATGAATCGAACGTCTCAGTGAAATATGAGATTTCTATGACCTAGTGTCGAATGTGATGCTGATTTGCATATTAATCGATGAGTACAATGTGGACGCGGAATTTATTATTTTTTTATGTACATACAATAAACTTAGCTTGATTCTCATTTTGGTGACTAAGTGTTGAGTACATGCTGAACATCAGCATACCTTTCTTCCTGTGAGGTCTTAATTTACAAGATACAATACACTACTTTTAAATATATTATACGTCTTTCCACCGCTTGTTAGTATTGGACTGTTCTTCCGACAACACAGATCTTTAGGGGACGTCCATAAATGACGTCACGCACCTGGGGGGGGGGGGGGGTCAGACATTTGTGACGATGTGTGACGAGGGGGGGGCAGTGTTTAAGAAATGTGACGTCACATCAAAATGCCCAACTTTAAATCAATATAGACAACACGTGCTACTTAATTAAATAGACTTTTTAATAAATGATTTCTCCTACAACATCAGAGTGCAGCGCCACATTAAATACGCACTACAATGACAATAGTTTAAAGTGATTTGAATCATCTTTTTTTTGGGGGGGTCAGAGCTTTGTGACGTCATATTTGAGGGGGGGGGGTCTGACTTTTTGTGACGCCGTGTGACGAGGGGGGGGGTCCAAAATCGTCCAAAATCGCGTGACGTCATTTATGGACGGCCCCTTATGACATCATAAGAAGCCACTTCCTACGTTGCTCGGGATCTTGTATCACCAGGGGGCACTACACACATGGCTCTGGCTAAAGATTGGCGTTCTGCTGTGCTTTTTAAAAAGCCAGGTCTACCCAAACAGCCATTGTCACCGTCATTCATTGTCTAGCCACGGCGGCGTGGACGAATGCCTCTCTGAACAGTGCAAGGCTGTTACCATACATCTCACGACTACACCACACACACAATGATCTAATCTCTCCATCTCTGTGGTGGTCATCCTCTTGAAAGCGTATCTCCTCATGCTGCCATCCCTACACGAAAAACTAAACTATTTTTTATTTCAACAGGTAAGGCCCACTGACCCATGTCGTTCTTTTTCAGAAGCGCCCTGGCCACAAATGGTAGCTCAACGAAGTGGCTTATCATAACGTGGACATTTATAGCAGGCAAATACTTGAAATGCATGTTTCTAAATGTGGAGGGGTAAACCGGAGGACCCGTATAAAAATCCATACGACCACGGGGTAAAAATGCAAACTCCAAATATACAAACGTCAAGGTGGGGATCGAACCCACGACGTCCTGTATACAGGGACGAAGTAGTTAACATCTCGCGAACGTGGTGCCCCTATCACCAGTATAGTCCATCGACCCATCACATCGATCTTCAAGCCCTTTTACTTTTCTTAATCATTAAAATTATGCCGCTGATTTGTGTTTTTTTTTCCTGATCCATGTGTTCCACTTCCATGCATCTCAGAAAAATTCCAAGCATGCATTGTCACCCATCCAAATTTGCCTGGATTCTACTTGTTTTTTGGTGTGTGAACTGAGATAGATCTATTATTGCATCTACTCCAAGAGACTAGTCTGGCCTAGCCAAACAATTTACAGACTCCAGCCCTTGGACTCACTTCTTGAATTGTGCTGCAAGCTTAGTTCCAGGCTGACCCCAGAACAAGGTATGTCATCACGGGGGTTAATGCACAATTTCGGTGTAAATTTCTGACCGCGTTAGCATTAAAACAACGTGGTAAATGGAGTGCAAAAATAAGAGCTTATAATTTTAAATGTCTAGCCTAACCAATGACTACAGCAAAACGTGTTTAAATGAAACAAATTACGTGGTGACGCTGTTGCATTGACAGAGTTGCACGAGTACAATTAACAAAAAGTAACCCAACGAATTGTTGATAACCCCGCCTTAAAAGAAACATTTGTTCACGTTTCGGCAATGCAGCCTTCTTCATAGCACACACATACAGAGGCCAGAGAGATGGAGTTAATAAGGTTTGGAGACTGCACCTAACACCATGGGGCGTGATGGAAATTGTATTTTCCAATTGTTTTATGATAAGCAGTTTTGAAATAGATATAGTTACCTCATATTAGCTATTGAGTAACTTTAAAAAGATCACTCAGTGACCACCACCACTTTGGCTAGAGAGGGCAGTGATGACGTTGGTGTGTAATCCCCTAAGTCATTCGTAAGAGTTATCCCATTGTCTGCTGGTGTCAGGGTCCGCTATATCCACATTTGAAAATGAGCAGAAAATAACTCAATGGGGACTATACATAGCAATCATTGCCCCACTACTGGCAGGCTAATGCCCCAGGTCACTTTTGCTAATGACGCTATGCTGGTAATTTGAGTTCTGACGTGGTTAAACAAAAAACTTGAAAGACGAATTTGTGTACACAGTACAAAATCATATTTGTTGGGCTTGAAATCCCACGTAGCAGGGAGGAGTGCCATATTATAGTTGTGTTGTGGGGGTCCTATTGAAGGGTAAAACGGATTAAGGTGCAGCCCTGTAATGTCTCACTTGTGTCACTACTCGGGGAGAGGGTAGGGGTCGGACAGAGGCTGGGAGAAGTAACGGTCTCATTGTGGCAACTGCCACACGGGAGGTCAAACCGGTGACCTTTGGACTGCCAGTCCAGTGCGCTCACCATCACACCACGACAACATCCCAGACGGAATAGACCAATAAGATGTTACGCACTTTTTTTTCTTCCAATGTGACGTGTTGCCTTCCTCAAACACTGGAGCCTGTACCAAAAGTATTTGGTGAATATGTTAGAACAAATTTTGATTGAAAGCTTTCGTGACTGCAGTAATTCATATTCTTAGCTCTTTCGGTAAAGTCACGTTGAAGGGAAACAATAAAATAAGAAAATATATTTTATTATATTATTGTTTTATATTTTTTTATTATTATTTTATTGTTTCCTTTCAACGTGACTTTACCGAAAGAGCTAAGAATATGTTAGAACAAGCCACATTTCACAAGTGCACGTCTTACAATAGCTTCTGACCTTTGGAAATGTTATGACATAACACTGGGAGGGATGACTTTCTGGCAATAATTTTTTTTACCTCCGCTAAGATGTAGATTCATCATTCTCAATGTGAAGCAATTGAGCATGAAATGACGGCAACGATTTAAAATGTAACATTTTATTGGAGCGCTCAAAACGTTCAGGTTTTATTCATCTCAAAAGTGACTGAAAAACAGTTTGTGCGTTCTAAAGTCGTTTTTAAATTCGTTCGTCGACTCATGTGATCCTGGGGTAACGGTGTTGCCACATGCAAATGGAGGTTTCCTATCCTCTGGGCAATGCTGTACGTACTTATGAAAATGTGGCACATTTAGCCGCCTATGCACACATCCAAAAAGACAAATGGCATATGAAACACAAACTGCTCTTGCAGAGACAGAATAACAGTTAAGGGAGGAAACAAAGTGATTAAACGCACCAATCAAAGTGCATGTGGGAGTGAGAATGGGAGCTGCAAATACCATTTGTCAATTGCATTGCCATTGAAAGGTTCTCTTCGAGAAGATATATTCC
Organism: Petromyzon marinus; assembly: GCF_048934315.1. Taxonomy (NCBI): domain Eukaryota; kingdom Metazoa; phylum Chordata; class Hyperoartia; order Petromyzontiformes; family Petromyzontidae; genus Petromyzon; species Petromyzon marinus. The sequence goes on from NC_133704.1 coordinate 10,252,518, forward strand.
ATTAGCACAGTTGGCTATGTACGGTGAGAACGAAGTTCAACATACATACATTGAGGTGACTTCTTATTTGAAACGGGGGAGTCACAAACTGACGAATGTGACTGCACGGCTTTAATATGCGCCGCATAATGAGACTTAAGTTGTTACTCTGGTCACGGGCAGATGGTCTATCGATGTTTGGTCACCGGGTTGATGACATTAGTTGTGATTTTTCACGAAGCAGAGTGGGCCGCATGAAGGCTGCCATCTTCCACCCTGACTGCATAATGGCTGCCAGTTTGTAGATTTCCACAAAGTTACTGCACATGTTTCTATAACACACAGGGTTCTACAGACCCGCTGAGAAGTAACTGAGATGTCAAAAAGCAATGATAGGCAAGGACATATCTCCCCGAGAAGATGCTTCACGAACAGTTGCAAATTAATTTCCCGAGCGTCAACTGCTCAGGAGTTCTGCAGTATGCACATGCCGTCCTATCTCCTGCAAAATCTGTATGTCTAACCGGTAGCCCACTCTGTCTTTGTAATGCGACCAGCACTTAACCCCCGCACCCTGACCGACCAGTTCACCCCAGGAAACTGGCAGGAGGTAAAGAGAGGTCTCGCGATTGGCTGTTGAAACATGCGGAGATAAGATTACGACAGTTGGAGGACCGTCTCTTTGGCGAAATCTTTCCGTATTTGCAATCGTTTTTACTGCAATACGAATGTAAGTTTAAATCCCAACCACTCTAATGAATGTTTTAATAGAAAAGTGGCCAAGAACACCCCGGAGTGACTACATAAAACTCAGGGGACCATAGGTCGCCTTCAATGGGCACTTCCAAACACATGCACGGTCTATTTCATACATATTTAAAAGCTGCCCTATAAATATTTGATTCTTTACAGTGGCTGTCTGACAAACTATCTGTGCAGTTACAATATATGAATGCTATTTATTCAGTTATTTCCGTCCAGCATTATTTATTATTTTAGTTATTTTGCCTTGACAAAGCAAATGCAGCCACAAGTGTTTAATTTACGTATAGTACTGTGAAACATTTGATATGCATATATATAAAAACTAATCTGGGAGGCGTTGTCTACCAAAGGCGTATTTATTGTGCATCACATTGTAATGATCCTGTGCATCTCATTTTGTCAAAGGATATAGCTTAATATATGGATTTTACTCTCATTGCATGTGTGCCAATAAGCCGCTGCTGAACAGCTTACAGCACATTGGCTGACTTCACCAGTGAACCTGAAATCCTTTTTGACACAGTTACATTTTCTATCACACAGACATGACGAATTGAATAAAGTCCGCAGAATTCACACCTTTTGATACTCACCGTCTCTTTCTGCCATTTGTTAAGATCGCCTTGCTCGGGTTATTTTATTTGTTACACCTCTTGTGCAAATTAAACAAAATATAATCATCTTTGGAACACCCATTAATGCACAGCTTGATTCTTCGTACTTTTCATGATTTTTTTTGGTGTGGATAAATTATATAATCATTCTTGGCCAGTAGTAACTAGTTTTGCACAGAACTTCAACATTATCAAGATCAATTGAGTGTCCTTGTTGGCACACATGTTCTGCCACTGCCGACAGTTGTATCTAGGAGTATTTGATATTCCTTTGGTGTTATTTTAGTTTCGTGTTGATCATTCGTCCTGTCTGCTCACCATAGCATTTACCACGAGCAATTAATCCGGTGCACACATTCTGTCGATAGCTTCGGTAATACATCTTTAGTACCAGATATCAATTGCTGTACTGTGCCAAATCTGACTTGGATATTTTGTTTTTCCAAGCATCTGGATAGTTGATCAATTACTCCCGCAATGTATGGTATTTCATAGTTTAATTACTTGATCAGTTTCAACACTCGTGTTATTTGATTTGGTTTTGGCATTCAGTGCCCTGTTGATTTGTCCATCATTGTAACGGTTTAATTGCAGCACTTCTTTAACATGTTAAATTTCACTCCTCAGACTATCACCATCTGACACTTTCTTAGCCCGATGTATGAGCGTCTTGATGATAGAGGATTTCTGTACGGGGTCATGGTGTGACTCTGCATTCAGATACGCGTCAGTGTGTGTTTTCTTTCGGTAAAATCTGTGTTTTTTTTTACCATTTCGACTGCGCCTGAGCAGAATATCCAGAAATGAGAGAGTTCTGTCAGCTTCCATTTCCATGGTTAACTGAGATGATTTAGAAATTCGTTAAGCGTATTTTTGCCGTTTGGCCAGACCACCAATATGTCATCCACATATCTAAACCAAGCAGAGAGTTTTAGTGTGCTTTAAGCTATTGCTTTTGCTTCAGTCTTCCATGTACTGCTCATCCCGTTCCCCACGGTACACATCCACGTTCTTACACCCCCACTCACACTTTTCCTCACTACGCGGGTGCCTCTTTCTATTCCCCACCTCCTCATTTTCTTGATTATCCACCCGGAGTTCACCTACACACGTGTTTAAATCCTAGATCCTTCGCTTAATCATCCACCCGGAGTTCACCTCCCAACGTGTTTCAATCCTACATCCTTTTCTGAATCATCCACCCGGAGTTCACCTCCCAACGTGTTTCAATCCTACATCCTTCGCTTAATCGTTCACTCGGAGTTCACCTACCCACGTGTTTCAATCCTACATCCCTCGCTTAATCATCCACCCGGAGTTCACCTACCCACGTGTTTCAATCCTAGATCCTTCGCTTAATCATCCACCCGGAGTTCACCTCCCCACGTGTTTCAATCCTAGATCCTTTTCTTAATCATCCACCCGGAGTTCACCTACCCACGTGTTTCAATCCTAGATCCGTCGCTTAATCATCCACCCGGAGTTCACCTACCCACGTGCTTCAATCCTAGATCCTTCGCTTAATCATCCACCCGGAGTTCACCTCCCCACGTGTTTCAATCCTACATCCTTCGCTTAATCATCCAACCGGAGTTCACCTACCCATGTGTTTCAATCCTAGATCCTTCGCTTCATCATCCACCCGGAGTTCACCTACCCACGTGCTTCAATCCTAGATCCTTCAATTAATCATCCACCCGGAGTTCACCTACCCACGTGTTTCAATCCTACATCCCTCGCTTCATCATCCACCCGGAGTTCACCTACCCACGTGCTTCAATCCTAGATCCTTCGCTTAATCATCGACCCGAGTTCACCTACCCACGTTTTTCAATCCTACATCCTTCCTTAATCGTTCACTCGGGGGTAATAATTACACGACAGGACACCCCTGGTAAAATCGAAGCTTCCTCAATGGACTGGCTTATCCAGATATAAAAAAGTATTAATACACTGCAGACAGCCTTTATGGCTGTTTTTGGAATAATATGAATGTTCAATAAATAAATAAATATGCATAAAAACAACTGACTTTTTTTTTCATCTAAAATAATTACTCGAACCAAAAAATATATACAAAAGCGAATCGAAGGAAACCCGGGCGTGAATTAGACGGTTACATGATCTCGCATAGCCTCGTGCAGTGCTAATGACGGCTGCACGCGCAATGCGTATGCAGCAGTCATTAGAACTGCACGAGAATGGCTGGTCGTACATTCGACGTGGATGCTCCTCGATCCGTCATTTTCCCCGTTCTCATTGACAAAGTCACGTGGCAATTTTCGCGACGCACCAAAAAGAAATAATCCACACTGTCCTGCGATATTATCTTTCTTTCTCTGTCGAGGCAATCTCATCGCATGGAAATAAAACGCATTTCGCCCTACCACTTGAGGTCGGGGTGAAGCCTCTAAAACTTAAAAAAACGGTGCAATATCCTAAACACAACCACTCCATGACCTCACCAAAGATTAAGGTCGCCTTCCGCCGCATTACCTCCATCGGCACCCCCGCATCATCATCATCACCACCACCTCTGCGAGCCATGGAATCTGTCTACAGAGTGTTGGGGCAACGTTGGCTGTTCACGAGGAGCACCTATGAAGGTCGGCAACTTCACGCGAGGTGGCCAACACCACGCCCGGTCGCCTTTGTCTCTCTTTCTTTTACGCCTGTGCCATCGGGGACTCGGCCGCGGCGATGTCTACACACCGCACCAGGTACTAATTTGAGGCTGAGTCGACCCACGGGAGGCGCAGTACCCGGTTCAGATTATTCGTCACCGACGTTGGCCCTGAGCGGGAATCGAACTCGGTTCGCCGGGTTCGCAGCGCAGCGCTGACCGCTACACCGCGCACTAACCCCTACGCTTCGTATCCGCCGGTGGAAACGAGCCACCTCTGCCATGCATGTGCGGGTGACAATCGAGGGCGAGAGGTGGTGCTTGCTTCGGGTCTGGAAACCCCTTCCCCCCCCCTCCCCTCTGCAGAATAGTCTCTCCCATGCATCCCTCCTCCTGGAGGTTGTGCACACTCACGCACGCGTGTGTGGTGAGTGTTACACAGAGAGAGAGAGCGAGAGAGAAGACACGGGCGTTACACGAGCTCTTGTCAGCTGCTCAGCCAAACCGCGCACGTAGCCTCCACCGCGCACGCACTAGCGACGTCACCGCCAAGAGCTCCTACATCAGTCCACGCGCGCGAGAGAGAGAGAGAGCGTCAGAGAGAGGGAGCCTGAGAGAGAGAGAGCCAGACAGAGAGAGAGCCAGAGAGAGAGAGAGAGCCAGAGAGAGAGAGGGAGAGCCAGAGTCAGACAAAGAGAGCTGCACACGACAGACACACGCAAACATAACAAACGTACAGCGAGGGAGGCTGTTACAGGAAGGGTATTCGATTAAAGTCGTGCATACAGACGCACTCCACACGCGCGCGCACACAGCGTGGCGTGTGTATGCGTAGAGAGTTGCAATTTGCGAGCGCCTGCCGTCATCACGTCGCCAGAAGCAGTAACAACACGAGCGGCACCAGCGCCTGTGCCGGGAGGTCTTCTCGGGGAAAGACATCGCGTGCGAAGAAACAGCAGCAACTCGGCACCACCACCACCACCACCACGATCATCATCCTAAACATTATCATCAGCAGCTTCAGTGTCTCCATCACTTGCATCACCACCTCTTTCAGCATTATCATCATCACCGCAACGGTCTACATCATCACCACCAGCATCATCGTCTCGACGTTCATCGCCATCATCAGCACCACCAGTAGCACCTCCACCAGCACCATCATCAGAACCCACCAGTAGCATCATCATCATCAGCACCACCAGTAGCACCTCTACCAGAACCATCATCATCAGCACCTCCACCAGCACCATCATCAGCACCACCAGCAGCACCTCCACCAGCACCATCATCAGAACCACCAGTAGCATCATCATCATCAGCACCACCAGCAGCACCTCCACCAGCACTATCATCATCAGCACCTCCACCAGCACCATCATCAGCACCACCAGCAGCACCTCCACCAGCACCAGCATCATCATCAGCACCACCAGTAGCATCATCATCATCAGCACCACCAGCAGCACCTCCACCAGCACCACCATCATCAGCACCACCAGCAGCACCTCCACCAGCATCATCATCAGCACCACCAGCAGTACCTCTACCAGCACCACCATCATCATCAGCACCTCTACCAGTACCATCATCATCATCGGCACCACCAGCAGCACTTACATAAGCACCGTCGTCATCATCATCGCCTCCATCAGCAACTGCACCACCACCACCATCACCTCTCCGTGCCATGGAGCCGCCAGAAACAGTTTCCGAGCTGCGCCAGAGGCTACTGAAGGGCGTTAAGAAAGAGGTAAATACATTACATCTGTAACGTTCACAACGCTGTCATCATTACAATAAATGCAAGGTATATGGTAGTACCGTGTTGAAATATAACGCATAAATGCAATGTATAATATCATTATCATCATCACCACCACCATCTGTAAACGTTACGTGTATACATTATGTCTATATTACGTATTGTACCATCTTTACAGTCTGTTATATTCCTGTGTCTGGCAGCAATATGGTTCAGGAGCTGCGTGCCAATGTCGAGGTTCTGCTGCTAGCCACGTCGAGAGAGGGCATCAGGAGCGAGAGCCGGCGTTACGGGCACGTTACGCGCCTGTAAAACGTGTAAAATGTATATAGCGTTTCATATTTAACCTCATACAGAGTACACACATCGTGTGTTTTGAATAATGCAAAGGCGCCTGAATGAAGAAACTCGTGCTGCCGCTGCTGCTGGTGGTGGTGTTTGTTGTTGTTGTTTGTGGTGGTGGTGGGCGAGTGTTCAATTCAATTCCCTGTTGCGCTTAGCCGGGGGTGGGGGGGGGGGGAGACATCCAGACGCGCATGTAGCAGCAGCAGCAGGAGGCAACAGATACAGATCCCATTCATAATCAAGATTTTTGGGTTAGATCGCGTTATTTTATCAATGTGTCGCATTCATTCTGGCAAATCGCCCGAAGATGCTTGATGTATCTTGACTTAAAGTTTTTGTGACTGCAAGAATTCAGATTCTTTGGGTCTTTCGGTAGAGTCACGGAGATAGGTTCAAAGAAAATAACAAAAAACCACGACGTTTCGATCGCAACACAAACGTTCGTCATCAGAAAGACGAACGCCATCAGGAAGACGAACGCTTGCGTTGCGATCGAAACGTCGTAGCTTTTTGCTATTTTTCTTTGAACCTTTCTACGTGACTTTACCGAAAGACCCAAAGGATATGCCGGATGTAATTTCTAGCGAAACGTAATACTCAAAAAAATTTAAATGCCGTGGATTCACTCTTCAACACACCGGTGTGCTAAAGTAGTGTCAACGTGACACATTTTTTTTGTTTATTGATTGACCGTGTCGGGTGTCGGAGGGTTTGCGACACATTTATAAAAAAACCGCGATCCAACCCAAAAAAAAAATATTATTATCAATAATACTGGTCTCGAAATCCTACTACGTGTTAAGCTGCACAGATCCCGTTTAATAGGCTCCGCTGTTGGTCGATGTTTGTGCCGGCGACGGCGCGAGGTTGCGCGTCGAGCCCTCCTCCTTTGGCTCAAGCGGGGGCAACGTTTCTCTTCCGACGGTGGAGGAGGAGGTCCCCGATTCATTTGTGTTTACCCCGCGACTGATGCTGTCATAAATCGCGAGCAATCGCTGCTTGCCCACAGTCACTCACGTGCATCAAACACGCACAAAAAAAAACAAAGACAAAGATCCCCCGTATAGCCTGGAACAGACTGTTGGTGCAAGTGGCTGTTAGCGAGCACCTATGAAGGTCGGCACGGCACGGCACGCAAGGGGGTGGGTGACCAGCGCCACGCCCGGCCGCCTTTGTCTCCCCAGTGGCGATGTTTTTACGCACCGCACCAGATACTCGTTTGAGGCTGAGTCGATCTAGGGGAGGCCCAGAACAGTTTCAGATAATCGTAACTGATGTTGGTCGTGAGCGGGAATCGCACTGGGGTCGCCAGGTTCGTAGCGTAGCGCACTAACCGCTACATTACCGCTCCTCACACACTCACACACTCCACAGCACACACTCACACACTCCACAACACACACTCACACACTCCACAACACACACTCACACACCACACACTCCACACCACACACTCACACACTCCACAACACACACTCACACACCACACACTCCACACCACACACTCACACACCACACACTCACACACCACACACTCCAGACCCCACACTCACACACCACACACTCACACACTCCACACCACACACTCACACACCACACACTCCACACCACACACTCACACACCACACACTCACACACCACACACTCACACACTCCACAGCACACACTCCACACCACACACTCACACACTCCACACCACACACTCACACACTCACACACCACACACCACACACTCACATACCATACACTCCACACCACACACTCACACACTCCACACCACACACTCACACACCACACACTCCACACCACACACTCCACACACTCACACACTCCACACCACATACTCCACACTCACACACCACACACTCCACACCACACACTCACACACTCACACACAATTCACCACTCTCACACACTCCACACACTCAAACACCACACACTCCACACCACTCACTCCACACCACACACTCACACACCACACACTCACACACTCCACACCACACACTCCACACCACACACTCACACACCACACACTCCACACCACACACTCACACACTCCACACCACACACTTACACACCACACACTCCACACTACACACTCACACACCACACACTCACACACCACACACTCCACACTCCACACCACACACTCACACACCACACACTCCACACCACACACTCACACACTCCACAACACACACTCACACACCACACACTCCACACCACACACTCACACACCACACACTCACACACCACACACTCCAGACCCCACACTCACACACCACACACTCACACACTCCACACCACACACTCACACACCACACACTCCACACCACACACTCACACACCACACACTCACACACCACACACTCACACACTCCACAGCACACACTCCACACCACACACTCACACACTCCACACCACACACTCACACACTCACACACCACACACCACACACTCACATACCATACACTCCACACCACACACTCACACACTCCACACCACACACTCACACACCACACACTCCACACCACACACTCCACACACTCACACACTCCACACCACATACTCCACACTCACACACCACACACTCCACACCACACACTCACACACTCACACACAATTCACCACTCTCACACACTCCACACACTCAAACACCACACACTCCACACCACTCACTCCACACCACACACTCACACACCACACACTCACACACTCCACACCACACACTCCACACCACACACTCACACACCACACACTCCACACCACACACTCACACACTCCACACCACACACTTACACACCACACACTCCACACTACACACTCACACACCACACACTCACACACCACACACTCCACACTCCACACCACACACTCACACACCACACACTCCACACCACACACTCACACACTCCACAACACACACTCACACACCACACACTCCACACCACACACTCACACACCACACACTCACACACCACACACTCCAGACCCCACACTCACACACCACACACTCACACACTCCACACCACACACTCACACACCACACACTCCACACCACACACTCACACACCACACACTCACACACCACACACTCACACACTCCACAGCACACACTCCACACCACACACTCACACACTCCACACCACACACTCACACACTCACACACCACACACCACACACTCACATACCATACACTCCACACCACACACTCACACACTCCACACCACACACTCACACACCACACACTCCACACCACACACTCCACACACTCACACACTCCACACCACATACTCCACACTCACACACCACACACTCCACACCACACACTCACACACTCACACACAATTCACCACTCTCACACACTCCACACACTCAAACACCACACACTCCACACCACTCACTCCACACCACACACTCACACACCACACACTCACACACTCCACACCACACACTCCACACCACACACTCACACACCACACACTCCACACCACACACTCACACACTCCACACCACACACTTACACACCACACACTCCACACTACACACTCACACACCACACACTCACACACCACACACTCCACACTCCACACCACACACTCACACACCACACACTCCACACCACACACTCACACACTCCACACTCACACACCACACACTCACGCACTCCACAACACACACTCCACAACACACACTCCACACCACACACTCACACACTCCACACCACACACTCCACACTCACACACCACACACTCCACACCACACACTCACACACCACACACTCACACACTCACACACCATACACCACACTCACACACTCCACACACTCCACATCACACACTCACACACTCACACACCACACACTCACACACTCCACACACTCACACACCACACACTCCATACCACACACTCACACACCACACACGCCACACCATACACTCCACACCACACACTCCACACCACACACCACACACTCACACACTCCACACCACACACTCCACACCACACACTCACACACTCCACACCACACAACAACAACAACCGCCATTCGCCACTAAATGGCGGTGATGTCACCACGACGCTTGTGCCAGGCTATGTGCACCCTGAGGCCACGTGAAGTGTCGAACGCCCGCTGGCAGGAGGTCACGGGGCAGACCCAGGTGCCATGGGTCGACTGACTGAGATGAGTGGCCGATGCACCACCTGTGCCCCCTACTGTACCAACCTGCTGTGCTTTAGCCACCCGGCGCTCCGCTCGTTGTTCTGAGCGTCGCTTCTCCGCCCTCCGTTGTTGTTGGAGGGCGACTGCCTCCAACTGCCCAGTAACGTCCTTCACGAGCCTCCTCCACAGAGGCCGATCTTGACACCGCTGGTACCAGTCATCGGCAAGTCCACTCAGCTCCACGTCCTCCTGTACCACATCACTCCATCTCTTCTCTAGCCCGTGCCGCGCCCGCTTAGCCCCCTCAATCCGGCCGAATAAAAGCTGTTTCGGCATGTGGTGGCTGGGCATGCGGGCTACATGACCCAGCCATCGCAGCCTTCCCCGCTGGAGGAGCTCACCGATGGGACCTTGCCCAGATCTTTCAATGATTTTTGAGCTCCTCACACAATCCAGTCTGGTTAAACCCAGGATGGATCGTAGGCAGGCCAGCCTAAATGTGTCTAACCGGCGAAGATGTTCCATTAGGGGGGTCCACGTTTCGCAAGCGTAGAGAAGGGAGGGAATGACCGTGGCCGAGAAGACCTGAAGCTTAGTGCGGAGCGACAGACCAGGTAGCTTCCACACAGCGTTACGCAACCGATGAAAAGATATTGCCGCTCGACTGATTCGGAGTGAGACCTCTGCTGTTAAACTGGAGCCAGTCATAAGCACACTGCCTAGGTATGGGAAACTCTCCACTCTCTTCACAACTGCCCCATCACCGATTGGGAGTTGTGGGGGTGGAGTGTCCGATGGTACAAAATACCCAGGCAGGTGCTTAGTTTTGGTGGGGCTGATGGTAAGGCCCCACCTCTTAGTGGCACGCTCCAGTCTCAGCAGCAGCGTCTCCAACTCCTCCTCCGAATGTGCAGCTATTACCAAATCATCAGCATACATAACGTGGTTGAGCAATAGGGAGCCATCCCTTGACCGCACCCGGGCGTCGATCAGCCTCCCATTATATCTGTACCATATGGAGATTCCCCCGGTACAGCTATTGAAGGCTTCACGAACTACGTGGTCAAAATAGATGTTAAATAATGTGGGAGCCAGAGGACATCCCTGTCACACCCCAAGGTTAACAGGGAATGGCTCTGACTCCCGGCCACGTAGTTTTACCCGGGCCCGCTCACCATCATGAAGGTCCTTAATCATCGTGAGCAGAGGGTCAGGTACTCCAAAAGCACGAAGAACAACCCAGAGCCCAGGCCTACTGATGGTATCATAGGCCTTGACCAGGTCAATGAAGCAGAGATGTAGGTCTTGTTGGAATTCCCTACACCTCTGCTGTAGCAGACGGACAGAAAACATGGCATCTGTGCAGAACCGTCCTTTCCTGAAACCGCATTGGGGCTCCGCAAGCCTCTCCTCAGCGTGCCTGGCAAGGCGATGTTGAATAATCCTTGCCAGGACCTTTCCCGGCACACTGAGGAGTGAGATGCCCCTGTAGTTACAGTCTGTGCGGTCCCCCTTCTTAAAAAGGGGGACCACCAGGGCATCCTTCCAATCCTGCGGAACCCGTCCAGTGGTCCAGACTGTTGTTATGATGTCATATAGGGCAGTCTGTGCACAAACGCCGCCCTCCCTCAGCATTTCGCTTGGGAGATCATCTCTGCCCGCTGCCTTTCCTGGTCTCAGACTCCGGATCGCCTTCAGTACTTCCTCAACAGATGGCACCTCAGCCAGTCACTCACAGGGGGTGACTTCTTCCAATATTTGAGGCACCGCAGCCTCAGCAGGGTCATCATCACTTTGTGCCATGATGTTTTCCTGGCTGAGGGATTTTCCCTCCCGCAGGACCTCACAGAAATGCTCAGCAAATCTGCAAACCTGTTCCTGGGGGTTGGAGATTGGATCACCGTCTTTCCCCTAATGATGGTAATAGGTGTGGCGCTGCAGGTTACTTTTTTGATGGCGTTAAATAGAGATTTGTGATCGCGGGCCACTGAGGCAGGCTCCATCTCCTCAGCAACTCGCGACCACCACCCATCCTTGCAGCGCCTCACGGCTCTCCGAACCTCCGAGCGCAGGCTGCGGTAAGCCTCCTTATGTGGGATTCTGTAGCCGATGACATTGGGCCTGTCGCTTTTTCTCAACCATCCTGAACACCTCCTCTGTCTGCCAGGGTCTCTGGGGAGGTCTGGACCGCGTACCCAAAGCAGCCATTGCAGCTGCTATAGTCACAGTCCTCAACCTCGCCCATTTACTCTCAACATCAGGAGGAGTCGGGGACGATGCCAATCCCAGCCGCAAGCGATGATGAAATTCTCGCTTGCAACTTTCATCAGATAACTGAGACCAGGCCACTTTAGGTTGGAATGGGGTCCTGGGTGTACACCCACCACCGGAGTGGAAGAATGGCAGGCGCATCTTACAGATGACTAGTCAATGGTCAGAGGGCAAATCAGCTCCACGGTAGGTCCTGGTGTCAAGGACATGGGCTCGCATCCGCTGGTCCGTCACTATGTAGTCCAGCAAATGTTCTTGCTTGGACCCGGCATGCATCCATGATGTTGTGTGGATGCGCCGATGCCGGAACAGCGTGTTGGTAATTACAAGTCCATGGGCTGCACAAAAATCTAGCAGCCTCCTACCGTTGTTATTGAGCTGATCTGGCCCATGCCCTCCAATCACTCCAGACCAGGTGCCAGCATCATGACCAACTCGGGCATTGAAGTCACCCAACATGATGACTATCCCGAGGTGCCACTTTAGCCAGCACCTGTGACAGGAGGTCATAGAAGGCATCTGACTCATCGGCTTTGCCTGCATCCCTCCACGGATGTTCGTCTTCGGTGGGGGCATAAGTAACCACGACCACCACTCCTTGCCTCCGGTTGATGGGAAGGCAAGCCCAAAGTAGCCTGGGGCTTACAGCTTCCCACACCTCACCGCCACGCTCCCATGCCCCCTTCATTCTTTTGTTCAAAAGAAGAGCCACACCCTGTTGTTTGGGAGTCTGCTGCCCCGAGTAGAAGACTGTCCACCCCTCATGGTGGCAGGAGCCAGAACCGGTCCACCGGACCACCTGAATGCCACAGAGATCCAGGCGGTACCGGTCCAGCTCTCGACAGAGGAGTAGCAGCCTCTCCGCAGTGAGTGTTCGAACATTCCACGTGGCCATCCGTAGTGGCTTTTCGTTGTTTCTGGAGGAGCCCCGAGGGTAGAGATTTAATCTCCTGGCTCACATTGGGGTTTGGCCAGGGGACGTCATAGACGCCTGTCCTCCCGGGGCCTTCGACACAAGCTTATTAGTTACATATTTCAGTTTAACTCGTGGTTTAGTGGTAATTAATTGAAGGTGGAGGGGTTACCAGCCCCTCGCACCCGTCCAGAGCCCCCGTTTAGCCACTGTGGTGGACAAAGACGCCATGAGGGGAGGAACCAATCGGAATTGGCCCTCCCCCCACAGCACTGTCCACGACAGAGTTGCCCGTCCGGCACCGGACGAGCAACCCACACACATTCCACACTCACACACTCCACACCACACACTCCACACACTCACACACCACGCACTCACACACTCCACACCACACACTCCATACCACACACTCTACACCACACACACACCACACACTCACACACCACACACTCACACACTCACACACCACACACTCACACACCACACACTCACACACTCACACACCACACACTCACACACCACACACTCCACACCACACACTCACACACACACACCACACACTCCACACACTCACACACCACACACTCCACACCACACACTCACACACACACACCACACACTCACACACACCACACACTCACATACTGCACACTACACACTCACACACCACACACTCACACACCACACATCAAACACTCACACACCACACACTCACACACCACACACTCCACACCACACACCACAACACTCACACACTCACACACACACCACACACTCACACACACCCCACACTCACATACTGCACACCCACACTTACACACCACACACTCCACACCACACACTCACACACTCCACACCACACACTCCACACCACACACTCACACACACACACCACACACTCCACACACTCACACACCACACACTCCACACCACACACTCACACACACACACCACACACTCACACACACCACACACTCACATACTGCACACTACACACTCACACACCACACACTCACACACCACACATCAAACACTCACACACCACACACTCACACACCACACACTCCACACCACACACCACAACACTCACACACTCACACACACACCACACACTCACACACACCCCACACTCACATACTGCACACCCACACTTACACACCACACACTCCACACCACACACTCACACACTCCACACCACACACTCCACACCACACACTTGCACACTCACACACCACACACTCCACACCACACACTCCACACTCCACACCACATACTTACACACTCACACACCACACACTCACACACCACACACTCACACACACACCACACACTCCACACCACACACTGCACACCACACACACACCACACACTCCACACCACACACTCACACACCACACACTCCACACCACACACTCACACACTCACACACCACACACTCACACACCACACACTCACACACACACCACACACTCCACACCACACACTCACACACACACCACACACTTACACACACCACACACTCACATACTGCACACCCACACCACACACCCACACACTCCACACCACACACTCCACACCACACACTCACTCACACACCACACACACCACACCACACACTCACACACTCACACACCACACACTCCACACCACACACTCACACACGCGTGCCCACTTGTGATGTTTGATGTCAGCTGTTGGGAAATATTTTGCGGGGTAATGGCCGAACCTACACGGCTTGCATGAAACGCGAGGCAAATGAGACAGACGATATATCTTTACTTGACCAAGTAAGGCCCCACTTGAGCTATATAGTTCTCTTTCACAAGCGACCCTGGCGATCACGAATAATAGTCAAATTAAGTTGCTTATCGTCGCGTGGAAATGCATAGCAGCCAAATACTCTCTAAAGCCACGTTGATTCTAAACGTGCAGGGGGGTGAAAAAACCGGAGGTCCCGCAGAAAAATCAACGCGACCAAGGTGGAGATAGACACGCAAACTCCAAAATATACAGCAGCAGGCATCTTAAGGGTTGGAGATCGAGCCCACAACCTCCTGTATACCAGGCGAGGGAGTTAACATTTTGATAGCGTGGCGCCCTGTGAGGGTTTTGCCACGTCACAGCCGCGGTGATGGCAGCAACGTAGCTGGAGTGAATTGTGTAATTAATAGAGTTACCAAACAGGAGTGAATATATTTGCAATTAAATGCCCGCTTTCTCCTGCCTTATGGGAGGAAACATGTTATTGACAATGCATGAACAACTTAACCTGTAAATTGTGTTTATGGTGTAATAATAGTATGCGACATACGATGGGTATTTATTTCAATATAATACTGTGAACGTATTCATCACATACCGACAATTGTATAGGGTGTCCGTCATGTTATCATCCATCATTAAATAATTATAATTAGTAGTTTGAGCTCGGTCGATAAAATGACGCACACACACACACTTGGTCATGGAAATGTAATCGTATGCTTTTCCCTTACGTGTACACTCTGGCATTATATGTCCACAATGCCGTGTGTGCACACACTGCGGTGCATTCTCTAGTTGCTGACAAAAAGCGGGCAGCTTAGAATACGTGGGCTGCAAACTGTGAGTGCGGTTTAAAAAAAAACACAATCATTTCTCAACACATATTTTTTTGTTATCGCTGCGTGGGCAGCGGAGCAGTTTGTTATTTTTTTTGTTATTTTCTTTGAACCTATCTACGTGATTTTACCGAAAGACCCAAAGAAAATGAATGACCAAATGTTACAATGCGGCCATCCCAGCAGGGGGGGGGGGGGGGGGTGGAGCGGTGGTGCAGCGGTTAGCGCACTCGGTCGATTCTCAGCCACGGCTGATGTGAGTGGCGATCTGTTATCTGAACCAGTCAGTCCTGGATCTTCCCTCCCCTTCCACGCCTTTTGACGTCCTTCCTCTATGTCTAACACCGTTTGAGACTCGGCTCTAAAGAAAGCTGTCTCTGGTGTGGACTAATCAGTTTCAAAGACAATGCATATATTATCAGAGCATGTTTTTTTTTTTGTTTTCATTCTGACCACACGTAATGTGGTTAATGCAGACATGATTCCTTGTCACAGGTTTCAGTTTGGTGTTTTAACATCTTAACACCTGTGTTGTTGCCAGAAAAAAGGGGAAGCCTATTCTCATAAGTGAAGATGCTTCGCTCTGGCGATGTGACGGCGCTGCCTTCCAGGATTCTCGAACAGGTGGAAATTCAAAAGGGTGGGGGTGGGGGGTGGGTGGGTGGGCAACGACGCCGCTTTTAATGAGACGCAGAGCACAAGTGGTCGGTGCTGGCACGGTTATTAATGGTCAGCGGGTTGTGCCAGTGGAATAAACGCGCCCCTGCCGACTGCCGCGGGTCAATTAGCGGGGGAGTCACACGGCGGGGAGATGCCGCTGCTGTGCGCTTGCCAAATCCACCAGGCGTTCGTTAACGGTGGCCACCCCCCCCTACCCCCCCGCTACCCCCGCAACTCGCACCCCCGATTAATTTCGTGAATCACCCGCTTCCCACTGGCTCGTGGCCGTTGTAGTTGATGGGGGAGTCCTCGGGGGCAACGGTGGATGAGCGAGTATCGTGAACGATGCGAGGAACTTCACCGCTTCGCACGCGGGCGCAGCGCTGCCGATTAGAAGTCGTTAGGGCTGGGGACAGATTGATACATTAGTCGTCGTCTGTTTGCCGACTTATCTCTGCCTTGTCGTGATTTTCCCACTGGCGGGTGGGGGGGTTGGGGGGGATTTCCTCCTGCATCCTCCGAGCACATTGTCCTTTGCCCAGAAACCATCACGAGGAAGCAAGTTACATTCGTTATCCGCGTCCATGCGGTTTTCATAATTGCCGGTGATTTACACATTCAAGTATTAATTAGCCCCCGACACCCGCTAACAACGGCCCTCCCTCGGGTAAGATTCCACCCATCGTGATTTTCCACGACAGTGGCGAGACAAGGATCGGTGCTCCTCCTCCTCCTCCTTCTCCTCCTCCTCCTCCTCCTCCTCCTCCTCCTCCTCCTCCTTCTTCTTCATTGTCACCGAGCCAGCTCCACTGAGCTCATCCGATCGCCCACCTTCACCAAGTACGCACGAACGTTGAACTTCTTTCGCGCCGTACGTAGCCAACCGACGGATACGCGTTCGTCGAGATTTTGTTTTTTTTTCTCGAGTTGTTGAACGATCTTTCTTCTGATCCTCCTGATTCTCCTGATCCCCCCCAACGCCGGTTTGGCTGACACCCCCCCACCCCCCCCCAAATCAATCGGCAGGTTTCCCCACGTGACGTATGTATGTTGAACTTCTTCGGCACCGTTCGCGGCCCAGTCGGAGGTGGCGGGGTGCGGACAACAATTTAAACACAACAAGAGCACTTCTTGATGAATGAGTTTGTCAATCTAGATGATGACTTAACAGCGCGCAGCCCTAGCGGCTTCCTGAAACCGGAAGGAAGAGCATTCCAGGCGGCCGCGGAAGCGCATCTGAAGTGAGTGGTTGTAAAGGCGGCGACTATTTATCACTGAGCACGTGGATGAATGTGAAGCTTTGTTTGGCGTCGAGTTTGGAGAGGCAGCACCTTCGGCGCCGTCTCATCACTGGGGCCACGTACGCTGGAAGACGACGTCGTACACAGGGGCTCATACGCTACCTTTTTGGTTCTCAATATGACGAGCAATCGTATTCCGTGATATCAATATTATTTCAATGACGATGATCATGATGACGACATCGTGTTTCAATTGTTAATGGTACGATCTGTCCTCCTGTAACGCTGCGTGTTTTCATAACGCGAATTGGATATAATGCGATTAATGTATTAGGGAACACTTTTTTTTTTTAAATATTATATATTTAACGCGGATGCAAATTGGATATAACGCGATTGAATGAACAGAACTACGTCACGCAAGTAGGAATACAAGCGGTCGTACAGCCGCCTCGGGTTAGCATCACACGAAGGCATCGGGGATGCTGCTGGATGCTTCTCAATGCTACCCACGCGTGTCTCGGCCTTTGTTCAGCCTGCGTACGCATCTCACGTGTTATCGCGGACTGTGCTTTACCCTATGTTATATCTTATTATGACGCGATTTTTCCACAACGCGGTGTTTTTCAGGAAAACAACGACCGCGTTTTAGGAGAACGGACTGTAGTGTGAGAATGATTATTTAGAGACATATTGCAATGCATAGATGTATCGACAAGTGTCTCCAGCGAGCAATCTCAATCAACCAATGGCTATTGAGTGATTTTTGCCCACTTTTGAGGTCCGGCATCACGCTCACAAAAAATGCAAAATTTGCATTTTTGAAAGGGGGGAACATTAGTTCAGATTCTTGGTGTATTATTCAACCTTCCGTACTTCTCTTGGCTGTCAAACGATAGGCAGACAACTCTCATTTCTAGATTTGAAGCTTTCGTGACTGCAAGGATCCACATACTCTTTGGTTCTATTCGGTAAAGTCACTCTCATACCTGTCAACCCCTTATCATTGCCGACCTTATTAGACAGACCAATGCAGACCTTATTGGTCACCCCGTGCCCCTTTAAATCTCATCCTACAAAGTCCCATCACAAGGGAGAAACATCACGAACAAATTGACAAAGAAAAAAGATTGCCCATATTGAAACTTGCTATAAGCCGCGTGGACCTGAAAACTAAATTTCCCTGTACAAGAATACTGCTAAACCGTATGGGTCGACAGCGATGAACTCTAAGTAAATCAACATCGTAGCGTGGTGAATCACTTGTTGCAAATGTTAGAACATCTGCTCTGGTGGTTGTAAAATCTCTCGATGCCTGCCAACACTCTAGGCCAAGATTGACATGGCGAAGAGACGGTCAAAACAACATCGCACTGGCGATGTTGTCACCTCGACGATAATTACAAAATCAGCGGGCCGGAATGGCGTTTTAAATTAAATATAAATTAAAAAAGAAATTAAAAGCTAAAAACCACGACGTTTCGATCGCAACACAAGCGGTCTTCATTAGGCGCCTGATGAAGACCGCAAGCGGTCGAAACATCGTGGTTTTTTGCCTTTATTTTTAATTTAAATGTATTTTTTTTATTTCATATTTATTTTCTATCTACGTGACTTTACCGAAAAAACCAAGAATATTTTTTTCACCTGTCCCTTTCCCCGGATGCGCGAAGGCAACCGTTGCAATAAAACGTTTGAAAAATTCAGAAGCAAAAACAACAACAACAACAACACTCCCGTTAAACAAACAAAAACCTGCCACACACTGCAGCCATCATTCAGGGTCGGAGAAAAAAAATCTCGCACTTTGTTTCTTCTGAGCGACAAATATTTTGACATTTTTGCCGGTAGGATAACATTCGACTCCTGCTGGCTTGCCCATTGCCTGTATCCTTCCATCCGGCAGCAAAAAAGATTAAAAAAACAAAACCTCCCACGATACACAGCACCGTTGTCTGATTTATTCTTCTGAGGCCCACTCACTTGCTCGCTACATGGGACTCAAGGTGTCGACTCATTGCCCTGCCGTGGCGTATTCACCTCCATGAGCCATGAGCCCTTGGGAATCGAACCCAGAATTTCATAGCGGTTGCGCCAGTGGCCTGACTCATCCGTGGAGCTCTGCACGCTACATGCGACCAGTGTTTCGAGCTCTCCACTTTGACCCTTTCAAGATATGTGGGTCCCTTAACCGTGCCCCCCAAGGATATTTCTTGTGAATTTTGTTTAACATTTTCATTTGTACCTGAAAGGTGACAATTTTAATTAAGGGGGGGGGGGAGGGGTGGATTTAGGTGTCACATTTTGAAATTGCATCCTCGATGAAACCAGACGTCATTGATATTTATGAGTTGCAAGTTATTATTGCAGCCGCTGCTTGAAACGTGTTTCTACATACATATTTTTTTTTCCGCGGTGGTCAATTCTGAATTTATTTTACGGAGGATGTCGCATTCATCGCTTCGGGGGCTGCTTCCCCAGCAGCAGCGCGTCTACGGCAATAATTTGTAAACACGGCGGATTTGTCCTGCGGTGTTTTTTAGTTGTTGTCGCCGCCACCACCCCCACCACCACACATCTGTCGTCGTTTCTGCTCTATGACGTGACTTGTGCTAAAATAGAATAAGAGGACGAAGAAGAACACGAACCTACTGCATTATGACTATTTCTAAAATGTGCTGCAATGGCGTCAGATTCACAATGACCCTTGGTTACGTGAGGAACGAGCCGCTAGCGATGTCCTCTCGAGTTGCTCGCCTCGCAACGTTTCATTTTGTGAGTAAGCATTTTGGTCGGGGATTTGACTCAGCCCCACCGTCCGTCCAGTGTGGATAGAGTCAGCCCCGGTGGTACGTGAACAGTGGTCGCCTTGCTATGTGGAGGCACTGACCTTTCTTCACATGCACACGTGGAAACTTCACCGCTGTCTCAGTCCTGCTAATTGAGATGAAAACCCCATGGTTTGACCACTCTTCGTTCCATTGCATCCATAAACCCACTCATCGCATCCTCTCCTGCCCCCTCACGGAATCAACATCGCGTGTAATTCCCAAGTGCGCGACATTGTCAGGCTGAACGGCGCCCGCCCGCCCGCCCGTGCGCTCGCTCGTCCGCAAATTCTGAATCAGCCAAAACCCCCAAAGGGCCTGCAAATGGCTCCCATTTTGAGCCTAAATTCCCCCAGCCAGAAGACGACTTGACGCTGCACAGTCGAGAGGACAGCGTTAACGCAAAACCAGCCGGGCTCTTCTCAGACCTCTGCCGTACGGAATGTCACCCCCCCCCCCCCCACGCTCGTGGGGTCCTCAAGCACTGTCTAAGCATTCGAGAACCCCCTTCTCACAATCGAAAGACTCGGCCCCACATCATTGTTACTGCTGCTGCTGCTGCTCTCGTTAAATAAAACAAGTGGCCATCCTATGGAAATACTGGCCACCCCACCATGAGACTGCAGAATGTCCATCACTGACTCAGAGTCACCAAAGCAGAGGTGGTTACCACTACCACCACCACCACCACCCCAAGAAAGACGCTTGGCTCTACGTTTTGGACAAAATGACTCGTGTGTGTGTGTGTGTGTGCGCGCTTCCAATATTTGTGCGCCAGACGGGCAGCAGTGCTCGTAGCACGTGATTACTCTGTCCACTGAGCTCGTTTGCATGGAGTGGGAGGCTTTTATTCTCACGGCCGCCTCGTGGTTTATATTTGTGGAACTACTGGAGCGTGATCGCTCTAAAGGTAACGTTAAAGATCCTGCGACAACATTAATTTGTCTAGGAAATTATGTGCGGTGGTTGCGGCGTTATTCAAATGTCATAATTGAACATTTCCTCGTGAGTTAAATTTGAACAACCCTTTCATAACCACGACACAATGCTACTTGACATCTGTGACGACTGGACATCTATGGAAAAAAGAGCTTCACAGCTCGTCGGATTCCTCCAGTCTGAATAAAGATTCTGATGTGGATTTTATAGGGCATCCGAACTCGGCTGCATCTCCATTACAAACGCCCACAGATCCTGTATCTCAGTGGATTCCCACCTGGTTAATTGAGGGCCATAAGTGATCATGTTTGTCCTTTGAATTCACTTGAAGCTACAGTGAGGGAAAACAAGTATTTGATCCCCTGCTGATTTTGTACGTTTGCCCACTGACAAAGAAATGATCTGTCTATCATTTTAATGGTAGGTTTATTTGAACAGTGAGAGACAGAATAACAACAAGAAAATCCAGAAAAACGCATGTCAAAAATGTTATAAATTGATTTGCATTTTAATGAGGGAAATAAGTATTTGACCCCCTCTCAATCAGAAATATTTCTGGTTCCCAGGTGCCTTCTATAAGGTAACGAGCTGAGATTAGGAGCACACTCTGAAAGGGAGTGCTCCTATTCTCAGCTTGTTACCTGTATAAAAGACACCTGTCCACAGAAGCAATCGATCAATCAGATTTCAAACTCTCCACCATGGCCAAGACCAAAGAGATCTCCAAGGATGTCAGGGACAAGATTGTAGACCTACACAAGGTTGGAATGGGCTACAAGACCATTGCCAAGCAGCTTGGTGAGAAGGTGACAACAGTTGGTGCGATTATTCGCAAATGGAAGAAACACAAAATAAATGTCAATCTTCCTCGGCCTGGGGCTCCATGCAAGATCTCACCTAGTGGAGTTGCAATGATCATGAGAACGGTGAGGAATCAGCCCAGAACTGCACGGGAGCATCTTGTCAATGATCTCAAGGCAGCTGGGACCATAGTCACCAAGAAAACAATTGGTAACACACTACGCCGTGAAGGACTGAAATCCGGCAGCGCCCGCAAGGTCCCCCTGCTCAAGAAAGCACATGCCCGTCTGAAGTTTGCCAGTGAACATCTGAATGATTCAGAGGACGACTGGGTGAAAGTGTTGTGGTCAGATGAGACCAAAATGGAGCCATTTGGCATCAACTCAACTCGCCGTGCTTGGAAGAGGAGGAATGCTGCCTATGACCCCAAGAACACCATCCCCACCGTCAAACATGGAGGTGGAAACATTATGCTTTGGGGGTGTTTTTCTGCTAAGGGGACAGGACAACTTCACCGCATCAAAGGGACGATGGATGGGACCGTGTACCGTAAAATCTTGGGTGAGAACCTCCTTCCCTCAGCCAGGGCATTGAAAATGGGTCGTGGATGGGTATTCCAGCATGACAATGACCCAAAACACACGGCCAAGGCAACAAAGGAGTGGCTCAAGAAGAAGCACATTAAGGTTCTGGAATGGCCTAGCCAGTCTCCAGACCTTAATCCCATAGAAAATCTGTGGAGGGAGCTGAAGGCTCGAGTTGCCAAACGTCAGCCTCGAAACCTTAATGACTTGGAGAAGATCTGCAAAGAGGAGTGGGACAAAATCCCTCCTGAGATGTGTGCAAACCTGGTGGCCAACTACAAGAAACATCTGACCTCTGTGATTGCCAACAAGGGTTTTGCCACCAAGTACTAAGTCATGTTTTGCAGAGGGGTCAAATACTTATTTCCCTCATTATAATGCAAATCAATTTATAACATTTTTGACATGCGTTTTTCTGGATTTTGTTGTTGTTATTCTGTCTCTCACTATTCAAATAAACCTACCATTAAAATTATAGACTGATCATTTCTTTGTCAGTGGGCAAACGTACAAAATCATTATGGGATCAAATACTTTTTTCCCTCACTGTATATTGTGTGATAAGAGTATCGTATTTTAAGGACGTGGCATGCTGTGGTGTGCAATGCTTGTGTGAAAGTCTTCACTCTAATGGGTTATATAGCCGACCGCAGTTATATATTAAGTTATTGAAACATATACTTATTGTAGATGTGTTCAATTGCCAACCGTTATCTCAAAATCATTATGCTAATGTGTGTAAATAAATAAATAAACACAACTATTTGACGTCTCCTTTTGTAAAAGTAAAAGGAGACGTCAAATAATGTTGTAAAGAATGGAAAGTAAGAAAGACCCACGCGAACGTGAACTGAAATTGTTGTTTTACCCTGGGGGCAATACAACGAGGCCTGTGGCTGTTCTGTCGCAGTACGATTACACAGAGACGGAATTTCGAATTATCCCGATGTTTGGTTGATAAAAAAAAATGTGGGCTAATTCTTAAAAAATAAATATGTTGAAATGCCCTTTTGTCCCCACGTAAAATAACACAACACGCGTGTCTTCCGTGATTTTTCAAACAACCGGCATCCGCTTGGACTCTGTTATCAGGCCTGACACCCACTTTACGGTAAACATCGCTGTTACCGTGTCCGTTACAGCGTAAGCTGTGGGGTATAATTTTCTTTCCCACACCTCCGAGCTGTGCACAAATGGTGTGGCGTTGCTTATGCATGCGTCCTGCCACTTATGACCATCTGCGTGCTTCGTGGCAGCATTTTTGCAAATGGTCTAGCAAAAGAAAAACCATAATGATCATGATGACAGAATTGAAACGAACGCGAACGCTGGCAATGGACGAGCTCATTATTTGAGAGTCGCGAAAGCTGCACGCGTGCAAATGATTGCATCGTAAAAGGTTTTATTCGAAGTAGCCATCGGATCGTCATGTTGAACAAACTCTACAGTTCCGTGCCTGTGAACGCACGGGAGGGAGAGCTGCATTGCCTATTACAACAAACGACGCGGCCCCGATAGGGAGAAAACAACTAAAATTGGCGACGTTTCAGGCAATAGCCCCTCCCCAACGGCACACAAATGGGGAAAGGCCTCTGCCCAAAACGTCGCCTATTTATGTATTTTTTAATTTTTCCTTTTGGTGGCAGCGTTAATTGACGAATGAGTCAGTTATTATTTGTCCTTGGGCATCCGCTGCCAGCACAGGATCACCAAATAATATTTGACCGCATACCACTCCGAGGGGTTTTATTTGACGTTGAGAACTTGTTGAGACGAAACGTATTTTATTTTAGTTAAGCAGGGGGCGACTGTAATTTGTGTTGTTCTTTTTTAGCGGCCACCTTCCAGTGTGCGCGTTGCTTTGGTAATGTCTGGCGCACATGTCTGGACGGCTCCAAAGCAAATATCTGAAGATACGCCTTAGTGAAAGCTGCGGCTCAGTCGAGGTGCAAATCATCTCGACTGCGCTCACCTGTTGGGCCTTGATGTTGCGCGTGATGACCACGATGCTGCTGCTGCCCAACGTGATGAAGATTTTCATCTTCATCATACGTACATATTCCTAATTGTTTTTTTTTTTTACACCGCCGTTATCGCTTCGTGACGGTGGAATTTGTTAACGATAATCATGACTCGGCCGAGTTTTCGGGATATATGTTTTCGGCAGTAATCCTACACGGCGGGTGTTTGGATAGCCTTTTTAGTAAGACGTGGGGGAAAGCTCCCGTGTATAGAGACTATAACGAGACGGTTCACACATATGTGTTCACGGTCTCGCGCTTTACACTGCCACCTTGCGGTTTGAGACTTTTAACAAATCTGCACAACTTGCCAACCTTTGCCTAATAATGATGATGATGTCATTTGTAATGCGCCCAAATTTGCGGACGGAACGGCCGCAACTCGGAAGCGCGGAGCCAAGCTCAGAGTCACTCGAAAGTCAGGTCGCAGAGGTGAGTTTTTTAAGCGTCTCTTGAAGGAGACGATGGAGGCGATGCTGCGAATGTGCAGTGGGGATGCGTTCCAGACCGTGCACCGAGAAGCGGCGCGTAGCCGTGACCGTCCTGAGTCTTGGTGTCGAGAGGAGGTCGTGAGTCGCACTGCGAAGGCGTCTCATGCACAACCACGCCCGGATGATGTTGCTGGAAAATAGATAACGCGGACAATTTATTCTTCATTTACCTGTCATATCTATGTAAAATGTCAAGGTTTGTCGTACACAGCCCATTGGCTCAATGGCCTCCTGGGAAGCGCATGAATTCAGCAGCAATACAAACATACCCTAGACCGGTTGACGTAAAGTGTCTCATCAGCAGAGTCGGGATTGGATTTCTCTCCAACATACCTGTGGACTGAAGTAGTAATACGTTTCTTCACGTTTGTTCATGTGGCAACTTCATACATTTTCCGTGTCGGATAGAGAAGGGCGTGCGACACAGATTTTACTCGCGCGAGATCTGACACAAAAATCAATTATGCATCATAACATTGGTCGCGATAGCCAATGAGTCAAAATTTTCGGACCAACTTTTTTTGGACCACACAGCGCCTTGCTCTTGCCAAAGATATCGCGGCATCTTTGATGTCCACCGCTAAGCAGACGCAACGTGTTTTACGCTTGATACACCCGCAAAAATAACTGGGGTGGCAACCGCTGGATTCCAACCTTGAATCTCTGCAAAACAAGCAAACCACGAGGCCATCCTCAGTCCCATCGCTTTGTTCCGCGCGCTGAGCACACCCATTCTCTCTCTATCTATATCTCTCTCTCTCTCTCGAGAGAGAGAGATCTTCCAGAACACATTTTCACTGCCACGTTTTATTGCGTTCCTCCTCCATAGCGTCCTTTATAGGCGATCGCTCCTTGGAAACGCGTTGCTTTATTATGCCAATGTGCGCACGTGTTTACGCGCGCGTGCGCGTGTGTGTGTACAGTACGTGGTGTGTATTTAAACATCGTTCGTTAGTTTATCGATCGCTTGTCCCGGTGAAGGTCGCGACGAAAGCGTGTTGAGTAGGGCGGTCCAGACCTCCCTTTCATTGTCCACCTGAATAGATAGGTGCTCACACAAACATACTTTGTGTCGACAATCATTGAATGGGCGATAGGTCTTCATTCTGATAAGAGATACAGGCGCCGCCCTGAAATAGCTTGCTCATGCCACGCCTGGCAATAGGGCCGCTTATAGAGGAAGCTCTGGAGAGTTCCCCCTCGCCCCCTCCGATAGGCGAATTTGGTCTCCTCTACCGCGCCGATTCACACGTCTTAGAAGAGGTGGGAGTAGGCACAGTTGTCCCACCGCACGCGACCTGCCGATCGGCTGACCGTGGCGAACTCATTTATACCACTCCGTGGACAGAGGCGGCGGGGGAGGAGGAGGGGGGGGGGATGGGGAGAGAATTTAAAAACTTGCACCATTGTATCAATTGCCGCGCCTGGGAAACGAACGCAAGCGAGGCTTCTGGATTGCAAGTCACGTGTGCTAACCGTTAGATACATTGCAGCACCACTAATCCTTGTATAGGTCAATAGTAATTAAACAAAAAAACGAAAAGTAATACTGTGGTCTTCTTTGGTTCTTTCGGTAAAGTAACGTAGAATGAGAATAAAATAATAAAATAAAACAATAAAATTCTCACGACGGTTTAAATCGAAATTGAATACTGTGGTGTCGTTTATTATAATCCAGGAAAACCCCTTTGAGTCTCAAGCCACGCCCTTACCCCCCCCCCCCCCAGTTGCCAGAACATTTCTCCCTGCACGGAAGGTCCAGATATGGAATTGCCTCCCTGAACACACTGTCGGCGATATCACTGATTCTGAGTCTTCAGGCCTTCAAATGCCGAGCACTACATTGAGGTCTCCTAACTTCACCCCACGCTTTGTAGAGACCAAGTCTGATGAGCTGCAGTGAACAAATGATTAATGCCCTTTGAAATGGCTATTGTTCACAATTGCACCCGCTACAAAAAAAAGACCGTGTCAGCTGAGTGCTTCACTGGGCCATTTTACAATTGTAACGTGTGTTTTTGATGCGGGAGTCCCGACACACACAAAAAAAACCCCTACTTATATCAAGGATGTAAATTCTCAAAGGCCCACGCAGAGATGGGTTCATGAACCCACTGGATGTATCATCATTCTCCTGGCCACTTCATAACCCAGTGGATTCTTTAAGTTTCACGAATCTCTCCATGATACACCAACCTCTGCCACTTAAAGTCATACCTTTACAGTTGTGTGCTACCGCACTAAGTAGGAGATCTATATAAATCTAGCTCTGCACCGCTGCAACACCGCGCCGTAAACGTTGAAATGTAGCCCTGGCGCGGCATTGGCTCACGGCGGAATCGCCGAGTGGCACTCTCAGATGTACGCCGGCGCGTCGCCGCATTTCAGGTGAGCCTCAGAGGAGGCTGCGTATTGCTCGATGAAGTGGCGATGCTGCTGCTGCTGCTGCATTGGCAGTGGTGCATGAGCAAACAGACCTCTAAACCAGTGGCTCTTCACCTTTACTACAGCCTTGCACCCTCTTTGGATGTCAATCGCTAATTGTTTTTACAATATTAAGGAATACGGAGGTTTGATGAAAAAAAGTATCTGTGCTAACGTGCCCGTGCTTAATTTGTGTTTCGCTGATTTACCTTTTAAAAAAAATCTGCCCTTGTCTCGCACCCCTAGAAAGGGCATCTCGCACCCCCTGGGCGTGCGTGCACCCCAGGTTAAGAAAGACTGCTTTAAACATTCGTCAAGAGCACTGCGGCCTTAAAAAGTAAAACATATAATAGGCGACGCTTTGAGCAATGGCCCTTGTTCACAGCTAATAGATAACACATGCGTCAAGAAGGAGGGTGATTGCCTAAAACATCATCTATTATAATTTTCCTTTTGAAAACCACCGTGTAATTTACGAATGTGTGAGGGTGTATTTATATGAGTGCACAAAACCTTTTAGCATCATGGACAGTAGCTCGTTCAAGCCAGTTGACAATTTGGTATAATTGAGCAGTTAAAAGTCTACGTGTTTTTTTAGCAAATGAGACCCTGGGTTAGTACAGTTTTGTCTACGCAATGACTGTAGCTTTAAAATTACACAATGCAGTAGGGCCTTTCAGCACCATGGACAGCGGCTCGTTCAGCCAGGTGATCATTTGGTTCAATGACGCAGTTAAAAGTCGATGTGTTTTTTTTGTTGCAAAGTAGACCTTGGGTTAGTGGGGGTTTGTCTCCGCAATGACTGTAGCTTAGCAATTATACAGTGCAGTAAGGCGTGCAAATTATTTGTTTTGGAACATTGCAGTCAAAGAAGCTTTCAGAATTGGTCAATAACACTGCCTTAGGAAGAAACCGTTTCGGGCACTAGCCTTTCATCATAGCACACCCAACATGTATTTGTCTTTTTAGGCAGTGTTATTTGTGCTCATGCACCACTGCAGGGCCAACCAAAGTATGTGTGTTTATTATCGGTGGAACAATTGAACGATTTGTCATGATTTGGCTCTAAAGATCACGTGAAACTATTACATACAAGGTGTATGAATAAAGCATCGATTCTTACACGTGCAATTGGATGCATGTATCGTGAGCTTAAGATTTGATCTTAGTCAACCCAATCATTGCATCGTTCCACTTCTAATAAATGATCACGTTCCCATAATGGGTTCACCAAACTGTCCCATACGACAAAGCTGACAGCTCAACGCGGCACGCTTGGGACAAACTTCACTTCAGATGGAGGCCCGAGGATGTCAGAGGAGCTGACCGAGGCCTCTGGCGCATTCGCCTTCTGAGAAACTCCACGATTGTGTTTATTCCTTTTCGTACACTGAATCGGTGACTGGGCCAAGGTCTTCATTCTGACAAACACGTAAGAACCCGTGTTTTACGGGCGCAGAGCCGGCAGCCTGGAGCTCAAACCCAGAATTTCAGCAGCAACCTAGTTAGTAGCCTGACGTGGGCTCGCACGCCTGAAGCGCCTGTCACCCCGAGAACTTCGTTGTCTGACGCTAAACGGAAGTGACTTGATACTATTTGTAGAGGGAACACGTACAAAGGTTAAAGGTGCTTGTAGGACACGAAGTATTAATCACCATTACCCATTGTCCTTTAATTTAAATAAACAAACCCAGTCAGGTGTGTGCATTGGTGGGTTTATAAGCATACATATGCTTGCTCTGTTAAGTAAAATATTGGCTTCTTAAAATATCTCTCTATATATAAAAAATACAATTATACGTTTTTTTATTTTAGCAGGAAAGTTTACTTTAACAATTGGTGAAAACTCCTCCCCCCCAATAGATTTCACTTGTGTCCATTCCTTCGGCACCAGGTCAGAGGGACCCGTTTGGAAATCTCGCAGAGTGCTGTGCCCCGTGCGGCAGAGAAGAACAGCCAAACACATTCTTTGCAGGACTTCGAAACAATCCTTCCTTGGCATTGCTATCCATGACACAGCAGCGTTCACATTTTCCCACATTTTTGTTGCATCGCATTCGAACGCAGATATATTACGTATCCAAAAATCGGTGCAAAAATATATTTCAGTTTCATGGGGTCGCTTATCTTTTGTGCAGTCAAAGGTGGCCAAGCCAAGCCCATCAAGAGGGCGCCGCAGTGGCGAGGTGTTAACTACTTCGCCTGGTATACAGGAGGTCGTGCGTTCGATCCCGACCCCAATGCCTATATAGTTGGAGTTTGCGTGTTCTCCCCGTGGTCGCGTTGATTTTTCTCAAGGCCCTCCTGTTTTTCCCTCCACATTTAGCTTCTGAAAAATAGCTATACAGCTAAGTGGGCCTCACCTGGTAAAATAAAATAAAAAGTTAAGTCAGTCAAAAAGTTAAGTTATTCACTCTGCTTTGGAACCCAATGTAATCACCAGTGTCTGAAGCGCCCGGGTTCACACCCAGGATCACTGCAGTCCTGGTTCGACGCACTGACCTCCGAGCCATGCGGCCACCTTTTTTTTTTACAGCTGAAGACATTCCATCCCGTAATTTTACAGTGAGATGTTCATAAGCTGCGCCTATCGTATAAAGCAACGTGCGACTCAAATGAAGCTTGTATTGCACTGTGTACATTTGTAATGGATTCAACTGAGTCGCAGACGTACTCTGTGGAGGCAACACATTTTTATTAACATCATCACATTAACACAAAGGGGTTACTGCTCCTTTACCAGATAACCTATGGTGGTGGACCACCAGGCTAACTACGCTAGTTACTTGGAGTAGCTACAACGGACAGGACCCTAGCTTGGGTCCTTGTCCACGTGTTGGTGACTTCTTCTTGAACGTAGATCGTAGTACTTCAGATGAGAACAGCAACGCAGAGCCCTGGTCCCTGTGGGGACCCCGGTTTATATGATCCCGGGTCGTGGCTGGCCACGCCCTTGGCCACGACCACCTTCGAGAAACCTCCTGGCGTTTCTCGACCCTTCCCGTAGGATCTCACCCTGACACGTGACCACCCCCAAGCCCCCACCTGGGGCCCCTGTGTAGATCTTACTTGTCACGTGCCTTCCAGGGTCAACCAGAGTGCCATGGCCCAGGGTAACCTCACCCCATGGCTGACACTCTCACACTCCCTCTTGTAGGAGTCAGCAGTGCACGCCACGCGTGGTGCCACTGCGCTATCCCAGCGCTCACCGAGCCCCCTCTAGGGCTGGTACTGCACCAACCTACGGGGTGTCCGTGATGACGGTGCGTCGCACGCCGTGCCTCGCGATAGCCGGCATTACTCAGTGACATCCGCGATGTCACCCCACATTTAGCAGAGCCACTCGCGTGCGTCCATCCTGCAAGAGCCCCTTTAGCCACCAACGTGCTTGCCAGACCTCTGCCAATTCTGATGAATGATTCATGCTGGGCAGTGTGGAGCCCACGAGGGAGTTTGGGGAGGGGAGGGCTGTGGAGGGAGGAGGCAGGGATGAGCGAGTGCTCCCATTTTGCTCAACTGCCTCACGCACGTTGTCCCCCTGCTTTCGGCTCAAGCGCCTGACCGATTTTCAACAATTACCCGCAAAAAAAAAAACGTTTTGGAAACGTCATCAAAAAAAAGAAGACGAGAGAGAACCAGATGTTTCAAGGCTCCTTTATTATTTAGCTGATGGATGCACTTTACAATTTCACATCGCGAAGGTTTTTCATCATCTTGCCACTGAGTCACGAGCCCGTGGGAGCGTGCATTTGTCGCAACGGTCATTCGACTCTCCGTGCAATGAGTGTTCGTGTCAACACATTTCTCGGCCGCCTCTATGTCACCGTGTTTATTTATTAGCATCCTGGAGCAACACCGGCGGCTGCAACTTTAACACTTTGCTCTCCGTCCGCGGTGTCCGCGAGAATAAAAAGGCGCTTGCCGCACATTTTCGGCCTGGCGCTGAAATTTGCAATGATATATATTCACCCCTCTAACTCCTCTCACCCTTCACTTCCTCCGCCAGACAAGCCGAGGACTCCCCACCCGTACGTTAAACACCACTCCTCCTTTTCCTCCTTTTAATTTCTTATACACAGCCCCCCCCACCCACTCCCCCGATGTTACACAAAACAAGAAATGTTTTAGCGGCGCGATTTCCCCAAGTGAATGAGACAATAAACCCTCACCCCCACCTCCTCTTCTCCGGGTTATCGGTGTCCCCCCCCCACCAACCTCTCATGAACCACAGAACGCTTCAGGTTCGTCGGGCGGGGCGCGGGGGGCCTTGTGGATATTCGCATGCGGGTTTGTTGTTTTTTTGTTGTCGTCCAACGTTTCGCAGCGGGCCCTTTGTTATTGTGCGCAGCAACGATCTACTAAATTTTATTTTATTAAAATGAGATATATTTTTGGTTTGCAGCGATTGGCAGCCATCCCGCGCGTGCAAACGCAACGGCAGTCGAAAGTCACTTCCTGTTCAAGTTGAGCCATTGATGCCACGGTTCTAACGTCCTGTTTACACAGCCCCCGAGCCGATGGTGGAAGTCTGCCGTTCCTATGGCGGGGTCGAGTTTATCCGTAGGTCGACCACTGTGGACTTGTATTGGGATTAGCTCATCTGTAGGAAAACCACTGTGGAATTGTATTGAGGCTATTTAGATTATGTTGCTGCTATAAATGTACAAGTGATGGGCCACTTTGTTGAGCTACATTTGTGGCCGGATCGCTTCTGTTAATACTTCAGTTGGATTTGCCTGGTAGGATGGGAATGTTTCGATTTAAAGCTTTCGTGACTGCAGTCCTAATGAACACTGCTAAGCTTGGCAGCTAAGCTTGTCTTTCCGACAGCTCTGTTCTTCACCCGAGGACGGCTGCTTGCGTTGTGGCCGAAACGTCGTGAGAATTGTATTGTTTCTTTTTATTATTTTATTATTTCCCTTCTACGTGTTTTTAGCGAAAGAACCAAGAATATGATGGGAATGGTTTCATTTCATTTGTATGTGTGTAGGTGACGTGTTTACCTTTCATGTATCGTCTTTTTGTTCTGTCCGTTGTGGTAATGTTCTGACCCCGTGCCCCTACTGGACATCTGTGACAAAGAGCTGTACAGCTCATCGGATATCCTCCACCATAAATAAATATTATGCCGATTCTGACTTCTACACAAAACGGTTCGTGTTTTATCGACCCCAGAGGGATAATGGGTTCGGTCAACTCCCAGCCAGGATTTGCAACCTCTGGTTGTGAGCCGCATCCCCTCTGTTATACTCAGCCGCCACTGGCTAGGCCATCCGGGTTAATAAATTGAGTAACGTACCACATTATATGCTTAGTTCTTTCGGTAAAGTCACGTTGAAGGGAAACAACAAAATAATAAAATATATAAAACAATAAAAATTGTCACGACGTTTCGACCATAACGTCGTGACAATTTGTATTGTTTTATATATATATTTTATTATTTTGTTGTTTCCCTTGAACGTGACTTTACCGAAAGAACTAAGAATATGAATTACTGCAGTCACGAAAGCTTTAAATCAAAAGTTAACGTACCACATTGTGAATCGTCGACAGTGGTGGACATCCACGTGGTCAAACCGGCTCCCAACATGGGAATTAGAAATGTCCCACCGTTGAATCAAGGATTTCGAACGAATGTGAGCGTCACCCCATTGTGATTTGTTCGTCCACTTCATTTCAAACCCCCCTCCCCCCCCAAAAAAAAAAATAGGCATTCAATTAGCCCCGGCACATCGACGAGTCGTACACATTCATCGCGATGACAAAAAAAAGCGAACATCAAACGCATTTTTAATGTTCGCTCAGAAAGTGGCCTGAAACGCCTGGGCAGAGTGCCACTTCCAGCGTCGACGAGGGCCGCACAGAGTCCACGCGGTTTGCTCAATGCCGGCTGCGGGTCTCGGCGTCCTAAGGGGGTTGCGCACGTTTAGCCGGGGCCAGGCTCGCAACGGGTCGAGATGTCAGGGCGTCAGCAACGTTGCGAGCGAGCGACAGAGAAGGATGGAGCAGACGTCACGTTCAGATTCCACTTGCGTACGAACTCGACCGTGAAATCCCCTCCTACAAAGATGAGCGACCTCCATGCGGCCACGCCGAAGCTCCTGTCCACCTTCAATGAACTCGCCCACGACAATAAGAATGCAGATTGTCTGAAAAGGGAGAAGTTCAGGAGCGTTCCTGATGGAGGATAAGTGCAAGAGTCTGATCGAGAATCCCGTGGATGGGTTCGTGGTGAGCCGCATCCTGAAGGACCTTGGCGATGACAAAGATGGGGAAGACGACTTCCTCGAGTTCGTGATCACGATCGCGGCCTTGAAATTCTGCTGCCATCCCAACTTCCGAGCGCACCACGAGCGGAATGGCAGGACCCACGCGCTGTGCACATTCAAAGTGTTTGAATGATACGGATACTATGAAATAAACGTTGTGATTGCAAAAAAAAAAGAGAGAGAGGAAGCGACGCGCCCTGTCGATGGTGTCGCTCGCTGGGGTCAACTCCGTCGCCCGTTGCGTCACAGCACCCCAGGCGCGCTCTAAGCGACAGCACAGCAGAGGCTACAAACGCGGGGATTCAGCGCCACGTGGAGCCGGCGGCGAGACGAGAAAACGAGAGACGTGCCCGGCGGATCTCGGTCTGGCCCGGCACAGCTTCGGGTCGGCATCTTTCGTGGTCACGGATACGCCGCGCAAACCCCCCCCCCCCTGCCCCCCATACCACCCCCTGACTTCCCCCTACCCCCCTCAAGGTAGTGTTCCCTGGGGGGGGGGGGGGGGAATCAGCCTCTGCTTTGTACATTTAAAGCAAAGACAACAACGACAACGCCGCGCACGACTTTTGCCTGGAAGGGTTTTTTTTTATTGAAGGCGTTTCCTTCCGGGTGTTAACATTGCGGCGTTTCGCTGACGTTAAATCATAAAACATTGTAAATGTTGCGGATTTACTCTCCAACACCTCGGTGGGCTGAAGCAGTCACTCATTGGTGCGTTGTTTACGCGACAAACCTCGCTGGCTGTGTCGGGTGGTGGAGGGTTACGACACATTTATACTGACGCCATCTAACCCACGAGCTTCGCTCGCGGACAGTGAGGCTGCAGCAGCTGCGATAATCAACGCAGAAGGGGGGGGGGGGGAGGAGGCGTGAGAAGTGTCTGCCTCTACATTATTCTCCGCAGCAGAGGCTTTGAATGAACAGAAGCCGCCCTCTGGAGTGTGCCAACGGTGTGCGCGCTCGAGCCTAGCGCGATAGCTCACCATCGGGCGGGAGGTAAAATCTCATCTAATATGCATTACCCTCCCCTCCCCCCCCCGCAATGAATGAACGTGAACACGTGCTGCCACCCGCAACCGAACTCCTCTGCATGATAAAGCCAAGAATCCCCTTGCCCGCAGCTTTCTTCCATAACGCGGATGTATTCAGTTTTCTCGAGCCAGTTGTTGGCGTTGTTGACACGCTTTTATTACGCGTTGCGTGCCAAATCGTCAGCGGGCTTTCGCGAGCAATATCATCCATAATAGAGGGGGTGTTTTTTTGGGTCAGATCGCGTAAATACGCAAAATACTCGATCTAACTTCCCCCCCCCCAAAAAACCCTCTATTATGGATGCCAAATCGTGCTTTCGGCGCGAGGTAACACGTTTTTGTCATGAAATTCCCGACACGACCCAATGCCACGTATCATGTTGCAAACGCCTGCGAGGAACCCCTTTTACACCGTTCGTCCGAGTCCGCGTCTCTCGTCAGCGCCGCAGTTGATCAAATTGGCTCCCGCTTTGCGTTACTTCTCCAGGCCAGCGAGCAGTCAAGGGGCTGGGTTTGATCCCATCAGGTACAGAGCCAAAGTTGATACTCTGGTGAACAATTAATTGATCAACTCGGCTGCCAAACGACCACACTTGCTAGACGTGGCTTACCACGATACCAATTTGCTACGCTGCCGTGATCATTTTAAGGGGCCGTCCATAAATGACGTCACGCGATTTTGGACGATTGTTGACCCCCCTCCCCCGTCGTCACACGGCGTCACTTAAAAGTCAGACTCCTCCTCAAATATGACGTCACAAAGCTCTGCCCCCCCCACCCCCCAAAAATTAAACATGCTTCAAATCCCTTTAAATTATTGTCATTGTAGTGCGTATTTAATGTGGCGCTGCTGTAGGAGAAAACATTTATTAAAAAGTCTTTAATTAAGTAGAACGTGCTGTCTATATTTATTTAAAGTTGCGCATTTTGATGTGACGTCACATTTCTCAAACCTCCCCCCCCCCTCGTCACACATCCTCACAAATGTCTGACCCCCCCCCCCCCCCGGTGCGTGACGTCATTTATGGACGGCCCCTTAGCACGCGCGAGTCACCTGGGGTGTGGGCCACTTCAGAGGCGTAAACGAAACGCGATGGAATGGAAACATTTTGTTTTAACCAACGGCGATTTTGCTGAGCGCGCTGCCGTGTCTCACGACTGTTCGACGCGGTTGTCCTTCAACGGAATGCTGGGTGCGATGGATACCAGGCTCCGAACTGATCTGACCTAGGGCGATGCGGGGGCGACCAGGGAGCGATGGGCAAAATCTCCTCCCTCCTTCACCCTCCGCAGCCCTCGCTGCTCGTTCGGCACCGGCGCTGACTCACCACCGGGCAATTAACCGCGAAGCGACCGCGCGCGCGCGCGTGTGAGTGAGCGAGCGAGCGAGCCGCTCTCGCTGACTTTGTAACCAGGGCTGGACCCGACCCGACCTCGTAAGACACCGCTTTGCTTGTGCCTTTTGTCATTTTATACTGGAGGAATCCGATGAGCTCTAAAGCTCTTTTTTTTTACAGATGCCCAGTAGAGGCACGGGGTAAGAACGTTACAAAAACAAAGAGTTACAAGACATGACAGGCGTGCAAAGTATAAAGTCGGGGTAAACAAATGACCCAAACATTAATACATCGGCTGTGTCTGGTGGTGGCGGGTTTAACGACACATTAATATTCACGTGATTTAACCCAACACAAAACCTGTATTATGGATGATATTAGTCGCCAAAGCCCCACGACGTGTTAAACAAATGACCCAAATGCATACAAATTAAACGAAACCATCCCATCCTACCAGACGAAGCCCACTGAGCCGAGAACTACACCCGGGATGCTTTCTCACTGTGTGACGGATTTGATTTGAATTGCTACTTCTCAAACACATTTTTTCCTGATAAAAATTTTTCCAAGCCACTGTCAGTGTTCTGCCAATTAAGAAGCCACTTGGGATTCATTGCGCTTACAAGAGGCATCTGCAGTGATTCGAAGTCGGAACAGTCCGGAACGCTGTTCCAGGAATTGTTTTTGTTGGCACGTCACATTCACATCGTCTCAAGTGTCCCCAGTGGTGTATAGGACTCAAGGCCGTAGCCATGGAGTCAACATTGTGGGGGGGGACCAAATCTTCCAGGGGGTCTGGGGTCCCCCCCCAGAAAAAAATCTAAATTTGAAAACTAATTTCCTGCCTAAAATATTTTAAATAATTCACTAACACATGGGATGGACTTTTTATTTACTTTTTTTACAATAATGTCTAATAGTGTATTGTATTTACATTGCTCTGTTTCTACTTTTGTACTATTTCTTGTTTCATTGTATGTAAAGGCATAGATTAGGGATTAATAAAGTATAACCAAAACCAAAATCATATAAACAGAAATCTATCTTATAGCTATATATTGGGGGGACATTTTGAGCATATTTGAATATTTGGGGGGGGGATGTGTCCCCCCCAAAATATATTATAATTACGGCCTTGATAGGAGTACAGTAAGCAATAATATATTTGTTATGTATAGGCGTGCCTTGTACTCTAGTTGTAGTGCCTTACGCTAATAATCCTACTCGAAGCCAGCCTAGCAGCGTTCTGGAAACTATCGAGTCAGAAATGAATCCGTGGATATCTGGGTGACTCGAGTGACCGTCAATGCGGGGATTTTTCCATCTCGTTATTTTGCTGCGGGGATTATTCAAATGGGAACCTTCGACCGATATCGGCAAAAACGGTGAGCTGCTCTTTCTGGCTCGTCATTGTACAGGGTCGACAATGTCCAAGTTAAAGCAGCCTGCGCGACCTTTGCTAATAACTCGCAGAGCTGGAAATATCGAGCGATCAGCCTTCACCGACTCAGTGACTAAAAGTGCTCTCACTGCTGGTAGTGCCGCAACATGGGAAGACATTACTGGGGAACTCGTAAATGGCCTTACCCCGGCGAGATGAGTAGCCCCCTGTGCTCAGAGCTCGATCGTACCAACGGAGCATGAATGCAAGGGGGTGTAATAAATACACATTTTTTTTTGGTCTGCTTCAGCTCGTTGATTATAATAACAAAGTACACGCGCAGATTTTTTTTTGTTTCGTTATTCAGTTGTATGCATGTTTTGAAGATCCAGAGCATGATGGATGGACACTTGCGAATTGTATATATAAATATATATGTAAACTACCCACCGGTACACGCAGGACGGGTTCAAATGTTCACTCCCAGTGTTAATGAGAAGCGCCACTTAGCAGCCACACAGCTTAAGGCTGGACACGGTTCAAGAGAAGATAATACCAGGGCCGTATTATCCAATATACCACAATAGGCACTGTGCATAGGGCATACTCACTTATCCAGCGACCCACTCACTCACCCACTCACCCACCCACTCACTCACCCACCCACTCACTAATTCACCCACTCACCCACTCACCAGGGCCGTATCATCCAATATGCCACCATAGCCACTGTGCCTAGGGCCTACTCACTCACCCAGCCACCTACTCACCCACCCACTCACCCACCCACTCATTCACCCACTCACCCACCCACCCAGCCACCCACTCACTCATTCACCCACTCACCGACCTACCCAGCCACCCACTCACCCACCCACTCACTCATTCACCCACTCACCCACCCACTCATTCACCCACTCACCCACCCACTCATTCACCCACTCATTCACCCACTCACCCACCCACCCAGCCACCCACTCACCCACCCACTCACCCACTCACTCATTCACCCACTCATTCACCCACCCACCCACCAGCCACCCACTCACTCATTCACCCACTCATCGACCCACCCACCCAGCCACCCACCCACTCAATCATTCACCCACTCACCGACCCACCCAGCCACCCACTCACCCACCCACTCACTCATTCACCCACTCACCCACCCACTCATTCACCCACTCACCCACTCACTCATTCACCCACTCACCGACCCACCCAGCCACCCACTCACCCACCCACTCATTCATCCACTCACCCACCCACTCACTCATTCACCCACTCACCCACCCACTCATTCACCTACTCACCCACCCACTCATTCACCCACTCACCCACCCACTCACTCATTCACCCACTCACCCACCCACTCATTCACCCACTCACCCACTCACTCATTCACCCACTCACCCACCCACTCATTCACTCACTCACCCACCCACTCATTCACCCACTCATTCACCCACTCACCCACTCACCCACCCACCCACTCACTCATTCACCCACCCACTCACTCATTCACCCACCCACCCACTCACCCACCCACCCACTCACTCATTCACCCACCCACCCACCCACTCACCCACCCACCAGGGCCGCATCATCCAATAGACCACAGCAGGCACTGTGCTCGGGCCTACGAAAACGAAAAGGGCCTACGGGAAAAATGTTTTTGTATGTTAAAACATTTAACGAAGATTTCCTCTTGAATAAAATATTCATACATGGATAGGAACAGTACATATATACAAAAAGGTCACGTCAATGTCAATGGATTTGTTCATAAGGTGAGAGAAATTAACACTGGATATTAACTTTTCGAGATTTTTGTCATTGAAAAATGAGCAAATTACGTCTTCAGATGTTGTTTTTCGCACATTCAGCAGTGCAATGGAAGACAGAGCGTTGCTGTCCTGTGGTTGGTCGGAGACAGTTTAAAAAAATAAATCAGCTTTAGCGAGTGACAGCGACGGTCGTAACATTGGACAGCAGCAATGCCAGCCTGTAGACAATGTATCACTGAAAGGCCTGCGAAACAGAAGTGATATGGCCTACAATAACCTTAATCCGGCCCTGGGACCCAGGCCGGTCATTCTTTGGCCTCCGTAGCAACATATCAACGGGCACTGTTATCTGGAAAGCGTCTTCGACCCCTTTGTGCCTACACTGGAAAAGAATTTCCGCGATGACGCTCATCACAGATTGCTTCGAGATCATTCAATCAAGTCACGCTTGGGATTGTCGGGATTAAGCTTATCAATTGAAGACGAAAAAATGGTTCACGTGGATTAACATGGCCCCGGGATCGCTTGGCTCGTTTGAAGTTTGCAAAAGCGTGGCCTCGCTGCGATTTTTAATGCCGGGAAGGTACGGACCCTGTGCTGCGCGGTTAATGGCCCTGGTGGCGCGCGAGCAGGTGGAGTGGGCAATTCCGCGCTGGGTGCTCTTGACGGCACACGGAGAGGGCTGTCCCCTGCGTAGCGACGGTCGGGGGTGTCCGCTGGTGTCGCACAAAGCGATTGTCGGAAACCCGGGCGCGCATTCACGGCCTTGGCCGTTCAGTCGGGTGACGTTCGCCCGTCACGTCTGACCCGCACCCGAATGGCGAGGCGTGAAAACGCCGACAAGTTCAGACCTCGCCCCGCCAGACCCTCTCAATGCAGGGTCACCCGTAGGTGCCTGAACCTGATGCAGGACTCCATATGGTGAAGATCAAGGGGTGGGGGGCACTTTTCATTTCCCTAAGGCATTCCCAAAGTGATGCAAAGATTCACCAATTGTAGCTACAATTTTAATGCAGATGAGGCACATGTTTGTTAATTGCCATGAGTGATCCTGCTTCTGCAGCTGCTGCTACTGATGATGATGATCATATTTTCCAGCAAAGCCACAATTGAGTCTGAGGACTCTCGTTCACGTAGGCCCTGCGTTTGGATGTCTGACCAACACCAATTATATTGAATATGTTTTCAGCATTGGGAGAAAACTGAAGATACCAGAGGAAACCCATGCAGAACAGTGGGGAGAACACAAACTCTACACAGAGGTGCCTGATACAGTCAATCAATCAAACTGTATTTCTATAGCACTATTCGTGCAAAAAACAATGCAATACATAGTGCTTTATAGACACGAACAATAAAAGTGAAATTGTAGGAAAAATAAAATCACGTAACAAATTTCTAGAAAAGGCATAATAACAATAACACATTAAGAAAATCCAACAGGAATCCAACCTAGGTTATTCTAGCTGTGAGGCACAGGTGTTACTCTTACTGCGATGCCCTGCTGCCCAGATGATTGAGGGTGTCGTAATTTTTTGCTGCCACTGCTAATGATGATGATGATTCAAAATAATACTTGCCACTGGATTTGTTTTTATTTTGGGATTTGTGGGATATATATTTTGTAATTCCTTTAAGACCGGATAGGCTTTCACGAAGGCTTGGCGTAATGTTAATAAGATCAAAGAGGATTATGTTTAATAATAATACAATCAAAATCCCCACCCCACACCCACACCCCCCCCCCCCCCCCTCCGCAGGAATGAGCAGCGCAAGTGTAACAATGCCCGTGTCCCACAACATGTGGGACACGGGCATTGTGGGACACAAGCAAATTGCGCGTGACCTGCAGAATCTGCAGAGCGAGTAACACGTTATATAAATTGCAGCTCAACGCAAGAGAGAGAGAGAGAGAAACAACAATCAAAGACGGTTTGGGTAAAAACGTCGAGGTCTCGCGAAGATGACCAACACCTCTGCACGGCGCGACCACCCTCAGATTTTTAAAAGCCTGTCCGGTTTTTGCAACGCTCGAAATTTTTGGGATGAGCACCAAAAGGGCGAACGTGCGATTCGAGCCGAGTAGTGGGGGGGAGTTCAAATGTTCAGGCGTGCGAAGCACGCGTAACCGCCACGTCTTGGGGCCAAGGTCACGTCTCTCTCCTCTGGACCCTAATGATCTGATGGAGCTGGCTGATAATATAATGGGGTTTAAAACACCATGTCTTGCTACCGTTAATATTAGCGTTGCGGTTCGGTCACGAAAACTGCACGCATTACTCGTCGGTAACACTGCCTTGAAAAGGAAATTATGATGTAATTGGCAACATTTTGGGAAATGGCCCCTCTTGATAGCAGAGAGGTAAAGTAGGCCAGATCACTTTTGTCCCAAGCCAAAAAAGGTTTGTGCGCTTTCTACATTTACAGCCTCGAGACGCTGCTCACTGCGCACGGGGGCCCTCAGACAGAGCTCCTGCAAGGAGCCGTTGGACCACACGGCATTGAGAGCCCACCTGCCGAGACCATCGGGCAGCCCGTATCGGACAAAACGTGTCTCATGAGCACTTTTATTAAAATGACAAAGGCGTGTGATTGACAGCTTTGGATTCTGGTGTCACGGGGTCCCTGGAACCTGGCCTTCACGGGGCCCATGGAACCTGGCCTTCACGGGGTCCCTAGAACCTGGCCTTCACGGGGTCCCTGGAACCTGGCCTTCACGGGGTCCCTGGAACCTGGCCTTCACGGGGTCCCTGGAACCTGGTCTTCACGGGGTCCCTCGAACCTGGCCTTCACGGGTCCCTGGAACCTGGCCTTCTTGGGGCGGGGAGAGGGATGGTTCTGGCATCTGGAGATCCGTTTAACACCAAACTAGTCGGGGTGAGAAGGAAGAACGAAAGTCTGTCTTTGTACCCCTCATTGGTCCAAGTCAAAGCGTCTTTCTGCTCAAGTGACCAATGGGATGGTGGTGGTAATCACCATGTGGTGGAGCGGTAGCGCTGCGATACGAATTCAGTGACCCGAGTTCGCATCCCGCTCACGGCCAATACCTGTGACGAATCTCTGAACTGGTCCTGGGCCTCCCCTAGGTTGACTCGGCCTCAAATGAGTACCTGGTGCGGTCTGTAAACCTCTCAACTGGCGACAGAAAGGCGGCCGGGCGTGGTGCTGGCCACCCACCCCCTCGTGTGCCGTGCCGGCTTTCATAGGTGCTCGCTAACAGCACTTGGCCCAACAGTCTGTTCAGACTGTACGGGGGATCTTTGTCTTTGGCAACCACGTCTCCATTGGTCGGCTCTGAGTCGGTGATGGACATTCTGCAGTCTCATTTGTGGGGTGGCCAGTATTTCTATAGGATGGCCACTTGTTTTATTTAACGAGAGCAGCAGTAACAATGATGTGGGGCCGAGTCTTCCGATTGTGAGAAGGGGGTTCTCGAATGCTGAGACAGTGCTTGAGGACCCCACGAGCGTGGGGGGGGGGGGGGGGGTGACATTCCGTACGGCAGAGGTCTGAGAAGAGCCCGGCTGGTTTTGCGTTAACGCTGCCCTCTCGACTGTGCAGCGTCAAGTCGTCTTCTGGCTGGGGGAATTTAAGTCCTAAATGGGAGCCATTTGCAGGCCCTTTGGGGGTTTTGGCTGCTTCAGAATTTGCGGACGTGCGAGCGCGCGGCCGGGCGGGCGGGCGGGCGCCGTTCAGCCTGACAATGTCGCGCACTTGGGAATTACTCCCGATGTTGATTCCGTGAGGGTGCCGGTGGGAGGCAAGGTGGGGGGCGGGGGGGATGAGTGGGTTTATAGATACAATGGAGCTACAAGGATGGTGAATCCTAGTTTCATCCAGATGGTATATTTAGCAGCCCATTCACATGGAACCTGTAGTGGCCCTATCGATTTGGCGAGAAGCATGACATGAATAACGCGTGTGTGCGCGTGTGTGCATGGGGAGCGGTGGTGCAGCGGTTAGTGCTATGCTGCGCTACGAACCCGACGACCCGAGTTCGATTCCACGGCCGGCACCAGCGACGATTATCTGAACCGCCACGGGGGGAAACAAAGTCGACCGTGTGTGGTGCTGGCCACCCATCCCACCTTCGTGTGCCGTACCGGGCTTTATAGGTGCTCCCTAACAGCACTTGCTCCTACAGTCTGTCAAGGCTATACGGGGGGTCTTTGTGTGCGTGTGTGTGTGTGCGTGTGTGTGTGCGTGCGTGTGTGCGTGCGTGTGTGCGTGCGTGTGTGCGAGCGTGTGTGTGCGTGCGTGTGTGTGTGTGCGTGTGTGCGATAGTGTAGCGGTTA
This sequence comes from Petromyzon marinus, assembly GCF_048934315.1. NCBI lineage: Eukaryota > Metazoa > Chordata > Hyperoartia > Petromyzontiformes > Petromyzontidae > Petromyzon > Petromyzon marinus. The sequence continues at coordinate 10,296,650 of NC_133704.1, forward strand.
GCGCGCTGCACTATGAACCTGGCGACCCGGGTTCGATTCCCGCTCACGGCCAACACCAGTGACGATTATCTAAACCGGTCCCGGGCCTCCCCTAGGTCGACTCAACCTCAAATGAGTACCTGGTGCGGTGTGTAAACATTGCCACTAGGGAGACAAAGGCGGTCGGGCGTGGTGCTGGCCACCCACCCCCTCGTGTACCGTTCCGGCCTTCATAGGTGCTCGCTAACAGCACTTGCCCCTACAGTCTGTTAAGGCTATATGGGGGATCTTTGTGTGTGCGTGTGTTTGCGTATGTGTGCGTCCACTGCGAATATTCACCGAGCATCATCGCTCGGTGAATATTCGAACCGCTCCCGGGCCTTTGTCGCGATCTAACCCAAAACAAAACCCCTATTATGGAGATCAGAAGCCGTTGAAGCTAAACTTGGTTTGTCAAGCTGCGCGGTGTGATGTGGGCACAGCATGCACGCCTTGCAAAGCCCTGCTGCCTTGGGGATGAGGCAGGGATGGTGACTCACAGGGGAGTGAATGGAGGCCACGTTGTGTGTGTTCTAAACCAGAATGTGTGAAACGCACGGTGATACCTGCTTGAGGGGTCCAACAAATCGATCATGCGAAAAGGTCGATAGACATGAATCCCCGGCTTTTCATGTCCTCTGCTCTTCTGAAGCATTCTTCTGTCCTGAAGCCGTTCCGCTCTTTCACGTCAGTAATCCAGTGCAGGCCTTGCATTCCGAACGATATTTTCCAAAATGTTAATATTTTCTGCTGCTGAAATTGTGTATTGATTCCAGTCCCAGTTATTTGCTATTCTTGTAAACCTTTAACATTCGCCTTTTCTCTCCCCCCCCCCTCAACCCAGACGACATTCAACATTTAGGGTAAACTTAGGCTTAAATGTCATCATCATAATCAGCCATGGCCAATCCATTGATGGATAAAGGTCTCCCCAACCCGCTGAACTCTCCCTCGCGATTCTGCAATGCAATCATCCACCACAGCATCTGCACACGAGCTCGTTCTATTGCTCCATCCTATAACTACCCCCAATGCAAAATTCATGACACGATAATCCACAGCGCGCATCGCCTCTCAAACAATCATCATTTTGGTTGTTATTATAGAAACGATGAAATGCGAGCTTTCGTTAGCTTCCACGTGCCGTTCGAGTGAGAATCGCTCGCACGTCAGCCAGACTCGGCTCCCCCTCGAAGTGATTTACGAGGCGTGATATCGGGTGCCTGGAAAGCCCATTACAGCATTTTCTGCTGAATGATTGGCACGGGTTCCGTGGTGGGAACGCTGCCACTGCGGGGGTCACTTCTGGAGGGCGCGCCCACTGCTGCTGCTGCTGCGAACACGAAGCGCCCGGCGATGCATCGATCTATTCATTCAAATATTCAAATACATTCCCATGCTCGTGATACGTGCATTGAATTGAAACCACGTGCCTCGACGAAGACCTCCTCGCAAAGCCATCGCCATACCCCGCCCCCCCCCACCCCTCCCCCTCGTGATGCGAAATAAAATAAATTTGCTGTTGCATTGAGGCTAATGGAGCGGACAAAATTTGCGCAGTGGATGCACAACAAAAAAAAATGAGAAATTACAAATGAGATGTTTAAACAAAACTCATTTGGGCCTGCCGACGTGGCCCCAGCGGTGGCGCGTTCGTCGCTCGTAGCGGAGGGTCGGGATTCGAATCTCGCGGCCGCCCTGATTAACACCGCGGGGTGGATTTTATCCGTAACAATTTGCGCCGCCTCCTTCGCGGTAGTGGCCATCGAAGACCGCCGTGAAGTGGTTGTCATCGCGAGAAGAGAGCGGGCCCGCCGTTTTGCCCGCCGTTTCGCTCCACGCGATCCCGAAAAAGCTCCCCGCACGGCGGAGCGAAACGCCAGACTGTAGGCGTCGTTGCAACACGACAACCCACACGGTGGGGGGGAGGGGGGCGGGGCGGGGCGGGGGGTGGGGGGGGAGTGCTGCGTTTAATTTAAAACCAAAATCACGTAAGCCCGAATTTACCTGTCTTTCTAAGGGGGCCGATTCTTCGCAGAACGCACGCCGCTACGGGGAAATGTGGACAATCAATAAAAACACGCCGCTCTGCAGAGCTGCTTTGCCCCATGGGATTATTCCTGCCCGAGCCTCGGAATTGTTTAAGAAAATGAGATTTTTAAAATCATATTTTTCCAGCTGGGCTCTGCTCTGGCTCTCCTCTGCTCCGGCTAGCAAGTGGCAAAGCATGCACCGTGACCTCTCGTTTAAAGAGGGAGCAAACAAAAATTGTATGGGGGGGGGGGTGGGGGAATGCGGGGGGGGGGGGGCACGAGACGGTTAACGTTGAAATTAACTTGAAACGACGACGCTAAAAACAGAACGCGTAGCGATGGCGATCCAGATTTTGACGATCGTGCAATCGTCAGCTCTCGAACCCTCTCGCCCCGTGCGCGTGCACGAGGGGCGACTGCCACATTCGTCGGCTTAATTGTCCCAATTCGTATTGTGTGAACAACGGCTATGTTTAATTTTTACTTTAACAATTTAGAAGGGGAGTGGGCTAAGTCTACAGCAGGGGTGGAGGTGGGGGATCACCTCCTCTGCCCCCCCCCACCGCCAACATTTGTCGGCTTAATTGTCCCAACTCGTATTGTGTCAACAATGACAATGTTTAATTTTTACTTTAATAATTTATAAGGGGAGTGAGCTAAGTCTACAGCAGGGGTGGTGGTGGTGGGTCACCTCCTCTGCCCCTCCCCCCGCCGCCACCACCTCGTCAAAAGCTACAGGGCTCAGGGGTGTTGAATGTAGTTGGCTGGAAAGTTGACCTGCGCGAGCCAGGGACACAGGGCACGGATCTCGCTGTCGACTTGACCCACGGGCTGGAACCGCCGGCATTAAAACAAAACAAAAAAACACAACGAAGATCAAAAATGTACCCTTTTGACGGCAGGATGCCTCTGGAAGGCTTCTTTGATGTAGCTTCGACGAGGCCTGGCCGTTTACTCTGTCTGTGGCCTTTTGAAAACACCCTGCTGGCCACAGCAAGCCATCAGCGTCGTTTTCCAAAGGAAAGACTTGCAGCAAGGAATGGCAATTCTAACTCAACGTCCAGAATGCAAATTCCTCACCACTTCTCCTTCTGTATGGATTGATATCAGCAGATTAAAGATGCGATTTTAGATGTTGTTATCCACCCAATTGTCTGTTCAGACGCAGAGAGGATCTCTTCCGTTCCTCCTTTAAAGGGCCGAAGACATCGGCGGCAGTGGAATGTTTGCGATGCGGTTGATGGTTTGGGAATCGGTGGCCGGGCACCCGCAGGCCGCCGAATCTGTGACGGTGCCATCTCTGGAATTGGGTGGCCACGTCGGTCACACGCCCCGCTCCCGATTCGCCTGATGGTCGACCATGGGCGGTGTGGAAGGTTGACACCGGGGGAGGTTCGACGGTAGGGTCCTGTGTTGAGTTTTGACGTCGGGCCGGAGTCTAAACTCTCGCTATCACCTCTCGCCTCCGTTTGTATTTGTGGCGTGGATGGTTTGTGACATTGCTACGCTCACAATGTTTACCCACAGTCACCCGGGTGAAACATCCCATCCGGGGATGAAATCCATAGTTTGCCAACAACGCAACCACGTGGCGAGAGATTATAGATTCATATGAGCCCGAGGAATGTGGAACGCTTGCTCGACGAGCTCAGTCAGGGTCGACTGGGGAGTCGAGGAGGCAACGTTGGCATGTAGTTGGAACCAGAACAACTTTGGTCCAACGTCGGCCCAATGTTCCATGTTTACTGGAACACAATTCCCCCCCCCCCCCCCCCCCCCGTATATACGATTGGCACGGTTGGCTACGAACGGGGCGAAATAAGTTCAGCATACACATGTGCATTGCGAATTAACGGTAAATTATCTGCAGTGGAACAGATGCTTATATGTGGAATATGACACTTGCAGAACTACTTCTGGAAGCACTTCAATTGACCCCCGCTCGCTCTCTCTCTCAGTGCAATGTGACGGGGGATGGGGGGGGGGATGGGGGGGATTTGCTTTTTTTATCCCCGGGGTGGCAATTTCAGTTGTCGTCAAGTTCAGTAGTAAGCCGAGGAGAAAGAAGAGGAAGGAAGGGCTTAGGCTGAGCTTTGGACAGGAGCAGGGAGTCAACAGCACGGATGGTTGGAGGGAAGGGATTAGCCCAAAGCAGGTTTCATGTCAAGTCAATAAAACTGAAATGTTTCATTCTAAGGTAAATCTAAGCACTGGATTTTAACCAAATTGAGTTAAAACGCACGTTATACGTATGTAGTGACATAGCTCTGACTGTTGGACAGCACCAGCAACTGCAGGTGGGCACTTAGCGCACACGCCCCTGAGCATATACGCGGTGTGTGTACCGGCAGGGTGGAGGAACTGGGGCAAGGGTCACGGTAGACCTCGTGGGGAAGCCCCTAGAACCCTCTGGAGGGTTCGAGAAGGGAGGCGCGGCTAGGGCGGAGCCAAGCCGCGCCGAGGGGAATAAAAGCAGCGGAGAGCGAGAGCTCCGGGCTGCCGGTTCTGGGATTGGACTCGTCTCATCGTCGCCGCCCTCATCGCCGCTGCGACCACCTCGTCTCCGGCTGACTGTGTGTGTGAGGCACGCCACCCGCATGCACAGACGACACTTCACATATCGTGGGTGACTGGGCTGAGACCATGACCATCGACTCGCTATTTATGAAAACACGAGCGGCTGAAAACCTCTGACCCCTGAGCTACCTGGCCACCTCCACACAGCTTGACTACTCATCTCACGAGGTCAATGTTATTCAGATCTTGATGTGGTGTTTATAGCAGAGTTGATTTGCATATATAGAGCGATGAAGTATTCCATTGGTTTCTGAACCGCATCAGGAAATTATTGTAGAATGATGATAATCAACTAAATATTCGCACATTCTCACTCTGTACCCCGTTATCGGCAACACTGCTGTGCTCACACACCACGGATACGGGACATCTGCGAAGAAGGGTTTTAGAGCTCATCAGATTCCTCAAATCGAATAAACTCACGGGAACGCACAGACACACTCGGGGTTGGCCCCACTGAGTTCGCTTTCGTAAGAATAAGACTCTGGCCGCGTTATAAACTCGGGGTACAAAGACGGGAGTGAGATGTGGGGATCTCATCTTGTTGTAAACAGGGTGATATTACCCGACCGTGTGGAATGACACGCCAATCAACTTTCATTGTCATTATATACGTCTGGTAAAAAAAAAGGTGTTCTATCTGACAAATAACAATTTCACTCTTGTCCGCGAAATGAGATTTCCAGAAAGGAGAAGCAGAAGGGAAAAAAATGAAACCGAAACGTGAAAAATTCCTGCAATTTGAAAAAGGACAAATATATGCCAATTCTTTTTTTCCCGTGTCGCATCCATCGCAGCAGCCGCAAATAAAATTAGCGTCCTTGGCCCACAGTATCCATAGCGATGCTTTGCAACGTTAAAAAAAAGCCTCGATGTCAGGGTGTTCAAAGAGTCTCCGAGAGTGTTCGTCGTCTTCGTGCCAATGGTGACAGCAAATGAACAAGACAACAAGACTGACCGCAGTGTAAAAGACAAAGATCCCCCCTATAGCCTCGACAGTCTGTTGGGGCATGTGCTGTTAGCGAGTACACCTATGAAGGCCGGAACAGCACACGGGGGGGGGGGGGGTGTGGGTGACCAGCACTACGCCCGGCCGTCTTTGTCTCCCCCAGTGGCAATGTTTGTTACACACATCGCACCAGGTACTCATTTGAAGGCTGAGTCGACCTAGGGGAGGCCCACGACCGGTGCAGATAATCGTCACAGAGTGTTGGCCGTGAGCGGGAATCGAACCCGGGTCGCCAGATTCGTAGCGCAGCGTGTTAACCGCTACACCGCCGCTCCCCGCTACACACACACACACCACTACACACACACCACTACACACACACAAACACATTCAGATTCGAGGTGTCATATAGTATGCAGCTTGTTTCAAGCCCGACACTTTGCTTTCTCGCCATAATTGGTCATCAGTATCTGTGCTCAAATAATAAAATAAAAATTCCCCGCGCGTGTGCACACGTGGAAAGAGCTCCGCTCTCGCTCACCCCAGCGAAGAGACTATAAAGTAAAATCCCCCTGTGTAGCCTGTCACAGGCCATTGAGGCAAAGTGCTGTCAGTATGTATGCTACTGTACGTTGAACTTATTTCGCCACCGTACGTAGCCAACCGTGGCTAATCGGAGGTGGGGGCGGGGGGAAAGAGGATAGAAAACTAAACACAACGACAAGCAGTTCTAAAGAAATGAGTTTGTCAATTTAGATTATGTAAAAGTGCACGGCCCCCAGTGGCTTCCTGATATCGGGAGGAAGAACGTTCCAGACGGGCGCAGAAGCGCATCTGAAAGCGCAGCGCGGATGCGGTGACCACCGTCTTTGGTGATCATCTTTGAAGGCTGGTATGGAGCACAACGGTGTGGTTGGGCCAGAAACCGTGCCTCGCCACCTTTGTCTCTCCACCACTTATTTTTTTTTTACGGCTGAGTCAACATAGGGGGAAGCCAAACACAAATTACGGCTAACCACTTGGCACTGGTATACGGCACGCGGCCAGAAAGCGATCCCTGGTCACACAGGGCCCTTCACGTACCTAGGCGGGCCTTGCCGAGTCTCGGCCAACAGGAGGGCCCTGCATCGGTATGTTTGGCCAACTTCGTAAATGCGTTTGGCGTGGTGGCGGGGGGGGAAACAAAAAAACTGGAGACCCACGCAATACGAAGTGGTCACACTAAAAAGCTCTGCACGGTTAGATTCGTGAACCCGTGGCTGCGTACTCCCTGGCCAACTCACGGCCGGTGCCGTGGGTGCGCGCAACGAAAACGAATCGCGAGCGGCGGCGCTCTTCGCGTCACAATGCACCGCGACGGAAGCTTCCCCACGCAGCGCGAGGCTGCCCGTGAGAGCAGTCCCGTCAAAGAAGCCCCTTTATTTTAACCGAGCGAGAGCGCGCGGAAGGGTTAAAGGCATTGTTGACAACTGTGATTGCGCCTGCGCGGGAAACACTCGGCACGAGATGTCAAGGATAACGACGGCGTGGCAGGTAAAGAATGCGTGCGTGCCCGAGAACGTTGTCCGCCAAAGTGACAGAGCGATGAAAATCGGCTAAGTGTGTAGGTGGCCCGACGGGCCGTTGCCAGCATCGTGAGGGATGCGCTTTGGTTTGCAGCAAGGGAGTCGAACGCACCCCCAGTTTGACGTCGAGCGCACGGTCGGAGCGACGCGATCGGCTGGCCGTGCAGGCGCACGCCGTGCGAATTGTTCCATCGGCGGGAATGCGAGAGACGCCTCGAAGGAGGCCCTTCGATCCGGCAAGCGGATTGACCACGGCCGCCGAGTTGGTGGTGGGAGCCGTTCGGCACGCGGTGCGGCTTTTTTGCGGCGTGGAGCCAATGTTGTTTAACCCGGGAGATTTAAAACAAAAAAACAAATCCGAGCTGTAAATGACGAGCGCGCAGGTCCCACGCTTCCATTCGATCTTCTCGCACGGGATTCAAATCGCGGCCGATGCTCTTAAAGTCCCTCCGCCTCTGTGCACCCAGCAAGTATTAAAGAATGGCTTCGCCACAGGTAGTCGACCGGTGGTTTGCGTGTGGTGGGTACTCTCACCTACTCCAGGACGTCTCGCCGGTGTCAGAGAGTGGGCCAAATATCCTCTACAAGTAGCGGGGAAGCCCTCGCTTAAGCGCAATTGCGAGGCTGCACACTTACTCGAAGAGTGCTACAGTGACGAGATGTTAACTACCTCGCCTTGTATGCAGGAGGTCGTGGATTCGATGCCGATCCTGACGCCTGCTGCTGTATATTTGGAGTTTGCGTGTCTCTCTCCCCGTGTTTAGAGTATTTGGCTTCTATGAATTTCCACGTGATCATCCACGTCATTGAGCTATCATATGTGGCCAGGTCGCTCCATAGCTCAGGTGGGCCTTACCTGGTAACATAAAAAAAAAACATATATATGGGTCAATTTAGTTTGTTTTACCCGTGCACTCAATAACCCGCTCCTGTGAATGACCTCACAGCGAGCGGCCGTGCAACGTGCCCCGAGCCCATTGGTGGACGCGGGCCGCATGTGGAGCCCTTTAACGACAGCTGCTGACCCCCACCGTCCAGGCCACCGCCCAGGCCATCGCCCCCCCGGGCACGAGGCCAGACAGGCTGGGCACAAGGTGTGCCGCACCCGTTAGGGGCCATCCCATTGAGTCCGTACGCATGGAGGAGGGAAGGGGGGTTAAACCAAATGCGTACGCTTGCGTATGGGGGGTCTACTGACAATGTACGCATAGGAAACGGGGTGGGGGGGGGGCTGAAGCCTTGATAATAATTTGTCTACAATGACCTTCAAATGAGCCACAGTTCAGCTTTTTCAGCTGTCAGACAACAAGTACTAACGGGGGGGAAGGGGGGGGACTGCGGGAGAGGTGTCACTCGTGTGCCACCCCTGACTGCAGCTATCACGCAGCTCAGCAAAATAAGTGGCCAAGGTACGCAACTTAGTTATTTAATGCAGCCGGCGGTAGCCTATCTGTTTGCTTCAACGCGTTAATATCCCTTGATCGTTTCTGCGTGGATTCAATATCGGCCGTTCTATAGGATTCGGGGGGGGGGGGGGTGGGGGTGCGTCAGGCGTACGTACGCAGGTGTGGGGGGGGGTATAAAAAGTCCGCGTGCGTACAGGGAGAGGGGGGGAGGGGTCAAGATTTGACAGATTTTTGCGTACTCACTACATGGATGGCCCCTTACAGCGCTCTGAACGTTAACCTCCGGGGGGAGGGGGGGCGGCGAGACACCGTCGCCACGTGAACCGCAATTACTTGAAGCCTGGCCGCTCGAACCCGCCTTCGCCATTCACTGATAGTAAGGGGATGTCACGGGTAGGAACGGAGATGGACGCCACGAGGGAGACAGTGGGGGCGAGAACAGGGCAGGAGGAAGGGGAGGAGCAGGCGAGGAGATACAGGAGGAGGAGTTGGGGGGGCATTTGGGGGGCTCGGGGCGATTCTGGCGGGGAACGGATGTGGGAGAGGGCTGTGGGCACGTGTGAGCTGGGGTGAACAAAGGATGGACCCCCCCCCACCCCAAACCTCGTGTCGGCTCCAACTCTACACGAGGCATCACGAAAGCGCCGTTTCTCATGTTATTTGTGTTTCCGTTCGTTTGAGTTTAGCCTCAAGGGAGAAAAAAATAATATATCGACCCCTTTGCGTTTGCGTCGTCACTGCGAGAGCAGTGATTTACATTTTCTTCACAAGTTGGGTAATTAAATGCCTGAAATCACCGCCCACAGAGAGACCAGCAGAGTCTATTGTGAAGACGTCTCCTATATCAAGGTGTTTTCTTTTTAACACGACAAACACTAAAAGCAGGCACATCAAAGAAATGTACAAACATCGGAAAAAAGCACAAATGTGTCTAATGCCATCGAGAGAGAGAGAGAGAAACCAATCTAAAATGTGATGCAGTATCAGTTAAGCAGCTTTATAGTGGGAAAGTACACGAGTCATAAGGCAGTGATCTAAAGCGTTTACATTCAGGTTGTGCATGCAGCGAATGGAGTTCATTGTAAAACAAATAAAAGCCCCCATTGAGCAGTAGTTAAAAGTCTGACGTGATATTTTTTTTCACGTTCCAATTTTTTTTTTACGATCGACTGCGGCTTTTTTTTCCCTTCCAATTTAAGCGTCGACATCTGCCCGCGTTCTCCGTGTCCATCACGTTTGTGTTCGTGTGTCCGGTCGAAGCGTTCTGCTCGCGTTAAATATTCAATTTCGCCGTACCGGTCGGATTACGGTTGACCGCTCAGCGTTGGGTTTCACGAAGGTCTGCGAAGGGACTCCTCTCGCTTAAAGATGCATTCGATGACAACACAAGCAGCAACAACGTTAACGTGCAATTATTTAAATGCATTTTAAAAGATGCGGCAACAATGCAGCATATAGTTGGACTATTTATATAAATTATTATAAATTGCCATCTGGTACCTTCTGCTTTATCTCGTTCGCGCGCGTATTTTCCTTTCAATCAGTCAGCTGATTTATGCAGAATCTCGCACAACCACACGAGAGATGCCAATGTCCCTCCTTCTAAAGGATGTCGGCTTTTTACGATTACCGAGAGGTTGTGGTTTTTTTTTCTCTTCTCTCTCTCTCTCGAGCACAACGCGTGCCCTGCGATAGTTCCGAACGGACGTTCCGTTCCGTCTCGTGGCACGATACTGAGTGGCAACGTCTGGGAAAAAAAGGTGGTGCTCGACGGCCAACCCTCTCCCCAAAACCATCGCTCACCTCCCCACCTCCTCTCGAACTGACCGTCCGCCGAGTGACTCTGCGACGTTAGTCGCAGCAACCCCAAACCCTGGTGGAGGACACCGCGAGGGAGAATGGTGGCTGAAAAGCGCCACGATTTTGGCCGTCCGACCAGAGCCCTTTTTGACCGCAAGAGGCGCGCGGTTGTGCGCCCTCGTCCCTGCCGTCTTTATCGCCGGTGTAGGCGGCGCTGCCTTGCCCGGCACCTCGCTCGTTCGCCAACAGCAGCAGCAGCGGTGGCACGGGTCTTTCTGCGTAACCTGCAGCCCGGTAATGAGTGCTCATGTAATTGAAATGCAATTTACACTAACCGTGGATTTACATTCCCGGCGCGTCGTAGACACTAATTGCCCCCGCTTTCCTGCAGATTGTGTTCGTGCCAAGTCCCTCCTCTGGTTATAAGCGGTCACATTTACATCGCTAAACGCTCGACGCTGATGGATAGCGGGGGCTCGTAAATCGGTGTATTGTGCGTCACATTTCAATTACCCACAAATAATAATGATGGTATTTTAGGACAGAATTGTTTATCGCACTACAGTAATTGCCCTATTCTCGGTGAATGAACGGGTAACTTTAAATTACCTGGGATTGGTGGCTTTGTTGCAAGGTATAAGCACACAAGAAGCCAAAAAGAGTCATTTTGGGGTAGATTGTTCTCTTGTGCTTTGCGAGACGCAAGCATTCGAGAAGAGATCAAATTCACACCTTTTAAAAGTGTTGCCATTGCTTGGAAAGCATTTACGCTGGTATTTTAATTATTCATATTCTTAGTGATAATACACTGTCAGCTGCTAACAATGCTTTTTCAACCTTAACGTTACCAGCTATTAGCGTCTTGGTATTTTAAATAATGAGGTACGCTTGGAAATAAATGTATAATTGTGTTAAAGTACACATCACTATGCAACTCATTATCTAAATTTGTTCGTGTATTAATTATATATATACCTTTCCCCCGGCTTTTGTCCTGAATGTTCATTTTGAACTCTCCCAGAAGTAGTGCCCCCCCCCCTCCGATAGAGAATGGTCTGCAGAAGTGGATATCACAGATTTGCTCTTGAAATCTCACCTTCAAGGTGACCTCATCCACACTGGGGGGAGGGGGGGGGGAAGCACTTCCCCATCCACCCCGCTGCGGATTCATCTTTTTCCCGCTTGATAATCAATCTGATATATTTAATTCTCAGAGGAAGCAAACTAAGCCATTTCAAGTGCAGAATAAAATTCATTGGCATGGGGATTTGTATTTATTTATTGGTGTCCAGTCATTCGTTGACTACGATGCATTTTTGAGATCCCAGTTAAAATCACGGGGTGGCTGCCCCAGCTTTCATTTCACAACCCCAACACTTCCCAGCAGTTCAGCAGTGCCGGCTCGGCGCTCTTGCGTTGCCAGATCGTGAGCGCTGCCCAGTGGTTTGGTGAGACCTTCATCCTGCAGGCTGTGGATAAATTATGGTCGATGATTATTCGGCAAGCTCGTCGGCGGGCTTGAGAGCGCTGACGCGATTCGCTTTGGGATTACACTTTAGTCTCCCGCGGGAGCCTGGGATTCTGAACCCAGCGTCTCGGCAGCGTTGGCTCGCTTGCTCCGAACCGGGGAATTATCTTACCCGAGTCACGTGGCCACCTTGCTGTGACTAGTTAATTGAATGGCTTTCCCCACATCACCACTCCTTTTGTGCGTGTCTTTGTGGACTGGGCGTTATTTCCGACCACCCCTGCCATATACCAATGCATTTGCTGCTGGGCAACAGTTCATTGTTTCGATGCTCCCCAAAAAAATATTTTAACCAAGCACAGTATTTACCATCAAGTTGATTAGCATTCCTCGAGCGATGTTTATACTTGAATAATACATCATTACTTTCCACGTGACCATTGTAGATGTGTGAGTTATATTGAAAATAAAACAATTATATGGCCTTCCTTATTTTATTGCTCCGTCTTATTTATGTTTTAAATTGAAATACAGACGGCACAAACGTTGAATGGTATTCTCTCATTACTAACAAACTTGATGTCCGCGGTTTTGGCTATCCCTGCAAATCGCATGTAGAACTCTACACGACTGCATCGAGAGAAAGTGATGAGAGAAATGTGATGAGAGAAAGTTTGAGAAAAGTGGTAAGTGATGAGAGAGAATGTGATGCAAGACAGTGATGAGATTATTATAATCCTCACGTCGTATTTAACAGCGTATTTATGTATTTATTGAAGGTTAATATCATTGTAAAGAAGCTCCTTCGCAGGTTCCATTTTCTACACGATTTATTTAACAGTAACGAATTTACGAGGCGAGAGTACGACTCACACGTTTCCCACTAGATTAATCTCGGACAGTCCTTCTTGATGGTTTCCACCATGCAGATCTCACACAGTCCTTCTTGATGGTTTCCATCATGTAGATCTCAGACAGTCCTTCTTGATGGTTTCCATCATGTAGATCTCAGACAGTCCTTCTTGATGGTTTCCACCATGTAGATCTCAGACAGTCCTTCTTGATGGTTTCCACCATGTAGATCTCAGACAGTCCTTCTTTATGGTTTCCACCATGTAGATCTCAGACAGTCTTTCTTGATGGTTTCCACCATGTAGATCTCAGACAGTCCTTCTTGATGGTTTCCACCATGTAGATCTCAGACAGTCTTTCTTGATGGTTTCCATCATGTAGATCTCAGACAGTCCTTCTTGATGGTTTCCATCATGTAGATCTCAGACAGTCCTTCTTGATGGTTTCCACCATGTAGATCTCAGACAGTCCTTCTTGATGGTTTCCACCATGTAGATCTCAGACAGTCCTTCTTTATGGTTTCCACCATGTAGATCTCAGACAGTCTTTCTTGATGGTTTCTACCATGTAGATCTCAAACAGTCCTTCTTGATGGTTTCCACCATGTAGATATCAGACAGTCCTTCTTGATGGTTTCCACCATGTAGATCTCAGACAGTCTTTCTTGATGGTTTCCACCATGTAGGTCTCAGACAGTCCTTCTTGATGGTTTCCACCATGTAGATCTCAAACAGTCCTTCTTGATGGTTTCCACCATGTAGATATCAGACAGTCCTTCTTGATGGTTTCCACCATGTAGATCTCAGACAGTCTTTCTTGATGGTTTCCACCATGTAGGTCTCAGACAGTCCTTCTTGATGGTTTCCACCATGTAGATCTCAGACAGTCTTTCTTGATGGTTTCCACCATGTAGATCTCAGACAGTCCTTCTTGATGGTTTCCACCATGTAGATCTCAGACAGTCCTTCTTGATGGTTTCCACCATGTAGATCTCAGACAGTCTTTCTTGATGGTTTCCATCATGTAGATCTCAGACAGTCCTTCTTGATGGTTTCCATCATGTAGATCTCAGACAGTCCTTCTTGATGGTTTCCACCATGTAGATCTCAGACAGTCCTTCTTGATGGTTTCCACCATGTAGATCTCAGACAGTCCTTCTTTATGGTTTCCACCATGTAGATCTCAGACAGTCTTTCTTGATGGTTTCTACCATGTAGATCTCAAACAGTCCTTCTTGATGGTTTCCACCATGTAGATATCAGACAGTCCTTCTTGATGGTTTCCACCATGTAGATCTCAGACAGTCTTTCTTGATGGTTTCCACCATGTAGGTCTCAGACAGTCCTTCTTGATGGTTTCCACCATGTAGATCTCAAACAGTCCTTCTTGATGGTTTCCACCATGTAGATATCAGACAGTCCTTCTTGATGGTTTCCACCATGTAGATCTCAGACAGTCTTTCTTGATGGTTTCCACCATGTAGGTCTCAGACAGTCCTTCTTGATGGTTTCCACCATGTAGATCTCAGACAGTCTTTCTTGATGGTTTCCACCATGTAGATCTCAGACAGTCCTTCTTGATGGTTTCCACCATGTAGATCTCAGACAGTCCTTCTTGATGGTTTCCACCATGTAGATCTCAGACAGTCCTTCTTGATGGTTTCCACCATGTAGATCTCAGACAGTCCTTCTTGATGGTTTCCACCATGTAGATCTCAGACAGTCTTTCTTGATGGTTTCCACCATGTAGGTCTCAGACAGTCCTTCTTGATGGTTTCCACCATGTAGATCTCAGACAGTCCTTCTTGATGGTTTCCACCATGTAGATCTCAGACAGTCTTTCTTGATGGTTTCCACCATGTAGATCTCAGACAGTCCTTCTTGATGGTTTCCACCATGTAGATCTCAGACAGTCTTTCTTGATGGTTTTCAACATGTAGATCTCAGACAGTCCTTCTTGATGGTTTCCACCATGTAGATCTCCAACAGTCGGCCCCGATGTCGTCCACCTGCAGTCGTCCTTCAGGCCCCGACTGTGGGCCTCGCCCCCCCCCCCCCCACCCCTTATATCCCCACTCGGTTATGCCCCGGTAACTTCCAGCGCTTCCCCCCCCCCCCCCGGCAGATTCTCCCAGCAGACTCCACCGTCTTCTACTTCCCTTCTCCAACCTTCCCTCGTACAGTACCCTGCTTCCACCCACTTCCACTGACCCCACTACAACCCTTGCCATGTACAGTGCCCTACATCATTATCCGCGAAATTTGCTATTCATGAGCATCTCCGGAACGTACGCCTCGCGAATAACGAGGAAACACAGGACATCATTACCATTCTGAGACTGTGTTGACTTTGCCTATTCGAGCTTGTGCATATTGAGCAACACAGCACCCTGCAAATAATAAATTTGTCACTCTCGTGAAGTCAGAAATGTATACACATTTGGACAGCCAAAAACAAGTAAGTGGAGTCGTGGAGTGGAGCCAACGAGTAATGATATTTTCACAGTCTTAGCACCTCCCATTAGGACGGTTGGCTACGTACGGTGGGAAAGAAGTTTAACATACATACGTGGAGTAAAAGGGATTGCCACAAAAATATATTTTTTGGCGAATGCTTCGAGGTGTAATCTAGGTACAGGAGTGACTGTTTCAGCCAATGAAGTGAATAACATTTTTTTCGACCATTGGTATATTTGATATTTGTAGTTCAAGGCTTTCATGAGCGTGCTATTTTACAAATGATCATAGGACGCATTCGTTTCACCAGAGGGGTCGATGTGGCTACCAGGCATATGATGTTAAGATACATCACAACCGTCGTGCAATGATCCGCCCGGAATGGGCGATCGCTGACAGCACTTTCCCCCAACGGTGTCAAAAAAAGCTAAACGTGGAATCTTTGTTTATTTTGTTATGTGTGTGTGTGTGTGATCTGCGTGTGCACAGTGGCAAAGACCTAACTACGCAGCAGTAGTCGTGTGCGTGCGTGCGCTTGTTTTGTGCATTCGCTCGTGGTCCAATGCTAGCGACCACTCCTTCCATTCAGTGTGTCCCAGGCCTTTAAACACGCGCGGACATGGACTGCACAAAGCAACGTCGTTTTTGATTGCATTAAAAATATATATACTTTGTAAAAAAAAAAAATTCCGTCTGTGAATTGCGCGGACAGCATGGAACGTCGAATGATGCTGAAACCCACTGTAACTTTATCCAACGGCGGCGAGAGACAACACCACATTAAAGCTCGCAAATTTTCCTAATCATTCTTTTTCACCCCATCACCATTTGGAGAGTGCTGTGTTATCACGTGAGCGGTTTCTCTCTCTCGCTCTCTCTCGTGCTGCTGCTGCAGCCCCTGTATTGGACACGGAGACATTTAAGTTGCCATTAACAGTTTTACGAGAGGAAGTAGTTCCTGTGCAGTCATCAGTGACAGGCTTTGAGGCCATCAAAATGCGCTGCACGTTAGCATCCTTAACAATGCCGAGTGGTCGCTCGGGGTCTGGCAAACGCCGCATTGCAAGGGGCGACGGCTTGCTTGCAGCCCTCTGCGCTTCTGTACGAATCATCTTAAATCCCCTTGAGCCGCCATCCATCTCGTCGAGTGGACTTCGTTGTCAAATGAAATGTCACCCGATGAGGCTCGAATGAACCGTACCGAATTAACCACACTCGCGTTCTGCTTCAACATTTGGTAGAACGCAGAGGACGATGTTGCGGTACATTATCAACCTCGCATATCAACCAATCGCACGCCAGGCCGCCACAATTGCCCACCGCGACACTCCAGTGGAGTATTACGCGCGCGTCATATATCTGTCATTTCCTAAATCCCACGTTTTCATCCTCCGGTAATGGATCCTTGGTCTCGCCGACATGCATTCGCTCACCGCTGACGCACAGCAAAGCGTTCCCTCCTGTCTATCGGTTTGTGCTTCATCTGTTTTTTTTTTTGTCCAGCAACCTCGCCGTGCAAGGTAACAGCAGCAGCGAGAGTGGGGGTGGAGGAGGAGGGGGGGGGCGACATATCATGATAACACATCAACTCTCCGAAAGGATGGGATGGAAAAGGATGATTTGTCATTTGTGAGCTTCTTCGTGGACCCGTTTCACACCACCGCCTTTAGGAAATAACAATGGACTTTCGTTTTCGATTGGTGTTCACAGCTCTAAATCTGTAACCTATCCTGCCCCATTCCTCAGTTCCCACCGAGTCAGATTTATGCGATGTTTGTCCTGTAAGAATATTCACTGTGTCTGCCTCGCTAGGTTTTCTCTAGGCGCGATCGTATATGTATATACAGCATTATAGTTATAAAAGCTACGTTAAGATTACGTCATGGATCTGTAGTAACGTAACTTTAAGAAGAAAGCAAATAATTTACAAAACTACCTTCAGAGAATGCTTAGGTTCTGACATGTAGGTTCAAAAGTACACCGATAACTTAAACAATAATAATTATATCTACGTGGCAAGCACAGCTAAAATAACTCACATGCAGCACAAGTCAATTACAGAAATATAATCGACGTGGCAGGCTGGGCTTGACGCTCTTTTTCTATATTAAATTATACTTTCCCGGGGTGTCTCCCTGCAGGCTTAAACGGGCACATTTACAAGGAGGCCTTGTTTACGTGTGTGCAGCGCGGATTATAGCAATCACGCAGCACAAACACACCAGAGGAGCCCCAGAAAAGAAAAAAAACAATAAAATGGGGCTGGTGGAGACGTGTGCAGACATTACAGACAGCAGGGCCTTCAGCTTGGCGGTTATCCGATATTCAATTTGAAAGGGAAAAAAACGAGACCCTTACGTCGAAGCAATATGCGCCAGTGTGTGTTTAGGCTCAGTGCCTGATTAAGCTAGTGCCGGGCCTGTAGCATATGCTATAAAGGGGCCCTATATACAGTTTTAGTTTTCAGTTTATTTATTTGGTATAGCCCTGTGAGCCATTCGGCTCTTGAATCGGGTGCAACCACAACAAACAAAAAAACAAAAACACGAACAAGAAAACATCTTAAAGTGACCATGTGACTGTGCAAACAGAAAATCCATGAAAAAAACAGCAAAATCTTCCTGAAAAAGCACCGTACACCAACGCTGTGTGCAAAAATCCCAGTGGGATGCAAGTCAAACAACAACAACAACCACAAGAAAACTTAGATTAAGGCCATCAGTCTAACTCCGTACTACAACAAAACAAAAATGTCCAAACCAAAAAACTTTTCGAAATCACCAAAAAATAAAGCCATAATTGCAATGTAACAGTGATCATAGGGACTGTGACAAAAATAAAACACATACAATTTTTACTTGCATAGTAAAGTTATTGAATTTTTTTCATTTTCTATAAAGCCAGATAATGCGACAAATCGCTAACCTTAAACACCCAGTCGTTTCATAAAAGTTGAAGGCAGCATAGTACTATAGTCAAGTGCAGAATCACTGCACCGGAATTGATAGCTTGAAAGCATTTAGTGCGGGGCCCTTGAAAGTGCGGGGCCCGTAACATTTGTAGCCACTTTGCTACTAGGATAATGCGGCACTCTTTAGGCAGCCTAGCAATTGGGGGTAAATACCCCACATTGCGTTTTGAGCATCGCCAGAGTGCAGACACTTCACTCCAGACACATGAGAAGCTCCTCGACAACCAGAAAAAAATATATTTGTAGACCATGGAGCAAAAATGGATGAACCCTACTCCCCAGGATGAAATACTGTGTGCGTAGCCTGCATGGACGTTATCACAAGACACCTTGCAAGCCCGCCAGAGGGGTACAACAGCAATCTAAATTACTTTCCCAGGTTAAATAGCTTCAGGTGTTGCCATTTATATATTTCAGCGGGACAGAACATTGCCAACGTGCATCACTGTCACCATTATTAAAACCGATCTCTATATTGTTTTCTTTCCACCTGAAGAAGACCGCTTGTGTTGCGATCGAAAAGTCGTGGGTTTTTTTTGCTTTTAATTTAGATTTGTATTTTTTTAATCTACGTGGCTTTACCTAAAGAACCAAGAATATGAATTTCTGCAGTCACGAAAGTTTTAAGTCTAAAATTAAATCCGATCTCCATTCTACAGTCGCCCTATCCCCAGGACACAATTGTGCCTGTGGCTAGTAAACAGAACAATTCATCATCGTCAGCGGCCATGATCAATCCGCTGCTGGATCGAAGGGCGTCCTTCGAGACGCCTCTCACATTCTCGCCGATGGAACAATTCGCACAGCGTGCACCTTCGCGACCAGCTGATCGCGTCGCTGCACCCGTGTGGTCGACGCCAAACTGGGGGATGCTTTCGACTCCCTTGGCTGCCACTCTTTCGTGATTCCCTCCCTCCCACACCCACACCCCCACCCCACCCCGCCCCCCACACTTCGGCCGTCATCCCTTGTAACCAATGTGATCCGCCCAAACCTACGTTGTGTAACAAATTGAACACAAAGAACTGCACTTGTGTTGCTTCGTGCCAGCCTCTTGTCAGAGCTGTAGGTCAAAGCATACCAGGGTAGCTTAAATTCCCCTTGACGAACCTGCAGCTTGTCAAGTGCCTTCTCAGCCATTTGAACTTGATGCATTAACGCGAGTGGTGGGAATAAAATAAAAACATTTTTAATTTTGTTTTATTTTTTTACCTACGTAACTTTACCGAAAGAGCCAGAGAGTATGGATTCCTGCAGTCACGAAAGAACGAGTGGGGATGCTATCAAAGACCATTCTACAGATGATAATGAGACACTGCCTTCATGTTAGCCTAACGGCTTGAGAAAATGCATAACAATGGAACACATTTTTACGTGGTACTCGATTGGCACTGGTGCACTAGCACAACAAAAACAGCATATTCATAGAAGGGGCCATTTCTTGAAACGTTACTTTTTTCCTTTTAGGGAAATGTTATTTATGGCAATACGTTGATGTGGTATATGTGGTATATCATGAACAACAATGCGGATTCATATAGAACGTCTACAAATGACTGCATCCTCAGAATGCTGTGCAAAAAAACAATAAAAAAATAAACCTTTCACTGGAAGAACATCAAATTCCCCGTGCCACCGTCGGAGCCGTGGCAGGCCCTGCGAGAGTCCCCGCCACGTGAGACGGCGACCATGGCAAGGGCCAAGAGGCAGCGGCAGGATCAGGCCAGCAACGGGTTAAAAAAATGTAAAGCAATAATAATACATAAATAAATGAAATAACGGAGGGGATTAGCACATTTTAAATGGGTTGGGGGTTTTGCAGTGAAAATCTGAAGCGCTCAGCGGCATCATATCCTTTTCACAGGGTGATGGGAGACAGGCACAGCCAAATCGTGGCCATCGTCCCATTAAGGACCCATTCGCAATATTTGAAATTTGCCGTCACAGTTAAACATTCTGCGGCCAATCATAAGGAGAACAAAAAAAAACCCCATCCTTAGATTATGTAATTACAAACAGCATCTATAACGCTCTCTTTGCTCCCCACGACTCTGGAGATTTGCAATCACATTCGCTTGTTATTTTGAAACGCACTGCCACGGGTGGCATAGTGGCACAACGATCGGTGCGACTACCGTGTGGCCCAGTTTCCACGGAGGTACAGCTGGAGTTCCTCCTCATCAGCTTGTTAACATTTCCTGAGCAGAGTCAATCAATTGAAGACCACTTTGCGGGGAAGTCCACGTCCTACAGATAGACTCAATCTTGGCGTAAAAAAATGAGAATATCCACCAAATAGCTCGGACGAGCCACCGCCTCAATGATCATTTGAGTAAGAAATCACTTTGCCTTTGATTACAAAAGTATGGTAGATCGTCAGAGGTAATGAGGTGACATTTGCAGCAGTGACACGGCCTCACGGTAGCGCATTTTCGCCACTTGCTACGAAGGTTTACAGCTCGATTCCAGTGTTCGGCCCGGTCATATTTCCGTGGTGTGCATTAACCGAAGAATAATACAGGCCGACTGCTTCACAGTGATAATTACAGATCACGTGACATCATTCGCAAGTTGTACATGGCAATCATAACTGCCCCGCTTGAAATGCAAACATTGGCAGAACCCCTCCTGAAAAAGGCATGAGAGTGAGACTTTCCTGGTTAAACAAACGCGTGATAATACGAAAAAATAATAATAATACATTATAATTAAATACCCTTTGACAGCATTTTTCTCTCTCCTCCACTCTCACCTCTCATCCACCAGGTGAAGCAGATCATGGAGGAGGCTGTGACAAGGAAGTTTGTTCATGAAGATAGCAGCCACATCATCACATTCTGTGGTAAGCCGAGGCGCGTGCGTGTGTGTATGTCTGGCCTGGCACAAGCGTCGTGGGGACGTCACCGCCACTTAGTGGCGAATGGCGGTTGTTGTGTGTGATTGAGCTGTGACCCGAGTTAGATTCCTGCTTACGGCCAACACCAGTGAAAATGATCTGAACCGGTCCTGGGCCTCCTCTAGGTCTACTCAGCCTCAAATGAGTGCCTGGTGCGGAGGGTAAACATCGCCACCTAAAGTATGTTCAAATATGAGGGGGGGGGGGGGGGTCTATGTCCTTTTGAGTGTGAGCACGGTTGCGTCCGGTTAGTTTTTCCTTTGACAAAAATTATCACATTAAATGTGCCCGATATCGTCGTTTGGACAATGTAAGGTATGCAAGGCTGAGTTTGGTTCATACCTACAGCACCTGGATGGGTGACCACCAAGGCTTGCCAGATGTCTTGGAACTGGGGCTGCTCAATAGGAGATGACAGTGTTGAGTGTCACCCCGAATGTGTGTGCGTACTCGGGCACGTAGTCTTTTGATTGAACCAAATGAACGGTCACAAATGAATGGTCGTGAATACACATTTTTGACCGAAAACATGGGATTTGTCACTAGGAATCTCTGCCAAGGTTCAATGGGTCTTGCATATATAATTACACCTATTATGGTTTTTGGTCCAGGAAGATACACTGCACGTATATTGTTGATGAAAACGAATTCTATACGGTCAAGGGCTGGATGGCAGGGCAACGTTCCTCACGGCACTGTCAGACGACGCAAGATTCATGCTGGTTCAGCAGTTCCACTGCTGATATACTATTTATTGTTTTATTTTTCTACCTACGTGACTTTACCGAACGAACCAAAGAGTATTATTTTAAACATAAGCTACTGTGATGACAGTGGTTAACGAACCCTGCCCCCTACTAAGCCGTGATGGGCTGTACCTCACAGTGATCGAGCAAATAAGCGCTCCGCACGTTTCCCTCCCGTATCGGCCCTCCACGTATAAAAAAAGAAAATTAATTATTTACGCATCCCTTCAGCCATACTTCCTTTCGGGAGTGCATAAAGTCAGCAGGATTGGCTGAACACAGTCAAACCCTGGACCGGTTGCAACATTCAGTGCCTCATTTACAGAGTCAGGATTTGCCCAATGTTTATGGGCAAGGAGCCCGTCTTTTAAGCCACGAAATATGAGGCGCATAGAATTCATGTTCTTAGCACATTCCGATCGCTGCAAGCCACGAGTGTAGTGGTTCTCAGAGTGCGGCCCACCGCTAACACCAGTGGGCCGACGCGGTCCTCCGGAAATAAAAACCTTTTGTTTCGGACGTTAATTCACATTTTACTTAGAGAGTATTTAATTTAAAAAAATGAATTTTTATTTAAAGCTTTCGTGACTGCAGGGATTCATATTCTTGGTTCTTTCGGTAAAGTCACGTAGAAGGGAAACAATAAAATAATAAAAATATAAAACAATAAAATTATCACGACGTTTAGACTACAACACAAGTAATGATCATCAGGTGTGCAAACCACAGCAACAAAATTTGAAAAAAGTGGGGTTTTTTGAACGTTAGTACCACGGACAGCGATTTTGGCAGTTGTTTAGATGGACGAGTCCATCCATGTTCGGAAAATGAAGTTAAGTAAACAACCCTGACTAAACTACCCTAACCTTAAGATTTAGATGCTCCCCCCCAAAAAATCACCCTTATAGCTGCGTTAAAAAATGTGTTTTTGTGTTCCCTTAATATGAATCACGTTGTGTTACTGGTATTTAGAGAGAGAGAGAAGCGAATGCGTTTTGTCGCCAGGCGTGGTCCGTGCATATTTTTTACATCGGCCGCGCGGTCCGCGTGCCACAAAACAGTTTGAGAAACCACTGCAGTAGAGGCAGGGGGGAACTAAACCGCATCACGACTTTGAAAAAAATAAAACAGTAATAATTAATTCCGTAATCAAATCACAACTCGAATCGTGAGGCAAAGTGAACCGCTTCGCAGGTATGCACTGGGTGTTTTTTTTAAATTCCGCTCAGGCGGGGTTGTTTATTCTCGTCGTGCACAGGGAGGGGACGGGAAGGGTTCGATTTGAGGCGATCGTTACTGACGAACGAGGAGGATTTTGTGGCTTTTGTTTGTCCCAGTTTCGCCTCACAGTAGATTCTGAAGGGAAAAAAAAATTGCTCATTTCCTACCGTGCTCCAACACGCACTCCCTGCCACACCACGCACCCCCTGCTACACCACGCACCCCCTGCCCCACCACGCACTCCCTGCCACACCACGCGCGCCCTGCCACACTCTCAGCAGCAGTTTGCAGAGGTTACATCGGTGGCTCTTAACCTTGACTGCAACCTTGTACCCCTTTGGTTCTCAATCGTAAAAAAAGTATAACGTTAATAAATACTTAGGGTTTGATTAAACAAAGTAGTTGTAGGTACGCGCGCCCCGCTTAATTTGTGTGCTTCGATTGTTTACCTTCAAAAAAATCTGGGCGTGTATCGCATCCCCAGAAAGGGCATCTCGCACTCCCTAGGGACGCGTGCACCCCAGGTTAAAAAAACCGCTGTGTTACATGAACCAATTACATACATCGTATGTTGTTGGCGTGGATGGTTGCCGTGTCTGTAACTTCCCACTGCTGGTCAAAGGCATCCATTTCCTTAAATTCCTTCCTAAGTTATCCTGTACAGTCGTGGCTTTCAAACTCTTTGATGTCATCTCCCTGCTGCCATCTCTTCCACTGTCTTCCTCTTCGCTTCCTGCCTTCTCCCTCTTGATGTCCACTCCGTGGTTAATGTTGTCCACCTCTCGTCTGTTCTTCTCACGGCATCTCAAACGTTATCCTCTCGCGCGCGCGCGCGCGCTAGATTGGGTGCAACGTTGTTGCGAACGTGATCATCCATTTTAAAGATGAATCGATGCGTCGTCACACACACACGCACGCACGCACACACACGCGTACCGCCATGCAGCGGGGAAACACGCGTTCGGATGCAAGCGCTTCCCCCTTTGGGTCCTGGTGTTCGGGGCCACAGATAGAGATGGAAGGGGCGGGGGGGGGGAGTTAGGGAGATGGAGGGAGTGGTGGGAGTTGTGGGGGGGTCACGCGACGCAGCACAGATCTTCAGGCTGCTTTGCTCACTGCTCAGCAAACCGTGGCATGAATACTGCTTAACACCCACAGGCAGAAGCCAAATCTCGGGACGATGTGGAGCAGGCTGCATAATCCAAATTTAATCCGGCAGGGATTTTTTTTAATTCTTATTATATTTTTGTTAGAGTTTCTCTTCGTTTTTTTTAGCGATTGTGCTGTTGGCATCGGTTGAATCCGTCAAGGTCTGTTTTACTGTTTTGACTTTGCATCGCTAATTACATGAAAAATAGAATGCGAGTGATTGGGTTTTTAAAAAAAAATCTCTCTACATATATATCAACACGAGTCATTGTTAATCAGGCCGAGCCGAACTAACTCGCCGCACGACAACCCGGATTAGTCACCAGTGGCTGCCGCTCTTTGAAAGGTCCTCGTTACAATTAATTTTTTAAAGTGTGCGTCCGCTGGCTTGAGGCGCCTTCGTGTTCAGTCGTAGAGCCGCAAGGCACCGCACTCACACTTTGGTGCACCGCTTGAACAAATGCGCCGCGGTGTTCGAAATAAACAAAACAAAATCGTAATTAGTTTGGCCCCACAACTCGTTACATTTACCGAACATTCATTATGCATTATCCGTCGACCGTGGAGTATGTTAGTTTGTGTTTGAATAGCAAGAGCTTTTGATTTATTTCGAAATGCCTTTTTCTTAAAATGAGGGTGCTCCAACAAGGAATTCCCCTGTAGTTCGGTGATCTTCGCGATGCAGCGGTTGACGATTCATTGAGAGGATCGTGTTTTTGTTTCACCGTGCTGAATGGTGATGCCTCTAGTTGCCGCGGGAATGACACAAACCCATTACCTACAATATGTTTTTAAATCACCGATAGATATTTTTGTTTCAAAGTTTCCCTGCGTTGGTCTCACAGTGCCCAGCGTCAGAGTTGTATGATCACACGTTAGATTTCCCCCGACAAATATTGATTTCCCCTTCACCTCCGGCCTTACGTGAACCCAAAGCACTTGCACAGTTGCCCAAAGCACCGGAAAGTTGGAGCGAGACGTCTCTCTACAGCCATGGAAACCCCCCCCCTCCCCCGTCAATTCTTAAATAATATGCGACTCCATTTAGAGCACAACGTCGCACTAGGGACTGACTTGAGGTAGTTAATGGGTATGCACAAAGGTCGGATGCGTTAACTTCCGTAGCAAATGACAGCTAAACCGTGCTCATACCACACTGGGCGCACGCGGTTAATTGGTCAGGGCAGACACGCAATGGCCGGATTCGCACCGCTACGCAGTATGCCTATCGTGAGCTAAAGGATCATATTTCATCAATGAATTTACATCATTTCCACATCCTAGCTAGCAGACGGACAAACGAATGCACATGGGGGTTGAATCCGCAGAGTGGATTCCTTCCAACCTGACATCAAACATTACGAGAGATATGAGCCCTCTGCAACGAGCTTCGTGCACATTTATATATATACGGCAACATTTTGCGAACTTTTATCGCGGTTAAATTACGCAAAAATGGTGTCCCACGCGGTTCGGAGATGCGCGAGGGGAAGGGCACTTCGACAGATTCGTGAAAGCTGAAAAGCTGAAAGCTTCGTGGCTTTGCGAGAAAAGCCACGACGGTCGCCCACTGCCACGTCCGTCAGCGCTCGCTTTATCTCCGTTGACGGAGGATTGGCACCGACCGTGACGGATGCTCGCATCGTGTACGAGCTTCCGGGCTATGCCAACTCGTTTACAGGTGACCTACGGGTTGGGACACCACGGTGGAGAGATGTTAACAACCTCGCCTAGTGTACAGGAGGTCGTGGGTTCGATCCCGACCACGACGCCTGCTGCTGCTGTATATTTGGAGTTTTCGTCTCTCTCTCCCTCTCGCCCCGTGGTTGTGTGGATTTTTCTCCGGGTCCTCCGGTTTTTGCGTCCACATTTAGAATCAACATCACGCATTTAGAGTATTTGACTGCTGTATATTTCCACACGATCAGCCACTTCGTTGTGCTATCATTTGTGGCCAGGGCGCTTATGAAAAAAACAAAACTTATACAGCTCAGGGGGCCTTACCTTGTAAAATAAAAAAAGAATAGTTTATAAATAAAATATTTTATAGAATAATAACCCCGGGATGCAATCAGTGCGGCAGGGCGGCCAGGCGATGTGGAACTCATGAGGCTGGTACAACTGTGACGTTGATTTACCGCCGCAGCATTTAAAAGGGCACCACTGCGTGGCTGTTGGCCGATGCTGGCGCCGTTCACGTTCGCTTTTGATTCTTCGAGCCACCGCCCTGGCGATGTTGCTCCCGCCGTCGGGGCGACGGGGACATCGACGATTCCGATCTGCGAATGAGTCGAGATGCCGACGGGCGGACGGTGACATCCAGCAGCATTTGCGCCACGCGCCGCACGACCCTCGTGCGTGCCGTCAAATCCAGGAGACGTCAACTCGTCGCTGCCGCAGACCAAAAAATTGACGGGCAAGGAAAAGTCGCCGGACGCGCGTGAAATGGGGCCCACCGCTGTGCAGCACGCTCACCCTGGTGCCCTGCTGGGTTGTTTGCGCGGGCTCGCTCCATCGTGCCACGCGGCTTTAAACGCTTCCCACGGGAGCCTCGCGTCACACGCGTCCCGCTGAAACCAAACGTGATGCCCAAGGCAAACGTGGAAATTGCGCCTGCGGCAGACGCGAAAGGATCGCGAGCAATCCAAGAGCGCTGGAATCAGCAGACCGAAAGGTCGGACGACGTGGACCGGCTGCCCTGCGCGGCAACCCGCGACGCCGGTTTGACGTGAGTCGGAGTCATGATGGAGCTGGACGGAGGAGATCGTGGTTTTTCGCAAGGGGGGTGGTGACGGGGTTAGCGGTGGGGTGGCGGGGGTGGGATGCGAGCCGTGGCGCCGCTGGGTACCCGGCCGTCTCGGTGGGGTTGGAGAAGCCGCGCGTGCGTCACAGCCGGAGACGGCCGCTGTGTGACGGGAATAATGAGATTTCTCCCCGCTCTGACGTGCGCGACGCCCCCTTGCACTCCCTCCCCATCCGTCTTACGCCCACAGATAACCGAGGCCATTATTCAGAGAGACGCTATTTTTAAACGAACCGGTGGTACAGGTGTGGGTTATAAGCGGAAGGGGGACGAGGTGGGCTCGTGTGTGCGGAATGGGCCTGTCATTCCGCGTTCTATGGGACGAGTGCCACTCGAGGGGGGGGGGGGGGGGGAATCTGTGTACAGCAGCTTGCTGTGTGCGCGCGTGGCAATTGAGAGAACGTAAAAATGCGTCGTGTTTTCTTTCTTTCCCCGCCACGATGTAGTGTTCAATAACAAGTAGTAATACTAATAATAATCATGGAATGCACTTCTACGTAGAGCAAAGAAGATTTGTGAGCCTCTTATTGGATGAATGAGTATGATCATTAATTCCTGTTCCTCGAGACATCAATTCAGTACCGCAATAATGATGTGAATCTTCCCTGCGTTCAATCTTCCCCCACTCCCCTTCGTTCACTGCAACGCGTGGCTACAAATGTCACGACAAAAGTGCTGATGCCTTCTCTGGACAATCGTGCGTCTGCACTAACTTTGTCATTATGCCTGTGGCCCCCTGTAGCTGTGATCACGCTATGACTATTTTTCATCTTCACTTTGTTGGCTTTGCCATGGCTATGCGTGCGCACGCGTGCTGTGTATATTCCGGGCAGCACTGGGGGACTCTGAGCCCGTATGAAAGTGTCAAAAACCAGGCAGAGGCATCGCTGGGCCACGGTGCGCTGAGCGTCGTGCAGGTGCCGGTGAGGCAGCGGGAAAAAAGCGGACAAACGGCGTCACACTTCAGCGAGACCTTCGCGAGCTTAAATGTGACTACATTGCCTGCGGGTCATGCACCCGCAAGTCTGAGAATCCGTTACGCCACAAGAACTGCCCTGCGGATAGCTGTGCGGCTCAGGAAGATCCCTTGCAGCCTAAATGAACATTTTTAGTTTTCACATTTACAGACCTCTGCTAATCCACTCCTGGACGAACGCCTCCCAATGCTGCGTCGGTCATGCAGACTTGTTTGACCATACTTCACTACACTGGTCAGTGAGATAGGTAGGTAAAAAAATATTTTTTTACCTAGCGACGTGACTTTACCGAAAGAACCAAAGAATATGAATTCCTGAAGTGACGAAAGCTTTAAGTCAAGATGGTCATTGAGAGTTCATGACGGGTGGGTACCCATGACGGCCGGTTCAGATATCACTAGCCGACTAATGCTAATCATTGGCCTGGAATCGAATGCGGGTTGGTCATGATCATAGCGCAGTACGCCTCCCAATGGGCCAGCACTTCGCCCATTCCAGCCCTTCTAGCTTACCACAGGGAATACCGTGGTATAAGCCAACATGGTCATAAGCAGTTTCCTGCGCAAACGAGCATGGGGAGATACGTACCTCATACTTATAGCTCTGACCCAGCATGGGAATTCCACATTCCTCTGGTGGGGGACATGTTCGATAAAGAGGACAAGCACGGTTGACTGCCTACCGAGGTGCTTGTTTTATCCATCCTGAAGGGCTAAGGGCTGACTGGACCCCTGACTGGGATTTGAACTTGTAACTAGGAACGTAACCGCCTACACTCGTTCCATGAATTTGTCACAACTCAGGCTCGAGATTCCTTTCAATAAATAATTCACTCCGTCTCGTTTTTACCATCTCATTCGCATTGTTTCTCATTTTCTTTCCTGCCTCGACCGTATAGCTTTTCTTACCGTGGGCGACATTAGCATATGCTTTGCATATTTCAGTCAATGCATCGATTGTAATCAATGAGCCTCACACTCCATTCGATCCATATATAATTTGCTATGAAGAAGGGTCGTTGTCCGAAACGTCGTACATTATAGATATATGTGTTTTTCTTTTAAGGCCGCAGTGTTATTGACGAATGTGTTAAGCGTTTTTTGGTAAAATTGTGCTTTAGCCCCACTGCCAACGCAGCATCACCAAATTAATTGCCTTATTATTAGTTTAAAGGTGCAGCCCTGCAAGTGCTTGCTCACACCACGGCTGGAGGAAGGGCTTCTGCTAGAGAGAGCGAGAGAGCTCCAGAGAGTCGCTCTCGTGGAGGGGGATTTGGCCTACTCTTCCACGCTGGCCAGAGATCTTGGAAGAGTTGGGAGTGTCCACGCTTTACGTCACCGCACGCGACCTGGCGATTGACAGGCGGCGGCGTGCCCGATTATGCTGCTGGGTGGGCAGAGGTGGTGACTTCCGGGTGAGGAATTTTTCATGAGGACATATTACAAACCCACGGACACCACCAGACGAATCAGCCGCTCTCATTGGCAAACTAAACTGAAAAGGAAAGTGCGACATTGCCTCCCGCATTTGGCAATGCTTGCCGAGACCGTGGACCGAGATCTGACCTCGATTTGCCTGCTGTTTTCTCAATTATATCTCAATAACGTCGCAGTCTCTGACAGATTAAGGCGGGCATTTCTAACGTTCCCATAAGCATCAGGAGGGGAATTAATTTCTCTCAGTCTGCCTTCTCAGTTATTAGTATTAAGTCGGCAAGTGTGTTTGACGTGTTCGCAGGACCATGCGGCATCTATTTATTCATTCATTCATTCGTTTGAAATGTACGACCTCTGCTTGGGTAGAGACACTGAAATCAATGCATTTCATTTTCAGGAATGTTCATCCACAGAGGCAAGATTGACTTTCTACATTTGCCAGTGTGAGCAGTATTCAAATTTACGATAGTGAAATGTGGAAACTTTTTATGGGCTTATATTTTCTATATGTATCAATGCAATATATTTGACAATCTTATATCATATGCCATGTATATATTTCGTTTAAAGCAGAGGAGGTCCCCCTGAGATTGATGTCTGGTAATGGAAAGTTTGTAATTCAGCACTCGAAGGTATAATATTATATATAGGTACAAGGAAATAAATATCTGAATCCAAGATATTAATCTAAACGGCATCCAAATAAATAAATAAATACCGGTTTGTATATACAGTGTCTTGCAACCCAGGTCACCTTTGCAAAAAAGATATGAATCTCAATGGGTTCTCACTTGGTTAAACAAATGTCACTGAATTGAATTGCTATTCATCAATATCAACACTCGGGATTTGTGAGAATAGTTTGGCCATTTTGACAGTTGCTCCAGGTCTATCGCGAGCCCGGGAGCAGATTGGTGGGTGGGCGAGCGGGGGATAAGTATGGACAGGGTGCATGGGCTACACACAGAGTTCAACTGGGGCTGCTAGGCAACCGATAATGTTATCAGGTCATCAAGTAGGCAGGCCAGCGCGTGATTCGCCGATGATGAAATCGTGTTGTCTCAACTCTTAGACGTTTTATCACGATCGAGGGGCTTAGGTTAGTTCGTGATCTGGAGTCCTTCAACACACCCGGGAATGCCGGGGACGTTGCAGGGCCCTGCCCGCGAGGTTTGGCCTAAGAGACGGCTTTGAGGATTCGCTCCATTTCGACCGTCCAACCTCTCCTTCGATGATGCCGGTTTCCATCGTTCATGCGGGCCAACCGCGTCCAAGCAAACCCTACCGCCCAAAGACAAAGGGGGAGTATTTTACTCCTTTGGGGTGAACGTGCAATTGCGCCTCAACAGCTGCATGCCAGTGGATCCTTGAATCCATCTGTGCGTCATGTCCCCGTACGCGAAGGCTTTCTCCCGTTTTGCTGGTTTCCTATTGCGTGCCACAACAATAAATGGCAACGCAGGATCCTACTGAAAAATATTCCGAGGACCAAGCGTTGATGCCCTGGCTAGCTTAAGGTCATCGTTCTTATTATCGTTTAAGCGTAACTTGAATCGCACGGCCTACGATCAATCCCTGTGCAGATATTACTCGGGTCAAAGATGTCTCGGACAGTCCAGGGTTTGTCCCAATTAGATTTCTATCCTAATGTCTCCGTGTGTCCGCGTCCGTTTAACACGCAGGAGGCCTTCGCGGACCATTATTGTCCATAATAGAGGTTTGTTTTGGGTTAGATCGCGTAAATATTAATGTTTCGTGAAAGCCACCACCACCCGACATAGCCAATTAATAAGGTTTGTCACGTAAATAAAAGATGCCAATTCGTTACTAGTTCAGCACACCGGCGTGTTGGAGAGTAAACCCACAACATTTACAATTTGAGTACAATTCCAGCACTCGAGTAGTCGAATTGTAAATGGTGTGGGTTTACTCTCCAACACACCGGTGGGTTGATCTAGTAACGAATTGGCATCTTTTGTCCACGTCCATTTGCTCGATTCCTTCCTTGTGAAAAAGGGCGTTTATTTTACATTCACGTTGCGACTGTCTGCGAACTCTTGCCAGATGTTCTCCTCTCTCATTCCTCATCCCAGAGCCAAACGTCACAAGGATCCTCTCGCCTGCTCCCTTTACCTAACGTTTGCATTGAAGTGCCTTCCAGAGTAACGAATTGCTGTGTTCACCCTCGCTTGGCGGTTGATTAAAATTCTCAAAACATTTTGGTAAATTTCTATGACTTCGTGAACTTGTTGTTGTAGCGTGTATTAAATGTATGTTCATCTTGCAGCTCCATTACGGGCTTTGTGTTAGCTGGGCAACTTTATCTCAATGTATTATCCTCTTAAATGCTAAAACTTTTGTCGTTCCCCAGGCAGACCAAGTGTCATACTACCCATAACTTCTTATACGGAAACTATCCAGTTTCCTGGTTGCCCAAAATTGGCTACATCATGGTGATTTAAAAGCAGACAAATAAATAATCCATCGGCGCTACACCCCCCTGCGCACCATCTATCCTGCTACCTGGCGCCCATCCGAACGCCGCTCAAGCGGAGGCTTTACAATCTCGCACTGCCACCTTTGCCACTCTCGCGTGTTACCACTCTCTCGGTGTGAGAGCTCTGGGCATAGCAGGGCCGTCTCATTCCGTGCACATGGTTGCGACGGTCACAGTGACACCGCTGATTAATTACTGCCGTAATCTTTTTCTTCATTTGTATGACCAAGCGAAGGCTCATTAACGTGTACAATTTAAATTTCCAGGTGGGCCTGGTTAAACGTTGAAAGTAATTCCAGCATATAATAATAATAAATTTAGTTTTAGTAGTTGATAATTTGTTGCGTTAAGGTATCGGTTGTGACATTGGCACGCCTAGTTATGCGATGATTAAACTTGTTCTGGGGTATTTAACTCGCATTTAAGGTCTGAGTACTCCGGATTCCTCCCGCCCCACAGGGCCCTCATGAAAAAGTCTGTAGACCCATTTAAGACTTCCGAGTTAACAGAGGACATTAATATTTATTGCTCATGAGGGGCTTGAATACATTTTTTCTTAAACAATAACACACCTAATTCATATTCTTGGTTCTTTCGGTAAAGTCACATAGAAGGGAAACAATAAAATAATAAAAATATAAAACAATAAAATTCTCACGACGTTTCGACTGCAACACAAGCAATCATTATCAGGTGTGAAAACCACAGGAATAGAATTTGAAAAAAGTGGCGGTTTTTTTTTAACGTTAGCACCACGGAGAGCGATATGGTAGTTATTCAGATGGACGAGTCCATCTATGTTCGGAAAAGAGGAGGGGGGAGACGAAAATAATGGATGCGGTCTGAAAGCCACCGTAAGCGTCAATGTCATGTGAACCTACTGAATTATAACAGTGATCTGCCACGGCCGAGGTGTTGGTCCTACCGTGTTTCAGGTCTGCTTTGTGTTCACGAATGCGGTCCGAGACATGTCGTTTGGTTTCTCCAATGTAACTACTACCACAGAGGCAACTTAGTTTGTAGACGCCAGGGTACTGTATGTCCGGAATCACAGACAGAACCAGATCACGGATTTTATGTAATGTGTTGAAACGGACCTGGATCTTGTATTTATTAAAGATTTTGGAGATCTTTTTTGTGATCCCTGCAATGTAGGGTAAAGTGATGGTTTTGAAAGGCTCCTCAAGAGGGTCCTTCTTCATGGTTGGAGTGATAGCTTTGCAGAGTGTGTAGTCGGAGTAGCCATTAGCCTTAAGAGCTTGGTGTACGTGCTTGAGTTCAAACCATTTCGGGTCTTAATTGATTGTTCACGCTTACGGTGGCTTTCAGACCGCATCCATTATTTCCGTCTACCCCCTCCTCTTTTCCTAAAATAGATGGACTCGTCCATCTGAATAAATGCCAAATCGCTCTCCGTGGTGCTAACGTAAACAAAAAAACCGCCACTTTTTTCAAAATTTCTTGCTGTGGTTTTCACACCTGATGATTATTGCTTGTGTTGCATTCGAAACGTCGTGAGAATTTTATTGTTTTATATTTTTATTATTTTATTGTTTTCCTTCTACGTGACTTTACCGAAAGAACCAAGAATATTATTATTCTTTGTTTCTTTCGGGAAAGTCACATAGATAGAAAAAAAAATAAGCCCCTCCCCGCCCCACCTCATCAGGATGACGACCGCTTGTGTTCCGATCGAAACGTCGTGATATTTGTATTCACTTTATTTTTATTTTTTCCATCTACGTGGCTATACCGAAATAACCAAAGAATATGAATTCCTGCAGTCACGGAAGTTTTAAGTCAAAATGTATTACCTTATTATTATCTTATTTTTCATACTTTTGATATTGGCAAAGATATCCCATGATATCGCTGCTCAACCCCAGCTATAAATTCACCGACACATGTGGCATTGTCTTTGCACTGTTCGCCTATTGGCGTTCTCTGCTCTGGCACTGGTAGTGAGACTAGGCCAGAATGAAGGCTGTCTCTGGTGTAGGCCAATCAGTTTCAAAGACAATGCCCATCTATTATTATTATCAGAGCACGTTCGTTTGCATGTTCACCACAAGTGTTTGTGATTTATGCAGACTTGATTCCTTGCGAAAACTATCCATTTTGTGTTGGCCAGAAAGGGTGAAGACTATTTTTTTCATATCATTATTACATTTGAATCTTAATTATGTTTTTTTTAATGCACTGATTGACCGAGCCCCTCGTGGCCAGTGCTCGACCACTCAACATGACAGCGGCCAGGTGACAAGAGGGCATGTGCAGGGGATGATGATGATGGTGGTGGGATTCGATATGGGAGAGGTGGGGGGGGGGGCTTCAGCGTTTACTGGCAGGGAGCAAGCACAGCCTTTGCCTTCTGCTCTAAAGCAGGGCCTCGACATCTGCATGCAGGTATATATATACAGTATGTTGAACTTCTTTCGCACCAGATCCCATCGCTGTTTTTGTCGGATCCCATCGCTGTTTTCCGGAAGGCTCCGGTGACAGATATTTAGTGTAGCGGTCTCCTAAGCACACATAATAATTGCTGGTTCACCTGACCAATTACCTGTTAAGGGCACTTAACCGCATTCGTGATCGCATATCCATGGCAACCCCCATGGGACCGCAACCTAATTGGGGGGATGTTAAAGCTCGGCAGATGGCCCCAATGATGCGGCGATGGCCGCTGTGATAACGATGGCCACCGCTTGCTGGTGTCAGTCACAGGAGCCCTATCCATCGCTGTAACGGAGGATTAAACTGGCGGCAAGTGGGGTCTCGCAGCAGCGCAGATGGGGCGAGTGGCGATGCAGGAAAATGATTGGTTAGTTAGAGGTCGCATCCGTCGTGAATTAGTCTCGTGGCAAGGCTAACCGGTTGGCTCAGCAGCAGGACACGCGGCTCACGATTGGAATGCTGCGAGTTAAAAAAAAAAACTAAATCCCTGTTTGGTAGTTGACTCGGGGCACATCGTCTCTCTGGTGTCAACAAATCAAGTGCGGACTTTGTAAACGCGTTCGTCAACAGTGGTCGTCCTACGGAGAGACTCGCTCCCGCCACGGGCAATTTCCCTCCACCGGTTTCAGCGTTGTCAGCGGGAAATTAGCTCCGTCCCTCAATTGCTCGGTTTGAGCGGTGCGTGCCGAGGTCGTTGGTCCTGGGGACGGTGACACGGCGCAGCTCCAGTGACCTTTTTGCCACTTATTCCAGAGGTTTGTCATTCAAGACGAGTGGGCCATTGCGTGCCGGGATGACGGTGCAAGATCGCCAAATGAGAAACTGACTACATTTTGGATTGCACGTAGCAATCATCGCCCTCGCCCCCCCCCCGCCATCGAAACCACCACCACCTCGCCCTGTTGGTTGGCAGACAATCCTCGCATGCAGGCCAGGTGCTGAGTCGCCTTGTGCGTGTGGTGGTGTGTGCGAGTCGAGCGGCGTCGTCTCACGCTTGGAGCACACGCGCGCTCTGCAAATTGTCACTTACATCCGAGAACAAACCTCTGCGCCACCCCCAGGCGCACGACAGTCTCATCGACCACGTGGGCAATCGGCAGATGCTCAGGGGGCGGGGGGGGGGGTGGCTCGTTCATTCAAACATGTGTCCTGTGTTTTGTTGTTATTGCTGTAAATTTATTCTACGGAACGTTACATTTGTTTTGTATCAAGTGTTTACGTTGCGAAGTTCTATCACCTGTGGCGACTGCGCGTCGGGCGTCTTCACACTGACGGGCAACGCGCGCTCTGTGCGCTGACACTCATCGCGCTGATGCAAAGCGCCCCGAGACGCCCCGGCGTATAGGAGGGGCGCTGTACCGATTAAACGAACGATCGTTATTATTATTATTGTTACTCTTCTCGTGGCAGATCATTATCAACATGAAGATTATCAACGTAGTTTACGCACGGCACCGTCGTTTTCTCGCCTAATAACAACTGAACGTCACGAGCAAGTCATCACGGATGAAGCAAATAGCTGGTCTGCCCTGCCACGTTCGGTAGCAACTCCTGGAATAGAAAACATCTGGCCAATGACCAATATCTGATCGGCGTCGCGAAGCAACTTACATGGCCACACAGCGTGTACGGATGCAGGGCTTTTAGTGGAAACGAACTTGATATGGAGTGGCAGATTTTTTTTTACATTCATTTTACATTTATCAGTAGGGTGTATCGTGTCAGGATGTTGGTCAATTAAAAGCAATTTGAAGAACCCTTATCAACGCAATCGGAGGCCATCGTTGTGCAAGGAAAAGGTCTGCTCTTTGTGTTCGCGAGAATTTATCTTGCAGAAAATGTTCAACTTTGAGGTTTTCGTTATGTCACTGGCACATTGGCCTGCTCTCGCACATGATGCTAGTGGGTATTTATCAGCAATGTCACAGTTTTGGTGGTTCCTGGTAGATGTAGTCAGGCTACGTTTGGGTACATTCTCTCCCAGGAGAATGCACAGACCTCTAGACCCATCACGCATTCCCTCCAGGTGTGTTGTTAACCTCGGAGATGAATACGGCTG
The DNA here is from genome assembly GCF_048934315.1 of Petromyzon marinus. Classification (NCBI taxonomy): domain Eukaryota; kingdom Metazoa; phylum Chordata; class Hyperoartia; order Petromyzontiformes; family Petromyzontidae; genus Petromyzon; species Petromyzon marinus. The sequence goes on from NC_133704.1 coordinate 10,332,983, forward strand.
ACTTTAGAGAAATCAGACATTTTGTGTTTATTATTTTTTTGTTTCGGGACAATCACCGATGCGAGCGCTGAGATTACCACCGTTGTGCCCACGAGATGCTGTTTTCCTGTGGTTGGTAACCAAAGTCAGATCTCAATAATTGCTGCCCCATGCGTCTAATCACCGCATAACCCTCCTGAGCCATCCGGTCATGCACGCAAGAATCCATTTTAAATGCATCACGAGTGCGTAGCCGTCACTTAGCACCGAATGGCTTTGAGAGTTTCCGTTGGGACATTTTTACTCAACGCGGTCTTAAATTGAGGGCTGCGGCCTTGCACAGTGCTCACAGCCGCGACTCACAAGCAGACGGGCCTCGATTCGAATTCTTAACTCTGCCGCCTTTCCGTGAGGAGTCTGTACGTTCTCAAGTCTGTACCGCATTGGTTTTCCTGCCTGTAGATAAAATAAATAGAATCGATGTAACTCATGTTGGCCAAACATCCCAAAACTCAAAGTTTAACTGCCGCGAGGCTTCCCTGGGTGATAAAAACAGCAAGAATAATAAAACATAATTGAGATAAACAAAAATGCCATAATATTTTTTTTTATTATTGTATTGTTTCCCTTCTACGTGGTGACTTCACCGAAAGAACCAAGAATATGAATCCCTGCAGTCACGAAAGCTTTAAATAAAAAAATGCCAAGGTGCAGCCCTGCAATTGCTTGCTCACGCCTCTGCTTGCGGAAGAGCCTCTGTAAGATGGAGCTGTGGAGGGCCCCGTCCGGAGAGCTTTGTAGACCGAACCATCCCACGGTGGCCAAACGTCTCAGAAAAGGCGGGCGTACCCACACTAAAACGACCACCACAGTGACCACACGCAAGATGCCGATCGAATAGTCACTGTGGTGCACGCACCCATTAACACTGTTTGGGTGGGCAGAGTGGGTGGGCGGGCGGGGGAAGAGGGGGCGGGCAGGAATTTTAACAACAACAACAACTGCTGCACCACTCTTTCGATGTTCACTGCACCGTGATGGTGGGTGGTGGGTGGCTCGTTCATTCACATGTGTGTCCCGTGTTTTGTTGTTATTGTTGTAAATTTCTTCGACGGAACGTTACATTTATTTTGTATCAAGTGTTTAGGTTACGAAGTTCTATCATCTGCGCGTCGGACGTCTGCACACTGACGGGCAACGCGCGCTCTGTGCGCTGACACTCATCGCGCGAAGTTGAAGCGGTTTCTTGCGATATGACATGAATAGAGGACTAATCGATTCAATAACGTAGTCACACCCGTGTTCAGTATTCCCGGCACCGCGTGTAATTGCACACATCTTTCACCAATGTCTTTTAACCAGATCAGCGGCGTAGCTATCGGGTGCACAGGCGGTGCATTTGCCCCAGGCCTCCTTCCCCCCCCCCCCCCCCAACGGGCCAAAGGGGCCCAGGGCGGGCGGGCGGGCGGGCGGGATGCTTAGAGAATGGGAAGAAAATTGGATAGGAATCCCCATTTTATCCCTTGCACCCAGTGCCCGTGCCAACCACGCTTAACCAAGTGGGAGGCTGTCGATATCAATGCCATCCTTTGTACGACGGACCCACACAGACGGCCGTGTGGGCACTGAGCGCACGGTGGAGTCTGCCCGTCGCGATTGCAGCAGCGACGTGCAATGTTGGTGGTTGCCTTGACAGCCCGTGGCGATGCTCGGTCCACGCGTGCTGCTTTCCTGTGCGCGGCAACGGTCGAATTGCGCTCCGTGATTCCCGTTGACTCGTCGGTGCTTGTTTTGCTCATACAGTATACGAGACGCGACATCAAGTATTACATTATGATGATGATGATGATTTAGTTGATGATGGTGCATGGAAATTGCCGGTTTGTCCAGTCACTTCAGAGCTTGACTCGTCGTTCATGTCTCACAAAGTGGTACCCGCTTTATCGACCATGGATGAATGATGGGACGACCTGTAAACTAATCTATTTCTGATTGTTGGATGATTGGTTTAGCCTCAGTGACACCTGGCAGGATCTGCTGTGAAGTAGGCAGAGATACACCTAGTAACTTAAATAATATTAAATAAGTTATAGCGCACACATATATCACAAATTAGCTGCATTGTACGATCGAGAATTCGGAGGCGTGGCGCCAGTATGTTAGCCCAGGTGAGAGCCTGGACCAAGTGAGAGCCTGAACAGGTGAGAGCCTGGACCAGGTGACAGACTGAACCAGGTGAGAGTCTGGACCAGGTGAGAGCCTGAACCAGCTGAGAGCCTGGGCCAGGTGAGAGCCTGAACAGGTGAGAGCCTGGACCAGGTGAGAGCCTGGACCAGGTGAGAGCCTGGACCAGGTGAGAGCCTGGTCCAGGTGAGAGCCTGAACCAGGTGAGAGCCTGGACCAGGTGAGAGCCTGGACCAGGTGAGAGCCTGGACCAGGTGAGCGCCTGAACCAGGTGAGAGCCTGGACCAGGTGAGCGCCTGAACCAGCTGAGTGCCTGAACCAGCTGACTGCCTGAACCAGGTGAGAGCCTTGAGCTGCTGCTTGAATGTGCATGGTGGCTGAATGCTGCGTACGCACAGTGGAAGAGAGTTTCAGATGGCCGGTGTAGTTAAGTAAATACTGTACAAGGTTGTTGTTGGGGTTTTTTCTAATCCAGAACAGCCTTACTGCGTCTCTCAGAAATCCCTTTCAACAGGCTCTCTCTTGCGACATCTACCCGAGCCGCTCTGTGAGAGGTATTTTTCATACGTGAGGAGACTGGAATACCTGGTGGAAAACACGCGATGTTAAAAAGGATAAAAGGGAACGTAGGTTCAACCCACTTGCTGCGCTCCTAGCTCCAGGCCACCTCAAATGTCCAGCCTCGTGTCACAGAATTTGACGGGGGGGATTTTTCTGCACGATCCGCCAAACGTCGCTTCGAAAGCACCGGATTATAGGCGTTGACGATGCGTCGTGGTTAATTATTATCCGTGGAAATGACTGGATGGATGCAGGAGTTGAATTGTGGACTCTTTGCAAACAGGCTCAGAGGAAAGCACATCACCTAAAAGTGTTCTCGTTTTCATGTTACCAGGTGTGGTCGACCGAGTTCTGTAGCTCTTTTTCATAAGCGACCTGGCCACAAATGATAGCTCAACGAAGTTAAACTCAACGAAGTGGCTTATCATGCGGACATTCAGAGCAGACGAAAACTCTAAACGCGTGGCGTTGATTCTAAATGTTGTGGGGGGGGGGGGGGACCGGAGGACTCGGAGAAAAAAATCCACGCAACCACGGTGGGATCGTAAAACCCCAAATATACAGGAGTCAAGCTTGCGAACGAAGCTCCCACCAAGTGGAGCGAAACGTCGGACATCATGCCGAACAACGGCCGGTACAACCTGGAAAACAAACATTGGAAAATCCGTACATCCGAACCTACGTTGTGCAGTGTGGATTGCTTAATATGTCCAATCACGATTATAAGGGCGTTTTTTTTCTTCTTCTTAATAGTAAAAATAAAAAATATATATTGTTAACGTGAGGACAGTCAATGCACATGCGCTTGTTAAATCCCCGCACCTCCGATTAGCACGGTTGGCAACGTACGGTGCGAAAGAAGTTCAACGTACATACGGTACATACAAATCTGGGTGCGTGTGTGTGTGCGTGTTATTTTTTGTTGAATAGCGAGGCAGGAGCACGGACGCGCGGGGTGGTTGCACGCGCCGGGCCATTTGAAAAAGCAAATCGTCTTCCCAAAGAGACTCGCTTATAAAAAAAAAAATAAGAGAAGAGAAAATGCATTAAATGTCCTAAAGCCTCGCATCTTGAATGGAAATGATGGATGTTCTTGGTTCTCTCGGTAAAGTCAGGTAGATAGAATTTTTTAAAAAAAATACATTTTCAATTAAAAAATGAATTATTATTAAAAATTAAAGCAAAAAACCACGACGTTTCGATCGCAACACAAGCGGTCTTCATCAGGCAGAGAGAAAAGAGTGGGGGCGGGGGTGGAAATGATGGAGCGAATGTCTGTCCGTGGGATTAAATGTTAAACGTGCACGGGTCGCCGTGTAATTCGCGTGCTGGGTTTTACTCTTTTTTTTCCTCTTCTCTCCCTTCAAATTAGCGGAACGGTTGTGGAGGGCGACGTCAGATTTTGAAGTCGCTTGCGCTAAACCGTGGAAAACCTTTGTCAAAGGTGTCACGTGGAACTCCAGTGTGTTCATTGTATTTAACAAGTGATTGGTTTTGTCGGGGCTTCATTATTTACTGAAAACTCGATGACGTGTCTTGTGGCCAGGGTGGAGAGCTGGTCACATGGTTTGACTCGGTGGAACTTCTAAAGAAATGGTAAAAGCCAAGCTCACGGCACTGCCGGCGGAAGGGTCTCTAGTCTGGCCGGATGTCGTGGAACGGGAGGTGGCAGTAGCCACACTTTAACCCAGCACACCACACGACCTGCCTGCCTATCATGCACACCCTTGGCTTCCTGCTGGGTGGGACGGAGGCTGGGTGGGACGGAGGCTGGGTAGGGAGAGATTCAAGAAAACCTCATCGATCGAAATGGCGACCTCTGTTTTGCAACTCACCATTACGCCACGATTTAATATTGTCTCATATATATAAACACACACAAATACATATACGTAAAAAAAAACAAAGATCTGGTTAGTTTTTTTTCACCAGTTATATCCATATTGTGACATCACATCGGTCATCAGGAATGAACACCGACACATCGCGACTGCCTCTTGCCAGTTACCTTTGCAGAACATCTGGCGTGCTATATCTCTTTTGTTCAAAGTTAACACTGCCTCTAAATGCAAAGGGGACACGCTCTAATGCTTCCAAAGCAGGTTTGTGGGTTTTCCTTTTTGTATGCTCGCACGACGCTCCGCGTTGCATAGAAACATTCCAAACAAAACAACGTAAAAAACTTCCCTTGCTTGTGCAGCCAAATGGAGCAATCTAGAATCGTGACTACGAGTGTGGGCCATCCCATTCCATGTGGAGGAGGTGGAAGGAATCCCGTTCTTTCGGGGGGGGGGCCCCCCTTAGCCTTTCGTAGCGCTCGCGATGGCACGCACGAGCCGATGTCGATCGTGTTAAAAATGCCGTGCGGTTTTTTTATTTTTCGGCATGCAAATCTTCGCCGGACACGACGGTTTCATGCGGTTGTGGTTTTTTTTTTGAAGGGGCCGTCCATACCACGCGCCAAATGGTAAGGGTTGTCACGTAAACACAAAACGTGGCCAATTCGTTACAAATACAGGTTGTGTGCGTCGGAGAGTAAAACCCACAACAACATTTACAATCTACAGACCTTACTAATCGGCTGTGGCGGGTGGTGGCGGGTTCGACGACACATTTATATATTTACACGATCTAGCTTCCGCCCGAAAAACACCTTCTATTATGAATGTTGGTCGCGAAAACCTACTACTGCGTGTTAAACTTTATAAGTTTAATCGCAACGATGCAAAACAAACCCTCGTCATCCAGAATGATACATTTTCAACAACAACAAAACAACACAAATAACAGAATCCGCAAGGTAGGTACAAGAAAAGGTAGCCATGGAATAGCATTGCCCGAGTTATGCGACGATATTTTTTTTAAAATAAACACTCCTATCAAAGTCAACAAAGTTGGGCTAAAACAATTGCTATCAACTTTAGGGGCCGTCCATAAATGACGTCACGCACCTAGGGGGGGGGGGGGTCAGACATTTGTGACGATGTGTGACGAGGGGGGGGGGGGGTTGAGAAACGTGACGTCACATCAAAATACGCAACTTTAAATAAATATAGACAACACGTTCTACTTAATTATATGTTTTCTCCTACAACATCAGAGTGCAGCGCCACATTAAATACGCGCTACAATGACAATAGTTTAATGCGATTTGAAGCATGTTTTATTTTTTGTGGGGGGGGGGGGCAGAGTTTTGTGACGTCATACTTGAGGTGGGGGGGGGGGGTCTGACTTTTTGTGACGTCGTGTGACGAAAGGGGGGAGGGAGGGGGGATCAAAAATCGTCAAAAATCGCGTGACGTCATTTATGGACGGCCCCGAAGGAGTTTCGGCTACAGAAAGACTCGTCGCCCCTCTGCGCCGTCGGCGAGCCCGTGAAGTGGTGGTAGGGGGGGGGGAGGGGTTTATCCTTAATGAGGTGGAGGGGTTTATCCTTAATGAGTTGAAAAAAATAAAGTTGTGCTCGGAAAGAGGCAGAGCACTCGCTCAAACGTGATTGGATTGAACTTCCTCAAGTTAAAGAGGGGCCCGCCTTGGCAGTCGTTGTGGTGCCAGAAACCCCAATAATTTACCGCCTTCATTGCCCAAAAACATTCGCCCGCTCTGTGTGTTTACGCGCTGAGGGAGATTTAACAGCACTACCGTCTAAATTAAACCTATAAAACGTCTAACCAATGCATGTATTGTACGTTGAGCCTCTTTCGCACCGTACGTAGCCCACAGTGCCCATCTTAAAACGTTGTCAAAAATAGGGGGACATGCATCAAGCCAAGTGGTTATTTTTTCTAAATTATTATTTTAAAAACAAGTAATGATGATAATGGTTTTTTGCTGATATGCACTTGGACTTTGTGCCTTGTTCACGAAGATGAATGTTATTATGCACAAATAATCCACCAAACTTAATCCGGAATTGGATCTTGTTCTGGCTTATGTTGTGATAAAGGCATCGTCAAAAAATTTCAAACAGCCGCATGACTGTTCTTAACTGCTCCGTAGCGCTCTGCGATTGTGCTCGACAGATCTTCGATGTGTTTGCGGTTGAGCCATGCCAGTGGTGTTCCGGTGCGAAGAAGCTCCCAGCATGCGGAGCAAAAACGTCGGACATCACGCAGAGCAATGCGAGGCACAAACCTCGAAAATGCGTCAGAGATTTTGCCATTAAAGCGCTTGTTTTAATTGCAATGAGTTTCAAAACCATCATGCACAAACGAGTAATCAGAACAGCGGCCTCCGTGCATTATGCAGAAGCCCATCAGCAGGAGCGCATTGTGCTCCACCGTAAGCATTCATTTGAGGAAATGTGACTGACAGGAAGCAGTTTTTCTTCTATTATCGCGAATGGGCAATGTTTCAGGAGCTAAATGTCTACATCTAGGTCTGCTAGACACAAGAGGGATTCACGAGAGAGTTCGTGTGGATTAGCTGCTCCTCCTCCTCCGTTGAACGAGTGCAAACAAACAAAAAAGCAAAAACATGAACAAGAAAACATCTTAAAGTGACTACGCGCAAACAGAAAAATCCATGAGACAGAAAAATCCAGGAAATGGCAAAGCCAGGAGGTGCGATGTTTGGGTCTCGACTGAGGCGTCTATTCTGGACGTCGGCATTGTTCCGCTCTGTCCGCCAGCGATCATTCCATGGATCTTTGAGAGTTTCCAGGATGTCACAGAGCAAACCGAGACGGGAGATCGGGACGTTGGTCGGCAGCGAGGTACATCATTGGTTGTCGTTGGCAAGAAAACGCGTGAACTACCTTGGAGTTTGTGTGTCTCTGCGGATATTTGGTAGCAGAATGTCTGCCAGAACAGTGAGCCAGAGGATGTGCATTGCGTTATTTGTGTGTCTCGAGCACAATGCTATGCTACAAAGTTCTGCTCGCACTCATTACACACAAAGAGATTGCCACAAATGAACCACAATACCTTGCTGATCTCGTCATGGGGCATAAACCATCACGTGAACTCTGGTCATCCATTGAACAAAGACGCTTCCGTCTGGAACACTCTTCCTTCCGATATTAAGAAGCCACTGGAGCCATCGACTTTTAAATCTAGATTGTAAACCCATGTTCTTTCAAATATGACGTTTGTTGTCCTTCCCCCGCGACTCCGATTAGCACGCATGGCTGGGTACGGTACGAAATAATTTCAACATACGCACACGCATTCTTGTTTCCGATCTTGTTGCGACACGCACAGATGACGCACCGCGTTCGGCACTGCGCAGTTTCGGAGCCTACGCAAACCGATGCCTGGTGTGGCTTTTACGCAGTGTTTGTTTCTGTACTCAGGCCCCTGATCCTCGAATATGTAATTGCTTCTCGCGTAAGTCAACACTGTGCACATCTCAAACATTGTTTAGTCAATCTTCAAATAGGGAAACAATCCTTTCGGCTTAACCGTGGACTCCACAAAACGGCGACGCGGGGCATTCAGCCGAGCCACGGGTGGTTATCCGGCCTCTTAAATTATTTTCACGGCGCCAGTTTTATTAGAGCTGGCATCGTTGGGTTATTTCGTGCCCTGTCGCGATAACTTATTGAGGCACAGAATCTCGCGTGAGTGTGGTTCGGCGGGGGACGGGGAAGGAGTGAGATTCACCGCGCGAGATGCCCGGCTGAGTTACGAGACACCAACACACAACACGCACAACGACACTCGACGGCAGCTTCGCGCCGTGCGGGAATAACGACCTGAAACTTCCCTCTCTGTGAGATTAGTTTTACATCTGTGTAAAGGGCCACAGGAGGGAATCCAACGCAGTGAGTGATGAAGTGGTAACTGCCAGTGGCTCACTTCCATTGCACATACCGTGCGCGATGGGGGGGGGGGGTTTGCGCGTGCCAACTTCACGATGGCTAAATCCCACTTTGAGCGTTATAATAACATACACTACACGTGCAATCCTTTCGTCAACGTACGTGCGTACGTACGTACGTTGACGCGTACGTTGAACTTATGATGCGTACGTTGAACTTATTCGCACCGTACTTCGCCAAATGGCATAATTTGCGTTTATTATTCATCGTTTTTAATTCCAGGCAGTCACCCCAATACCATCTAAAACCAAATCCTCAGGTTTCGATTTAAAGCTTTCGTGACTGCAAGGATTCATCTTCTTTGGTTCTTTCGGTAAAGTCACGTAGAATGAGAATAAAATAATAAATTAATAAAATAAAATAACAATATAATTCTCACGACGTTTCGGCCACAACACAAGTGGCCTTCATCAGGTGAAGGGACGAGACTGTCTGGAGGACAGCGCTGGAGCAAACTGAATGAAGGTAGATTGTGGGGGAGTTCGCTCCAGCGCTGTCCTCCAGACAGTCTCGTCCCTTTACCTGATGAAGGCCACTTGTGTTGTGGCCGAAACGTCGTGAGAATGTTATTGTGTTATTTTATTGTATTAATTTATTATTTTATTTTCATTCTACGTGACTTTACCGAAAGAACCAAAGAAGACAAATCCTCAGGTGTTTTACGTTTGCCTGCGCCTGGCCCGCATTGACCCCACTACCATTGTGAAGATCTGGTTTCGTGTTTAACTCGGCCCAGCAGCTTCCTGGCCGTGTGTGCCTGTTGTGTCCTGTTGGCTGGGTGCACGCAGTGACAAACCAACCGCTCAGTTGGCTGCACATGGGACAACGAAGTGTTGGCCAAGTGTTTGTGTAAAATAGCTCTCCCCTTAAAATGTCGGCTGAAAGGGCCTGTCATGACATTTCTAGACTGTTCTGCTGAGATCAGGTTGACCCTCATGACAGTAAGTGTCCTGAAATGGAAACATTATTCACTCTGTATTGAAAATGTTCAATACAAATTGAAAAATGCATATTTTGATTAAAATTAAAACTAATTTTTATTAAATTGAATTGAAACTTGGGAATGCAATCGGCATATGTATTCACACTTGTTTGGGATAACAATCAAAAAAGCGTAGCAGAGCAGGGAAACCCACTGCTTTATTCCATTGTTCTATTAGTATAATCACAAATTGACACTTGGAAATTCCACAGCTGGCAGTGAACCACTTTGTGTGAGAGAATGTGCCCTGAAAGATGACTTCACAGAACTACTCCCAAGGTCACTGCACTAGGACTCTATATTCACATTCGAGAGGTACGCATGTTATATTTTGCTTGCAAAGAGCGATTGGTGCATGTCAATCAAACCAAAACGTTTTACTTCTAGGAATTGGAATCAATCAATATCAAATGAAAACCCAAATAGACTTTGATTGCGGTGGTGCAGTGATTAGCGCACTGTGCTATAAATCCGGCCACCTGAATTCCATTCCCAGCTGTAGATACAATGAGTGGCAAGTGATATTTGAACTGTGGTGAAGCATCGTCAAACAAGCAACCCCCCCACAATCTACCTTCATCCAGCAGTGGATTTACAAAGATAATTAAGGTCGGTAAAATCATTGAGCGTGGATGTACATAGTTTATGTATTCAGCCCTCGTGAATGGGACAAAAACACACTGCCTTCGCTTCAAATTGTTTGTCAAACATAATAAGCATTTTATTATTGGTTCTTTCGGTAAAGTCACGTAGAAGGGAAACAATAAAATAATAAAAATATAAAACAATATATTTGTAAAGTCACGTAGAAGGGAAACAATAAAATAATACAAATATATTGTTTTATATTTTAATAATTGTATTGTTTCCCTTCTACGTGACTTTACCGAAAGAACCAAGAATATGAATCCCTGAAAGTCACGGATGCTTTAAATAAAAATGTAATAAGCATTTTCAAGAGATTATCCTAAAAATAATTCATATGAATAACGATTTCCATACGCAATCCGTTAATTTATTACACTCTTCACGTACGTATTTTGAGACAATTAACAGCTCGGCTGACGCGCACCAGGCTTTCTGCTGGCCAACGTTGAACTCTGACCCCAACCGATCGACCCTCCCAGCAACGCCTATTTCTAGGAAAGGAACTTTAACTCCGTATGGCCACGGTGAGAGAGAGTCCTCAGTGGAGTGCACGTCCAGGTGCTGGCTCGTAATGTTCGATTCCCGCTCCGTCGTCTGCTCTGACGGTCATCAGCAGCACGTTGTGCTCCACCGTAAACATTCGTTTGAGGAAATGGGACTGACTCAGAGGAAGCAGTTTTTTTCTTCTATCATCGCGAATGGGCAATAATGTTTCAGGAGCTAAATGCCTGTGTCTGCGTCTACTAGACACAAGAGGGCTTCAAGAGAGAGTTCGTGTGGATTTGCTCCTCCTCCTCCTCCGTTGAAGGAGCGCAGACTACGGTGGTTTACGATACGGTCCATAGATGCGGAGTATATTGGCCACAGTCGCACTGATGTGGCGCGTGTCTTTCATTTTTCCACACATGCAGGAGATGTGCGCACATCGGCCTGTTGATTTTCTGATGCGCTTGATGGTTATGCCACCCAGTGCCTTCGAGGAAATGGCAAAGCCAGGAGGTGCGGTGTTTGGTTTTCGATTGAGGCGTCTACTCTGGACGTCGACATTGTTCCGCTCTGTTCACCAGCGTTCTTTCCGCGGATCTTTGTGAGATTCCAGGATGGTGACAGCACAAACCGAGAAGGGGGATTGCACATCGCGTGAGCCCCTTTGCCACTCGGATGAAGCCATGCCCCAGACCCTAGAGGCTCGCATCAACCAACGCATTGCCGCGGTAATTATCGGTTAGGCGATTTTTAAATGCATCCAATTATTAAGCAACCGCACAAGGGAATGTTACTTCTTTATAAACTGATAATTATAGACGTATACTATATATACACCGCTGTGCGTGTAAATATAAACGCTATTTATAAAGTTTCACGTGCAAAGACGTAAGTGTTGATTTATCCCTACAGGATTATATTATTATTTGAATCACTGTCAACATTAAAGAGCTTTTTGCACGAAAATAGAAACCAAATTAACAGTCTATTTGATCACTTTCCATAGAGGAGGAAAAAAAATGTGATGTCATGCTCTGTATGCACATACACATACTGTGCATGTAGCACGGATACCTACACTGACTTAAAAAAAAACACTATTCAGTAAAATAAAATACAAAAACTTTTTGACATGGAGAAACGGCAATGATATCTCGCTCCCAAGGTCAAAAAAAGTAATGACTCGCCATTACCATCTTCATCTACGTTTCCAATCATCGGAAGACTCGTGGGCATTTATTTTTGCCGGCACGTTAATTGCGTGACAAAGTTGTGAATGGGTACCGAATAAGACCGATACGCTGCCCCCCATTAGAAATCGCTCACTAATAAGAGTTTATTTCGACATCCGGCTGCTTCAAACACAATCGCTCCAAATTCTGTCACCAGTCCGGCTATGGGCACCGTGTGCGTGATAGCCACGCTTGATTTCAGTGTCAAATATTACAGACAGTACATTGGCACACCGCATGCAACTTAATTAAAATACTGCACGCATTTCCATCACCCTCACGATGAGTTTTCGAGATTGGCGTGAAAAGTACGGCCACGTAAAATATAGTAACTTTTTTTTATATATAGTCGGGTATTTTTCTCTGTTTGTATATTTATTATTGCCAATTTCATTGCAGTAAACTAATAAAAAAACACGCAAAAAACATACCACCTAAAACATGGCATACAAGAATGTGCAAAAAATAAGCTCTTTTAATGCATGACGATGTAGCAATTATCCGGCGTTGCTGGAAATCTGGCACCCCCTCTCTCCCTTGATAATCGATTATCTGTCTATAATCGATGATCTACTGTATCTGTATTCAACTTCATTGGCAGGCCTGAGGCAGCGGTGGAAGCCCCAGATGCCACAGTAGGTGCCAGTTTTTTCTATTCGACGACTTTGCTTTCCAAAAAGTGGTCCCTTTTTTAAAAAAAAAATCAATCCCCGTTAGAACGCATGGGCTGGCACAGTGGCCCCAATGCTGGCATCGGCGCCGACTCACAAGTCAGTTGTGAAGCAAATCACGGAGGAGGCTCGTGACAAGGGAGCTTGTTCGTGAAGACATCAGCTACATCCATCACCTCCTGTGGCGTGCGTGTGTTTGTCTGATGAGCCGTCTCCCGAGTTCGATCCCTGCTTGCGTCCAACACCAGTGAAGATTATCTGAACCGCTGCTGGGCCTCCTCTAGATCTACTCAGCCTCAAATGAGTACCTGCTGCGGAGTGTAAACGTCGCCACTGGGGAGACAAAGGCGGCGGAGCGTGGTGCTGGCCACCCACCCCCTCGTGTGCCGTGTCGGCCTTCATCGTTGCTCGCGAACTGTGTTTATTTTGCTAATCAGTGGCAGCGACCACACAGAATCTACCGTCGAGGCGATGAATGTACCAAAGAGAGCAAAGTGTTCCGGCAGACACTCCCGCTGTTTGATTTAAGCCCAGACGGTAAACAGATTAATAATGTAAATACGCCATCAGGCTGCAAAACGAATTCTTCTGAATTATACAGCTACCGTGCATTACTGTATCTCCAAATACCCTGGGACGTCTGATTATGTAGCCGCATTGATTGGCTCGGTGCTTAAAACTCTGTTAGCGAGTGGGAGCTAAGCAAACACTTTTAATTCCACAGAGGTAAAATTACTTTGGTGCGTGGGGGCAGTGTTGAGATGGTGGAGCTCGTGGGGCTGTGGGAGTAGGTGGGGTGCGTGGCAGGTGACATCTCAGGCACAGTTCGGCTGCTGCGTGCCACCACCACCACTGGCTGGCACCACCCACTCCCGTCTGCCCACCCACCATGTGATCAATGCCTTCGTCTTCTTTGGTTCTTTCGGTAAAGTCACGTAGAATGAGAATAAGTAATAAATTAATAAAATAACACAATAAAATTCTCACGACGTTTCGGCCACAACACAATGCAGCTCTGTCGTCCCGGCAGGTCTGTTCCTTTCAATGAAGCTCTGTTGTTCCGACAGGTCTGTTCCTTTCACCTGAAGAAGGCCACTTGTGTTGTGGCCGAAACGTCGTGAGAATTTTATTGTGTTATTTTATTTTATTAATTTATTATTTTATTCTCATTCTACGTGACTTTACCGAAAGAACCAAAGAAGATGAATCCTTGCAGTCACGAAAGCTTTAAATTGAAATACAATGCCTTCGTGTTGTGCAGCGAGGATCTCGGGGAACAGGGCATTAGCCACGGCCATCAGCAGATGCAACAGTGCCTAGGCAGGGCTCGACAAATGATGGGGTGGCGACGCATCTTGTGCCTCCTGCTGCTGCTGCTGCAGCAGCCGCCACCCCGTGACCGACAGGGGCCGTGGCAAGGCAGTAGCCACCCAGATTAATCGATTTTAAATCGAAATTTGAAACAATGCGATCAGTAAGTCGCAAAGGCTGCGATTTTTTGCGATTTGAAAAGTCCTACAATTTTTTATATTCTTGGTTCTTTCGGTAAAGTCACGTAGAAGGGAAACAATAAAATAATGAAAATATAAAACAATAAATTCTCACGACGTTTCGACTGCAAAACAACACCTGACGATGATTGCTTGTGTTGCAGTCGAAACGTCGTGAGAATTTTATTGTTTTATATTTTTCTTGTTTCCCTTCTATGTGACTTTACCGAAAGAACCAAGAATATGAATCCCTGCAGTCACGAAAGCTTTAAATGAAAAAATTAAATCCTACAACTTTCTTATTGGAATTGTTTAATTTTTTTTATTATAACTTTATTTATTTAACTTAACAATTGTTCTATTTTGATTGTTCTATTTCAAGAAATACATCTTGGAAGCAAATCATATGTTTTTTCAAGTTCTCATCCTTGCATTAGAATATATAGAGCAGTTCATATTTTGATGGTATCATGTGGTAATGCTCCATCACATGTTTTAAATCTATTACACGGTGAATGTTAAACTGAAGCTTGACTTAAAAAAAATGTTTAATCGCAAATCAAATCGCAATATCTGTCAGAAATATCGCAATTTTATATTTTCCCCAAATCGTTCAGCCCTAGCCCGCGTGTCCAGTGGCTCTTCACGTCCTCATTTGAAACCTCCTCCGTTGCGCGTCTCCGCGTCGTGCCGTCTCTACAACTACGGTTGTAAGGAGGAGGAGGAGGTAAGAAGTCACGAGGTGAATCGGTGTGCGCCGGGCAGATGTGATAGGCTGTGAAAAATAGGGGAATCGATACACGGTGAGAATGATAAATACGGCAAGTCACCAGGGAGAATGTGTTCGCACGCACCTCGGCTGGCTGTAACAGATTGTGGCGTTTCCGTCATTAAACTCAAAAGGGCAAACAAAACCCTTTCAAGTGTCTATCATAGGCAGGAGCAGCAGCAGCTGTGAAAAAAAACATTTAAACAGTTAATATATTATAGTGGCTTAATCGTGAGAGGTTCATACTGCTGCTAGGGTGATGCTCGTTTCCACGCAACTGTACCATCTTTCTCAAAGTCTCTCCCAACTCAAATGTGCGTGGGGAGGGGATGGGGGGGGTGAAACGCCCATCGCCGTCGCTGGCCCTGAACCAGAGGTGGGAATTCCACATTCGCATGACGAGGGCGAGTATGGGATTGACCGCTGCTGACTTTCTAAAAAAAAGTTGTTACCCGTGCTAACGACCCAGGATGGGCTGTATGTATGTATATTGAACGTCTTTCGTACCGTACGTAGCCATCCGTGCTTATCGGGGTGTGTGTGTGTGTGTAGGGGGGGGGGCTGAGTCTCTCTGATGTGTTTCTCTGGCTGGGGCCCACGCGTTTCCCGACGCTTGATGTGCCACCCCACGCCCCCGGCCCCACTCCGGCAGCTTCCTTCGGAAAAGCGATCCCGACGTCGACGCCGTTCGCTCGCTCGCTCGCTCTCTCCACCACTTGCCGAGGAAGCTTCGAGAAGCTTGGAGCCAATCGGCCGCGGGAGCATCGCGGGCGGGAGCGCCTCGCGGGACGAGCCGAGTAGCAATGACCCCGCCTACTGCGCACAGGAGCCCGCGAGACGTGTTCCACTCGAAGCCATGAGCCAGAAATGACTACATGTCAGTCCCGATTTGCTGAAATGGGTTCGTATTACGTAACTGTAAAAAACCCCGACATATCCCCCCCCTCTCACTCTCTCACTCTCTCTCTCTGCCAGTTGTGCAGAGAGAGAGTGAGAGGTTTTTACTTCGCGCAAGCGCCGAATGGTGCCCGCAAAGTTGCTCCAAGGAGACGCGGCGAGACGAGTGTTCTGCGCGTGAGAATGTTTTGTAGGTTTTTATTTTAAATCGCTGGTGGCAAGCTGACATTCATATCCGAGATGCTTCGTAAGCAACTGCTCATTGGACCATCGCTTACTCTGAAATTTTTTTTAAAACCCCCCGCTTATCTTAGAGTTCTATAGCGATTTTATCCAAGGCACTTTACATGAGTTATGAATGCTACAATGAGGGTAACTAGAAGTGATATATACGGTGAATGGGGTATAGGGAGGGCGGTTAGTGGGCACCGGGATAACGGGGGTGATGCCTAGGGATGGAGGGAAGGATTGGGGCAAGGGAGACGAGGGGGGGGTCATGAGGCATGAGCGCAAACTCTACAGGGAGAGGGGGGCTTCTCGCTTCGTGTGGGGAGGGGAAGTTTGTTGCAGTGCGAAGGGGGCAAAGAAGGGGAAAAGGGGGGGGGAGGGCGGAGACGTTGATTGTGTGGGGGGGGGGGACGGTGAGGAGTGGTGAGAGAGAGAGCCGGGCGGGCGGGGACGTTGAGCGAGACGATGGTGCAAGGAAAGCCTCGAGTCGCCCACAGCACAACGGGCTCACTTCAATTGTCTCATCGCCCAACCGCTTGGCCCGTCACGTCGCCTCCTCGGCCACTTTCATTTGACCCGGAGAGGCGTAAAGAGAGACCCAAGCGTCGTGTTCAGGGTGAAATTGTCAAGGGATGAGAGCGAGAGAGAGAGACGTTCTAAATGATGTAGCCGCAGAGACTTGCGGTGGGGGGGGGGAGGCAGCTTTTGTGGAGGAGAGCCTCCAGTCAGACGGTGCTTCGCATTGGCGGTGCCTCTCCCAATGCGGGGCCCGATGTGGCTGAAGATATTTGATTGATCGTAGATTTGTAGGCTCAACGCCACCAGGGAGGAGGGGGGAATCCCGTTATTCGGGCCCAGGGTCTTTACTCGATTGTGATGCCATCTGGAGGAGCGTGGCGTTTCCTACACGAGCGTTGTCACAGCTCGGTCACAACTTCACCTGGGCATCCTCACTCCGGCTACCACCGGAGTTCATATTTGTCATTGGCACTGTGCGTGTGTGTGTCTCTGTGTGTGTGTCTCTGTGCGTGTGTCTCTGTGTGTGTGTCTCTGTGTGTATGTCTCTGTGTGTGTCTCTGTTTGTCTCTGTGTGTGTCTCTGTGTGTGTCTCTGTATGTTAAACATACAGTTTAACAGCAGAGGTCTCACTCCGAATCAGTAGAGCGGCAATATCTTTTCATCGGTTGCGTAACGCTGTGTGGAAGCTACCTGGTCTGTCGCTCCGCACTAAGCTTCAGGTCTTCTCGGCCACGGTCATTCCCTCCCTTCTCTACGCTTGCGAAACGTGGACCCCCCTAATGGAACATCTTCGCCGGTTAGAAACATTTAGGCTGGCCTGCCTACGATCCATCCTGGGTTTAACCAGACTGGATTGTGTGAGGAGCTCACAAATCCTTGAAAGATCTGGGCAGGGTCCCATCGGTGAGCTCCTCCGGCAGGCAAGGCTGCGATGGCTGGGTCATGTAGCCCGCATGCCCAGCCACCGCATGCCGAAACAGCGTTTGTTTGGCCGGATTGAGGGGGCTAAGCGGGCGCGGCACGGGCTAGAGAAGAGATGGAGTGATGTGGTACAGGAGGACGTGGAGCTGAGTGGACTTGCCGATGACTGGTACCAGCGGTGTCAAGATCGGCCTCTGTGGAGGAGGCTCGTGAAGGATGCTACTGGGCAGTTGGAGGTAGTCGCCCTCAAACAACAACGGAGGGCGGAGGAGCGACGCTCACAACAACGAGCGGAGCGCCGGGTGGCTAAAGCACAGTAGGTTGGCACAGTAGGGGGCACAGGTGGTGCATCAGCCGGTTATCTCAGTCAGTCGACCCGTGACACCTGGGTCTGCCCCGTGACCTCCTGCCAGCGGGCGTTCGACACTTCACGTGGCCTCAGGGTGCACATAGCCTGGCACAAGCGTCGTGGTGACGTCACCGCCACTTAGTGGCGAATGGCGGTTGTTGTTGTTGTTGTTGTGTCTCTGTGTGTGTGTCTCTGTGTGTATGTCTCTGTGTGTGTGTCTCTGTGTGTGTCTCTGTGTGTGTGTCTCTGTGTGTATGTCTCTGTGTGTGTCTCTGTGTGTCTCTGTGTGTGTCTCTGTGTGTGTCTCTGTGTGTATGTCTCTGTGTGTGTCTCTCTGTGTGTGTCTCTGTGTGTGTCTCTGTGTAGCGGTTAGCGCGCTGCGCTATGTACCTGGCGACCCGGGTTCGATTCCTGCTCACGGCCAACACCAGTGACGATTATCTGAACTTTCTTGGGCCTCCCCTAGGTCGACTTAGCCTTAAATAAGTACCTGGTGCGGTGTGTAAACATCGCCACTGGGGAGACAAAGGCGGTCGGGCGTGGTGCTGACCACCCACCCCCTCGTGTACCGTTCCGGCCTTCATAGGTGCTCGCTAACAGCACTTGCCCCTACAGTCTGTTACGGGCTACACGGGGGATCTTTATCTTTGTGCACAGACTGCCCTACATGATATCATAACAACAGTCTGGACCACTGGATGTGACTCGCACGGTCCTCGGGTCACCTACATGCAAACAAGTGGATTGGTCACCGAGAAATCACTTCAGTTGAATTCATTAGATTATGTGAATATACCGGAGTGATTAAAGGAAAATATCTGCAACAGGCGAAGTGCACTTTGTTATCAAGTTGTAGCGGACCTTACATAGAGCAGCCCCTGTTGGAAGGATATCCGATATTTAAGTAATTTTTTTTGAGCGTGACACTCAATTCTAATGCGGTTATGCTACTTCGCATTATTCCCGCGAATGCGTTAACCAGCGTGGAGCGCTCGATACCCAACAGAATTGATGTTCTTCGTTACCAAAAAAATGACCGCGTGATTGATCACCGAGCATGGGTATTGATTCCGGGAATACATTGCATCGCAAAATTAGCGCGCCTCTTTGAATGTGGTGTAGACATTTTTTTCCATTTGTCGCTGTTTTTGTTGTTGTTGTTGTTGTTGCTGGTGGTGGTGGGCAGTCTCACAGTCGACGGACGTTGAGGCATTGAGCAGACTTTGAGCTGGGAAGGCATCGTCTCTGTACGTCACAGCAATGCATTCTTACACAGGCAGGAGAGGGGCGGTCACCGTGCGTGGCTCGCTGTGCCCTGAACCCCCCCCTCCCCCCCCCCTGACCTGAGTTCGATTCCCCGCCTTGACTAACACCGGTAGCAAAGTGATAACTCAACTTGTCCTGACTAGAATAATGACGTCCCCTCGCTTAGTTCAACTCCTGGGCTGTGTTGTTGTAAAAATAACAATGTGACATCTTGACGTGACATAGCATCGCCTCGCCCATGCCTGTGTAATAAGAGACTACGCCGACGGTCGCCGACCGGCTGCATAGGCACCGCTGTATCAGCCATAAGCCAATCAAGTTAAGTTGGGATCATCTGGGCGGAAGTTCAGGGGCGGAGCTCAAGGGTGCTCGCCAGGAACCATCGGGAAGGTTCTAGAAGGGGCGTGGCTAGAGGCGGGGCGTGGCTCCGCGTGAGAGGGATATAAGGGGAAGCAGGAAAGAGGCTCGGGGTCAGTGTGGGAAGTCTGGAAGCGGGACCGCGTCTCGCACCTCCGGACACGTGGCGGTCCGAGGGTTGCCTCCCTGCACGCCGCCGGCCAGCGGCGGGCAGGAGCGGGGAGCGCGAGCGAGCCGTGCGCGGGACGGAGTCAACGCACACCGCGCAGAGAAGAACGGAACGGTTAATATCCGAAGAATGGAGGAGCGTGGAGCTGCTCAGCCGACACAGATATAAAGAAAGAAAGACACAAGTCAACGTTCGTCGTCGAAGTGTTTTTTTTACACCTGCATTAGAAGTTGTTGCAAACTATTTTTTTTTAATGTTTGGACGGCTCCCCTCTCCAGCCCACGGAGGCGAGGGAGGCCCACGGCGGCCGGATGGAGTGGGAGGGGAACCCGGCACCGGGGAGCTTCGGGAACCCAACTCCGTGGAGCTTCGCGGCTCGTGCTGGCTGGGGGACTTTTATCGGCTCCTGCTGATGATTATAGAACACTAAAATGGGGTGCATCTGGTCCCACCGAGTACCGTTGCGCATTGTTCTTGACATTAAATAAGTCACAAACCGGTCCCTGGTTTGCTTTGTTTCAACTCGGTTCAGGGGGCCCATTGGTTGATGGAATGAATCGTCGTTTTATTTTTTAAAACTTTGATTTGGCGACGAAGCAGAAAGCCTGCCCGTTTTGTTGTTATTACCCACTGGACATGGCGTAATGCTTTTATATGAACTACAACACGCTCGTATTGCTCTGTCAGTGTCCGCACATGTTGCTGTGCCAGGTGTCGTGGAGAGGAAATTGAGCACAGGCAGAAAAAAGCAGTTGACTGCTAAGTCGGGGGAGAGGTAAACAACCTGAAATAGAGCACAGGCCTGGAACGTGACATCTCAGCACTTGTAGTGATGCGCTAGACACAACCAAAAAAATGTGTTTTCTTATCTGTTCTTTAGAAGATGAGGATGTAATTGTTGATAGCATCGAGCTTATGAGTCATTTCAGACTACTTAGCTGTGTCTGTTGTTCTTCTCTGTAATCTAAGAATTGGTTACAACCAAATTTACAGAAGTAACTTCATAACGAGCTCTCACAATCTTGATTTGAAGCTTTCGTGACTGCAGGAATCCATACTCTTTGGTTCTTTCGAATGTCAGCAGTCCTATTTAAAGCTTTCGTGACTGCAAGGATTCATCTTCTTTGGTTCTTTCGGTAAAGTAACGTAGAATGAGAATAAAATAATAAAATAAAACAATAAAATTCTCACGACGTTTCGGCCACAAAACAAGTGGCCGAAACGTCGTGAGAACCTGTCGTCCCGACAGGTTGTTCCTTTCACCTGAAGAAGGCCACTTGTGTTGTGGCCGAAACGTCGTGAGAATTTAATTGTTTTATTTTATTATTTTATTCTCATTCTACGTGACTTTACTGAAAGAACCAAATAAGTCAGCAGTCCTGTTGTATCTGTTCCACCTGATGACGGTCGCTTGTGTTGCGATCAAAACGTCGTGATTTATTTTATACCTATGTGACTTTACCGACAGAACCAAAGAGTGTGAACTCTCACAACTTTATTTTGCTTGTTGTTTTGGATTGTGGGGGGAAACCAGTGGACCTGGAGAAAACCCACTCACGCATGTGGATATATCTCAAACCTCTGCACAGATAGATTCAAGAATCCATATCTATACTGTCATCTTCTGGACACTTCACAGGTCAACCCTACAACACCTGGCATCCCCAGTCTCCCATCCATTACTTAACCAGGCTTTAACTGGGTAACAATGGGGTGGTCCATCGGGTCTTAACTAAGGGAATAGAAACGAATAACATCTTAAAAACGAATGTACGTGTCATGACAACGCTGGGACCAAAATCAATGCCCTTTAGTCAATCCACTGCTGGATGAGGGCCAGACGATATAAACAAATTTTAATAAAACTCAGACGAACTGATATCAACGCTTAAATACTGCCAAGTGTGGATAACATTCGTGTGGTGGCAAGGATCAGAGAGAAAAAAAAACACCCAAACTCTTGCAAACCACCACGCGGGCATAGACGCAACAACGAGGCCCGGCTTCGCAAAGCCTCGCCTCGGTTGTAAAAAGAGGAAGCGTGGCAATTTCAACGAACACCAATGGGGGCCCAACATTTTGGGTTTGTTTCAAACGAGCCACACCATCAACTCTCGTATGAGGGCCCCTTGTTGACGGGCTCGCATTGGCCGGGTGAAGAAAAAGAAGAAGAAGAGGAAGAAGAAGAAGATATGAAGAGCGGGAGGAGAAATCGTCTGTGGCGCAGACGGCGGCTTAAATCACCGCCGACTTGGTGGCCATAAATGCAGAGGCGGACAATGATTTGCGCTGCGCTGGCTGCCAGCCTCCCGTTGGCTCGGGTCTCTGGTAATTATAGCCGTGTGGCGGCGTGCACACACCCAACCCGTAATTCGCTCGTGATTAATTTGTCCGTGCTCTGCATGGATGGGGGGGTGGCTCAGGGGGTGTTGGTCTGGCAAACACAACCCCCTACCTCCTCGTGGTGCCGGACGGCAACGCTGTAGTGGGCAGTGCCGTGGGGGAAGGGCTAATTTAGACTGGCCTTTCCCTTCATGGCGTTTGTAACCACCACAGCGGTTAAATGGGGGCTCTGGACGGGTGCGAGGGGCTGGTAACCCCTCCACCTTCAATTAACTATCACTAAACTACGATGTAAAAAACGTATTAAGCTTGTACCCGAGGCCCCGGGGCGACAGGCGTCTATGACGCCTCCTGGCCATCATAACAACAGTCTGGACCACTGGATGGATTCCGCAGAATTGGAAGGATGCACTGGTGGTCCCCTTCTTTAAGAGGGGGGACCGCACAGACTGTAACAACTGCAGGGGCATCTCACTCCACAGTGTGCTGGGAAATGTCTTAGCAAGGATTATTCAACATTGCCTTTACAGGCACGCTGAGGAGAGGCTTGTGGAGCCCCAATGCGGTTTCAGGGAAGGGCGGTCCTGCACAGATGCCATATTTTCTCTTCGTCTGCTATAGCAGAGGTGTAGGAAATTCCAACAAGATCTACATCTCTGCTTTAGTAACCTGGTCAAGGCCGATGATACCATCAGTAGCCCTGGGCTCTGGGTTGTTCTTCGTGCTTTCGGAGTCCCTGACCCACGAATATTAAGGACCTTCATGATGGTGAGCAGGCTCGGGTAGAACTACATGACCAGGAGTCAGAGCCATTCCCTGTTCACTTTGGGGTGCGACAGGGATGTCCTCTGGCTCCCACATTATTTAACATCTATTTCGACCACTTAGTCCGTGAAGCCTTCAATAGCTGTACCGGAGGAATTTCCATCTGGTACAGATACAATGGGAGGCTGATCGATGCCCGGGTGCGGCCAAGGGATGGCTCCCTATTGCTCAACCATGTGTAGTGACATATGACGTCACTACTATGTTGGGACTGTACGAGCGTAGAAACATATGACGTCACTATCATGTCGGCTCGGAATGGGGGCTGTAGGCGGGTGTCACGGGGGTCGCGTCAGGCCGTGGCACTCAGCGTGAACCCAACAGGACACGTGACTGGATAAAGGGGGGGCAGGGGCCCCAGGGGGAAGCTCAGAGGTCACGTGGTTGGGGGCCCGGACCTTCCCGAAGGATCGAGAAGGGGGGCGTGGCCTGGGGCGGAGCCGGCCACGCCGGAGGGGTTATAAGCGGGATGTGAAAGGGGAGCTGGGGGCTGTGATGAAGACGCCATGAGAAGTCTTCAAGTCTCCGATCGTCGTTCGTGACCAGGCAGCCGTCACCTGCCCTGGGTCACGCTGCGCAGTGTTCCCCGAGTGTTAGTGAGATTAGAAACAGTGGCCACCACCTTATGTATAGCGTTCACGTTGGTGTTATGCGTTAATAAATAGTGTTGCCTCCAAGTTGAGTGTGCGCCTCAATCGAACCCATTACACATGTTACGTATGCGGATGATCTGGTAATTGCTGCTCACTCATAGGAGGGGTTGGAGGCGCTGCTGCTGAACCTGGAGCTTGCCACTAATAGGTGGGGACTTACCATCAGCCCCACCAAAATGAAGCACCTGCCTGGGTATTTTGTACCATCGGACACTCCACCCCCACATCACCAAATTGGTGATAGGGCAGTTGTGGAGAGAGTGGAGAGTTTCCCATACCTGGGCAGTGTGTTCATGACCGGCTCCGGTTTGACAGCAGAAGTCTCACTCCAAATCAGTCAAGCGGCATTATCTTTTCATCGGTTGCGTAACGCTGTGTGAAAGCTATCTGGTCTGTCGCCCCGCACGAAGCTTCAGGTCTTCTCGGCCACAGTCATTCCCTCCCTTCTCCACGCTTGTGAAACGTGGACCCCCCTAATGGAACATCTTCGCCGGTTATAAACATTTAGTCTGGCCTCCCTACGATCCATATTGGGTTTAACCAGGTTGGATTGTGTGAGGAGCTCACATATCCTTGAAAGATCTGGACAAAGTCCCATCAGTGAGCTCCTCCAGCAGGCAAGGCTGCGTTGGCTGGGTCATGTAGCCCACATGCCCAGCCATCGCATGCCTAAACAGCTTTTCGGCCGGATCGAGGGGGCTAAACGGGCGCAGCACGGGCTAGAGAAGAGATGGAGTGATGTGGTACAGGAGGACGTGGAGCTTAGTGGACTTGCCGATGACTGGTACCAGCGGTGTCAAGATCGGCCGCTGTGGAGGAGGCTCGTGAAGACCGCTACTGGGCAGTTGGAAGCAGTCGCCCTTCAACAACAACGGAGGGGGGAGGAGCGACACTCACAACAACGGAGCGCCGGGTAGCTAAAGCACAGCACGTTGGCACGGTAGTGGGCACAGGTGGTGCATCAGCCAGTCATCTCAGTCGACCCGTGGCACCTGCGTCTGCCCCGTGACCTCCTGCCAGCGGGCGTTCGACACTTCACGTGGCGTCAAGGTGCACATAGCCTGGCACAAGCGTCGTGGTTACGTCACCGCCACTTAGTGCCGAATTGCGGTTCAGGTGGGTGGCCACAGGCAAAAAACAATGATGCGGACAGATGGATTTACTGTATGGGGTGGCCCTGGGCAGGAAAATGCTTGGATGCAGACTAAGTCATGCACTTACATACATAGTCATACAGATATATCATAAGAATGTACAGCTCTTTGTCAACCCACTGTCAGGGTGAAGGCCTCCCTTCAGGACAGGTTTAGGGGGTTGTTTGACCATACTTCACCACGCCAGTGAGTGCGGTTTGGTGAATGGGTAAGCCACAGGTCCGGTTCGGGTGTCACTCACCACAGATGCTGTTGCCATGTGGCCGGGAATGTTCTGTCACCGGCGCGTGGTAAAGTTCTGTCACTGGCGCGTGGTAAAGTTCTACCACTGGTGTGTGGTAAACGTGGTAAAGTTCTGTCACTGGCGCGTGGTAAAGTTCTACCACTGGCGCGTGGTAAAGTTCTACCACTGGTGCGTGGTAAAGTTCTACCACTGGCGCGTGGTAAAGTTCTACCACTGGTGCGTGGTAAAGTTCTACCACTGGTGCGTGGTAAAGTTCTACCACTGGTGCGTGGTAAAGTTCTACCATTGGCGCGTGGTAAAGTGCTGCCCCCTGCTGTGTAGAGCAACGTGACTCTTCTCCAACGTGGAGAGTTGCTGATGGCACGACCAGGATAAAGTTGGGCGGTTTTTTTTAAATAAATATAAATACATTGCACACGTTAGGCTGCACGACACTGCCTCCGTTTTCTCCAACGTCATCTCTCAGCGCCATCCTCCAGCGCAAACCCCAGATGCCCGATTTAAACTTCTTTGTTATACATCCAGAAGATAGACGAGAATCATTCCCGGCATTGTGACACCGTACCGACACGTGACATTTTTCGTGTCCTCACTTTAATCGTGCCAGTCTGTGTGCTGTGTGCGTGACTGCGCGTGTAAGTTGTTGAACTCTGTTTAAAACAAAAACAAAACCGTATCCTTGTTTATTAGTTGACGTTGTCAGAAGGCTCTGCGACTGCGTGGGTTTCTGAAATATATTTCTAGTGGCTTCGTGTGGACCTGAAGCAAGGGTTGCTCACAAGGGATGCTTGACATTAAATATTCATGAACCTGTTGATTCCATATAGCTCCAGTGCGAGCATCTCAGACACACACAGCAAAGCGGTCTTGTCAGTGCAGTACCCCCTTGTCTTAGGAGTTAATGTCATACGATTGTACAGTATGTAGTGCACGCTACAGTTCTCAGGTAAATGTTTCATGGACCAACTTGCCAGACGTCAGAAGCAAAGCAGTGACTTTGTCTGCCTCCTCTGGGCTTCACGTTCATACAATGGTGGGCACAAATACAGCGATAGTACTACGATATACCGTACGATATATATCAGAGTATCCAGAGAAATCGCATGCACAGATAGGGCTGCAATCGATGTGACCTCTGGCCTCCTAAAGGCACCTCACTGCCCTGCAGGGTGAGCGTCTCGCCCGCGTGATGTCCGCGCGTGCCACCAACCCCCCACCTCGGAGTTTCTGGAATTGCGGCCGCGCGCCACCACGTCTGGCTTGATCTCGTCACGAAGCCTTGATCTCTGCTCGCAGGATTTGAGGTAGATGCTCTCGATGATCAGGCGGTCTGAAACCTCTCGCCGCACCGCGCGATTTTCGTTTTTTATTACGACGGAAAGGGTTAGAATTTGACCGCGAGCGAGGAGTTCAAGAACATCGCTCCTGAAATTGCAGCTTCCAGCTCGCTCTGCCATCGCCGCGGATGATTGAGCGGGGGGGGGGGGCACCGGTTGCGGCACTTGGGCTGCGACTGCGTTGACACAACACAAATAGCCAGCCAACGTTGGACAGAGAGACAGAGAGATTGAGTGAGAGGGCGTTTGGCGATCGCACTCAATTCCAGCACCATTATTACATCACGAGGCAAGGAAATGACAAAGCTGCATCTGGTGGTTTCAGGTTCGAGTGCTGATGCATTACAGCACTCCCCCTCCCCTCCCCCCACGTAACCACAAATGCTTTGTGAAAAGTTTGGCAATTGTGGTGCGGTCAACAGTGCGGCTTGATTGCGTAGTGTCGGGCACAATTATTTTCGAGGTGGGAGCGTGCATGGGTTTTGCCGGTTCGAATCCCAACATTTCTCCGATAAGACTGTGGAGGCATAGCACCTGATTGGAAGTGGAACATGACATCCCTAAATGAGATTAACTTGAAAGAGAAGATCAGTGTTCTTTGGTTCTATTCGGTAAAGTCACGTAGGTAAAAAAATAAAACAACAAAAATCACGACGTTTCGGCCACAACACAAGCGGCCTTCATCAGGTGAAGGGACCAGACTGTCTCGAATACTGCGCTGGGGTGAAACAGAGCCAAGCTCAGGCCACGGGGGGATGCCCACAAAATGAAACCCTGACGATCGAGTGCAATTTATGACGGGATAATGTGATGACGAAGTTTAAGAGCTTTGACATTAAAAAAGTTATTCATTTGAAATCCGGCTATTACATTTTGTGCCGTTTTCATTATCACCACCATCATCATTATTACGCTGGTACTTCTTGCAGTGCTGGGTATCCGACCTGGTTGCATTTTGTATGCAATGTTCGGTTGCTAGGAAACGGCAGCGCATCAGAACCCCCGTCTCATTAAACGCCGGTGGTGGTTTGACCCGACTCTGTGCGATTATGGGGATGTGACATTTTCTGTCTGGCGACAGTTTTCTCTCTCTCTCTCTCTGTTACTCATGCAGGGGCCGGGGGGGGGGCATCGGAAATTGCAGAATTGTAAATTTTTGGTGAAAGGTCCAATCTGTGGGTGGATTTAATTACACAAACCCAAAACAGGCGCTGTGGTGCAGAAGTTGGCATGGCCGAGTCTCAATTTGCGTTTAAAAAAAAGACAACTTTTACGGATGTTTCCTGTTATGGAAAACCTGATGCTGCTATATGGTGGGATGGTTTGCGCACTGGAATTTGCAATCCAGAGGTCGCAATCCACCACGTTTACCATTCCTCCGTACTGCCCGTGTTCGATCTTCCCACATCTGTCCACCCAGCAATGTGTGTATGTTGAACTTTCGCACCGTACGTAGCCAACCGTGCTAATCGGAGGCGCGGGGGGAAGGACAAGAAACGAACACGCAAACAAAACAGTTCTAAAGAAATTAGTTTTCAAACTAGATTTAAAAGTGCACCACTGCCAGTGGCTTCCTAATATCACAAGTGCGTTCCAGACGGCCGTAGAAGCGCATCTGAAAGCGCGCGATGCAGTGACCATCTTTGTTCGATGGCTAGCCAAAAAGGTTCGATGGCTAAGAACGTGATGAGGTGAAGAGTGGGGACCAACACCTTATCCGAGCTGTCTGCCTGGCCAGGATGTCTCGCGGGGGAAGGGTGTTCATTCTTCGCGATTGTGGGAAACCCTCCATCCGTGTTCTTATTGAACCTTGCTGTCGATTCAAATATTCCTTTCGTCATTTCCCCCGAGTTTTTATCCTGAAAGCGCTGTCGTCCTCGTGTCATTGGATGATGAACCCCACTCAGAACTCCGACAGAGCAGTGCATCGCCCAGTCCACTGAACGAGACGTTGACGAGCTGCTTAAAGAATCTCTGCGATTGACTTATTATCGTGGAGTAGCGTGTGCCTGTGATCCAGCACTCTGAAGGCGAGGGTTGGTGGAGCATGCAAAATGTTGTGAAACTCTTTTCCCGTGGGCGAGGAGGTGATATATCCCGGTTTTACAGGAGAATGCGGTACAGCATTGTGGACTAATCTCTGTTCGTTTCCATTTGTTCGGGGATATGATATCGCCTCCTTGTGCGTGTGGATTTTCTACCGGGTGATCCGGTGTCATCCCACGTGTATAATAAACACTCGTCATGAATTGGTTAAAAACATATTTTTAAAAACAAACCAATGCAGGACCTTCTTGGGATAAAAAAAGACCTTGGGCACAATGTAGCATTATTGGATAAATAAAAAAAGAGTTTAATTATTATTATCCACACTCGTGTAGAACTCTCCAGTCTCGCTACAGAGAAATGTTGACAATGAGTCAAATCTTCCCACGCAATGCCACTAATGGGGCTTGTTTAACCATACTTCACCACGCTGACCTATGTGCAAGGGGGCGTGGGTCGGAGGGCTACACCATTTCAGATATCACTCGGCGCTGACGTTAGGTGCGACCAGGTTTCGAACTCGGGTCGCCGCGTTCATATGGCAGTGCTCTAACCAGTGAACCACCAACAATGTGCATGTTCGATCGCATCACGTGAGTTAATGGGATCAATGGTGAGAGAGAGAGAGGTGTGTGTGTGTGTGTTAGCGGGTTAGAACTTAGCGGTGCATTCACTGGAGAGAATTACGCGAACTCACAATTCATTTGCGTGCACCGGCTGGCTTGTGCCAGGAGACGCGATCCGTGGCGTGTCACCGTGCCCACCAATAACCGCGGCTGCATGACCGGTCGTACCGAGATCTCCGCACCATGCTACGCCGCTCCGCCCAAGCTGGTGCAGTCACCGCCGTGCCATCTGTATCGACGTGGCACTGAACTTGCCAAACCTCGCCGTGCTACAGCCTTGTTTTAAATAACGCACCACGTGCCGATTGTCACGCGACGCCACGCATCCGTCCCGTGTCATGCAAAACCCCCTGGCCGCACGCTATCGCTCCCCGCTAAGAGCATCCCCGCTGGCAGGGCCAGTAGAATACTCCCCCCCCCCCCCAGGTGACAGATGAGCTGGTATCTAGCTTTTTTGAGCCCCCCGAAATTCGCCGTGGTCACACGGTAATTTTTAAGGCCGGTGCATAGAACGTGTCGCTGCGAAGATGTGCACTCCAGTCTTGTGCTTTGGAATGCAATTCAGGTTTTGCTCAAATTGTGAGCAACTGAAATCAATATCGCTCACCGTTGTGTGCGCGGGCGGGCGGGCGGGCGCGCGCTAA
Organism: Petromyzon marinus; assembly: GCF_048934315.1. Taxonomy (NCBI): domain Eukaryota; kingdom Metazoa; phylum Chordata; class Hyperoartia; order Petromyzontiformes; family Petromyzontidae; genus Petromyzon; species Petromyzon marinus. The sequence continues at coordinate 10,362,384 of NC_133704.1, forward strand.
TTGTGATCTCGGCAACTTTCATTCGGCGGACTGTGCTCGAGTCGGTCACAGCACCTGACTGAGCAGTTGTCATTGCACGCAGCGGAGTATAGGCCTCGTGGAGGCCAAATTTAATCACACCGAGAGCAACTGGCGAGAGTCGATGAACTCAAGACGCCTGCAGTCTTACCACCATGCAACGTAATTCCCAACAAGTCTCAGGCACTTAGCACACAGCCAGTGGTCTGCAATATCGGATTATTATATTGCGTTTTTTTGTTGTTGTTGAAATGTAAAACGTTTTCCTCGCCCACATTATCTTCCCATTGCGCTATTGGTGTTTTGTCCTGAGATTACAGAAATGTCCGTAGGAAGCCCTTGCAGTGAGCATTGTACCTCCTTGTTTTTTTTGGAAAACAGCCCTCGAACATGATGTCACACGAAAGCATCAGGTCTGAAGTCACTTGGATAGACCTCTTCATCCACACCTTCCGTCCTCCCTGAAAATCACGTTTGTCACATCAATCAACACCGCGATGTTCAATTATATCAAAGCGGGAATACGCACGCGGTAATTGAATGAACGAAAGGCGCATTTGATGAAGACGGGCGTGGGTTGTTTTGTTTTGGGCGGTCGTTCAGCGAACGGGCCGAGAGACGAACAGCCCCCAGTGGCAAGGGACAAACCCGGGGGGAGTCTCATTACATTGGTGCCGGCTTGGTGCTCTCAACATCGGTCACAAACCCCCAAGTTCCGAATGATCCTAGTAGCAAAAGTAGCTACATATGTAGTAGCCTCATATGTGTGGTGTTTATAATGACGAATACACTCCTTATGAGGCACACTCTGCTTATTGTAATACTTCTCTTGCATAGTCCTTAACACACGGAGAGGTATACGGTCCCCTCACCCGATACCCTAAGAAGGTACAGCCTCTGGACTTAGCGGGACCTACACACAGGTCTCTTGCTAACCTAAGGAGGTACAGCCTCCTATCTTGGCGGGACTTACTCTCGAGTATACCGCTATCTTAGAGTCCTCCGGCTTGGACCTAGGGGAGGCTATCTGACCCACCGCTGGCCCGGTGGGTCTTGACCACTGGATACGCCGAGCCTTAGCCCTCAGAAGGGCTGGAAGGCTGGGTCCAGGGTCCTGTCTGTCTTCAGCCCGGGCTTCGGTCTTCGTGTAGGGAGAGAACTCCCCGCGCTCTGCGCGCTCACCCTTCTTATACCCGTTTGTGGCCAGGTCTAACCAATCCCACATTTCCACGTGGAACTGTCTGATTGGTTCTTACCACAGTGTAGCTGTGATCCGCTTCACCTCGTCTGACCCCAACCGTTATTCACACAGAGGTAACGCTGCACTGCCCCTTTGATACCTAGTGGCAATGCAGGTTACTGAACAGTGAGTAGTTAGCACCTCTACATGTGTAGTAGCTACGGGCTCCGCACTTTCAAGGGCTCCGCGCTAAAATGCTTTCACGCTATCAATTCCGATTCAGTGATTCTGCACTTGCTCTATTACTATAGTACTATACTGCCTTCAACTTGTATGAACGATGGGTGTTTAAGGTTAGCGATTTGTCGTATTATCTGGCTGTAAAGCAATTGAAAAAATACAATTACTTTACTGTGCAAGTTAAAAATCGTGTGTTTTAATATTTACGGTTTTTCTTTTATTTAGGGCCCATTTATAATAGATGTTACAGGCCCCGCACTAGCTTAATCCGGCACTGCCACCCTCCCCACCCCCAAAGCCACCTGATCTTCACAGCAATTTGATCAAACATATTCAACTTCTGTGAAAAGGGAGAGAAAAAAAGCAAACAAACACCAACCCCATTTAAAATGTTAATTCGCTTGTGCTGAATTTGAACAACTCCGAAATCAGCTGTCTGCCGGCTGCTCATCTTCCATGCGGTCTGTGAGGCCCCCACCACCACTACCAACACCACAACCACCACCACCGCCACTACCACCACCACCCCACCACCACCACCGTCCCCACCACCACTACCAACACCACAACCACCACCACCGCCACCACCACCACTACCCCACCACCACCACCGTCCCCACCACCACTAGTAACACCACAACCACCACCACCACTGTCACCACCACCATCCCCACCACCACTACCACCGCCACGTCGTCCCGCATATCCTCCACAATCGCCACTTGCCCCCCCCTCCCCCGTGTCCCATTCCCCGTACGCACGCACGCGCCTGCCCCGCGTGTGCCGCCCTGCGTCACTCACGCTCCCTGTCCCCCCGACTCGCACCCCCCACCCCCCTCCCCCCCCACACGCACCCCCACTCCTCCTCACTACCACCTCCCACCCCCCACTCCCACCCCCCACTCCCACCCTCCCCCCCCACTCCCACCCCCCCACTCCCCCCCCACTCCCACCCCCCCGCTCCCCCCCACTCCCCCCCCCACTCCCACCCCCCACTCCCCCCCCACCACGTGCGTCGCTCGCAAAGCGTCCGTGGAGTCGTGCCTGCTGCACGGACTGCGGCGCCGCGCCGCCGGCTTCCTACGCAGCAACAAGGTGGCAGCGCTCTTCCTCAAGGTGGGCAAGAGCTTCCCGCCCGCCTCCGAGCTGTGCCGCCGGGTGCAAGAGATGGAGCTGCTGGTGGAGAGCGGCAGGTGCGCCCCGAGCGTGCTCGCCACACGCGGAGAGAGGGCGCGGCTCGCGTCTGTATTTGGTGGGGGTGTGGTGGTGGTGGTGGCGGTATGGGGGGGTAGTGGTGGAGGGGGTCAGTGCCGGATGATCCTAGTAGCTAAAGTAGCTACTACATATGTCGTAGCTAAAGTAGCTACTACAAATGTCGTAGCTAAAGTAGCTACTACAAATGTCGTAGCTAAAGTAGCTACTACAAATGTCGTAGCTAAAGTAGCTACTACATATGTCGTAGCTAAAGTAGCTACTACAAATGTCGTAGCTAAAGTAGCTACTACAAATGTCGTAGCTAAAGTAGCTACTACAAATGTCGTAGCTAAAGTAGCTACTACAAATGTCGTAGCTAAAGTAGCTACTACAAATGCCGTAGCTAAAGTAGCTACTACAAATGCCGTAGCTAAAGTAGCTACTACAAATGTCGTAGCTAAAGTAGCTACTACAAATGTCGTAGCTAAAGTAGCTACTACAAATGTCGTAGCTAAAGTAGCTACTACATATGTCGTAGCTAAAGTAGCTACTACAAATGTCGTAGCTAAAGTAGCTACTACAAATGCCGTAGCTAAAGTAGCTACTACAAATGCCGTAGCTAAAGTAGCTACTACAAATGTCGTAGCTAAAGTAGCTACTACAAATGTCGTAGCTAAAGTAGCTACTACAAATGTCGTAGCTAAAGTAGCTACTACATATGTCGTAGCTAAAGTAGCTACTACAAATGTCGTAGCTATGGGCCCCGCACTTTCAAGGGCCCCGCGCTAAATGCTTGCAAGCTACCAATTCCGGTTCAGTGATTCTGCACTTGCTCTATTACTACAGTACTATACCGCCTTCAACTTTTATGAACGACTGGGTGTTTAAGGTTAGCGATTTGTCGTATTATCTGGCCGTATAGCAAATGAAAAAATGCAATTGCTTTATCATGCAAGTTAAAATGTGTTAAAAAAAATGTTTTAACTTAGGGCCCCTTTATGACATGTGCTACAGGCCCCGCACTAGCTTAATCCGGCACTGTGGGTGCGAGATGGTGGTAGCCTTAGCGTAGCAGCGCCCGTTCACGTGGTTGCTTTTTCGAGTCACCGCAGACACAACCGCAAACTGACGCCGTTGATTCGAATCCAGATACGGTCAGTAGCGCTAAATGCCGAATAAAAGGCCCAGTTGAGGGCCAGAAAACCGACGGGTCGCGGTCTCTCCCGAGCGGACCAACTAAGACCCTGAAAGGACTCTGAACACCTCAACCGGTGACTTCCTAAACATAGCCTCGCCACCCTCAGCAGGCGGCAAGGCCTAAGGGATCAATGCTTTAAATTCCACCGCCGGAAATGGCGGCACGTCGACAATAACTTCCGCAAGGGTGTTCACGTGACGGTCATCAATATATAATCTGGCTGTCGCCTGATGATGCCGGTTGTAATTACTGGCGAAACGTCGTACTCAGATTGTAAATGTTGTGGCTTGGCTCTCCAACACACCGGTGCACTGTACTAGTGACGAATTGGCCACGTTCTGTTTACGTGACAAACCCTTACTAGTTGGCTGTGTCGGGCGGTGGCGGGTTTAACGACACATTTATATATTCAAGCGAATAATATTGGTCGCGAAATCCCACTACGTGTTAAACTGTTTGTGTACTCGTGTACATGTGAGCCCCCGAATGAGGAACGGCCATCACCATCTCGACCAGCAGCCACTCGCCCGGCCAGTGGCTGGCCGGTCGATGTTTGGTGACATCGATAGCCGCCGGACACAACGGGAACGCTCAAAACAATTTACGAGGCCAGAGAAAGAGACGCGAGGAATGGCCGTCGGTGCGAGACGCGTTCCTGACATGCGACCCTAAAGAGCCGGGGCTAATTCCACCGAGTCCGATGGGAAATGAGACTGGAGCCAAGAATCACGCTCCGTCTCAAAAGGACAGGAACGGACAGCCACTAATTGCTTCACAAACAATTATGGGCAAATTTCCAAAGGGCCGACACAGACCGGCAGTCACGCACATTGGATTACCGATACCGGTTCATAACCTCGACACCGCGGCCACGTTGGTACTTTCGGAAGGCCAACCGGCCCAGCTACGAGAAAGATACCGAAGCCCAATTGAACCAAAGCTCTGAAAACTTCGATAGATTAATCAAATTTACGACAACTACTGCGAAAGTCTGAATCACGGCATGCCATCAAACCACGAGGGAAGGGTTAAATCGTTATGGGCTAATGACGACGACGATGAAGCTGGGTTTTTTTTGTTCCCCCCCCGTGTGTGAGAAGACGTTTTTTGTTTTCCCATTCCCCCAGCGATTCGGTACAGAACTTCCTGAGCTCGTTGCACGCGTTGCCGCAGGATCTTCACAACTTGGCCGTGGATCCACTGTACAGGCAAGTGTCCGCTGCGGTTCTCGGCAACACTCCGCTGGCTACTTTTACGCTCTATAACCGAACCGTGCCCCGCCGGGGTCATGCCGACACAGTCCGCCACCGCACCCTAACGGAGAGAGGGGGCCCACTGCGGAGACCGCACCGCAAGTCACCCCGTGGAACGTTGATCGCTCCCTGGCCGAGACGTCGCTTGACAATCCATGGGGTTATCAAAATGGGTTTCGCTTTTTACCCGAGGCTTGTCTAAAAAACATTGCCTATAGCCCGTCGGTCTCCCTTGAGAGACCCCTGTGAAAGCAGATCAAACTCGCTGTACGGGACACCTGGGCTACCACGCTCTGACACCCAGGATTGGTGTGTTCCCCTGTCAACCGCTTTGCCTCCTTGTCCTTACAATTGCCCTCGGTAATTGTTGTGGAAGTGGCATCCATGCTGGTAGTGCCAGCGGAGTGGTCCCCCAGGTGACCGATGAATTGGCGGTCACACTTTGGTGAATTTTAGGCCGGTGCATAGCTGCCCGTGTTGTTGGGGGAGAAATGCATACAGTATAATCCTGAGCTTTGCAATGCGGTGAAGGTTCCTCTCAAGCTGTGAGCGACTGTAATTAACTATCGCTCACCGTTGTGTGAGCTCTCGCTATTGTGCTCTTGAGAACGTCCACTGGGTGGTCTGTGTGCGAGTGCTGTGGGTCACGGCACCTGGCCGAGTAGTTATCAATGTGCGCATTTGAGTGAAGGCTCACGGAGACCAAATTGAATCTACACGTATGTTGGACCTTATTCGCACCGTACTGGAGCCAGCTGTGCCAATCGGAGGCGCAGCGGGAAAGGACAATCGGTGCACTACCAGGTATTGGTAGCGTAGCGGTTAGCGCGCTGCACTACGAACCCAGCGACCCGAGTTCGATTCCCGCTCACGGCCAACACCGGTGACGATTATCTCAACCGGTCAAGGGCCTCCCCTAGGTCGACTCAGCCTCAAATGAGTACCCGGTGCGGTGTGTAGTAAACATCGCCACTGGGGCGAAACAAAGGCGGTTTGGGGCGATGCGTTGCCCGCCCACCCCTTTCGTGTGCCGTGCCGGCCTTCACGGGTGCTGCTCGCTAACAGCACTTGCCCCAAAAGTCTGTCAAGCCTACACGGGGTGTGGCGTGGGGTAATCTTTGTCTTTGTGTGTGTGTGCGCGTGCTTCTTCCTGGGGGGGGGGGGCGGGGGTCGGGGGGGACAGGAGGGCGTCGGGCCGCGAGCCCATGAAGCGGCAGACCAGCGCGCAGAAGGGGGCCAACCTGTCTCCCCAGGCAATCCGCCACCTGTGGGTTCGCACGGCGCTCTTCGAGAAGGTGCTCGACAAGGTGGTGCTGTACCTCGTCGAGAACGCCAGGTACGCCACCACCGCCACAGCCACCGGCACCGCCACCGCTCGCTGTGCTGAGAAACGCCGGCCGATTTCAAAATTTGAAGAAAACATAAAACCGCAACGGAATCCCGCCGCTGTCGAGAAATAGTGCGGCGCCCAAGAATACAAAACGCGCCGCAGGTAGCCTCGAAGGGCTTGGGTGAGGTGGTGGGGGGGGGGTCTGCCAATTCGCTGCAATGCTTTCATCCGAAATACGTGAAAAACAATCAAAGATAGAACAACCGGTTCTCGCTTAAAAATTTAGTTTTGCTGCTTAACGCTCAACCAAAGGAAAACAACCACAATGTTATATTTTGAACGGTTTCTGAATGACACCAGGCTCAAACATGTTCATGGGGCACTTAAAATCGAGATTTTGGCGCCTTTAAATGAAAAAAATCTCGGATTTTCAGATCTTTCCTGTTGTTTGTGGCCTAAAAGCTACCGATGTAGCACATTTCGGATTTCTATCTTGTCGGGAAGTACCCTCGAGGTTGCTGAGACATACAGATTAAGGTCTTCATTCATAGCAAGGGCGTAATTATAATATATATTGGGACACATCCCCCCCAATATTCAAATATGCTCAAAATGTCCCCCCCCCCCAATATATTGCTAGAAAAAATAATTGCTATGCTATGTAAATAAAAACAACGATTTGCTAAACCTTGGCCACAATATCTGGACTTGTCTTCAAATAAATCAATGCATAGATTTCTGTTTACATGATTGTGGTTATGGTAGTACTTTATTAATCCATAATCTCTGCCATTACATACAATGAAACAAGAAATGGTAAAAAAGTAAAAACAGAGCAATGTAAATACAATACCACTGTTAGACATTATTGTAAAAAATAAACAAAAAGTCCATCCCATGTGTTAGTGATTTTTTTCTTCATATTTTAAGCAGGAAATGAGTTTTCAAATGTAGATATTTTTCTGATTTGGGACCCCCAGACACCCTGAAAGATTTGGTCCCCCCCAATGTTGACTCCATGGCTACGGCCTTGATATATAGATACCCTATAAACCATGCCGGACGAAAGAGGAATATAACGAGGCCAAATAGAATTGATGCGTCATTGGAATGACATTAGTCGGAATTGGAGCACGCGTTGGATTGATTTAGAATCACAATATTGAATTCATACTGGAGGAATCTGCTGAGCTACAAAGTTCTTATAACCTCCCAAGGATAGTCACTGTGTTCATATTCTATGCACAGACGTACCGTTTTTGTCTATACACTGGTTGCTGCTGCTGATGATGATGGTGACGCTGCTTTTTCATTAACCCGAGCTGCTGACACCATAATTCCACCCTTTCAATTGTTTTTCGGAATATTTATTGAATTTTACAAATGAAGTAATTATGAAAAAGTAATCAGCGGGGTGCATGTTAAGTAATGGTAATCTTATAACGTGGAGTAATAATGCAACATTTCCCATATATCCGTCTTCAGTCATTTTAATTAAGAGTCACATGCTTTGAGATACTCTTGTATTAGAGTTCCTAAAATAATTAAATACGGTAGTTATCCTGAGATCCTTAAACAGTGCGTTTAATGACCAACTTCGCTCGGCAGGCACGTGCTAATGAATCAATTAAGGTCTCATTTCATGCTCACAACACACGAGTTGAATTGTCTAAGAATCAATTATTCATGATTGATGTAAATGATAACCGTGCGCGAATGTTACATTTGCGCCCATGCCATGAATGTGTGTGGACGCCGAATATTATCGAACCTGTAACGGAATTCACAAGCGTAGGGCGTTGAATGGTGGTGTCTTTATATATTTCTGCGTTGAACTTCTTTCGCACGCTAAGTAGCCAACGGTGCTAATCGGAGGTGCGGGGGAAGGGCTACACAAAAAGCAGTTCTAAAGAAGTGAGTTTTCAATCTAGATTTAAAAAGTGCATAGCTCCGGTGGCTTCCTAATATCGGAAGGAAGAGCGTTCCAGACGGCCGCAGAGGCGCATCTGAGAGCCTGCGTTGCGGTGACCGTCTTTGTTCAATGGCCAGCCGAAAGCCGCTGCGAGGATGACCGGAGTTCACGTGATGGTTTATGCTCATTGGTGAGATTAGCGAGGTGTTGTGGTCCATTTGTGGCAAGCGCTTTGTGTTGCATTGGCCATGCTGGCCACAAGTGAGCGTAGACTTTATCTGCAGTGGGCGTTGTTTTGCTCGGAGCGTATAAGCACTGCCCCCCTGTAACGCCGAGTGCTGTTGTGTTTAACAGCGTCTACTACGAGAAGGACGCCCTGCTCGCAGACCCCGTGGAAGGACAGCTGCTGGCCTCCTTGTTGGGTGAACAGCTCCCTTACGTTCGACGCATCACAGCGCCAGCACAGCTCCATCACCAAACGCATATGTGTGCCCTTGCATGAGACCGCATGCGTGCGTGTGAACACACACACGCACGCACACCTCTTTTCGTGGTGCTTGTGCATGCATGTGCATTATTGTGCGTGGATATGTGTGGTGGGTGGCGCCTGTCTGTACGCGCGCGCGCGCCTGTGTGTGTGCGTGTGTGCACTCGCGCGCACGCAGTGGGTCCGTGTGCGCTGGAGTACACGCGCATGAAGACTGCAGACCACTACTGGACGGATCCCTCCGCCCAGGAGCTCGTGCAGCGACACCGCATCCACAGCCCTCGCGGTGGCCGGGCCGAGTCGCCCTCCAAGCGTCCAACGCTGCACGTGAGACTCGCACAAAGACAACGACACCCCCCCCGCGCGGGCCGAGACAGGCCGTTAGCGAGTACCCTATGGTGGACGGCACAGTAGACCGCGAGGGGGTGGGTGGCCAACCCCGCGCCCGGCCGCCTTTGATCTACCTCGTGGGGATTTTTACTCACACAGCACCAGGTACCCATTTGAGGCTGAGTCGACCTAGGGGAGGCCCAGAACTGACTCGGATAATCGTCACTGATTGCTGTGCCGTGAGCGGGAATCGAACTCGGTTCGCCACGTTTGTAGCGCGGCGCGCTAAACGCTACACGACCACTCCCCACACACGCACACAACAGCAGCCACAGAGGTCCAGGCAGTACCGGTCCAGCTGCCGCCAGAGGAAATGGCAGCCTCTCCTCCGCAGTGAGCATTCGATTCATTCCACATGGCCAATTGTAGTGGTTTCCTGCTGTTTTGAGACGAACCCTGAGGGGAGGGGTACAGTCTCCTGGCGCCACCAGATGGGGTTTGGCCAGAACACTTCATAGATGCCGTGTCCCCCCACCCCCGGGGACCTCCGGCACCAGCTTATTTTAGTGTTTTCTCCATAGTTTTTATTAACCCCTCGCATGGAACATTTACCCGCACATGGAGAAATACACGCACATACCTATGCTCGAATCTTCTATCATTTGCCCTATCTCGTCAGATATCAGGAGCTAATCAGGGCTCAGTCTGGATACACAGCAGGTTTATCATTAACCAGCACAGACGTGTTGACAAACAACAACAACAACACGTGGTAGACCCAGGAAACCCATCGCAGGGCAAATTACTCAATTGTGAATTCACGTAGCGATTGGTGGCAGCCTAACTGCGAAAGCCTGGCAGGAACCCTCCTGAAAAGAACAAAAACGTCACGAGCCTCGGCGAGCCGTTCCCCCCCCCCGCCCCCGGGCGAACGAGCGTTCACGACCGTGATGCATCCCCGCTACTTGCGTACAGCGGGCGCGTGTGAAGCTGCGTTGAAGCCGCGTTTTCCCGCGTGCTCCGCGCCGCCCCAGATCAAGAAGCGTCAGTCGAGCGCGGGCAGCGTGTCGGAGGACCGCCCGGTGACGGCCGCCCGCGACTACGTGGAGTCGCTGCACCAAAGCGCTCGCAACGTCCTCCTCTACGGCAAGAACAACGTCCTCGTGCAGCCGGTACCGCACGCACGCAAGCACGCACGAAGGCGGGGCCGGCACGCTCGGCTCTGCCCGTTTGCTCCCGCGCGTACCCCCTGCGACTACGTTCCGCACGTGCGCGTGTGTACGTGCGGAGTGTGTGCGCTTGGCGCGTGCACGAGCACGTGCGCGCAGCGGTTTGCATAGCGGTCGGCGCGCTGCGCTTCGGATGCGGTGACCCGAGTTCGATTCCCGCTCACGGCCAGCAACGGTGACGATTATCTGAACCGCGTCCTAGGCTTCCCCTCGGTCCACTCAGCCTCAAATCAGTATCCGGTGCGGTGTGTAAAATTCACCACGAGGAAGAAAAAAGGCGGCCGGGTGTGGTGCTGGCGACCCACCCCATTGTGTGCCATGCCGGCCTTCATAGGTGCTCGAAAGCAGCACTTGCCCCATAAGTCTGTTGAAGCTATATGGGGGATCTTTGTCTCTATGTGGAGTGTGTGCGTTGGTTGGGTGGGGGGAAGCAGTGGTGTAGTGCTTAGCGCACTGTGCTATTGCAGGCCATGAATGACATAATTGGCCAGTGAAATTATAACCTGTCCTGGGCATCGCGTAGGTCAACTGTGTTAACATCAGCGCTCGAGAGACAAATGCAGCAAGGCACTGTTCTGACCACACCGCACCCTCATGCTGGCCTTAATTAGGTGCGAGCGCTTGCCCAGACAGCCTGTATAGGCTGTACATGGGATCTTTGTATTTGTGGATCAGTGTTGTCGGGATTAGTGCACTCTTACAATCCCAGCTCCGTGCTGGCTCGGTGCTCTGACACGGTATTTGTCCTAAGGGCCACCTGGACTGTTCTGGCAGTGGTTGTGTTTGACCTTTAGTCGAGTTTGTGACTATTGCTGTTATTGCGGTGGTGGTGGTTGTTGTTGCGGTGGTTGTGATTGTGGTTGTTGTTGTGGTGGTGGTTGTGTTTGACCTTTAGTCGAGTTTGTGACTATTGCTGTTATTGTGGTGGTGGTTGTTGTTGTTGCGGTGGTTGTTGTTGTGGTGGTGGTGGTGGTTGTGTTTGACCTTTAGTCTAGTTTGTGACTATTGCTGTTGCGGTGGTGGTTGTTGTTGTTGCAGTGGTTGTGGTTGTTGTTGTGGTGGTGGTGATTGTGTTTGACCTTTAGTCGAGTTTGTGACTATTGCTGTTATTGCAGTGGTGGTTGTTATTGTGGTTGTTGTGGTTGTTGTTGTGGTTGTGCTTTCAGCGTGGGGACGTGGAGCCCGTGCCGGGATACCTGTCCCTGCACCAGGCCGGCGAGCGTCTCACCCTCAAGTGGACCCCCAATCAGCTGATGAACGGCAGCAGCCCTGACCCCGAACACGAGAAAAAGTAGGGCCCAGTAGCGCGGGCGCCTTCACCGTGGCTGTCTGCCCCCCCCCCCTCCTCCTCCCCCCAACTGCTCTCACTGGCAGGCAATAGCAGTGTCTCACTAACACACGTTTCGATTTTGTTTTAACTCGTTATTATAATACTGTCACATTAACAAACAAAACATTCTCACATGGAACTCTCACAGACAGTGGTGTAACGTCGTATCATGTCAGAGGGCGGGCACGATGGAAATCCCTTCAGTCGCCTCTTCATCCACACTTGGCAGCGTTCCTTCTCACGTGGTCCGCTTAGAGCGGCCTTCATCGCACACACATCAAAACTGGACACGCGTACCTTCAAGCTGCAGATTTAATACTCGTAGGCCTTCGCGACCAATATCACCCCCCAAAAAATAAAATATCTATTTCGCAGATCAAACACGATGGATTGTTTCGTGTTTTTCGGCGGCCAGCCCCTTTTACGCCTGGGATAAGACCATTGAGGAGCCACTCCGCCTGACAGCACGGGATGAATGCGTGGCTGAAACGCGGCGTTAAACCCAGGGTCCCAGTTTAAACCGCCAGCTGTGCTCGCCAGCTATGCTGTGCAGGATGGGGGGGGGGGGAGGGGGGGTCGCGTAGATTTTGTGAAACTCCCTCACTCGCCGGGTGGGCTGCAAGGTGGCCGGAAATTTGCAGCACAGACAGTGGGTTCACGAGCACATCTGTGAGAACCTTTGATGCCAGCGGTCCTGTGGCTAGGTGCTGAAGCAGCGTTTAGTCCTCTTGAGCCTCCCGGCCACCTACCATGTTTGGCGCTGTTTGGAAGTTGGTAGTTTAGTCGTTCAGTTCAGTTCCATTTATTTTGGTATAGCCCTGTGAGCCATTCGGCTCTTGAATCGGGTGCAACCGCAACAAACAAAAAACAAAAACGTGAACAAGAAAACATCTTAAAGTGACTATGTGACTGTGCAAACAGAAAATCCAGGAAAAAAAAACAGCAAAATATTCCTGAAAAAGCACCGTACACCAACGCTGTGTGCAAAAATCCCAGTGGGATGAAAGTCAAACAACAACAACCACAAGACAACTTAGATTAAGGCCATCGGTCTAACTCCTTACTACAACAAACAAAAACGTGGCCAAACCAAAAAACGTTTTCGAAATCACCAAAATAAAGCCATAAATGCAATGTAACAGTGAGCATAGGGACTGTGACCAAATTTTTAACAATAAACTAAATAAATAACATGTAACACCAAACCCTAGAGCCATAGCTGGCTGCATGAGTCACTCCACAAACAACAGGAGCATCAGTCGGAGTATCACATTTTTTCAATGCACCTTTAAGATCAGCACACTAAATCATTAATGGTACTGTTTAACACTTGTCATTTTGTGGATTTCTTGTGATTGCCGGCGCTGCGACTACATAATGTCGTTTATGATTACTTTGCCTGTATTTACGATAATTTATTCATACAATGTTTACCCGTACCTGGCAAAGAGTTGCATGTCCTTGCAGCGACATCGGAGGGTTGTCGCAGATTACGTGTTCAGTGCTGTGTGGTGCTGTCAGTGGCAGCAGTTGTGGTGGTAGCATTGGTGGTGACAGGAGTGGTGACGTTCATGATTACGGTGTGAGTGTTCATGTGTTGGGCGTGGTGGCATAATGGTCGTAGAAACACCGCTGTCATGGTATACTTAGGGACAGTGGTATTCATAACGGTGGTGGTACAGCAGTTATGTGGTCGTTGGTGGTGACGTTTGTGGTGGTGGTGGTGGTGGTTCATTGACGGTGCTGGTGTTGGTTGTATGGCAGATGTATATATTTTGATGGTGCAATGGTGGTGGTGATGATACGATGACGATAGTGGTCATGACCATATGATGATGATGGTGGTGGTGGTGATCGTGTAATGGTGATATGCTGGTGTGCTCTGTTGCTGTGAATGTGCGCTCATGGCTATCATGGTCATGTGGTGGTGCGCTCTGCCCAGCGTGTTGTGGGACTACGCCATCACCGTTCACCTGGAGCACATCGTCTACATCCACTGCCACCAACAGCGTGAGTCCCACCGGCCGAGGCCTCTGCCCAAGCAGTGGCCGTACAGGTCACGTCAGAGTCAGAATCTTTATTTATACTGGAGGAACCCCGATGGGCTATAAAGCTCTTTTTCACAGATGTTCAGTAGGGTCAGGTCAGAACGTTGCAACAACAAAGAACACACAAGCGCAATTTAAGTGCAAAGTATAGGAAAGGCAAACAAAATACTTAAAATAATATATGCAAATAAAACTTTAAATACTTTTGTTTATCTTACCGGGTAAAATCCACTCGGCTATGAGCTTCCCTTTCAGAAGCGACCTGGCCACAAATGACAGCTCAACACGTGGAAAATGTATAGCTGCCAATAAATAATATATAGACGCATGTTTCTCATTTGTGTGGAGGGGAAAAAACCGGAGGACCCGGAGGAAAAAAAAATCCACGCGACCACGTGGAGAGAGAGAGAGAGAGAGCACGCTTGCCACGGTGGTGGTGCCACCGTTAAACCAGATTGAAGCCAAAGTCTACGCGGGTTTGGTGGATCCTGCCGATCTGTGAAATCCGCCAACCCGCTGGACTGCGCGCGGTGGCCAGAAGGTGGAAAGCGCGCCACGTGGGCTCAATAACTCATCTGCGTGGACGCTTTTGAGTGTTCCAAATACACACGTGGGATTTCTCTAACCGCCGTGGTTACCTAACACGTGCACGGCACCGCATTGGGTGTTTGTCGCGCGTCCTAATGTAGGGGTATTGAGGGGGTCACCGAGCCTCTCCTGAATAAATAATGTGAATGTGTGCCAATGTGTGTGTGTTTAAGAACTGGAGAGCAACATCGCAGCGCTTCACACAATCCCATCCAACCGAGGTTCAATGCCTATCCATGTACAGCATCGAAATCCGGTGAAATTCTAACCCATCCTGGTCCTAACCTTGGCCAACTCAACCTGAAATGAGTGCCAGGCGTGCCTCGTTAAAATCAAAAGCAGCTGGGTGCGGTGCTGGCACCACCACCACCAACTCCGTGCACCATTCCGGCCTTAATAGGTGCTCGCTAACAGCCTCGACGGTCTCTAAGACTTGCGTGGGGGTGACGGGGGGGGGTGGGGCGTTGTGTCGGTGCAGCGGAGAGCGGAGGCACCCTGGTGCTGGTGAGCCAGGATGGCATCCAGCGACCTCCCATCCACTTCCCCCGCGGGGGGCACCTCCTCTCCTTCCTGTCGTGCCTGGAGAGCGGCTTGGCCCCACGCGGGCAACTCGACCCTCCCCTGTGTACACACATGAGCACGGTACCCACACACACACACAGCACGGTTACCCACACACACACACACAGCACGGTTACCCACACACACACACACACAGCATGGTACCCACACACACACAGCACGGTTACCCACACACACACAGCACGGATACCCACACACACACACAGCACGGTTACCCACACACACACACAGCACGGTTACCCACACACACACACACAGCACGGTTACCCACACACACACACACAGCACGGTTACCCACACACACACACAGCACGGTACCCACACACACACAGCACGGTTACCCACACACACACACAGCACGGTACCCACACACACACAGCACGGTTACCCACACACACACAGCACGGTTACACACACACACAGCACGGTTACCCACACACAGCACGGTTACCCACACACAGCACGGTTACCCACATACACACAGCACGGTTACCCACACACACAGCACGGTTACCCACACACACACAGCACGGTTACCCACACACACACACACAGCACGGTTACCCACACACACACAGCACGGTTACCCACACACACACACAGCACGGTTACCCACACACACACACAGCACGGTTACCCACACACACAGCACGGTTACCCACACACACACAGCACGGTTACCCACACACAGCACGGTTACCCACACACACAGCACGGTTACACACACACAGCACGGTTACCCACATACACACAGCACGGTTACCCACACACACACAGCACGGTTACACACACACACAGCACGGTTACCCACACACACACTGCACGGCTACCCACATACACACAGCACGGTTACTCACACACACAGCACGGTTACACACACACACAGCACGGTTACACACACACAGCACGGTTACCCACATACACACAGCACGGTTACCCACATACACACAGCACGGTTACCCACATACACACAGCACGGTTACCCACACACACACACACAGCACGGTTACCCACACACACACACAGCACGGTTACCCACACACACACAGCACGGTTACCCACACACACACACAGCACGGTACCTATACACACACAGCACGGTTACCCACACACACACAGCACGGTTACCCACACACAGCACGGTCACCCACACACACACACACAGCACGGTTACCCACACACACACACAGCACGGTTATCCACACACACACACACAGTACTGTTACCCACACACACACAGCACGGTACCTATACACACACAGCACGGTTACCCACACACACACAGCACGGTTACACACACCTACTCACAGCACGGTTACACACACCTACTCACAGCACGGTACCTATACACGAACGCACACAGCATGATACGCACACCGGACAGTACATACATACAGCAGAACCCAATTACATGTTTGTGCAGTCATTGGTGACCGGACCATCGACTCGCTGCACTTGAGAACCCGGTTCCATCACAGGCACCCGGTTTCATCACGGGCGGCCGCCTGGATTCGAGACCCAGAATGTCGTCGGCGCCAGCTCGGCGCTTTGATATCCGAGCCCGCTCCGAGCCATCTGCGATGTCGAGGACGACGAATTCTCCCGTTCGGCGCGTGGCTCCCACCCCCGCGTCTCTCGCCCTCGTCCCAGGGCGCCGTGTTCCCGCCGCTGCGCAAGCGGCTCGGCAGGTCACACGCGAGCGAGGAGGACCCCTCGCCGTGCCCCCTCGACGGTGCCGCCGTGGCCGCGGGGGTCGCTTCCCACGACGGGGTCCCCGGCCACGGGGACAACGGGGCCCTCGCGCCCACGCTCGCCGACGACGGCGGCGGCGGAGGAGGAGGAGGTGGGGAAGAGGATGAGGGGGCCGACGGCAACGTGGAGGACGAGGCGGGGTCGGCCGGCACCGACTACGTGTTCCGCATCATTTACCCCGGATACCGCAACGACTTCAGTAAGACGCGTCGCATCCCGGGCACGCGGCCCCCGGGACGAGCGAGATTTGACCCGATGACCCCGTACGGGTGACGCCACTGGTACGGATTCACCCTCACTTGGCAGACTGGGGGTGTGGGCAAACAATAGGGTTTAGCACCGCCCCCCCCACCCCCCCCCCCCACAACATGAAATCGCAGAGCACAGGGAGTATGTATTTTGTGTGTATTTTGTTTACACGTAAATCACACTATTAGTATATTCAAATCTTCTTTCTGTGTAAGCGCTTGACATTAAATATAATGTACTCCACACGATAGTACCTAACATACACGGCATATAGCTCGGTGGAGTGATGCTGTAGCCGAGGGGGTAGATAACTCGGGGGGGGGGGGGGGGGGCCGACACCACGTATGAGACTCGCATAAATTGAAATAATTTGAGCCGATTTAAATTGTCAAATCCGTTTTTTTTCATTGCCTTCCAAAAGGCATTATCTGTTCCGAATCGGTGATACAAACCCAAAACGTTAATGTATTTTATTTTGTTAAATGTTCCATTGCCTTAAAAAAGGTAATAATTGTTCCGAGTAGGCGATGCAAACCCACATCGTCAATGTATGTAACACATCCGCCTGCTGTCCTCTCGCCCAGCTACAGCGGCTCCCACTCACAAACCCATGCAGACTTCAGAATCAGACCATTTATTCACACTGCTGGAGGAATCCGATGAGCTATAAAGCTCTTTTTCACAGATGTCCAGCAGGGGCACGGGGTCAGAACGTTACAACAAAAACAAGCAATACATAAAACCACGCCGGGGGTTACAGCGCTGCGACACGCGCGATGTCACCCTGGCCGTGCCTCCGAGGCCCTACCCCATTTCGTTTTTTGCCCCGCCACTCCACCCCCCGCACCGCCGATTAGCACGGTTGGCCACGTACGGTGCGAAAGAAGTTCAACATGGGTACGCGTACGCACGTACGAAATGGTGGCGCCGCCCATTGGCCATCGGGGGTGAGGTTTTGGACATTTGAAATCGGAGCGCAATGTTCAATTCTTGATTGAAATGTTAAAAGTGTCTCGCCGTTTCCAACGAGCGTGGGACAGCGGTAATCTCCGTGGGTTGCCCCTTCAGCTCGAGTGGAGAGAATTCCCCACGGTGTTATAGCAGGGGCCTGTCCATCCCGAGAAAAAAAAAACACTTGTGATGTACACAAATGTGTTGCTTGTTTGTGATGATTGACCTCTAAAGGAATGGTGATGATGGGCTGCATTGACTTTCGACCAGGAATTGAACTCGCAACCTTACAGCCGTGGGGTGCGTGCTCTGACCCAGCACGATGCGGTTCTGGCAGAGGCACAGGTTGTAGCAGCGTTGTTGTTGTTGTTGTTGTGCCAAGGTGAACATGATGCGGCTTTATAGAAGTGCCAGAACCAATATCATCGTGCTGATCTCCGATGTGTTTTTTGGGGTTACACCGCACGTTATTTGGCACGAGACGCCTGACGTTCCGCCCCGCGTGCTGGGAGCTTCTCGAGGATCCGAAAAGCTCCGTTCGACTGGGGAATCCCGTTCCTGCAGAAGCTCCCCGGCGCGCGGTGCGAAACATCGGACACCACGCAGAGCAGTGCGCCGTGAAACTCGAGGGAGCGGCAGAGTAGCCGCCACGGAACGACCGAGCGCAAAGAAACCCTGCACAGTCGTGATATTAACGCGACGCAGGCTGCCCGGTCGTCGTTACTACTTTTTCTTGTTCGCTCGAAGTGTTTGCGGTCCTCCCAAAATGTCGTCCGGATACTTTTTGCTTTGCACAGCACAGACCACGACAATCTCCACAAACACCTCCATTCACGCTCGGCCGTGTGCAAATGGGGCTCACGAGATTGATGGACCCTTCACGGTTGTTAAGGGCCGTGTAAAGTGAATGTAATCTGCTTCAGTGCATAATCATATCTTCAACCCACCTGAAGGGCCAATCAACATTTGCCTCGGATATAAAGTCATGAATGTTTTTTTTTTCTCCCACTAGGACCCTGATTTTATTAGTATGCAGGACACACCATGACAAAGATAAAGGGACATTTTTTTTGCCATTATCAAAGTATGAAAAATAAAAATAGGTTTTACCCTTTGATCCTGGACAAAGAAAGGTTCCATTATATAGCTGCTCCCCCCCGAGCTATGAATGCTCTGATTACGTGTGACATTGACTTTGTACTGTTCGCCTTTTGGCGTTATTCTCTGGTCTAACAACTGGTGGTGATACTAGGCCATAATGAAGTCTGTCTCTGGTGTAGGCCAATCAATTTCAAAGACAATGTCCATAGATTATAATTATCAGATCACGTTTGTTTGTTTGCATGTTCACCACAAGTACTGTGTGTGGTTAATGCAGTTACTTGATTCCTAGCTAAAGGTTTCTGTTTGGTGTCTGAACATCTCAAAAACACCCGTTTTATTGCCAGAAAGGGGAAAACCTCTTCTTATTTTTCATACAAAAGATGAAAGGATCCAGCTTGCTGTACAATCTGCTTTCACATTGATTTGTGATTCGAGAAAAATAAATCGTGCCCATTAGGTTTGGCCATCTTTTGATAACAAATGTAACGTTTAGTGAAAGAGTAAAAAAAATAAAAAAATCTGCGCACTCATAACACACGTGACAATTGTCAACATACAGCAGCAGTAACGCCACATTTGGTCCCGTGCACATTTTGGAGCAACCGCTGTTAGCGAGTGACCTCTTGAGGTCAGCTTTGCTCACGAGGCGGGTCGTGTGGCCAGCAACTTGCTTAGTCGGCTCTGCCCTCTTAGTGCTGATGTTGACCACTCCGCAAGCGTGTGCTTATTTGAGGCCGAGCCGACCTAAGAGAGACCCGGGACAAGGTCAAATGTCATATGTCACCGACACTGGCGTAGCGTTGATGGCATGGACCCAGACGCGGGAGATGAACTTGGGCCCCAGGACCTGGGCCTCTCTTGTCCACGGTTCCTCGTCCATTTTGCAGCGCCATTTATCAAACTTGTGTTGATGGAATCATTGCAGAGTGCACTAACCCAAAGCGAGACCACTCCACACACACACGCGCGTGCACGCCTACACACAAACACGTGCACAGTCACGTACACACACACACGCATGCACGTGTTCCTTAAGGAAAACGGACAGGCCACGGTGTCGAGTGGGAAGGCTGGTATCCCGCCGGGCAGCCTTCCCGCAACCCGCCACAATCTTATTTGCAGTTTTAAATTCGTCTATTTTTTTGTGTTTCAGCAAGCGAGGGGAAGTTGAACTTTAATCAGAGCGTGCCACTGCACAGAGTCAAAAGCAGTGCTGGCTACGAGCACATCACCCACCTTATACGGCGAATCCCACCAGCGCAAGATGCATCACTGTGCGGTTCAATGCGTCATGCGTGCTGTGGGTAGCGCGGAAAAAATAACGATATTCTGTCACTCCTCCCGCATTCGCCAATCGACGTTGACCAATGTGGTGAGATACATTCAAATAACCCTCGTTGCCTAGATGGTGCGGGGGAGGCCCTCATCCAGCAGTGGATTGACGTATGGCCTCTACATGTACACACGCTGTGGCAAGTATCCAATTCATAATGGTGTTTTTGTTTAATGTTTTAATGAACTTTCGGGCCCTTTATTAATCCACTGCTGAATAAAGACTTTCCCAAGTCACGTCAGTCACGACCATACTTCGCCAGGCTGATCAACGTGGTTTGAAAGAAACGTTATCAAATTATATATCTGACTAAACTGAACTGTATGGACAAGTTAAAAATCCCATGAACTTAATGTTTCAGTGCATCCAAAGCAAACGAGTAGAGTGTCTTTTAAAAATATATCTTAGGTGAAGGAATAGCAGAACACCAACGTCTTATATGCCGTGTTCCCCTTTTACATTTCCACGATAACGATTTCAATTGGATTCAGAGATGTGTTCTGTTGTAGTGAAAAACAACGGGAGAGCTTCGTTACATCGCGTAGCGAATGAGCCGCGTGGCCAAAACCTCAGATCAAACGTCAATTTCCCCCCTGCTCCACATTTTAACCGAGTTTTGTTTGAAACTGTTATGTTTGATTTAATTCTACATCTGACCAGTGTCTCTCTCCTCTTTCCCTATCTCCATCCCCCCTGACCTCTGACCTTGACCCCTTCCACCTCCCCTCCCCCAAACAAAACACAGTCACCATTAACTACCACCACTTATCCAGCAGTTGCATGGGCTCCCAGGCGGAAAGTAGCGATGAGGATGATGAGGATCAGGATGATGATGTGGATGAGAAGGTGTCGGACAGTTGGGGGGCAGCACCAGCCGCTAGGCATGCTGGGAAGAGCGCCCAGGGGCGGCCTGTGCTGGCCAATCGGCTTCTGGCCGCCTTGCTCCCAACTTTGCTCTGGCCGTTCCGACCTGCCCAACACGTGACCCCTAACCCCAGTAACTACCCTTCCTTTTCAACTAAGTTATTTTTTTCGGTGTGCACTGAGCAAGCGTCCTTCTCCTTGGTTCGGTGTTTCGTTTTAATTTGTGTTATTTCTCATATCCTCGTGTCAAACGCAAAGTCGTGGAAGCCAAGTCTCTGTTCAGGGTGATCCTATGCCAGGGCCACAATTTGCTGCATCCAACTTTAAAGTGTTTTTTCATCTCTCTTGTCAAAAAGACATTTTCCAACTGAGAATTTCACACCGATATTTATATAGTCCCTGAACAATACAAACTTTAATTCACCTTCTATATGATATTCTCGGTTCTTTCGGTAAAGTCATGTAGAAGGGAAACAATAAAATGATAAAAATATAAAAGAACCAAGAATATGAATCCCTGCAGTCACGAAAGCTTTAAATCAAAATTCTATATGACAATTTAGTTAATGATATTTGAAAGAAGTGCTCAATCATAGTGATGTATCTTGGTAGTTTCCTTGATTGCCTCTTGTCAATGTGTCCACATAGAGCAACGTTGAGCTGAGCAGGACAGTTTGGAGTATTTTCTCCCTCTCTGTGAACTTCAATACGTTGCTTTAGCTTGGCTGTTAGAGCCTTTGGCATTTACACTGAATCTTAGAAACCCCAAACGTGCTGTGGCAAAGCTTATGATGCATCGACAGCTCTTAGACACCCTGGTTGTGAAAGTATTTGTTTTCATTGTTTGCTATCTATGTATGTTGAACTGCTTTTGCACCGCACGTAGGCAGTCGTGCGGGAAATTAGTTTCTTATTAAACTAATTAGTGGGCGTTGTATTATTATTATTCACACACTCGTGTTCGCGGGCGCATGCCCCCTATCTCCCTTGTGCCACGTCCAGCTGGCACTTAAAATGTTGGAAATTCTCCCCCGATTTTTCTATCGCCTAAATAGTGATCGTGTAAAAGCTACACGTGCGATTGATTTTAGTATCCGCGAGTCACGACGAGAGGTGAGGAGGCAATTTCCATCTGATATAAATCGAGGATACAGTTTTAGATGAACCCCAACCGGGTGTATCATTATCTTTAAATATTATTCATTGTTTTTAATTTGCCTTGTCACTTAGTCATTGCCACACATTTAGACTAGGAAATATATTATCGCATAAAATAGTTCAGTGCTCATAAACTGATGAACATTAGATCATGAGATGAGTTCTCCTATAATCCTCAGTTGGCTCAGCGTATGAATTTCGATACATATTCCTGTCCACGTGGCATTCGTTAGTTTGAAATGTCAGGTTTTATATCTCTTGCAGGGCTTTGATTTTGCCAGCAACAACAACCGAAGTCGATTTTTCAAATATATATGTATATAATCTTCTCGCACCTTTTAGAAGAACCTATGAATTGATACTGTAATTTAAAAGGTGTGATTATTTTTTTGTGGAATGTCAAGACATTTATTTAACCTGATCATTTAAAGTTGGATGGCACGGCGTCTCAAAAGGACGGTGTATTAAGCATGCCTCTGCGACATGTCCACGATGCAGGCCCTGCACATTAAACACAACCCCCAGTCATTTATAACTCATACGAACCACGTATGTAGGCAACGTTCCCAACAATACGACGTGAAATACTCTGCGCATGCCTTGCCCTGCATGGTGCATCGTATCTGGATCGCTATGCAGGCACCTGCATAATCCGCGCTGTTCAATACACCAGGCCTTTAATGTTCATTGCACCTTGGAACAGAGCAATGGTTTATTGCAATGGTCTTCCGACAGGTTCGTTTGAACCCTTCCACCTGTGAGAGCAGTAAAAATTCCCAACGCTGGGAGGCGTAACCCCGTGCGCGCTTCTAACACTGGAATTGCCCAACGGAGAAATATACCAGAGTGCACTCGCTGTGCGATCTGATCTCGAGTATTTTGAGTTCAAATTTCGTGCCGATTTCATCTCGCATTGAATGCCATGATATCCACGAAGGCAGTGCGTGTGACAGAACAGTGCCAGGTTCCCCGCCCGCATCGTGAGAATAATGTGCATTGCGTTGGGCCAAAGTTTGAATGTGCCGCCCAGGTGAATCTGTGGCACCTTCCGTAAAAGCCGAATTGCTCCGAGAGACGCGGTGAGAGACAGACTCTCTTTGCGACAACATTCTCACGCAAATGGGCACATTATTCTCTCGCTTAATTTCGGTAACATATGCATGAAGACCGAAGCGGGGAAACAACCCCCCACTGTGTCGACAGCACCACCAGCAGCAACATTTGCCCATGAGATGCGAGCGAGTCGCAGGTGAAAGGGGGGGTCCGTTTTTTTTGTCGCTGCTGCAAAACTCTGACAAAACTCGCGGCTGCGCGTGTCCCTCCGCTTGCAGCTGTTGCAGGCAGGCAATTTTGACGCAT
Source organism: Petromyzon marinus (assembly GCF_048934315.1). Taxonomy (NCBI): domain Eukaryota; kingdom Metazoa; phylum Chordata; class Hyperoartia; order Petromyzontiformes; family Petromyzontidae; genus Petromyzon; species Petromyzon marinus. The sequence continues at coordinate 10,386,073 of NC_133704.1, forward strand.
CGCTCTGCAGTCTGCCAATGCACAACCCTCCCTCCACCCCACGTGTGTTCCCTGTGCTGTTGCTGTTGCTGCTTCAGTCGACAGCGTCTGACTGGACCATTCCATTTCAAGTTTCGATACAGATGAAAGCTGACCCTTCTCCTGAGTCACAAACAGAGAAGTCCTCCTACGTTAGACTCATTTGGTCATCGCCTTCCTTTAACGTTTCTGCATTCAAAAATATATATTTATCAACCTATTGCCAAAAGCTAGGTTTTTTGCCATCAGGATATTATTAATTTGTATTATTCGCGTACTAAATCGAGGGGTATATTGTGATATACATCTACAGGAACGTGTTCCTACCAAGGCAGTTACGTGTAGCGGCTCTTGCAGATTCTCTCGTTCAAAAAAAGAACAACGTACGCCACGTGGAAAGGTGCTAATCTTAAAATGTTTACGCTCCTCAAGTCCCGGAGTAGAGGCGCCTATGTTATTACACGACCACTCTGTCACACCTTCATGTGACCCCATTCCCCCTCTGCCGGTGCTTCCATTAATCCGAGGAAGCACCGTGGTGCAGGCTGTCCCCCACACAGCGATGTAGCTCAGTGTGACTGGTTGTAATTAAGGTGGAATCGATGAGCCGTCACAGCCCCAGTAATTGGTCAATTCGCATTCTCTCCGTTGGTACGTAAACGTGGGAGAGACGAGCGACAGTGCCCCGCGCCGTCCGTTGATTTGTAAACCGAAGGCGCTGCAGATATGAATATCTGAGGGGTAGTTGGCTCAACGCATGAAATGATCAACTATTTAAATATATAGAGAGAAAAATACACAAACGTTTACATTTTTGATACAGTTCAGATATTGTATACAGAAGAGTGGAGTCTCAGTAGCTGACGAATATGACAAAGGTAAACAAGAAAATTGGACAGCTTTTCATTTTGCATTGCGTCTTCGAACAATGCACCACTCCAAAATTCAGCTGACCAACTCGTGGCTTTACCAACAGCGCTTTGTTTTCATCGTTATAGCATTTCAGGTTTTGTTTTTAAGCTAAAACAACAAAAATTAGCCCCACCCATTGCATGCATTTTAAAATGAAACACAACATTGCAACAGAGCGGATCGTTTCAGGACGGACACGTGTGCACGCGTGTATATTTGACTCAGAACGAGCGGCTGACATCGAATCCGCCATCCCTTCCCCCCGGTTTTTTTGTTTTTTTTTTGCGCAGCTATCGTTGTTCCTCAATTCGAGGTGCGCGCACTGAGGTTGTGCGAGCTAAACTTGGCACGCGTTGCTCCCCCTCGCCCCCAACTGCGCGGTCGGTTTGCGATTTTGAATTGACAAGCGACGTAGACGCCTTTGTTTTGCGTTGTGCGCAAAACACCGGATGGGTGGCAAGCTATTCCCGACTCTTCTTCATTCGCTGGGCTTCACTTTTTTTGTACAATCGCGAGTCGACATTTAAAACCCTGAGGCTTGATGTAACTAGTGTTTCTATATATATGCATCCTGTTGTGTCTGCAAACTGCCCTGCACGTGTTCATGAAATGTATTCAGTGCATCGCTGCCTTTGGCGATGAAGGTGCCGGGGTTGTGCTTCAGACACAAACGTTCTGGATTATTTTTTATTGCTCTACAACCCCCAACTGTTGATAACGGTGAAAATGTATAGTCATCTTGGCTTGCTTAAGAAAACTGTGAGTCTCTTCGTTGGAGGAACTTGATTTGGGGAATTAATTGGCCAGTTTCATTAATGGGGTTTGGCACGTGGGGAGAAACCTGGGGCACTCGAATAAAAGCCACACACACGAGGGGATAACGCTCAGAAGCTCCGCACAGATTGATTTTTATTTAATCCATTGCTCTGCTGCCTTCTCCCGGCCGCCTGGCAGTATGTATCATAACTTGTCGTTGTGTGGGAGGATTTTTTGTAGTTTTGGTTAAAGCATGCTTCCAAAACGTCTATTTCTAATTTTATGTAAACTGAGATGACACGATATATATATATGGAGTTGTCTCTACTCGTGGCCACACAAGCAGATATACGCTAGCCATCTCGGATCTGCCTGCATTGATAAACAGCAGTAACCAGCAACATAACAAGGCAGCTCAGAGCTTGGGCCATTTTTAGGTTTTTATACTGTATTTATATTTTTAATTGCATGGAAAATACGTTTCTAGTATTTGGGCTCCGTATGGTGTGAAGAAAGTTCAACATACGTACATAACAGAGCATCCTACTTTTAAGATAGTTTGTTTATTTTTGGAGGACAGCCGATAACCGAGACAGGCATTGACATCGTCTCCACCAGTTTGGTGACCCAAGGGGAAAGGAAGACCCTACTACGATACCATTTGGTGTTAGACTTCCAGGGCAGCCTTAGGTGTCACGTGTCTACTGGGCAGCAGCTGCCGGGTCTTAGAGAGAGGGTAAGGGAAAGGCATTGGCGAGGTCTCGTGGGATCAACAGTGTTGGCCATTGTGCAACCTTGATTGTTCAAACGCAACCCTTACACTAACAGCAATGCGGTGTCCTTATGAAGGGAATTTCCCCACACACAGTGCCCCCCCCCCCCCCCCGTCTGTTTCAGCCAACCAAGGTTGCTGCGGTCCTCAATTCCCTTTACCCGTTGGTACATTTCCAAACAAACCCCTGTCAGTCGGTTACATCAAGCCTGCAGTCGTTTTGAAAGTCTCTGCAACTTGCCGCTCGGAACGTGGGCAAAGATCGGCGTTTTGCTCCTCCGTACGAAGCGTGCGCCAACACGCGCCCCCGCTCCGCCCCCCCCCCCCCTACCACCCCACTCCCCACCTGCCTGTCGCCTTTCAAATCATCGTCTCTCATTTCCCAAAATTCCTTTCCAAGCTGGGATAGGGATCTTGCGATCGCTGCTCGTCAACAGGGCAGGGTAGTCCTGCGGGTGGCGGCGGCGGCGGGGGATGACCGCGTTTCCGTAAGAGGGTGACAAGCAACACCCACTGCCACCGACCCCCCCCCCCCAACCCCCCAAACTTCTAAGATCAACTGCCACTCCAAGTTGACAAACGACACAGCAGCCAACGAGGCCCAAATGTAATCTGAAAAAGCTGTTCTTATTTTAATGCAGGTGATAATTTAAGAGGATGAACGTCAACTCGTAATGCGCCGCACGGCACTCGCTCGCACTCTCGTGGGGGGAGAGGGAGAGAGAGACAACGACTTGGTATGCGCGAGGAACCACAGGCCAAGCGGAAGGCAACCGCGCGATGAGCCGTTGCCCACAATTGCCCAAGTTCTGCGGTCCTCTCTATATTAAAGAGTTATCGGCCAAAAATACAGCACGTGTGCAACGTTACTGCAAAGGTTCCCGTGTTTGATTCTCCTAAAAAAAAATAAAAAAAACTGTTTGCTAATTAACACTGTCAAAGAGCCCTGTGGGTGCGTTCTAGGGTTGTGCCGTGCGTGGCTCGGTACGATGCCTGGCGTTTCAACTCGCAAAGAAGCGCCCAGCCCGGGGAGTAAAAGTTCGGGTCGTCGCGCCGAATAACGCGCGGTTACAGCCCGAAAACACATCAGCATTGTGTGGCACAACAGCGAAAATCTACGCAACAACGTCAAATCCTTATTTGAGACCTTAGTTGCACGCGCGCAATGAACGTGAGTGTTCCGCGAGCGAGCCCTTTTGCGTACAGCGCTCAATATTTTCAATATTTGATATCCAACTTTTTTTTTTAATTTCGACAAGCGTAACTTGAGCAGAAACGATCACCATGCTCATTGTTCATGCAGTTATATGCCGGACAAAATCTCTCCACCACCCCCCCCCCCCCCCCCCCGTCCTCATTTTGAAGTTCCCATCGACGTGCTCCTGAGTGCCAACAATGAGCGGCAGCACAGTTGGAGTCATGCTCTCTCTCTTAGTCATGATTATGCCACCACCCCCCCCCCCCCTCTCACAACATTGTACCAATTAACCTATCCGATGGCGTTCTCTCCCACGGCTAGGCACCGATAACCTAATGTGTGTCTAACGTAGGCCGACAACTTTTAAATAGGTCCGACACTCGTCAGATGTATTTTTTCTTAGCACACATCAGTATTTACGCACGACAGCTCCGCTTAGCCTTAGCAGGCAACCCCCTTTGCTTGTCGCCGCAGGGGCAGAAGGGCCAGAAGCCGAATTTGACGCAAGGGGGTGACCGCAAATGCAAACGCCGTTGCGCGGGAGGACGCTTCTCTGGGCCTCGTGCTGCGAAGACGCTCCTGCCATCGTTGGCATGATTATAGTGGGGAGCTCATTGTTGACACGGCCTTGGGGTGGCGGGGGGCCCTCAGAGAATGGGGGCGCGTGGTGGGGGGTCGAAGTGGCGGGTGGTGCTTGCCTCTCTCTTCCTGTTTCCGCTGCCCTGTCTGGCGTGGTGGCCGTCTGCTCCATCCCTAACCCAGCTGTGTTGGGCTTTTTTTTCTGTCGGCACTGGCTTTCGGTTACACACGACAACGAAGGTTAAGTGTTGGGGCTCACCGTGGAAGACACAAGGCTCGCCCGCCTGGGTAGGCGGCGCCCTTGGCTCTGTGTTTTATCCACTCTAATGTCGGTTTTAATTTCGCATTTGTAAAACAACAACATTATTATTATTTATTTGCAAGTATTTACAGAGTGCACCCAAAACCACGTTATGCGGCTCTGAAAATTCCCGGTGGTGGATTTTTTTTTTTTTTTTGGGATCGAACGTCGATCGACCCCGTGACAAGAATCTGTCAGTGCGCGGCACGGTGACGAACGCTTTTTTTGCACATCATCCGCATCGCTCGCCACTCGTACGGGTGTTGGGTACAATTATGGACGTACGCTTCTCTCTTGTGGCGCTGTCGTTATCCACACTTGACGCACAATTTTGGCAAAAGGGGTCTGCAGTCTTGTGCGACCGTGTACACGCGTGTACTCGATGCGCACATGGCCATGGGTTTGCATGAACATGCGGCCTCGGTTTTGGGTGCACCCTACAAATATGTGACCAGTGCCCTGGGACAATTTCTACGAGTCAATGCTACACATATCTATAAACAAAAATGAGCCTGACCTCACATCTTAATGTAAGTTAGGGTGTCAGAGCACCAGCTATTATTAAATTGTTATTGCAGTCCACACAGAATCAATTTGTTAAAAGTTCCAAGCAGGTGTCATTGGCATTGCTTGGGGATTTGGCATGCCTCTCTGCATTTGCCAGCACCCTTTGTGCTTTCCAACAAAAGAATAGCCACTTCTCCAGGTTACATTTTCTACGGCACATAATCTGGAATAAATTATATAGGGCCCACAAATTGGACAGTGTGAAGCTGGAGAGGCAATCTCCATTTTCACCCCTACGGTAAAAAATAAGCTTCACGGTTACATAGCTGATGGGGAGGTGATTCGTGTGGGATGTACCTCTTTGTGCTGTAGAGGTTTATGTAATTAATTCACTGAGCCCCCAATGCCGTGGGCATTGCTGAAGCCCTGATGCTGGCATTTCCTCTGAGTGATAGATGCCAATAATCACATGGTGATGGACGACAAAACCTGAACCGACAGAAAAGAAACCCATTTTTTGGGAGCACATGCTTTTCCCCTGTAATTCTTCACCGAGTTGACCCAACCCTATCTCCCCCCCTTCCTAAAATTCCAAATGAAATGAATGAGAGCAAAAATCATAAATTTACACCTCCCTCTAACCTCTGACCTTTGAACTGTGGGATATCGGCCGCCCCTGGGCCTACCTTTCTTCAGCAGGCACTTGAGCCACGGGAAAGATCACTAACGGATGCTTTCTTTTTTCATAATTACAGTAGTATATTTAACATCCACTTTTTCACAAGCCAGTTGGACTAGCTGATTACGTCGCTTTACGTTTCTAGGCTTCACAGTGCCATGGACCTTGTTGGTAGACCTATATGAGCGTCAGAAGTTCAGAAAGCATGGGACATTTCAATTCGGCTGCCGTTGCGGGTGTGTAATCTTTCCAAAAAATATACGCACAATCTACATGACGTAATGCTGGGAAAGGAAATTTAGACTCGGCCTCCGTTGTTTTTTTTTGTTTTAACGCCCAGCATATAGTTGCCGTTTGCGTATATTTTTTTGCCAACGGAAAAGCATGCTCGCACGGTAGCGACACCACGCTTTGTCTTTAGAGGGCCAAACTTTTCAAATATCAAACAGCTTCGAGAAGAGTTCTCGTGTACGGCACCGCAGCCGAAACGTATCGGTCTCTGCACGCGTATTTTTTGGGGGGTGAATTTGACATTGCACGGACCATTGCACAGGAGGACCGAATTTAAAAAAAAATGCGACGCTTGAACTTCAAAGCGCTGTTTTCAATATTTTCAAAGTTTGACCCCTAAAGTGTTAAATAATGTATCGGGCGCATCTTTGTATATTTAAATATATATTGTGGCCTTCTATACAGATTTATTATAATTTGTTTTATTTATTCTTAGGTTCGGTTAAAAGAGTTGTCACAGGCTGAAGAATTAAGGTGAAGAGCATTGGCTCGGAGTAAAAAAAAAAAACCGCTTGGCTGCTCTATTAATGGACTTGATCTGACGTTGCTTTGCCCACCCTCTCTCTCTTTTGCCTCCTCCTGGGGGACTTTTGCCTACAGCTCTTAATCAAGACGCCACACTTTACACATCTTTTTTGTTGTTCTTCCGCTATGTGTTTGTTTATTGTTGTTGCTCGTATTCTAATTGTGGAATGCAGTTTTCGTTGAACGTTAAGGAAAACTTGTTATGACATTTTTTTCTCATTATAATTGATCGTTTGATTTAATAGAATGTGATTTGATTTTTTTTTACATTTGTGTCTCAGACGTTCTTGATGTTTGTTTGCGACGTTGAACACGGTTTGTTTTTCTGATATTGTGCAGGAAGGCTGCTTTGTAGTGATAAATATTTGCTAACTATAGTTGTTTTTAAGTTGGCATTTCAAGCCCAGTTGATTTTATTTTTACCAAATGAGTGTCATCTGGTGAAAGCTAATGTTTATCTCATCATAAAAGTTCCATTTACCTTTGAAACTAACAGCATCAGCTAAGTTAAGGCAACTATTTTCGTTCGGAAAAAAGCAAAGCGGTTTCCATCACAGCAAAACAATTGGATATTTTGCGGTACGCTTAAAAAAAACACAATTGGTATCAGGAATAAAACTAGAAATAATCGAGTCACTGCAAGCTGGAGTTACGTGTACTCTGTCCAGAAACCTCAACAAAATCGTCAAAAACACTGCCTTCAAAAGCAGTGCCATTGCGCTAAATGTCACCTATTCTAAAAAAAATCCTATTCAAGGCAGTTTCTTCGCCGAATGTGTTGACTTTCTATTTAAATTCGTGCACCACTGCCAATGCGGTGTCACCAAATAATGTTGCAGACGGCTAAATAGAAAAATCTAGACTCTTCGGTTGTACGTGCTGTACAGATCAGCTTTGGTGTTTGGATGGTACATTCCATATCTCTAGGGCAGTTGCCCTGGAGAGCTTCAGATAAACTCTTTAGAATGCACGTGGTTCGTCAGCCTACGCCGCCGCTGGTGTGTTTTCAGAATGCGAAGTAGATATGTAAACTGCATGGAATCCAGTTCAGAAGCAAGCGACGCCCAACAGACCAAACACGGGCACGTGTAGATTTCCCTACTCCTTTATATTATTGTGCTCTCATGAAAGAGACTGAACCTTAATCTTGTGAAACAAATTACGAAGCCGGAAATAAACCTCTGTCTTTTAAAGTTAATTACCATTGAATTATGATTACTAAACGGATCTCAGTTTGTCTCTTATTGACGTCCACACCCATAAAGTCAGTGGCAGCAATTTCCCTTTGGACAGACAAGCACGCTGCGGGTATAGATTATTCCTTGTTTACGCGCCTGGTGAGAGACACTTTGCTCATGTGCTGGCCCATTCAGGGTAATTTCAAGAGGCCATCTGGAAATGGTGCTGTTGTAAGCTCACTGGAGCAGAGCCATTGCTCAGAATTTACCATATGATCTATGAACACCTGGGTAAAAACAATTGGGCATTTTCTTGCAAATTATCCTTTTCGTTTAGGCAGACAGCCGCTGTTTGTCACAGACCATTTTTTTAGATTGTTAGTTTTTATTATATGGAACTGCAGTGCACTGTCATTAATGTGACGTCAATGTATACAGGTTTCTCTCACTATACGCAGCAGTAGTAGAAGCGTTCCAAACAGTTTTTGCGCACAAAGCGAAACCGCACGAGACGGCTGCCTTGTCGAGTAGCGCCAATGGTACACACATCACACACACACACAGTACACACATCACACACAGTACACACATCACACACACAGTACATACAGCACACAGTACACACAGTACACACATCACACACACACGGCACATACAGCACACACACACACAGTACACACATCACACAGTACACACACACAGTACACACATCACACACACACAGCACACACACATCACACACACACAGTACACACACACAGTACACACATCACACACACACACAGTACACACACACACATCACACACACACAGTACACACACACACACAGTACACACATCACACACACACACAGTACACACATCACGAATCCAAACCGCAACGAGCAAATTCTGGGCAAAAATAGGTTTTGCCACATGTATGCAGGGTGCTTCAAAAAAATGTTGACACTTACATGGGACTGTCGTTTTCAATTGGAAAAGAACGGATACTACACTGTAACGTGCTAACAAAAGTATGTTAATAGCTTCAAAAAGTAAAAGAGTCTCCCACTTGTTCGCCATCGTTGTCAACGCGTGGCCTGGAATCTTCCCCAGGTGGTCTCCAGAGCTCGGAGGCAGGACGCTTCTTGTGGTATTGTTGCAAATGCTCAGAATTGTTAAAAAACTCTTTTGAAGCACCCTGTATATGCAGATATTGCGCACAAAGCGAACCTGCGTAAAGCCAGGGAAACCCGTGAAGTGAGATTATATCTCGATTTGAATTCGCCAAGTAAGTTGCAACGTCACATTGAACAAATCACAACAAAAGTCCCCGAACTGTTTTGCGGCACGCAAGGGCTGTCTGCGAAAGAGGTGCGCTTCCTGTATCCTGGTATGAGGCTGCATACCACGGACAAAGTGCACGGAGCGGACGTTGCGTGGTCCGTCCGCACCATTTCATGAACAGCAGGGTGTTCTAATCAACGGTGTCTCCTCTCGAATTACACTGCGAGTCAATGCGTCGTCTTCTCTGGCTCCATCCTCCCATAGCCAGTCTATTATTAACATTTAAAAATAAACCTCAGGCTTCCTGCGTTTCTCCTGCGATGTAAATACATATTGGTTGGGATAAGTAGACCTTGCAGTTATCCTGTTTTTTATTTCACACAAATGATACAGAATCAGAATATTTATTTATACCGGAGGAATCCGATGAGCTATAAAGCTCTTTTTCACAGATGTCAAGTAGCGGCGGGTATTGTTACAACAGCAACAATACAAACACGACAGGATTACAAAGTACAAGAAAGGTAAAACACATCACCCAAAAAATATACAAATAAACTAAACCATCCCCATCCCACCAGGAAAAGCCCACTGAGGCATTAACCTATTTGTCAAAAGCAACCTGGCCACAGATGTAGTTAAAACAGAAATTAAAGCGCAGTAGCGACAGTTTACAGTGACTCGCGAAGTGCAGTGTTCAACCAAGAAAATTCCATGACAAGTCCAAAAATCGATAACAATTTCGCTTTGTTATATATATATACCCATTCATTATTTACTTAATTTATTTGACGCGTGTCCATGATTTTCCGGAGGCCACTCACTATTCGGCCAATCTTGAGAAGCTCCGCTGGAATGGCGGGTGAGGATTAACGGTCGACTGGCGGTTGTTGTTTGTTTGTTTGTTGTTATTGTCCCCGTGGCTTTGGGCTCAGTCTCGCAGGACCTGCTGGAAGTGCAGGCCTCTAACGTGGCCCTCGGCAGCCCCGGCCAGTGCCCGCCGCCGCCGCCGCCGCTCTGGCAGACGGGCGAGGCGAGCCCGATGAGGCCGTACGCTCCCGTGCCTGGCGTGGCCTCGCCCGGCTCCCCCCCTCTGCCGCCCAACGCGGTGCCCGCCGCCTACCCCGCGCACATCGCCGCCGAGAGGTACGCGGAGCCGCCGCCGCCACCACCACCCCCCCCCTGCCCCCCCGCTGCCCCCCTCCGCAGGACATCCGCGAGGGACTTTGGCAGGAGAAAGCGTGGCGTTCTTCAACTGAACCTTATGGGCGATACACCTTATGGGCGGTTACCATAGTCAACCCGGCTCTCGCATAATGTCCGCGATGCTCATCTCGACGAGCTGTACACGATGCACTCTTCAAAGTTGAATTGTTCGATAACGGATTTTCTTATGCTGATGTTTGGCGTGTCAACATCGCGGAGTAGCACCACCGATTTCGGATTGATTGGTACCCCAGTCGCGGAGTTAAGTTACACCCCTGGAAAAAAAATAGTGTCCCAAAAATAAAATATTTAATTGCCTCGGCCAATTTGTATTATTTGGCACCCCGGGGTACCGCCGCCGTGAGGATGAACTGGCAACGTCGGTGGTCGCGGTGGCGGAGCTGTCGAGCGGTTTGAGTTTCTTCTCGTCCTTCAACTAGTCGGATCGCGCACGGCCATTGTGCGTCGCTGAGGCGCTCACGTGCGTTCGACTTCGCATGTGGACGCTTTAGTAAATTGTTGTACGAGCAGTGCATTCGACGATGTGCCTTCGCCCGCGCTCAGTATTCCAGCAACTGCCTCGTAAGTGCGCGCGTCTTTTCGCAAAAGTCGATTTAAGCGCCGCATGTTAGCCTGCTCGCCTTTCACCGAGCTGATTGTTACTCTTGCGGTGCGCAGAATTGTTATTTTTACAATGTACTTACATCTACAGTCACTGCGTGTTTTTATCGCTTTTGTTCGATAAATTATGTTTCGCGCTGGCGATTGGGGTGTGTGTGTGTGTGTGTTGATGGGGAGGGCGTTCATCACAGCAGTGGATAGAGCAGGGTTTACGTCCCTTAACACTTTGCTGCTGCCATTAAGCGCACGCTCATTTAGATGCAGTTCAAGGGGTGTGTGTCTTGTGGTTATCTAAAGTACCCTTGAACTGTTGCTACATGTCATGAGCACATTCATAAACTGTCTGGGCAATGCCAGTACTGTGCTGCGTCTCGGGTTGCCCCATCAGTTTTCCTGGTATGTTCACTTTTGAGGCAGCTGCTGCCCAGGGAAATCCGAAAGCTGTCACCGGGACATAAAACAAATAAGTAAATCCAGATTTATTTATTTTTTGCAATAATAAGATACCACTCACATGTAGTTCTCCCTTGTTCCGGTATTCTTCTTCTGCCCACGATAGGCCCTTTTATTTTGTACCTCGGAGGTGGCAACGCTATTTTAAGCAGCTGGTTCACACAGCAGATCAGACGGCGTGCGTACGTCCCCGGTACGTACGTACGTTGAACTTCCTTCGCACCGTGCGTGGCCAACCGTGCAAATCGGAGGAGCGGGGGAAGGACAACAAACTAAGCACAAAAAGCAGTCCTAAAGAAGTGAGTTTTCAATCTAGATTATTTAAAAGTGCACAGCTCCCGGTGGCTTCCTAATATCGGATGGAAGAGCGTTCCAGACGGCCGCAGAAGCGCATCTGAAAGCGCCGCGCGATGCGGTGACCGCCCTTCTTGGTTTCGATGGCCGAGCCAAAATCCGCTGCTGCTGCTGCGAGGATGACGACCGGAGTTCGCGTGACCGATGGTTTATGTTCCTTGAGATCAGTGAGACAAACGCGTGCGTGTGTGCGTTTAGTTATTCCGATTGCTTGTTTCCTTCGGAAGCCTGTGCGTGCTGATTGTGTGCCATGTCCTCTGGTGGCTTTGTCTCTTCCCCGCGCGTGCTTAAGGACTCCACTCAAGAGCCTCTGCGACAACATGAGGAGACAAATTCTCTCCCGCGCCTTCTTCGGCTGTGAGTGCCCAAACGTCAGCCGCGGGGCCACCAGATCGATCGACTCGCCATCGGAAGGCTTTGGCGATTGACTCTTTGGGGGGGGGGGGGGGGGTTGATCAAAGTCAGTATCGCTTCGTGGGTAGGCAATATCGTAATGCCGAGCCTCTGGAGAGACTTGCTCCACCCGGAATGTGGAGTTTCCACCACTGGCTTAAGGCCACCGATGTTGATGAATACCGCCACACTCTCATTTGAGCAGGGAGACAACAAATCCCCTCCCACCCCCCGTGTAGCCTTAACAGACTGTTGGGGAAAGTGCAGTTGGCGAGCAGCACCTATGAAGGCCGGAACGGCACATGAGGGGGTGGGTTGCCAGCAACACGCCCGGCCGCCTTTGTCTCCCAAGTGGCAATGTTTTTTGTTTTTTTTTACAAATCGCACTAGGTACTCATTTGAGGCTGAGTCGACCTAGGGAAGGCCCCAAGATCGGTTCCGATAATCGTCACTGGTGTTTGTCCGTGAGCGGGAATCGAGCATGGGTCGCCGGGTTTGTGGCACAGCGTGCTAACCGCTTCTACACCACCCCTCCCCTCATTTGAGCCGGGAGGCACCCAGAGTGACACACACACACACACTCACGCGCGCGCGTGAGCGTGTGGCCCGGTGGCTCATGGGTCAGCGCACCGAGCCGGCACAACTGAGATCCTGAGATCAAGCTGCAGCTGCACGTCACTGAATCGAGTTATCAACTTCAGCGAGCTCTTGATCCCGTCCCGTCTTACTTATGACTCGACGTACAAATTTTTTTTTTATATATATACGTGTTTTGTTGCCAAATTTTGGCTTATTGGATGGGCACGTTAAAAGGTGAGCCGTTAGCGTGGGTAATATTCTATTGAGATGAATTCAGAAGTAATTCCATGATGACATCTTCCAGTGGGGGGGGGGAGGTTAAACACGTCGTATCACGAAATGGCGATGCCGAGAGCGAAATTTGAAAAAAATAATGTTTTGGAAACAAATGGTGAGGGGGGAAGTATGAGGTGGACGAGTGACTCAGGACGGCGATACGCACTCGGAGCGCTGACCCCTCGCCGCCAAAGTCCTGGGTTGTAATCTGGGTTTCACTCAAGCGAAGCAATACGTGTGAGCACACGCCTGTGCGTGTGGGGAACGGCGGCTCAAAAGCCAACGTCAGCGGTAAGTGTGACCAGAACTTGTCCTGGGCCCCCTCAATTAAAGGAGTGCACTATGTAACAATCTGCGGTTTGGCATGCATGTATGTTGAACTTCGTTCGCACCGTACGTGCCAATCGGAGGTGCGGGAAAATCGCGGGCGCGGCCGGTTGTGTGGTTCTGGCCACAGGACCCCCTTCGTGCACCGTGCGGGCCTTGATAGTTGCTCGCCATCAGCACTTGCGCCAGCGGAGGATCGCCTCGACACGGGAGTTGTGATGCCGTCGTGCATGTTGCGGTTTGCCAGGGCTCGCCTACTGCAGGCACCTGAGCACGGTGCGCACGCACCTGTCCGCGCTGGTGAACACCGACATTGTGCCGGCGGATCGGCCATGCGACGCCAGCAACGGCCTCACCCGGCAGCTCTGGGCTGCCATGGAGGCCGGCACGGAGGTTAAATTGCACCACAAACGGCACACCATCAACCACAATGCCAACCGCACCCGCCAAAACCCCACCCGCCAAACGTATCCGCCAACTGCCACACGAACGAACTGCACATTGAGAAAGTAAGATCAGTTGTGATCTTAAAAAAGTCTTTGCAACGTCAAAATCACCAGACTAGGCTTTGCATCAATTTCAGTCGATCAATGTGTTTAACTTGCTGACCCACTCGTACTGGACATCTGTGAAAAAGAGCTTCATAGCTCATCGGATCCCTCCTCCAGTCTAAATAAATATTCTTATCAAGTTGTACAGCGGAGTCGAGCTCCCCGTTCTCCGCTTTTCTTCAAGCAGCGGTGGAAATTCCATATTCCTATGGCACCGCGGCACGAGCGTCTCTCTCTTATGACAACCGCTGCTAATGCGCTTCGCCCAGGAGGTGAGCGAGACGGAGATGGTGAGGTTGGTGTACTACGGCGGAGTGGATCCCTCCGTCCGGCACCACGTCTGGCCATACCTTCTCGGCCACTACCAGCTGGGAATGACGGCAAGCGAGAAGCAGCAGGTGAGGCTCGGCCCCGCTTAGATCGACCGAGATCGATCCGAGCGGGGCCTCTCTCTCTCTCTCTCTGTGTTGGAGCTTTGTCCACAGAAACCTGCCCTTGTTTCACGAATTCGTCGTCTCTTCCTTCGCACGCGTACATTTTATCGTTGGGTAATTTTTTTTCAATGGGACGTGGAGTGTGTTCTGCACATGGGAGCGATCGTCAGCCCGCAGAGACACGTGTATGAACGGACCCGCAGAGCTACCATCTTCAGGCCATCTTACGGCCCAGCGAGTTTTGATGTTTCACAAACCTCTTCGTGCTTCACCAACCCTTCTTCTTTGGTTCTTTCGGTAAAGTCACGTAGAATGAGAATAAAATAATAAATTGATAAAATAAAATAACACAATAATATTCTCACGACGCTTCGGCCACAACACAAGCGGCCTTCATCGGGTGGCCGCTTGTGTTGTGGCCGAAGCGTCGTGAGAATATTATTGTGTTATTTTATTTTATCAATTTATTATTTTATTCTCATTCTACGTGACTTTACCGAAAGAACCAAAGAAGATGAATCCTTGCAGTCACGAAAGCTTTAAATCGAAATTTCACCAACCCTTGCTTACAAAAACGCTGGATCACAGCTGCAGCGCCCACCGCACCAGCTCGGCAGTGATTTCGTGCGAGAACATCGTGCTGTCAGGTTGCCGAGACAATGATCCGGAGATGTTGACCTTGGTGCGAGCGCAGAAAGCCTGAGGCCTCGTGTTAGAGCGGTGAAGGGCGACGACAAGCCTGCACCTGGGTGCCCCATCTCCCTCGCCGCCACCACCACCCTCTCGCCATTCCCACCACCCTCTGGCCACCCTTGGCCGACGCCGTGACGACGCTCTGTTCCGTACACGCACCGCTCCCTGTCTCCGCCGTGTCGTGTGTCCCCCCCCCCCCATGTCGGCGCAGGTGGACGAGGACACGCGCGCACGCTTCGAGGACACGAGCGCCGTGTGGCGCACGTGCCAGGCGGCCGTGCAGGCGCGCGAACGCGAGCGGGAGGCGCTGGGCGGCCACGGGAGGCACGCGTCCGGCACGCGCGCCGCGGGCTCCGCCGGCAGCCCGGGCGGCGCCGCCGGCGGCGTCGGCGTCGCCGCCGCCGCCGGCGCCGCCGCCGCCGGCAGCCCGGGCGGCGGCGCCGGCGGAGCGGTGCAGGGAGTGACGGCGAGGAGTCGCGCCGCGTCCTCGCTGGCGGCGCTCGGCCGCCTCTCGAGCTCGGCGGGGAGCCTGGAGGCGCGGCTCCTCCGCTTCGGCGCGTTCGGCTCGAGCGTCAGCAGCGAGGTGAGGAGGCAGCGGGAGGACGCGTCGGCTCGGCAGGCTCGTGGGCATCGCGTCAGGCCCACCGAGCTGGCACCACGGCGGCGGTCGGGGTTTTTGGGTTATGAGTTCAGCTGCTGGGGGGGCTAAACCAGGTTCTCAAGTGTGGTGAGTTCATGGCATCACCCCGCGCTGTGATGACTGCACGTAAATATACTTATTGTTAAATTGGCTTGCCACTTTTGTTCGGCTTATTTCAGCTCTGCTATGTCAACATTGTGCGCCACCTAGTGTCGGAAAGATCCATTGATATGAGATCAGAAGTAGTTCTATTACATCGTTTTCCAACACACGGTGGTACGCTGCTCACTCTGAGAGGTTCACGTGATATAGCTCTTTATCTCGCCACGTGCGTAGATATTTCTTCACCGCAGTGTGTGTGTGTAAATGCAGAATGTAAAAGAGGAGTTTAAAAAAAAAAAGGAGACAATTGCTGGTAGCGTGGTGAGCCGTGTGGACTCCAAGGGCAGTAGGCGACGAGGCTGTACCCGGGCCCTAAGCGTGCGCCACGCGAACCGTCGGAGCGCCGTGCCCCTCGTGCTTTGCCGCGCGCCCCACCGCGACTCTCCCGACAGCTCGCGTCAGCGGTTGCGGGGCCTCTCGAACCGTCGCAAGGGCCGCTAGCCTCGAGAGGGCGATCCTCTCGCAGCTGATGCGCTCGGTTCCCCTTCGCGTTGCGAGCGCCGTGGTTTTGGCGCGGCGTGCAGTGGCGGTTGCGGGCGCGAGCGCGCGTCGGTCCGACTTGTTTGTCGACGCGTCGGAGAAAGAGGAGCCCGCTCCTCTCCCGCGGAGGGCCCTCCTAGGAGGATGAGCCCGCGTCTCGTCAGAATCGCGCCCAGCAAAAGTAGAGCGGGGCGCGTGTGCACCGATTGCCCCCCGTGCAGCACGCCCGAGTTATCTTTCTCACGAGACGCTTCCTCGTCCGGTCCTCCGGACGTTTCGTCACGCTGCACCGTGCCGTGCAAATTGTGACGCACCAAAGCAGGTGGATGCAGGACGCAGGTGCAACAACAAACACAATTTATGTTTCGATTTAAAGCTTTCGTGACTGCAAGGATTCATCTTATTTGGTTCTTTCGGTAAAGTCACGTAGAATGGAAATAAAATGTTAAAAATAAAACATAATAAAATAAAATTCTCACGACGTTTCGGCCACAACACAAGTGGCCTTCTTCAGGTGAAAGGAACAGACCTGTCGGGACGACAGAGCTTCAATGAAGCTTCAGACCTGTCGGGACGACAGAGCTTCAATGAAGCGCCAATGAAGCTCTGTCGTCCCGATAGGTCTGTTCCTTTCACCTGAAGAAGGCCACTTGTGTTGTGGCCGAAACGTCGTGAGAATTTTATTGTGTTATTTTCTTTTATTAATGTATTATTTTATTCTCATTCTACGTGACTTTACCGAAATAACCAAAGAAGAAAAAACAATTTATGTTCATGTTCCGCCAAGGTATTGTTTATTCTCAAGGACAGATTGTCGGCAAACCATGGCACGGTTGCCATGGTTGTACTGTGGACTTCGTAGCAGTACATTTATGCAACGTTTAAGCTGGCATAATGAGTGCAAATAAGCCGCCTCGTTCAGGTGACGCATTTTAAACGACAGTCAAATAGTTATCATTCTCGCTTTTAACATGCGAGGTCTGTCTTCTTTCAATGTCTCACGTGGTTATAAATAGAGGACAAAATTCCAGCCTACCTATTTATCCACCTGCATGCAGCCTACCTACCTACCTGCTTGCCTGGCTACCTGCATGCCGACCTAGTGACCTACATACACGATACCCACCCAGCTCTATGCCTACCTCGTGCTTTACATGGAAATGTTTCAGATAACAAATTTCAGTTAGGTCACGTGAAACAAGATCTATCCTTAGCGAACAAGCGGCACTCTATTATACCTGCAAGTGCTGCCAATGTATCTGGAGAAGTATAGGTTCATTTAAATCACATGTGATAGAAATGTATAATACTATAACGTACTGTATAACCACATTGCTTGTTCTGATGGAAGTGATGATATGCTACGACTGTGCTTTCATGAAATACTGACCGGAGGCTGGTTGTCTTGTTAGAATGTCGGTTATGAGTCGCGATGGAAGAAAGCGGTCAATTGCGACCGTCATCTTTTTGCCGTTGACTCTGCACGCAGAATCTGTTGCGTGGACCTTCCCTGCAGCTACGCACGAATGCCGGTCAACCTGCGAGTGATTTTCCTGCTCCATCTCCCCCGTGTTTGGTGCCGCGGCCTTGAGTAACGCCTGCACTGCCGTCGCCATCGGACCGACGACAGATAGGCGCGCACCCCAGTCGTCCGATGCGGTTCACGTCGTGTCGAGCGGCGCTGGGTGGCTCGGGGCTCAGAGTGCACTGAGTCGGCACCCCCCGAGGCGATCCTGGGTTCAAAACCCTGGGGCTTCCGGCCGCATGTTGATAAAACCCCCAACAACAACAAAAACTTAATAACGTTTGTCAACGATTCGGATCAGGTTTCTCCAGTGGAATCTGTTGATGGTGTCAGCCTGGCCACCAGTGATTGCGAAAGTTGAGTTGTTCGCTTCACTCGGGTGTGTTCTGCACATGTGGACAAAAAAAAAGCTTTAACGCTCATTGGATTCTTCGAGTACAAATAAATATTGTGATTTCTACTTCGTTGGGCAAATTCCAGCTGTTGAAATTTCAAATGTTGTTTTGACTGTGTCATGATGACTCTCTTAATAGCTGGCCATGTGATGAAGTTCAGCAATCCCTCGTGTGGCTAAGATGACGTTGAAGGGGTCTCACAGGTTTCTCCGTGAGGTCACCTTTGAAAGGTCCCTGTTTAAAGACCGGTTGATGCAGAGCCTTTGTGCAAAAGTTTCGAACAGACAATTCTTCACAATAAAGGCCTTTGGGTTAGATCGCGTAAGCATTAATTCTTATATTATAATAGACAACTCGATTAGACAATTTTTCGTCTCATGAGATGACACTGAGAAGCACAATTTTGGGAAAAGGCCCAAATAATTTATTAAAAAATAGCATGCAAATTTCCATAAACAATCATTGTGCTGCGGTTACACATATATGTATCTGAAAACACATACACTCTTTGTTTTTTTCGGTAAAGTCACGTAGTTAAAAATAAAATAAATGAAAAAACAACTAAATTAGTTGTTTTTTCAATTGTTTATTTTAACTACGTGGCTTTTCCGGAAAAAAATAACAAAGAGTATGAATCCTTGCAGTCACGAAAACTTCAAATATAGAATAATACACTCTTGGTTGCGCTGTGGTGTGGTTAGGTAATGACATATAACATGATGTAAAAAAATGTTTTCTTTTTGCTCTTTCACTTCCATGGTAAACCAGTACAGGTGGGGACTTGCAGGGAATTGCTGTCAAGCATTCCTCATCACACGTTTCTGTTTGACCCTGTCAACGTACCGTGGATGGGCACGTGCGACGATTGTAAATCCAGTACAATGGAAGTTGCCTGCTACTGCAATCGAGTTTCACAACACAGCTTGGATTTTGGTGTGCTCCGGACAACCGCAATCCTAGCGCATGTAAACCACGAGGGGAATTAATGCTCCCAATACAGTAACGAGAGATGTGATAGGCTGGGTGAGCCTGCTAGAGAGTACCAAAGCTTAAAATGTCAAACAATCGAAAATAAATCCAGGTATCATGGTATTTTGTTGGAAAAAATATATCTCACAAATATATATTTTTTAATGGAAAATTATCGCCGTGAAAAAAGTTTCCCTTCGCAGATAGATTTTCCCAATATAACGAGTCCTGACTTATGCTCAGTGGGCCACAGATTTGGGGTCCACTTCACGTTGGGGCAACGCTCCTCTTCCTTCCGTGCCCACCAATGAGACATCGTCACCGAGCACAATGCCTTCCGGCCGTTTCGTAAACATTTTAAACTTAGCTCAGGGATCGTTATTAATTTCCTGCTCTCAACATCACGAAACACGTGACGGTGTACAGGTAAGGGGGTAAGAGTTACAATGCGGTTGACGTAGGCTTCTCTCCGGGTGTTTGGCCCCCTGAAGGGTGCACAGGAGCAGTCGCGCGACAGAATTCCCCTTAAATTTCGATTCAAAGCTTTCGTGACTGCAGGGATTCACCTTCTTGGTTCTTTCGGTAAAGTCACCACGTAGAATGGAAATAAAATAATAAAAATAAAACATAATAAAATAAAATTCTCACGACGTTTCGGCCACAACACAAGTAGCCTTCTTCAGGTGAAGGAACAGAACTGTCGGGGCGACAGCGCTTCAATGAACGCTGCTAAGATTCGCAGCGTCTTTTAAGCTAGGTGGGAGAAGTAAAGCACCTTGACAAAGGAGTTTACATATCAAACAAGAGAATTTAGCATTGACATAGCTGTGTTAAAGTGTTGGATCAGCAGGGTGTTAAAGTCAGAAATTAGCATGTAACTGGGAGATTAGCATGATGTTAATGTGAGGGATTAGCATGTGACTGGTCACGGAAATAGCTATGTTAAAGTCAAAGTTTACATATCAACAGAGGCATTTAGTATATGGACGCTAAAGGACTGCAACTACCGATGTGAAAAAACTAAGTATAAACTACATCAATATAATAAATGTACTCAATATATTCTTCAATAAGTTGAGCAATTAACATAGAGTAACTGGGTATACACTACACTATATAATGAATACAATATAGTAAACTAATAAACGTCGAGAGAATTTTATTTTGTTATGTTTTTTTGTTTATTATTTTATTTCCATTCTGCGTGGTGACTTTACCGAAAGAACCAAGAAGAAGAATTCGCCTTTTTTTCCCTGCCATCGTTTCAGATAAGGGTAGTCGCCGCACATTCGGGATAGCGGAACTTTCATACTCACGGCTTTTGTGAGCGCCCTGTCATTATTTCCGCTCCGGCAAATCGACCCTTATTACCGACGTTAGCGGGCGGCCCCCATAAATCACTGCGGCGGTCGCGTTGGCGTCGTGTTCTCGCGCCACGAGCCGTGCGGGTGGCTGGGAGTCCAGCCATGCGGTCACGACGCTCCCCCGGTAAACCAGCTTGCGCGGAAGTCGAGAGTTTGATCCCGCAGACGATTCGCGTTCATTCTCGTGCACCGTTATTGCCAGAGGGTGCCCTTCGCCCCCAAAAAAGTGACGCTGAAAGATTGTTTTTTTTCTCATCGTTTCTGTACTGGATGCCAAGTGGCCTCAAGCCAGATTTGTTTTCATAAATTGTTAAAATTGAATATCCTTCCCTTTGTACAGTAACAAGATTTACCATGTTGCCCTTGCAAAATTAATATTACTTGGCCTGTGGGCGTGCGCTGAAATTGGTACGACCCAGAGCTAAAATGTTTTACAATCAAACACCGTTTTTAACGTATAGATGTCTAAACTTGACCAAATTCTAGACGTGGAAATTAAAAGCATATTAATATGCAATCGCCATTTCAATGAAAATACATTTACATATTTGCAAATAGAGCTCTTTGTTAATGACATTTGAGACGTGCAATTTTCTGAACAGCTTGCCAACTCAGTTTAAAGACGTTTAGAAAGTGCAGTGATGCATGGTAAGTCAGCTCTCTCTGGCTGCTGAGAGCCACTATCAACCTGAAGCGATTATGTTGGCATGACTCCCATCAACGCCCGTACATGCTGACTTGACCGTTACATCTCTGAGGTAACTGCAGTGCTTATTGTTAATTTTAAAATCTTAAAGGTTTATGAAAAAAGTATTATATACTGTATATATAAATAAGAACTGCTAAAATTTTGGGGAAATGATGGCAGATTGGAAAAAAAATCTGGAAAAAATATGACACTAAGATGGTAGGGGGCCATCCATTGAGTAGGAACGCAAAAATCTGTCAAAACTCGACCCCTCCCCCCCCTCCCTGTACGCACGTGGACTTTTTACACCCCCCCCCCCACCTGCGTACGTACGCCTGACCCCCCCCCCCCTACCGAATCCTATAGAACGGCCGATATTTAATCCACGCAGAAACGATCAAGGATTAATAATATGAACGTGTTTAAGCAAACAGATAGTCCACCGCCGGACTATCTAACTCATTTGAAGGCCAATGTAGACAAATTATTAGCGAGGCTTCACCCCCCCCCCCCCCGGCGTTTCCTATGCGTACGCACATTGTCAGTAGACCCCCCCATACGCAAGCATACGCATTTGGGTTACCCCCCCCTCCATGCGTACGGTCTCAATGGATGGCCCCGTATGGAGATTATATAGTGGGACAACTTGAACACGTGCGTATAGTAGCTTGTTTACTGAGGGAAGTTTGAAGCTCAGCATGGAGGAATTAGTTTCCACACTTACATCACGACACTAACCACTTTCAGCTCAAGCACATGTTAATAATGACAATACTCGGGACTAAGTTTCAAGATTGCAACGTTTAAAAACCTGGGTTAAAAAAAAACGGCCTCCGTATAATTTCTGATAGTACACAGTTAGAGTCAGCACCTGCAAAAGTCCAATCCTCAAGTATATTTTCCCATCGATTATTCCCCTGACAATATTTCAGAAATCATTTCAAAATATACATTTATTCTACCTAAAAGTCCACGAAGTAAAATAAATTATTGCATAAATTAAATTGTCTCATCAGCAACCTCTCAAGAGTCATCATCATCTGTCCCTTATGTCGGCTGAGCCGAATGAAACCCACCTTTGTTCTCCTCCTAGAGCTAGCATCACTGTCCTCATTCAGTCAAAATCATTTTTCGCCTCGAAACCTTTTACCGCTGCATCTCTCCACCCGGTGGTGTCTTCCTCTCCCGAAAGCGTAAGTGCGCTATAAAACAACAGAGAGAAGTTACTGATTTTTCTTTCATGTGGTGACCCTCATTCTGAGAGCCCCCCCCCCTCCCTTTGTTTTAACACCGGCGACCGTCTTGCGTTCGCGTGTTGTTGTTGGCGGCGGGGACCGTTTAGGGCCCAGCAGACGTCTCTCCCGCCTTAGCGGGTAACGGCGGGGAACGAATCGCGGCTCTCTCCTGCACGAAGCCCTCTCAGCAGAGTGGCAGCAATGGAGGGGGAGGAATGAGACCAAAAGGCATGCCCTGTGTGCGTGTCGCCCGTGTGTTGTAGTCGAGCGTGCACCCGTGCCTGCCTACTGGCTGCAGTGTGAGCGCCCAGGTAAATGCAGCGTGGCTGCCGTGCCGTGTCACCGCATGCGACGTTGTCGTCCTCTTCTGCCGTGGGCCTCCCCTGGTTCCTTTCAAACACCCCCCGCCTCCCCCGCCCGCCCGCCCCGCTCCCCCACGGTTCCTGCTCGTGCGCAATAGCGCCGCGTCCCAGCTCTGCGGCTCGAGGTTGCGGGTGGCAGCTGTCGCCCCCCTCCCCCCCCCAGGGAACCGGTGACCACTCGGCGTGCCGGACGCTTACCGGCGTTCGGGCGCGCGCAAGTGCCGTGGCGCGCTCCGCTCGCGCGGCGTTCGCAGCGTGGCCAGATTAACGATGCAATTGGCCTCCACAGTTCGACGGGAGGAAACGGGAAACTTGCGAGTTTGTGTTTGTTCACCACCCCCCCCCCCCACGAAACGTGAATTCATTTGGTATATTGACGCCGTTCTCGAAGCGCAAGGGGCTCTCGCGAAGGCGCGTCTGATTTACAGACGAGTAGCTTTTCGCAGGAGTTTCACAGCAGGGGGGGGAGAGGGGGGGGGGCGATGTTGCATTGTGGCTCTACTCAGGATAATTTTGCAAGTAATGAAAAAAAATTGCACATCGCATATTAAAACTAGCGTATCACCTTGCAGCGGACTAGACTCTCAAAGAATGATGAGGGGCGGCCAAGGTTGCGTATTATTCACAGGCTGATCAACAGGTGACAACTCAACCACCATCTGCTGGGTCTCATCGCCTCAATTCTCAAGCTCAAAACTATAACCCTAGTTGATGACAGACGGCGCCCGCTGTCAAGCGGTCAGATTTCCAGTGGGTGTAACTATCACAGCGGCGCTTCGCTGAGCAACAATCGTGCAACTTTGAAAGGAACAGGCCCTGTGTTCCCTCTCGTGATGTGCTGTGCTCGTACCACCCATCCGTGCTGCCCGTTCTGAAAAACACCACGAAAAAGAGGCCAGAGCGATGCACACCACCTGCTGATAATCCACTGTGTAACAATAAAAACTTAATTTGTCCCTGGGTAGTAAGTGTTTTTTTCTAATTGCTTATGCCTCAAAAGTACAGAAAATGGCTGTTATCCCCCACGAAACTTTGCTTTTGTTCTTTTGAAATGTACCTATTTTCGATGAGAAAACGTGGTGTACATTTGTGTCATTCCTTCACGTAAAGTCCTGGTCACAAAAAAGCAAAGTTTGTGGGGAATAAGCCATTCTCTATACTTTTAAGGCATAAGCAATGAAAAAAATAACACTTACTTACCCAGGGACAAAAATCGTGTTACATCGTGCAATCTGTACGTGCGCGGGCACTTGTGTTTTTTCCTCTTAACACCTTGATCGATAACCCTCTTGGCGCTTCCGTGTTATCACACTAACGGCATCGTGTTTTGAGGCGTCGCTTGTCCGGTCCCGTCTCTTCTTCGTCCACGCAACCCCGAGTGACCGTGGCGATGTGCAAAAAAAGTGGCACGGCCGTTGAACGTGTGGCCGTCGTCGTGAAGGCCCCGCCGAACGTGATTGTCCCGCCGAACGTGATTGTGATTGTCTCGCCGAACGTGATTGTCTCGCCGAACGTGATTGTCTCGCCACGCGCAGTGCCACGATGGGTGCACTCGCACGTGCCAGACCTCCCCCACCCCCCCCCCGTTCTGGTTTACACTTAAAATAATCATAATTCACACTTTAATTTTTTACACAACGCGTCAGCACGACCCTAGCGGAAGGGGTGAACCCGTTAAAATCTTCCCCGTAGCAGCGCTGAAAAGTTCTAAAAGAAGGGCCATTTCGTGGAAACGTCAGCGGCACATTTTGTACTTGGTGTTTTGAGGCAGCGTTACCGATGTACGTGCTGAGCTTTGTTCTAATTTGTGCCAAGTTCAACGCGGTAGCTCGGGTTTGCTGATGGGCAAGTGGCTTCGCATTGACTGGCGATATAGGAGATCATACTTTATTTGAGCTACGGCGTAATGGAAGGAGCCCATCAGAGGACAGAAATCAACAACTTGTTAGGAACGCTCACGAGAGGCGTGTTTTAAAATTTGGTGAAATCTCAATGTGTTTCGTAGCAATGCCTGCGCTAATCGGCACATTCTGCCATAACCAATAGCGAGTTGGTTACGTTTAGTACAGGCGTCGCAAACTCCTGAATTAAAAAACGCGCGTGACAGCAGCGGCAGTTATCTGACGTGCACGTGTGAGCTTGAGAGCCGTGCGATGTGAAACAGAATGCCACATTCATAAGACAATTCTATTTGGTTGCTTGAATTCGAGGTTTGGAATGCTGTATAGCCTGGTGCGGTCAATGTGCTGGCCACGGAGCTACGCCTCGCAGTGAGATTCCCATAGCCGCCTACCAATTTACGTGGCGAATTACCAGAATGTGTCATTTGCTCAAAAGTGAACCATAAAATCTTTGTTGACATTGTTCACAAGATTAGGCGGAGCCATGCCGGTGTCATAGCCCGCATTGCAAATTGGACCAATATATAAAACATTTTACTCCTAAAATATTTTTTCATTAAAATGCAATATCCGCTCTTTTGTAAATATACATAGTTAATTATCTGCCATGCACGAAGAGGGAATGACTCTCACTGCATCACGTGTGATTCTATATAAAAAATAAAAACACACAACGTTGAATTAATTCGATAAGTAATGTTTATTTTTTTAATTTGGAATAGTAGATACGATGTGGTGCTCGTAAGTTGCCTGTGGCATCGACACACACAGGCATCGTAAAAAGTGAGAAAAGCAGAAGCCAAAAACCACAGGCAGATTTAATTTGAACTTGGCTTATAATGGTGGACCATTACTTCTCAACGCTGACACCACAAAGTGTCGAACGCATGGAATTGCTGCAGGTTAATTGCTTGCTGATAATTTTGTGAGTTAATCGCTGTGGAACAATTACCCAGGGTTAATTGATGTGGGGAAACCACTTTGAGTTAAGTGCCCTGCGAAGAGCCTGAGTAAGCCATTACGATTCCAGATTGGAGGGCGGACTCATTTATTTGATTAATGCCAGTTGGATGTCCAGTTCTTAGCTCTTGTCCCAGAGTTAGTGTCCATGGGTTGAAATCCTACCGCTCCACGATAACGTTTGCAGGAACACGTCAAGGAATATGAGCCAACGTCAGATTTCATAGGTCTTCAGGGACTCGCAGCAAATGCAGACTTGTTCTCTCTGTATTCCACAGTGAAATTGTAAAAAAAATCTACCTCATCACCAGGTGCCCCTTGCAAAAGAGATAATGAGTGTCTCAGTGAGCTTTCCCCTGGATGAATTGACGGAACCATTGTTATTTAAATTAGTTAGTATTA
Organism: Petromyzon marinus; assembly: GCF_048934315.1. Taxonomy (NCBI): domain Eukaryota; kingdom Metazoa; phylum Chordata; class Hyperoartia; order Petromyzontiformes; family Petromyzontidae; genus Petromyzon; species Petromyzon marinus. Next base: position 10,412,025 of record NC_133704.1, read on the forward strand.
CCCGTACTATTGTTAAAATGCTGAATGTTAATATTGCATTATCATTGACAGTCCACCTAGCTCCATGTTGACAGCCACTTTTTTTTAAATATTTTTCTTGAACCAAATTTAAGAGGTTACGTAACAATCAAACCAATTGCATGTGGCTGTGGAGGCCAATGCTGCATATGTCCGGGTACCGGATAGACGGTTAACCTTCATCAATAACAGATAAGACCCCCGCTGAGACCAGACGTCTCGTTTTCACTAACCACACTATACAGCAAACCAGTTTCAACATGAAGCAAAAAAAACAAACAAAGGCAAACGTTGAATACTTACGACCGCACACCTCTCACCGTTATTTTTGCCCAGTGGAAACGAGAGTTGTCATGTCTATGTAATATTATATCAGCGCAGTGACGAATGATACGTGTACTTGATTCAGGTCAGAGATTGCAACAATAACAGTATCAGAGGCAGGATAGGACACGCATAGTGCCTCCTGTACATTAGCTCGGTGACAGGATTGCGGTGTCTCATTTCGGACCTCTCTATCGCCAGGATTAATTGCTTTGCTCTCAGTCGGCGGTTAACAGTGAGAAAGAAAAAATATGTTTTGCCCAAATGACAAAGTACAAATTGTATAAAATAAAAGGGTGGAATAATCTGTAAAAACACGACAAAACACGAGTGCCATGAGTTGGTAAATGTTGGCTGGGAATAATTGAGTTTGACACGTAGGCTTTCGCAACCAATATTATTCATAATGAAGATGTTTGGGTTGGACTGCATAAGTATAAATGTGTCGTAACCCTCCACCACCCGACACAACCAGTCAGGGATTTGTCACGTGAACAACGCGTGCCAATTAGTTACTACTTCACCCCACCGGTGTGTTGGAGAGTAAATCCACAACATTTACAAGTTTAGTTCTATGACGTTTCGCTGGTAATTACATCCAGCATCATCAGGCGATTTGCCAGAATAGTGAAGCCATCCACCTGCTTCCGGTCTTAATAGAGCAACAGGACGACGTCATCACTGTGAACCCATCAGGTGTAGAGATCAGAGGGGGAGGAGGGGGTTTTATTGGCTGTGTCGGATGGTGGAGGGTTACGACGCATTTATACTTTCGTGATCTCACCAAAAAACCTTTATTATGGGAATAATTGACTCTGCCCGACGTCTGGGCAGGTGTTTGAGTCGGTAGACGAAGTGGAGACACACGCAGGCCCCGAGGCGTCCACAGCGCTGCAGGAGTGCCTGCCGGACCTGCAGCTCCCTTACGCACCCGGCGAGGACCCCCAGCCCGGCCTGGAGACGCAAGACTCGACCGATACGCATGGCACGGGCAGCCACGCGGAGGCGGGGGGCAGCCCGTGGGAGCCCGAGGAGCAAGGCATGCTGGGGGGCGCGGACGAAGCCGGTTGCCACGGCGATGGCGAGGCAGTGCCGAGCCCTGGCTTGGGGTCGCCGCCGTCTCAGCCAGAGCCCGACAGCGCGGTTGGAGATTACACGGTTCGTACGGCCTCCACTCTCTCGCTTTGTCGCGTGCGTTTGTCCAGGAAAGCCTCGCCGGTACATCTTTTTCACCGTACAACCAGAACGTGCTGAGCCAGCCCAACACGGCTCAGTAGGGGCCAGGTTCATATTCTTAGCTCTTTCGGTAAAGTCACGTTAAAGGGAAACAATAAAATAATAAAATATATATAAAACAATAAAAATTCTCACGACGTTTCGACCATAATACAAACGGTCATCATCAGGTGTGAAAAGCTTTTGGTGTGAAAAGCTTTTCATACCTGATGATGACCGTTTGTGTTATGGTCGAAATGTGAGAATTTTTATTGTTTTATATATATTTTATTGTTTCCCTTTAACGTGACTTTACCGAAAGAGCTAAGAATATGAATTACTGCAGTCACGAAAGCTTTAAATCAAAAGGGGCCAGGTTGTTTTTCCTCTGCAGAACCCGAGCCGTGCCACTGATGGTCACGTGCAACGAGACGGGTCGAGATGCATGCAGTGTGCTACTCTGTGATGCAACTTGTGATGAAAATTATTTAACACCACCCCCCGTACCCCCCACCCCACGCCGTCCCCTGCTTGACCTGGATTCAGATACATTTTGTGAGGCCAGAGTTTCACGGTTTAATTCCGACTCTGCTCTGCATATAGTTGAAATTCACCCATGCTGCGAGGGTTCCCCCGACCCCACGCCGGCACGGCTCGCATGTGCTAGTGGGAATAAAAAAAAGTGGGAGACACATTTCTGGCTGTACGTGCATTCAAGCAAGCGTTTGAATGCAATTTTTTTCATTCATAAAATGTTATTATTTCTAAGGATTTAAATACATTAACATATCAAGCTGATGCACACGAGTTTGTGGGAAACATGCTTGTGGCGAATAGAGGTGTGGGCAGCAAAGGTTGGCTGCGTGGCTCACAGGTCAGAGCTCAGAGCGCTGAGCCAGTACTGCTGGTGTCCTGGGTTCAAACCCAGGCTGCCACCTGATGATAAAATCAGGTTCTCCAGTCGATTGACTTATGAGTCAATAATAACTGCACAAAAATCCCATCGCATAATGTTTGGCTTTGTACTTAATTTGGCTTAATACCAGCTCTGAGAATTACAAATAATGTCGGTTTCACCGTCACGAGACAAAAAGATGTTCCATCAGAGTGTGTGTGCGGGAAAATGACACCAACTGTGCAAATCATTTAAACAAACGGCCACTGAAGCATTTTCCTGGTGAAGCCCCGCACAAAATATCTTCTGCAGCCATTCTCTGGATTGCGAGGCACACTGAATCCGTGAGACGTCCGTACCGATTCCTCAGCTTTGCCAATGATGCCAAAGTATAATTGGAATGCGTTGTGGGGGTAAAGGCACAAACTCACTCTTTTTTTTTAAAGAAAATGGAGGGTTGGGAAGGCGAGTGGTGATGGTAGTGTTGTAAACATGCTACCAGAGAGGCAATGACTCACAAGCAGAGAGGAGATGAGTGAAGCTGATTGCGAGCAGGGTCAGTTCCCCCCCTCCGTTGTATCGTAATTGTTCCATCGGCATCACGGCACGAGGCGAGGGCCGCGCCGATTCCCAACGCTTCGCAGGGCCGCACATCGACTCCCTTGCACCCGAGGACAGCCCACAGAAGCAGACGTCGCAGAAATGCTTTTACGGAAATATTCGGTGACGTCTTTTTTTTTAATCCGCATACCAGGGGGCGCATTTTCCATGCAGAAAAAACTACTGAATTAGTTGCGTCGTAGTGATACTGATATATATAAAAAAAATTCTCAAACCAGGGATTTAATTGGTTGAGAGAAAAGACCAAATTAACGTGACGAGTAGTTTGGTAAACAATAATCGGTGATCGGGCTGAGACCGTGAACTCGCTGCGCGTGAGAATCCAGCTTTAATCTGACCCCTGACTTAGTCGGTCATGTGCGCTTCCGTAGCAAGAAGAGCTGGACATGTACGCTATGAACTTCCATCGCATCGACAAGGATGTTCATCGGTGTGACCGCAACTTCTGGTTCTTCACTGCGGGGAACCTGGAGCGGCTCCGCAGGATAATGTGCAGGTTTGACTCCATATCCCGGTCCAGTCGTTCCAAGCTGACATTATTGTTTTTTATTATTATTATTGTAGTGCCATCCAAGAAATACAGCAACCAGGTGTGTATTACGTAACGACCGGGCAGGCAATTAATGGCGGCTGCCGCTGTTGCGGTCGCTGTTGTTGTTGCTGTTGTTGTTGTCCGCCCACGTGGTGCTCGTTGTCACGCGTGTGCTCGTGGCAGCTACGTGTGGGAGCACCTGGACGTGGGCTACGTGCAGGGCATGTGTGACCTCCTCGCGCCGCTCCTCGTCATCCTGGACGACGGTACGAGCGGCTATCGCCGCTACCACTCCTCATCCGCACTTCAATCACTCCTCATCCACACCTAATCCGTACCTCATCCACTCCTCATTCATTCCTCATCCATTCCTCATCCACTCCTCATCCACTCCTCATCCTCACCTCATCCACTCCTCATCCACACCTCATCCACACCTCGTCATCTCCTTATACAAACCTCACCCATTCCTCGAATGTCTCATGTGGAGACACGGTCTCCATGACTCGGAGCTGCTGCTGCTGCTGCTGGGCCACTAGAGCTCGGTTCTCCGTTGTCGTGGAAACGGTCCACGAGTTCTGCTTAGTGGCGTCGTGACGGCCGACCCCCCCCCCCCCCACCGACGTGTCCCCGCAGAGGTGCTGGCCTACAGCTGTTTCAGCCAGCTCATGAAGAGGATGATCCAGAACTTCCCCCAGGGCGGAGCCATGGACAACCACTTTGCCAATATGCGCTCGCTCATCCAGGTGCGGCACCCGTATCGGTCGGCATGGGGGCACTCGGCACGGTGGCTCTTGCCACGCACATAAGAGCACACACTTGCGCAAACACGCACACACCCTTACGTACATGCACTTACACGCAAACGTGAACGAACACATGTATACTCTTTGGTTCTTTCGGTAAAGTCACGTAGGTATAAAATTAAATAAATCACGACGTTTCGGGCGCAACACAAGCGTCCGTCATCAGGTGGGAAAGCGATGGTCTGCTGCTGAGGCAGACTGTTTAAAAAAAATTTGAAATGGGTGTAGGCCAAGGGTCATAAAGAAGTGGCGTCGTTGCGTCGCAGTTTTATTGAGCTGTCTTTTGTGGTCCCGGCCAGATTTTGGATTCGGAGATATTCGAGCTGATGCATCGCAATGGAGACTACACTCACTTCTTCTTTTGCTACCGCTGGTTCCTGCTGGACTTCAAGCGAGGTGCTGCCCCCCCCCCCCCCACCCACCCCACCCCACCGTGTGCCCTTTCTACTACTCCGATCCCTCTCAAACACTGGCTGCTATAAATTTCCACACGATGAGCCACTTTGTTGAGCTATCGTTAGTGATAGCCAGGTCGCTTCTGAAAAAAAACCCTCTATATAGCTCAATGGGCTTTAGCTGGTAAAATAAAATAAAAATGTTTAATCGTTTCGATTTTAGTGTAATGTCCGACTCGCCAGAGACATCTATATCAGCAGATACGTGAAAGCGATAGAATATGTAAAAAAAAATATTTATTCAGAAAAACAAACAGGTTATTGGACGCCAAACAACTAAATACAGCACAAACTACTTTAGAATGAAGCGCGTATAAAAGCATTTTACTCCCAGCTGCTGGGAGCAGCCGACTAGCTGCACGTCTAAGTCCCTGAAGAAGCTCCCAGCACGTGGAGCGAACTGTCGGACACGGCGCGAACAACTCGCGTTGCGACCAGGACACACATCGGGGAGCGGTGCGGCACAACCGCGAACATCCAGCGGTAGCAGCGGCGTGGGGGTGGCAATGCGACCCGCGCGTGGATGATCCGTCATCACCGTCCGCCGCTGCTCCCGTCGCGTCGTCCATGCCCTGGCGCGCTTCCACCCCTCCCGTCTGTCTCCCGCGCCACCCCCCCCGCCTCTCACGGCCCCCAGAGCTGGTGTACGAGGACGTCTTCGCGGTGTGGGAGGCCATCTGGGCGGCCCGGCGCGTCTCCTCCGAGCACTTCGTCCTCTTCCTGGCGCTGGCGCTGGTGGCACGCTACCGGGACATCATCCTCGAGAACAACATGGACTTCACGGACATCATCCGCTTTTTCAACGGTTCGACTCGCAGACGGACACACGTACGGACGGACACGTACGGACGGACACGTACGGACGGACACGTACGGACGGACAGACACACATATACGGACAGACGGACGGCCACACGTACGGATGGACACACGTATGGACAGATAACGCGGACGGACGGATACACATACTGACAAACGGACGGACGCGCGTACGGATGGACATATGTACGGACGAACACACGTTCGGACAAAATACCTTGTAAGCAGGGCTCTCTCTTGGGAGAGAATATTATGTACTTTTAAAGCTAAACTGAAAACGAATTTTCTTTACAACTGCTTTTCGTGTTTAGTTCCTTGTCCTTCCCCCGCATCTCCGATTAGCATGGCATGTCCACGTACGGTGCGAAAGAGGTTCAACGTACATACGTGCATGCGAGAAAGGTGCTCGCCGTGGTGTGAGCAAGCAATCGGTAAGAGTCTCCCGTGGGTCTTGGCCGCCCGCAGAGATGGCGGAACGGCACGACGCCCGGCAGCTGCTGGCAGGGGCGCGCGAGTTGGTGCACCGCGTGCAGGCGCTCATCGAGAACAAGTGAAGCGCGACCCGGTGCCGGCAGCACCAGCAGCAGCCGCCCCCACTCGCCACCCACTGCCACCACCGCTGACACCACCACCACCGAGCAGCCGCCTCGTGGGTGCTGCTGCTGCTGCTGCTGCCCCAGGGCGTCCGGGGGTCAAACGCCAAACCGGGGACAAAAACTCTGCCGTCGGATCCTGCAGGTTTCTCCCAGTGGCCTCACACAAACACGAGGCAGCACCTCAACCACCGGTGGTGTGCAGATCGGGTGCATTGCTTTTGGATATTTTGCTCGAATCTGTATAATCATATAATGAGAATATGATTATACAGCCCAGCGTTACCGCTACCGTTTACATCTCGTGGGTTAATCCGCGAATTTCCACTCTCAAGAACATTCCAAAGTTATTTTTTTTTTGCTCAGTAACACCCCCCCCCCCCGTCCCTTTTTACCCCACTGCCTTCAAAACATTACTTTCACACACGACGCAAATGTACACGTTCGTGTGTGTCGTTATTTTGGTTTGATAGTTTTTGTATAATTATTATTATTTACGCCCCCTCAGGCCCCAGCCTTGGCCCACACTCTTGTGCACCATAGCAATGCCACCGAGGCCCCGATAGTGGCAATGCAACAAGGAGCCAGGGGGTCTTTGCCAGCAGGGCCCATAGCTCAGACGGGACAAGAATGCACTGTGTGCTCCAATTTTCCCGCTGGAGGCTACTACAAACGAGACCTTTTAACGCCCAGGCCCGAGACCTCTTTACGGAGGGCCACGCTCTGGGCCAAGTTTATTAACGTGGGTCGGGGCTTACGCTCGGAGGGACCCCCCCCCCCCCCCCCCCGCAGGGGATTCTGCGCCGGTGTGGTGGCGGCGCTCCTCCAGTACGCCCGCCGGGGCCTTCGCGACGAGGAGCGGACCTCGCCTTGCCCACGGCTGGCCTGCGCCTGGCCACTCGCCGGCACCACCGTGGTTGACGTGCCGGCATTGTTGGGTTTTCACTGCAGCTCAGGTTGGGGGGGTGGGGGGGGCAGCACCAATTAAAGAGCTGGAGCTGCGCACGCCGTAGACGGTGCCGCTCGTCCATGCCACGGCCGCTCACACGCTCTCTTGCTCGCTCGACCCAGGGATGTGGCTCAGGTCACGCTGACCACCGACGCTCACGCACCTCCGATTAGCACGGTTGGCTGCGTACGATGCGAAAGACGTCCAACATGCACACGTACATACTCTACACGGACACTCAGCCTATGCCCGGCGCATCCTACGTCCCCCCCCCCCCCCAATCTACCCATCCGAGCCTAATGCCCACGCACGCACGACCGCAGAGACCACGAAAGTTTCTTAACGTGAACACACAAAGCTCACTACGGCCAAGTACCGCTCACCGGACTTTGCGCGTGTGCGACGACCTCCCCGAGGCTCCGCTGCACGATGCTGGTTTGCACAACTCACTCGGTGCTGGTGTCTCTCTGCTGTGCGTCGCGACGGTCGCGTCTCACGGACGTGGACGATGTTGGGCCGAGAGAGAGACGCCGGCTTCGCAGGTGCGTGGGTCGGTTCTCCTGGGTTTGGAAGCACGAGGGGGCGGTTCCCTTTTGCGGGGCCCTTTGTAACTCTATCCTCAGCCCCGGCCACTCCTGTCCCGTTAATTTGACACACGCTTGAGTGCGAGGGCTCAAATCTCTTCGAACTCGTCGTTCCCCGTTTGCTGTTTAAGCTCCGCTCCCCGACCTGTCCATGACTACAATCTCCCAAAGGTTTCTGCCAATCAATGGGAGAGACCCTCTTCCCTTCAACTAACAGAGCTCCCCTGCTGCTGTCCGGGATTAGCTGAGCCGTTGCTACACCACCCTGCACTCACAGCCCATCCTCGCCACCGCAAAGGGCAAACCAAGGGCAGTGACCATGCGTCACACCGCGTAGTCTTGTCATTTGTACGACCACCAGCTTCCCTGGAGGTGGCTTTGTGCCAAGCTCACCATATCACTGGGTCGGGTGGCCTTCCCCCCCCCCCACTGCCCTTCAAACGTTGCCAATATTTGTCCACCCAAAGGAAGCCCTTGGCCAAGGCCACCTGCTAGGATGCCCAGGGAGGAAAGCCTAGGGTTGGTAGAGAGGTCTGATGCCAGGGCTATTCTAAGGGTAACCCACCCCTTTCCCCCGCGATGTGAGCAGTGTGCAGTGCTGGGTCGCGTTGACACTGGGCTGCTGCTTTGTAGGTCAGCGTCACGCGCATGTCACGAGGCTTGTCCTAACCTTAGCCTCGTGCCGCGATCTTCGGCCTGGACTTCATGGTCTAGTGCGACAGGTCTCAGGCCTTGGCGTAGTGGTCTAGCGTGGGAAGCCTCCGCTTTTCCCTTCTCTTAGAAGAGGCTTCGACCTCATGTTTGGCTTCGTGTAATCTGCCTCAGCCTTGTCCTCAGCCTATTGTGAAAGGTTTTGACCTTTTTCTTGGCCTTGATTTAAAAAAAAAAAACACGGCTCTGTCCTCCAGTACCCAGGCCTTGAGCATAGACGTAAGTGCGTACGATGGGATCTCAGTTCCATTTCACAGAGCACGCGATGCCCACAATTACAGAATATGAAGGACCGGTCCACACAAAGAGGATCTGTTGGGGACGTGAGAGCGCGTGCCTATTTGTGGAGCCAAACGCCGCAATGTTAAGCAAAGGGAAGCACATCAACATTCCACTCTTATTATTATTATTGTTCGCTTTCGGGCGATGATGGTATTTAAAAAATATATATTAGAATATATACCATAGTTGTTTATTGGAAGTTTAAAAAGAAAAGTTATCTTTATAATGCGCACTGTGAAACTACAAATTCCATGCGTTTTGAGCGATGGCCCACACATCGCAGTTTTGCGAGGGGGGCGTAACTTTTTTGCGAGGTTCCGAGTGGCCTCCGTGACCTGCGTGACCTTTGTCAGAGAGCGACGCGGGGAGGGCACAACTGAATCCCTGACTTCATGGCTGGCCAAATGTAGACAAGAGTCTTTGAAAAGGACTATGCTGTGAATGTGCAACCGAAGTGGATTAAAGCGAGGATATGCGTGTGGAAAGAAAATTGGGCATTTAATCTGAAGAGGCTAGGTTAAGTGAAGAATATACGGTAGAGTACATGCTTAGGATAAACGGTAGTCTGGGTTTATCAAGTTTAAATGATTTATGTAGATTCAAAGGTTATTTTTGTTATTTGAATGGCTGATGCTAAGAATTGTAGTGTTGAACCGTCTATGGAGTTTGTCGTAGATGTGTGTGACATCCAAGGTCACACAATTTGTCAGACTTGGTGCCAACGATGCCCGTTACGATCCACTCAGTGCGAAACACAAGAGTCACGCTCATTTACTTTTCAGCAGCTTCACTATTCAACACGTGCAGCACATGCATTCATGATTACGGATGACCTACTCTTAAGTGATTTCATTACGAATAATAATACAAATCCGCGAGTTTGTGTTTTGTGTAATTTGACATTGCCGAGGTCAACCGGTCGACATTTTGGGAATTTATATCTGAGAGTCCCGATTCCTGCGAGAGCCTTGCGTGGGTGACAAGGTGACATTGCCTTCGCCTATTCATACTTCACACCCAATGAGGAAATGTGCAGTTCGCACCTCCTCATTCCCATCGTGATCGTGGTTTTATGGTGGCTACTGAATAGTTCCAAGCCGCTCGTTTCTATCCGTTTCGTGTGCCAAAGCCTGGAGATTTTCGCACGAATGCCTTGACTGCATTTTTGCCGTAAACAGGCAACACCCCCCGCCCCCCCCCCCCCCCGGGACCTTGAATGCCTCTCCGTCCCAGCGTGGCTATCGATTCCAGAAGCCTAAAACCCCGAAACCAGAATGCTGTGGCTTTGTTGTGCATGCTGGTGGTGGTGGTGTGAAATGTGTGCCCATTGCAGGGACATGCATGGCATTGTGCCAGTGTCAAAATGACTTTGTGATGCTGTGCGTGTGTGTTTTGTGGCTCGCAAGCGGCACACGAGTTGCGTTAATGGGGCTTTTGTATAACCCAGAGTTGGGGGGTCATGGAAGTGTATCATCCTTAACGGTGCCTGTTCTCTGTATTTATTTTGAAACTCGTTTGAGGAGGAAGGCATTTTGTCCACTCGCCTTCTTTCGAGTCCGCAGTGTGACCAAAGGAAGGGCCTCGAAGATTGTGGCTTCAGGATTTCCAAATGACTCATCTGTGTAGCAGTCGTTGGCCGCAGAAACCGATCATTTCACTGGGAACTCAAACTGAAATTTCTAAACCAATTTCTCATGCGATATTTTATAACAAATTTTCCCTTTACAATCGTTTAGAGCCATTACAAAGAATTCACAAATCCCTCCCCATGGTAAACAATTCACAGAAAGCATCTACTGGTGATGATGATCAAAATGACGATGATGATTATGATGAAACTGAGGACATGCAGAATTCTGTACTCGATTTTAAAAATTATTCCTGACTTGTGTAAGCCAGACGCCTTTCCAAAATTGTGTAAACTAAATGTATTTAACAATTCAACCGCCCAATTCCCTTGCAATTGTACGTGAAGTGAATCCGAAAGGAGCATGAGGTGACTGCTGTGCCTCGGGGCAGCTAATCCGCAACGTTGCCAACTTCTGAGAACCTGGGTTCAAAACTTACGCGAGCGATTGTAATATAGAAGCGGGATCTCAAAAGTAATTGCGTTTGTTCAATAATTTGCACAACAGACTGCATTATTTTTTTAAAGGAGCCAGCCATCAAACACTCCTGCACGACTGAGGAATGTCCCGTTAGTTGTTGTTGTTGTTGTGAAATGCACCCTGAACCACATCGGGCAAAGCGCCGTGATGTCACCCCGATATTGTTTGCCAGACACGCGGCTTTGCGTGTTGTCTGAGAGGAAAACGATGTTGCCCCAGTTGCCAATGGAACAGATCGAAACGCTTATTGGGACACCGTTGAAAAAAAAAATCTGAGTTTGAATTTGAACAACTACCCCACGATTAAACTGGGACTCTTGAGTCGAGTTAGTTGATGGCTGTCAGGTCGAATACCAATGCCCACACGTACAAAACCCATTTCGTAAAACAATTGTTGTGTATGTGTGTGTGACAACTTGATTCATTCGAACTCAGAGAATGAAAACACAGTGAGTGTTACGACCACGAGACAAACACGGTTTGAAGGGTGTATACAGCGGTGCCTCTCATGCGCGTTTCTGAGGCCAATCGAAGGCCCTCTTGATAAACCTTTGGCGTCGTCCTTCAGGGCCCTGCTCTGGCACACTGCTCACTGTGAGAGGTCTGTACGCGGAAATACCTTTGATATCATGGCGTGGCATGGCTATTTAAACAAACTGGGTCTACAGTGGTGAGAAAATAGCAAAGCTGTGTCAGTTCGCTGTTTACGTGAACACGTTACACGAATGGCCGCACTGCTCCCAGATTGGTTATTCACGAAGACAGTCGGTGGCGTGGTGTAAGAGGGCGCGGCAGGTGACGCCGATGGGCAGGGGACGAGGATGACGGCGGTCCACGATGGACTTCCCGACCCTCTCCGAGTGCTTGCAACTTGCCGAGGCAATCCTTCGGCGGGAGCTTATGAACCTCATGGCGGTAACCAGAGTACCCCGGCTCTCGCACAATGTCCGTGATGCAGTCGTTTCTAGTCTGTTGATGGTCGGCGACGCGGCTATCGACTCATCTCGACGAGCCGTACTCACGACGCGCCACCACCACGGTGCGTGCCGCGAGCGTTCGGAGGTTTCGGCGCGATCGTCCTCGCTGCGTTTCGACATCGCGGAGTGGCGGCACCGATTTCGGATTGATTGGTACCCTAAGTCGCGGAGTGAAGTTACACCCCTGGAAAAAAAATAGTGTCCCGGAAATAAAATATTTAATTGCCTCGGCCAATTTGTATTATTTGGTACCCCGGGGTACCGCCCTAAGGATCATTTGTCGGGTGCAGACGACTACTGGAGGCATGTTTATGATTCACCTCCCCGGTAAAATCAAAGATTGGTCATATTTAATCTCATTCTGACCGTCTCGTTTGTATTTTTCATTTCTTATTCTGGCTCCTGTTTCTCCCCCCCCCCTCCCCCCCAAACTCAATTATGTTAACTCTATAGCGTTTTATAAAATGTGCAAATCTCCTGAACAGTCGATTCTTGCACCCACGCTTGCGTGCGTGTGAGGGCGAGGAGCGACGATACCCGATGAATCCCCGTATCGTCAACGTGCCTAATGACCCGCAGTGTTCATGGGCTGCGCCATTACTTCCAGTCCTTTTCTTATTGGGTGCCATACTCCTGTTTTGTAGCCTGGGTTTTTTCTCATTTCTGCTCTTGTTAGTTTTCTTGCCGGGCCCAGTTATTTACTTTCATCTCAACTAATAAAATAAAACAATTGGTTCTCAAATAAAAACGAAACTTTATTTTTTTATTTTTTATTTTACCGGGTTAAGGCCCACTGAGCTATATATAATAATTTTTCAAAAGCGACCTGGCCACAAATTATAGCTCAACGAAGTGGCTCATCGCGTGGAAATGTATAGCAGCCAAATCCCTGAGCGCGTGGTGTTGATTCTAAATGTGGAGGGAAAAACTGGAGGACCCGGAGGAAAAATCCACGTGATCCGCGGGGAGAACACAACAGGCGTCGTCAGGGTCGAGATCGAACCCACAACCTCCTGTATACCAGGCGAGGTAGTTAACATCTCCTAGCCACCGTGGCGCCCCACGCGTTTAAGAATTGCGACGAGCACCTAGGGACAGCTTGCCGGGCCTCAGCTGCTAAGACACAGCTCCCGTTCGAATGTCTGCCAAACCTCCCCTGCTCAATTGTCAATTTGAAGCGAGCGTTACACAATATCCCTCCAGTTGAGTGGTCGACACTTAAAGTCGGTGGACTTGACTCTGCCGCGGTCGTGTACGGCGGCGAGACTTACAACGGTCGTGTTTTGCATCGGCTCCCTTTGTTGTCTTGAGAAAATAATAAATATATATTTAAATAACATAGTTATTTAACTTTACCCCCGATATTTAAAACTGATGGTGTCATGTAAAATAGCCTATTCATTTTTCACACACGTGTTCATGTACATGACCCAAGGTAATACAGTACTGTAACACACAGCAGTATGGACCATGTCTATCGGTATATATAGCAACAACAAAAGAACATCTTCTAGACTTTGCACTTTAACGTCATGATTATGTTTACTGTAGTAGTGTGTTGATGGTTGGTTTAAAACAAATATAAATGTAGGAATAAGGTGCAATGTTTACTTGATGGGGACCCACAACTTCTACAGTTGAGCTGATGGGGGTACAAAGGAGGAGGCGGTGCCGCTCAATGCCCAGCGGGAATCCTCCTGGCGAACCCTGCTTGCTTGGCGAACGTGGAACACCCCTTAGAATTACCGCACGTGTTACCCAGGGCATTGGCCCGTGAACACGGCTGGCTGGCTGGCTGGCTTTGGGAGGATGACGGCGGTGGCGGGCGTGGTGGCATTTATTTGCCCTCGTGGTTGAATCCGTGAGTTACCTTCACCCGCTTTGCCTCTGCACCCGAGCTACTGCCTCAGCAAGTGAGGGCGAGGCAGCGATGAGGTTTGCAGCGTGGATCCGCACCCCCCCCCAACGCCCCACCGCTTTCAACCCGTTGTTGGTCGGTGTGGTGTCAAAGGTCAAAAAAAGAGTACGTTGTGCTCAGACGAGCAATGTGGCAGCGGCACCTTTTGTTTTCTGTTGGTGGCCCCTTAGCCCAGCTGTGGAAATTCCACATTTCCAAGCCGTAAAGCCAGTGTCACTGTAGGATAAACCCACTGTTGGCTTTCCACAAAGTGGTACTTTATGCAGCCAGAGAGAGGCGGTAGGCCTCGGCCAGCCAATACTGCTGTCTCTATTTGGGAGCATGAGCCACAGCGCAGCCAATGGCCAGCTAAATGATAGCAACGTGGAGTACAGAAACTTATCTGCAGAAGCTCAACATTTGGGATTTGAAAAATATCCCAGACGAACATCTCAAGGGGAATAAAAGGATGGGAATACTCTGAAGAGAATGCCCATTAACCGGAATAAAACTTTTTTCCAGTATTAAAAAAATACAATATTCAGTAGTCCCAAGAAAACGCAATACCACGCAGGCCCATGTACTTCAAATGTAAGTGCACAGACTGATCCTGTCACCAGCTGTAACACTCTGGAAGAGTCACCTTTAACAATTTTAGAATTAAAACAATTTTACACCCATGTAGTTGTATTGTTATTACTACAGATCATCAGCGCGCGATGATCTTACTACTGCAGTTGCCATAATTGTTCCGGCATATAGAGATTTAAACGCGCCAAAGTCGCTCGCATCAAATCCCATCAAACGTGCGCAACACGTTTCCGTACACTCGTGACGTATAAGCTTATCAAACTGGGCATGTAAAGGATAGTGACTGAATGAGGGCTGCTGTGCAAATGCATTTTCCTGACGCCTGCAAGGTATTGTGTGCCCTGCACGTCTACATTGTTTTGTTTGTATTTTAAAGTGTAGGGGTAATTTCTCGATGCCATGGCCGGGGCCAGTCTATTCCTCGCCTGACCAAGTACCGACCCACTGTTCAAAGCTTGACTTTCACAGATGAACACGAGAATTTAACAAAATGTACGGTTGCCAATAATCCTGCTTGTATCTCGACTGCACGGTTTTTCCATTTGCAATCGAGGATAATTGTACGTGCAAGGGGGCCTTTGTTTGAAGACACCTTTAAAGAAATACAAGTTTGATAGACATTCCACACAGGCGGTGATAATATAATTTGTCTTATGAAGCTTAGAGAAACAATGATGGTGATAAGACAATTCGACCCCAAAATCAAATTAAGACTTTCCCAATGCGAGATTGTGCACGGGCACAGCCACCGTGTGTGTCATGGATGTCCACACACCACCGTGTGTGTCATGGATGTCCACACACCACCGTGTGTGTCATGGATGTCCACACACCACCGTGTGTGTCATGGATGTCCACACACCACCGTGTGTGTCATGAATGTCCAGACGCCACCACCCCCTCGATGGTGTTTAGATGTGGCTAAGAGACACCCACCAAAAAATTGCATTCCCGGTCAAATTTTATTTTTACACGCCTTATAATAGGGAGTGTGTATGGTTACTCCATAAGAGAGGTTTTTTTGGGTTAGATCGCATAAATGTGTCGTTAAAACCCGCCACCACCTGACACAGCCAACTAGTAAGGGTTGTCGCGTAAACAAATCTGGCTGTCGCCTGATGAAGCTAGTTGTAATTACTGGCGAAACGTCGTACTCAGATTGTAAATGTTGTGGCTTTGCTCTCCAACACACCGGTGTGCTGTACTCGTGACGAATTGGCACGTTCTGTTTACGTGACAAGCCTGTTCGGTGGAGGAGGTGTTGGTGTGTGGATGGGGTTCTTTATTTGGAGAAGCTTCGGTTTGCCGTCGTTACAGACCCTGCACAAAGACAACTATCCCCCGTATAACCTGTGTCAGACTGCTGGGGCAAGCGCTGTTAGCGAGCTGCACCTATGAAGGCCGGAACGGATACACGAGGGGGTGGGTGGCCAGCAACCACGCCCGACCGCCTTTGTCTCCCCCAGTGGCGATGTTTGCACACCCGCAGCAGGTAACTCGTTTGTGGCCGAGTCGACCTAGGGGAGGACCGGTTCAGATAATCGTCACTGGCGTTGGCCGCGGGCGGGAATCGAACTCGGTTCGCCCCGGTGTTCTTGGCGCGGCGTAAGCGCTAACCGCTACGTGACCGCTCCCCCCATACAGACGCTGCGCGTAGACACGCGCACGCACGCGCACGCACGCGCGAAGCGATGCCTCTGCACGCCCAACACAAAAAGAAGAGAACCCGCGCTTACCTTGTTCCCCCTGCCGAGGGCTGTGCGACTCGCCTCGTTCCTCGGGTTGTCTCTCTGGCCTGCCCGTCTGTTCGCGTCGTCTTGGGTTTATTTTATTTGTGGGGGGTGGTGGTGGTGGGGGGGTTGGGATGGGGTGGTGGGGGGGGTGGGGTGGTTGTGTCGGAGAAAATTTAAACAAGGAGCTTGCCGCCGTCTGAATGTACCACCGTGGATTGTGAATGTTTGTTGTAAGTGACTCAATAAAAAAACAAAAGCGCGGTTATCAAACAAACAAACTAAATTAAGAGATGCCGGGAAAAGTTGTTTCATTTTTTGTTGTTGTTGTTAAAGGGGCCAATGCCACCGTTTGTGTTGTCGGATTTGAAGTGAAGAAATGTGTGGCGCGCGCACGCGCACACAGGAAGAAAAAACAAAGACAAAAATCTCCCGTCTATATTCTTAGCTCTTTCGGTAAAGTCACGTTGAAGGGAAACAATAAAATAATAAAATGTATATAAAACAATAAAACATTCTCACGACGTTTCGACCATAACACCTGATGACGACCGTTTGTGTTATGGTCGAAACGTCGTGAGAATTTTTATAGTTTTTTATATATATTTCATTATTTTATTGTTTCCCTTCAACGTGACTTTACCGAAAGAGCTAAGAATATGAATTACTGCAGTCACGAAAGCTTTAAATCAAAATTTATCTCCCGTCTAGCCTAAACAGACTGTTGGGGCAAGTGCTGTTAGCGAGCACCTATGAAAGCCGGCACGGCACACGAAGGGGGTAGGTGGCCAGCACCACGCCCGGCCGCCTTTGTCTCCCCAGTGGCGATGTTGACTACACACCGCACCAGGCACTCATGTGAGGCTGAGTCGACCTAGGAGAGGAGGCCCAGGACCGGTTCAGAAAATCGTCACCGGTGTTGGCCGTGAGCGGGAATCGAACTCGGGACGCCGGGTTCGTAGCGCAGCGCAGCGCTGACCGCTACACCGCCGCTCCCCACACACAGGAAGACAAACACACAAACGCACACAAACGCATAGACAACAAATGAAATCGCGAGTGCAGTCCACTTGGTATTCGCGCCGTCAGTATTCGCACGGGAGCTTCACTTTGTCTGCAGCAGCTGTCGCAGTAAGAGGCGACGTGATTGTGTGGGGCACTACCCAATCTCGGTAACTTTTAAAAAGAGTCATTTACAAATGTGTACCACCTGTGATGGCCAGCACCGTGTACACGAAGAACATCGTGCGATCTTTTGACGTCCACTCTGTTTTGTTTTGTCTTTGCGTGGTTAATACACCCACCACGATATTAACCAGGGTGGCCACTCGCCCCGAACCCAGGAACAACCCCCCTGCAACAAAGCGGCGAATGCGCTCGTCGTCAGCCACGTCACCACCCTTGCACGAGCATTGGCTAAGCTGTTTGGTAAGGTTTTAAGAACAAAATTATCTCCACCAAAGTTTTGTTGTTTCTATCCCCCCCCCCCCAAAAAAAAACACATACAGTGGACTATCAGAGATTACAACCGAGCGTTGAAATGTTCACACGGTGCCCCCCCCCTCCATTAAACTATCCCACATTTGTGCAACACCCCCCCCCCACCCCATCAATTATTGACCACAGCCAGGGCCAGATTTAGATTTTGTAGGCACCCGGGCTACAGGTACTGTGAGCCCCCCAGTAATATTTTCAAAAGGAAAACTAAATTAAACTACAATTTATTTTTACAAGGCCAACAAACGAATACAATTAAGCAATCACAAATGAAATAACGGTTCACTTCATCTCTGGAAGCCCTCAAGCTGGCGGAGGCCCCCCAAGGGTGCAGCCCCTAAAGCCCCCCGTGCCTTAATCCGGCCCTGGCCACAGCTCTGAACAACCCCCAACCCCCACCCCACTCTCATCACAGCCGCAGGCACAGAGTTGCGGACCCGCGCCACTCCCCGAGTCCCTCCCACGCGAGGAGTCGACACTTTGGGTGTCCACACAGGAGGTGGCAAGCGGGGACGCGGTTCGCAATTGACGCGGGATGATGCCCCCCCCTACACCCAGTGGTGTGGTCAGGGCTGTTCGTCGAAGAACGGGGGCCCACCACCTGATGGGCTCCCTTACAAGTTCACGTGCGACGTAGTCGGAGCGTGGTTAGCGACCGGTGTACAGGCAGGGCTTTTGATACTTACATTAAGCTGTGGGGGGGGGGGGGGGGGGTTATAGTTGGTTGGCCGGACACATTCCGCTTTTTTTTTTGCGGGTAAGAATGTAAAAAGGTCACCAACGTGAATATGATCATACTCATATTCTTATTTTATAGCTACGTGACTTTACCGAAAGAACCAAAGAGTATGGATTAGTGCAGTCACGAAAGCTTCAAATCAAGATAGTCAATATTATATTCTTGGTTCTTTCGGTAAAGTCACTCAAGTTATTACGTGACTTTACCGAAAGAACCAAGAATATGAATCCCTGCAGTCACGAAAGCTTTAAATCAAAATTCCAAATGATCAGTTGACGATTGTGGTTGCATGTCGTCCTCCTCGGAGCTGCCTTGGCATGATATCGGACAAAAAGGTAAAAATGTCGAGACGGCCCTTTTGGTTTACCTGCCCCAGTGTTTGCGAGGCTTTGATGTTGCACCCAGGTAAGATGGAACAGGGGTCACGTGCAGAAGGTGGGGGGCTACCCCCCCCGCCCCCCAAGAGGAGAGGGAAGGAAAGGTGCTTGGGCCGAACACTCAAGTTATTAAAAGTTCAAATTAGTTTTTTAGTTTGCTAGGTGCGCGGCACTATGGTGTAGCTGAAGCGTGTCAACGACCGCCTATTAAAAAAAACACACATGGGCTTGAAGTAAAAATTAAAGTACGGTTTTAGTTTAAAAAATAAACACGCAAAACGGTGCTCGTTTCCACGATTCTTTCAGGCTGCTGCACTGAAATTATTCAAACCCAGCCATGGGCTCACAAGCAAGACGCCGGCACAACAATGCTTGGTTGATTGACCGAAGATTATAGTGTACTCGGTTCATTTGTGAACAATGCTTGTTCGCGGCAGTCTGCAGTATCAAAGGTTTACATGTAGGCAAAGGAGGTGCTGATTATTCTCGCTGTACGTTCTACAGAACCGGTTTCAATTTACTGGAGACACTTTAGTCCATAAATGTTGACAGCTGTTGAGCACGGCTGTATTAAAGACAAAAAAGGTTCGGAAAAAAACAAGACACCCTTCAAATTTCCCTTCTCAAAATACCAACCCTTGAGCCACCGCAGTTGAAGACAAATACGCAATAAACCAATTATTTGAAAAATCTCTTGACTGAAATATCCGCTCGTTGTTTCCCGCATTTTGCAAGGCATTCACTTCAAATTTTTTTCAAGCAGCTGAAATCAATGACCTTGGCATTTTCTTGATGTAATGGACTTTAAAGTGACCTGTGGAGTTCCAACTGTAGGTGAACCGGCTACTTTTGAGTCGATTGTATTCCCTTTGCGAGGTGAGATCATGCAATAATGCCAGGCTCGAGTTTATTTTTTGTTGCACTGGATGATATTCAACATTGCCAAACCATGTTCCTCAAAATGAACGATGTCCTGTGTATTTTTTTGTGTTTGGGTGGTATCATGGAAAGGGCACAGCATAGGGCACATCATCAAACAGGATGGTTAAGCACGGGGCAGCTTTGCAAAAACAATTCTAGCTCGAGGCAGATTTTTAAAACATGTTTTTAATGGACATTTCACTTCTGTACAAATTTGCAAGAAATCTTAATATAGAATAAAACTTGTCAGCCTTTGCATAAATATATGCTGAAGAATTAAACTTTCAGGAGCATTCACCATTTCGATTAACCAATGTTCCGCTAATGGCTGAACCCAGCAATGCGGTTCATTGTACAACTTTGTGGAAGATCACTTAAACCTGGCGTGTATCATTCCGTCCTGGCGGTGCCGTTGAGACAATTTTACAGCAAAATTCAAGATGATTAAAGCGGCCCTAAGTTCAGATGTGAATACATCAATAATTGAATCACGTGCCTTAATTTGCATGGGCAACATACATGACAATATCTCATATTGTACAGCTGAAGAAGTTGACTATGCAAAAACATAAGGGACACTCAAATTGGAGTATTCAATCTTGTGCAACGGTTGTCGGTAACTGAACATGCACAGAAGCAAATCAACATCACTTGCTCCTGTTCAGCATCCCACAATTACTCTCGACCAGTGACAATGCCTTACTTAAAAAAATGGTGTTACTACTTTTTAACTCATGTTCACACTCAAGTTAAAGGCAATTAAATATTTGCATTTGTAAAAAAAATGTTTAAAGTATTGAATACACAAACGGTGGCAAAATAATCATCCCAACATCATCCACACCTTGAGGGGTAATTTAACCTTTTCTCCTTCCTACGACGTACACATGCGTCGTTACGTTTTTCTTCCAATGACGTCACAATGACGTACGTGTACATCATGACGTACGTGTATGTCGTAAGTTTTTATTTCGATTCCATTGGACGTACGTCATGACGCACCCGTGTACGTCATCGGAACTGAATCAGAAGCAAAACAGCACGTGGATGCATCGTCACACATCAGGCCGAACAACACGAGGCACAACCCAAAGACGTATCGGATGTAAAACACACAAAACATTTCGTACGCACCCTAAAAAGATATTTCAACGTCCAGGAATTTGCCAACTAATTTCATTGTACTGACCTATAGAGCATTTCTCGTTGTATTCTAAATTTTGGTATCCTCATGAATCCCTCGTTAGTGTGACCACGTTCAAGTGAGTATGGGGGAGGCGTGCTCAATCTCCATTGCCAGCCCTGAGGATGTAAACATTCCACATTCCACGATGGGAGACAGTTATAGGACAACCACCACATACCCAAAACCAAGGTTATGGATTGGGGGGGGGGGGTAGGCTATACACGGAATGTCGTATCTCCTGGCTGATGGTGAAGTGCCCACTTTATTGGTTGATGGATGAGACCCACCCCCCAATTATCGATCGATTGACGCAAGACCATCAATCATCAACAGCCACCTTTTCACGTGCAGCCGTCCATTCTAAACTGATGTACAAATACGGCTGTTGTACAATGGCGGAGCCAGTAAATATTTCCAATAAATTTGCATTGCAGTACCGTGAATTTCAGTACCTGCGACTGCCATATGACACGCAACAGTTACGCGAATGAAACGTCACCATAACAAACACCACGAAGCATCGAGGCAGGGGGTGTTGAATTAGTTGAGCCTCCCTCGACAAAGATGACGATGAGACGTCTTGCAATTGGCAAGTGCTTGATGGTCGGCATCAACTTTGAGATAATTAATACATCATTCGGAGTATTTTGGCATATTCTGGGTGGCCGTTAGAATCACAGCAGGCCTTTAAAATGGGCATAACGCTACAACAATCCTAAATGTAATTAATATTTTTTTTAATGAACGCCCTTTTCTCACCGTTTAAATGGGAAATGCTATCGAAACCAATGTACGCCACGTACACACACACACAATCTGAATTACAATGCTCAACCAGGGTAATACAGGTCGCTTAATGTGACCCCCCCCCCATCCCCCCGACTGCTCATAAATGACAGACCGCTTCAAGACAAACAAGAGCAAGGTCGCAAGAACAGTACAGCTGCAATGCCCGGT
The DNA here is from genome assembly GCF_048934315.1 of Petromyzon marinus. Lineage (NCBI taxonomy): Eukaryota > Metazoa > Chordata > Hyperoartia > Petromyzontiformes > Petromyzontidae > Petromyzon > Petromyzon marinus. The sequence goes on from NC_133704.1 coordinate 10,433,809, forward strand.
CAAAAACAAAAGAACCTGTTTCATTAAAAAAAACCTTCAGTTTTGTTAGAAAATATCCGAGTGCAAAAATGCATTTTAAAAAAACGCCGTCCCTCTATTGTCACGGTGACAGTACGCGAGTCGATTTAAACAAGCCACGGTGAAGTATAGCCAATCCGCACGGCGTCGTCAAATGAGCATCTCTCCTCCCCCACGCTCAACAGCGGTGTGTGTGCGCGTGCGTGCGGCACGTGTTAAAAGTGTGGCATGCGAATGTATTCGGTGCCAGGTCCGGAATACGAAACAGCCGAATGAGCTGGAGCACAATATGCGCAACTGGTTAAGAACACCTTTTTTTTCTCTTGCACACAAGCTTGGCCACTCGTTTTTTTTCTTCCTAATTACAGCTTGCCCAATGCGAACTCTGCTGCTTGCACAATGCAGAAAACGTCAAAGCTCGTGTTGCCTGCGATGCGTTCTCTCCCTCTGTCGGCTGCGCCAGGTACTGCTGTAACGTTGTTCATTTTGGTCCGAGGCGCCTTGGAATGTAATGTTTTGATACTTTGTTGTGCCTTGCACGGGGGAGGGGGGGGGAGGAGGGGTTATCTAATTCGGAGGGGTCTCGCATTGGTTGCAAAGAATGCGGCAATGTCATCCTGCCGACCGAGTTCTAGCTGTATGTCTTTTGTTACGTGGACGGGAAATATTGTAAGATGTTGAGTAAAGGGGAAATACAATGGTCAATGTTTGTTTTACCTGTGGGAGATTACTGTCCACATCCCATGTTCAGATTCTATTATTTCACAATGGCAATGATTAAATCCTTCAACAACAAAATTGGCCAAGTTGGATACATTTTTCCGGTGATGTCGCGAAAAGGAAAATGTTTTGGACAAAAAAAAAATCGCCTAAAATGTATTTCTGGTCTCCTCGGGCCAAGTTAAGCCACCGAGATAAAATCATTATTCTATGACTTATGGGCTTAACGGACACGTAACTGTGTACACAAAGCCAAAGCAAGGGCAGCTTCAGGGGCCGTCGAAACATTTCGGTTACCACCAGTCGCTAAGCTATAACACGTAGCTAGAGTTCTCCCAAACTTCCCCACAACACACCTGGCTTGCTCACCCATTGCAGACTTCTCATTTCCGTCGTCAACAATACCCACGCGTTCATACGAAAGAACACGTTGCCCGGGCAGAGGCTTGGTTGTCATGTGAACCAGCTCTGGGCGCAGATCGCTGAGGCCGACAAGAGACGTTTCGTTGTTGAGGAAGGTAGGGGATGTGACTATGTGCGCCACCGCCACACGGGAGCGGGATGGTTTCCGCTGTGCGGCGCCCCCACGGCTCGCCCAAGGGACTCGCACAGGACACAGGATATTGCACTGCTACGCACGTTGCCTCACGCACAGTTATCTCGAATGTAAAGCTTGCGCTAGCCAAAATACCAAAATGCTATGCTGTAATATAAAAAAAAAATATTACAAATTAAGTGTTTAATAGACTTTGACCATCGGCTACTGTAAATGACATCAGTTAAGCGTTTTCAAGAGCTTACTCTTTCCTTCGTGTAAATGCAGCTGGGCAAAGCTTTAGTAAGCATCCCAAAGCAACACACAGGGTCGGTTTATAATAAACACACTTGCCACATCTTCACAGTATATACCAGCAATTAATATGTACAAAAGTTCCATTTATTATAAAATTGACATTACGATAATATACAAATGTCAGCTGGTTTCTATCATTTAAATTAGCTCAGCTACACATTTAAACCTTCGACAATAATGAAAACTTCGGATCATTTTTGCCAAAGGAAGACACTAGTTCGACTGCACGGTAACCAACGTCATTCATGTACCCGACCGGCACTACCCAAACGATCATCGTGAATAACTTGTGCACAAATTCGTCCACGCCCGTTCTCGTACACCTCACGGGCAAATACACAATGGGCACATTTGCACAGGCGCAACGAAAAAAACAAAGCGTGGCGTCGTAATCGTCCATGGGCCACGCCGCAACGAAACGTCCCTTCACTTCGGCGCTTCCGCATCTCGTGGCGGCGGGGCAGGCGAGGGCGCTGGCGAGGGCGCCGACACAGTCACTGGCACTGCTGCCGGCGCCGACGCCGGCGCCGGCGCAGCTCTTCCTGCGGGCGTCACGTTTCGCTGCGTCTCTACTGCGGTCGTGGCAGCGGCTGGCTCGGGCTGCTCCACGGCAGGAAGTGCGTCGCCGGCAGGCGCTTGTGCATCCGCGGCGTTGGCGGCAGCAGCGCGAGCATCGGCCAAGGCGGAGGCGACGGCGGGAGCGACGTGCGGCTCCACCAAACTGCCCGGCCGTCCGACCAGGACCGAAGCAGCTGCCAGCTGACCGGCCGCTCCGCTGCCTTGCCCGATGAGGACAGGCAAACTGATGATGTGGGTGGTGGCGACAGCACCGGCGGGTAAAGGGTGCACGAGCGTGGGCACCTTCGGAGCAGCCTCCAGAGTCACCGCGGATGGAGGGGCCCCCCGGGGTCGCGTCAGACGGGGGCCGCCCCTTGGCCCCACCCCACCGATCACGCCTTGCGGGACGCCGGGCTGCGCCACGTGGATCACTGCGGCGCTGGGCCGCCCGATAAGGATGTGCGCCCCCGTCACGTGTCCGAGCGGACCGGTCTGCCCGATGAGCAGCGGTGCCGCCTTGGGGCTCCCGCTCACGGCGTGGCTCATCGCCGGGGAGCCGGGGCCCGCGGCAGATACGGCACGAATGTCTGCCGCCTGTAGGCTCGTGCCGCCGCCCAGGGTGGGCTTGCCGCCCACGTCGGGGTTGATGGGACGGAGGACGTGAAGCGCGTGGCCGAGCGGGGCCTGGATGACCGACGTTTGGCCGGACGCGACGGCCCTCTGTGGCACCGCCGCCGCCGCCGCCAGGCCCAGCGTGGTCGCCGCGCCGGCCTTGTCGTGCACCAGGGCGTGCGGCAGCGTCAGCACGTGCTGCGCGACGCTCTGATGCAGCGTCGGCGCGTGCGACGGCGCCGGGCCCACAGCACGAGCGGTCGCCGTTGTCACCGTCACGGCGTGGTAGTGGTTCTGCAACGTCGGGGCGTGCTGCTTCTGGGACGGCGCGCCGACTACCGTCGCCAGCTTCGGCGGCCGCAGGGGCTGCTGGGAGGAGCTGGGAGGCGCCGCGCCGCCCACCACCTGCACCACCGACGCGTGCTGGGCCGCGGACACCGGGGCGCCCACGTGCCGACCCGGACCGACGGCTGGCACCTGGCGGACGGCCGCCGCCGCCGCCGCCGCCGGCTGCGGTGACGTAGCCTGTGGAGATTTACGAGGCGTCGCACTGGACGGCGCGGTTGGCGGCGCAGGGTGGCAAGCCACCTGTATTGGCGAGCCAAGCTGGGAGAGCACCTGCACCGTGGTACGTGGAGATAGAGTCTGCACGGTCGCGTGCTGCGCCAACGCCTGCAGGGCCGCGTTTTGAGAGGTCTGTACAGGCGGCTCTTGGGAAGGGACCTGCACCGGAGCACCCTGAGGGAAAGCCTGCAATGCCGTGTGCTGGGCGAAGATCTGCACCGTGGCGTTCTGACTGGCCGCCGGTCCTTTTGCACCGTGGGGAAGGGCCTGCCAAGGCGCACTCTGGGCAAAAGCCTGCACCTTTACATTCTGGGAAAAAGGCTGCATCGGTGCACTCTGGGAAAGAGGCTGGGATGGTACATTCTGGGATGATGCTGTCTTTTGGAACCACGATGGTGTTTCAGAAGGCAGGACGGGTCCAGAATTCTCCAGTTCTTCATCCACGTTTTCTTCTCCCTCTGCAACAAAGCAAATCGGTTCAACCGGATGTTAAGGATGAGGGGGATGCTCATTTACCTCGAACCCAAAGGCTTTAGCGAGACAATTTTGACATAAGAAGCAGAGGGATAACATTAAAGAGCAAAATTAGCCAATGCTCTGACAGTTCCATCTTTTGTGCATCGGTTGTTTGTGGCAGAAATTAATTGTCATTTGATACAGATGGGAAATAATAAATGATTGACAATCGGACCCAACAAAAATATTACGAATCATATTCGCTGCGAAAACCTACGTGTTAAATTCATAAATGCAATCTTTAAAACAAGAAAATTACAAAACATATTTCTAGTAAACTCTGCCTAACAGGAAAATGTGGGAATGACTGGCACATCCAGAGCTGCGCCAGTGTAGGACCCCCGAGCCAGAACCATGATATGGCCTCACCAGACATCTGAATTTTATTTGGCGACAAGCAGGGCCCAGGGGGCTGGGGCATAATGATGCATTCATTGCGTGCGATGTCAGTCAGTGGCACACTGAAGAAGGGAGAGCGTCACCCTGCGTCAATTAAGTGCACCTCGGACTCATTCACACTCGAGTGTGACATTAGCAGTGCTGCCCAGCTTCTGCGGTGCAACGCAAAACCGATGCTTCTGAAGTCCATTACGGGCTGGCTCGGCATGGTCCCCCGGCACAGCTTAACTGTGAAGTGAAAAAGTTATCAATTTTGCGTGACCCACTGCTTGAACAGACAACCGTGCGACACACCCGCTTTAATCCGAGCCCTGCTATGCGAAATCACACCTCACACTCTCAATCAGTCACGTGAGAAGAGAGGCCAACGTGACCTCCCCTCCACCCCGCCACTCCCATTCGATTGATCGTTCACCCCTCCCGACACGAATGCAGGGAAGCCGTCGCTCACCAGAGGCTGTGGAGGTCGCGTCGTCGTCCTCCGCGTAGTCATCCTCGTCGTCATCGGTGGCGGCGGTGGCGCCGCGGCTATTCGAGTGTCCCGGCCGCGGTGTGGGCCCGCGGGGCATGGCCTGGCGCAGGAGGCTCTCAATGTGCGCCGAGTCCAGGCTCTCGCCCAGCTCGTTGCGCAGGTCGGCAAGGCGTTGCTGTGACGAGATCTTCTCGCGGGCCAGCCGCTCCATCTCGTGCTCAAACTCCTTCTCCTTCCGCTTGAGCACCTTTGTGAGCGGCAGAGGTCACGGACAGTCACAACGAAGGGCCGTAAGCCAAGGTGATGAATCGCTCCACTGCGTGATTAGGTGAACAGTTATAAATCAGGATCGCGACTCGATTTCTAGAATGTTTTGGATCCAGTTTTACCATCTCATTTGTCGTACATTTGTATAGTCCCATTCGCTCAAACCCAAATTAAACACTTGCATATAATTTAAAGAAACGGTTCAAAGCATGTATGATGCGTGTTACAATGGCTTTGAATTTCATGTCGTGTTATATAAACCACTATTGGTCTCCCGAGCCGCTCACAATTGCTCTTATTAAAACGACCTGCCTCCTAAGAATAGGCGAGTTGATGCCAGGTGACAATGACATCCAAAACGTGCAATTCAGCAATTACGCAAAAGCACTCGCAACATTTAGAATAACAAAATAAGTCTCTAAGCGTCTCTCTGCTCAAAGGAGCCTGAAGCGGTGCTCATGAGCACCGGATGACTAATATTAACTTCACACAAACTCATCTTTAGATCGCAAAGAAATTAAGGGCTGGGATTGTAACTTTTAACCTTCTGATTTTCAGTCAAGCACGCTTGCCACAGTACAAATTGCTAAACGATACATTAAAGTATTCCTTTTGAACCAGGAAAGAAGAATCAGTTATCCCAAGACTCGTTGAGAAGATTCCTTAGTAGAGATTGTTGACCGATTCTTTTGGATGTTGTACATGGGAGAAAACTATAACATCTTGACGCTTTAACCCCCCACCCCCAAAAACCTAAGTATGCATGCTACAGTGAGGGAAAAAAGTATTTGATCCCCTGCTGATTTTGTATGTTTGCCCACTGACAAAGAAATTATCAGTCTATCATTTTAATGGGAGGTTTATTTGAACAGTGAGACAGAATAACAAAAAAATCCAGAAAAACGCATGTCAAAAATGTTATAAATTGATTTGCATTTTAATGAGGGAAATAAGTATTTGACCCCTCTGCAAAACATGACTTAGTACTTGGTGGCAAAACCCTTGTTGGCAATCACAGAGGTCAGACATTTCTTGTAGTTGGCCAACAGGTTTGCACACATCTCAGGAGGGCTTTTGTCCCACTCCTCTTTGCAGATCTTCTCCAAGTCATTAAGGTTTCGAGGCTGACGTTTGGCAACTCGAACCTTCAGCTCGCTCCACAGATTTTCTATGGGATTAAGGTCTGGAGACTGGCTAGGCCACTCCAGGACCTTAATGTGCTTCTTTTTGAACCACTCCTTTGTTGCCTTGGCCGTGTGTTTTGGGTCATTGTCATGCTGGAATACTCATCCACGACCCATTTTCAATGCCCTGGCTGAGGGAAGGAGGTCTCACCCAAGATTTCACGGTACATGGTCCCATCCATCGTCCCTTTGATGCAGTGAAGTTGTCCTGCCCCCTTAGCAGAAAAACACCCCCAAAGCATGTTTCCACCTCCATGTTTGACGGTGGGGATGGTGTTCTTGGGGTCATAGGCAGCATTCCTCCTCCAAACACAGAGAATTGAGTTGATGCCAAAAAGCTACATTTTGGTCTCATCTGACCACAACACTTTCACCCAGTTGTCCTCCGAATCATTCAGATGTTCATTGGCAAACTTCAGACGGGCATGTGTATGTGCTTTCTTGAGCAGGGGGACCTTGCGGGCGCTGCAGGATTTCAGTCCTTCACGGCTAAGTGTGTTATCAATTGTTTTCTTGGTGACTATGGTCCCAGCTACCTTGAGATCATTGACAAGATTATCCCGTGTAGTTCTGGGCTGATTCCTCACCATTCTCATGATCATTGCAACTCCACGAGGTGAGATCTTGCATGGAGCCCCAGACCGAGGGAGACTGACAGTTCTTTTGTGTTTCTTCCATTTGCGAATAATCGCACCAACTGTTGGCACATTCTCACCAAGCTGCTTGGCAATGGTCTTGTAGCCCATTCCAGCATTGTGTAGGTCTACAATCTTGTCCCTGATATCCTTGGAGAGCTCTTTGGTCTTGGCCATGGCAAAGAGTTTGGAATCTGATTGATTGCATCTGTGGATAGGTGTCTTTTATACAGGTAACAAGCTGAGATTAGGAGCACTCCCTTTAAGAGTGTGCTTCTAATCTCAGCTCGTTACCTGTATAAGAGAAACCTGGGAGCCACAAATCGTTCTGATTGAGAGGGGATCAAATACTTATTTCCCTCATTAAAATGCAAATCAATTAATAACATTTTTGACATGCGTTTTTTCTGGATTTTGTTGTTATTCTGTCTCTCACTGTTCAAATAAACCTACCATTAAAATTATAGACTGATCATTTGTCAGTGGGTAAACGTACAAAATCAGCAGGGGATCAAATACGTTTTTTCCCTCACTGCACCTGCACTTATCTTAACATCCTTTCACACACTATGAGAACATTTTCTCTGGCTGGCTCTCATACGCATGTTGGTCGGCTTGCGTGCAGTGGTGCGCCATCGCTGGGCACATCGGCACGATGGTCACCCACCATCCCACAGCGTTGAGCCGGGTTCGTGCGTGGCGCCTACGGCATGCCTCCCCGCCCACCCACCCACCCTCCACATCGGTCGTGTGTGTCCCACGCAAATGGGCGGCCAGTGCCGGTTATATACAAAAGGCAAAAAGCACGACAGGGCTTCCTCATTCTGTAGAGTGAAGCCATGTTACGTGGTTTTGGTTAGCACGCAACATTTCACGGAATAAATTCAAGATAATCGTTCTCAGAGTTGCATTATGTTGCAATAGACTTGTGAACAATTTGCAGGAAGACTTGTGAACAATTTGCAGGAAAAATTGTACGAGCGCTTTAAAAAAAACTGCCGTATAAGTTTGCGGCATCTGGACAGTAGTCTAGGAGAATGCATGATTGAAATTGAGGGAATAGAACACGGTGTGAATGAATAGACGAGTGGTGGGGACCGATGGCCCGTTTCATATTCCTGTTCCAATGATTCTGTTCTACCCTGCTGCACTGTCCATCACATGGATTACACATTGGAAATTAAATCCCTCAAGCATAAATTATGGGGCGGTAGCCAGGTGGCTAATACAAGGTCAGGGCACGGATCTGGAACCACCGACAACCTGAGTTCAATTTCAGGCGAGTGCGAGATTTATACAAGTTCCCAAATGTAGCCAGTTGTTGGTCCCAGCGAAGTAACCAACGAATGCACTGTAAAAAAAACAACTCATGTTAAAGTTGAGCTTTATCACGTCATTTGGCACACTTCAGGCCGATAATTATAAAAGGTTGAGTTTTATATGCAACGAACACTCTTTCGAAAGGGGAAATAAAAGTTGTGCCCCCCATGTGGAAAAAAAAAGCGGCTAAACGATTGAATTTAAACATAATTCTGACAGCATGTGCGTTTGCTGTTTGACACAAGACGGTTTGCACGGTTTTGCTACGAGAGCGTAAAAATAAAGTGTCTCTTTACAGAACTCCAATAATGCAATTGTAAGTGCAGGTAAAAATTATATTCTGGATGATTCCGCCCCCCCACCCATTACCTTCCTCCACCGAACTTCTCCTTCCCCCTGAAAATAAAATCCCTCGACCATCTCAGAATGCGCGTCACCACGACACGCAGCTGCATCTAATTATTATTGTATTGCTCCAGTTCGATGATTAGGCACAACCCTTAGGAGCAACAGCAGGTTTGTTTTACATCCAAAGTGTCTACCCCCTCAGCGATGCAAGGATGTGTTTGCTTGTAGCAGAACTGGCACAGTGGATGTTAAAAGATCTTGCCACGTTATTCAGAAAAGGAGTCAGCCACGTGTACCGGCATCCCTGTCTATATATGCCACATTTAAAAATTACTTGCAATCTGCTGAATTGGGTGAAGCTCAACAGCAACATCACCCCCATCCCCCCTGCCGACACCAAAACACGAACACGCATCACTCTCACGACAGCCCTGCAAAATGACACAATGACACGAACACCAATTGTTGCTCACGAGTCGGATTTGATAACAAAAATGTCTGTGCTCATATCCGGGCTCCTGTTGCGGAGTCGACACTGCGATAATCACCAAAACCAAACCCCCCCCCCACCCAGCCTCCCGCCTGCCCCCTCAACACTGCACCTGGATATAGCGCAGGGCTCCACGCAGGATCGTCAAATTTGACGTCTTCTTCTCCTCCATGCTGGGGATGATCTTTTTGAGCGCGTCGAAGCACTCCTTGAGGTGAGCGCGCCTGCGGGCAAGCAGGGCCACAGGTATCGCGCAAACGCCCACCACGCACTGTTCACGGTCGCGCTAACGTTAGCCAAGACGCGCGAGGAGGAGGGGGGGGGAGAGTCATGCCCATCGTGCCTGGACCCGGACAGGAGTGCAGCAACAATAAGATCAGTTTACCACGTAGCAGGCTTTGGCGACCAGTATTATCCCAAACAGAGTTTTTTTTGGGTTAGATTGCATAAATATAAATGCGTCATTAAACCCGCCACGGCCAATTAATAAGGTTTGTCACGTATACAAAACATGCCAATTTGTTACTCGCTGTCGCCTGATGCTAGTTGTAATTACTGGCAAAACATCGTACTCGAAATGTAAATGTTGTGGGTTTACTCTCTAAAACGTTTTGTTTACGTGACAAACCTTACTTATTGGCTGTGTCGGGTGGTGGCGGGTTGAACGACACATTTACGCGATCTAACCCAAACAAAAACTCTTGTGAACAAGAAGATCGCTCGAGCCAAGAGGAAAGACGCTGCCATGTACACAAAAAGAGAAAAAACATGAAGTGAAAAAAACCGAGACGTCAAGTGTCACAGGTCTGCCCTTTACAACAAAAATCTCGCGCAGGAGAGGCTGGAATGCTAACAGGACTATATTTTACACCGTATTATAGAATCTACGGTATCACAGAATCTCGATCCGTCAACGTAGTTATTGTGACCTCAATATATTGGCCAGGTGCTCCCCCGTTACTATCGTCACGCGTGATGCATTACTGCAAATGCATATTTTGCAATAAAGCACAATCTCAAAGATACGTATCAAAAATAAAAACTTGCGTCTTTTTTCATTTTGGAATGTGGCGTCGTATACTGCGATTCGGAGTGCAATGATCGCAGATCCGACATCGCGATGCACAATCCGCTCCCGCGACATCAACTGGAACGTGGTCGGGATGAAACCGTTTACGTTCGAAGACCACCCGTAACGCATTCCCCTACTTATGCAAGGGGCAGCACTGCGAGAGCGCAAACGTCGGCCATCGAGATTAAAAAAAAAACAGGGGGCTCTTGAAAACACCACACGTGCGGCAATACATTTCAAACAAAAATCCTGCGCTTCAGACCCCGTTTCTTACTCCGAAAGTGAAGGCGTTTCAAACGAAGCAAACTGGTGCTTCAAAGATTTATTAAAGGTCTCGTGAGAACCGTCCATGGGGCTTTGACAAAGCAGACGTAAATGGGGGGCTTTTTTTTTTTAAGGGAGACCGAGGGAACAAACTTTTGTGCAACAGCACAGAGGACAGAACCGGAGAAGCAGAAATCGCTCCGGCTGGCAAGGTGTGGTTATAAAGCTCCCTACATTCCTCCCCCTTGCAGAATGTTAATTGGGTGACGCTACATTGACAGTGGATACACAACCTTGTAATACGTCATCTTGGTAGACTACCGCCTGTTCCTACATAAATTAAAACCACATTACAATTAAAAACTAAATTTTGATTTAAAGCTTTCGTGACTGCAGTGATTCATATTCTTGGTTCTTTCGGTAAAGTCACGTTGAAGGGAAACAATAATATATATATAAAACAATAAAATTCTCATGACGTTTCGACTGCAACACAAGCAGTCATCATCAGGTGTGAAAAGCAACGGCAAGAACATTTGAAAGTGGCGATTTGTATTTATTTATTTTTAAAACGTTAGCACCACGGAGAGCGATTTGACAGTTTGTTTAGATGGACGAGTCCATCTATGTTCGGAAGAGGGGGGAGACGAAACATTAATGTATGCTGTCTGAAAGCCACTGTAAGCATGAACAATCAATTAAGACCTGAAATGGTTTATCAAATCCTTCAAATGATTGCTAAGCCAGAATCCATCTTGTCGGTTGAAATTGTCTCTGTGTTTGTATATGTGGATAGCCTCATGAACGAATCTCTCATGGTAGCCAGATGGCTTGCAAAGAACCTCCGTCTTGGAGAAGTCAATGTCATGTGAGCCAACTGAATTATAACAGTGATCTGCCACGGCCGAGGTGTTGGTCCTACCGTGTTTAAGGTCTGCTTTGTGTTCACGAATGCGGTCCGAGACATGTCGTTTGGTTTCTCCAATGTAACTATTACCACAGAGGCAACTTAGTTTGTAGACACCAGGGTACTGTATGTCCGGAATCACATCTTTTACAGACGGAACCAAATCACGGATTTTATGTAATGTGTTGAAACGGACCTGGATCTTGTGTTTATTCAAGATTTTGAAGATCTTGTTTGTGATCCCCGCAATGTAGGGTAAAGTGATGGTTTTGAAAGGCTCAAGAGGGTCCTTCTTCATGGTTTGAGTGATAGCTTTGCGGATTGTAGTCGGAGTAACCATTAGCCTTAAGAGCTTGGTGTACGTGCTTGAGTTCACTGCCTATGTGTTCCTGGTCGGATATGCATTGGGCTCTATGGTGCAGAGTCTTGATGAGGGAATTCTTCTGTGATGGCTGGTGGTGGGAATCCGGTTTCAGATAAGCATCTTTATGGGTAGCTTTCCTGTAGACAGAGTGGCTCACCACGGTGCGCGAAGGTGAAAGTATTTGTTCCTCTCATTATGACGATGCGCCCCCCCCCCCCCCTGGTTTTACTCAAACATGCATCGAGATTTTTCAGATTATTTTGGTGCTGTAAATATCCAAATGATGGGCCACTTTGTTGAACCATCATTTATGGCCAGGTCACTTGTGAAAAATAAGTTAATACCTTAGTGGGCTTTGCCTTGTAGGATGGGGATGGTTTAGTTTAATTTGTAGGTGTTTGGGTGATTTGTTTACATTTATTTTACTTTGTACTATGTTTTTGTACTATTTTAACCTGTCCCTACTGGACATGTCATAAAGAGCTTTATAGCTCATCGGATTCCTCTACTATAAATATTCTGATTCTTAAAAGTGCCGCCACCCTCTTTTCTGCCCGCCCAAGCTGTTCACCCCCCTACCCACCCCGCACATGACCCTGACGTGAACGTGAGCGCACGACGTTGCGCGACCGTGGCAACTCTCGCGTGCTTATGTGCAGCGGCTACTCTGCAGCGGTGCTTGGTGGCAGGGTGGGGTGGACCGTCACCCAAACCGCGAGGCGTAAGCTCACCGCTATGCAGTTTGACCTTCTAAGCTGCACGGCGTCGCAGTGCGAGCGCGTCTTTAAGAAGTCGCGTGAAAAATCAACACTCGACAAATCTGACCGCTCGCCGTTACCGAACGAGAGCACGTCTCGCGCAATGCACAAAAACACACTTTTCGAATTCAATACGCTTAGGTGGCACCCGAGCGTACTGTGGTGTGAAAATTGTTCAACACCCGCGCAAGAGTTTTAAGCTGTCATAAAGCGCTGCTTATCAACACGAGCTTTCATGTTTCGGTACCATCTTCATTGACGCTCTGGAAAACTGCTTCTCGTGTTTAGTTCATTGTCCTTCCCCGCACCTCTGATTGGCACGGTTGGCTAATGTACGGTGCGAAAGAAGTTCAACATATCTACGTACGTACATCGTGATAGCACCGTGTATTTCAACACGTGTTAAGGTTTCAAACGGCTTCAAAGGTTTAAGCCCTCGTTTGTTCACTTGGCCTCTCTTAGAAAACGGCAAGACAGTTTTGGAAAATGGTCTCTATATCAAAGTCCCTCTCCCAGTACCCGTCGCAAAACTTACCTGGACTTTTCGAGCTTGTTGTGGACTTCCCTCGTTCCGGCACTGTTTATCGGGAAAGGGATAAATGACATTTACTTTTTTGGCTTTATTTTGCTTTCGTTAAATAAATAAAATATTTTAAATGTTAATCAACGGATATATATTTTTTTGAGCCTTCAGCTACGGAAAAGAAACGGAAAAAAAAAAACTTGATGGGGTTAACCATAGACGCGGGTTTGCAAAGAGCGCTCGTAAGTTAAGCCTCACAAAGAAACACATTGCTAAGATAAAAATAGGAAGCACGCAACCAGGATCCAAAGTTGAACAATCACTTACGCAGCCGAACTAGGCCAGAGATTAAATCAACCAGAGGTTAATCGACTAGACCAGAGACGAATCAGAGTACTGACCCTCCTGGTCTCCTCTTCTGATCGGCTGGAAATAGCTCATCTGGCGAAGCCTGTACGACCTTGCTGGGCGCCATGGGCGGTAGCAGCGCTGGCTGAGCCGACTGGCCAGTGACCCCGGCTTGGCCCGGACTCGCTGAACCCGGCCCCGCGGCCTGTGAGAACGCTCGGCCGGGACTTTCGGAGCCCGAACCCGCAGAGAGCGACGGCTCCTTAAACGTGGACGCGGGCAGCAGCAAGGCGGGCTGCTGCTGCTGATGGTTCTGATGATGGTGAAGCAGGACGCGGCCTGGGTTCGCAAATCGAGCATTAACTGGGGCTGGGATCGGGGCTGGAGTCTCTGCGAGAGGTGGTTGCGATGGCGAAACCGTCACTGCCATCATCCCACCCGCTGTGGCAACGTTCGCCTGCTGCTGCTGCTGCTGAGCAGCCCGACCACCCAGGCCGGACCTTGGTGTGGCATTTGTGCCGGCCAACAGAGGCTGCGTTGGGGCGAACCTCTTGTAATCGGGCGTCAATTTGCTCGGGTCGGACGTCGAGCTGGCCGATGGGGGCGGCACTGCCGCCGCCGCCGCCGCCGCCGCCACCGCCGCCCCCCCCGGGCCCTGGGGGGTGCCGTGATGGTGCAGGGTCGAAGGCGGAGCAGTGGCGCCGGTGACAGCCGAGACGGCGTGCACGCGCTCGCCCGTGTGACCATCGCACGTGCCGTTCGTGGGCTGCCGAGCCGAGGAGGGCGTCGCTGCGGAGGGCAGCAGCGCGCCGGTGGGTAGCACGAGCGTGTACACATGCGGGGTGTGGTCCCCGTTCGACAGCCGGCCTTCCACATCGCGCTCCAACGAGATCTCGAGCTTGTCCGCTGAAAACACAAGTCAACACCTTTCATTACTTCTATTTAAAGGCCTTGCGAGTTTTGGCCAAGCAGAGCTGTTATTTTTGCATCGCACACTCATCGAAGATGGGACAGTGAGAAGGTGCGATGGCAAGTGTTTGAACAGTGGCATCATTAAACCTGCAGATTTATGCAAAATATTTTTAAGATATAAAGATAACACAATATAGCATCATAATTGTATTAAAAAGTTGTAAATTGTTGATTACAGCAACGATAAATGTGCATTAACCTGTAGTGACATAAAATACTCGTTGTACAATGTTATTTTTGTATGTTGAACATCTTTTGCACCCTACAGTGAGGGAAAAAAAGTATTTGATCCCCTGCTGATTTTGTACGTTTGCCCACTGGCAAGGAAATGATCAGTCTATAATTTTAATGGTAGGTTTATTTGAACAGTGAGAGACAGAATAACAACAAAAATCCAGAAAAACGCATGTAAAAAAATGTTATAAATTGATTTGCATTTTAATGAGGGAAATAAGTATTTGCCCCCTCTGCAAAACATGACTTAGTACTTGGTGGCAAAACCCTTGTTGGCAATCACAGAGGTCAGACGTTTCTTGTAGTTGGCCACCAGGTTTGCACACATCTCAGGAGGGATTTTGTCCCACTCCTCTTTGCAGATCTTCTCCAAGTCATTAAGGTTTCGGGCTGATGTTTAGCAACTCGAACCTCAGCTCCCTCCACAGATTTTCTATGGGATTAAGGTCTGGAGACTGGCTAGGCCACTCCAGGACCTTAATGTGCTTCTTCTTGAGCCATTTCTTTGTTGCCTTGGCCGTGTGTTTTGGGTCATTGTCATGCTGGAATACCCATCCACGACCCATTTTCAATGCCCTGGCTGAGGGAAGGAGGTTTGTCACCCAAGATTTGACGGTACATGGCCCCGTCTATCGTCCCTTTAATGCAGTGAAGTTGTCCTGTCCCCTGAGCAGAAAAACACCCCCAAAGCATAAAGTTTCCACCTCCATGTTTGACGGTGGGGATGGTGTTCTTGGGGTCATAGGCAGCATTCCTCCTCCTCCAAACACGGCGAGTTGAGTTGATGCCAAAGAGCTCCATTTTGGTCTCATCTGACCACAACACTTTCACCCAGTTGTCCTCTGAATCATTCAGATGTTCATTGGCAAACTTCAGACGGGCATGTACATGTGCTTTCTTGAGCAGGGGGACCTTGCGGGCGCTGCAGGATTTCAGTCCTTCACGGCGTAGTGTGTTACCAATTGTTTTCTTGGTGACTATGGTCCCAGCTGCCTTGAGATCATTGACAAGATCCTCCCGTGTAGTTCTGGGCTGATTCCTCACCATTCTCATGATCATTGCAACTCCACGAGGTGAGATCTTGCATGGAACCCCAGGCCAAGGGAGATTGACAGTTCTTTTGTGTTTCTTCCATTTACGAATAATCGCACCAACTGTTGGCACCTTCTCACCAAGCTGCTTGGCAATGGTCTTGTAGCCCATTCCAGCATTGTGTAGGTCTACAATCTTGTCCCTGACATCCTTTGGAGAGCTCTTTGGTCTTGGCCATGGTGAAGAGTTTGGAATCTGATTGATTGATTACGTCTGTGGACAGGTGCCTTTTATACAGGTAACAAGCTGAGATTAGGAGCACTCCCTTTAAGAGTGTGCTCCTAATCTCAACTCGTTACCTGTATAAAAGACACCTGGGAGCCAGAAATATTTCTGATTGAGAGGAGGTCAAATAATTTTCCTCATTAAAATGCAAATCAATTTATAACATTTTTGACATGCGTTTTTCTGGATTTTTTGTTGTTATTCTGTCTCTGTTCAAATAAACCTACCATTAAAATTAAAGACTGATCATTTTTTTGTCAGTGGGCAAACGTACAAAATCAGCAGGGGATCAAATACTTTTTCCCTCACTGTATGTAGCCAAACGTGCTTATCGGAGATGCACAAGTAGTAAATTGAAAGCAACTCCTTTGACCAGAGGGCTTGATTAAAGATATCACACGGCACAACTATAGGCTCTCAAGTATTCAACGTTAACACATTAACGCTCCGCACGACCGACCAGTCTGTAAATATAAAGCACGGTTCTCCCAACGCCATTCCTCACGACCGACCACAGCACGGTAATACATTTCCATATTGAACAGTCTCCTCCGTTTTAAAAAGACCCTTCAGCACTCCATGGACGTAACGGTGGATAATTAAGTCCCACATTGATGTAGGGAGTGCCAAATTAAATAAATGTCTTAATGGGGGGGGGGGCCTTAATAACATGGAACCTTTACTTCCAGTATCAAAGTATTAAAAACACAAGAATAGGTTTTACCCTTTCTGGCAATAAAACAGGTGTTAAGATTAATCTTCTTTGGTTCTTTCGGTAAAGTCACGTAGAATGAGAATAAAATAATAAAATAACACAATAAAATTCTCACGACGTTTCGGCCACAACGCAAGCGGCCGTCTTCAAACACCAAATAGGGGGCCTAAATGTAAAAAGTGCGCTCTATCACAGGTATAGTACACTAATTGCACGACATCACACGAGACGTTTTTATCAGTTGCCAGAGAGATGCAGCGTCCAATTACCTCAATTGTATTTCAACTTGATCATAACTACATACTGTATTCATTTCCACACCCTTCATCACCGCTGGCCTCTTATGGAGAACCACACAAACGCTTCTCATCAGGTGAAAATTATGAATGGGAAAAAAACCTACTACACGCGAGCCATTACTCTTCATCGCTTGACGCGGCTGTGTTTAATGTATGCTTCGTTACCATACATATCCCCTGGTTTTATCTCTATTGTGAATGTCGGCGTCATGCCAAGACAAAGTATCATAGATCCCGCAGATGCAGTGCGACCCTTTTGTGAGAGAACAGCTCACAAAAGTGGATAATACAGATGCCATTGTGCTCATGCCGCCTGCCAGGGCAGTTAATGTCAAGAGGAAATGACCGATTTTAAGGTTTACGGTTTTGAGGTAATGATCTCCATCTGTCCTGAAGGACCACTGGCCGCTTGTCAGGTTACGTTACATTTCAGTACAGTAAAAACCTTGGATTGCGAGTAACTTGGTCTGCGAGTGTTTTTGCAAGACGAGCAATTTTTTTAAAAATAAATATTAATTTGATAAACGAGCGAGGCCTTGCAATACGAGTAGTGTACGTATACGCTTTGACTGCCGAGCGTCACGTGATCACAACTGACATACGAGCGCTTTGAATTACAAGCACGTTTCCGGAACGAATTATGCTCGCAATCCAAGGTTTTACTGTATTTCGGTTTAACACCGAGCACCAAAATCACCGGATCTCATCAGGTACACGGAAGGGGAGCACGGCTGAGCTTAGACGGAGAGGGCACGGGAGAGGGCACGGGAGAGGGCGCCTACTCTCCGGAAAACAGGGGATTGTAGGTCGATTTGGCGCTGTAAAGTTGGCAGCGAGCATTGGAGAGTACAATAATTGTTGTACTCCACAATGCTCCCCCACCTTTAACCATCTGACACTGCCCGGCGTGACGCATTAAACAAGAAATGTGATGCAGCGTTGGGAGTGGTGCACAAGTACAAATAACAGACAAGAAACTCACATTCGTCAATAATACTCTCCCCCTCCAGAGGAATTGTTTTTTTATGTTATATATAACTGGTGACGTTTTGGTCGTTGTACCTTCAAATCTCTCTATGAAGGTCCATTGCCCGAAACGTCTTCAATTACATGTTTCTCTCCCTCTATAGAGCAGTCTTAGTGCCAAATGGGTTTTTGTTGTTGATATGCGTTTGTCAGCGTGTGGTCAAATAACTGCAATGCCTCGCACGGCAGCAGAAAGGGCCTCTCTCATCTTAGCAGCGGATTGACAACAGTACCCGTAAATGTCGACGCTTCACTCGTAGGGCGGCTCGAAGGATGACGATGGCAAAGTGGTTTTCATGCTGCGCTAAAAAAAAGAAACCTCCCCACAATTGCCTCCACAAATAACGTGATGCCATGTGGCCACGTGAAGGGGCACATGCAACCCGCTAAGGGCAAGTCCACACGTAGCGTTGCGCATGTAAACCCGCGTTTGAGGACACATCTCAAAAGCATTATTCCTACAAAAAAAATTCCAATTTCGCAAGCGGCCGTGGTGATGTGATGTTGGTGTGTGCGTGTGTGCATTGTCCTGGGGCAATATTCGGGGGTGCTGCTGAACGCATTACATCACTGCACCGGTGGTGGTGGTGGTGGGGGGGGAGGTGTACGCTGCCGAGCCAAGACGTCACCGCAGCCCCAAAGGAGGGCTTTTCCCAAAGAGTGACATTTCATTCAAGGAGGAGCCCATCCCCAAAGCAGTGACGAGATTGCAATGAATGGTGGGGGAGGGTGGTGGTGGTGGGGGAGGGCGTTTACAAACCCCATGACATCATCCCCGCGCAAATGGCCTTCTCCACCGTCTCCTCTCCCGACGCGAGAATTCCTCAGCCGGGGGAGCGCGCCAGCGTAGCGCGCTCGGCGCGCTACGCCACGAACCCAGCCACACGCGTTCCATTCCCGCTCACGGCCACCAAAACAGCAGTGACAATTATCTGAACCGGTCCCGGGCCTTCCCCGCGGTCGACTCAGCCCCTGGGGAGACAACGGCGGTCGGGCGCGCTGTTGCTGGCCCGTCCATCCGCCCACCCACCCACCCCTGCGCAGGTGCTACTCGCGAACTGCACTTGTCCCGACAGTCTGTTAATGCTACACGGGGGATATCTTTGTCTTTGGCGGCAGGGTGTTGACGCGAACCCCGTGACATCATCTCCGCGCAAATGGGCATCTCCAACGTATTTTCCCCGGACGGCGGAATTCCTCTGGGGCCAAGCCGGGAATGAGAAATTATTGTTTTTTGCTGCACAGGCAACAGCACGGACATTACAAAACAAAAATGTGCACGAGGTGAACGTACATGCCCTGTAGATTGACACACGTGGTCGTGCAAAGGTTGCAAAAAATCTATCGTGGGTTTTTGTTTGTTGCGTATTGTTTTTGTGTATTGTTTTTTGTGTATTGTTTTTTGTGTATTGTTTTTTGTGTATTGTTGTTTTGTGTGTATTGTTGTTTTGTGTGTATTGTTTTTTTGGGTATTGTTTTTTGGGTATTGTTTTGTGTGTGTATTGTTTTTGTGTATTGTTTTTGTGTATTGTTTTGTGTGTATTGTTTTGTGTGTATTGTTTTGTGTGTATTGTTTTTTTAGTATTGTTTTTTCGTGTATTGTTTTGTGTGTATTGTTTTTTTAGTATTGCTTTTTGTGCATTGTTTTTAGTGTAGTTTTTTGTGTATTGTTTTTATGTATTGTTTGTTGTTGTAACGTTCTTACCGGCCCCGACTGGGCACCTGTAAAAGAGAGCTTGAAAGCTCATCGGACAGATTCCTCCCAGTATCAAATGAATACTCTGATTCTGAAACCAGAGATGAAGGGATCTTTTTTCCGACTACAAGCGTACGATGTTGGAGTGTGATCATAGAAATCTGTATGTATAGATAAGCCTCGGCAACAAAGCTTTTGCCCGTTAATTTTTTTTTTACCATGGCCACGGTAAAACGACATTAAATGCGCCGCGATTGTAATTAATTTTACTCGGGGACTGCATCGTGAAGCCAGGCATGTTATTTACCCCATCCATACGCACGTGTCAACTCCTTCACCCGAGTCACGTCTCTCCCCCCACCTCGAGATGAGCGTTGCAAAGAATTCCGCGATGCTGCTCCCGTCGACGTTTGCGGATTTTAATTAAAATGTTAAAAAAAATCGGTCAAAGAGAAATCGAACACCACCCGCTGTACCGTTATCCCTACGGAATGACTACCATCGCCTGTAGTGGGGGTGTCGATCACTCCACTGCCAAAAGTTCGGTACCACTGGCTGCACTACCGCTGCCTGTTGTCACACAGGTTGGTTATTACGGCAGCTACCACTGACGGAACACGTCCGAACGACTCGCGATACGACCGCAAGTACTTTAGTGAGCACGAGCCAGCGGTACTAAACATGTGCCGCTGCTGTGTGCAAATCATCAGTAGCGATGTTGCTCCAACATTGTACTCGTCGGTGGCACAAACCGCTGGTGACCGTGGTCGGTCGTACCGACTTGCCACTACCACCGGTTCACCACCGCGTAAAAGCTGCAACGAAATCCGACAAACGCCGCGTGCGCGTCACGTGCCGCTGGGGCATTGCCAAGTGACGCGGGGTCCACGTGCCCCACTGCACCGCAAGTACAAAACACGCACGCACGCACAGGGTGGGGAGGGGACAATGCCCGCTAGTTGGAAATTCCACATTCCTTTGGCACGGGGACAAGTGTGGAATCGGTCCATCCCCGCTCCTCCTCCTCTCCACCACCACCCATTAACCGCAGCACGTCCAATTTGTTCAGAACGAATGATCGATTTTTTTTTTGTTTTACCAATGCGGTATTCCGATCGTCCAGCGACTAAAAGTGCAGGTGGGGCACGCGGAAGCCGCCATTCGCACTCGCCCACCCACCAAAGACATTAAAAAGCCGCAATCCCCGCCGCCGTCAGTGATGCCAGCCTGGGGTGCAACTCTCCATGGGCGTCTGAGACGTACCGCGCGATCCTTGCTTGTCCTGCCACTCCACGTATCGCGCGGCCTCCAGCAGCGTGTCGATGTTCATGTCGGCGCGACGTGGAGAGGCGACGGTGGTGGTGGAGGTGGATGTGTACACACGTGCGCGCTACGCCAAGGCAGGCGCGCACGCGCACGCACGTGGAAGCCCGCGCATGCGCACGCGCGGCGCGCACACGTGGGTCGCGCGCGCGTGCGGGGGGGGGGACGTGCGCGCACGTGCACACGGCCCCTCCCCTTCACACCCCACCCCCTCTTCCGCAGCCAGCAAGCAAGCTCAATGAACGCTCAACCTTTTTGTTTTGCTATATATTCCCCGAGACGACCACGCTAACTAACGCCCGCTAATAACATTGCGGCGACCGCCAAATCGACTTCACCGATGACAAAACCACCCCACGCACGCCCGCCCGCCCGCCCGCCCGGACGTCTTCTCTTTCCTGTTATCTCCAGTGCTTGACGTACTTCAAATTTCGCTTCGTAAACCCCAGAAAGGTAAACGAGTCCGCGCCACGCACGACCGATGACATCCGATCCGGCGGAGCACGGATTAAGCGACTCTTGTCCACTACCACACCGCTCAACCACCGACTCCCGGGGGACGACACGCGATCGCCTTGCACGCCGCGGCAGCAGCAGCAGCAGCGGCGGCGGCAGCGGCCGCCGCAAGGCCGCAGACGCCGGCTGTAGACGAGGCGACGAGGAGACCGCCCGCACGAGTGCAGCCCGTGCCCCCCCGGCTCATCGGGACAATACCGCCACCCCGCGCAAAATGGCGGGCTCGCACTCCCGCCCCGCCCCCCTCCTCCTCCTCCTCCTGCAGCCCCGCCCCTCACAAGCTCTAAACCCCCCCCCACACACACAACCTAGCCCCGCCCCGCCCTTCGCGCTAGAATCTCCACCCGGGATAAGCGCACGCGGTGATGTGGGGGGAGGGGCTTTGGGTTGTTGTTGGGGGTGGGGGGGGCACCGTCTCGGGCACCGCCCCGCCCCAACACTCGGCGTCAAAACACTTCGGGTGCGCGCCACGCGCAGCAAAGCAAAACCCGCAGCGGCGCGGTGGCAGCGCGTGATGTGGATTCTGGATCGTAGTGTCGGCGTGGCTCTTGTGTTTTTTTTCTCTCCCGTTACGGAATGTTGAAGGCGAAATGTATATTTATTTATTTTTCAATTTATTATTGTGCGATAACTGCATTGGGCCGGGCACGAGGTTAAAATCACAACGTCTCAAAATGCTTGCACGATAACGCTGCACTTCTGGTCCGTGGGGACCCTTTCATCATTAGTGGAGAGACGCAGTTCAGGCGGTTTGGGTTTGTGTGAGAGCTTCTAAAAGAGTCTGGCTCTGATAAGCACCTACTTGATTTATAGTTGACTGATCAAATATATTAGGCAATTGATACAATAATTGCAAATTATGGTTCCTTACAAACAAAAAAACTTTTTTTAGAGGCCACGCTCTATTGATGAGAGACAAGGGGGCAGGGCCTGGTCACTAGAACGGGGTGAAAATGAGCGATGATCAAAGCTAACAATAATAATAATTTACATTTGTAAGGCGCATTTCATCCAAGGATCTCTCCCCCCCCCCCTAATGACGGAGTGGCAGTCAACGAAGGGAATGTGACCGAGAGGGCTTACACCACGGAGATGGAGCAATTGAATTAAACCATGCCATTATAGCAATGATCTTTGGTTATTTCGGTAAAGTCACGTAGGTAGAAATAAACTAATATAAAATCTACCTACGTGACTTTACCGAAAGAACCAAAGAGCATGGATTCCTGCAGTCACGAAAGCTTCAAATCAAGATTATAGCAATGGTTTGGAGAAGCCGTCATGGATTGATCATAGCTGCTACTGATGATGATATCATTAACACAAGTTACATTTATTACACGTTATATTTCCCTTAATCCGCATGTATTTCATGTTGCATCCGTGTTTATAACCCTAAACTGTTATCTTTTAATAGGCAGCAATGACAATGTATCATTTTACCTTAATATTAAAATGACTTCTGAAATTATTTTCCTGAAATTGGAGAATAAGTCTCAATAGTAATTATCCAAAAAAATTTATTCTACATCAATATATTCCAGATCGCTGCTAGAGTCTGGATTGGAGTAAGAGTCATCAGCCAAATGCACTACCACTAGAGTACAATGCATGCCTACTCACAATAAACGTATATGAATGTGCCCCATACAGCATTGCACCCTATGTTCGTACAACCGTACGATATCGCAATCATACGCAAGGGAAAAATAGAGCGAGATGAATGTAGCGTTGCCAAAACAAGCACCTTCCAGATGACCCAAGATGAACTGAGCAATTGTCTCAATCTCGGGGCTATCATGTCGTAGCCTCGAGGATATGGGCACAGTTCAAGTTACATTTCGGGTGCGTTCCCAATGTTGCAATTCGCCCCGCCACTAATTTGAACCGTCAATTCTCCCGCAGAAAATTGTTTTGGAGCCTAGCAAATACACTTGCAAGCCTGCACAACCACACCTTAAGCTGCTCTGTGCCACCGCTGTAAGGTAACCAGGGGGGGCTGCCGGTCTCATTTGCCGATGCATTGGGTAAGAACGTTCGTGGGGTAGCTGTGTCTCATCACAATTCAGCTCCACACCGCCCACACCAGTGGCCTAACTCCTGGCAATGGACGTCCACCGTGGGAGAGAAACACAGGTGGCGCAATTTGCACCGCTAATTACTGTGAATGTCACTGGCGTACACTGCGCAATAACAAAGTATATATTTTGATTTAAAGCTTTCGTGACTGCAGGGATTCATATTCTTGGTTCTTTCGGTAAAGTCACATAGAAGGGAGACAATAAAATAATAAAAATATAAAACAATAAAATTCTCACGACGTTTTGACTGCAACACAAGCAATCGTCATCAGGTGTGAAAACCACAGCAAGAAAATTTGAAAAAAGTGGCGGATTTTTAACGTTAGCACCACGGAGAACGATTTGGCAGTTATTCAGATGAACGAGTCCATCTATGTTCGGAAAAGAGGAGGGGGGGGGACGAAAATAATGGATGCGGCCTGAAAGCCACCGTAAGCGTGAACAATCAATTAAGACCCGAAATGGTTGATCAAATCCTTCCAATGATTGCTAAGCCAGAATCCATCTTCTCGGTTGAAATTGTCTCTGTGTTTGTATATGTGGATAGCCTCATGAACGAATCTCTCATGGTAGCCAGATGGCTTGCAAAGAACCTCTGTCTTGGAGAAGTCAATGTCATGTGAGCCTACTGAATTATAACAGTGATCTGCCACGGCCGAGGTGTTGGTCCTACCGTGTTTAAGGTCTGCTTTGTGTTCACGAATGCGGTCCGAGACATGTCGTTTGGTTTCTCCAATGTAACTACTACCACAGAGGAAACTTAATTTGTAGACGCCAGGGTACTGTATGTCCGGAATCACATATTATACAGAAGGAACCAGATCACCGATTTTATGTATGTGTTGAATCGGACCTGGATCTTGTGTTTGTTCAAGATTTTGGAGATTTATTTTGTGATCCCCGCAATGTAGGGTAAAGTGATGGTTTTCAAAGGCTCCTCAAGAGGATCCTTCTTCATGGTTGGAGTGATGGTTTTGCGGATTGTGTAGTCGGAGTAACCATTAGCCTTGAGAGCTTTGTGTACGTGCTTGAGTTCACTGGCTATGTGTTCCTGGTCGGATATGCATTGGGCTCTATGGTGCAGAGTTTTGATGAGGGAATTCTTCTGGGATGGATGGTGGTGGGAATCCGGTTTCAGGTAAGCATCCGTATGGGTAGCTTTCCTGTAGACAGAGTGGCTCATTGAACCATCAGGTCTCCTTTTAATTAGGACATCCAAAAAGGGTAGCTTGCCATCTTTTTCGACTTCCATGGTAAATCTGATGGCTGGGTGTATGGAATTGATGTGGTCGAGGAATTGGTCTAGAGCAGGCCGGCCATGTGGCCAGATGACAAAAGTGTCATCCACGTATTGTTTTATATTTTTATTATTTTATTGTTTCCCTTCTACGTGACTTTTCCCTAAAGAACCAAGAATAACAAAGTATATGTTTGTGGTGGGGTGCGGAGGGAATGAACGGGTGCGGCTGTGCGATCCAATTCCATTCCGGCCTCTGCCACACGATCCACTCCACCGCGCGGCTTTAACCTCCCCCTGCAACCCCCCGCCCCCTCGTGGTGACGTCACGCGCGCCAGCACGCTTTGGGGTCCGGGGGGTGCAAATGACGTCGGGCAAAGGCGGCACCCGCCGGCTCGTGACGTCGCACGCGCGCGCCGCCGGTTTCATTCGCGGTTGGCGACGTCATCGCGTAGGCGTGGCCCGCCGCTGTAAACACGAGCCGGCGCCGACCAATGGGAGCGCGGCGCCGGGGCGTGGGAGGGCGCGGGTACCACGTGGTGGGGGGGGGGTGGAGGTTCGGGGGTGGGGTTTGTGGGGGGTGAAGTGGGGGTTCGGGGGCTGTGTAAGAGCATCGGAGAGGCGGCGAGGAGTTGCACGCCGCCTCGAGTTGCGCATGCGCGGTGCGCGCGTCCGCGTGGAGGGAGCACGTGCCGCGTGAGGGGAGGGGCGCGTGGGTGGGGAGAGGAGGGAGGGAGGGGAGGGAGGGAGGGAGGGGGGCCGCCACCCGCCCACCCCGCCCCGACCTATCAGAGCTACCAAATACAAAGGCGATTTCCGCCACTCGCCGCTGGCCCTCCTGTTGTCTTGTGGCCGAGATATTTGTTGTTGTTGTTGTCGTCGTCGTTTCTGTTGTCGTTGCATTACACCGGTGCGCCGCATGGAAAACGATTACAAAACGCAAATCGGTTACCCGTTTTTTTTTCCCTTGTTGTCGCTTGAATCATCGACGCACAGAAATGTCTCGCAATTTAAAAAAAAACACGAATTTTTTTGGTTTGCCTTTTGTAACTGCAACACGATGGAGGTGGATGACGGGGGTGGGGGGTGTTTGTTGCGGTGGCACCCGACTTAAGAGCCGCATGGCTCACAGGGCTACGCCTAATAAATGAAACTTTTGAACTTGGGTGAAGTTGTCGTGGTTAGCGACACTGAACTTTGGCAAGCCGGTTCCATTCGATCTCCCGGCGTGCAAATTGAAACAATGGGGTAAAATCTTCTTTGGTTCTTTCGGTAAAGTCACGTAGAATGAGAATAAAATAATAAATTGCTAAAAAATAAAATAACACAATAATATCAATTTATTATCAATTTATTATTTTATTCTCATTCTACGTGACTTTACCGAAAGAACCAAAGAAGATGAATCATTGCAGTCACGAAAGCTTTAAATCGAAATGGGGTAAAAGTTGGTCATGTGTCCGCCAAAGGCAGCAGTCATGTTAGGGGCCGTCCATAAATGACGTCACGCACCTAGGGGGGGGGGGGTTCAGACATTTGTGACGATGTGTTACGACAGGGGTGGGGGGGGGTGAGAAACGTGACGTCACATCAAAATGCGCAACTTTAAATAAATATAGACAACACGTTCTACTTAATTAAATATACTTTTAATGTTTTCTCCTACAACATCAGAGTGCAGCGCCACATTAAATACGCACTACAATGCCAATAGTTTAAAGCGATTTGAAGCATGTTTTATTTTTAGGGGGGAGGGGGCAGAGCTGTGTGACGTCATATTTGAGGGGGGGGTCTGACTTTTTGTGACGCCGGGTGACTAGGAGGGGGGGTGTGGTCAAAAATCGCGTGACGTCATTTATGGACGGCCCCTTATAACGCAGTCCGTGGATAGGTCGCGTGCGACGGGGTAAAGCGTGAAGACGCACCACGCCTGGTCAGCCACCAGTGTTGGCTGTGAGTACACTTCTGAGGGTAAACGTACCACGCGGTGCCTTAGGGGCCGTCCATAAATGACGTCACGCGATTTTGGACGATTTTTTAGTCCCCCCCCCCCTCGTCAAACGGCGTGACAAAAAGTCAGACCCCCCCCCCCCACTCAAATATGACGTCACAAAGCTCTGCCCCCCCCCCCAAAAAACCATAAAACATGCTTCGAATCGCTTTAAACTATTGTCATTGTAGTGCGTATTTAACGTGGCGCAGCACTCTGATGTTGTAGGAGTGTTGTTATAACAATTCTATATTTATTTAAAGTTGCGACTTTTGATGTGACGTCACACCTCTCACCACCCTCCCCCCCCCTCGTCACACATCGTCACAAATGTCTGACCCCCCCCCCCAGGTGCGTGACGTCATTTATGGACGGCCCCTTACGCCTGCCGGATGGCGACTGCAGATTGCCCTGCTGTTGACCAAAACCACACACACACACGCCGATATCAACCCAAAATAAAACCCTGTATTGTGAACACCCGCTGCAGTTTGAAGCACGGGTCGGTAATTCCATCGGATTCTATTGGGTTTTTTTTGGGGGGGGGGGGTGGGGGAATTTGCAATCGGGTTTTGGAAACGGTGACCACAGGTTCCTCGAACGTCGTCGAACGAACCCAAACACGTGGGCAATCGTAAGCAATGTCTCCCTTCACGTATCTCTCTCTCTCTCTGTCTCTCTCACCGCATTAAAACAAAAACAACAAAAAAACCCTCAAGTTTGATTTTACAAAACCCATCGTTCCAACGGTATTCTGGGAAGGACGTAATTCCAGCAGCATTGACTCAGTACAAGCAACGCGGTTTTGACATACCAGTGTCTCATCAGCAGCCACACTTGCTTGCACAGCGGTGCAACAAAGCAGGGAACTAAACCGAACACTATTACACCACATGGCACACAGATGGGAATGAACCCCTTAGTTTATTGTAGGGCAGCCTCCAACTATTATGGGCCGTACATAAATGACGTCACGCGATTTTGGACGATTTTTTATCCCCCCCCCCCCCTCGTCACACGGCGTCACAAAAAGTCAGACCCCCCCCCTCAAATATGACGTCACAAAGCTCTGCCCCCCCCCCCCAAACCATATTTCCATTTTGAAAATAAAACATGCTTAAAATCGCTTTAAACTATTGTCATTGTAGTGCGTATTTAATGTGGCGATGCACTCTGATGTTGTAGGAGAAAACATTTATTAAAAAGTTTTATTTAATTAAGTAGAATAGAACGTGTTGTCTATGTTTAGTTAAAGTTGCGCATTTTGATGTGACGTCACATTTCTCATCCCCCCCCCCTCGTCACACATCGTCACAAATGTCTGACCCACCCCCCTAGGTGCGTGACGTCATTTATGGACAGCCCCTTAGGCACTCAATCTGCAGCACCTCTGCTGTGAAACGTTGCACATTATATATTTCATTTCCAGGCAGAATTGTGGACGAATGTGTTTAGTATTTGCTAAGCACGTGTTGTTTCAATCCACGGCTGGATATGAGAGAGGGTGGGAGGGGTCAGTCGGTATCGTTTGTTTAACCATAAGATAAAATATAGGCCCGCTTAAACCTGGGTTACATCAACAAATATTTTGAATAGGTAGGGACCCATACAAAGCCTAGTGAGTGTGCAAGCGGGCGGAGAAGATCACTTAGAGAAGGTGTGGGGCGCTTGGAAAGTGGAGATTGTTGAACGATGGTGATGGATATCAGCTGCATGGAGATACGTTGCCAATGAACATGAAGGTGGCAGGTGGGGTAAGAACACTATGGGGGCGGGTAATAGGGAGGACAACATTAGAAGCGAACACTGTTAAGGGAATTCTGGGGGTTTGGAACGCGGCGGTGCGGTGGCGATAAACAGGCTTAAGTATCCACAATAAAGGTCTTGTGGGTTTGATCGCGTAAATATAAATGTGTCGGTGAACCCGCCACCACCCGCCTGATGATGCTAGTTGTGATTACTGGCAAAACGTCGGACTCAGATTGTAAATGTTTGGGCTTTGCTCTCCAACATCCCGGTGTTGCTGTACTGGTAACGAATTGGCCACGTTCTGTTTACGTGATAAACCTTACTAATCGGCTGTGTCGGGTGGCGGTGGGTTTAAATGCACATTTATATTTACGCGATCTTCCCACCTGATGATGGACGCTTGTGTTGCGCCCGAAATGTCGTGATTTCTTTTATTTTATACCTACGTGACTTTACCGAAAGAACCAAAGAGTATGGATTCCTGCAGTCACGAAAGCTTCAAATCTAGACTAACCCAAAAAGCCTATATTATGGATGATATTGGTCGCGAAAGCCGACTGCGTCTTAAACAGGCTGAAGTATATAATCTTGGTTCTTTCGGTAAAGTCACGTTAAAGGGAAACAATAAAATAATAAAAAACATATTTTATTGTTTCCCTTCTTTCGGTAAAGTCACGTTAAAGGGAAACAATAAAATAATAAAATACATATTTTATTGTTTCCCTTCAACGTGACTTTACCGAAAGAATCAATAATATGAATCACTGCAGTCACGAAAGCTTTAAATCAAGGCTGAAGTATAAATTTTGATTTAAAGCTTTCGTGACTGCAGTAATTCATATTCTTAGCTCTTTCGATAAAGTCACGTTGAAGGGAAACAATAAAATAATAAAATATACATAAAACAATAAAAAAAATTCTCATGACGTTTCGACCATAACACAAACGGTCGTCATCAGGTGTGAAAAGCAAAGGCAAGAAACGACCGTTTGTGTTATGGTCGAAACGACTTGAGAATTTTTTATTGTTTTATGTATATTTTATTATTTTATTGTTTCCCTTTAACTGACTTTACCGAAAGAATAAGACTGAAGTATGTTCAAAATGCGGCCGCCGGGGGTGTTGACTGGTACACTCTTTTTGAGGATCGCATCATACCTGTGCCCCTGTCCTTTCACTCTGGCTCCCTGTCCGAACCCCGATTGATTTTAAGATTATCTTACTTCTTACTGGTATTTAAGGTCCTTAAATGGACTTGCTCCTCCCCTGTATTCATGACCCCCTTCGGCCACGAATATATCCCATCGAGATCATTACGATCCTCAGCCTGTGCCTTTGCTCGCTGCTACCACGGCCTGAGGTTTCACACTCGGGGTGATGATCGTGGCACCTCGACTCTGGAGCTCGTTGCCCTTCGGGGTCAGGCAGTTGCAGATCTTCAAATCTCGACTAAAAACCTATCTGTTTAAACTTGATTGGAAGCTTTCGTGACTGCAGGAATTACTCTTTGGTTCTTTCGGTAAAGTCACGTAGAAAGAAAATAAATTACATAATATAATACACCCCCCCCCCCACCTCTCTCTTTATTTAAGGCCTCGACACAGAGGCATTGGGTCTCTGTGTGTCTATGCTGTGTGTCTCTGTGTCCGTGTTCTCTCTATCTCTCTGCTTGTGTGTCTGTGTTTTGTCTCTCTCTCAAATTCAGTTCTACCTGATGACGGTTGCTTGTGTTGCAATCGAAACGTCGTACTCTATTATTTAATTTATTTTCTGTTTAAATTGGTGTTTTCTTTCTTTAGTTATTTTCAAACGTATTTCTCCACTCTTATTCTTTCCTTGGTTGATGTTAAACTATTTTACGCCTTTTCATGCATTCACGCCTTGAGAACGACTGTTTAAGGGCGCTTTCTAAACTTAAATTATTGTTGCTAAGGTGGCACATGTGAAGTGCACACAAAGACAACGAACCCCCCGTTTAGCCTTAAGAGACTTTTGGGGCAACCGCTGTTCGCGAGCACCTATAAAGGTCGGCACGGCACGGCACACCAGGGACTGGATGTCCAGCACCACGCCCGGGTCGCCTTTGTCTCCCTAGTGGCGATATTTACACAGGTATGTGTGCTCGCTTGAGGCTGAGTCGACCTAGGCGAGTCCCAGGATCGGTTGAGATAATGCACTGGTGTTGGTGTGTTTATGCATACACAACCACATGGGAGTGGGCACGTTTTAAACGCTTGTTTTTACTTGTGAAAAGTTTGTATACATTTTCGATCAAGTAAAAGGAATGCAGAGATGTATTCGGCTGGCTGGCGAGTGTGCACTACAAACACACGGAATGTTAAAATAAACATTTAACAAATATGAAATGTAAAAATAGTGTAATACCAATTTGACTAGGGCTACATATTTAAAGGGCGATTGCACATTACACAACAATAAACACGGAATTCTGTAATGCAATTTCTGTTAACTGATTTTTAGGCAATTGGATATATCAACAACACATTGGTTGAAGGTATGACAGATCTTTACTCATTTTCGTCAGGCCTATTCGTACGTTATGTTTTTGTTTCAAACTCTTGCTTTGGTCCTGATTGCATGTATACACATTTGAGGGGCAATGTGATTCCAGAATCTCGGGGCGTCAACTGATGCCAACTAAACCTATTATCTGCACCGGGTAAACGTATGTAAGTAAACAAAAACAATCTTCTAAAGTATGCCTGACACGATTCTTCAAACTAAAAAAACAAAGTGTTGTGCAGAACTGTCCTTAACATATGCAGCATGTTTTTGCTTGTGCTGGGAATCCTCAAAGCAAAATTGAAAGTTGATAAGCCTGACGGTAGGTGGCGGCATGCAATAGGGTTCCAACTGATGTAAAAAAAAAACGACGGCGTGCAAAGTGTCCTCTATTGAACTCTGGACTGGCAGTCGTAAAAGAAACCACAGCACAAGAATAGCCAAATCCCAGCGTTGCGGGTTTAGATCTATCCAAATTGTCTCGGACACTGGTTCTTAACCTGTACTGCAGCCTTGCACCCCTTTGGTTCTCAATCGTAAACAAAAATGTTAATAAATATGTAGTGACGTAAATGGTGTCACGAGGGTGTTCGCGCCAGCTACTGTTACAGGAGTGCAACTGTGCGTCTGGAGCTTCTCTCTAGCACCAGAGTAAGTACGGCGTGTCAGCCAGCCCTCGGGGGCATAGTCCTGGTGATGGCCTGAGAGAGAGGGCAAGTGAGCACGTGGTAGCCTGAGTGGGGCACGTGATGCTCGGTCGGGATCCTTCGGGAAAGGTCTAGAAGGAGGAGTGGCCAAAGGCGGAGCGAGGCCACGCCCAGGAGCATCAAGGGGCAGTCCCGAGAGCTTAACCAACACATACTTCACCTGGAATGGAACTTTCTACAAACAAACTAAGGGCACCCCAATGGGCCCCCCCCCCCTATCGCAGGTTGTAGCCAACGTATTCATAGAAAAATTTGAGACTGACACCATCCAGACTGCCACTCTACGCCCGACCTTATGGAAGAGGTACATGGATGACACTTTTGTCATCTGGCCACATGGCCGGCCTGCTCTAGACCAATTCCTCGACCACATCAATTCCATACACCCAGCCATCAGATTTACCATGGAAGTCGAAAAAGATGGCAAGCTACCCTTTTTGGATGTCCTAATTAAAAGGAGACCTGATGGTTCAATGAGCCACTCTGTCTACAGGAAAACTACCCATACGGATGCTTACTTAAAACCGGATTACCACCACCATCCCAGAAGAATTCCCTCATCAAGACTATACCATAGAGCCCAATGCATTTCCAACCAGGAACACATTGCTAGTGAACTCAAGCACGTACACCAAGCTCTCAAGGCTAATGGTTACTCCGACTACACAATCCACAAAGCCATCACTCCAACCATGAAGAAGGATCCTCTTGAGGAGCCATTCAAAACCATCACCTTACCCTTCATTGCAGGGGTCACAAAAAAGATCTACAAAATCTTGAATAAACACAAGATCCAGGTCCGATTCAACACAGTACATAAAATCCGTGATCTGGTTCCGTCTGTAAAAGATGTGGTTCCAGACATACAGTACCCTGGCATCTACAAACTAAGTTGCCTCTGTGGTAGCAGCTACATTGGAGAAACCAAACGACATATCTCGGACCGCATCCGTGAACATAAAGCAGACTTGCAACACGGTAGGACGAACACCTCAGCCGTGACAGATCACTGTTATAATTCAGTGGGCTCACATGACATTGACTTCTCCAAGACGGAGGTTCTCTGCAAGCCATCCGGCTACCATGAGATATTCGTTCATGAGGCTATCCACATATACAAACATAGAGACAATTTCAACCGAGAAGATGGATTCTGGCTTAGTTACCATTGGAAAGACGTTATAAACCATTTCAGTTCTTGATTTATAGTATTTTACGGTGACTTTCAGACCGCAGTCCATTCGCTGGCACTGCCTCTTAGTACCTTTCACACGATGGTCAATAGTATAGTTTATAGCATTTTGTATAATAATAAATAGTATAACAGTGTAATGTTTAACATAATTAATAAGGCAATATATAGTACCGTAATTGTATAGTGAATATACAGCAGTGTGGTATACAGTAGGGTTAGTAAAATAATACATAGTGTAATACTACAAGTCTAATATTTTATAGTCTAAAGTATAGGGTAGTGTATAGTAACGCAGTGTATTATTCAAGGGTGGGGTTTGTCTATGGCAGTGTATATTACGGTGTATAGTCATGTAATTTAAAAAAGTTTAGTTGGAGGCATATCAATATAATGCATAATGTTAGAGCTTACATTGGGTTGTGTATACGATATTATACAATGTAGTTTAGATTTTAAGGTATAATATTGTAATTTATAGTAGTCTAGTTTATAGCATAGTTATAACGCAACACAGGACAGAGCAATGCACCGTGGCTGTTTCCTCCTCTCCCCCCCCCTCCGTTCCGAACATAGATGGACTCGTCCGTCTGAACAAAGCTCGTCGATCTCCGTGGTGATAATCCCTCACACCAACATCATGCTAATCCCCCAGTTACATGCTAATTTCTGACTTTAACATCCTGCTAATCATATTCTTGGTTCTTTCGGTAAAGTCACGTAGAAGGGAAACAATAAAATAATAAAAGAACATAGATGGACTCGTCCATCTGAACAAACTGTCAAATCTCTTTCCGTGGTGCTAACGTTAAAAATAACCGCCACTTTTTTCAAATTTTCTTGTTGTGGTTTTCACACCTGATGATGATTGCTTGTGTTGCAGTCGAAACGTCGTGAGAATTTTATTGTTTTATATTTTTATTATTTTATTGTTTCCCTTCTACGTGACTTTACCAAAAGAACCAAGAATATGAATCCCTGCAGTCACGAAAGATTTAAATCAAAATCCTGCTAATCCTACACATGAACACAGCTACTGTTGATATGTAAACTCCTCTCCCCCCCTCCTCCATTCCGAACATAGATGGACACGTCCGTCTGAACAAAGCTCGTCGCTCTCCATGGTACTAATCCCTCACACCAACATCATGCTAATCCCCCAGTTACATGCTAATTTCTGACTCTAACATCCTGCTAATCCTACACATTAACACATCTACTGTTGATATGTAAACTCCTTTGTCAAGGCTCTCTGTTCCTCCCGCACAGCTTAAAAGACGCTGCCAAGCTTGACAGTGCTCACTCAAGCGCTGTCTTCCGGACAGTCCTGTTTCTTCACCTGAGGAAGGCTGCTTGTGTTGTGGCCGAAACGTCGTGAGAATTTTATTGTTATTATTTTTTTTATTTCCATTCTACGTGACTTTGCCGAAAGAACCAAGAAGATGTTCTGGGCTCGTCTGTGGAAGCAAGCCTTGGTCCCACGTCTCGTCATCTCCGGGTCTTCGTCTCGAGTTAACTCGCTACTCACGTGGTGAGCCACATCACCGACGATAGAACCCGAGTTACGTTCAGTGTTACCCGCTGGGGAAGTTGTTGAATAAAAGTGTTGCCTCCCAGTCCAGAGTGTGTGCCTCCGTGTTGAACAACACTACAAATACATAGAGGGTTTCATGAAGCAAAGCAGTTGTAACCTGCGTGTCCGTGCTTAATTTGTGTTTTCGATTATTTACCGTCTACAAAAAATGTGCCATGTCTCGCACCGCCAGAAATGGCATCTCGCACCCCCTGGGGGTCGAGGATAACGTGTCTGGTGAGCGTGGAAGCGTGGAGGTAAAACGCCCCACTGAAAACGTAAAGGCCCTCTCTATTGAAGTGGAAATTCTTGTGCAAAGTTATGCTTTGTGACTGAACGTACGATCAAGGTTTGTCAGGATTCCAAAGTGCTCTTTGGCGCGTTCTGAACGAAGCCCGGCGTTTTTGTTCCACGTCCTGACAGCCTCAGTCGATACAGCCATTTACATACACACCGTGCATCTATCGGAGAGCTACATTGCACGGATGGTGGTCACGAATAGTAACCGAGCTACCCTCGTGGGCGGCGGTGGCGTAGCGCGTGGTTTCCAGGGGACCTGGTGCAATAAATTAAATGGAGTGGGTGAAGTGGGGGTGGATGGAGGGGAGGAGGCTATCCGCCTAACCAACCCTCGTCCTGACTCAAGTACCTGGGTCCCTCTGGCCCATGGGGGCCGTCCATAAATGACGTCACGCGATTTTTTATGATTTTTTTACCCCCCCCCCCTCGTCACACGGCGTCACAAAAAGTCAGACCACCCCTAAAATATGACGTCACAAAGCTCTGCCCCCCCCCCCCCAAATAAAACATGCTTCAAATCGCTTTAAACTATCGTCATTGTAGTGCGTATTTAATGTGCCGCTGCACTCTGATGTTATAGGAGAAAACATTAATTAAAAAGTCTATTTAATTAAGTAGAATAGAACGTGTTGTCTATATTTAAAGTTGCGCATATTGATGTGACGTCACATTTCTCAACCCCCCCCCCTCGTCACACATCGTCACAAATGTCTGACCCCCCCCCCCGCCCCTAGATGCGTGACGTCATTTATGGACGGCCCTATGGGCCCAGGACAGTTGCACCACCTGCACACTCGACACAGTGGCTACACATCGGTGATGTGCGGCGCCACTATTGGTCGTTCCGGTGGGCCGAGGGTTATGGGAAGAGGGAATGGGAGACGCCAGGTGACGGGGTTGAGATGACAACATAGATTGGGGTTGGCAGCACTCCGGATTTGCTGGCATCTGAGCTCCAGGCTGGCTCTCCGGCAATCTCTACTGCAGTTCGGAATTGCTCCGGAGCAACTCCGAACTGCTCGTTCCGGCCTGCTCTTTCACATCACAGCATGGCCCTGTGGCCTGGCATCAGAGCGTGCTTTTTTGGCATCAAGACCTTTGCTCAGCGTGTCTGTGATATCGGAACTTTGCTCAGTGTTTTACACCATTGTACTGCGACATCACGGTCTGCGTTGTGCTCTGTGACATCAAAAGTGCACTGTGAC
The DNA here is from genome assembly GCF_048934315.1 of Petromyzon marinus. Taxonomy (NCBI): domain Eukaryota; kingdom Metazoa; phylum Chordata; class Hyperoartia; order Petromyzontiformes; family Petromyzontidae; genus Petromyzon; species Petromyzon marinus. The sequence continues at coordinate 10,469,657 of NC_133704.1, forward strand.
GATCACAGCACGCTCTGTGTTCTGTGCTGTGTGTACTTTGGCAGTAGAGTCTGCTCTGTGACATCACGATGTTCTCCGAGTGCTTTTAGAGGGGAAAAAATGATGACCACTGTCATCAACAAAGAGGTTCACAGCCATGGAGATGGAGCGATTGTGGCATCACGGGACAACGTGATACGGATAACGTTTAAAGATGCATTTATCCAGCAGTTTGATAGATCAGGGCCGATGACGCTTACGATGACGGAGACGTCTTTTCCACGCAAAAAAAGAACTTTTATCTAATTGTAAACAACGCCATAATGAGAACACCTCAAGACTAATTACGTCGGTAATCAAGCACAAAAAAGCATTTACGCAATTCCTTGGTTTATTGTTAAAGTACCCGAGTGCTGAATGAAGTCTTATTATTAAACCCCCGAGGTTGTCACGAGAAGAGGCGTCACGGGAAAGATCAATCCAGGCTCCAGCTGCCATTGTTAATGCATGAACTGTGCCCCGCGCACAGGAGCCTTTCGGGTGGATGGGGGTCTCTGCCATGAATGTGTTGAGCCATAATTCATTTCTATCGTGAGGATGCCCGCGAGATTTGAGGGTAAAATGATGACGTTTAACATGAACGTGGGGATAATTTGAAGACGACAAACCCCAATTGGGTTTACTCAGGCGTACACAAAAATATCAGCACACGCGCAAAGCACAGCAATGAACTTGCAATGAGGTCACAGATGTAACCCTGTGCAATGCCATGCACGGGGAATCAACACGCTGCGATTCAATTTAACAAGCACGGATCTAATTTGACCTCTGGATCTGGGTACTTAAATGCGGCGATGTTAAACAAATTTCCATAATTGCTTCACATCGTCTCATTTCGCCACAATTTCTTCTAAGCTCGCTCTGTTACAAACAAAAGTGTGATCACTTATTAGAACTTTTAAAGCTCTATAAAAAATAATGTTACACGCTTTCATTTAACTCACTCTGTCTGTTGTTGTCTTTGTTGTTGCCGTTGTTGTTGTATCCTCAAATCTTGTAACTCAATTTTTACCCACTTCCCAATGTGGTATCGACTGCAAACTTGGTATACTTATGTCTTACTGATGACAATACAATATTATATCATAAAAAATACTTTTAAACATTCTTTGTTATGTTATGTTTCGGCTTGACTCTAATTGTCCACGCTCAACTGACGTTGGCTGTAAATGACCACGGTCCCCTTACGTTGTGGCAAGCTTCGGGGCCACTTCCTGGAGTCGTGGAGTTCTTCCATTACTAGCACATTTCTTTAAAGCGTGTTTTTAAAAAGTTTTTTTAAATATATTACTTATTTTTTGGATTAGATCGCGTAGATTTAAATGTGTCATTCAACTCGCCACCACCCGACAGCCAATCAGTAAGGTTTGTCACGTAAACAAAACGTGCCAATTCGTTACTAGTTCAGCACGCCGGTGTGTTGGAGACTAAACCCACAACATTTACAATTCGAGTACGACGTTTCGACGGTAACTACAACCAGCCTCATATTCTTGGTTCTTTCGGTAAAGTCACGTAGAAGGGAAACAATAAAATAATAAAAAAATATATAAAACAAAATAATAAAAATATAAAACAATAAAACTGTTTTATATTTTTATTATTTTATTGTTTCCCTTCTACGTGACTTTACCGAAAGAACCATGAATATGAATCCCTGCAGTCACGAAAGCTTTAATCAAAATACAACCAGCCTCATCAGGCTATAGCCAAAATTTGTTAAATTCCTTACAGGTGAGTCACATCCTAAGTGGCTGATTACTGATCTATTACATAATTGCATGCACCCCACCTCCGCCTCTGATCTCGAATCCTTATGGGGTTCAACAATGATGATGTCATCCTGCACTATTTAAGACCGGAAACAGGTGGATGGCTTCATTATTCTAGCAAATCGACCGAAAATGCTGGATGTAATTTTCAGCAAAACGTCGTACTCAAATTGTTAATGTTGTGGATTCACTCCTAAACACACACCGGTGGACTAAAGCCGTGAACTATTTGTCTTTTGTCAACGTGACACATTTTTTTACTGATTGGCCGTGTCAGGTGGTGGAGGGTTGCGACACATTTATAAATAACGCGATCTAACCAAAAACCTTTTTATTAATCATACTGGTCGCAAAAGCCTACGTGTTAAACTGTGTAGAATATAATAAAAACAATCAATGCATCGGTACGGGCGTGAAATCTTCACTACAAAGGGTTGAGCGAAAATTACTGCATTGCAGTTCGGCATCGTGCATGTCCGTTTAAACAACGTTTTGCTGCACGTGAATCATTTAGTTTTAGAAATTTACAGCGATACATTTTTACACTTTCTTGATACAGTAAAGTTTGATTTAAAATACTGCGCCAATGAAAAAAATGATGCGTGAATAATAACGTGGTGTATTTTTAAACGGTGCAAATGAAATCGTTTCAGTTTTAACAGGGATTCATCAATGTGTCAGAATTTGATTAAGTCTTAAGGTCTTATGCCAACGGCGTTTTGTCTGATCGTATTTAGCTCCCACAACTTCTTCTTTCATGTGGTGGGGGAGTTGATAGAGCAATGTCTGTACGTTCGTGTGCTGCCCGTTATAAGGGCCGTGTTTATATCATAGTTCAACGTTGCTTTTATCCGTACGGGAAGTCAACATTACGCTGACCCTTATAGCGACCCCTGTTTTCCTGTTGATGGGCAGTGGGAGAATGCGAACTTTACCAAATTACGCGTTGACTAACCTGAAGGTTCAGCTTGAAGCCTCGAATCTAAAAAAAACCCGTAGCCACGTTAGAAGTGGCAACCACCTTCTCTGCAGAACCCACAAGAACTTCTCATGCAGCCTGAGTTTGATCAAAACTGTACAGTATATTGTGATAAAGTTCAGCACAATTACAATACCGTACCACCGATTCCTGACACTTGAACGCACAATTCCAGTACCCGGACTGGGTCAAGCCCAGACAGGTAGCCACGATAAGGTTGTGTCGTTTTGCCCCATAACTCAACGTCTGCTAACATCGCGCTTGTCCCGAAGCTGGTTATCACAGATGTATGTGCAGATGTTGAAGCCCCGGGCGTACGAATTCACCAGTGCCACATGTATAGTTTGTTTGTAGGGCCCACGTGCAGTAATTGAGAGTTTTCAGGTTGAGGGTAGCCTGAACCATTTGTCAGGACATACCTTTGGGCCCAGGTGCTCTCGTCCATGCCTTCCTACAGTCGGTGAGGCCCACATTGCACCCTCTCATGCGGGGCTTCCGACCACATTGACCTCAAGCAATGAGAGAGAAGGCATAAAACCAAACTACTCCTGTGCCCTCGTTAAAGCTGCTCCATTTACAACGGCATAACTCGCACACAGGGCCCGATTAAGATTTTGTAGGCCCCCGGGCTGCAGGTACTGTGAGGCCCCCCAGTAATATTTTCAAAAGGAAAACACAGCTAAGGAAAAATAAAATGTTATTTTTACAAGGCTAACAACAAATAAAATTCAGCATTCACAAATGAAATAACTTTTCACTTCATCTCTGGAGGCCCTCCGGCTGGCGGAGGCCCCCTGGGCTGCAGGCCCTAAAGCCCCCCGTGCCTTAATCCGGCCATGCTCACACACAATGGCTTACCCCGAAATGCTCATCGGCAATATACAGGGTGTCCGCAGGCGTTTAGTATCATAGGTTATTCTTGAATTAAAACCAGACAGCAGTTGGGGCTACGTCAATAAAACTATACACACATACATTCGGAGTACGTAGATTTTTGGTTGTCATCTCATCCCCTAGGAAATTCAAAAAATGTCCACCACAGAGCTGGGTACACGCGTCCCGTCGAGATTCTAGAAAGACCCAGGTGGGAGTCCACCAACATCCCGATGCGTGGGGTGGGGGTGTTTGTTATGTAATGTTGTTTAGTTTAACAAAAAATAATAATAATCTAAGTACTGTGTATTGGTAATTATTCCATCACGGAATAACGAGACATGGCAGTTGCTTTGGCAGGCCTTCGGTCAGCAGTGGGTTGTGACCATGGCTGCCGATGATGCTGGTGAAAAAAAGAGAATACATTGCTAAATATTGCAACCACATTTAATAATGCACGCTACTTTTTTTAAGGACGCTTTTGTATTACTTGATTTCTAACGGTGCTGCAAAATATGAAATGGAGCATCGCGATGGATCTCTTTAACAGCAGGATGTATACCCTTTTCCTTGGCAGGAAATAACATCAAAGGGCGCATCTACAGGAACACTGAGGGCCCGGTGTGATAATCTGGTGACCTACAAAAATCCATGACCTTTTGCAGCCTGCCAAAAATATCTCCGCGTGAAGTTCATCCACTGGGTATTCGCCAACTCTTTTGAAGTGTAAAACGCAAAAAAATGAATAAGTAAATTAAATTCCAGTGCTCGTGGGTAATTTTGTACTGCGATTGGCATGAGCACTCACTCCTTTCACGGGTTTGCATGTAAACAAGAACAGATGCCACCAGGCTAAGTCCATTTGTCAAGGGAGTTGACTATCTGTGGTCATATCTCTCCCTTGCAAAAGAGCATTGTATCTCAATGAGCTAGCACGGATTGAAAAGAAATAAATAAGATTTTCATATGTCCATTCTAGCATCACAATAAACGATGCATAATAAATGCGAGTCATAAGCACACACGTGCCTGGTTGAATACAAAATAAACTGCATCTACACAGACACCACCGACCATGACAATGTTTAATCATGCCAAAAATTGGATGCCTCTATAGACAATAGAGCAAAACGTGACATTAAATCTGCAGTACCAGAATCAGATGGCCCACGCTCATATATTGAACCCTATCAGTTATTTCCAACCATTAACATTTAAATAAATTAACGTGCAGTCTGATATTGAGAATTGTCCTGGGTCGTGTTGCGATTTTTTGTAATCACTGCCACATTAAGTTCACCATCAGCGACCATCAGGCAAGGTTGTAAGTTCCTGCGGTAGCCCTTGACACGCGTGACACATGTCTAGTAACATTGCTTTTGCACAGGAGTCGGATCTCATTGCTCCATTATTTTTCGTTGGCTTTCACGTTTGGCGTTCTCCCTTTGGCTGTCATTCCGTCTTGAATCTCAAGCCTCCATCGGCCCGTTGGCACCTATAGCAGTGTCCTGCTCAAGCTCCCCAGCTAACTTTCATGGTAGTCACATGGTGTCTGTCCATTGCATTCGTTTTCTGATCCACGTGTTCCTCTTTATTTCTCTCAGTGGAATTCCAATCGTGCAAGTGTCCCACGCTTCTCCATCAGTACGTATGTTCCCATTTCATGTCGTAGCATGTAATATCCACCGATTGAAACCTTTATTTAGGTAGAGTGGCACTGTTACTTGTCATCATTTATTTCAGTTTTGCAAAAGCATTTAAAACGTATTCTTTATTTAATAATGTTGTCGTTAGATTTCCGGTTATGTCCCTTCAATAAACGTTAATTTGTATAATTAACTTGTATGGAACTTTTGCTTTGCTGACATTTATATTGAGCCCAACTTTGCAGGCTTCTTCATGAAGTTATTTAATCATTTCCTGTTATTGATTTCTCTTGGTTGTTATAATAAAAAAAGTACTATCAACAAATCTAAGATTGTAAAATACTTTCTCAATTTTGATGTTTATTTCTCCAATCCAATTTGAGGAAAATTAGAAAAACTAATGAGAGAACATAACACGGAAATGATTAAAAACATCAGCACCAGCAATGGGTTAGCATGAAATCATCCTGGGGTTGATGCTCGGTAATTTACAATCGGTAGAAGACAAATATATTTAACAGGCCAGTGGATTTAGTGTGTTATTACTCTTTACAACTAAAGGTTTGAATGCATTTATGCATAGGCTTTGTCTGTGTGTCTTAACGGCGGCGTGGGGCCCGATAACGCTTGTACAGGAACTCCACTACTTACGAACGAGTTAAGTTCCAGATGTTACTGTTCGTAAGTCGATTTGTTCGTAAGTCAAACTTTACTCCTGTCGATTCCAAACACGTTGTATGGCGTGTACACTAAACATGGGGAATGGCTTTAAAAGTTGTGTAAACTCCTGTAGATGCCACTGGTTCTTCACGTTCTGCAGATGTAGATGCCACCACCATTTATTGTGTGGCGGTTTAACTTACGACTCTCGGTCCAAGCAGGCAACTGGACATACGGGACAGGTTTGTTCGTATCTCAGAAAGTTCGTAAGTCGAATGTTCGTAAGTAGAGGAGTCCCTGTAATTATAATCCAATATGAGCGAAACTTATCAAGCTGTGTTGCAATCGTTTACCCTATTGATGAAAAGTTGTCAAATTGATAAAAGTGTTGCTCAATGTGGAGTAAAAAAAACCAGAGCAAAGCAAGCTATTTGCTCATATTTTCTGCTATGAAGAAGGACCATTACCTGAAACGTCGCTTAATACATTTTTAAGACCCGAGTGTTATTGACGAATATTTAGATTTTTATTATTTACAAATATGCAAACACATTTTGCCCAGAGAGCTACCTCCTCTTCCGTGATGCTAATTAAATATTCGTGATGACAAACGCATTTTGGAAAGTGTTATATCATAATCCATATGTTTGCACAATTATTATTATTTTCCTCCACATTGGTCTGTAAACATAAAGAGGCAGTCTTTTGAAATCCGGTCAAATGAAAGGTTGTGACATTTTCGCCACAGCCACAAGAGGGCGATGGCGTTCCCAACTCGCACTTAGAACTAGGCCCCAATGACACACAAAATAGGAATAAACAGCCATAAGATATTTTTTTGGGGTTAGATTTCGTAAATATAAATATCGTTAAACACGCCACCACCCGACACAGCCAATTGGTAAGGTTTGTCACGTAAACAAAACGTGCCAATTCGTTACTAGTTCAGCACACACCCGCTGTGTTGGAGAGTAAACCCACAACGTTTACAATTCGAGTATGACGTTTCGCCGGTAATTACAACCAGCCCCATCAGGCGACAGCCAGAGTTGTGGAGAACTCATCCTGCTTCGGTCTTAAATAGAGGGATACATTTGTACAAATAAACGACACCATATTTACGCGCTCTAACCCAAAACAACCTATTATGTAGATTGGTCACAAAGGCCTACGAATAAGCAGATCATTTATCTCCCTCACACATCTCTCTCTCTCTGCATTATATATATTTAAAACGTACACTTCGCATCAACCACAATGCCTTCTGGGAGTGCATAATTTAAATAGCATTGATTCCATACCACACACAGTTTAGTGGGCATTAAGCTCAGAGGAAGTGCTAACTGAGGAGTAAAAGCAATGCAACAACAGCGGCTGGCGAGATGGCCAGGTGGGATCGGTGAGATTCTGTGGCAGAGACAGAGTCGGCACCACTGAGGTTAGGCATGGGTTCAAATCCGTGTTTCATCCAACCTCGGTTGATCCAGATTCTCCATCATAGCGAATTAATGTTAACCCAGTCATAAATATGCACAAAAACGCATGTCAAATTTGGGCTTTCGCCTCATTCGAATACAGTGCATTCCAGTTTCGGAGAATAAAAAAAATCTGGACAAGTGATTAACTCTGCCTGAAGAATTTAACACGTAGGCTTTCACCATCAACATTATGAACTATTATTGATTTTTGGGTCAGATGGCACGAGTAAAATATCTGATAATGCTGGTTCTGCCAACGAAACGTCGTGTAACATTTTTTATCTATTGCGAGGTTGCTCTCCAACACACCGGTGTGCTGAAGCAGCAATACATTGGCACGTTTGTTGACGTGACAACTTTATTAGTTGGCTGTGTTGGGCTGAGGTGGGTTTATGACACGCATTTTTCCGGTGCGATCTAACACCTATTTATTTTATCCGTTTGAAGAGTGCACACTATTAAACGCGAACCCATAAGGCTATTAACGTGATGCCAGATCGTTCTGACGCCATATTATTGCTGCCGATTGATGACACACGCTGGTGCACTGCTCACTGCGATGAATTCATGACCGAAATGTCTGTCTCCTCACGCCTTGACGAAGGCAGCACAGTGTGAATTGTGTGAGGAGCGGGGGAGCAATGTTAGCCGTCGGTAACTGCCACATATTCAACTGCAATATATCCAGGTACTGCTATTTTATTGCCTGCCAACGACAGGAGGTACATGAACAATGTACGTGCATAGTGTAGGTTGATTACCATGTGAATAACCCGACCGGCAATGGATACCCATTGTAATTTACATTCATTCATGAATCCCCTCCGCCCTTCGCACCTGAGGACTAGCAAGTGACGTCAGCACACCTACCCTCTCTATTTAAGGAACGAAACGGGAGGATTTCTCCACAAATCTGGCTGTCCGCCTGATAATGGCGGTTGTAATTACTGGCGAAACGTCCTACTCAGATTGTAAATAAATGTTGTAGTGGATTTGCTCCCCAACACACCGGTGTGCTCTACTAGTAACGAATTGTCACCTTCTGTTTAAGTGACAAACCTTACTAATTGGCTGTGTCGGGTGGTGGCGGGTGTAACGACGCATTTACAATATGGAGCCTTTCTTGCCAGTATTAAAATATAACAATAGGTTTTACCCTTTCTGGCAATAAAACAGTTATGTCAAGATGTTAAAACACCAAACAGAAACCTTATTGAAGGAATCCTGTCTGCATTAACTACACACGTACTTGTGGTGAACATGCAAAAAAAACATGCTCTGATAATATACGCATGGTATTTGAAATTGATTGGTCCACACAAGAGACAGCTTTTATTAAATAAATCTCGCTAAAATGAGTGGTCAACAACCTTTGATTTCCCGGCTACGGCTAACGTAATTTTGACGTGATATCTCAACCTGTCCTGCCCCCTCCCCGCCCTTCTACAGCAATGACCAGCGTGGCGTATGGCACGGCCAAACCTCCCACAACTCCCTTCCCCCACCATCTCCACCAGCCACCCCATTCATCTGGTGTATTGAGAATGGCTGAAATAGAATAGGAAATGCCTAAGAGCAGTTCACGTGACATATCCATTATGGGGACATCTCAGAACATCCTATGTGCATTCTGAAGAGACGTTTTCCCAGCCTAATATATTCTTGTCACCTGGCTATCAATCCTGTACTGGCTTTCGTTGTACATTTTGCGTCCCAGACTTCTCGAGTGTCACGGTGGCCCGACAAGGGATGTAGCATGATAGGCGCTTGTTGCGGAGGGTTCGCGTTTGGAGACCCAGTGGCCGTTCTGGTTGACACAACAGATTAGCCATAAATGTGCAGCGCGTGTGTGCCGGTGTCGTTATCCCCCTCCCCCACCCCCCCAATGATAAATTGCTTGCAAAATTATTTAGTTTGTTGGAAAAAAATCGCAGCAACATCGTCCCCCTGCAGCAGAATGAATGCTCGCTTGGAGGCCGGCGTTGCGACAACTTTGTGGCCACACCAGGGACAGAGGCTGCGACTGTGGTTTCCTCTCGGCTGGCCTGCATCAGGGGCACTGGGATTGTTCAGATGAGATGCTGATTGAAGGCGCTTCGAGTTGCCCGCAATGTCCTTAGGCACCCTGCAAACGTAAATAATGATGCCTTCAGTCACGTTAAAGAGCACCGTTTCTCACGCCTGTTCCAAACGCGTGGCAACGAATTCTGGTCTCCCTCTCACATTCGCGGTTCATGAGGACATTTATCTCGCAAGAGGCAATCACAGCAAGACTCAAATCAACAAACAGCTGTGTCGATGCCATACCTAGGTTGCGTGTCCCGGGCTGACACGAAGTGTTAAGCTTGGTTAAATAAATAAAAAATGTATACTTTAAAAGTTAGTCGAGTGCGTCATATTTGTCAATCTCGTGACGTCAGTGTTTCGCCACTCCGCATTCTCTTCACGCGTCAACTCGGAAAGGTCAATAGAGCGCTAATGACAGTGACCCTGGCCGTGATTTAAAAGCCCCGTCTCTCGTTAACGACGCGTCCGTGTCGTGTCGAGCAGCAGCGGGCCGGATCCCTGGCGAGCGTCTACAAATTGAGTGTTTTTTTTATAGGTCGCGCCTTCATTTAATTAATAAACAAAAAACTCTACACATTCGTCAATAAGCCTTTGGAGTAAACCTATACGTGAAGCGACCCTGAATAGCACGCGAATATTTGTTTTTGCTGTGCTTGTGAACAATTTCCAACGCAGCGACACAAAGTCATTTGTTTGGCTTTATTTAGGCTGAGCGCCGCCACTGCAACCCTCGCTTAGGCATGATCAGCTGCACGTACACGTGGTCGTCTAGGCATGATCAGCTGCACGTACACGTGGTCGTCTAGACATGATCAGCTGCACGTACACGTGGTCGTCTAGGCATGACCAGCTGCACGTACACGTGGTCGTCTAGGCATGATCAGCTGCACGAACACGTGGTCGTCTAGGCATGATCAGCTGCACGTACACGTGGTCGTCTAGGCATGATCAGCTGCACGAACACGTGGTCGTCTAGGCATGACCAGCTGCACGTACACGTGGTCGTCTAGGCGTGATCAGCTGCACGAACACGTGGTCGTCTAGGCATGACCCGCTGCACGTACACGTGGTCGTCTAGGCATGATCAGCTGCACGTACACGTGGTCGTCTAGGCATGACCAGCTGCACGTACACGTGGTCGTCTAGGCATGACCCGCTGCACGTACACGTGGTCGTCTAGGCATGATCAGCTGCACGTACACGTGGTCGCCTAGGCATGATCAGCTGCACGTACACGTGGTCGTCTAGGCATGACCCGCTGCACGTACACGTGGTCGTCTAGGCATGATCAGCTGCACGTACACGTGGTCGCCTAGGCATGATCAGCTGCACGTACACGTGGTCGTCTAGGCGTGATCAGCTGCACGTACACGTGGTCGTCTAGGCATGACCAGCTACACGTACACGTGGTCGTCTAGGCATGATCAGCTGCACGTACACGTGGTCGCCTAGGCATGATCAGCTGCACGAACACGTGGTCGTCTAGGCGTGATCAGCTGCACGTACACGTGGTCGTCTAGACATGATCAGCTGCACGTACACGTGGTCGTCTAGGCATGACCAGCTGCACGTACACGTGGTCGTCTAGGCATGACCAGCTGCACGTACACGTGGTCGTCTAGGCATGACCAGCTGCACATACACGTGGTCGTCTAGGCATGATCAGCTGCACGTACACGTGGTCGCCTAGGCATGATCAGCTGCACGTACACGTGGTCGCCTAGGCATTGCTCGCTGCACAGACACACACACGTGCTCGCCTAGGCATTGCTCGCTGCACAGACAAACACACACGTGGTTGAGCACAGCTGTTGTGGGGGAGAAGCGCCGCCGCCCTATCTCCCGCCCACGTGACCTTCCACGTGCTCTCCACTCCTCCCACATCTCGCACCACGCCCCACCCCCTCCGCTGTCGGCCCCGCCCACGTTGCGAGGCGCGTGCGCCTCCCCCAAGGCCAATCGGACGCGAGCTCGCACAAAGAGCGCTCGTCCTATTGGTCGCGAGCCCCGGAGCGCGCGCCTCCACGGCGGGGGTGGGGGTGAAGGCGGGGGTGGGGGCGGGGATGAGCCGGTGCAGCCGTCCAATAGGCGTGTGGGGCGGGCGCGCGGATGCGTATACATTTGAGAGGGGGGGCCCGTTGTTAACCCGGCGGGTGGGAGGGCGGTGGGTGGTGGGCGGTGTCGGTGGGCGGAGCGATCACGAGTGTGGGCGGGGCTTTCCGCAGGGGGTGGCGCCTCGCGGGCCCCGGCCTCGCCTTTTGTTCGCGTCGCGCCGAGCGGCGAGGACGAGGCGGAGGAGGAGGCGGCGGCTCGGGCTGCCCTCCTTCCCTCCCTGCCTCCCTGGGTCTCTCCCACAACCGCGGTGTCTCCCCCGGGGTCACTCGACGGTTACGCGTTGCTTCCCCGTGCCCATTTCCTTCCCACGCCCGCACGCACGCACGCCGCGGTGCCGACCCTCGGAACAGTGCGGGACGAGCGCGGGCTGCTCCCATCGGCAACCGGCGTCGGCACAGGAGGAGTGGTTGAGGCGATCGGCGTGGATACAACAAACAGCGAGCGAGCCGCCGAGTGAGTGGGGATAGGGGGGCTAGGGGACATAAAGGGACATCAAAAGGACGGGATCCCGGGCTGCGAGGAGCTCCGAGCGAGCTGGCACCAGCCGAGCCGGGCCCAGCCGGCCTGGGGTTGGGGCCGGACTGGGGTGGCCGAGCCCGGCCGGGCCGGGTTTGCCCAGGGACGGACGAGCAGGGGAGGTCGCGCCGGGCTCGGCTCCCGGAGCTGCTGCCCCTGCGGGGGTGACGGGGTCGGGATGGCCGCGGACACTCAACACAATCGCCACCGCCACCACCACAGCAGCAGCCGCCGCCACCACCTGCACCTCCGTCGCGATTGCTCGAGCGGCAGCCGAGTTGCGTTGTCGTCGTCTGCGGCGGCGTTGTTGTTGGCGTCGTTGGCACACGCGCTGAGCTGAGAGTCGGGTGGTCGGGCACTGGCGCCAAGTCCCCGGCCTCTCCTCCCTCCTCCTGCTCCTCCAACCCCCACCCCCCCCACACCTCCTGCTGCACCTGCACCAGCTGCGCCGCAACCACCCCTGGGTCTCAGCCATCCAGCAGCAGCAGCAGCGCGTCTCGTCCAACTCGCAACACCACCACCGATCACCACCACCACCAACATCTCCACTACTTTCTTGCACGCCACCCGCCTGCTCGCTTGACTGTCGACCACTTTCACCTGCGCCATCATCGTGCTGACCATCCCCTCCCCCTTCTCTCTCCCGCGATAATAATCCCATTAGCATCACCACCTCGCTTATCTTCACCTGCTTCACGACGAGCAGTATCACCCCAACCCCCCTCCATCCTAAATCATCTCCCCGAACCATCAGCTAGCACCACCACCCCCGCCTGCCCCGGCACATCATCCACCCCTCTCTACTCTTGCTCCACCACCACCACTACCAACCACATTAATCTACATCTCCCTTTTCACCACCACCACCACCATCATCACAGCCGACAATTTAGCTCCACCATCTCACTCGCGCCGCGGCCACCTCCCCAACGTTGCTTCCTCTCCCTCCGCCGCCGCTGTTTGTTGAGTGAAGTCGTCGAGGCGAAGACGAAGAAGCAGCAACAACAGCAGCAGCAGTGGAACAAGACGTGCTGCTGTCCTCCTCCATGGCGCTGTGCGGTGCAGCCGCCGCCGCGGGCCAGAGGCAGACGGCGTCTCGGCTCATGGTCTACAACGGCGGCGTCCCCGCGGCCACGGCGGCCGTGGGGACGGGCCACAACCACCACCACCACAACCATCACCACAGCCACAGCCAGCATCACCACAGCCACAGCCAGCCTCAGCAGCAGCACCACCACAGCCAGCAGCAGCAGCAGCACCACGCCGCTCACTTCCACCCGCAGCCTCAGCCCCAGCAGCAGCAGCAACAACAGCAGCAGCAGCACCCCGCAGCAGCGGTGCATCCTCAGCACCCGGCGTCGGGCCCTCACGACTCGAGGCAGCCTTACTTCCCCTCGCCTGCACCGGCAGCGCCCGTGCAGGCGGCCGCGTCTGCAGCGGTGCACTCGCATCAGCACCACCACCACCAGCAGCAACAGCAGCACCACCAGCAGCAGCAGCACCCCCAGCAGCAGCAGTCGCAGCCCCCGGCAGGACCTCGGCTCCCGCCAGCGGGAGACGTGGAGCCAGATCGGCCCATCGGTTACGGCGCGTTCGGCGTTGTCTGGTAAGGCGATTCCCCTTCCCCTCCTTGCCTCGTCTTTTTAACAAAGTGCCGCGTGGACAACAACAATAACAAACAACGCAAATAATTATCAGCAGCAGGGTCGGCCAGTAATCGGCTTTTGGTGGTGGTTGCACGGTCGTGATCCAAGGATGTTTGGGATATCCGGCGTTGGTGGAACTCTTAACAAAAAAAAACCCCGCTCAGCTGCGTGGTTGGCGAGGACATGGCAGTGCAGTACAACAAGTGGGTTGATTCCTGAATCCCCCCGCCCGCCTCTCGAAATGCGTGATGCGATGTCTCCTGGTCCTCCGGTTTCCGCGCACACAAAAGCAAACCACCACTCGTTACACTACACTATACACTACACTATACACTACACCACCACCACTCCACCGCCGCCTCCAATGAAGCAAGCCCTCTCTTGACTCACCAGTCTTGAGACTGAGACTTTGTGTAAACATTGGGGGGGGGGGCGTTATTGTTATGTAGTTACAGCTGTGCGTGGCTGTGTACCACCAACCTTATTGGTCACGCCGTGCCCTTATAAATCTCAACGTTCATCATATACACAATACACTACACTACCCCTTATCAGTGCCCCTATCTTATTACAGACCAATTCAGACGCTATTGGTCACGTTCATCGTATACACGGCACTATACACGACACAATACACTATACACCCATATGGTTTAGCGGTATTCTTGTACGGCGTACAGCCGTTTCATTACGGGCTAACACACAGTTTGTATCTGTTTGTGTTTCTATCCTTGCGATGGGACTTTGTAGGATAAACTTTGAGATTTATAAGGGCACGGCGTGACCAATAAGGTTTGAATTGGTCTGCAATAAGATATGGGCACTAAGGGGTAGTATAGTGCATTGTGTAGTGTATATTATGAACGTTGATATTTATAAGGGCACGGAGTGACCAATAAGGTCTGAATTTTGTCTGTAATAAGTTGGGGGCACTGATGAGGGGTTGGCAGCTATGGTACCGAATCGTCCGGAATGCGCACGCCCGATCTCGACAGATCTCTTGAAGCTAAGCAGGGTCGACCACCAACTTGACCACTGCATAAACACACACACACAGGGTCTCTTTTGGTTGTGTAAGGGGCTCCGTGTTGGCACAGGGAGGGATTCAGGGCCACAAACTCCGTTGTTGGGCTGTACTATGTGCGCTCCAACATCAATGCTCGGCAGCCCGTACTGACCAGCGTAGCCAACAACTACAAAAAGTGGTCACGTGGCGTCCCACGATCAGCACGGCGTGGGAGGAGGCGCACTCATCCAGCAGTGGATTGACAAACAAAAGATGTGTACGTGTACGTGTACACACACTGCACACGTGTCTCGTCGTCGTGTGTGTGTGTGGTTGTTCCAGCGGTTTAGAGCGCTACGAACCCGACCACCCGAGTTCGATTCCCGCTCACGGCCAACACCGGTGGCGTTTATCCGAACCGCTCCGGGGCCTCCCCTAGGGTCGACTCGGCCTCAAATGAGTACCTGGCTCGATGTGTTGTAGTGAACATCGCCACTCGGGGGAGACAAAGGCGGTCGCGCGTGGTTGCTGCCCCCCCCCCACACACACACACCTCGTGTGCTGTGCCGGCCTTCATAGGGTGCTACTCGCTCAAGATACGTGGCCCAACAGTCTGTTACAGGGCTACACGGGTGGCGGGTGGGGGAGGGTGTTTGTCGTCTTTGTTGCTGTTCAGGTGGCTTCTTATTCTCTTGAGCCTGCTGGCTATTGGGAGGATCTCGTTTGACTGCACTGGGTCGAGGGAAGGGGGTCTGGAGGTCGTCCCTCTCCTTGCGTTTGTTTTGTTCTTGCCGCTGTGTCTCCCCCCCACACCACACACACACCACATTTGCATGTCTTTGTTTAACAAAAGCGACGAGCTTGTGCGTGCCGGTTACCGGAGGTAGACAATTCCCCCCCCCACCGCACGATAAAGCGAGGCAAAGACTTAAGGGAGACATCGTTGCATTTGGGTTTTCGCGATAATAGTGGACGCGCACACACACACCGCACACACACACCGCACACACACACCGCGCACACACACCGCGCACACACACACACACCGAACACACATACCGCACACACATACCGCACACACGACACACACACGGCGCACACACACACACGGTTTCTCCTCCTTATCGAGCGAGCGACGGTGGCCGTGCTGGCCAACGTGCACGATTGACAGTGGTGATCAATGATGGGGACTTAATTGAACGTCGTTGTTTCCCCACCAACTCCCCCCCCCCCCGCCACCACCACGTGGGTTCGCATCACCTTTCGGCGAGTGCCGTTTTGCCATCGGCGAATTTCTCGTCGATTTCCCCCACCATTCATTTTAAGACTGCGAGAGAGACTCCTTGCCACCCGCGGACCTGTCTTTGTGGAGAGAGCGTGGATACCAGGGGTAATTCTTCCTCCGACTTTAATCCCCCCCACCCTACCACCGCCTCGCCACTACCAATCATTGCAGTGCAGTGCATTACTTAATTTTGTAAACTATAGGATTACACCGATTATTATTTTTTCCAGCCTCTCGTGACCCGGAGATAAGCCGGTGATGTCATCAAGCTACGGGTCAATGTAGGCAAATGCGACCCATCCCTTTGCGATTCCTATTGTTTTATTTTTTTACATGGCTGCTTGTTTTATCTCCGCTAATGTGCTGCGGAGTGGAACGTGTCCGAGAGAACGTCCGTCATCCACAGGAGTTTTTTGAGCGATAAAATAAGCTCCTGCAGAGGTGCTGTCGGTGTATTGTTACGTCTCGGGGTCACGAGAGATGGCGACTGCTTGGAGCGAGTGTGGCCTTCATCCAGCAGCGGATTGGTCATGGCTGCTGATGAGAAGGTCACCTGAATTGAGGACGCATCTCACGACCGCAATCTTATCGCGTGGCCTGCTCGGCACAACGCTGCCGGTATTCCGTTGGCTGTTCATGGAGGTACCCACTAGAGTTGCCATGAGGATTGCGGTGTCTACAACGTGGTTGAGTGCCAGTCGGACAGCTTGGCAACATTTACTCCACGTGTGCCGAGGACCGTGGAGGCAGCGTTGGAGAATTTGATTCTCCGCCGAGAGCAGGACATCCCACGGTTTATCGTGATAACTTGACAAATGAATACCGAAATAGGTCCATTTCTGGGGATTTAAGTGGCGAAACGATTACAATTGAACTGCTTGCACACAACAAGATAACACGGTTTCGCCAAAATAAATGTGTTGGCTGCATCCACGGCTTAATTTCTCACTGAAATAATTTTCATGTTCGCTTTGTAAACTCGAGTAGGCACTTTTTGACACGATATCCACGACTTCAGCCCGGTGGATATCTGGATGTGATGTGCCGGGAATGGAATTATGTTTTAGATTCGCAGCCAGCAGTGTGGTACTCAAACCAAAAGTACCGATCAACGCGAGTTTCCTCCAATTGATGGCCGTGTCGGTTTTAGAAGAACGGAATAATATTTCAAAGTGTGTGTGGTGCTGTCCCGAATCTGCCACTGCGAGCAGTGGGGGTGGGGTAAAGTGTCTTGTCACTCCATGTTCTACGACGCCTCTGACCGGTGTGGAAGACCCAATATAAAAGGTTGAGTTCTGTAAAATGTTGTCGTGCCGTTTGTTTGTGTGTACGGCCCTTATTTGTCAGTCCGCTTTGAGACAAGGGCCTCCTCCCCCATGCTGTGGTGGGCCGTGGGGAGTTATTTGACCATATTTCACCACACTGTTTCAGTGTGGGTTGCTAAAGGCGAGGAGGTATAGGGAAGAGGGAGCACTTTAACAATGCAACAATGGATTTCGATGCAATGCTGTCCCTGCTGATAATTAATGGCACCTTCGCTCACTGCCTACAGTGCCTGTTTTATGCATGGTAGTCGTCCATCCAAGTACTGTTCAGGATGAACCCTGCTCAGTGTAATAGCGCAGCGTGTGCATCCCAGTGCACCACCGTGTCATACCACGTGTTTGTATTATTGTATTTATGCTACAGAAAGCACCGCTGAGGACTCCACGTTCCCCCGTTGGCACCGGAGTTGTGATTTTTTTTTTTCACCTTCACACCATTTCACTATTCTGTGCTGCAGCTTGTCACGTTCCGCCGATGTGTACGCGCTTTGTGTGCGTTGTTGTATGCGACGGGATGATGCTGTGGTGTAAAAGATTAACACACTGGAATTGTGATCCAGACGGCACCGGTTCGGTCTCCCGGCACGGCAGTATAAACAGTGGTGCACGTTTATTAAATCCACCCTCCTGCTGCCTCTGTCCACCCAGCAAGTATAAATAAATGTGTTGAAAACGATTTGTCGATTGGCAGGTCTAACGTGTGGAGGTGCCGCCCACATCTTCCCAGACGTCTGGCAAGCATGGGACAGTAGGCCAAAATACAATCTAGGAGAGGCTGGCCAAGAGCTCCTTCTGCCAACAGTGGTGTCAACAAGATTATTGCAGGGGTTGCAGCATTACCTTGTCAACTGAATAGAGGACCGCTGAGGATCAGCTATGCTTTTCCCATGTTTGTGGAGTGCTGGTTTTCACCCTAGCACCATCACACCACTGTTCTGCAGCTTGCCGTATGTAGCAGTGCGTACGTGGTTTTGTGTTTTGTTAATGTATCCGGGAAAGCCTTGCAGAGTCTCAAGACTCATACGTGGGGGGTCATGCATTGGGACGTTTGACCAATTCCTTCTGTTCTCGCGTATTATGGCAATATGTTCGGGAGCTGAGTGCCAATATCGAGGTCTGCTAGCCATGAGAAGACTTTCGGGATAAAGTACAGGTAGTTTTTGCTCTTCCTCCATTAAAGGAGCAGGGACTATAGCGGTTTACTTATATGGTCAATAGAATGGGCGACATGGCCACAGTCGCACTGTGGTTTCCATTTATGAAGCCGATGTGCACATCGGCCTGCTGATCTTCTGATGCGGTTGATGGTTACGCCGGTTTCTTTGAGGAATGTGAAAGTCAGGGGGTGCGATGTTTGGGGGGGGGAGCGGCGGTCTCGAATGAGGTGTTTGTTCTGGACGTCCACGTTCTTCTGTATCTATGCGAGAGTCCAGGATGGTGCGTTTTTGTTTGAGAGGAAAGCAGAAATACCCAGGCAACATCCACCACGCATACGGGGAGATGACGGTCTCAAGTTTTGCGCAGGAAGGTTCACAATTCCTCTTGCCGTTGTTTCTTGAGCACCTCCTGATGGGAATATCATCGGTTTACATGATCCACCAACCCTTGCCTCCAATACACCGAGTCACAGGCGTACACTACACAGCCGGCATTGCTATAAAATTCCAATCAGATACTGAAATTGGGTCTGTTCCGGTCACATTAGATTTAAATTCGGGTACGTTGTTGAAGGACCTAACACTGGTCCTTTTTTTAAGCGTGGAAGCTTTTGCATAATGCACTTTATTTATCTGGTATCTGATGAGCCAATTGTAAATCCGAGAGCAGCATTTGTTCTGCAATGGACTACAGTGCAGAAGTAATGCGGCTAGTGAAGTCCGTTTATTCGCGCGTTGCAAAGTTTATTTTCCTGTGTAGTTTAACATCCAGAAAAATCACAAGGCCCGCGGTGCTTTTGAAGGACATCTGCCATATTTGAGGTGCATCAAATAGCTTCCACATCACCGGAATTACGTTTTCCAGGTCCGCGGACAGGAGGTAGGCATAATCCTTTGGTTGAGCCTGAACGTGTGACAGCTCAAAGGACTTCCCATGGCTCTCTGCGCTTCTCGGCGCTCGGCTTGTTTTAAAAGTGTTTTTTCTCTCTCGATGCGCACGCCGACAGTGTCGCGAGTCTCCGAGGGCCTGCCAGTCAGAATAAACACGACTCGCATTAATTCGCCGCGTCCTGCGCGTAACGATAGAGCATGGGTTACTGCGGTGGCTGAGCAATGTCAAAGTGTCGGCAGTCCGTGACAACCGCGAGTTGGTGACTGCCCTTGCAGCCCTTCCCTGTTTAATAACGGCTCTTACCCAAGCGCCAGATATTGACCTGCAGCTGATTTTCTCCGAGGGAACCAACCCTCCACCACTCAAAATGTCACACACGATACATTGGTTCCCTGGCAAGCATTCGCAAAGAGACAGTTTATAATGCCGTCGGTAATTTTGCATTAATTGGCTGTGGCAAGCAAGACCATTGTTTTTTTAAAAGTGTTAGAGGAGCCACATTTTTATGTCGGTGCAAACTGTGCTATTGGATAACGTTCCCAGATTCTGTTTTAAGTGCCGGAGGTCTGGTTACGTCCAAAGCTATGAGCTCATAAACTGTAAGAACACTTTGATGATCGTTGGACCACGCGGTTGCACAAAATGATAACGTGGTGGAAGAGGAGTCGAGGATGGTAATGTAATCTCCACCAGTGCTGATAATCAGTATTTTATCTCTCGGGTAAAGAACACATTACTAAATTACAGTATAAATAATGCCGTGAGCTCTGGGTTAGAATATGCTCCGGCAATTCAACGGCACCCCAAACGTGTACCCAATGTCACTAATGTTATACAAGTCTGGATCACACACACACATACCATATTATAAGACGCAGTCCCAACTTTTACTACGCAAGATGCAACCGCCCCCCCCTCCCCCCCAAACTTTTACCGTTAAGCACATTGAAAAAAGTCTCGTCTTATAGTCTGCCGGAACACGATACAACTCCTATTTAGCGTCGCGCCTTGTACATAATCTACTGCGCACATGATTAATGGACAGGCGAGGAGGCGTGATTTTGAACCGACGCCTGTGGTATGCCGCCGTCACCAACGGATGGATCTGCGAGCGTTACCTCGGACTGCATGTTCTCTGTGCATCCGTGTTTCTTTTGTACCAAGAGCTGTGGGAATAATTGAGCCACTCTGTGGCTTGCAACTTAGTTCCAGGTGACCGGGTTTGGCCCCCTCCCCCCCCCCCCGTCGCTTGAAGTGTTAATGTCCTGGCGGCTAAAAAGACAAAGATCCCCCCCCCCCCCGTGTAGCCTGAACAGACTGTTGGGGCAAGTGCTGTTAGCGAGCACCTAATGAAGGCCAGCACGGCACACGAGGAGGTGGGTGGCCAGCGCCACGCCCGGCCGCCTTTGTCTCCCTCGTTGCGATGCTTACACACTGCACCAGGTACTCATTTTGAGGCCGAGTCGACCTAGGGGAGGCCCAGGACCGGTTCAGATAATCTTCACCGGTGTTGGCCGTGAGCGGGAATCAAACTCTGCTCGCCGGGTTCATAGCGGAGCGCGGTAACCGCCACACTGCCGCTCCCCCCACGCGTTACGACAGTGATGCCAGTCTCCATGCGTTTAACTTTCTACGTTTTGCCCTAACAGTAGTATAAACTGTATTCTCTGCATTCTAAGATGCTCTTTTCTTTTCTCCTGTGTTTTTTTAAAACAAAAGTTATGGTTGTGCGTTTTTATAGTGTGGTACGTGTGCGTGTGAGATCATATTTTTTCAACTTTATTGGCACATGGCACAAGCCCTGGGGTGCGTTGTAGTTTCTGGAACGTCGCATAATCTGGAAAGGACTGTAGTTGCTACCCGAAATAGATTTACCCCATCGGCTCCTGAGACATAATTCCAGCCAATAATTGTACGTAGAAAAATTGAATACTTTTTTTTTTCAAATGACAGCGATGATCGGCTTTTTATTTAATGCGGCATCGCCAATGAATTAGTTTCATTTGCATTAATAGAAAGCTTTGTATGAAGGTACTTGCTACCTACTGTTTTTGTGTATGATGTGTGACTGACAATGTCGAAAGCTCTTGACCCAGGGCATTGTTGGATTATGTGGCACGGGTGTGCAAGGTTTTGTGGGCTGTGGGCTAGGTAAGCCTTTATCAGCTTGGGCCAGCTGTGCTTTGGTCTAACAGAAATGTCCAAGATACAGCCCATGCGTACTTCATTAAGTGTTCCGTTGCCCAATAGGGAACAACCTTTTACCACCATTGTAAATGTGCGTGTGGGTCGAAACGAAAATGTGGAAAATGTGAGCGGCGCTTTATAGATGGAGTAATTTGGAATTTTACGTGTGTGTGTTTGTATTAACTTTTTTATCGTGGTATGTTCTTGTTAAAAACGGACCATCTTGAACACACAGTAACGTGAAAATGCTTCTGCCTCAGTGGGTGGAGAAGCGAAAATTGCAATTGTGCGCGCACTGCGTGGAACACAGGCCTGCGTAGGCCGTTTTGATGGTCGCCCCATAATCCATTGTGGATTGGAAAAAAGATCCACTTTATATTTAAATGTCGGAAGCCAATGGGGCGTCCAGATAAATGAGGACAAGCATACACGCACGCATGCGTGCCTAACTGCTTTACATGCATACCTGCTTGTGAAAGCTCTGGCTTTCTCTGGAAATGTCTCGGAGGGCATGCCGTGCCAGGTTAGTGCAATATAAGCAGAGCTTAATATCATCTCGGGCTCTCCGGGGTTGGTAACCCAGAAAATTATTTCCCTACTCTGCACACCGTATCCGGCATGCCTCCACGCAGTGGTCGTGGCGACGTAGTCGCGTGCCACCTACCTACTCCAGTCTACCAATAACAATCCGGCAAATATTTGTTAATAAATTCAGCCCTGGGATTATGGGGAATGTTTCTTTTAATGGGAGAGGTTGTGTTCATCTTCTTTTTGTGAGTTTTAATTGTAAATACATATTTCCCTCTTTTAAAATGTCCAAAACTGTACTTGATTTAATATACAGAAGTAGAATTTTCACCACGATTCATGGGATATATATGACTTAAGTAAGAAGCAGAATACTATAAAGTGTGCATTGGAAAATCTACCAGTGCTCGATGTTGGGAAATAACACAATGTAAAGCAGCCTTACAGACTACTAAGCATTGATACCAATTGTCAGTTATCCGAGCACTTTAATAGCAATGTTCTTGCGATTCAATTTCAGAATTTAAAATGTTAATTACACACCCACTGTGTGTTTGGAGTAAATCTGTATGCAGCAATTAGAACCACCCTCAAAGACTTAAAAAAGAAATCGTACATACGTTCCGACTTCTCTTGCGAAAACCAAATGTCTGCGCCCATTATGTGTGCACAGTGAATAATTAAAGAATGTCACCACCATCATATTCATGATGATAATAAAGATTTTGTTCATCCAGGAAGAGTTTCGCAAAGTTTCAAAACCGTTCTTCATTAGTGTCCTGTATCGACATATTTATCCAATTCCTTTTCTAATAATAATAATAATTTCTGCCTGTATCCCGCATGGTGCTCGCTCTCGTAGAGCGAAAGAGCGACTTAATGACGGCTAAAAAGACAAAGATCCCCCCGTGTAGCCTGAACAGACTGTTGGGGCAAGTGCTGTTAGCGAGCACCTAATGAAGGCCAGCACGGCACACGAGGAGGTGGGTGGTCAGCGCCACGCCCGGCCGCCTTTGTCTCCCTCGTGGCGATGTTTACACACTGCACCAGGTACTCATTTTGAGGCCGAGGCGACCTAGGGGAGTCCCAGGACCGGTTCAGATAATCTTCACCGGTGTTGGCCGTGAGCGGGAATCAAACTCGGATCGCCGGGTTCATAGCGGAGCGCGGTAACCGCCACACTGCCGCTCCCCCCACGCGTTACGACAGTGATGCCGGTCTCCATGCGTTTTAACTTTCTACGTTTTGCCCTAACAGTAGTATAAACTGTATTCTCTGCATTCTAAGATGCTCTTTTCTTTTCCTCCTGTGTTTTTTAAAACAAACGTTAGGGTTGTGCGTTTTTATAGTGTGGTACGTGTGTGTGTGTGTGAGATCATATTTTTTCAACTTTATTGGCACATTGCACAAGCCCTGGGGTGCGTTGTAGTTTCTGGAACGAGAAAACCCGAGTACCCCGCCAGAGTAGACTCCTGCACATCGGAGAACATCACACATAGATTTGAACAGTCGGATCACAAGCCTGCTTGCTGTACTGCTAGCATCTGGCCACCACACAGCCCCCTGTTGTGTTGTCCAGGATAGCATGTATCATTGTGCTGAGCTGCTCGTATAGTGCTTTTGAGTGTGGAATTTCATCCAGTGCGACAGGTGAAGCTTTGAATAGAGGTGAGAGGGCACTCTTTGACCTCTGTACTGTGACCCTGCTCTTGGCTGTCATGGTGTCGTCTTTTACACAAAGTTTAACACAAGCAGCCGACCGCATTATATTGCCCCGTCGTAACTCCACGGCGGCAGACGCGTCTAATTTAGCTACCAACAATAATACAAGCTAAATAAATATACTGGTGTCCATTCGTCAGTCCACTGCTAGATGGAGGTCTCGTCCATGCCGTGTCGGTCGCAGTGGTTGCACGATCGTGCGTCGCCACGCAATGTCGGCGTAAGAACGGCGGGCACTCGGTTTGGTGGTGGGGAGGTCGGGAACCGGTTTCAGATGGCTGCACCGGTGTAAAGCCACGGCATGGAATCGAAGTCGGGTGGCTGTGCGTCTCGGCGTGATGTGCGAACCTACAGTGCCATCCCTCTCTGGGACTCGTCGTTGTTGTTTTGATGCCTTGCCCGAGCTTGCAGTTGGCAATTTCTACTTGTATATTTTCTTTTCTTATTTTGCGACTTGCTTGTCTTTTCTCCATCCAGCTCTTCATGTCGTTTTTGTACCGTGTGTTGATTGATTAAAGTTGGTGACCTGCCCCTACTGGACGTCTGTGAAAAAATATCCTCGTAGCTCCATCGGATTTCTCTTCCAATCTCTTAAATTTAAGATTTTGATTATTCCAGGAAAAAAAATGCGGTCTGACGCTTCCAGACTAATTGCCCCCCGGGGCGTGGGGGGGGCGGCGGTGCAACGGTGCCCACTCTCGCGCACATCACGGATGCTCCGTGTGCGTAACCCGAACTGACACCGTGAAGTTGCCGGGGTGGCCGTTGTTTTTTTGTGATTAAAAGTTAAAGCATTACGGTCTGGAGTGCCGCCTCCGCCGGGGGTTGTGGCGGAGCAACAGAGCCGCAGGAATGCCGCACCGAGTTGGTGGCGAACAAAAAAAATGCCCCGGCGCCAAATCTACCGCGGTAAATCGGCATTTTCGCATTAAAAAGGGAGGGAGGTTTTTTTTTTTTCGCAGGAAATTAAGCCCTAAGCGGTGTGACATTTGCACGCGCAATTATGTTGCAAATTTTCGAAGGAATAAGGATGTAATTCGATGAAATTAACTGTCTAAATGTGTTTTTATTATTATTACGTAAACCGCTCGTATAACGTTCCCTTGTTGCACCGCCTTTGGATGGGTTTTACGATAATGGTGGCGAAATTATGATTAATGCAGTATTCGGTTTAAAAATAGATATATAATCGCAACACTGACAGGTTTAACTGCATTAAGTACATGGCGTGAAATAATTGCGCTGCTCCGTATTATGAGATGCTTCGGGAAAAGTAAGATGCGCCCAGAACTTTGGTAATTTTGAGACGAAAAAAATGGTGTGTGTGTTTTATAATCGGTAGATTACACTGTTCAATTGAGAGCCGTCTTGCAGAAGATGGTCGTGACTGCGCTGCTTAGCGTTGGGTGAGAGACTCCTCGTTTTTCTGATTTAGTCTGAACAAATATGTTTTGCATGCATCTTCCAGAAGATGATGCATTACTGTGGAGAGTCATTTTCCCGAAGATCTTTTAACAACTAATATTAAAAACCCTTTCCTCCGGAATACACATACAGTTAAAACCTCATTATTTCGGTTCTTGATCATTCGTAATTGGGGTTAATTCGGCACTGCTAGGCTTTCGGCAATAATATACGGTTCATTTGTAATTCTCCACGAGCCGAATTGTCAAATTTTGGCACGCACGCGGAGAGACGCCGCTCGCCACGACCAAAACAACGACTCGCTCTGGTGGCGTCGCGTGTGGCGAGCGTCGGTGCAGACCTGTTGCTTTGCTTCGTTGCCTTGCTGATGCAACTCGCTCTGTGCAAGCCAACCCTCCGCAGAAATGTCGTCGACGCCCACATCAAGAAGTAATGGAAAGGGACCGAAGTCCGAATCCCTTTAGTCTGCGAGACAAATCCAACGTTTTGGGTGGAGTTGATGCAGCTGTGTGTCAATGCGCATGGTGTGTGAAGAGTTTGGAAAACACTTTTTTTTACTAATTATTGGGGCTGGAGGCAATTTGGGGGGGGGGAGTACCATTGTACATAATTCTGAATATTGTATAATTCGGCAAGGCCCCAGAGCCTTGTCGAATTATTTTTCTGACCAACTTTTGCTTTTAATCTACAGGGCAACAACACAGCAGGTGCATTTTATAACATTGAGAAAACGGTCATATCCACAGCGAAATAAAATACTTATCTGCTATCTTCGACAGTAATACCCCCCGATTTACGCCTCTCCCTTTTTACGTCGTTTCGCAAACACGTCGTCACTTCATCGTTGATACCGCCACCCAATTTGCGTCGCCTCAACCCCCCCGCACCTGCGTCGCTGACAGCATCGTTCCGCCCTTCCTCGATATCCGTCGCCTCGGCCATTGCCTTGACCAACCCTGCAAGCAAACAACAAGAAATGTACTCGAACTGTAAGGTACAATTTATTATTTGCGTATTTCGGGGACTTTGGGAGGGGGGAAAAAAAAATGGCTTTGACTCGCGCCGTTCCGATTCATTCGTCGCTCCTTCCAGGAACGCATGCACGACCCGTAAAAAAACCCTGAGATGTGGCTGTGTACACGTTATGCGAGTGCCATTTCTAACCTGGAGAAACACACTGCACCGTAACCTGGCTCGTCCACCCCTTCCCCCCCCCCACCCCTCCCGCCGTCTCCCAGGTTTTAATTCGCGGGCAGTGCGATCGGGAACCTCGCAAAACAAGCGCCCATTTCTTCCGGCAGCTGTCTTTGTCCCCACGGTTTTCGCGTGCTCGACGCCGAGCGAGTTCATAAGGGCCCTGCGATTTGCACGTTTTTTCTTTCTGTCTGCGGTGTGCACAATTATCGCGTAGTGCCATCTGCTGCCGGGTGGACATTGAGGGGGAGGAGGAGGGGGGGGCGGTGACCCCGTTTTTACGTTGTTCACAGGAGTAGCCCCGTTAAACGGTGGTGCGCGTAGGCCACACACCAAATCTGATCCTTTTGTCAATCCTTTGTTCTCCCCACATTGTGTGGATCGTGGGCAGAGGAGGGGGGGGGGGGTTATTTGACCATACTTCGCCATTCTGGCCAGTGCAGGTCGGTGAAGGTGGGGGAGCATAGATGTGTGAGCATAGTACAGTGCAACGGCGTGTTTTGCTGCACTTTGTACTCTTCCTATTATGATTCTTGGCATAGCAGAGGCTCTTGTGACTTGCGATCTGAATGTATGAGTTCAAATTACAGTCCGGGGTCAACTCAGACTTTCATACTTCAAGGGTGGATAAAATTAGTACCAGTTTGAGTCAAGTCAGCAATACTGGTTCAAGCGAAAGGCTCATCCCCATCACAGCAATGTGTAAGGCTCAGGGCAGTAAAACGGCAGGCGAGTGCTGCGCCATGCTCACTTGAGGTGGGAGATTACTTTGAAGGAAAATTATCAACGCATTCATAATTTCTTGCCTGTGTGCATGTTGAACTTCTTTCGCACCGTCCGGAGCCGACCGTGCTAACGCAAGCCAAGCGGGCAACTCGCCCACCCCACGCACCGCCGCCCCCTGTAAATCCCATCTGAGGCGGCCGGCCGGAAAATTAAAAGCCGGCCTAGAGCATAATCCAGCACAGTGTGGCCATGTGAGAGCACGGGCGCAACGAGCGTCGCACACGTACGCGCCGAGCACTCGCACGCATACCCGAGCATCGAGCGCGCGCGCGCGTGTCTGTGAGCTTGTGCCTCCGGGGGGCACGCTTCAGAGTGGCGGCGCAGGCGTGCACGGCTAATTAGTGGCGTGGGTGCACGCGTGTTATTGCGTGCATCGCGCGCGCACCCCTTCCCTCGGAGCCGGAATGGCCGTCGCTGCGGCGACACGGGGGGGGGGGGGGGTGGGGGGTCGTCGGCAATCCTCGCCTCCCCCCCCCTTCCCCCCCCGTCCAGACGGCTCTCTCCCCGGCAAGGGCCGACGTCCGTCGCAGACGCGCGGCCCTCCGCGTGCTGAAGACAGCGGGAGCAGTGTGGGGCGATGCTGCCGCGGTGAAAGTGGCGGGCGCAACTGCAGCTTGGAAAATCTCGAGATTGGCAGTTTGATTTCCTCCGGCGTGGCACTTGAAACGATTCTCTGATGGGCCCCCCCCCCCCCCCCCCCCCCGGTCACCCCACTTCTGTCCACCCAGCAGTTTTTAAACGCGTGCACCACGGTTAGTCGATTGGCAGGTCGTGTGTGGTGGGAGGATACTCTCCCACTTCCATGATGTCTGGGCAGGCCCAATGCGCCCTCTGGAGAGACTCTCCAGAGCTCCCTCTCGCGGAGGCTCTTCGCTGGCAGTGGTGGGAGCGAGCGGTTGCAGGGCTGCACCTTGACCTGTATACCTTTTTTGTCGCTGAACGAACAAAGGGCTTATCACTGAGCAGCTCTTCATTCGCCCTCGCAGCCGTGCCACGAAAATGTTCTGATTTTTGGAGGTCATGATTCCATGAACGTGTCGTTTTTTTGTTCAGTCTTTACCTCATTGATTTCGCAATTTTGTTTTCGTTGCTCTAATTGACCGTGGCATAAAATGCGCAAATAATTTGCCTAAATAAATTATGATCGACTCAAAGTGTGCATCTTGACTGTGTACGGTAACGGTGCTTTGTAATGGATGAATTTATGGATCGCCGATTAGCACGGTTGGCTACGCTCGGTGCGAAAGACGTTCAACGCACGTACGTACAAATGCGTGTCGGTGGCCTTTAAAAAAATATACTTCCGTCCCCAAGGTGATGTGGATTTGCTTATGCACATTGCTCTCGCGAACGCAATTTGCTTAAGTTCCTCCCATGCGGAAACGTCTCAGCGTTATTTTTATTGAGGTACTGTGTATTTACATGCATGGCAAAAATCAAAGTAAAGTGATGGTCTTAGCATTTTCTTGAATTCAAATTAACCAATAAAATGCTATCGTTTGCAGCCGCAGAAATTACCCAGGTGGTACCGGTAACCACTTAAGGAACTTAAAGTTGTCATAATTCTCACGCCCCCCCTTGCAATCCAATGCATTGTCACGTTTCGGCAATGGAATGTAATTCTAGATTCTGATTACTGTTTTTTTTTTATGTAGTGATGCGCTGTAGCGCCGCGGGTGGCTGCAGGGGTCACGTGAACTAATTCCGCTCAACAAAATTAGGAATTGAAAGCGCTTGTTTCTCACAGGTACGGCGCTCTGCCCACATGACGAACGTGCATGGATGTGGTGAGATGTTAACTACCTCGCTCGGTATACAGGAGGTCGTGGGTTCGATCCTGACCCTGACGATGCTGATGTATATTTTGAGTTTGTGTGTTCTCTCTCCCTGCGGTCGTGTGGATTTTTCTTTGAGTCTTCCGGTTTTTCCCTCCCATGTAGAATCAACGTGCGTTTAGAGTATTTGTCTGCTATAAATGTCCACGTGATAAGCCACTTCGCTGTGCTATCACTTGTAGCCAGGGCCTTATCTGGTCAAATAACAAAACAGTTTAGTTAGCTTTAGTTTTGTTCACGTGGTGGTTACCAACGCGCTCTGCATCTGGACTTCACCTGAAGCGTGTCGATGACCACCTATGAAAGGGGCCAACTCGCCCGCAGTCGTAATGCCTTCAGCGCTGTTGTTCCACAGTCGCAGCCCGCGAGAAGGCTATGGGGATTTGTGTGGAACTTCGTCCTTGCTACAGAGGTCACAGGGACCCGTCTGACCCATGTTGCTATTCACGGTTGAATTTAATCGCGTATTAACGATTGCTAGTGTGGAGCGGCGGTGCTGCGGCTATTGCACTGCGCTACGAACCTAGCTTCCCCGAGTTCAAATCCGGACGGTGGCTAACATTGCTGGTGAGTGGTACCTGAAGCAGCCCTGGCAATTTCCCCCCCCTCCCCAACGCTTCACCAACTCCGATTAGCACGGTTGGCAACGTACGGTGCGACAGAAGTTCAACATGCGTACGTACAAAACTTCCACTGACCAGTACGGCCAAACAATTATTGTTATTTACCTTGATTGTGCAGTCCTGCCCGACAGCAGCTGTTCGTACAAAGAAGGATTAGTAACGCAAGCAAGAGGTTAACCCAAGGGTACATTTGAGGCATCGGAAATTATGGCACAGTGGTAATAATAACAATTAAATTTAAGCATTAATTACGACGTTATTAGTCATAAATAATGTTCATAGTAGACACTTTAATTACAGTACATGCGTCACGTCGCGACTGCAGAACTTATGCCACATTCGTGAATCGTAATATTATTCTAGTGAATCGTAGCGAATGTGTACCGGCACAGATTGCTGTTATTGAGGGTGTTGGTTGTTTTTTTGTCTTATTATTATTACTTCCTACTACCAGATCCCCATCAGTACATCAGGTGCAGATGTCTCACAAGGAACTTAGCGCTCTGCTCTCTGATAAGCTGAGAGGGATTTAAAAAAAGCTGTGTTTCTTAAGCCTCTCAGCCCCTCCTCAAGCCCCCCCTCCCTTCCCTGCCCCTTATCCCCCCCACTCTGCTGCCCCCCCCCCCGACCCCCATCCTCACTTGACCTCCCCTCACATCCACTTGTCAAGAAATCTCCACCGCCATCATTATTTCATGAAACACAAAATAGACCTCTCCCATGCAGTTGTTGGATGTAACGAATGGCCGTTAAGTGTTTTTTGTTGTTGGTGATTTTCTGTTGGTGCTGCCGCAGTGTAACGGTTACCGCACTGGACATGAAATTTGGAGATCGGCAGTTCCATCTCCCGGCGTGGCAGTTGAAGCAAGCTTCTTAAAGCCCTCCACCTGGCAGTACGAATCGGAATTTTTACTTGTACTGGAGGAATCCCCTATGAGCTGTGAAGCTTATTTTTTTCACAGACTTCCAGTTAAATTCACAGATGTCCAGTTAAACCACCACAGGCCGCTGTCCACAGGTCGCTCGTGTAGGTGGGGCAAATCGTGCGTTCTCACCTCTTCCGAGGTGTCGGGCCGATGTGGAAGAGTAGGCCAAGTAGCCTCAAGCGGGGGCCACTCGAGCTCCCTGGAGTGGAGGGCCCTCCTGCTGGCAGTGGTGTTAGCTTGCAATTTGCAGGGCTGCAACTTTACTTTTTTCTCTCGTAGTTTGCCGAAGTTAGTTCTTACCCAAAGTGTGACGTTTGCATCTATTCATTGATTATGAAAGCTCACGTTAACGCGCGTCACGCGACTCGAGATTAGTTTTTGTTTCCCCGATTTGTGCAAAAACTCAACTGGACAAACATTTTAAACGATACAAGTGAGAGGGTTAAAAAGAGACTGTTGTTGATTCTGGGATGGAATTGTGCCCCCCCCCCCCCCACGATGGTTGATTGTCCTGCGGGGTGAATTGGCAAACCTGCGCGTTGTAACTGCCCCAAACGGGGTCCCGTCGGAACAGCAGGCTTGGCTGTAGCACATTTAACACCCCCCCCCCCCATTCGGAGCTGCCACATGCATCTAAATAGGCATCTTAAAACAGTTAAAAATCCGCACGCAATTAGAGAATCTTTTTTTATTGATGCACTAAGTGCAGATAATTTGACGGTGATTTGCTGGCAAAACCAGCGTGTGGTTTACTCTCGCAAACAATGTTTGGTTGTCATGTTCATCCATTAAGCGAGATCGTTTACGTCCATTAACATTTTAAGACGGCGTGTCTGAGTTTTCCATTTCTGCTTGCTATCAGGGAACGGTGGCTTTTTTTAAACCGATAACCTCTGAACCCGGTCCCAGACGCACGGACACATTCGCTGCACAATCTCTTTAAATAGATATTCAACTCGTTTCCCTACAAGCAAGATCATGGATTTGAATTGGCTGGCAAATATTGAATCGCTGCAACACTCGTCACCACGTTGAATATTTGGAGGGCTTTAGTCTCCCCCGTGTACCCGCCCCTGCCACGTTTCTATGGCCACCGCGATGTGTGCTCGCCGGGTTCGGGAACCGGGCTCGCTGGTTTAGCCCCTGTTCCCATGACAGCCCAACAACAAGTGAGCTTGGAAAGAGGTCCCAGGGTCTCCGCTGTGCTTTACGAGGGGAAGCCACACGTACTTTTGCCCTGGGGCCGACCTTGGAAGCAGTTGTGATTGTCACCGCGTCGGTGCCGAAAGGGGGACGTCTTTGACGATCGGAGCCGAGTTGAACTTCAAGGCCATATTTTTTTTGCAAGGCAAAAATACATTTTTACTTTTTGAAGTTCTTACCCTCGCCCATTTGCCACGTTGAATGTTGTGAAAAACATTATTTGTGCATTCCCCGTCCCACAGCTCTCCAATATATTTTCAGATTTGTCCCGCGTAGTATTCGTATGTACGTAGGTACTATGTTCAACTTCTTTCGCAACCAATAAGTAGCCAAACCTTGCTTTATCGGAGGTGCGAGCGATGTCTGGCATCCGCCCCGGCACGAACAAAACGATGCGTAGTCCGCAACCAGAAAACTCTTCGGGTTAGCCATCCAGAGCAACCGCGGACACCCGCGGTGTCGTATTTCTCTCAGACCCTTGGGTGAAAAGGTACGAGGGCTTCGTGTGCTCGTGTAGTGTGGGCGGGCGTGGACCCGTGCCTTGCTGCTGATCCTGGAGCATCGTCGGACCATTCCTGGGCCACCGAGCCTGGCTGCCAGCGGTTGTGTAAACGTAGCACGAACGTGAGGTTATCCAGCACAGCCCTTGGTGTTAAGCACCAGTGTCCAAGTTAGTCGAAGGCGCTCTTTAAGGCAATGCCGTTTTCTTTTTTTTGTACGAACGTTTGTTTAGCTTTATCTTCAATCCGATACATCCAGAGAGAAGGACGAAAAGCTTGCAGGATATCAGTTACGAAAGTAAATATTAGGTGTGCTTTTTATGTAATAGTTTGATGTCTTTTAAGCTTCACGATTGGTTTTTCCTACTACACCCTTGGAGCGATCTGGATCCAATGAGACCACACTTGTCAACGTTGAGTAAATTCTTCTCCGAGTCGCATGGCACGTTTGCACATTTTGCAAGCTTATATATTTACATTGCATGACAGTACCGGTGGGTAAAAAAGCCCCAATTCAAAATAGGCTATTTATCAAGTGTTTGTGCAAGATGTTAACTGCCTCAACTGGTATACAGGAGGTCGCGGGTTTGATCCCTGCCCGCCGCCCGTATATTTCATGTCTCTCTCCCCATGGCCGTGTGGGTTTTTCTCCAGTTTCTCTGGGCTTTCTCTCCAGATTTATAAACGTGCGTTTAGAGCATTTGGCTGCTGTGCATTTCGGCATGATAAGCCACTTAGTTGAGCTATCACTTGTGGCCAGGTACGCCTCTGAAAAAGAGCCACGTAGCTCAATGGGCCTTATCTGGTTAAATAATAAATAGTTTAATAGTTTTAGTCTTTAATAGTTTGAAATGCAAATAGCATCTCGGGCAGCAGGTAACTTCCTTTTTTCGGTATCAAAGGGGAAAAGCAATTTTAACAGGTAGTAGGCTTTCACGACGAAATATTATACGTTTTACATTGGTTATTGTTGGGGTTCGATCGCGTAAATATAACACCCCCCCCCCCCCCATTACGGAAAAGCGTTTGGTTGCAGCGGTATTGGTGAACACGTTGGGCACGACAGCCATATGACAACAACGCGGCAATCGCCGCCTCGAGGCGGCAGACGCGTGCGGCACAGGTGGAGCAGTTTTGCTCGCTTTGAACCAAGCAACGTTCGAGGACGGTGGAAAGCGGTGCTTAAAGGTTTTTTTTGTTGTTGTTCGAAGCACAGCGCAGTTGAGCCCTTTGAGTCGCTACGGAGCGTGCGGTGATTTTTTTTTTATGCTCGGCGCGGTGATTTGAGCAGCGCCGGGGTTCAGATTCACTCCGGGAGGCTTTCGTAGGCCTTGGCTTTTGAGTTTTTCCTCCCCTCTCTTTCCCCCCCCCCCCCAAGAAAATATTTTACTTTCACATTTCGTGATTTTCTGCTGCCTTGAGCACTGGTGGCAGGTTTAGCGACACTTATATATTCACGCGATCCAACCCAAAAAAACCTGTGGTGATATTGGTCGCGAAATCCGACTGTTAAACCGACTGTCAGTGCCTTGGTCATCTCTTGTTTTTTTACAGCCATGGGCCGGCGGTGAATATTCCACATTCCACGAATGGCACGGGCAAAGTCTATCCATAGGACAACCACTGCTGACTTCCCCCCCCCCCCTCCACCACTGGACATTGTTACTAATTTGTAATTAAAGTAGTTGCTGTACGACTACCAGTATTGTACCAACATTTAAGTGACCTTATTAATTGTAACTCTAATTTTGCCTTTAAATTCGCATATATCCCATTTCAAAATTAGAGATGAAATAACCGTGGTAAAAAATAATGGAGTATTTGATAGTGGGGTGTGGTTGTGGTGGCGGTGTCAAGATTGGCCTCTTTGGAGGAGGCTCGTGAAGGATGCCTCTGGGTAGTTGGAGGCAGAGGAGAGTTGTCGGTCTCCAGCAACAACGGAGGGCAGAGGAGCGATGCTCCAACAACGAGTAGAGCGCCGAGTGGTTAAAACACAGCAAGTTGCCACAGTAAGGGCACAGGTGGTGCATTGGCCATTCATCTCATTATTCAACCCATGGCACCTGGATCTGTCCCGCGATCTCCTGTCAGCGGGCGTTCGACACTTCACGGGGGCCTTAAAGTGCACTTAGCCTGGCACGAGCGCCTTGGTGACGTCACCGCCACTTAGTGGCGAATGGCGGTTGTTGTCGGTGGTGGAAAGTACAGAAAAGAGAAGCAATTGGAATATCCACCGAAGTAGCCTATCTAAAACGCTAATTCCCCAGACCCCCGTCGAACTTATTCCGTACCTGGTTGGCATGCGCCACAACGATTCCGCACATGGTGCCACATGATGCACGATGCGGTTCTGTGCGCGGCTCGGCAAGCGGGGGGGGGGGGGCATTGTGGCGCGGAGTTGCGGCACACGATGGTTCTACGGGCTCGTGCCTTTATAAAAGTGAAGCGGCGTCGTCTCATTTCCTTTCTGCACGGAGCTCTGTGTCTGGAGCCGGGTCCCCTCTGGGCCATGCAGGCAAAAAAAAATGCAGAGCCCTCGCTCGCTCGCTCGCGCAGGAGTATGCCGATATAAATAAATGAGAACCGATGAAATTGCATGGCTTTGGTTTATTTATGAGTCTCCGCTAATGTCAGATGTGGCAGCTGGATGCTGCCCTCTGCTTGGTTGATGACCCTGCGGGCTTACTTGCAGTGGCCGACACGACATCACGACGTTTAATTTTTCCTCTAAATGCGCCACACCTCACCAGAGACTGTTGTACAATAATGTCCACAGCAAGCGCCTCGCAAAATGCATTTGGTTACAGCATTTTATTGTTAATTTTCCACGAGCGCACATGCTAAACAAGTTTAGATGTATTTGCCTCTGATTGCCTTGGATTTATTTTTAATTCATGACACTAAAAAGTTTATTTTCCCAATTAGTTTTCAATGACATTGAGCTCAACAACACAGACTGTTCTCAAACGCATGTTGCGTCACCTTTCACACTCGATGCTCACAAGCCAAAGAGCAGACGACGGACAATTGTGAACGGTTTTGGGGGTCGTGCGGTCCGGCCTTTCTGCGCTTTGTTTTCGGATCGTGCCGCGTGTCGCTCGGGCACGGTGTCCGGCGTTTCGCTCCACGTCACGGCAGTTACTTGGGGTGCCGAATCGTTCGAATCAAGGAGCTCCTGAGCACGTGGAGCCAAACGTGGAACACCACGCAGGGCCCTGCGCGGTAACAACCCGACAGCGAAGCACAGAGCCAAACCGGAAGACGTTTGAAACCTTGTTTTAAATCTAGATTGAAAACTCGTATCTTTGGAACTGCTCTGTGTTTAGTTTGTTGTCCTTCGCCCGGGACCTCTGATTTAGCACGGTTGGATACGTACGGTGCGAAGGAAGTTCATCATACATGCGTACATAATATACATCCATACATGCAAACAGAAATTGAGGCAGTGGATACTGGCGGGGGGGGGGGGGGGGTGACCAGGTAATGGTTTCAAGTCGGTGAGGTTTAACTGGGTAAACAAGCATAATAAAAAATATAAATATAACCGCCAGGTTAATCACGTTAAATATTAATTCAATAAGAACTTTTTTTAACAGCTTTTCACTCGTTAGCCGTTGCAAATAATTCAAATATTTAGTATTTGAAAGACTAAAATAATGATTGTCTACAGCAAGGTTTGCTGAACAATAGAAGATGTTCTTTCGGAGTCGACGCAACTCTGAGACACACGAGAGTATATGACTACACAGCCGTAGGCGTGGCAAAATATTCATTATTTCAAAAACCTACAGGGTACCAACACGAGAGAAAATGTCAGCGGGGAACTTCGTATACGCCCACAGCCAAGCAGTATCGGGGACGAGATTAGATTGTGTATTCCTCGGGCAGGGAACCAACTGATGAAATGAAGAGGTGGGTTGTGGAGTAGCTCCTGGAAAAACTGAACTTGGTATAATGAAAAGTAACGTGCCACGTACCGAAATAATAACATTTGGAATTTGTGCATAGGTCCTGCCGTGACATTCAGAAACATGACCAATGCATATGGAACAAAAGTTGAAATCTGGAGCTGGCGGGAGCTCGATAAACTGTTGTCGCGGTGCGAGACTGAGCTGGAGAGACATCTGGCGGAGGCCATCATTCAGCAGTGGATAGACGATAGCCTGATGATAAATAAATTCAGTTATGCGAATAGGTTTTCCCCTTTTTTCTGGCAACAAAGCAGGTGTTAAGATGTTGAAACACCAAACTGAAACCTTTTAACAAGGAATCATGTCTGCATTTACCACAATACTTGTGGTCAGAATGCAAACAAAAAACATTCTCTGATCGGTGTTAGACTAGAGGACTCCAAAAGGCGTCCTCTGGTCTAACACCGTTTGAGACGAGGCTCGAAAGAAAGCTGTCTCTGGTGTGGACCAATCCGTTCCAAGGACAATGCATATATAATCAGTTTTTTTTGTTTGCATTCTGACCACAAGCATTGTGGTTATTGCACACTTGATTCCTTGTAAAAGGTTTCAGTTTGGTGTTTTACCATCTTGACACCTGTTTTGTTGCCAGAAAAAAGGGGAAAACCTATTCGCATATTTTGGTACTGGCAAATGAGGTCCCATGATATAAATTCAGTCAGGTCACATAACCTATCATATTATCGTGAATAATCACAGATTTTTATCATTTGATTTATCTGCGATTGGCTCTTTTGCTTAAGCAAGGACCAACTGAAGTTATGCTTAATTTAATGCACATGTACATGACAATATGCATACTGTATAAACACTATATACTTCACTGCGTGTGTATGTAACCGTGTATACGCTGGTGTAGTTAGCGCACTGCTTAATGAACCCAGCGACCCGGATCTGATTCCCGCTCACAGCCACCAGCAGTGACGATTATCAGAGCTGGTCCTGGGCTTTCCCTAGGTCGACTCGGCCTCAAATGAGTACCTGGTGTGGTGTGTACATTGCCACTAGGGAGACAAAGGCGGCTGGGCGTGGTGCTGACCACCCACCTCATGTGCTGTGCCAACTTTCATAGGTGCTCGCTAACAACTTGCTTCAATCATCTATTAAGGCTACACAGGGTATCTTTGTCTTTGTGTACACTGGTTAATTATGCGTGTATATATGGAGAGCGGTGGCGCAGTGATTTAGCGTCCTGCACTACGAATTCGTTTACCCAACTTCGATTCTCGCTCACGACCGATAACAGTGACGGTGAATATCTAAACCGGTCCTGGCCCTCCCTTGGACTCGGCTTTAACGGAGTATCTTGAGCTGTGTGTGAAACATCAACATTGAGGAACCAAGGGGGGGACCCCCTTTACATGCCATGCTGGCCTTCATAGGTGCTCACCAATGTGGCGAGATGGTAACTCCCTCGCCTGGTATACAGGAGGTCGTGGGTTCAATCTCGACCCTTGACACCTGCTGTATATTTGGAGTTTGCGTGCCTCTCTCTCCCCGTGGTCGCGTGGATATTCTCCGGGCCCTCCGGTTTTTCCCCTCTACGCGTAGAAGCTAACTTGCGTTTCAGGGTATTTGGCCGCTATAAATGTCCACGTGATGATAAGCCACTTCGTTGCGCTGTCATTTTGTGGGCCAGGTCGCTTCTGAGCAAAGAGCTACAATAGCTCGGTGAGCCTTGCATGGCAAAAACAACAACTATATTTAAATAGCTGGCACTCGCCTCCCACCACCCCCTCAAGGCTACTGCGGGAGGATCATTTGTCTTCGCATACAACCGGAATTTGCCGAGTCCCGGCAATCCCAGTTTGATTCCCAGCAAATGGACATTACCTGAGGAGGCCCACCTCTAGGGTTGGGCTCGACCTTCGAAATAATCACCTCCTTCGTGCAGCGGCATGAGCGTCCGCGAATTTGAGGCTGGTGTGGGTGAGGGCAAAGCGCTGGCCACGCCAACCCCCGCGCGCTTGACATGCCACGGCCGCCCCAGTAGGTGGTTGCGGACAGCGCTTGGCTGTCCAATTAGATTTTATATTTTTTTGAAAGGTATATGCCCAGCAAATATGCCTAAATGTACACTCGAAACGAGACGTATGTAATATGTACCGGTAATGACGCGGTCGTACATGAATAAATGTAATGGGATATGATTCATATATTAATTTGTTATAATATACTTGTTTTTACGTGTGTCGTAATTAAACAACACTGGCAATAATAATGCATCAACTTGGCATACAATTTGCAGTGGATGATGTTAATCACGAGCGCCGGCTTCCTTATTGGGCTGTTGCTTGATGTTTGCGGGAAGAATGTTCCAGATTTCCTGGCTTGTAATTTTCGGAGCATTTCGCCTCCTTTGGAAAGTGAGAGAGAGAGAGAGACCTTGCCGAACGTACGTGTAGAAATGCACATTTGGGTCGCGTCGTTCTGAATTGCAAATGTCAGGCCATGTTTCCACCGCCGCCGTGAAAGACGCAGTGTCAACCCGATTGTGCACAACCCCTGCCAAGCCGAACCCTTGCCCCCCCCCCCCCCACTTCCCCCCCCCCCCCCCCCCCGTTGCCAGAACATTGCTGCCTGGACAGAAGCCCCCCTTCATTCTGCTCTCCGGATATGGAACCGCTTCCCCCTTTGAGCA
The DNA here is from genome assembly GCF_048934315.1 of Petromyzon marinus. Lineage (NCBI taxonomy): Eukaryota > Metazoa > Chordata > Hyperoartia > Petromyzontiformes > Petromyzontidae > Petromyzon > Petromyzon marinus. The sequence continues at coordinate 10,508,654 of NC_133704.1, forward strand.
CATTGGTGGCGAGGTCACCGATGATTCTGAGTCGTCAGGCCTTCAAATGCCGAGCTCACGCATGGACATCTCCTAACATCGCCACACGCCTCGTAGGGACCGAGTCTTATGAACTGCGGTGACAAATGATTATGCCGATTACGGGAGATGTATTAATGTCTGATATTGCTATTCGTCACAATTGCACCCAATGCAAATGAAACCGTGTCAATGTTTTTTGCGAGATCTGCGTTTACCTCTCTCCTAAAAGTAGAAGCCATCCGGTTTTTTTTTAATTTGTTCTGCAAAAAACAATTCTGCGTCTTCATTCGTTGGGCGCATCAAACAGACCTCATGTCATTGTCATAGGGTTACAATGGAATATCAGCCATTGTACACGCAGCAGGCAGCGTGGTTGCAGTAGTCATCACCGACCAAATAGAAAGCCTATTCTCACTTTGATATTGACCCAGGTGACGTGTGTTGCTTTGGATTCTAATTTGTTTGTTGTTGGCTCTAGGGGAACAGTACAACTTTCTCCGTACACATTTTTGCGAGGTCGAGTGTGCTTAGGTGTGCTCCTGTAAGGTGACCACTTGATTAGGGGTGGAATGATTCGCTCCCCCATGGCGATTCAATGCACTCGCGATGCGTTTTAACAATCGTGGCGAACGGGCAGCGCCTGCGTTGGCTGCAAGAGCGATCCCGTCGCTTACGGCGAAGTCTTGCGTGCTGTCATTCGACTGCCGGGCGAGGGCCTTCCCATGCCCATGGGGTTCGCAGGGGGTGGGGGGGCTTGGGTTATTTGACCGTAATTCACCATGCTGGTGCTTGCGGCTTATAAACGATGGGTAGCACATACGTAGGCGCCTGATAGTACGACACAATGATTGATTTTGCTGCATTGTACTCGGCTGCCCACTTCCCAGCCCTATATCCTGTAACAACATGTTTATGCACGGTGGCTACACGTCCAAACAACACGCAGGCTCAAGCCTGCTTAGCCTCCGAGATCTTGCGCAATCGGGCGTCTTCCAGGCGATGTTGGCCGTAGGCTCGCGTGCAAGGCGTACGCACGTCGGAAGACGTCGACTTTTTGCAGCGCGTGAATTGGCGCGCATATCGTTAAAGCCGAAAAATCGATCGTGATCTTTGGATCTCGGTGATGCGCCGTTCCGCACCGTGCTACTCATCGAGCACCCGTGGTGTCGGTCGGCGCGTTTGGGAGTCCGGTGTGAAAGGCGGCGTGTTTGGCAGGGCACTCGACAGGGGCCGCCCCCCGTTGGGCTGACACGAGGGAAATTGTCAAGCACTCGCACATGTCCAAATTGCAAATATTGCATTTGCTCTTAAACGTTTCGTATTAAACTTGCTTTTCACTTTTTTTTGCCGCAGCTGACGCGTGCAAAATGCCTATTTTTTTTACGTAAAATAAACGAGTCGTGCAGACGGGTTGTGACACTTTATTTTTTCATGAATTGTGAGTTTTGAAAGTGTTTGTTTTAATGATGCAAACCTAAATTCATGATTTATAACCGGTCCATAGCTCGTTGGTGAAACCTACATGTACGTACAGTGAGGGAAAAAAAGTATTTGATCCCCTGCTGATTTTGAACGTTTGCTCACTGACAAAGAAATGATCAGTCTATAATTTTAATTGTAGGTTTATTTGAACAGTGAGAGACAGAATAACAACAAAAATCCAGAAAAAACATGTCAAAAATGTTTTAAATTGATTTGCATTTTAATGAGGGAAATAAGTATTTCACCCCCTCAAGCAGATTTCTGGCTCCCAGGTGTCTTTTATACAGGTAACGAGCTGAGATTAGGAGCACACTCTTAAAGGGAGTGCTCCTAATCTCAGCTTGCTACCTGTATAATAGACACCTGTCCACAGAAGCAATCAATCAGATTCCAAACTCTCCACCATGGCCAAGACCAAAGAGCTCTCCAAGGATGTCAGGGACAGGATTGTAGACCTACATAAGGTTGTAATGGGCTACAAGACCATTGCCAAGCAGCTTGGTGAGAAGGTGACAACAGTTGGTGTGATTTATTCGCAAATGGAAGAAACACAAGAACTGTCAATCTCCCTCGGCCTGGGGCTCCATGCAAGATCTCACTTCGTGGAAATGCAATGATCATGAGAACGGTGAGGAATCAGCCTAGAACTACACGGGAGGATCTTGTCAATGATCTCAAGGCAGCTGGGACCATAGTCACCAAGAAAACAATTGGTAACACACTTAGCCGTGAATGACTGAAATCCTGCAGTGCCGGCAAGGTCCCCCTGCTCAAGAAAGCACATATACATGCCGTCTGAAGTTTTCCAATGAACATCTGAATGATTCAGAGGACAACTGGGTGAAAGTGTTGTGGTCAGATGAGACCAAAATGGAGCTCTTTGGCATCAACTCAACTCGCCGTGTTTGGAGGAGGAGGAATGCTGCCTATGACCCCCAAGAACACCATTCCCACCGTCAAACATGGAGGTGGAAACATTATGCTTTGGGGGTGTTTTTCTGCTAAGGGGACAGGACAACTTCACCGCATCAAAGGGACGATGGACGGGGCCATGTACCGTCAAATCTTGGGTGAGAACCTCCTTCCCTCAGCCAGGGCATTGAAAATGGGTCGTGGATGGGTATTCCAGCATGACAATGACCCAAAACACACGGCCAAGGCAACAAAGGAGTGGCTCAAGAAGAAGCACATTAAGGTCCTGGAGTGGCCTAGCCAGTCTCCAGACCTTAATCCCATAGACAATCTGTGGAGGGAGCTGAAGGTTCGAGTTGCCAAACGTCAGTCTCGAAACCTTAATGACTTGGAGAAGATCTGCAAAGAGGAGTGGGACAAAATCCCTCCTTAGATGTGTGCAAACCTGGCGGCCAACTACAAGAACGTCTGACCTCTGTGATTGCCAACAAGGGTTTTGCCACCAAGTACTAAGTCATGTTTTGCAGAGGGGTCAAATACTTATTTCCCTCATTAAAATGCAAATCAATTTATAACATTTTTGACATGCGTTTTTCTGGTTTTTTTGTTATTCTGTCTCTCACTGTTCAAATTAACCTACCATTAAAATTATAGACTGATAATTTCTTTGTCAGTGGGCAAACGTACAAAATCAGCAGGGGATCAAATGCTTTTTTTTCCCTCAATGTATGTTGAACCTCTTTTGCACCGTACATAGCCAACCATACTCATCGGAGGTACATACAATGCAATCTAGATTTTTTTAAAGCGTCTGAACGTGACCGCATATCAAAGCATGGTACAATCAGCGGGATGCTTGCCCACGTAGAGTTTTGGAGTGGGTGGGTTTTTAAGGATTTTATTTTGGCAGGAACAGAGTTGTAGAATGTTACAGGCCAGAGTCTCTTCATCGCGTGAAACGGTCATTCATGGGCAGCCAAGATGAAAATCTCAGACATGAACAGGGGAACTGCCGGAGTAAGGAAGTCGCAGACATTCGGAGCAGTAGCAGATAAAGAGCGACCACCTGGCGAGTGGAAGTGTTTTACTTGGGGTTTTGACAGAGGCAGACTGCGCACATGAAGGGGAGCAGACGTGGATCCCGGTATACTGGTCACCAATCTGTAGTTGCCCACCTCAGCAGGAGAGGTAGGTAGGCAGGGGTGAGTCTACGGAGGATGTTGAACACGATGAAGGGTGATCTTGTTGTGGTCGATTTGGAAACTGGCTTTGGGGGGCCGCTGGAGGGATCTGACAAGAGCTGGGTTTTGTGGGCCCTTTCGGGAATGTGGGGGGAGGGGGGGAGTGGCAGTCTGGTGGTGCCATTCTGGATCATTTGTGTTCGGAGGTTCAGGATTTGTGGAGGCCTTAGCTGAGAGAGAATGAATGGATGTGCGATCGAATGCATTTTTAGCACCAATTTGGAAACGACATATACACACGCAAAAAGGTCAAACGCTTAAATCATTTTAGCCTGGGAATGCAACCGAGCTCGTATCCCATTTGGGTATATGCTGCTCGCGAGCAACTTTTTTAAGGCAAGATTAATGTGATGCTTGATATGGCTCCTGTGGCAGGACTTAAGTCCACCTTTTGTATCTCCAGACAAAAGCTTACCGATATTTGCACCGATCGACCCCAACTGCGGTGAGCACTACCCCATCCAGTCATCGTGCTGAAAGACCGAAAGATCCCCCGTCGTAAAGTCTTTACACATTGTGTTGGGGCAAGCGCTGTAAGTGAGCCAGGTACACGAGGGGGTGCCTGCCCCAACGCCACATCCAGCCGCCTATGTCTACCCTTGTGACGATGCTTACGACACACCGCATTGGCCCACTCGTCCAAGGTAGGGTTGACCTTGGGGGTGGTGGCGGGGGGGGGGGGGGGTTCGGAGACCCTGGACCGGTTCTCCAAATATATTCGCTGCTCATTATTCGCGAGCGGGATTCGAAACCGATTGCCCCCACTAACCCCGCTCCTCGCAACCAGCCGCGTCACAAGACAATAGGGCACCTGCGGGCCCAGCAACGACCTGGCTGCCCCGCTCTGAGCATGCAACCCGTGGCGGTGTGTGCCGCCAGTCAAAGGGGCGCTTGACGGCAAGTGCGCATGTGCGCGGCGCAATGCTTCCCAGCGACGATAACGGGTGCAGTGGAGGAGGAGTGGGAGGGGGGGTGCGGTTTTGAGCAGCAGGCACGGAACGGGCATGGCCCAAACCGCAGAGATTTCACGCACAAACACACACACACACGGTGTTTGTGTGTGTGTGAAGATAAAGATCCCCCCCCCCCCCGTATAGCCTTAACAGACTGTTGGGGCAGGTGCCGTAAGCGAGCAGCACCTACGAAGACCGCCCACGGCACACGAGGGGGTGGGTGGCCAGCACCACACGCGGCCGCCTTTGTCTCCCCAGTGGCGATTGTTTACACATCGCACCGGGCCCAGGACCGGTTCAGATAATCGTCGCTGGTGGTGTTGGCCGTGAGTGGGAACCGAACTCGGGGCGCCGGGTTCGTAGCGTGTCGACCGCTACGCACACGCACACGGTGTGCGTATGAGCACACGCGCACACATCCACCCTCGCCGGGAGCAGTGTGGCCACCTCACACCGACCTGTCCGGCTGGTTAATCCTCGCATCACCTCCCCTACCCTCCCCAACGTGCTCATTGTCAACTGGTTTTGAAATGCATATCACGTGATGTGTGTGCGGGGTAGGTCCAGATGTCTTGTGACTGCCATTTAATTCTCTGAAAACGTAATGATGTTTTGAAATCGGGTTTTATTTAAGACTAATGAATATGCAAATTAAAATAACATGTAAGGGTTCAGTTAATTTGGGGGCGGGGTCGCATGACATCTGAACCACCCTGTACATGACGATTGCGAGGATTCATTAAATTGAAGTCCGTTTGTATGCTCGCGATGCACGCGTGAAATAATCTAATCGTGCGGAGCAGGTCATTTTTTTCCCCATGCCGAATGCACCAATACCAACAACCGCCACTAAGTGACGTTGACGTCACCACGGCGCCTGTGCCAGGCCAGGTGCACTTTGAGGCCACGTGAAGTGTCGAAGGCTCGCTGACGGAGGTCACGGGACAGAGACCCAGCAGGTGCATTTCAGCCGCCCGGCGCTCTGCTCGTTGTTGTGAGCGTCGTTCTCCAGTCCTCCCGGTTGTTGTTGGAGGGCGACCTACCTCCAACTGCCCAGTAACGTCCTTCACGAGCCTCCGCCATAGAGGCCGATCTTGACACCGCTGGTAACCAGTCTTCACTCGGCTCCATATCCTCCCGTACCACATTAGTCAATCTCTTCTCCAGGTCGTGCCTGTGCCGAATGCGGACACGTGCACTGGCGTCTCATGCACGGCGAGGCGTTGATCAGTTTCAAATTGACTGGGTTTCATCAGCAGGAATGTGTGGGGTTTGTTTTTATGGGCAACTCCTGGGAAACATCGACTCGGACGGGCCCATCGGTCGACGGCATAAATATTATCCGTAATACAGGTTTTTTTTTGGGGGGGTTGGATTGCGTAAATATAAATGTGTCGTAAAACCCGCCACCACCCGGCACATTTACAATCAGACTACTCGGATTGTTATTGTTGTGGATTTGCTCTCCAACATACCGGTATGCTGTACTAGTAACGAATTGGCACGTTCTGTTTACGTGACAAACCTTACTTATTGGCTGTTTATATTATTTACGCGATCTAACCCTCTATGGATGATGTTGGTCGCGAAAGCCTGTGTTAAACGGAATAAATATTACTTTATATTGATCGAGCCGGAATACGCGGTCATTCAAGTTATCGAACACTCTGATTGTTGTCGGTTCCATGACTCGCCTAATTGAAATAACACAAAGGGTTTGGGGGGGGGGGAAGTTACGTCTGTTTCCGTGTGTGCCGCTGCACGGGAGGTAGCAGCAGTGGGCGTGGTGTCACTTGGCGACGCTCTCGACATCATCATTGACATCACACAGATATCATACTGGTGTGGCCTTCCAGGAGGGGGTTTCCCGCCTTCCAGAGGCAGAATGTCTGGGCGTTTTAACATTTGACATTTGGATTGGTGACCCCACGCCCCATACTGGACATTTTTGCAAAAAGAGCTTCAAAGCTCGTCGGATTTCCGCCTCCAGTCTTAAATAAAGATTCTGATTTTTTTGTTTGTCTGTTCATTATGTGGCCCGAGGAATCGACCGCTTGAAAAAAAGTAATCTATCAAATGTGTTGATTCGCTCAATCTAAATCATCGCCTCGTCGTCATCGCTCCCGTGTGTACGAGCGGTGATCGAGGCTCCTTGCCTGTTTATTCAAATATTACAAATATTACCAACAGTCAAGAGACGATTGTTCTGGTGGCTGCACGTGGTGGCGGCCGGCACAACCGCGCGGCGCCTGTCCGGTGAGCCGGCGATTTACAGCAGAGCCGGCGGCGATTTTAGATCCGTGACTGTGGCACGTGGCTTCTTTTTTTCCACGGGGGAGGGGGGAGGTGGGAGAAATACCAACGCGAAGTATTTTCTTTTTAAGTGGCAATTATCAAAAACTCCGAGGTCGCTCACGAGGGAGAGGGGAGCCCCCGATGCGTTCCGCCGACGCCGGGCGCAAGTGAAAGATGACAAAATCGCTCGCGTTCGGGAAAGAAATCGATCGCGGCTCCCCATGTAACCGCAGTCTCTCTCCGCTCCTTGACACAAAAAAAAAATCTTAACGGCCTTTCACCTGTTTGCAGAGAGATCGGCGGTGGGGGCGACATTTGTAGTGTATCCACGACGTGGAGCAATGAAATCGGCCTGTGCGCGTGTGTGTGCGCGCCAGGCGGATTGTTACATCTCAGGGTTCGTGAGAGGCGGGCCTGCGGAGGCATTCATCCAGCAGCGGATTGAACCCGACCCGATGATGATGAGGATTGCAAAGGAGCCGTTTGCCACCCTGATGGAGAGATGTCCTGTGGGGGGGGGTCGTTTGTCTATAATGCTGCACACAAACCCCGGTCGTGCGTCATCAGAATTAATGAAAGGAAATAACAAAGGCTAATCGTGTAGGGTTTCTCGGTAACTTTTAACAAAATTACTCCAGTGTCGGGTCGTCGGCATGTCAGCATCTTTCTCGAGCGGAAATTTTGTTGGGCCGCCTTCGTCCGGATTGGGGGTGGTGAGATTTGATTCGATTTAAACGCAGCGATTGTGGCGATGCCGACCAGCAGCGGCCACGCGCCGCGTCTGTGCGTGGGGGGGGGGCTCGTGAGCCCGCGTAGGTACGCACGCACACCCCACATGCACGCACACTCCATATGCACACACGCTCACCGCACGCACACGCGCACACCCCACACCCCACATGCACACACACTCACCGCACGCACACCCCGCATGCACACACGCTCACCGCACGCACACCCCACACGCTCATCGCACGCACACCCCACACGCACACACGCTCACCGCACACGCACACCGCGCGCACACACGCACACCCCACACCGCACACGCACGCCTCACACCGCGCACACACGCACACCCCACAGCACGCACGCACACCCCACACCACGCACACCCCACACAGCACACCGCACACAGCACACCCCGCGCATGCGCACAACCACCACACGCACACCCTACACCGCACACACACGAACGTTCACGCCCTCACCACCTCGCTGATCTCGTCTAGGAGGCATAAACCATCATCACATGAACTCCGGTCATCCTCACAGCAGCGCAGCGGCTTTTGGCTGCCCATCGACCAGAGACAGGTCACTGCATCACGCTCCCTCATTTGCGCTTCTCTGGCAGGCTGGAACACTCTTCGTTTCCGATGTTAGGAAGCGACTGGAGCTACATGCGCTTTTCAAGATGGATTAAACACTAATTTCTTCAGAACTAATTTTGGTGTTTAGTTTGTCCTTTCCCCCACACCTCCCAATTGGCACGGTTGGCTACGTACTGTGCGAAAGAAGTTCATGCATACTTACATATGTGCGGGAATGTACAAAAACCAAAGGTATTCCGATGAGCCATTTAAACCACGGGGGGTAGGGTGGCAGGCGTGGTGGTGAGCTCCTACTGGGCTCACGTGTCACGCCCTAGGGGGGCGTGGGGTGGATGGAACCACAGGCTTTATCTCTCGGTATCGATATTCATCTACGCTCGCCCACTAGGCACATAACAATTCACCCCGCTCGCAGCGGTTCAATTTGTCAGTTGAGAGTCGACTCAAAAATAAATAGCCTTTTTTAAATATTATGTAAAGGCAGTGCCTCTAGCGGTTGCCACAGTCGTGCGAGCCAATTACAGTAAAACCTTGGATTCCGAGCCTAATTCGTTCTGGAAACGTGTCTGTAATCCAAAGCACTCGTATATCAATTGTGATCACGTGACGCTCGGCAGACAAAGCGTAGACGCACTACTCGTATTGCAAGACCTCGCTCGTTTATCAAATTAATATTTACTTAAAATTTTTTGCTCGTTTTGCAAAACACTCGCAGACCAAGTTACTCGCAATCCAGGGTTTCGCTGTATTATGTAAAGGCAGCGCCTCTAGCGGCTGCCACAGTCGTGCGAGGCAATTACTTACAAGATTTATGATAATCTATCCGTCCGCGCACAATTCCGTTCGCGGAGCACAAGCGCAGGAATGTGATTTTAATTGATGAATCGGCGTTTCCGTGACGTGCCCTAGCCCACGAGCTCACCCGGCGGTTGAATGGGTAGCCCTGAGAGAGAGAGTTTCGTTGGATGGAATTTTGTGGGTTGGGTAGAGGAGCACCGTTTTCTTGTATCGACAGTGGGGGGGGGGGGGGGGGGGTCGGGGGGGGGGGGGCGCATGCCTCTTCTCTCTGGCTGAGCAAGTGGAGAGTTGGGAGATGGCGGTGGTTGATCAAGTGGGGAGCACGCAGGGGATGACGTTTATTATTTTAAGAGCACGCCGTGTGAAGTGGCCCTTTGTAAACACTGAAGCGCCCGTTAATAATGGCAATTCTGTCGCCGGGTTAGCGACTTTTATCATCCGAATGATTAATTTTAAGATTGTGTGCCTGTAAGTGGGTATATTAAGCGGCACACTTGCAACAGCAATTATCGGTGTTCTTAGGCGTTCCGTAATATGGGGGAAAGTGCGGCGTTTTATCGCCGCTGCACTATGCACACGGTGACCCGTGTTCAATTCCCAGCCGCGGCGAACATTGCTGGCGAGTGATCTCTTGACCGGCCCCCCCACCCCTTTCACAAAGTCGTACTGACCGGCATGGTGAAGTATGCTCAACAACACCCACAGCCGACTGTGTGGAGGCCTTCATCCAGCACTGGATCGACAGAGGGCTGTGAATTAGAGATGTTAAATTGTGCGGGAGTTTAACTCATAGGTTGCGCTGCGCTACGAACCCGGCGGGCCGAGTTCGATTCCCGCTCACGGTCACAACACCAGTAGCGATTATCTGAACCGGTCCTGGGCCCTGCCCTAGGCCAACTCGGCCTCAAATGAGTATCTGGTGCGGTGTGTAAAATTATCACCACTGGGGAGACAAAGGCGGCCGGGCGTGGTGCTGGCCACCCACCCCCTCGTGTGCCGTTTCAACTTTAATAGGTGCTAGCTTAACAGCATTTGCTGTTCCAGGCTATACGGGGAAACGTTGTCTTCGTGTGTGTATCCGAGTTGGTGTGCTCAGTCATGTGCGGTGAAAGTCCCATGAGCATGTTGGCAGAAATGTAGTCCTAAGATTTGGTGCATACAAAAATGGATTATACTTACATATAAGTATTCTGTTCGTACCGATTCCGACCAAGTATGTTTTTGTACATTGAGCGGTTCTGTCTACCAGTTCATTTAACAAACAAAGTTTATGCATGAACCGCCAACTTCATTCCGTTCTGTTCCTGCAAAAGTAAAAGATGTACAAGTATCATAAAACGCTCACTTCACAGATGGACTTGCCCAGCTTTTGCATGTTTTCTCTTGACATAAAAAAAATGTCATCCAGACTTTGATCGGCATTGCAGAATTCAGAGGAAAACCAACAATACACTGCATTTGACATTGAGACCTCCTTTGCCAGAAACAAGATATATTATCAGAGTTGTCTTTTTTTTTTGCATTTTGACTGCTTGTGTTGTGGTTATTGCAAACATGATGCCTTGAATAAAGGTGTCAGTTTTTGTGCCAGTTAAAAGGGTAAAACCTAATTCCTACACTGCATTTTAGTTTAGCAGTGGTTCAATACATGCCAGAGTTGTGATAACCGTGTCAAATGCCAACGGGGTATGTCTGTCATTTAAAGCCATTGGTTTCAGCCCAAAACACAAAACGTAGTCAATGATAGCTTACATAATGAACTTTTCAATCCAAATTTAAAACTCATTTCTTTATCGCGGCTTTCTTGTGTTTAGTTTGTTGTCCTTCGCCCGCGCTACCGATTAGCACGGTTGGCTACGTACGGTGCGAAAGTAGTGCAACATACGTACAGACAATGTGGGGGATGCTGCCCATGGCGTGACATCAGACTCTACTATCAATCCGGACGTCGCCGGTTCAATCTCCTGGTGCGGCAGTTGCAACAACAACGGTGCAAAGCGCTTTACATTCGTCCGCCTCCGTCCTCCCAGCAGCACAGATGGGGAGACTCTGACGGTTAGTCCGTCGGCAGCTCACGCGCGATGGAGTAGAGTGCAGGGCACTCTCGCACCTCCTTCCGGGGCATCTGGCCAGCATGGGTGATCAGGCCCAATACCCCGTCAAGGCCTTCCACCACCAGTTGCACGAGTCAACATTGTAAGGCTGCACCTTTTTACATTTCTTTCGGGGTAATATTTATCATAATATGCAGCCCTAATGTCCATGCGCGGGCACGAAGGCCTCTCTCCATGCCACGTTCGGCACGGAGGTTGCTTGAACATACTTCACCAGACCGGTCAGCGCTGGTTGCTGTAAGGGAGGCAGCCCGGAACCGGCTCTGTCATTCGCCGCTGAATGTTAGGGTTGGCTGGGAATTGAACCAAAATAACATCGCAGGAAGTGCGTTTTCACTTCGTTTTGTTTCCATCTGAAACCCACATTGGTTTATTTGTGTTTAGACTGCTGCAGTTGAAATATCTTAAGAATTCTCTCTCGGGCGTTCGATTTCACTTTGGGATCAGTTATTCGGACCCGAAAATGTGTCGGCAGGACAAAACGATTCCGTAGCCGGGCGTTTACTTGATGCTCGCGCATCTTGCCCGGGGACTCTCTCTCTCTCACACTTATTTTGCCTCTCGCAGCATCGCTCTTAAGTGTATTAACGCTTGTGTGTCCTCAAAGGACAGCGTGTTCAAAGAAATGGAGATACCCAAGTCAGTCCCGGTTTCTGAGCGGTTCCTGCAGACGGGTTCGTCGGGTGAATTTGTAACGTTGCCTGACGAACGGTGCGAACGATTTGTTCACGGGTACGGGGTTCCGAACAGAATGCACAAGCTGCACTCCGTTCTGTGTCTCCACATGTGAAATATGTTTGAACCCGTCGGCCTGTTGGCTTTCCCAGAGCCGGTGTTATGCAGCGGCAGCGTTTGGTCGTGCAAACTAATACCCGACCGGTTTTGACCTTCTGGATCTCATCAGCAGAGTCGGGCTTGTTGAACAGATGCTGCTGAATTGCCAGCCAAGAGCATTCCACGAGCTTTTACGAAAGCTATTGCTTGGAATAAAAAAGAATTTTGCTTTACCAACTGCGGAAGGAGTGCTCTCACAAACCAACTGGTTTTGCCGTCACTTAAAATTTAACTGGATTTTGTCATCGGTCCGAATATTTGGAATTTGAAAATTCATTCCATGAATGATAATTGCAGTAAAAAAACGTAAATGGTCACCAATCCTCGTCATAGCAATGAAGGCGATCAATTGGGATACGTAATTATTGTCTTCCGTACTAACCCGCCCCCGTCCTGTGGTTCTCTACGATCTGAACTGTGTTTTGAATGCTCGAGAACAGGAATGTGACGAGTAGAAGCACGTATCGATGCGATTACTAGCTATGGCAACGATTCGTCGATTCACGGACTCGGTGGAGACGAGGAGGAAAAAAGCACTCGCGCGCACGGGATTGCCGTAACGCTTTTGCAAACACACGCGGTGGTCTTTGGAAGCGTACGGTATTTAATTAGCGTCGCCTTCCGAGTTGCAAAGCGAGACCGGCATGTGACATCAGAAGATGTTGTCATGGGGGGGGGGGTGAGCTCGTGTACGTGGCGAATTACATCATAACCCTGGCCAAAAAAGGCTTTAACCCATTACAGCTGTGTGTATTTTATTACCATGCTTTTTGTGGGTAACGCCTTTAAGTCGAACAACTTTCAAATAAATCTTCACTTTCATTCTGCATCATCTTTACTAATGTTGTCGTGACCCCCCCCACCCCCCCCCTTGCTACAGACAGACGTACATTGCTCGTGCATTAATGCTTTCATCCTAATTGGGTAGGCATTAAAGAGTACATCATTGTTCTCTCTGCTGAATCGACCGTGGGGTGTTCATCTGTCTGGACTGTCTTGGGTCCACAGGACACATTTCACATTTCCAAGACCCCTCTCTTCAGAGGACAAATTGCTGCTTATCAGTTTGCGAATGCCGCTATTTTTATGGCGGCATTGTAGAAACCAGGGGTTGGCAATCTGCGGTTCCGGAGCCGCATGCGGCTCTTGAAATATTGACTTTTTTTTTTAAATACCAAATTTGAAAAATTGGCTCTTGTCAGTTGGTTGCCGACCGCTGACCATGGAAGACCAGTTTACCATGGAAGGCCAGTTTACCATGGAAGGCCAGTTTACCATGGAAGGCCAGTTTACCATGGAAGGCCAGTTTACCATGGAAGGCCAGTTTACCATGGCTCCAGAGCCAAATGGGGCTTCGTGACGTGTGTTTATTTATGAAGGAGCCACAGTCTCGTATTCACCACGTGAATTGCGGCTATTGAAATATCGATTTTTTTTTTTACCAAATTAGAAGAAAATATTCTCTTATTCATATTCTTGGTTCTTTCGGTAAAGTCACGTAGAAGGGAAATTAAAAAAAATCTTTTATTATTTTTATTTTATTGTTTCCCTTCTACGTGACTTTACCGAAAGAACCAATAATATGAATCCCGGCAGTCACGACAGCTTTAAATCAAAAACATTTTGTTTGCCCGTCCCCCTGGTATAAACCTTGGACAGGGGCCGGCGGTGCACTGGATAGCACGCTGCACTATAAACCTACCCATCTGAGTTGGATTCCCACCCATGTCTAACATCAGTTGCGAGTGATATCTGAACGGACCTGGGCTTCCCTCCCACCCCTTCACCACCCCACACTCAACAGAGTGGCTAAGTATGTTCAAACAACCCCCTTATTACTGCCACAGTATGGGGGAGACCTTAATCCAGCAGTCGCTTGACCAAAAACTGGAATGTGTTTATTATTTGATGCACTCCATCAACGCAATACGCTGTAGTAAACATGCTCGGCAGCTCTGCTACCCCGAGCTTGGCGGCGCAAGTTCCACATTTTTACGGTGAGGTCGGTCACCCTCTCGACTGTCCGCTCACCCTCTCGACTGTCCGCTCACCCCTCCCGCAAAGCGGTAACCGTTTTTCTCGCGAAGTTTTTTTACCGCCCTCCCCCCCCCCGCAATGGAGATTGCGCTCGCTACATGTACGAGCGATCCTGGACGGCGAGTGTCCCGTGACCTGGTCGGGGTTTTCTTTTGTCCAGGAGTATCGGGGAAGCCCAGTCCCGTGCTCCGTTGGTTGGTGTGGCACAACGCACACGAGACAATTCGGTCACAGCGTGGTCCCCGGTGGCCATGCACAGCCCGGCTGCATGGCTCCGTCCCCGTAAGGCTTATTTAAAAAAAAACAAAGTGCGTGTGAAAATTACACGCTTAACCACTGGAGCCTCGCTTTGGCTTCATAGTAATCGTGTTTACAGACTTACTTTGAGTTTAACGAGCAGAGTGGAAAACTTTCATGTTCCCTATAAAGGCAACCGTTTTTTTTAAAACTAATGTATTTCGAATAAAAAATTCATAAGCCGTAAGCCGTCCATAAACGTTGTTCGCCGTGAACTTAATTAAAATCTGAGTTATGTTTAGTTTTTTTCCCCATTGTGAAACTGGCGGTGGCGCACAAGCGCATACATCAACATCCCAACACATTCGTCAATATTTACCCCCCCATCCCCCCCCCGACAAGAAATATGTTATGAAGGGTGAAGGGACATTGCCCAAAATGTCACCTAAAATGGCATATATTTTCCCTTTCGAGCAGTGTTATTGACGAATGTGTTGGGTTGCCGTTGTGGATGGCCATTACACCCCCCCCGTGATTTTTGTTTGTTTGTGCTGTGCGTTTAAAAACGTCGTCACTTGGAACGTAGTCCAAAAAGTGGACCCCCCTCCCCATGCTCCGGAAAATCACGTCCTTTGTACCGACGTGTTTCGGACATTTTGCTACTATCGACCGACATAGTCGGTTGTGCGTTGTCAGTCAATGCCCAAGCCCCAACCCGGCTGTTCACCCGGCAGTATTAATGGGTTTACGCCGGTGCATCGGCCGGTTCGCGTGTAGCCGCTGTAAAGTGTGGGTGCTCCCCCACCTCTTTCGAGGAGGCCAGAATGTCTCTTACGAGGGTGTTTTTTCAGAGCTTCCTCTCGCGCGGGGCACTTGCGCCGCTCGTGTTTTTGAGCAATTGCACGGCTGCACCATTTATGACCTTTTACACCGGACAGGAGGCTGTTGTTGTTGGGCTGTTTGAGAGCGAGCGAGCGAGCGCTCGTGCCATGTCACAACGAAGACGTCTTTTCCGCTGGGCTTAAGCGGCGAGCGTCACAAAGCCGGTTTAGTTGAGCGCACGGTGGGACGGCACTCGGCACCTCCTGGCACGAGCTTCCAGGTTGCGTGCCGACAGGGCCCTTCGGCGGGGGAGCGAGCGAGCGCGGGCACACGGCGAAGCTGTTCCTGCGCTGCCGGGCTCGCCCACGGGTTCACGCGACCCCGGCATTACCCCCCCCTCGCTCGCTGTGCCCGTGCTCTCGCCTATTGCGGAGCAGGGAGAGAGGCGCCGCGCTCTGACGAGTGTCACGTGGCCCCGGCCTTGAAACGCACTGAGCGGGATTACCCCAGAGGGGTAATGCGATCGCACGCTGAGGTGGCAGATTACCAAGGCTGGACGGTTTGAGTTGCGCGTCCGACCCTCGTTGATGGGCATTACCACAATGTGCCACATCGAACCCAATCACCAGTACGTTCATTATCCATGCCGTTATCACAGCGCCAGGGTTGTCACGCGGAGGCTCTGCGTTTCACCGACGATTGTAGTTTTCAATAAACATTGGGAGTTTAAGGGGCGACGTTGCAATGTGGCCCACTATCTGGCTTGAGCCAGATAGTGGGCCGTGGGGGAGAGAGTGGGCCGGGAGGGTGAGATTGAGCTGCAGAGGTGAGAGAGTGAGTGGGCCAGGGGGGTGACAGTGGGCTGCGGGGGGGGGGATGATAGTGGGGCCCCTTGGGTGAGAGTGGACTGTGGGGGTGGGAGCGAGAGTGGGCCACGGGGGTGGGAGCGTTTGGGTTTCACGGCAGCGCGTGGTAACGCTCTGCCTGCTCCTCCTCCTGCACTTCAGTCACACGATCACGATGAAAAATCATGCCGCCGGGCAATGCTCACCGCTCACCTTCCACTGCTCCCCCCCCCCGACCGTGGATATTTTCCCGTCTCTCTCAAGGACGGAGTAAAAATAGCGTCTGTTTTTTTTATTCGGCAGTTCGTGTGTGTGTGTGTACATTGACTTGAGCAGCAGTGTTTAAGCGAGTTGCATTTTAATGAGCAATAATGTTAAAACGATAAGGAGGTTTGTTTTGCGGTGTTTGTAAGGTGTGGTGAAGTGATTCGTCAGCTCTGCTAAGTTAACACCTCAGTGGGGATGGTTTGTTTGTATTTGTATGTGTTTGGGGGATGTGTTTAACTTTCTTCTACTTGGCAATCCTGTCGTGTTTTTGGATTGTTTGTTACTGTAACGTTTTTACCCGACATCTGTGAAAAAGAGCTTTATAGCTCATCGGATTCCTCCAGTATGAATAAATATTCTGTTAATGTCATCATCAAAGGACTCAACAATTATCAATGCCATACTGGGCCTTAATCTACACATTACCGGTGGGGGGGGGTTCCATTCCTATGTTTGGTGTTAAAAACTGCACCCGTTGGTCGTGTCTCCAAAAGTTCACTGTCGTATAATGGGAAGAACGGTTACAATTGCTGACTGAAGAACCTGGGTACGGAGTGCGGTGTCGTGATGTCGAAGAGTGGGGTGGGCGGGGGGGGCAGCATCGAATGAGATCTGACGGAGCTTGACCCAGGGACCTGCGCTCGCTCAGAACTCGAAGATGCCACTCGGGTCACGTAAGGAACACGCACGAGTCAACGTAAGCTTTATCTTTCGATTTGAAGCTTTCGTGACTGCAAGGATTCATCTTCTTTGGTTCTTTCGGTAAAGTCATGTAGAATGAGAATAAAATAAGACGATAAAATTCTCACGAGGTTTCAGGTCACAACACAAGTGGCCTTCTTCAGGTGAAAGAGTAGAACTGTCGGGACGACAGAGCTTCAATTGACGCTGCTAAGATTCGCAGCGTCTTTTTTTATCGTATCGGTCTGTGTCTAGTAACACGATGGATACGTGGACGACATGTGTCTCCTCCATTAAACTGCGTCTCCACATGCTGTCAGCCCCACAGCCTTCTAGGAGTGCGTGATCGCGGCAGCATTTATTCAGTGCAAGCAACCTCTGCACTAGCTTCGACCTACTTTGATTCATCAGCAGAGGTCGGGCTTGCTTTAATCCGTGTCTCTGAACTGCCAGATGTTATAGGCAGAGGGCCCATTGCTCTAAAATGTGGGTTATTTATGTGTTGATCTAAACAAAAAATTGTCAGCGCGCTTCCTCCCCCCCCCCCCCCGTGCTAGCATCGCACCTCAGTGCGTGTGCCAGAACGGCATGGGTGGTGCACGGCTGGCCGACGTGGCGGTGCTCCATAGACCGCCGGCGTTTTACTTTCACTCCTCGCCACCGTTGTTGAGCCACCCGCGCCATCGTACTCCGGCGACCATGCCCGTCGGGGTATGAGCGGTGCACTTCGTTTGAGACGAGAGGGGCACTTGGAAGTGGCGTCAGCAGCCCCCCCCCCCCCCACCTCGTGTTGTGCGTGGGGGCGTGGGGGGGGTTTGGCTCATTATGGCGGTGTCCCGCAGCGACACTTGACCAAGACGAAACACCCCACGGCCCTTGGCGATGGACCCAGGCGTAAGGGGGTTTACGTTCTCTCTCTCTCTCTGCGGCCCTTCCACCAGGCAGAGAATAAACCCGCTGAGCGTGACCGTTCCAACATGTTCATCTACCTCCTTGAAGTGAAATGTAATTTGCTTCTTCGTGAATGGGTTTTAGCCTCACGGTGGACACGACTCCCGGCGTGTCGGTTGAAACGATGGGCCGCGCGTTTTAAATGTCTCTAGATTGCCGGTGGTCAACCTGCGTCTTCCCGAGCTCTTGAATCCACGCCGCGCGGCTCTATCGAAGGGACATAACGTAGAACATGCTGTCACGTTAGTAGGAAAGGGCAATGACCTTGAAGTTGCACGATGTAATATTATATGTACACGTGGCTCTTTGCAGAGCCCATGGGTACTGTGACAGGTTGGCCATCCCTGGTCAAAATAATCCCCCCCCTCCCCCACCACCTCTGTCCACCCAGCAGTACAATTGGTTACACCGCAGTTAGTTGATCAGCAAGTCCAAGATGGCTGGCCTGTGTGGAAGAGTAGGCCAAGACACCCACGACAAGAGGCTAACCTTTAGCTGTCCTCCAGTGGAGGCCCTCCTGCCAGCCGTGGCGTATGCAAGTTATTTGGAGGGCTGCACTTGGACTTTTTTTTTGCCAAAGTTGCATGAAAAATTGGTGAAAAGGGGTTTGTTATTGCAGATTTTTTTATTCTAAACCAGGAGATGGCTTCTTGAGAAATTGTGACATGGCTTCTTGAGAAATTGTGACAATCTCTTTCACACGAGGCCGAACAAATAAATAAGTAGCTGACGAACCCCACAGAATGCATTTAAGGCAGGTGAGAGGAACCCTTGAGATACACATTCTGGCTCATGTGGGAGACGTGGGGGGGTGGGAACACTGCTGGTGCCAGTGGTCGTCAAGGCCAGTTAAGGGCCCTCACCAGAAATACTTAACCCAATCCCTTTTCATTTAACAAAATCCTTTGGTCACATGTAGTGAGATTATAGAAATGTAGACTGTAGATGTATTGAGATGAGAGACAAGATACGCAGACGAGGTAGAGATGCAGAATAGATTGCGTAAATGTGAATGTGACGTTAAACCCGCATCCGCCCGACACGGCCAATTAGTAAGGTTTGTCACGTATACAAAACGTGCCTGTTCGTTACTGGTTCAGCATACCGGTGTGTTGGAGAGTAAACCACCACAACATTTACATTGTGGTGTGCTGAACTCGTAACGAATTGGCATGTGCTGTTTATGTGACAATTCTGTGGCGGGTGGTGGCAGGTTTAACGAGAAACACTTACATTTACGCGATCTAACCCAAAAAAAACTATTGTGGATAATATTGCTTGCGAAAGCCTACTGCTTGTTAAAGGTGAAGATGAGAGATCGTAATAGCTTTTGATGTTAATCAAATTGTTACGTCTTTTGTTTGCCGATTGGACTTGAGCTGAATTAATGCACCCTTATTTCTTTCATGAAAACCCAGGAACCCCTTGAACTTCCTGTGGTCCCTAAGCCTTTACTTAATTTCCTTATGCCCTGCGCTGCCACTGACTAGCGAGAGACTGTTAGCTTAGAGGCTGTCTTTTATGAGGCTGTCCTTTGAGGCAGACGAGTAGTGTGGCCATTGTTGGGGGGCATTGCGAGTTAAAACACAGCAGTGTGCTGACAATCTTTGTATGGAGAGTTTTGTTTGCTTTCGGTAAACATAAACGAAATGATGTTAAACTCTGGAAATCTGGCTGGTTCATCAGACTGTAAAAAAACTTTTATGCATTCCACTTTGAAGTTATTTGTATAATTTGGTACCGAGTTATGCAATTAACTTGTGAAATGATAGTTTAAATAAAGTAATTTTATTTGCTCTTGATTTTTCTTGTTGAGACGGTGAGCCCAATTGTTTTAAGGCGCCTTTTAATTTGGCCCCGGAGGTAGAGTTGAAACGGATTCATCAAGTTAAACATTATCTACCTTTCAATGTATTTAGTTATCAATTAATCGGCAGCCATTTTAAAATGGTGGCTGCCAGGCACGCGACCTTCAAAATGCGGCAAATTTATGAGTGGTGATGTCATAAATGCCATTTAGATTTAGACTAATTATTAAAATAGTCTATTACTCTCCCGATAATCAGATAACGCAAAGTTTTGGGGGAAAAAAGACCTCGTTTCTGATCTACATGTGCTGCTGGATCGGAGATGATAGGCATGGCATTTTGAGCCCCGTAGTGGCGAGATGTTAACTACCTTGCCTGGTATACAGGAGGTCGTGGGTTTGATCCCGACCCTGACGATGCCTGCTGTATATTTGGAGTTTGCGTGTCTCTCCGCGTAGTCGCGTGGATTTTTCTCCGCTTCGTCTGGTTTTTCCCTCCACATTTGGAAAATATGCGTATAGGTTATTTGGCTGCTATAAATATGCACATGATAAGCCACTTCGTTGGCTCTCATTTGTGGCCAGGTCGCTTCTGAAAAAGAGCTACATAGCTCAGTGGGCCTGATCTGGTAAAATAAAAATAATTGCGTTTTTAATAATTGAGTATCCTGCCTTCGGAAGGCAGGTGATGTGAGGGCAACCTCTATTTACAGGGGCCTGAGTAATAAAGGCTAAAAGTGTAGTTGGTTAGAACTTAATTGGTTAATTGTTCCAGTTGTAATGCCATTTTAAATGCCACGCTTATAGCACATGGTTTGATCATCACATGGTGGTCATTATTTATTTATTTACGTATGTTTTCGCGTGCATTGTTATGCTCAGAATTTGCTTAATATCAGCAATATTGATAGATTCATTGATTACAGTTGTTGACGTGTGGGGCTCCGACCAGATGTAGGTGACAGTTGTGCTGACCTAGCGTGGAATCCTGTCATGCCGCCTGCGTAGGGTTTTCGCAGTCGTGATGTGCAGCTCTCCGACGTATTTTCGGGGTCGTAACGCGTGCTGTTCGGCACCGTGTCCTGACGTTCCGCTCCAGGTGCTGGGGGGGGGGAGTGGTTCTTCAGGAACCAAATATTCATTTCCCGATCATGGGATTCCCTGAATGAGTTTTTGTTAGATATCCCTCGCCACTGATGTTTGACACTGCTCCGAATGGAACCCAGGTCACCGGGTTTTAAATGATGCAGCGAGCTGACAACTGCACCGCCACTCCACCCCTTGTATATGCAGTGCCCTGCTAAAAATAGGACTATCGCAAACTGCTAAATCGTTTTTTTTAAATGCCGTGACCCGAATATCGAGCTCTTGAAGAAGCTCCTAGCACTTGCAGCGAAACGTCGGACATCGTACTGAACGTCCTTCCCTGCTTCGCTCAACGCCGTCTTTACAGTGGCTCCGCTGAGGGGTATAGTGATCGTCCAGGAAAAGCAAGTTTTAACTCATTCTAAAAATACCTCTTTTTTTTGCAACCTGGGCCATTCCCCCTCCCCCCATAACCTCTGACCCGAGGTCGTACAGAAATCCTGGCGTGTGGCCCCTTCTGTGACCCCCGTCCCTGTGCCTGACATGATAACAAACGAGCTTAAAACAAAAAAACCCCAGGAGTGTTTGGCCTGCAAACGCTTGAGGGGTGTGGGATGGTGAGGGGGGGGGCAGCCTCCTCTGTCTCCACCCCCTAGCAGCAGCAGTGCTGGGATGAATTTCACAGTCAGCTGTTGGGCTCCTCCGTGAACAAAAACAACAACAAACAAACTAACAAACAGAGGCACAGGGCCCCCCCCCCCTCTGGCAGAGAGGTAGCCGGCCGGATGGTGGAGATGTTTGGAGAGCGCGACACACAACACTGATAGGTGTCCAGATCGAATGCCGATTTTGAAGTAGGGTGGTGTCAGCTCCTAACCAATCATCCCTGTTGAGTTGATATAAAAAAAAAACCTTTACCGTTTTGGAGGACCTAAAAGGGTTTTTGACGGAGCATCTTGCCCCGCCCCGCCCCCCCCCCTCCCCCCCCGCTGTAGAAATGTGGAGTTTCCACCGCTGGCTCGGAGCGGCGAGACGGGGGGCTGACCTTTTGTGAGGCACTTCTAGTCGATCGGATTATTACAAACAAAATTGTTCACGCGAAACCGTTTGGATAAATATATCTTGTCATGAATACAATACAGGATTTTTTTATTTATTCTCGGAATGAGAATTAACGAATCGTAGCAATGCATTTTCTGACGCATGTTTATGCAGTAAAAAAACCCCATTATTTTTACAGATCTTCGTCAATCCACTACGGAATGTATCTTGAACTTCTGTCGCACCGTACATAGCTAATCGTTCTAATCAGAGGTGTGGGGGAAGGACAACAAACTAAACACAAAAAGCGGGTCTAAATAAAATTAGCTCCAGTGGCTTTTTATTATCAGAAGGAGGAGCATTCCAGATAGCGCGCTGTACGCTCACCGTCTTTATTCAGCGTCTAGCCAAAATCTGGCGTTTGTGTGATAGTTTATGCTCTTTGATGAGACCGGCAAGGTATTGTGGTTCATTTGTGGCAAGCACTGTCTGTAATGAGTGCAACCTTATAAATGTATTTTGTTTGGGCAACCGGAAGCCAATGGAGCATAAGGGAATGAGTGCTTCCCCCGTTCCGTTTCATTCTGGAGAGTTATTTGACCATACTTCGTCATGCCTGCCAGTGCAGGTTGGTGAATGGAATGCCCCGGACCAGTCGAGTCACCGCTCTGCCATGGCCGGGAATAAAAAAAACTCCGTTTTCGCCGGATTCATAACGCACGGAGCTTTCAACAGTGCCGCCCCTTCGCCCCTTGTTTACGCAGTGCGGTGCTAAAATATGTCACGTCGCCAACTGCTGAATAATTATTTCATTATTGCACTCGTTTGCACGGTGCTTGCTCGAGGGGTAATGTTTTCTGTTATTCGCAAACAACATCTCTGCATCTTGTGTGCATGCAAATAAATATGGCCCGCTGCGTATTTCGGCAGGTGATACAAAAGCGTGAAGTTCAAATAATTTCTTTTTTTTCGGAACCTGCAGGCGCAGAAGTGTGCAGAAGGTCGCTTAAGTGCAAGGGCCACAACTTCATGTATAAATGAATAAATGTGAAGCTTTGGCAAGCTCGTCAGGCGGCACATTGCACGCGAGCGCTAAATCAAAAGGGGGCACAGTGGTCTGAAGTGGCAAAGGTCAGACGCAGGGTGCCTGGGCTCACGCGCGTGTGACTCTCCCCCACCTCTCGCGAATGTCGCCTGCCTGCCACCGGTGCTCCGTGCCCAGCTGCCATCGTCTCGGCAGCGATCCGCTCTACGCCCGCTTGCCGCGAAGCAGCCCACAGCAAAACTGGCTCGGCTAGTGTCCTCCTTTCGAGGATCCGTGGATCTTCCCTGCTATTATCTATGCTGATTGTTCTTACATTGGTAACTGGCACGCTCCACTTTGGTGACATCTAACCCTATCCTGTGGCAGCCCCCTGTGCCCGCACCGCGTGACCCCCCCCCCCTCCGCGCTGTCAGGTCCTCGGCACTTTTAAGTTTATCTGAGGCAGGGAGCTCGCGCAAAAATGTCGCGCTCGTTTCTGCGAGTAGAAAATTTGAGAGGTGTGGACGTCCACATCATCCTGCAGGTGATTGTGGCGGCGAAGAGTTTGTGAGATGACTGCGCAACGTAGCCTCGTTTTTGGCGCTAAAGCGCGCGGGGCTGCTATACCGCAGCGGACAGCTGCCTTGAATAGGATGTGGCCGCACACGCGAGAAGATGCGGGGAGCGCGAATCGCCGCTCAAGCCAAGTGACCCGCGCTCCTAGTGCCACCACTGCCTCGGGCGTCAACACATTTTGGAGGAATGCGTTCAGTGCAGCGCGCACTCCCTCTCGCATGATTTGGCACCAAAAAGCTGCGGGGAAAAAAGATGGCGGCGGTACCGCACAAGAGACCCATTACACTCCGTAGGAATGTGTTTCGGCACACCGGTTGCCCTTGAGGAGCATCCCGGGACTAGCGCTAGGCCCCTACTTTATCGTGAATTACTGGGCACGGCAGGAGCCCCTGGCTACGAACGGGCCTGGGACCCGATGTGCTGGGGCGGACAGCAGGGTCTACCATCGGCCTCCTCGGCATCTCCCCGCTGGGGCCCAGAGGGCCCACCACGTGCCAGCGCCAGTGAGGGGCTATTTGCCAGCGTCATAGGGGAGAGAGATGGCCCCGAACAGCCGATTGAGCCCCACGATGGTGACATGCACCGAGACGGGCACAGTAGCACCTAGGGCCCGGGGGGACCATGATGAAGAGCAGGAGGAGGAGAAGGAGATGCTGCTGGGTTTGCGGCCCTAAAGAGATCGGCGGCCAGAAGGGCTTCAATGGCGCAGAAACGGGAGTGCAGCCTGTCTCCCCAGGTGAGTGCTTCGGAGCAGTGCCCTGAATACAAGTACAAGCCCGTCAAGAGGACACGGAGATGGAGGAGGCCTTGGAGCCTGAGAGGATCCAGAGGAGGCCCTCAGGCAGGTCCAGGAGAGAGCCGTGGTGAGTGGGTTCAGAGAGCCGACAGCACGCCTGGGAGTAGAGATTTTATATCTCCTCCTGGACAGGTCGAAGGTTGGTCGTACCCATGTCGGTATAGGAGAAGGCCAGGGTACCTCGGAGACCCACAAAGTCCCTCCAAAAGAAGCAGTTGAAATGGGGCCCTGAGGAGGACTCGTGGGACTCGAATGAGGATTCCCACCCCACTTTGCATGGCAATTCCTCGCATGGGAATGCAAAGAGGCTGAGGGAGCGGCCTAGTTTGACGGCCTTGGAGCGATCGCCCCACACCTCTCAGGAGGGGGATGATGAGAAGGATAAGGGCAAGAGACAGCTGTGGGTGTGACCCACGGACGTATAACCGTGCTTAGACAACCTCCCTAATGAGGGTGGACCTCTACAAAAGGTCGATGGCCGAGATTGGTCGGAGCGCGGCAGGAGGACGACGGGTTACTGCTCAACGGATTCGTGGTGCAGGCCTCGCAGACATTAAAATGGCAGAAGCAATTTAGGCCGCGATCGGCGCAGCACAGGGGGGGGGGGGGGGCGGGCGGGTCTTCCTGACCAGAGAGGAGGGAGAAAAAGCTGATGGGGGGGGGGGAGCGCCCAGGCGGTTCTTGGTAATCCTTGGTCACGTGGAGGCCGCCGTGGTGGACATGGCTCCGTGGGACAGATTACCGAATGTGTGCACTTCAGTGCTCCCTCCTGGATAGCTGGGATTTCTCGTGGGCAACATGGGCCACTTCGTATAATTGTCTTGGTGGCGGTGGGGGGGGGGGGTGCGGGGGTTGGAGGGAAAGATCTCGAGTGGTGGTTAAGATCCCCGCGGCCACGGGAGATGGTGGATAGAGAGAGACGGGCGCCGGGCGGCTCAGCTTGTGGGGGAGGGTTCTTGTTGCAAAAGAAAATGGCCGTTGCGCGCCCAAAGATATCCCGAGCAATTCGTACAAGGTTCAGGGAGGCCCGGAAATAAAACTGGGTTCATGTTCAGAGGTGAACGTGATGGCGAGGCGATTTGCGTCGGGGTACCGGCGGCAAGATTCGTTCGTCAATGGGGCACGCCATGCCTTTTGCCATTTGGACAGGAGGCCCGGTGTATTTCTTCCCACCGTTTCCGATAGTAATCCCAAGGTACCGGAAAATATTGGGACGGGAACAGGGCTCATGCCGTCCTCACCGCTCCCAATTGGCCGAGGAAGGCGTGGTTTTCTGTGTGAGACATGGCAGGTCCCATTTCTGAAGCCGGATTTGCTCGGTAAATTCATCCTGTAATCCGCGATTTAGCCGTGATATTCCCCCAGTTGATGACGGTGAAGTAGATTCGCCGTTAACCCTGCGGATAATGAAATTGTGACATTTCGTCCGGCACATATTTGCAGGTAGAATTAGTTCTGCTCTACTGCCGTAGTCGAGCGACAAGGCAATAGCCTCTGCCTATTCAATGTGTGCTGCGAAAAAGGTCCATTGCCTGAAACATTGCCTAAGACCGATACATTTCTCATTTTCGGGAAAGTGCGCCTGACGAACGTGTCGAGTCGTCCGTTCTTTGTTCCCCCGAGGAGAGCTTCACGCGGAGGAACGGGGAGGGCGGGCACCCTCCCCACCTCCGTCACATCCCCCACACCGCGGCCATCGCCGCCACGGTGACCGCTGATTTACGAGCGCGATCGAGGGCTCGTTTAACGAGTCGCGGCGCTGAACCCCCCCCCCCTCTGCCGCTCGCACCGCCACCGCTGCCGCTAATGGACACCCCACACGTGCAAAGCGCTGCCCCCGCGCCGCCGTTAGCGCCAGATGCGTGTGCGGCCGTTTTGGTCCCGGCTGTGGCTCCGTACGTGAAGCTGTTTCACTGTCTGTCTGCACCTCTGGCATAAATACACGAGTCGTAATGGCGATATATTCAGGATGCTCTTAACCTCGGGCACGAACACTGAAACCCTAAGAATCTTAGCACTGCTTTAGTCTGGCTCTCTAAGCCTCGGTCATTTACACAGCATGCTAAGAATCTTACCGCTGCTTTAGCCTGGCTCTCTTAAGCCTCGGATATTAAGAGTGTACCCTAAGAATCTTAATGGTGCTTTAGTCTGGCTCTCTGAACCTGGGGTATTAATATACAGCAGTACCCTCTTAATCCTAAAGGTGTTCTAGTCTGGCTTTTTGTGCTGGGAGAAATACCGTTGAACACTGAATTGGGCTGTGTGTCCTTCAGGTATTAACAATGAACCGTCGTCGTCAGTTATGATTAACTCACTGTGTGAAGTGTTCCCCAAGCCTTCTCTTCACCAACCTGCCACTGACCAG
The DNA here is from genome assembly GCF_048934315.1 of Petromyzon marinus. NCBI lineage: Eukaryota > Metazoa > Chordata > Hyperoartia > Petromyzontiformes > Petromyzontidae > Petromyzon > Petromyzon marinus. The sequence continues at coordinate 10,535,170 of NC_133704.1, forward strand.
TCTGGTGAAGTATGGTCAAACAACCCCCCCCCCCTCCCCACCGCCCCACCAATGACGGACATACTTAAACCGATTAACCATAACAATTGTAAAAACACCGTGATGCCTCCCACCCCACCAGGTTGACGGCACAGCCTCCAATTAATTAGCAGGCACGGCGTGGGAACACCCAACAGTGAGGGGTGGGAAGGGTGTCGTGATCGCCATTCACCACCCACTCGTGTGCTGGGCCATCGTTAACGGGCGCCCGCTGAATAGAACACGGAGCTCTGCGTCTCTGGAAGCCGGAACGTGCGGGTCTACATCTTCACTTGCGTTGCGAAATATGCAAGAGTGTCGGCAGGGAGCGGTTCTCACCGCCTTTCTGTATCTGCTCGACCGGCAGGAATATTCCCATCTCGGATGTAGTTTGTTGTTATTGTTTGTCTATAAAGAGAATAAGTTGGTGCTCTGGTGTTGTACAACGCTTGTTTTGGTTTTTTCCTCACGATAAGAGGCTGCAGATATGAAAAATACCTTGGGGGGGGGGGGGGGGGTGGGGGGAGGGACCGCATGATATAGCTGCTCACCCTGAGCTTTAAGTGCTCTGATACGTTCGTTGTCTTTGTGCTGTTCACATTTTTGGCGTTCTCTGGTATGACACTGGTGAGACTGGGCCATAAAGAAGGCTGTCCTCTCGTCTAGGCCAATCGGCTTCAAAGACGATTCCCATCTATTATCTGAGCACGTTTGTTTGTATGTTCACCACAAGTACTGTGTGTGGTTAATACAGACTTGAATCCTTGCAAAAAGTTTATATTTGATGTTTGAACATTTTAACACCTCCCTGTTTCAGTGCCAGAAAGGGTAAAACCATTTCATGAAAAATGACATTTCATAAAACATTCCAGCTCCTGCCATGATTACATCACGAAAATAATTCTTTGTTTTTAAAAATAATTGCAGCTGCAAACGATACTCTTCAAGCACATCTGTTTGCTTGCCACGGAAGCGGCGTTACATTTACACGGACAGAATCTTAATTGAAATTTCCATGAACACATAAAATGCACTTGCACCAAATGGGCCTGGCTCAAAGCTGATCGCATTACGAGTCACTGCAGTCAGTGCGAGATGAGCCCGTTTGGTTGAATTTGGGAAGCTCGTTCCCCACCCCCTCACCCCCTCCCCCCCCCGCCATGTAAAATTAATGTGGAACAACCAGAACATTTTAGGGAGCAAAGATTATTTTTTTGTAAGTCGCGCTGACCTAATGGGAGCCATGTCTCTTTGTTTATCATCACCAAATGTACTAATCGTCTCGCTGGCTGTAAAGGACAACGTATGCACGAGGGGTGACCACCCCGAGATGGAGCAATGAGATTAATTCACGAGAAGGGATGCGGCGAATGGTAGCAACACCGTGCTAGGAGTGATGTTGGATGGCGTAGCGAGGCCTTCATCTAGCAGTGGGTAGACGATCGCTGATGGCAATGACGATCATCAGTCTGTGTCAGTCATTGCCAAACTGAATAGGAATCGTTATCAGCAGAGAGGGGGTGGTTCACCGTTAGCCTTGTCATTCAGGTTACATGGCAGAGGTGTCCATTCGGGACAATGGCAGCGGGCCACCATCTTCACGAAGAACTCTGTGATGCCTCGTTTACCACGAACAGTCAGAACTGCGCCCTCCTAGTGCCGGGGAACACCAGAGTGCTCTCTGCCTCTGCACACAAACGAGAGGTGCCTGTCGAGCTCCATCCATGCTGCCCACGGCCCTCCCACCCCCATCCCCTTCCTCTCCGCGCAATTCTTTATTGCATCGGCGGCAGACCCAAAAAGGGGTAAAAGAATATTCCGGCCCAGGCGAGCAATGGGTTTGTCAGTAGTCCACCCTTGGTAGCCCTTCTGCGAGTGGGAGGAATTCGGCTTTGCTACGGTAGGGGATGAGTCTCTGCCATGGGACTGTGTCAGTGTTGCCTCGTTTCAAAAGTTTGTACCTATTTAATCGATTTCCCCCCTAGGGACGATGGTGGGTCCGTGTGAACCCCCACCCCTTTCCCCCAACAGTAATTTAAACTCTCGATCTTCTGATTGTCGATTGCTTATGACCGCATCGTCAACCCGGCTTTGGACAGTCTACGGTTCTCTATTTGGACTCTCTAATTGGCCGAGTGGTAGCGCGCGTTTGCTGGTACGAGCCCAGAGGCCGCTCCGGTTAATGCTGGGGGGGGTGTTAGAGAGAGGCCGTGTGGGCCGCTGTCACGATGCAAATTTTGCCACGATGACGCTCGCATATATGACCTAATTTGGCAAAAGCCACAAGGCAACATCCCCCCCCACCACTTACGGTGACGCTACTGCAGACTGTAAAAATCTTCAACTTCGCACCTTCGTAATACCCTTGCCCTCTGAATATCGCAGATGGGGGAGGGGCGGCGCATTTGCGCGCTCGTCACAGGTTCGCGGTTTGGAAACCCCGGCGGGCCACCCTGATTAACAGTGCGTGCGTGCTCACCACGGAAATGCACAGCACTGCCCGCCGTTCGCAAGAGTAGGCCGTTGCGTCGCCAGCGTCCCCAGCGTCGCGGCCCAAATTTTTTTTATTTGTCAAATTCCTCGCAGAATTCCTCGATTGGAATATCCGTAGCAACCGCTGTTGCTTGGCAGTGCCCTCTTGTAAATGAGTTATGAGGCTCGTTGAGGCTTCCCTCGGTGTAAACAAGCATTACAATAATCACACAAAGACCAAATACGCCAATTATAATCCTGCTCTCTTCATCCATATGTTCAGAAGCCGAATGCCAATGTGTCGGGGTCTGCTCGCCACGGGAGGGTTTCAGGAGAGAGTTCGTGGAGGTTTTGCTGCTCCTCAGTTGAAGGGGGAGTGCAAGATTACTGTTGATCTTACTGTATGGTCCAGAGATTGGGTTACATGGCCTCGTTCACATCGGGGCTTTTTTATTCTTGGTTCTTTCGATAAAGTCACGTAGAAGGGAACTAATAAAATAATAAAAATAAAATAGAATTCTCACGACGTTTCGGCCACAATGCAAGCAGCCGTCTTCAGGTGAAGAACAGAGCTGTCGGAAAGACAGCGTCCTAATGAACACTGCTAAGCTTGGCAGCGTATTTTAAGCGGGGTGGGAGGAGGAGAGTGCCTTGACAAAGGAGTTTACATATCAACAGAGTAAAAAAATGGGGCTTTTCTTAAATTTTATGATTGCACTGATAATTGAATTTGATGCTCTGGAGAGGTGGTTGTGATGTGCAGGGGGTCAGACTATTGAGAGTGCAACACTGCCGAGATCAGCCAGATCGTCAATTTGTCATCCTGTTCCCGCTCTTAAAGAGTTAAAAACTAAATCTACTCTGTGCAGGGCATATGAACACGGCGTGTGCCCCTCGTGCGGATAAAGAGGCAAGTTCAAGAGACTCGGAAATTAATTCTGTGATGTTGTCTTCTGACATTGTTCTGTGACACGCTGGTGCACAGCTCGCTGTAACAATTCCAAACGTAAATATCTTCGCCGCATGACTTAATGGAGAAAATCATAATGAATAGGATTAAATAAATATAATATCTTTCATAGTGACAATTTCTAAAAATGTGCCCATGTACATCTGGCTAAAGATGGCGAGCAGTTTGATCATGTCTTGTGAGTCTGGCCCATCAAGTGTGTTTCTTGTGTTCATGCGGGTGTTTCTTCAGGTTCCCACGCACGCTAATTGAATGTTCACTGCGTCTTAATTAATGTCCCTTTTTAATTGCCGGCAGCCGGCGATGGCGTCGCCACGTCACAGCTTTGCAAAGCGGCCCAGTGGTGTGCGGCAGCCTCTCCTGTGCGGCAAAGGGGGGGCACCCTTTTGTTGTTGGAGGAGGTGCCCCCCTTTTGTTGGAGGAGGTGCCCATGTCTTGGGCAGAGGAGAGGAGCCTTGTGGGCCCGTGGGTTTTTTTTCTACCCCGGGGACAATTCGACGTGCGCCGCCCATGTGTGACGTGTACGGAAGACAAAAGGCCCGGCCCGTTATCGCAATTACTGCATTTAGGTTTTATCAGTTTGCGCCGCGCCTGTTCACTTGCTTATTTAGATCGTGAGTAGAGAGCAAAGGGTCCAACAATAACGCAAAGCGGTCGGCAACAAACGCCACCGTATTAGATAGCGGTGTTAATGTTTTCTTTGGGCAAGGTCATTCGAAGAGCGCTGGGATTATAAAGGGGGCAGTGGGAGGGGATGAATGGGAAGGAGAGAAGTATTTTGTCTGGCGAGTATGCGGGTCGAGCACGTCATTGACGAGGCACATTTTGGCCATTCTTCTCTGGTTGAAAGAGCATGCCCGGTGCAAACCGAAAACGCGTCTCGTTTTGTAATTGACCGGATCCTGCCGCCGTGCGTAGACACACACGGTCTGTGGGCGTCTCATGGAATCGTGGGTTTTCCTTCGGGGATGCTTGCGTGCGTCACATGCATGTACCCGTGTGTGATTTTGGAGGTTTGTATGTCTTGTATGTTGAACTTCTTTCGCGCCGTACACGTCGCCAACACGTGCTAATCGGCAGTGCGTTTTTAGAGGTCGGCGCACCGCTGTGTTCTCAAGCAACCAGAGGCCAAACTCGGCCTTAAATGGGGTGGTGTGGCATTGAGGACATAAAGAAAGTCCACCGTGGTTGCCGGTCTCACCAACTTGTTTGTGGGTGATGCCAGCTGTAATGGCGACACCAAAAGCACTACAGTTACTTACCTACCTTAAGGTCTATGAAGCTGAACAGGGGGAATCGTCAATTTTACATTATTTATAATCCTGAGAGAGAAGAACCCTATTTCAAAGTACATCCTGACTCACAGCTCCCAACAAATGTCAAACATTTGTCCCAACAACTCAGTTGTCAGGGAGGGTGGATTACAGAGTCTGTAAAAAAAGACACCGCATTTGGACTGATCCCACAAAGACAAAGATCCCCCCCGTATAACCTGTAACATACTTTTAGGGCAAGTGCTGTTAGTGAGCATCTAATGAAGGCCGGCACCGCACACGAGGGGGTGGCTGGCCAGCACCACGCCTGGCTGCCTTTGTCTCGCCGGTGGCGATGATTTTTACACACCACACCAGGTGCTAGTTTGAGGCCGAGCCGACCTCGGTGAGGCCCAGGGACCGGTTCAGATAATAGACACCGGTGTTAGGCCGTGAGCGAGAATCGAACTCGGGCCTTCGGGTTCCTTAACGCAGTGTAACGCCTGCCGCTCCCCACGATAGTGTAGCGCTTCGCGCTGCGCTACTTATCCCGCACGCGCATTTGTACCGGGAACATCTGAATGCATGGCTCGGCAATGCGCACACGCATGAGCGAGAGCCTTTCGCGGGCAGTTTGACTTCACCCCCGCAGGCTTTGTGATTTGAAGTCTACGGCTGAGACAATACCGCGGGGTGTTCGTCTCCCTCGTGGCACCCCCTTTCGGAGGGCTTAAGAGTGCGTTTCGCTTTTCTTTTTTTTATGTAACTCTCTTCGGGCGTTTTTGTTGCTTCTGCCAAGCCTCTTGAGCCCGTGCCACCAAACGGACCGTCGTCGTGCTCAAGCGGCCACGTCGCCCGCCCGCGCGCCTCCTGGATATACGCGCGCTCACGAGCGCGTCAACAAATGGCGCGTGTTGACACGGCCGTGCCCGTATCAGACGAGGTGGTGGGTGGCGTCTTTCGTTTGTGCATCTTGGGCAGCACGAGGGCCCTTGAAAATATGGACGTGTACGTGCGCCAGCCTCGCATCGTGTGGGAGCGGTGGCGCCGTCGCCAAAACTGGGATGCCGTGATGCGTTAACTACCTTGCCTGCTGTACAGGAGGTCGTGGGTTCTATCCCGACCCTGATGCCTGCTGTATATTTGAAGTTTGCGTGTCTCTCACCCCGTGGTCGCGTGGTAATTTCTCCAGGTCCTCCGGTTTTTCCCTTGATGTTTACAAAAACGCGCTTAAGAGTATTTGGCTGCTATACATTTCGACATGGTAGGCCACTTCGTTGAGCTATCATTGGTGGCCAGGTGCGCTTCTGAAAAAGAGTTGTATAGCTCAGTCGGCCTTACCTGATTAAAGTAACAAAATAGCATGGTTTTAAAGAGGACCTTTTCAGCAGGGTATTTTAAACTCGCCCGAATTCCAGGGCATGTATTTAAACAAGAAAGGAGATCGACGTAGAGACTCGTGTGTAACCCTTTGCTTTCCACCCCTCCACACGGTGCTTTACATTTGGCCGCGTTCTCAAGCAATGCATCATGGGAAGGCGGCTCTTTAGCAGAGAGCGCGTGAATGGAACGCCGGCCACCCTAAACAACAGCCAGAGCGGTGCCAGTGTTTAACCGCATTTTACACCGTGATGGATGGCTGGCACTGTGTTCGTGTCAATAGTGCTTCAAGCACACCCGCACTGTTTTCCGTGTAAATTGTAAAAAAATAAACAACAACAACAACAACAAAAAATGATGTGGGGAACGTGGCAAGCAAGTTCATTTATTTCTTAGCTGGAGGGGGAGGGAGGGACGCTGTTTATAATGAGTTTGTGCGTGGTATTGATTTTTTGCGTTGAACGCGGTCCCATAATCTATATGGAGTGCTCTTGCCAATAACATCTGGTAATCCATCAGCATTTGTTTAACAAGCTTGGCTCTGCTGATGAGACCCAGAAGGTCAATCCTGCACCCGAGTTTTCTTGCTTAAACACGTGCTACTTGATAACGTAGGTCTGGAAAGCCAATAGACTGATGTACTAAAACTTGTTCTACTTCTACGTGGAGACAGCACGGAGTGCACGCTTGAACGCGCACTTACGACTTGCGAGTGCGTTCCTCTTACTTTCATCGTGACGCGTGCGAGCGGTTTAGAAAGAGATTGAGGATAAAGCCACCTTGGTTATGCATTCCATGGAACGCCCTTGGTTAACGTGTTTGACCGCCTTAGCATTATCTTTGCGCTCGCTCCACATCTTTGTTCGACATTCGGCGCTTCCTTTCCGAGGGGGGGGGGGGGGAAATAAACCACCCCACCCGCCCTTACACGAAAGACGTTGCAGCTGCTGCTGCTGTGATTCCTGCTGATGCTGCTGCTGATGCTGCGGTGGCTGCGGGTGCTGCTGTAGCTGATGCTGCTGCTGCTGCTGTGGCTGATGCTGCTGCTATGGCTGATGCTGCTGCTGTGGCTGATGCTGCTGCGGCTGATGCTGCTGCTGCTGTGGCTGATGCTGCTGATGCTGCTGCTGCTGTGGCTGATGCTGCTGCGGCTGATGCTGCTGCGGCTGATGCTGCTGCGGCTGATGCTGCTGCGGCTGATGCTGCTGTGGCTGCGGCTGATGCTGCTGTGGCTGCGGCTGATGCTGCTGTGGCTGCGGCTGATGCTGCTGTCGCTGCGGATGGTGCTGATGCTGCTGTGGCTGCGGCTGATGCTGATGCTGCTGCGGCTGATGCTGCTGCGGCTGATGCTGCTGATGCTGCTGCTGCGGCTGCTGCTGCGGCTGATGCTGCTGCGGCTGCGGCTGCGGCTGATGCTGCGGCTGATGCTGCGGCTGATGCTGCGGCTGATGCTGCGGCTGATGCTGCGGCTGCGGCTGATGCTGCGGCTGATGCTGATGCTGCGGCTGATGCTGCGGCTGCGGATGATGCTGTGGCTGCGGCTGATGCTGTGGCTGCGGCTGATGCTGATGCTGCGGCTGCGGCTGATGCTGCGGCTGCGGATGATGCTGCGGCTGATGCTGCGGCTGCGGCTGATGCTGCGGCTGCGGCTGCGGCTGATGCTGCGGCTGTGGCTGCTGCGGCTGCTGCGGCTGCGGCTGCGGCTGCGGCTGCGGCTGCGGCTGCTGCTGCGTCTGCTGCTGCGGCTGCTGCGGCTGCTGCTGCGGCTGATGCTGCGGCTGCGGCTGATGCTGCGGTTGATGCTGATGCTGCGGCTGCGGCTGATGCTGCGGCTGCGGCTGATGCTGCTGCTGATGCTGCGGCTGATGTTGCGGCTAATGCTGCGGCTGATGCTGCTGCTCCTGTGGCTGATGCTGCTGTGGCTCATGCTGCTGCTGTGGCTGATGCTGCTGTGGCTGATGCTGCTGTGGCTGATGCTGCTGCTGCTGTGGCTGATGCTGCTACTGCTGCTGTGGCTGATGCTGCTGCTGCTGCTGTGGCTGATGCTACTGCTGCTGTGGCTGATGCTACTGCTGCTGTGGCTGATGCTACTGCTGCTGTGGCTGATGCTGCTGCTGCTGTGGCTGATGCTGCTGCTGCTGTGGCTGATGCTGCTGCTGCTGCTGCTGTGGCTGATGCTGCTGTGGCTGATGCTGCTGTGGCTGAAGCTGCTGCTGATGCTGCGGCTGATGCTGCGGCTGCGGCTGATGCTGTGGCTGATGCTGCGGCTGCGGCTGATGCTGCTGCTGCGACTGCTGTTGCTGCTGTGGCTGTGGCTGCTGCTGATGCTGATGCTGCGGCTCTTGCCCGTGAGCCTGCTGGGGCAGAGTGGGTGGCGAGGACCCCGAGGCCTGCGCCGCGAGTCCTTGGCAGACCCGGGACCACTTTTTCTCGTGTGGCCCCCCCAGGCTATGGAACGCTCTTCCACGATATACCAGATGGATCTGCGAGTCTAGACATTCCTAAAATGCGCCTTAAAACCTATTCATACGCTTCCACTTGTTAAACTTTGACTTCCTTGATACATGTTTTTTTTTGGAGGCGAGTTCGCGAAAGTATATAAACGTGTCAATAAACCCGCCACCACCCGACACAGCCAACTAGTAAGGGTTGTCACGTAAACAGAACGTGCTAATTCGTCACTATTACAACACACCGGTGTGTTGGAGAGCAAAGCCACAACATTTACCATCTGAGTACGACGTTTCGCCAGTAATTACAACCAGCTTCATCAGGCGACAGCCACATTTGTGGAGAAATCCTGTTTCGTGATGGCATCACTTCATTTCGTAAATGATTCTTAAAATGTATTTATAACGGCGTTTTTATGCCGAGTATCTCTGCTGCTGCTGTGTCCTGTGCAGCGCTTTTGAGATCCTCGATGAAAAGCCGCTTTTGTAAATGTAATTATCACCTTTATTACTTTCCAAGGAGAGAGAGAGAGTTCCCCCGCCTCCCCCGCCGGCCCGCGCGTGCCGTTGGGATGCCGCCGCTCACCGCGCCCTGGCGGCGCATCATCGGCGGCGCAGGATCGCGCCCTCCGGGGCGGCGTGCGGAGCCAGCGCGCACGCCGGCTCACTCCCGCCGGCGTGCGCGCTGCGTGCGTTTGACCGAGCTTGGCGGTTCGCCGCCGCGGCGCTTGCGAGGGAAACCCTTGGCGAGGCGGGAGACCGTTGACGGGACCGCGGCGGCGGCCGCCCGTTCGTTCGCTTGCAGTCGCCGCTGCCGCGAGGGCGTTCGGAGAAGCGCAGGTGTCTCCCGTCGTCACACGTGGTGGTGGTGGTGGTGGCGGGGATAAAGAGCGGGGGGAGGGGTTGGGGGAATGCATCGCGCGTGGAGTATGCGGCCGGTGCGGTGCGATCGTGCGTTCGGTGGTTCCCGCGTCCTTTGTTTATTTTCTTTCTTCTCAAAGTTGCCAAGCACAGGCCCGGAAGGTCCAGGATTGCCAAGTGGCTGGCTATGGGGACGCCATTTTTCTTTTCTCCAAATGGCGTAAGAGATGAGAGTCGACGCATTTCTTGAATTGAGCCAAGGCTGTGAGAGCTTCGGAACTGGTGGCGATGGGTGGGGAAATTAGAAGGGCGGGCAGTGTGGGGAAGCGGCAGAAAGAGAAGTGTCGTCACCTGCAGCTGTGGTGGTGGTGGTGGAACACAGTGCGGGGACGAGCTTAGACGGTCAGTCTGCTTGACAGTGTCCTCGTGGCTGGTGGTATTGACAAAGTGTGAGCTCGTGGGAACGGTGATCGTGTTTTTATAGTAGCGAATAGCAGAAGAGGTGATAAGGAAACGACTGACCACCGATGTGCGAACGACTCGTAAAATGCTGGCTTATCAAATCAACCTGCTGCACATTAGTTCAGCCGCGTACAGTGAAGCTAGAACTGGACGCGTCCACCCCCCAGATATGACGGCAGCCTTACAACTTGGGCCAAATTAGGGCCGTGTGATCGCAGCAAATGATTGCTCAGAGCTGCCGACGAACGCTCTGCTGTTGTGTGTGTGCACGCCTGGTAACGAAACCCCCATGGCGCACACCCGCAACAGTCCCGTAGAAAATACGAGGCCAGTTGTGTTGGTCTTGCCTCGTGGTGATATGCCCCGTTCTCTCATTAATGGGTCCATGGCGCTGCAGCGACTGTCCTTTCTCTTAAGTAGCACGCGGATTTTTTTTATTTCTGCCGTCTGGCCGTTTGTGTGTGTGTGTGTTTTTTTGTTGCACATCTGACCTAGTTTTTTTGTAACTGCTGGCCATTCCCAAGCAGCATTGTGTGTGTGTGTTTGTTGTGGGGGAGCGGTGGTGTAGCGGTTAGCGCGCTACGCCACAAACCTGGCGACACGAGTTCGATTCCCACTTCACGGCCACCACCAGTGACGATTATCTCCACCGGTCCTGGGCCTCCCCTAGGTCGACTCGGCATCAAATGAGTACCTGGTGCGGTGTGTAAAACATCACCACTTGGGAAACAAAGGCGGCCAGGCGTGGTTGCTGGCCACCCACACCCTCGTGTGCCGTTCCGGCCTTAATAGGTGCTCGCTAAAAGCACTTGCCCCAACAGTCTGTTAAGGCTACACGGGGGATTTCTTTTGTTACACATCTGACCTAGTTTTTGTTGTAATGGCTGGATGTCCCCAAGCAGCAGTGTGTGTGTGTGTGCCGGAAATGAAAGTCTGGGATCTCTAAAATGTTGCATCGATTCTCTTGCTCGGGGGGGCAAAGGAAACAAAAAAATCGAGCAGTTGTTAATGCGTGTGTGCTGCGCGAGGCTCTTGAAGAATTCACAGACGCAATTTAATTGTTGTAGCTTGGTGTAAAAGTAGCAACAACAATGAAAACCCAACACGATAGGTGGACTATTCAATTTAGACTGGGCCCCCCCCGGCCACCCTTGTCAAACTCCTCAAGGCACGCCATGCATCGTTGCCTAGTTTCCTGATTGGATAATGTGGACGGCAGCTGCACTCTGGTGGGACGGTTGCAGGAACGGAGTTTTGAGAAGTTCTCCTGGGGTCGGGTGCACAGGGGCGGGGAGGGGGAGAGGGTTGGCTAAGGGAGGTTTAACACGTAAGGCTTTCGCGACCAATATCATCCATAATAGAGGTGTTTTTGAGTTGGCTCGCGTAAATATATCACCGTGTCGTTAAAACCCGCCACCACCCGACGCAGCCAACCATAATAAAGGTTTTTGGGTTAGATCGTGTTTATTTATAAATGTGTCGTAACCCTCCACCACCCGACACGGCCAATCAGCAAAGAAAAGTGTCACGTTGACAAAGGACAAATAATTCACTACTTCAGCCCACCGGTGTGTTGAAGAGTTAATCCACATTTACAGTTTGAGTACGACGTTTCGCTGGTAAATACTTCCAGCATCATCGGGCAATTCGCCAGAATGGTAAAGCCCTCGCTTGCTCCCGGTTTTATATAGAGCAGAAGAGTGACGTCATCACTTAACTCATCAGGTGCAGTGATTAGAGGCGGAGGGGGGGGTAATGTAATTATATAATCGATTAGTAATCGATTATATAAAGCCTACGTGTTAAGCAGCCAACCAGTGGTGAGGGTTTGCCGCGGAAACAGAACGTGGCCAATTCGTCACTAGTACAGCACAGCGATGCGTGTTGGTGGCTTGGCTCTCCCAACGCACCGGTGTGTTGGCGGCGGCGTTTTAACGACGCATAATTAACGCGATCTAACCCCAGAAACCTGCCAAGGGAGGCTTTGCGCTCACCCCGGCGCGCACAAGAGGCCACGCTCTGTCCCCCCCCCCCCCGTCGCGCAGATAACGTCGCGCAACATTTTCCCGAAACGGAACGCGTCCCTGAGGGATGTTCCCCGGCGTACTCTTCCCTCCCCTCCCTCATCCCCTTCCTTCGCTCGTCCCACCACGAGGAGACGGAACGATGACATCGGGTGCAGGGTGGACGATTGACATCGCAGGATCGTGAAGAGAGAGAGAGAGAGGAGCTTGGTAACGGCTGGGCCTCGTCTAGCAGTTGGATCGACCTTAGCCGACGATGACGAACTTGTATCTGTGTGTGTGTGTGTATCTGTGTGTGTGTGTATCTGTGTGTGTGTATCTGTGTGTGTGTGTGTATCTGTGTGTGTGTGTATCTGTGTGTGTGTGTGTATCTGTGTGTGTATCTGTGTGTGTGTGTGTATCTGTGTGTGTGTGTGTATCTGTGTGTGTGTGTGTATCTGTGTGTGTGTGTGTATCTGTGTGTGTGTGTGTATCTGTGTGTGTGTGTGTATCTGTGTGTGTGTGTGTATCTGTGTGTGTGTGTGTGTATCTGTGTGTGTGTGTATCTGTGTGTGTGTGTGTATCTGTGTGTGTGTGTGTGTATATGTGTGTGTGTGTGTATCTGTGTGTGTGTGTATCTGTGTGTGTGTGTATCTGTGTGTGTGTATATCTGTGTGTGTGTATCTGTGTGTGTGTGTATCTGTGTGTGTGTGTGTATCTGTGTGTGTGTGTGTATCTGTGTGTGTGTGTATCTGTGTGTGTGTGTATCTGTGTGTGTGTGTATCTGTGTGTATCTGTGTGTGTGTGTGTAGCGGTTAGCGCGCTGCGCTATGAACCTGGCGACCCGGGTTCGATTCCCGCTCACGGCCAACACCAGTGACGATTATCTGAACCGGTCCCGGGCCTCCCCTAGGTCGACTCAGCCTCAAATGAGTACCTGGTGTGGTGTGTAAACATCGTCACTAGGGAGACAAAGGCGGTCGGGCGTGGTGCTGGCCACCCACCCCCTCGTGTACCGTTCCGGCCTTCATAGGTGCTCGCTAACAGCACTTGCCCCTACAGTCTGTTAAGGCTATATGGGGGATCTTTGTCTTTGTATCTGTGTGTGTGTGCGCGTGAATCCGATAACACGCGAGTCGGCCTGCCCAGGAGAGTTGCATTTGCTCCGCCATTCGTCCGGGTGGCGGTCCAGTCGCCATCGGCCGTAGCGATGAGACCCGATCCTTCATCAGCGACCGCCCCCCCCCCCTCCTCCTCACCTTCATTTGCACAACGCCGCCGCTGCTCCCTCCCGCCGTGGTGGGGGGGCGGGGGGGTGGAACGCGCCCTTAACACGGCGTAGCAGGAAATCGAAGCGCACTTTATTAAGTGGTTTGGGGTGGGGGGGAAGTTATTACTTTTAGATCGGACGGCCAGACAGATTGGACGGGTGCACGGATGTGTGATGTGTGTGGTGTGATGTGTGTGGTGTGTGATGTGTGGTGTGTGTGGTGTGATGTGTGGTGTGTGATGTGTGTGGTGTGATGTGTGTGGTGTGATGTGTGTGGTGTGATGTGTGTGGTGTGATGTGTGTGGTGTGATGTGTGTGGTGTGATGTGTGTGGTGTGATGTGTGTGGTGTGATGTGTGGTGTGTGATGTGCGTGCGGGGGGAGGGGGGGGTGGCAGCAGCTGGGACGGACGGGACACGGGCGGCACGCGCGAGCGGCCGCCCCTCGTTGCCGTGGGTCTCCCGTGGGTCTCCCGTGGGTCTCCCCGTGGGTCCCCCCGTGGGTCTCCCGTGGGTCTCCCCGTGGGTCCCCCCGTGGGTCTCCCGCGGGGGCGCACGGCACGGGTGCGACGCTTGCCCCCGCCGCCGCCGCCGCCGCCGCCACGTGGATGCCGGCGCCTCCCCTGAAGCGCGCGCTTCAACTAAAAAAGGAATAAAAGAGCGAGAAACAAAATATTCGTCGCGACAGCGCGACTCGGGCAGCAGCAGCAGCAGCAGCCGCGACGTGACCAAGGCAGGGCTAGAGGAAGCCGGGTGTGTGTGTTGTGTGTGCGTGTGTGTGTGTTTATTTGCACGTACGCGCTTACATTCCCTGCATATCTGTCGTGCATGTGCAAGTCTGTGTGTGTACATCTGCGCTACGATCCCAGTGATCCGAGTTCGACAATGATCGGAAACGGTCCTGGGGCCTCCCTTAGGTCGACTCGGCCTCAAATGAGTACCTGGTGCAGTGCGTAGTAAACATCGTCACTGGGAAGGCAAAGGCGGCTTGGCTTGCTGCTGGCCACCCACTCCCTCGTGTGCCGTACAGCCCTTCATAGGTGCTCGCTAACAGCACTCGCCCCAACCGACTGTTAAGGCTCTACAGGGAATCTTTGTCTTTGTGTGTATCCATAGAGGTGTGCGGGTGTGTGTGCGTGCGTGTGCGTGCATTCCCAGCGTGTGCGTGCCAGCCGTGACGAATCGCGGAATGCCGCGAACGTTTGGCGCAGCGCTCGCACGTCGATGGCACGCTCGTGGAACTATTTCTCTCATGCCAAAGCCCGACGTTTGGCGCGCAGCGTTTCCCGTGGGTGTTGGAGAGCGCGCACTGGCGAATGTCGTGTGTACACCTATGGTGCCAAAGCCCGACTATGGTGTACGCACGGTGAGAGGGAGATGCGCATACTCAACGCGTACGACCCCCATCTGTGGGCTCGGCCATCGACTTGCAACGTGTTTTCTCCTCGTTGGTCCTATTACCCCGCACCTCCGATTGCCGCTATTGGCTACATACGGTGCGAAAGAAGTTTTACACACACACACACGTAGGTACATGCTGTTCAAGCCCAGTGAGTGGATTCAAACTGCAAACCATAATTTTGCAGAGGCACTGAAATGTCTTCCTTTATTGAGTCTGTGTGCTTTTGTGTGTTTGTGCATGTGTGTTTTGTATCTTGTCTGCGTGAAGCCGGTTAGCTGTTAATTTCTCAATGCATTGTGTTGCTTCTTCCTGTAACGACAGGAAAACCAGCAACATTTGTTTTACGGGCCAAATGCAACCGATGAGACTCGGTCAAAACCGGTCTTAAGTTTGGCTGCTAGAACAAACCCTGCTGGACAGCATTGGTTTAGATGGCCCACAGGCTGATGGACATGAACGTTATTTTATTTTTGTGGTAATGTAATACATCCCTGTCTTGCTTATTATCATGAATCTCATCATTCACGAGAAGGTTGACTCCAGATGACATCGTAACAATTTTCAAACAATGCTCAGTGACAAACACAGAACCCTTTGTGACATCCTTGTCATCGTCCATGAACAACGTCCTTTGGCCAGAGAGAATTTGGCACAAACACCGCGATGAACTCCGACCTTGCAGCTGCAGCTCGTTGCACCGAGTGTCTGCGCCGTGTACGGGCGAGTGCATGTGTTCGCGTATTGTAGGGGAGCGGGTAGTGTAGCGGTTAGCGCACTGCGCTACGAACCTGACGGACCCGGGTTCGATTCCCGCTCACGGCCGACACCAGTGACGATTATCTGAACCGGTCTTGGGTCTCCCCGAGGTCGACTCTGCCTCAAATGAGTACCTGGTGCGGTGTGTAGTAAACATCGCCACTGGGGAGACAAAGGCGGCGGCCGGGCGTGGTTGCTGGCCCACCCACCCCCTTGTGTGTGCAGTTCTGGCCTTCATAGGTGCTGCCCGCTAACAGCACTTGCCCCGCAAGTTTGCTAAGGCTATACGGGAGATCTTTGTCTTTGCTGTGTTCGCTGCGCCCACGTGCGTGCGCTGCGCTCGTTTCGTTTCCGACTCGTTCACGCTTGACTGGGCCCGCCGAGATGTTTGATCTTCTTCTTAACGGGGAGGTCGAGCCATGGCGTGGGGTGGATTGTACGACGACGCTGGCACGCGACGCAATTTGCACATCGTGGCATGGTGCCTCCTGACGTCAGCTTTTTTTTTGCAGCAGACACATCCTCTCGTTGCTCTTCGTTCCATACAGCTCCTTGACACTGGCCGATGCTTCCACGACCATCATCATATCTCATCTGTTGCTGATTTTCCCTATCATTCCTGTCCGCCCTCATGCCTCCTCCACTCCACCGGCCCGTATCTTTCCCGGTCGTCCTCAATCTCTGTTTGCTTCTTCTCACGCTGCGATTGCTTTTTCTGGATTTCTGTTTGGTTCCCATGATGCTGGCATGACCGTACGCCATAAGTCTGAATTCCTCGATCATCTCCAATTTCGTTTGTTTCATCGTCAAGTTCTTTCTAATCTTTACATTTCGCGTATTCTATCTCACGCCGTTACTCCCATAATTTATTTTTCAAGAGACACAACGCTGTGGACATTAATTGTCATACAGGTAAACTTTTTATTTACTTATTTTAAAAAAGCCTGTCTAACCCCCGTGCAAGCTGACCCAATGGCAAGAGGCTCTCGAGCCCATTTATCTCCTGTTAACATTCTCAATGACCTGGGATCCATTTTTTGGTGATGAGAATTGGTGGACCTGGACATCACCACGTGCCTTGGCCTTCTCCTAGGTTGTAACTCTCCCTGTCGATGCGGAATGTCAACAGACGCCATCGCCGCATGGAGAGGCAGGCGACTGGACCGACCTTTCCATAGCACACATTGTGCTGTCCTCGGCTTGAATTAAGTGCCGACTAATACCACTTTGACCTGCCCGGGTAACGAGGCGTTGTCCTGTTGTGGTTTTTTTTTACGTGCGTTATTTCACTGCCGTTGTTGGCGTGGGCCAATGCGAATTTATGTCCAACGGTGAATCCTGAACAGAGTCGAACACATCCTTTCCACGCACCTGAATGCGCGTTTGGGCTGTTGACACAGTGGCCTAAGATATGTTGAATTGAGATGGCGAGAGGGGCACAATTTTTTTCTCACTGATATTTTCCGTTTCTTGTGAAATAACCCGATAGGAGTCCACTGTGCTTGGAAGCACAGTACGATAAGGAGGCGTGTAATCGTACACCCCCGTCGATTCGATACGTATTCACGATTCAATCATGATTGAATTTTATAAACAAATATTTTGGATTATTTTGGATTGTTTTTCATTTTTATCTTGTCTCGTTTCTATAGTTTTATCCGTGCAATTAGTACAAATGTAACATTGGCATCTCAGTTGCGGATAATTAGCATGAATAATGTGCAATCAATTCTCACGCATGATTTGATGTATGTATCAGGCGTAATAATTCTTTTCGGCCGATGAATCAATGCATTTTTCTTTTATGCCTTGTAATATTGTCGCGGGTTCACATTCTAGCTGGGGGGGGGAGGGGGGATTGACGCTGCCCCCTGATCTCTCTCTCTGGGTCACTAAAACGACTGCCACATTGGCACAATTCTATCGCGTTTGTCCCACGAGGAGACTGGAGCCCCACCATGACAATGTGGAATGTTAGCTTCTGGTGCAGAGCTGCCAGCTGAGATGAGGCACCGACCCACCCACGCGTTTTGTTTTTAGCAAAGGAGAGGAGGCGCGCTTAACGTTGACCCCTCCCCAGACGAAGGCCCTCTTCTAGCGGTAGGATTTACAAAATGGATGTAATGTGTACGAGGGATCGCATGTGCATCGCAGCCATGTGTGATTCTTTCACCTGTGCCATTGCATGTTCAAGAATACCTGTAAACACACCGAACACGCATGGCAACAGCTTGCGGAGAGCGCCATCGCGCTTAAGCCGAGCCGACGGATTGTAAGGGACCGCCATCACTTTTGATTTTTCCACTGTTCTAGAGGAGAGGTGGGGGGGGGGTGGGGGGACCAGCGATTGTTGGGATAAATTTGGCGATGCCTGCGATGCAGTAAATTAGGTTGTGGATGAATTTTTTTCTTTCGACGAAGCGGTTTTAATTACCAGCATGTCAGCCCCCTTGCGATGCCGCCAATTGCCCGAGGATCATGGTTACGGTGACAAATACGAGGCATTATGGAATACAGCACTCGGAGAACGTTATGTTTTTACATGCGCCAGATGGCCTGTGCAATTATTGGCGCGTGTGCATTTGCAGAGCGATCCGTCTTCCCTCGCAATATTCTCATCATTACGCCATCACAGCAGAGTGAACCGGAAGAAGCTGTGAACTGGTTTTACCCCCACAGCACAGCGTGGTTTCCACTGCGTGAGCGTATGCCGCCAAGACGCAGTGGGACACTCGTTGCTGAAGCTCTCAAAGTCAAAGAGACTCCCACTTGGCAATAGGGTCGTGGACACTTCAGGTGATGACCCCTAAAACCAGCAATTGAAAAATTCCACATTCTCGTGGCAGGGACTCGGCGCTCTGTAGAACAACCTTGACGTGCCTATTTGTATTAACCACAGAGAGATCGTGGGCCAGGTATTTGAACGCACGACCTTCTTCTTTTCTTCTGGCACATCCGAGCCGAGACATCGTGATTCTTTTTTTCCTTCCCCCACCGGATATTCGGCGTGGCGAGCCAGAACCAAATCCTGAAGTGCTCGTCTCGCAAGACATCATAATATGGTTCGGGTCTAAGCAGGCCCAGTAGCAGGGCCTATGACACTTTTGATGCATGTGACCATTGGTCAGTACATTGGAAGAACACGGCGTCACCACCACGTACGTCATCTACATGCCTCTCAACTTGGTTATTTGCCTGTGACATCAGTCAGCCCGGTTTTACTGCGAGGGCATAGCATCACCGCATCATCTGCATGCAACTGGAACCACAATAACCTTGCTGTCACGGAGCATAAACCATCACGTGAACTCCGGTCACCCACGCAGCAGCAGCAGCTTTTGCCTTGCCATCGAACAAAGACGGCCACCGCATTGCACGCTTTCATATGCCCGTCTGCGGCCGTCAGGAACACACCGTCTCTTCCGATATTTGGAACCCACCGGAGCTATGCACTTTTAAATCTGTTTTGTAAACTAATTTCTTTTTAAAACTGCTTTTAGTGTTTCGTTATTCACCCTTCCCCCCCACCCCCCCGTCACCTCGGTTGGCTATGTGCGGTGCGAAAGAAGTTCACCGTCAAACTTGATTTGTTAATTGCCTGTGACGACCGTGGGGGCAGTACAAAAAAACAAACCCTTGGGTGCCCTCTCCTGCACTGTGCCTGGGCCATCGACCGTACGTGGTTCCGGCGTGGCTTGGGTTGTACAGTCAAAGAGAGGGTAATAATAATACAAATAATTATTGTTTACATTTATAAAGCGCTTTTCACCCAGAGGTCGCAGGACGCTGCACAGAGCTAAAGCAAGTAAATCACTCGCGTAATTCTTCAACCTAATATAAGCCACGCATGCTCGTGATTTGACCTCATGCAAATACCCCCTCCCCTCCTCCCAATACTCCCAAAACACGTAACCAAATTAATCAGGAGAAAAGGCCCTTAAGAAAATAAATGTCACCTTTGTTGGCTTCCCGTGATACAGCTTTGCCTGCCTCGGCGGCGGCCCCCCCACGCACGGGTGGGTGGGGGGGGGCGTCCCAACATAGCCCAGGGGGGCATGGGGGGGGGGGGGAGGCCTCTGGCAAGATGCTCAAGAAATCGCGGTGGCGGAGCAGTCCGTGGGGGTTGGAGCCCGAGCCGTGGTATCGGCGCTGCTCTAACGTGTTTACGAGAGAGAACATTGGGAAACGAAGGCGGGTTTTATCGCGTGGTCTAGCTGACGCGTGGGGGTTCCCCCCCCCCCCCTCCCCCTCCTTATAATCCGTGTAATCTTAGCCGACGGCCAGAAGCCTCCGTTTTATCTAATTATGAGGCCTGGAACTCTGTAACAGCTTAAATGGCTGCACTTATTAGCGTGTCACGCACATGTCTGCTCTGCCCTGAGATTTTCGCTCATTTTGTTGTTTGTCTTTTTGATTGTACGTGTGTACGTTAAACCTTTGTCGCACCGTATGTGACCCATCCGTGCTAATCGGAGGTGCCACTGGATGATATACCGCGATGAAATAATGAATAGCCATAACGATCTTTACGCGAGGCCTGTGAACGTCACGGCTTAAAGGGCTGCACTTATTCGCCTATCGCACAGCTGATGGCTGCCATCTTGAAAATGTCACTTTGTTTTTAATTGAACGTGGAGGTGACATAACAAAAAAATAAATGAAGCAGCACGGAGCACGCGGCATTTCCCTTAGCTCTGTTGACACACATCATTCTGTTGTGTGTGCGTGCAACGATGTTTGATCGGCAAACAAAATACCGTGTCGCGCTTTGACTCGTTCTGAGCCTTGTGGCAGTGAAGTGTCACATGCCTGTTGCCTCTTTTGGACTGAGGACTCCTTGGGCGCAGATTATTTTTTTTTCCGGTGGCCTCTTTTGACGCCCTGTCTGATGCCCGGACCTCCTGGCGGACCCGTCTTGTTAGAACGAGCGGCGACGTATTCTAGCAAAATGTGGAATAACAGAGACCGCATTTGTCCGTACCCAGAGCCGGGGACTATCGGTCTACAATTTACGCGAAACGTGTGACCTCCGACTTTTGGTCTCGAACAAGCCTGTGGCAACGTGCAACTGAAGAGCGTGGCAGATGTTACAATGAGAGTTGGCGGAAGATAGTCACTCCGGTAAGAAAATCGACAAGAAAATTATAATGCGATGGTCCTTTTCATGCAGGTCATGACGTGCCCCCAATAAAAAAATGGCTGCCGTCCCCACAAGCCACGTCCGGAGTGACTTGGCTGACATCGCCATGCCCAAGTCCGTTAGCTCCCATCCAGCGTCACTTGCGGAAACTGAGATGAGACTTTTGTGCCCAAACTCTTTTTGTGCCATCTGATAAGTCGAGTAATTGAACTGATTATCGGTGGAGTAATCGCGTGCTTGCTTAATTGGATAGCACGGCGCTTAGTCAATGCCGCGAGGCATCACACCTGACCGTCGACCCTCTGCTGAGCCTGACTGCTACTTTTGCACTTCACCAGAGGTCCTCAACCAGACCTTTTGTGCCCCAAAAGGGGGCTAGCTGACGTTTTATGGGTGTCCTGTTTTAGACTGTCTGCCTGACGGTCCAACCATTATTCATACGGCAGTCGCTGACACGCTCCGACTGCATCACATCAAATCCATCCGAATGCCGGACACCCATGAAACTAAATAATCTGATACGAATAATGCTAATTCTTCCAGGCAGGCGGTGTGCTCCAACCCATTCCCCACGGACAGGCCTGGCCCTTGCAGCTTACTCAAAGCCAGCAGAGATCTAGGCAAGGAAGTGTTTCTACTCGGCATGTAAAAATGCGGCATGTTTAAGCGCACACTGGACTTACAATGCAATGCTTCGAGGGTGATGCATGACTCCAAAGTGACACTGGGATATGTGGCTGTTCGGAGGTGCGTGGGCAGTGAAAGGCGGTGGCAGGGTGTATGGGTATACGCTGTCGAGGTTTCGTACGGTTTATGAACGCTTTGTTGCAAATGGACTCCAAATGTGGCATGCTTATACAGCGGGTTACTGCCCAAGGTGCTTCTGTGCTATTCAGCTGGGAACACGTCTGCAAAAATTTTACGGGTTTTTTTTTTTATCCCACCATCCTCATTGAAATCTCGTGCCTCAAGTCGCCGGCTGGGGTGGACAGCCACTTGCTGGACGAGATTACTCCCTTTTTGTAAATCAAACTGCTGCGAAGATGTTTCAAGAAATGAGGGGGGGGGGGGGAAGCGGCCTTTCGTTTAAGCAGATTACGGCTGTCCACGTGAGTTGTCGCGGCGGTCCTCTGATGCAAAGTCTTTTGATGTGCTCTCGTCAAAGTGAGATTCCGCAAATATAATTGTGCTCGTCTCCTACCTGTGCGTGTTTCCCCCCCCCCCCCTCCTCACTTTGTACAATTCCGAATGCTTTTCCGGTCTCCGAAGGTGTCGCTCGCTCCCACTGTTTCCCCATGTGCCGTGCTTTCCGGTGCGCAGGAAAGCCAAGGGCCTAAAGGCCTTGAAACGCCTTTTAGCCGCTCTTTGTTATTCGATCGCGGGCCCCCAACACATCTTAGTCACAGGCAACAAAACATCAGTAATTGAGGGCGTAATATATAAGAGAGAGAGAGTGTGTTCCTTGAAGCGAGTTGTAAGGTTATAAGAATTTTTGGGGGGTGCGTGCCCGGCGTGATGCGGTGACTGACACCGTTGTGATGTCCTCACCCCTCTTCCCCCAGTTGTGAATTAGTTGCCTCACTCGTTGGTCAGCGGTTGCAATTAAAAGAAAAACGACTTCAAACTACGAACTACTTTTTTTATGTTACCAGGTAAGGCCTACTGAAGTGTAGAGCTCTTTTATTCAGAAGTCTACCTGGCCTGGCTGCAATTTATAGCAGAACGAAGCGGCTTGTCGCGTGGACATTTATAGCGACCAAATACTCTAAACGTGTGGTGTTCATTCTAAATGTGAAGGGGGGGGAAATAAACCCGGAAGACCTGGCGAAAAATCCACGCTACCACGGGGGGAGAGAAAGCGAGACACGCAAACTCCAAATACAGCGCAGACGTCGGGGTCGAGATGTAACCCACAACCTCCTCTATACCAGGCGAGGTATTTAACATCTCTTCACCGTGGTGAGTTCTTGTCACTAGCCCTATGATTGTGACCGCAGTCTAACCGGGGGGGGGGGGGGGTTTTCTAAAAGCCAGCAGCTAATCCTCATTCGATGTGACTTTGCTCACCCACTCTACAACTCATTTCCTTTAAGTGTCGCTTTCAGTAATGTGGCATAATTAAAGCACCGTTGCCTGGGGTTGTGGGGCGGAGGTGTGGGTTGCCTGGAGTGATAGCCACGTAGATAATTGAACAGATGATGACACGGAGAATTAACGGTGGAATGCTGAAGAGGCCCTTCTGGTCAATCATCGTGAGCCAAAGGCCTCGGTGGAGGCAGCAGTCCCTTATCAGGGCTTACGGGATGGGGGGGTGCACACGACGATAATGGAGGTGCTATTATTTGCCCACCTGCCTCGGCTTAATCACCACAGCGATGGCCATTATTGTGGCTGCCTCCGCGCACCGTCAAAGAGTGCCTTGGGGCTAAGTGCGCAACGCAGTCAATGCCACGCTGCCACGCGCGAGCCGCTCTCCTCGCTTTCCCCTCCGTTGCCAATGCCAACCGAGCCGAGCTGAGCGTACTCTGGGTTATTTTTTTTTATTCCACGCTTCCTGACGATTGCGCACACCTGGGTTGTTTTTTTTCTGGAATGCTCAGCCCGAGTTGCCCCCCCCCCTCCCCCGTGTTTGACAAATTAGATGTCTGGGAAATGTCGCGGTGGTTTTTTTACCCCCTTTCTTTCTTTTTAGACCAAGGCGGTAACAGTAGAAGTGCGTGCGTGCGTTTATTTGTTGGCCTTTAGAATTGGAACTGTCTCTGCAGCGTGCTCCTTAATGGGAGCAAGCACGGGCGAGGGGAAAGGCTTTGCCGAAGGCCTCTTCATGAGGCGGCGTTAATTATAAATAAAAAAATCTATTTTTGTATTTTACAAGGTAAGGCCCACTGAGCTATTTGTGTAGCTCTTTTGTCAGAAGCTCCCTGGCTGTCACAAATGACAGCTCAACGAAGTGGCTTACGATGCGGGATTTCATAGCAACCAAATACTCTAAACGCATGTTTCTAAATGTGGAGGGGAAAAACCGGAGGACCCTGAGAAAAATCCACGCGACCTCTGGGAGAACATTAAATCTCCAAATATTCAGGCATCGGGGTCAGGATCGAACCCACGACCTCCTGTATACAAGGCGAGGTAGTTGACATCTCGCCACTGTGGCATAAAAATCGTTCGCCCACTAACCACCTAGGGTTGCAACCTTTTGAGGTACACAAAAATCGGGGGCATAGCTTTTAATAGCCTGGGAAGGTTTTGATGTAAAGCTTTCGTGACTGCAGTGATTCATATTCTTGGTTCTTTCGGTAAAGTCACGTTGTGAGAATTTTATTGTGTTATATATTTTATTATTTGTTTCCCTTCAACGTGACTTTACCAAAAGAACCAAGAATATAGCCTGGGAAGGCTTGCAGATTACCCACGATTGCTTTATAAAAAAAAAATAGGGTGATCTTGGGGAAAACCGGGACAGGTGGCAACCATATCACCCACCACCCCCTGGCATTTCAAGTAATTGTCACAGTTGAATTGAAGAAATAGTCATTGTTTTGCCTTGTTTGTGCGGTAAATCTTGTTTCTTAATTTTGAGACACCAATTTGATAAATGTTTGAGTATGAGAATCGATTTTAAGCTATTTTTTTATTAATAGCTGAATAATTGTTCTACAAAATTATGGAAAAGATGTGAAATGATCTTTCATAAAAGTCAGAGCCGGGGGTCATTCCAATCTGCATCTTGATGCGGTCTAGTTTTTCCATTGGATCACATGACCAGAAGCACCCAATCATATTGATGGATCCCCATAGTAACAATAGACACGTGTCGCCGGAAAACTAGGAATAATCAGACACAAACAGCTTTCTTTTGCAAAATAATAATTAGGTATTTCATTGCAACATCCACAAGTGAATCCGTGTACTGTCGGGATGTGTTCCTTAATGTCAGATTTATCCCCAAAAATACATATGAAATTTGGCCCTGCATATGTACGAACGTTTCATAATCGGAAATTTTAGTTTCGTATTGATGTGAAAAGGTGCCGCCACAGCAAGTGATGTCACTTCCATTGCACAATGTCGGTGCCCTTCCCAACAAAATTGCCGTCAAATGAGGCACAGCTGTCAACCCATACGGTTTACCCGTATTCTTGTACAGGGTAATTGAGTTTTCAGGTCCAAAGGCGTACAGCCGTTTCAATACGGGCACAAAAAAATGTGTTTTGGTCTTTGTTTGTGTTTCTCCCTTGTGGTGGAACTTTGTAGGATGAACGTTGAGATTTATAAGGGGCACGGGGTGACCGATATGGTCTGAATTGGTCTGTAATAAGATAAGGCACTGATAAGAGGTTGACAGGCATGAATGATGTCCCTTGACAATGCTTAAGGTAACTTTCACTTAAATGATTAAAATAAATACTGTTATAAAGGAAGCTTTATTAAAATAACATAAATTGAGCTGTTAAAGTTATCACATATACTGCATACACAATTACATGGATACAAATGTTGATCCATTTAAAACTTAAAATGCGAAATTTAATTTTAAATTCTACCCAAGTGTCCAAAATTTTGACATTTGAAAAAAATAATGGAATGTGAAACTCATCCCTTATGTATTTGTGGGTGTAGGTGTTGGTTTTAATAGAAGAATACACTGCTTATTAAACAGCCATCACTCAAACACATTTAGAATTAAACCCTGCAGAAACCAAATGACCTCAACACATGCTAAGTTGCTTCAGTAACATTTAATTACTATAATAAGGCTATTTCCTTTCGGACTACATAAGCGATCTGGAAACCATCGTTCATCTAAATTATTTACACTATATGCAAATATTACCTTCAAGCGAGTGCAACGGAAGAAATTAGTTGAGTCATATCGCGAACCTGAAATCGTGAAAACGTATTGATCGTGGCAGGATAGAATGGCTTGTTGTTTAAATCATGTATGATTTTTCATAGTCTGCTTCGTGAAACACAAGGCACAAAACAAAATGCCAGTGAGCCAAAAAAGCGATATGGTTAATCCGGTTAAGTAAAATAAAAATACAAATCTAAGTTTAACGGTAGTCTAGGGTGGAAAAACAAAACACTTAATAGCATTGCGTACGCACAGGCCGTCACGCGCCGCGTTCGTTCCCTTGTTCCCGCTGACGAATCGTCTCGCGAGCATTCTGGAGCGACCTCGTGTGGCCCCAGCAGCAGCGCGTTCGCCCGCTCGTCGCAGAGAGTCCCGTGGTTCGAGACCCACGGGCCGCTCTGGTTAATCCTGCGCGTTCGTGACCCCAGCAGTAGCGCGTTCGCCCGCTCGTCGCACAGAGTCCCGTGGTTCGAGACCCACAGGCTGCCCTGGTTAACCCTGCGAGTGTTTATTAATACGCGATGGTCACCAACGCCCCCCTCCCCCCCAATAGTCTTGGTTAAGGAGTCGCTGAGGAAGATGGTTGTGTGGGTGAGGGCTTGATCCCTGGCCCGCTCCCCCCTCCCGCCCCTCCCCGAAGGGGACGTCTAGATCTGTATTACTAAACTATCGCCGTACTCGGATTGTAAATGTTGTGGCTTGGCTCTCCAACACACCGGTGTGCTGTACTAGTGACGAATTGGCACGTTCTGTTTACGTTACAAACCTTTACTAGTTGGCTGCGTCCGGTGGTGGCGGGTTTAACGACACATTTATATATTTACGCGATCCAACCCAAAAAAACCTCTTGTGGACTAAGTTAACGCATACGCTATGAAAATATATGAATTGGCCGAGTTACCCCGAGTGCTGGATACGAGAATGGTGTTCTAATGTCAATGTCCAGAGCTTGTCGGTGACTGCTGATGAAGACCAGATTTGACGTAAAATACCAAACTCTGGTATTAAACATGGTACATACATGCTCCGTCTGCTTTGCAGTGGACGTTAAAGATGCCCCCATGACCTTCTTTGAAAGAGAGTTGGCGGCATGTTGCGTGTGGTCACGATCCAAATCTGTCAAATTGTAAAAAAAAAAATAGTTTTTTTTACCCTCCATGGGACGTCCCTTGCCAGTATCAAAATATAAGAGTAGGTTTTACCCTTTCTGGCAATAAAACAGGAGGCGTTAAGATGTTCAATCACAAAAATGAAACCTTTTTGCAAGGAATCATGTCTGCATTAACCACCACGTGCTTGTGGTGAACATACAAAAAGAAGACGACGCATATCAGACAATGCATATACTGTCAGAGCATGTGTATTGTTTGCATGTTCACCACAAGTATGTGTGGTTAATACAGACATGATTCCTTGCAAAAGGTTTAAGTTTGGTGTTTGAACATCTTAACGCCTCCTGTTTCATTACCAGAAAGGGTCAAAAACCTACTATTTAAAATGTACCCTGCCAAATTACTCAATTGGGGGGGGGGGGGGGGTGGAAAAAAAGTGTGCCGTGGCGTAGCGGCGCCCTCGTCGAAAACGTGTGAAGCTCTCCCGGGGCAAATAAACGTTGTCATCCAACGCGGTCCTCCGGCGTGCGATGCCGGAGTCGACGCTTGGCGGCCGTCGCCACCCACGCCACCACGCGCAGCTGCAGCACCTGGGGGTGCCCTCGTGGGCCCCGGCTCGTTCCATCCCGGGCTTGTCGGGCGCTGACTTACGCACGTGCAGCGCTGTTAAGAGGAACCCGCAAAAAAAAAAAGACGTTGGCTCAAGCTCGCGTTAGAATAATTAGTGGGGGGGTCGGGGTGGCGGGGGAGTTTGTTGTTGGCGTCACATTCCATGGTTAGCGATGCGACCGTATTCTCCGGATTCATAAGAGACGCTCCAGAAAGTAAGACTCGTGCTCTGATATACTTATACAGTAATGATCCCTCCTCCTCCACTGTCATCCAGTGGAGCGCGGCAATCCTGGATCACCGTTCAGTTCGCATGTCGAGTCTCTTTTTGTTTTTGCCCGCTGTGACGCACACATAATCTTGAGTGGCATAGCATCTGTATTGCACTCTACGTTGTATGCAAATCGGAAATAATTAAATTCTTACACGTTTGATTCAAGCGCGTGTGTCGCAGGTATAAAACCGATTTCAAGCGACGACTTGTTGCACCTCTGCTTGTAATGCACGTTGCAAAGAAACAGCGCGGCGAGCGGTGGTGCAGCGGTTCGCGCTGCGCTACGAACCCCGATGAGCCGAGGTTCGATTCCCTCTCGGCGGTCGGCGCCCAACGACGACTATCTGAACGGGTCCTGGGTCTCGCCTAGGTCGACTCGGCCTCACATGATTGCCTGGTGCGGTGTGTAAACGTCGCCACTGGGGAGACAAAGGCGGTCGGACGCGGTGCTGGTCACCCACCCCCATGCGTACCGTACCGGCCTTCATAGGTGCTCGCTAACAGCACTTGCCCCAAGAGTCTGCTGACGCTATATGGGGGATCATTGCATTTTTGGAGTGCGGATTGCCGCTCAAACTTGGCAAACCCGCCCTCTCGGTGTTCCCACTGCCTTGGGTGTGGGCCGTGCGGTAAGTGGTCCACCCCAAAGGGGGGGGCAACCCAGGATACCCAAGGCTAGGTTCGCACGGGAGCGACCAGATGCGGGCAGGAGCCCCTGGGAGGAGTTGGCCACAGACGCCGCACGCCGAACTGGAGAGCGGAGCAACACCAACGCTCCGTAGAGCACTCCAGCCTGAGCACCCCCCCCCCAATTTGCCGTGGTTCTCGGACCTTGTTGGCCAAGGCGGTGGGTAAAGCACGGCAGCTCCCACTGAGGCCAGAGGGGAGGGTGCTGTGCCAGGACTTCCAAGCAGTGAGCTTGTTACATCGTGGTGCAGGTTGCTGCTTCCCCCCCCCCCATTCCATCAAGGGGGGGCGGCGGGGGGGGGGGCGGTGTTGGCCAGCCCTAAATTAAATTAATACATTTTTGAGAACCCGGAACGTGTGGCATTCATTTGTACCAATCCGGAGCGTGTCCGTGTTCAAATGTGAATCCCGGTTTGAACACAAGTACCATGAAACTCTGCTTAAAACAGCTTGTGAGCTGGTGCTAGGTGGATTGTTACATCGGAGACGGCTTGGAAGGCCTTTCCGCCAGCAGTGGATCGATCACGGCTGACGACGGTGGGTTCCAGCTTCCTTCAAACCCCAGCGATGAAGATTCATTGCCGAAGCGATGTTAAACAACCGTGTTTATTGACATCGCATCAATTCAAATTGGATAACGTGTAAAAAAAAAAAAAAAATGCTACAATTCCTCTGCTGCATATGTAGTCTTCGCTGACCGGGCTGCAGGGAGCGAGTGCCCAGCGGACACGGCAGTGCGCAGCGCAAGCTTTAATAAGCTCGATGCGGCACAACGGAGCGATGGCGTTGACAGCGACTCTTCGACTCCGCCGTGATCAGTCGGCCCGCTCGCGCCCTGTCGCCAGATTGCCTCCGTGTGTGCCTCGTTTCCCCCCTCGGCGACCCCCGATCACGCAACGCGATCACGGCCGCTCCCGGGGGGCCGTGAGTGCGCGCGACTGCTCGCAACGCCCCCCCCCCCCGAGGTGGTCGAAAATCGGACGGGAACGTCGAGGGGCGTCCTAATTGGAGCGAGCCACGCGGGAGGAGGAGGAGGAGGAGGAGGCGGCGGCGGCGGCGATCGTCGAGCTGGGAGGGCGGGAGGACCGCTCGGTGGAAGTCGCCATACATCAGCGGCGTCTAGGTGCTTGTGAGTCAAAGCCTGCTTGTGGTGTGACCTGGGATCGCCTTCTCATTATCACGCAGCAGCAGCAGCAGCAGCTGCAAAAGCTCCCCAGTAGGACGGCCGTGCCTTCGTAAAAAAAACAACAACCCCCGGATAAAATTAGTGCCGCGCACCGTAATGGAGAGGCGCCTCAAATATTTATTTCGGCAGCAGCAGCAGCAGCATTTGGAACTCTCATTAAATCATGAACACTCCGTGGGTACAGATATTATCCCCGGGCACGAGCACGTGTTTGTGCGACAGGGCGGAAGGGAAAGCGCGCATGTGAGCGGTGCGGTAGCTGGCGGATGTGCAGCAGTAGAACGGGGACGAGTTTGAGTGGTAGGGCGATGTGTGGAGGACAGCCGGTTGCGAGGAGATGGTGCTGCTGTTCGCCGCTGGAGAATGATCATCGGCAGGATCTGGATGCCGTTTGTCACGTGAAAGGGTCCCGTGTCTCACTCTCGTTTTTGTTGTTGCGCGGTTTGTGTCGCCGGAGAAAATCCCTGTGCGGCCTGCGAGCTCTTCCCCCCAAAAAAACTTACATTTAGTGCCGACGTTTTTTCAACCCTTGAGGGCACGCAAAAACCCTTTCAGGTAGGGCACGGGCCGCCGCACGGACACCGTGCGGGAGAAATTGGGAGCATGCCCAGAGAAACGTCAGCGTCGCTGCGGCAATACACCGTAATTGGCACGAAGCGAATGCCTTGCTATCTCCGCGCTGAGCGGAGGTGTGGACGCGTGGCCTCTGTGTGAATCGTGGCCTTAGTAACCTGGAGGGGGGGTCGGGTGGGGAGGGTGTGTGTGAGGTGCGGGGGGGGGCACCGGTGGTATTGATTGCGGGGGCCCACTGTACCACTGGTTGAGAACCACCGCTCCACCGCCTTAATCCTCCGTTCTGACCTCCTGGGAGTTTAGAAACACGCGTTTACACTATTCGGATTAATTTGCGGCTATAAATGTCCAAATGATGAGCCACTTTGTTGAGCTGTCATTTGTGGCCAGGTCGCTTTTGGAAAATAAGTTGACATCTCGGTGGGTTTTACCTGCTAGGGTGGGGATGGTTTAGTTGTATTTGTTTTGTGTTTGGGTGATTTGTTTACCTTGTACTTTGCACTCCGATCGTGTTTTTGTACTGTTTATTGTTGTAACCTTCTTACCCCGTGCCCCAACTGGTAATCTGTGTAAAAAAAAATTAGCTTTATAGCTCATCGGATTCCGCCAGGGTAAATAAATATTCTGATTGTGAGTTTACAGAGCTTGCGCGCGCCGTAATGTGTTGCACGCATTGCGGACTGCACGGTGTTTAGGAGCCCACGTGTATAATGGTTTCATATGTCGGGGAAAGCACCCGTCCTTTCCCCATTCGCAGTATTGCCACTGGTATCGGCATCGAAGAGGCCTCCCTACGAGTCCTTGACACGTTACATGGCACAGCGATTGGCAGCGCTGCAACTCGCAATCCAGAGGCCCCAACCGGTTTTGTCCACCCAGCTGCCTTAAGTGGTCGACGGCACCGGTTCGTCTACCCGTTTACGAATGCGAGCTTCACTTTTTTTTTCATTTTCTAGTTGGTGCATTGGCCAGGTTGGTTTGCGATGGTGGGGTAAAGTGTGTGGGTACTCCTCACCTCTTCCAAGACGTCCGAGCGCTGCAGAGTCACAGGCCACCCCGGTATTCTCTAGAGGGGCTCTCCGGAGCACTCTCTCTAGCGGAGGACCCCAATCCGCCAGCAGTGGCGTGAGAAAGACATTTGTGGGGCTGCACCTTTGCCCGTGTGGCATTCACAGGACAATTATGTATTTTGTACATTTTTGTGACGCCCTTTGTCAAGATGCATGTTCTGTCGTTGCCATGACGATGCCAATACAATTGAGGTTAAACAAAATCACCCTTTGGCTATGCGCGTGCGTTACATTGATTTGTGCAATGTGCGGCCCTCTTATCAAGCCGCTGTTGGTTGTGGTGGCTTGCTTTTGTTTTAGCTTGCCATACTTCACTTCGGTGGTCAGTGCAGGTCGGTGAAGTTGGGGCCTGTGGGCCGGGGCCGGTTCAGACCACTGGTCTTGACGGCCGTGGCTGGGAATCGAACCCAGGTGGCCGGGTTCATGGCGAGCACCGCTCCAACCTCTGGGCGTGTTCGTGGCAGCCGGCTTCACTGAACCCACGAGCAAATGCTGGACGTGATTGATCACTCGCCTCAGACTGACGTACGTGATTAACAAGGGTAATTGTCCACGGCTATGAATATACAGCAAAATGGTTTTTATTAAAAATAGTCGGGTGACATTTTGACCTTTTGTAATGTGCTCTGGCATTATGGCAGACATAGCTCTAATGAAATGCTAGCCATCTGATAACCTTGAACATACGGGGTTTTTTTGGGGCTTTTTCCTATTTGTATTCCAAATTGTGCTACCAACTCATGCCTAGAAATAAAAACTGTCAATTTAAAACCCAGGGCAGAAAGCAGTGTAACATCTTCCCATGTTGGAGAATGGGTATAATAATAAGAATAATTAACATTTATAAATCTCCTGTTTGCAAGATTATCAACGTGCTGCACCTTAAACGTGTATATCATGAGTAAAGGTGAGAGGCAAAACCGAGACGGCAAATTGAAGAAAGTTCCCAGAAGATGATTACACAGGACTACTTCCAACATCCCTCAAATTAACAACAACAAGGTATTAGTTTCACAGAGCGTCGCTCTTTCGAATTGCATCTTAGCGTCGTCGAGGAACGAGAAATGAGCTAGGAGGCAGCCAGGTGGTGTGCCGGTGATAAAAATTGCCAAAGATCTGCAGTCCTTGAAATGCACGGTTAGGCTGGGAGGGTGCCGATTTACAGTGGCTTAATTGGTACCATCACGAGGAACAGTGAATGCTGTTGGTGTGGTCAGTAACAACTGAGCACAATAGATGTGTATTTGACGTATGTTGAACTTCGCACCGTACGTAGCCAACCGTGCTAATCGGAGGTGCGGGGGAAGGATAGCAAACTAAACGCAAAAACAGTTTTAATGAAATTGGTTTTCAATCTAGATTTAAAAGTGCAAAGCTCCAGTGGCTTCCAAATATTGGTAGGAAGAGCGTTCCAGACGGCCGCAGAAGCTTATCTGAAAGCGCCACGCGATGCGGTGACCGATGGCCAGCCAAAAGCCGCTGCTGTGAGGATGACCGGAGTTCGTGTGCTGGTGTATGCTCCTTGACGAGATTGCCTGGTGACTGAACAACCGTCGAAGTGAAATGCCATATCTTTGCTCTGTTCCCCGTGAACAAACACCGACTGGTGTAAGTTCATTCACGAAGCTGACGAGAGACAAAACCGGAGCGATTCCTACAAGTGCTGAAGCCTTACAGTGGCTCTCGCCCGTCTCGCCGCAATGCAGCGTGTTGAATGATGTTGAATATTCCATGTATTCCAACTCGCTTTTCAATCGCGTTTGACGTTACAGAACCATGCTTGAAAGTCAATCCGGGGGTGTGCGCGAGCCGAGGCGCTACGGAAGTGCGTGCGTGCGGCGGAATGGCAGGTCGCACCCATTAAATTTGGCAGCCTTTTTTACTTAGCGTCAGCTCCCCCTTGCCCTCGACGGGAGAAGGAAGGAGTGGCATCATGGACTGACGACATGTCACTTTGATGGAAAATAACTTGCATTGAGAGACAGCGCCGACCTTCCCCCAGATAAAATGCCTGGCCGTTTTTTTTATTTAAATGACGTGTGTCCTGTGCGGTTGCTGTATACGTCTCCGTGTACACGGGCGGAATACGTTTCTTACAAGTTGGTGGCACATAACAGGTGGTGCACACTCGGATAACATTTCATTCGGGGGTGACGCGGGGGGGGGTACTGGAGGACACATTGCCTACCCGAGGAGATGGAGCAATTAAATCGGCTCTTGTGCGAGTACTGTGTGGATCGTAATTATCGCGGAATCGTGAGGAGGTGGCGGCAGCTTGGGGAGAGAAGGCCTTCGTCCAGCAGTGGATTGAACATGCCTGATGACGATGATGATGATTAAGAGTACCAAGTAGGAAACAAATTTATGTTCATTAGTTCTTTGGTAAATATATTTACAATAGTCTTTGACATAAAAAAACTTACTGTATGATATATTTAAAAAAATAGTCTTTGACATTCAACGGCCGCCTAAATGTTTGATGCTGGGGGGGGGGTCCGACCGCCTCACTTCCCCCCCCCCTCCACACTTTGGGTGTGCCACCGGCACACAACGTGATGCAGAGCGGTAAACATACTGTTCGAGGCAGAAAAACAACAATAAAATCATTATCATCGTACGAAAGTCTCTACAAATTTGCAGAGAAGAAGAATTACACTTTTTTCAGTTTGCGCACACGCGCGCGCATTGGTAGTTATCTGCATAAAGAGGCTTTGGGTAATGTGTCAATGTTTTAGCGGCGAGGAGATGAAAGCTAGCTGGTGCGATCCTATTTTTCGATACTGGCCCCTCGGGGGGACCGCGCTGTTGCCTGCTTCAGCTCGCTATCGGTGGCAATTAGGGGGTGGCTCTCGCTGCATGATCCTCGTTGTGCTCGTCACAGGCGGGTGCCGCTGGAGTAATTGCGCTAATGTGAAAAAATAGCCTTGTTGGCCTATTTTTAAGGGGTGTCTGCCCTTTTTTTTAATGTTCCTGTTTGCAAAAGTACGGTTAATTATCGAGTTTCCACGCGCGCACACACACACACACGAACTCGTCGAAAAGCGAGCGCACGGCGCATTATTATGCTTCGAGGCACGGGGGACGTGGACGTAATGGCACCGTTCGCCTCGTTAAGATTCCACTGTTTTACACGGAGGTGGAGGAGAGCTTTTTGCCTTGAGGACGATGTTACGTTGTTATAGTCACGCAGGTGAGTTGTTGTTAGGGCTCTCTCTTTAACCCATCTGTGCGGACCTTTTTGAGCATATCCCCTAGTGGTGCAGGAGGTCCCCCCCCCCCCCCCGAGTTGTTTAGGGATTCCTCCCGCGTTTCGAAGCACTTCTATTCGCCCCCTCTCAAGACCCTCCTGAAAAAGTCTCGAGACTCATTGAGACTTGCCGTGGCATTTTGAATTGCGGCCGCGATAACCTGTTCACCCGTAGACTCGCACGGTTTGTTGTCCTTTCTCCACACCGGCTTTTAGCACGGTTGGCTACGCACGATTATGAAAGAAGTTCAACACGCATACAGACAGAGGGCCGCAGACGGTGGCCTTCCTATTCAAACAACCGCCGGGGTTATTTGTCGTCCGCCTTACAGTGAACCAAATAGTTCCATATGGCAAGTACGATACGTTACACCACCGGCTCGCCGGGGGCAGTGGTTGCGGGTGAATATGTGAAGAGGTCGGATACATGAACACCCGTAGGAAATTACTGTTTCGCCATGCGCAAATGCTGCATTTGGTGTTGTCCGGTTGTTGGTAAAGCGGCCGGGGCGGATGCGCGACGTTGCAGCGTGCTTGGGCGGGGGGAAAAAAGGGAGCGAGTGTACGTGAGCTCAAGAACGCATTGTACGTACGCGCATGGTGAACTTCTTTCGCACTGTACGTAGCCAACCGCGCTAATCGGAGGTACTGCGTGGGAAATGGTCACACTCGTGGAAATGTACCATACACGTGTCTAAAATAGCGGTTCGCGCACGTACCTCCAATAAATGCGGGCCGCCAATTGGTCGGGGGTGGACGTGCGACGTCGGGCTGTGATCGCAAAGCTTGCAAGGATCGCTCCTCGGCACCTCCCCAAGCTGTCCGGTGACGCTCGTGCTAACCTCCGACCTCCAGGGGGGCCGCCCAGCCTCGAGTCAATCTCGCAGAGAGGGCGTGCGAGCCGACCTCGGGCCTCGGCCGAGGCGCCACCGGGGAGAAGGGAGCCGCGGCGTTGACCGACCGCCGTGCCTGCGCCCGGGCTCGTGGGCGCCTGTCCGCGCATGTGGCCGGCCGGCTTGCGTTTGATCGTCACAACAGACGGTCGGAGCATCGTCCCCCTCCCCCCAATTCCCCCGTCGCCATCGATCCAGGTGGCGCGCAGACCGCTCGCTTTCCCTCCCGTCGGCCGCGACGTGACGGCGGCCCCGGTGCGGGTGGCGCGCCGCTTCCACGTGCCCCGCGTAGAAATCCAGCGTTCGTTGGAAGTGTTCTGCGTTGCCGGCCTAATTTAAGCGCGGCTCGCCGCCGCCGCCGCCGCGTTGTTGTCGCGCCCAGAGGACTTGCTGTTCCAAATTTGTCCTTCTGCCTTTAAAGAGCACTTTCCTCACTGGGCTGCCTGCGCGCAACCCAAACAAACCCCATTATTACGGCCCGCTTTGCCTAATCGTGCGGCGTGGCGTGCGCATTAATTGGCAGGTGTCCGTTAATGTTCGCAAGGAACCCCCCCTCCCCCCCCCGCTTTGTTCTAAAATTTTCACAGCCCCACGTATGGTGCGCAAGCACGTCCACAACACCCACCGCAGCTATCCGGCACAACCGCGAAAACCGACCCGGCAGCAATCAATCGCGTTGCTCGTTGAGCAGTCGGCGCCTCGTGATGGACCGCGAGTGCAGTGTGCTACCGGACACAAGGTCGGTGTGTTCGGTGAGAGCTACTCGCTTTTGGGTTAATATCTCCTCTTTTGGAAACTCCCACGGGAGCTGGCGGGCTCAAATAAAAAAAAAAGCATGACTTTTGTTTCCTCCCAAATAAAAGTACGCCCCTGTCCTCCTTAAAGGCCGCTCTTGAAAAGCCCAGTTGACGTTAGTTCGTTAGTGAGCGAGTTGAGAAGATTGCTTCATTGCTACTTTCTGGTGAAAATCTATATTGCCTGCATCGCCGACAGCGACGGGGTAAAGCGCTGATGCGACGTGCTTCCTGTCCCCACAGTATTCCAAGTTCAAAGGGGGGCAGCACTCATCTCCCCGCCCCCCGGGGCCAGTGCTACAAAATCTGTATTTTCACGGCAGGGGTGAGACTGCCATTGACTTTCTTAGGGAGTGGTGCTTAGTCTATTGGCTAAGGAGGGGATAATGGGGCTGAGCTATGTCCCTGACCAGGCTTTGAACTCTCGATCTGGCGAAAGTGAGATGAGCCGCCTTAAGCACATGACCACCCAAGTCGCATCTTAATGGAGGTGGAATGAAATAAGCACCGTGTAAAGGAAAGTTGGGAAAGGATGTGCACATATTATTTGTGCCTCCGTGTGTATTTGCGGGAGAGGTGGCAGTGCAAAGGTTTGCCCAATGCGCTATAAACCCCACTAAACGACCATGAACACTGGCCCATATTTGCACCGGGCCAGGGCCTCCCCTAGGTCGACTCAACCTTAAATGAGTATCTGGCGCGGTGTGTGTAAACATCAACATTGGGGTAGAAAAAGGCGGTCAGGCGAGGTGTTGGCCACCCCCACCCCCTCGTGCGCCGTCCCGGGCCTTGACGTCGGTGCTCACTGAACGGCACTTGTTCCAACAGTTTGTTAAAGCTGTGGGGGGTGGGGTCTCTCTCTGTCTTGTGCGTGCGTGCATGCGTGCGCGCACAGCCTGCAATGCCATCGGAGGGCTTCGAAACCCATCCACGAAAGCCATTGCCCCAAGCTGCAGGGTGCAATTTGTCACATTTCCGCATTAATGCTCCATTTGTCAATTTCCGAGCGAGTGGGCGAGGAGAGTGGCTCCCGCGACGGAAAATAACGGCGGGGGCGCCCCCCCCCCCCCTTCCACCCCCGTTACGCCGAAGTGCCGCGCACTTCAGTGTCCTCTACGCGGAGTGCAGGGGCATTCCTGCGTGCGGCTGCCATCGACACCGATAGCAGGGCCACCGGGGAAGGGCCCCGGCTTTGGGGTCAGATGACGGCGTTTGAACGGAGTGGGAAGAGCTCTGGTGGCTCCTGGGGCTGGGGTATTGGTGGGCGAGGAAGGTGATGGGAACGTCCTTGGGCTGACGGCGAGATGTTCACTCCCTCGACTGTTATACAGGCGGTCGTGAGCTCGATCCAAACCCTGACGCCTGTATTTCGAGTTTGCGCGTCTCTCTCTCTCTCTCCGTGGTGATGTGGATTTTTCTCTAGGTCCCTCTGGTTTTTCCCTCCCACATTTAGAATCGGGCGTTTAGAGTATTTGGCATGCATAAATTATCATATGATGAGCCACTTCGTTGAGCTGTTATTTGTGGCTAGGTCGCTTCTGAAAAAGAGCTATGTGAGCTCAGTGGGCCTTACCTGGTAAAGCAAAACATCAAAAATTGGTGTTTGGAGTGGGAGGAGGTCTGGTGGCTTCTGGAGTTAAGTCCGATGTTTGTTAAAAGAAAGCTGGGGTATTGGTGGGAGAGGAAGGTGGTGGGAACGTCCTTGGGCTGACGGCGAGATGTTCACTCCCTCGACTGGTATAGAGGCGGTCGTGAGTTCGATCCCGACCCCTGACGCCTGCTGTATATTTGGAGTTTGCATGTCTCTCGCTCTCTCCCCGTGGTCGCGTGAATTTTTCTCCACGTCCTCCGGTTTTTCCCTCATTTAGAATAAACATTGCGCTTAGAAGCTTTGGCTGCTATAAATGTGCACGTGATGATAACCCCACTTCGTTGAGCTATCATTTGTGATAGCCAGGTCGCTTCTGAAAATGAGCTGTGTACATCTCGGTGTGAGCCTTACCTGGTAAAATACAAAATAGTTTAGTTTCGACACGAGGGAGGAGTGGTGAAACAAACACAATGGTGAACATTTGGTTTTGCTATGTCAATGGCATCTTGTTTCACGAGCATTACCGATTGTTATCGCAAATTTATTTCACTCTTGTCACGCTTTCTGGTTGCGTCCCCACCAACAAAATTACCATCTTCCGTTTCGCGAAACTTTGCCGTGTAACGCGACATTTTTTTTTGCTCGTCCTTTTATTTTCAGGGCCACTCCGCAGGCCCCTATCGGTGAACCTCTTCCGTCGTTTCTTGGAGTCTATTTTATAATGCCTGGGAAATCTGGGGCGAAAAATAATGATCACGAAACGGAGAAATCTGATGGGATAAAAACGAATTTGTCCGACCTGGCTCCCGGTGCCTTTCGCGCAACTTCACGGATAAAGAATAAAACTTGTGGGGTGAGAGTGATTTTTTTTCTTTTCTGGGGACGAGCAATCCGAGCTTTGTGGTGGATCTTAGGGGTGAGACAACAGGAGCTCTTGTGGGAGAGGGGATGGGGGGGGGGGAAGCATTGAGAACATTCATGGGGACCCCCAGTTACTTTTCAACTCAGAGGCTTTTGATATCGGGGCACACACACGCGCACACATGCGCACACTGAGATTTGGGGGGGGGGCAGGCCCCCCCCCCCATTTTGCCTCAGTATAAAAGATGGTACTCGGTGCTGGGGGCAGGCCCGTCCTTTTATCAGCTTGCTCACAAATATCCCCACTATAAGGCACTTGCTGAGCTTTCACGAGTGTGACGAATATATGTGTGTGTGTGATTTTTCACTTTGATCATTACCCGTGCAGTATCGATAGTTCAGTGTTAATGTGCCACTTTTGTTGGGGGACTACTGCCGTGTAAGTTGTTATCTTGGTGTGGTCTGGGACTGCTTTGTTGCTGTTTTTGGCTGCCTTGCAAACTCTTGATAAATCGGACCTATGTAACTAATGAAATCATGAATTTGTATTTTTAGTGACTTTAATGCTTTACGATTTTCTCCATGCTGCACTCCTATCAGCTTTTTTGCACTCTGGTTGCGACTTGCTGACTCGCGCGAGCTCGCGGCTGGTAAATAACGCAGCCAAGAAGCCGATTTGTGTGAAAACGGCGCGCGCCGTTTCGCGTGTTTTTTGTTTGGCTTGCCGTAACAGCTGACATTTCACTTATTGTTCTTAGAATGTTTATGGTGAAGCGCATCGGCGGTAACGAGCTCTTGAAAGCAAAAACCCACGTCGCTAATTGTATTTCGGTTAACTTTATCCTGAGATTGAGGAAGGATTCGTATTATTTACCCCGGCAAGCCCCGCTGAGTCTCGACTTTTTCTTTTTTTAGAAATGCTCTGCACTGACACGACTTATCACTTCTATTTAATGAGTGTTTTACTTCACGTTGGGAATTCAGAGTGCTATGAGAAACCCCTACGCATGCAAGCTTGAATAACACCGAGCGCGGCCATCGCAGCATCGCGCCTACGACACCTGGCAAGCCCTGGAGCTCGCCCTTCTAGGCACTAAACAGGCACAAAACCCCCCGGCTTGGCTTCGAGAGGACTGCCCCGAGGCTGGGCTCGTTCAGAACGATTTGGCCGCTGGAAAATAGTTTTTAACCCTGTCTGTAACACAAAAATACAGACCCAAAAAAACTGAACAGTGCGCTAAGGGGGCACCGTTTGGCTGCGCGTTGGCGTTACATTGAGGGACCGAGATCAGTAGAGGGTACGCAGGTCAACGACAACATTCCCATTGTGAAGGGAAAGTAACATTGGGCTTTGGGCAGGACACGTCGCTCGACGGGGGGGGGGGGGGTGGAGGCGGGGGAAGATGGATTTGGACGCTCGAGAATAATCGCGGAGTTGCACCCAAGGATGGAGAAACGCGCCTGCCGCGACACCTTCCGAGGAGATGGAGCGACGAAATCTGTCGCCGGGTGGATTATTACATTGCGGGGTCGCGAGCGGTGGCTGCGGTGGCGGCGGCGGCTTTGGGGGAGGGGGCGGCCTTCATCCAGCAGTGGATGGAGACAAGCGCTGATGATGATGATGAGTATCATTTAGGTGGCGGTTGGACCTCATTAATAATCTTGCAGTGCACAAGCAAAACGAAAGGCCTGTGGTGAATAAGCCTTCTTCATTGTGCATTCGTAATAATCCTCGTTCACTCGCCCACTGATTTCACTTGTTAGTGGGGAGGGGGGTCTCTGCACTGCCTACTTATGTTGGCTGTGATCTCCATGGCCCCTATTAGGCCCTTCATTGTAGCTAATTGCGTACGTTTAATTCCCCTCAACGTGCGTGCGTGAAAGGAGACGGAGCAAAATCTGTGACGAGCCTTTCTCTCGAGAAAGAGCTGTTTGTTTAAAACGGCCTCCGCTTCAAAGCCTCGTAACGTAACACTGTGTAACACCATTTTTGTTCCTGGGGAGCAAGTGTTATTTTCTAATTGCTTATGCCTCATAAGTATACAAAATGGCTTATTATTCCCCACAAACTTTACTTTTGTGACCAGGACTTTACGTGAAGGAATGACACAAATGCACACCACGTTTTCTCAGTTTGTGGGTAATAACAGCTATTTTCTGTACCCGAGGCTTCAGCAAATAGACGATAGCACTTACTACCCAGGAACAAAAACAAAAGTTTTGTTACACAGGTGAGCTATATATAATCAGCTGTCCGCTGTGTGGTGAGCATTGCATTTTTTACTTTTTAAAACGAAACGTTGAAAATGCTGCGTTCCCAACGGGCAACACTGCGGGCACGCAAGGTGGGCGGCTTCTCCGATCCGCGTATTCCGACGACGTGTTTTCCCTCCTGTTATATCCCCGCCACGTATTTATTCGTGAATATCTGTCGGTCGGACCAGTGATTAAATTGACGAAGTGTCTCGGCTCGGGGTGAGCGATAAGCAGGGTCGGGGGGCCGCTCTTTTGGGAAAATGACTTTGAACGCGGAAATGCGACGGCTCCTATTAAGAAGAGAAAAAAAAAACACGCTTGACCAGTGCGCGGGGATCCTCCACCTGCTTTGTGGCACACGGATTGGAAGCACCGAGTGCGTCGACAAACGTCAAAGCAAAAAAAAAACCTGAAAAGTCCACAAAGACGCCATCAAGTTTGAGGTTTATTTTGTGTTAACCGGGGGCGAGAACTCAAAAGGAGGGGGGGGGGGCGGTGTCAGGACGAGTGCCATTGCAAGGGTGAGATCTGGGTCACCAAACGCCAAAAGAAATAGTGCAGCAATAGGGTAAAGGCAAACCAAACATCTGAAGTGAAAACGTATACAATGTATCTGTCGTTGGCCAAACATCCCAATGCAAACGGCAATTAGAGGTGCGCAACATGGAATTGCGCCACGAACCAGAAAGAAGGGAACACTTTGATCAAAGAACAAGTGCAAGTTAGGGTCGTCGTCGTCATCTTATTGCCTGTTAATAAGTCTGCTGTGCAGGAGACGTCGTTGAAAAGGGATGATGTCCAACGAATGACACTGATGACCGAGACGTCTGCCAGTCGCAGGGTAGGGGCTGTCCCATTCACCACTGAATCTGGGAACGCGCGAGCGACTCGGCGCTAATGAGAGACGTAACGCCGCTGTTTTTTTTTAAAAAGACATTGTACTGCAGCGACACGACCGCGCTCTATGAAAGCTGGCGCCAAACTTTGCCGCACTAACCGACCGTGCGGCCTTGTGGGAACCTTCATCGGCACATCTTCCGACCCTGCCTCCCGGTCGGACGACATACCCCTAAAGTTATTTTATTTTTTGCTCGATTCCCTTCCGATGATGGGCACGTACACGTCATCGGAATGGGAAAGGGTTAAGGAGAGAAAGCATGCCCTAGACTACGGCTCCCCGCGTGGAGGCGGAGCGGCAAGATCGGCTCTTGTCGGAGCGAGGCGACGAATCGTCGGCAGCGGTGAGACCGCGCGAGGGAGTGGCGGCGACTCGGAGTTCATCGGTCCAGCAGTGGATCGACCACGGCTGACGACGATGCATCACGCGGCTGACCCCGTCCTGTCAATTAGGAGCAGCTTCGGAGGAGACGCTCCCCCCCCCTCCCCTCCCCCCTCCCCCCGCCGAACGCTTTTGCCGGAACCGCTCGTGGACGTGGGCAAAGACGGCGTTGCACCGAGGTGCACCTCGGGAGAGCCGACTCGCCAGTAAATTTACCGCGAGTTTAATCAAGCGCATACTCTCGACACTGAGGGAGATTAATTAATGTTAAAGGGCGTCCTCTGCACCAATAGGCCAGATAACAAATTCACACGCTGCTGGCCGGTGGTATGGCGGTGGGTTGCGCGAGGCCTTTAATGAGAGAGCGCACGAAGCCTACCGAAAAATACATCAATGTACAGTAATTTGATTTGTGTAATTGCCACTGTCGTGTAGTTTGACGACTCAAAGTATAATGGCAAAAAATGTGCCGTTGACGGGGGGGTTGGGGGGGGGGGGAGAAACGTGGGAGTCGTGAGCGGTTGGGACGTGAACGCCGCTCTCGTCACGCAGAGACCTGAAGCCAACGCGAAGAGCCGCGTGCACCCCGCTGCCATGGCAAGTCGGTGGGGGGGCGGGGGGGGGGGTGGGTCATGATTCATTTATAATTATCGCCGCAATTTGTGGAGTTGTTGACGACAACAAAAAAAATAATACAAGAGTGTAGTTCCATCGGCGGTTGATGTACGAGCGACGTTTTTTTTCATCTTTGCGGAATAATATTAGGGTCTTTTTGTTGTTGTTGTTGTTGTAAGCACAGTATCAGGTTGCAATTAATTGGTGGAGATCCTTGCGTGCGATCGTGGTTCATGCATCGAAACATTCGTTTTCTTTAGAATGGACCGTTGATAAAAGCTACAAGGTACACGCTAATTATAATCTATACGTACGTTTGATAGCACAAGGACGTAGGTTATCCGCGGTCGTGCTGCACGGCCCTCCGACGCGTTTCCGGGTCGTGCCGTGTGCTTTTTGCTGGGCACGGTGTCCGACGTTTCGCTCCACGTTCTGGTGGGGGGGTTGGGGATTTTACGACGTGCATGGCGGCAACAACAACAACAACAAAACGCATCGCATTTGAGGGTGCTGAATTGCCATTCTTTCTTGTATTTGCTACAAATAGCTCCACTGCGTGTCCAGTATATTTTCGTGTGTAAGGGTGTTCCCCCCCCCCCCCCCCGAGTTCAATTCCCTTGTCAGGGCCACTCGGCAGCGCCACCTTCCTTCCCGGAGCCAATGGGAGTATTGAGTTAGCGGCTGATAAGCACCGCTGTGCCAAAAGTTAAGTGGCGTTCTACATTTAGTGTTGGGTCCTGCCATAGGAATGTGGAATCTTCACAGTCGGTTTTGTTGCTGCGAGAGATGAGCACCGTGAAGGTGCCTAGAGGCTAATGTGACTTTGAAACACGGCCGTGGTGTAACAACTCGCACACCGGACCTGCAATCTTCTGGCACGGCAGTTCAAACAATGGAAACCTTTCTAAAATCCTCCCCCCTCCGGTCCACCCAGCAGTATACGTGGGTTCACCACAGTTCGCCGATGGGCATGTCGCTTGTGGTGGTGGTGGTGGTGGAGTAAAGTGTTGATACTCCGACCCCGTCCGAGACTCTCTGGCCAAACGTCGAAGAGTAGGCAAAAATACCCTCTGGAGGGGAATCTCTCGAACTCCCCACCAGCAGTGGCGTGAGCGAAACACCGCAGGGCTGCAACCTTTACCTTTCAATT
This sequence comes from Petromyzon marinus, assembly GCF_048934315.1. Classification (NCBI taxonomy): domain Eukaryota; kingdom Metazoa; phylum Chordata; class Hyperoartia; order Petromyzontiformes; family Petromyzontidae; genus Petromyzon; species Petromyzon marinus. Next base: position 10,578,660 of record NC_133704.1, read on the forward strand.
GCGTCTGCATCTCAAAATGCTGGTCAGATTAAATAAGGACGTTGTGCATCAGAGTGACGAGAGAAAGGTCTGGCGCCTCGACCTGAACAGGGCCATGGAGGATGGCAGCACAGATGGTTGGGGTGGGGGGGAAGGGAGTTTCAGATCTGGAGAGCAACACCAGACATAAAAGGCGCAATAAAATTCCCATTTATCATGGGACCGTTTTTTTTTTGCCAGTATCAAAATATGACAAATTAAAATAGATTTTGACCCTTTTCGGCAATAAAACAGGTGTCCGTGATGTTCAAACTCTACATAGATACATTTTAAAACATCTGTTTTATTGCCAGAGAGGGGGTAAAAACCTCTTATTTTTCAGAATTCCCATTGAGTTCCGCAGTTATGTCCTCGAGTGATCCTCACCGATTAATTTGTATGGTTTGAACGGTTTATATTGCATAGGGGGAGGGGGGAGACAGTTTTACCCTAGAAAACATTTATTTCAATATATATTAACAAAAACATGTTTCGGTAACGTATTTGAGTACCTTCAAATGTGCATGTCGCGGAGAAGATTGTATTAGAGCATGGATAATAATGGGTGAAAGGGGAATGTGCTTTCCAAAATCGAAATGATTTCCCTGTACTTCACAGCACCCCGTCGCTTGCTCCCTATCACGTGTCCAGCACAAGCGAGCGAAGCGCGATTATCTATTATTGGTTTTGCTGCGTGCGATTTTAATATTTTATTTTCCCCTCGTCAATCTGCATTGCAACGGCTTGACGTGCACGTTGGAAAAAAAATGCAAAACACGCCACTGCATCTTTGCGCGCGCGCGCAGTCAAAGCCAACGAATAGCTTCGGCAAAAATTAGGTCAGTCGTTTTTAGGAAGATAAAGCGGCAACGCACGCACCCACGCACGCGTATATCCTCGCGCGTTCACGCTGGAAACACGCAACGGACGGACGTGACAACAAATGTATTTTTAGCAATGCTCTGTTTCGGCCTCTCGGCCACGACAACGACGACAAATGCAACCGTTCAGCGGCATTTGAAGGTGCCACAATATGATGCAGGAGAGCCTGTGTGCATTGTTTGTGAACGCCTTTTTGTGCTCGCTCTTTCTTTCACGGTAATCTTGAAACGAGTGAGTGAGAGAGAGAGAGAGCGAGCCCGGTGCGTTAAGGGCACGGCGGAGGAAGTGATGCGCATCGTGCATGCATACCCACGCACGATCTCAAACTTCATTCCGAATTGGCATCTGTTCTGTCGGCCACGACAACAACAAAAGAAGAAGACTAAGATTCCCCCGGATAGCCTTAACAGCCGGAGCTGCGGCTCGGCGGAAGAGCGAGTGGCTCGCAAGTTCAAATCTTGGTTGGGGAGGGGGGGTGGGGGTTTGACTCAGGCCCCGTCCTCTAACCCTCCCGGGCCGATGAAATGAGTACTCGTCATAGTGGCAGACTGGCCCCTGCCATAGCAATGTGGAATTTCCACCACTGGCTCTGGAGGCGAGCACTGCCGCGGTGCTCGTGCGAGCAGGAAGTTCCTTTGTTGACGCCGTGCTCGAGAGATAACACCGTGGGGTGAACTGGTGACCATTGCAATGAGAAAGCCCTCTTTTGCTCAGAACAAGGCATTTCTGGGCATTGTTCGTTTGAAATGTGGCTTGCGACGTTATCCTTTAATTCTCCTTTCCCCCATTGTCATTCCAACCCCCGCCCAAAGTAAAATGAGTCTAAACTTTTGAATTTTATTTTACCAGGTAAGGCCCACTGCGCTGCTTTGCTCTCTTTTAAGAAGTGACACGGTCACAACGAAGTGGCTTGTCACGTGCAAATTTAGCGCAGCCAAATACTCTAAATGCACGTGTCTAAATGTGGAGGGCAAAACCGGAGGACACGGAGAAAAATCTACGTGACCACGAAGGAAGAGAGGATCAGGGGTTTGTGATCGAATCCACGACCTCGTGTATACCAGACTAGGTAGTTAACAATCTCCTAGCCACCGTGTCCCGAGACATTGCTACAGTGAGGGAAAAAAAGTATTTGATCCCTGTTGATTTTCTACGTTTGCCCACTGACAAAGAAATTATCAGTCCATCATTTTAATGGTAGGTTTATTTGAACAGTGAGAGACAGAATAACAACAACAAAATCCAGAAAACGCATGTCAAAAATGTTATAAATTAATTTGCATTTTAATGAGGGAAATAAGTATTTGACCCCCTCTCAATCAGATTTCTGGCTCCCAGGTGTCTTTTATACAGGTAACGAGCTGAGATTAGGAGCACACTCTTAAAGGGAGTGCTCCTAATCTCAGCTTGTTACCTGTATAAAAGACACCTGTCCACAGAAGCAATCAATCAATCAGATTCCAAACTCTCCACCATGGCCAAGACCAAAGAGCTCTCCAAGGATGTCAGAGACAATATTGTAGACCTACACAAGGCTGGAATGGGCTACAAGACCATTGGTGAGAAGGTGACAACAGTTGGTGCGATTATTCGCAAATGGAAGAAACACAAAAGAACTGTCAATCTCTTTCGGCCTGGGGCTCCATGCAAGATCTCACCTCGTGGAGTTGCAATGATCATGAGAAGGGTGAGGAATCAGCCCAGAACTACACGGGAGGATCTTATCAATGATCTCAAGGCTGCTGGGACCATAGTCACCAAGAAAACAATTGATAACACACTACGCCGTGAAGGACTGAAATCCTGCAGCGCCCGCAAGGTTCCCCTGCTCAAGAAAGCACATATACATGCCCGTCTGAAGTTTGCCAATGAACATCTGAATGATTCAGAGGACAACTGGGTGAAAGTGTTGTGGTCAGATGAGACCAAAATGGAGCTCTTTGGCATCAACTCAACTCGCTGTGTTTGGCGGAGGAATGCTGTCTATGACCCCAAGAACACCATCCCTACCATCAAACATGGAGGTGGAAACATTATGCTTTGAGGGTGTTTTTCTGCTAAGGGGACAGGACAACTTCACCACATCAAAGGGACGATGGACGGGGTCATGTACCGTTAAATCTTGGGTGAGAACCGCCTTCCCTCAGCCAGGGCATTGAAAATGGGTCGTGGATGGGTATTCCAGCATGACAATGACCCAAAACACACGGCCAAGGCAACAAATGAGTGGCTCAAGAAGAAGCACATTAAGGTCCTGGAGTGGCCTAGCCAGTCTCCAGACCTTAATCCCATAGAACATCTATGGAGGGAGCTGAAGGTTCGAGTTGCCAAACGTCAGCCTCGAAACCTTAATGACTTGGAGAAGATCTGCAAAGAGGAGTGGGACAAAAGCCCTCCTGAGATGTGTGCAAACCTGGTGGCCAACTACAAGAAACGTCTGACCTCTGTGATTGCCAACAAGGGTTTTGCCACCAAGTACCAAGTCATGTTTTGCAGAGGGGTCAAATACTTATTTCCCTCATTAAAATGCAATCAATTTTTGACATGCGTTCTTCTGGATTTTGTTGATGTTATTCTGTCTCTTACTGTTCAAATAAACCTACCATTAAAATTATAGACTGATCATTTCTTTGTCAGTGGGCAAACGTACAAAATCAGCAGGGGATCAAATACTTTTTTTCCCCTCACTGTATAGCCGCATTGCGGGACAAGTGCCTTGACAAGTGCCTTGACATGTGCCACCGAGCAAATCGCTCCAGGGGCTGACAATTGGATCCCTGCACACGGGTTGGCACGCATGGGTTGGCGCACACGGGTTGGCACACGCGGGTTGGCACGCATGGGTTGCCACGCGCGGGTTGGCACGCGCGGGTTGGTGCATGCGCGGGTTGCCACGCGCGGGTTGGCGCACACGCGGGTTGCCACGCGCGGGTTGGCACGCGCGGGTTGGCACGCATGGGTTGGCACGCGCGGGTTGGTGCACGCGCGGGTTGCCACGCGCGGGTTGGCACGCGCGGGTTGGCACGCGCGGGTTGGCACGCACGGGTTGGCACACACGGGTTGCCACGCGGGTTGCCACGCCGTGAACCTGTCTACACCGGATAAGTTCTACGGGAATCGCTTCGTCTGTTTTGCACAATAGCGTTATGTTGTGATTATCGTCGCACATTTTATTTTTTAAAGTATATTACCATATTTCTCTTTTGAAATATTGACGGAATAGCAAACGCAATAATTACAGTTTCAAATAAATGCCTTGTACCCGTATAATTCATGCTTTGCACAATCCTTTTTTGATAGCAATTGACAGCAGGGCAGTTACATGACATCATTATTTCGTGGTCCTATTATTTAATTATCTGCTGCGTAACTAGCAATTGCACGCGCTTATAAGTGCCCTAGGTTGTAAAGGTGCGATAATTAATCGGAATATTTATTTAAACTGGAGGAATCCGATGAGCTATTAAGCTCTTTTTTTACAAGCGGACCCACGCCGAGTGACCTGTACAAAGACACAAGAACGCTCGGGCAATTCTGAACACAAACTGATGTGTTGCAACATTCGGTGTATCGTGAAGAATGGGTACGGTAATCGTATCTGCTGCTACCCGGCGCTGCTGCCAGCCGGGCGCGGTGGGCAGCGATGGTTCCCGCGTGGCGACAGATGTCACGGAGGAGTCTCGGTTAAAAAGTGTAACCTTTTCCCCCCCCCCCCCCCTTCAAAGTGTATTGCTTGAACATGCGCGCTGAGAGCTTGATGATTCGGTAATAAATTAATTAGCATTTAATTTTAAACAAACGGTGAATTATTACACGAGGCAAAAAGTAAGTTTTGCTAATGGATATTGCCGCGGTCAATTAAAACGTACATGATGATGACTAATGGGCCAAACTCTGTCTCGTCATTATCATTGACCAATCTCGGGGTCTTCCGCCGGATGCGTCACCTTTTCGCGCGCGCGTGCCCGATGCCAGCAGCGGTGACCCAAAGCGACCTCGCCTCGTTTTGATATTCAAGGCGCCTGAGCGTCTTTGTTGCACGCGACTTCGTTTGGGCAGCACACCACAAACTGCCCGCACGCTCCCCGGGCGGAATAGCCCGCGAGTGATGTTGCGTTCCTCCGGGCCCGGATATCCTGACCGTCTTATCCATAAATTGTAGACCGCGCCATCCCTGCTGCGGGGACGATGGCCGCCGCTACTGCCCCTTCTTGGCACCGCCCTGCTGAGAGGTCAGCGGCCAAGGGGGGAAATTTACAGCCGGATGGCGGAGGGGGGGGGCGACCGTACGAGTGGCCCCTTCGCAGGGCGCGTGATAGCCGTGCAACAGTTGAGGGATGTGGCGCAAGGAACGAGAAAGCCGGTGGCGAGGTGTGCTAAATTCAAGGGTTAGCCGTGGTGCTGTTATCAATATATTGGCCTGAAGTGCAAAGGTGGAGCGGTGGTTTGCGGTGACTAGCGGCACTTTTCCACCCAACGGAGTTCGATTGCTGGTCATGGCTAACATCGGTGACGAGTGATCATTATGTGAACCATTCACGGGGTGCCTGCATCGCCGTTACTGATCCGCACCGGCCAGCGTGGTGAAGTATGGGCAAATAATCACACGACTTGCACGGCTTGCTGTGGTCTTCATCCAGATTTGAATTGAGAGTTTTGTGTGTGTGTGTGTATATATGTCGTGGGGAGCGGTTGGGTAGCATTTAGCGTGCTGTGCTTTGAACCCGGCAACCGAGTTTGATTCGCACTCACGGCCAACACCAGTTACGATTATTTAAACCGGTCCTGGGCCTACCCTAGGTCGACACGGCCTCAACCGAATACCTGGTGCGGTGTCTAAACATCACCACTGGGTCGTGGTGCTGGCATCACACCCCCTTGTGTGCCGTGCCGGCCGTCATAGTTGCTCGCGAACAGCACTTGCCCCCAACAGTCTGTTACAGGCTAAACGGAGGATCTTTGTATTTTTTGTGCGTGCGTCTTTGACCATTCTTTTTTAACATTATTGTAACAATCACATACTTTGCTCCAAGCCTGCCCACCTACCCTGCCAACCGCCCCCACCCCCCGCCTCTCGGCGCCCCCTGCCCCCCCACACAAAGAGAGGAATCGCCCAGCCGTGGGCGAGATTTAATCCATCGACACGAAAGGGGTAAAAAACCCCTAAAGTGAAGATATGCGCCGTGTAGCCCCGGAGTGGGCCTTTACGAGCACAGAGCGTTGCACCTGTGGGCGCAGCAGCGAGAAGCTCGCGGAGCGTGCGCCGCCGCCGCTGCAAGTCTGCATCAAAGGCGATTGTGACGGCGATAATAACGATTTAACACTTCACTCAAAGCGGCGGGCCCTTTGTCAAAAGCAGCCCCCCCCCCACTCCAAGGTGCCTTAAAAGTAACGCGTGCCCTTTCGCGTCTTCCAGCGTCACGCGCTCCGCCGCGCCGTTCCAGCAAATTCAGCCCCAGCCTGCTGCATTTAGCGCATCGGCCACACGCAGACACCCACGCGGACGCGCGGTGCACGCACCGAAATGGCCACGTGGATCGGCCGTGCGTTTTAGTCCACGCTGGAACAAAAAAAAAACAGACTTCTGAGTGCGTTGACTGAAGTTTCAATAGAAGACGTTTCCTTGGTGCTGAAAGTAAAGTTAACACAAAGGCTGCTGCGTCCCCAGCACCGGCCCGGATTGGACGTCGTTGTCGTTTCCCCGCGCGCTTTCCTGCCCTGATTTTTTCCCGTTCACTCGTCTCAGGTGGCAAACGGTGTTCTTTGACGACGTATCGCCCCTTTTCCCCACTGGGCTATGCCGAGCGAGCCCTAGGTGCGATCCAGGAGGCACCGGGTTGTTTTTCACCGCGGGAGCTTGAACCGTGCCGCTTGCGAGCGGCGCGGCGTAAACGACGTCGCACGAAAACAAAGAGTCATTGGCCTCTCCACTCCCGACGCCCCTTGGCCCTGCTTGGCCCCAAGCCAGATTCGGATGTCGTATCACAGTTTGGTTCTGGTTCGGCACGGCAGTTTGCGTGTGGGAAAAACCAACCCACACTTCGAAGGCTCCGTGCTGGCTCGGTTCAGATATGTGCCATTGGACAAAGGGTATTATATTTCCCTAATATTTATAATCGGGTGAGAACTCCTCTAAAATAAAAATCTAATTTGCAAGCGGAAACCTGGGGTAAAAAACAAATGCAACGTCGTGAAAACATTTCCAGTATAATAAAACATGTCAAGCAGTACGTACGCTGCTTTTACCGCGCGAATTTGCCACTCTAACCAAATAATAACTGGGCAGTCATTTATCATGACCTTTTTAATTAATTTTACGGTAGGTTTTATGTTTTCAGTGCGATAACTCTTCGGCCGCTAGTGGTTTGATTGTCTTGTTGATGTAAAGTGCCTTCCTGCCAACTACCAAAAGAAAACTCATCAAATTGGGCCCAATAATGGCACTAATCTGCCAGTTTTATTACCCACCAGCAACAGATCTCTCCACGGTGGCGTTCGACCCTGGCGCCTACATATTTGGAGTTTGTACGTTCTCCCTGTGGTCTCGTAGATTTTTCTCCCAGGTCCTCCGGTGTGTCCTTCCACAATTATAATCTTGTGTTCAGGGTATTTGGCTGCTATAAATTTCCACATTATAAGAAGCCACTTCGTTGAGCTATCAGTTGTGGTCAGGTCGCTTCTGACAAAAGAGCTGTAGAGCTCGGTGGGGCCTTACCTGGTAAAATAAAAAAAAATTGTTTAGTTTTTTTTGTTGTGAGGTGCACTCTAAGGCTTGAGCAGCGCAACTTGCAGAACGAAGTGCCAGTAGACACGCAAGCGCGCGCAGTAGGTACCGCGAAACGTGCGGTGTGCCCGCTGCTCCGACAGCGAGTGAGCGATACAGTTTGGCCCGCGTCGAAAAATCTGCAGCGCCACCTGAGCGACTACTGCTGGTTTCACGTGAAGCGGTCTTGCCAGAGTCCCGTGAAAAACGGAACAGAGCTTTATCCACCACGAAGCTCGTCACGTGATGTGTGTGCGGAGAGCAAGTTGTGCCTTCTCCAGTCCAGTGCCGTTTTTCCCATTAGGCGTGCCCATCTCCTCTACGAGAGTGGAATCCACGCGCAAGTGTAACGTCGCGTATCCAATCGTAACGCACCCACCCTGACCACATTGACCACCCACGCCGCAGTGCAGCACTTGTGCACGGCGTAACTGTCCTAGTTGTGTACATATTCACTTTTTTTTTACACACCAACCTATACCTTTAGTTCCGTATTTCAGATTACATCGTTTTCAAGGGAATAGCATTCTGTGCCGTAACCCAGGATACTAATATGACGATCACATTTTAATATTTCAATAGTTATGGTTGTGGCAAAAAAACTCCCCCGCTCTGGTTTAAGGAGGCAGCTTTTTTATAGTTTATGGGAGGAATCGATTTGCTTGCGAGAAAAAATAAATAAAACTCACACTTACTGATGGCTGTTATCGATTGATAAGTAGTGAACGCACGATGCGGTGTACGCACTTTTAACGTCCTCTATTTTAATACAAAACATATTTTGAGCATCCGAGTGCCATCTTGTGCTACGTTAAATGTGCATATTTTTTCCCCCTCACTGTCCAGTTATGCTAAACTGCCGCAAAGAGATGGAAACTATTCCTTGGGGAGAGCATGGCCCAGTGCTGCGGGACTGGGGCAAAAGTTGGATTCTTGCATATTTTTATCGCACACACATCGTCGGTTTTACTTTGGTCTAATAATGGAGCAAACATTCGATGTAAAGGGTTCAGGTGCAGCCCTGCAATTGCCAGCTCATGCTGCTCCAGAGGGCCTCTCTTACAGGGTGGTTGGCCTCATCTTCCACACCGGCCAGATGCCTTGGGAGAGAGGTGGGAGAGTAACCCAAACTCTGGTCCTAATACACGCGAGCTGCCGATGGATAAACCGTCAGTCTCCATCCGCACCGCTGCTGGGAGGACGGAGGGGTGTCGGCGAGACGTTAACTACCTCGCCTGGTATACAGGAGGTCGTGGGTTTGATCCTGACCCTGACGCCTGTACGATTGGAGTTTGCATGTCTCGCCCCGTGGTCGTTTGGATTTTTCTCCGCGTCCTCCGGTTTTGCCCTCCACATTTAGAATCAACATCAAGCGTTTGGGGTATTTGGCTGCTACGAATGTCCACGTGATAAGCCCACTTCGTTGAGCTGTCATTTGTGGCCAGGTCGCTTCTGAAAAAGAGCTACTCAGCTTAGTGGGCTTTACTAGGTCAAAATAAATATAGTTAATTTAGTAAACTCTTGCCTTTGTTTCAAACTGCCGCACCGGGAGATCCAGTCGCAAGTCCAGTTTTCTTGCTAACCGAGACACCACTGCAGCATCTTCAACATCGCCTCTTTGTCTGTACGCTTTGCGTCGTTATTTGTCTGTGTGTGTGTGTGTGTGTTCATATTTCTACCTGCGTTTGACTTTTGGAACCCACGGTAATTAATATCTAACCTTGTTATTTGTATCGATCGCTGCTGCTTGCGATATTGGAGCGTGCGTGCGCGTTGGAGTCCGTGCCATTGGACCCCCCACCACCACCCCCCTCCCCTATTGATTTAAAATGCAAGTACCGTCGGCGATGTTGGCGTCAAAGAAGACTGCTTTGTCACGAGAAGTTTGTTTTTTTGTTTTGTGATTTGTATCCGTGCCCGTAAACAATGTCCACGTCGCACCCTTGGACACCCAAGGATCTTCCGCCGGTCCCCAAATATAATTCTACGATTTCCACAAATAGCGCAAAATCGCCCTCGCCCTCTTCAAGGTCCTCCTGCGGACTCAACGTTGTCGTCGTCACCCCTGCCTGACCTCTCCCCTCTAATCCCGCTCTTGCTTTCCCCTCCACTCGAGCAGTCAAGGCCCACTGTGTCGGTTTTGCTCATCTCTTCTGCCGATGTCTGGAACTCTTCAATCTTCCGAACGTTTTCACCGCAGGCTCTCCCCCCCCCCGCCACAAAACCCCCTGTTAAGTCCGAACGCGAGACTTCTAAATGAGACTTCTTCTCTCCAATTTGGATGCTAAATGACTTCTCTCTCCTCTCGAGCCTCTTCCCTTTCTCTTCTACATTTGTCTCCCTGTAGGCGTCCCTGTGTGTAATAATTTGACCCCCCCTCCCCCCCCCACCATAACCCCCTCTTCCCTTGTTTGAATCGAACGTCCTCTTTCATTACACGCGGAAGTACCTTCGTGCAAGTCGGAATTGCATTGTGGGATGTTGCGTTTGCGCTGATGCTTTACGACGTCGGTGACCGAGGCTGATTTGGGCCTGGCAGTATTTTTCGTGGAGTACTTGACGTGCATGTCCTTCAACGCAATACTTTGAGCCTCCGCATAATTGTCTCTGCCTAAAACATCGGTTCAGTGCAAGGACCGTGGAGCGGTTTTGGCATCGGTTGTGCTCATCAGCAGAATCGCCCTTGCTTGAACCAATGCTGGTAAATTGCACGCAGGTTCGTGGCCACGGACCCCTGTTGTTGTTTTTGATGATTGGGTGGCGGTGCTGGTGTGTGCAGCAGTGGCGCAGCATGCGTGGCGCTTCTGTCTGCCGGACGGTCTCGGTTAACTCGTAACAGCCTGGGTCTGCGCCCCCGTCACCTCCTGCCAAGCGAGCCTTCCCCACACTTCACACGACCGCGTGAAAGCGCACGTAGCCCCCGTACTCCTCGCCCGACACAAGCGCCCACGCGGTGGCTGTCGCTGACGTTCCCTGTGTGTGTGTGTGCGCTCGCGCGTTGTGCCCTCGGCAGGTCGGTGACCGACCCACGGGACGGGAAGCGAGTGGCGCTCAAGAAGATGCCCAACGTCTTCCAGAACCTGGTCTCTTGCAAGAGGGTCTTCCGCGAGCTCAAGATGCTCTGCTTCTTCAAGCACGACAACGTGAGTGGCCCCCCCCCGCCCCCCGCCCCACTCGAGCACTGCGTCGACGGCTCCCGTGCTGTGCCGCGGTCAAGGCGGTGATGCCGCGGGGGTTCGTGTGTACGTATGTATGTTGTGGGGAGCGCGGTCGTGTAGTGGGTTAGCGCGCTGCTCTACGAACCCGGCGACCCGAGTTCGATTCCTGCTCACGGCCACGAACGCCGGTGACGATTAACGTAATCGGTCCCGAGCCTCCTCCCCTAGGTCGACTCAACCTTAAATGAGTGCCTGGTGCAGTGTGTAAACATCGCCGCTATAGGGAGACAAAGGCGGCCGGCCGTGGTGTTGGCCACCCACTCGTGTGCCGTGCCGGCCTTCATAGGTGCTCGTGAACAGCACTTGCCTCAACAGTCTGTTAAAGGCTATCCGGGGAGATTTTTTTTCTTTGTTTTATGTTGAACTTCTTTCGCGCACCGTATGTAGTCAACCGAGCTCTGCAGAGGCGCATGGGAAGGAACAACAAACTAAAACGCAAAAAGCAGTTCCAAAGAAATGAGTTTTCAGTCGAGAGTTCAAAGTACAGAGCTCCCATTGGCTTCTGAATATCGGAAGGAAGAGCATTCCCAGACGGCCGCAGAAGCGCATCTGGAGGAGGGGGGGGGGGTTTAATTCCTTATCGGAGCACCGAGTGCTCGCAATCTAAAATATTTCCATTGCAGAGTTGAGAACAAACTGTCCCCCGCTCTTGTCGAGCTGGGTCGGGCTAAGGGTGCCGTCGAGAGCGGATAACAAACAAACAAATATCTCGCCACTTGAGTACGTTCGCTTTGGCTGCGGCCGGCGCGCTAGCGGGGTGGGGGGGGGGGTGCTTACGGCCAAAAGTGCGAGAGACCGTGGGAGCGCGGCAACTCTTCCGTGGCGCGGCACGCAGGAGCGGCACCACCGGCGTTGAGGCGTCGAATCAACGCCCCATCTTCTGCCTCGCGTCACCGCCGACCGCGCTCTCGGAGACCATCGTTTCACCCCCCCCCCCATCGGCGCGCCCCCACGCGGTTCTCTGTGAAAGTGCGGAGCATTGACGGAGGGTGGCGAGGCATCCCGGGCACCTTTCTGTGATGGAGGCTTCCATACTCGCAACATGTTTTTACACCACCTTTGGTTCTTTCGGTAAAGTCACGTAGAATGAGAATAAAATAATAAAATAAAACAATAAAATGTTATTCTCATTCTACGTGACTTTACCGAAAGAACCAAAGAAGATGAATCCTTGCAGTCACGAAAGCTTTAAATGGAAATGTTTTTACACCCCGCGGTAATTTGAATCGCGTCGTGGTTCCGTGTCAGAATCTTATTCTTCTCATTTTTTTTTCTGCGTTGCCTCGCCGTTCCGTTTGCGGAAATGTAACGGTAGCCTTTCATCGTAATCATCATCATCAACAGCCAAGGGTCAATCCACTGCTGGATGAAGGCTTCCTCAAAACCTATACGCAATCTCTCACGATCCTACGTGTTAATAATCCACATAGCACCCTATCTACCTACCACCTACTACAGACGAGATAATTTGTTCCATTGCTCCATCTGGCCGGTGAACGTACTCTTGTCTCGGACGCGTGCCTTTCCTTGGCAAAACAATCCGTCTTATTATTATTGGCCATCTATAATCATTCCTTCCAGCTAAGCATCGTGTCCCTGATCCATTATGATGTCATTTGCCATCCATAAGTTCCTTGCACCTCCGATTAGCACGGTTGGCTACGTACGGTGCAAAAGATGTTCAGCGTACATGCGTACATGCATGCACCTCATAGTCTTGGGATGCCATACTCTTATCTGCAGCACATGAGCCAATCTTATCGCTCCATATCCGTCGCGGTCACCCTCTCGGGCATGTCCTCCTTTGGCTCCGATTCCATTCCCAGTCTCGGCCATTGGCTATCAGAAGTATAGTGGAATCCCTCTTAACGACCGCCCCTGTTAACGACTAATCACTTAGCGACGGGCCTCCATAGAGCCCAGTGTGTAGTGTACAGTGTAGTGTATAGTAGTGTAGTGCCTCCATAGAGCCCAATGTGTTCGCTTACCGACCATTGCCCTGTTAACGACGTTTAGGTTTTACCCTTTCTGGCAATGAAACAGGTGTTAAGATGTTGAAACACCGAATATAAACTTCTTGCAAGGAATCACGTCTGCATTGACCACAGACACTACTTCTTGTGAACATGCAAACAAACATCGCTCTGATAATATATTGGCATTGTCTTTGAAACCGATTGGCCTACATCAGAGACGGTGCCTTGTCTCAGTACCAGTGTCAGACCAGAGAAGAACGCCAAAAGGCGAACAGCACAAAGACAATGCCACTATCAGAGCGTATTTATAGCTCAGGGCGAGCAGCTCCGACACGTTACCTTTCTTGCCGGTTTCAAAGTATTTACTTTGTATAAAAGTGTTTACTTTCAAAGTGTTTACTTTGGTTCTGACAAAACGCATGTTGATTTAGAATCAACATGTTGGTTTAGAATCAACATAACGCGTTTTGAGTATTTGGGTGTTATAAACTTTTCCACGTGACGATGAGCCACTTGGTTGGGCTATCATTTGTGGCCAGGTCGCTTCTGAAAAAGAGCAACGTGGCTCAGTGGGCCCTTACCTGGTAAAATAAAAATAGTTCAATCTTGATTTGAGGCTTTCATGACTGCAGGGAATCCATACTCTTTGGATCTTTCGGTAAAGTCACGTAGGTATTTTATTCTATACCTACGTGACTTTACCAAAAGAACCAAAGAGTATAAAAATAGTTCAGTTGAGATTTTACAGTTTTAACGCGCATATCACCGTGATTATTTTGCACGATTTTATGCATTTGTTCCCACCAAAGCATTTATTTCAACCCCCCCCCCCCCAAGTGATACGGTGCTTTTAGAGATGGTAATCAATTTTCAAAAATTGGAATAACATTATCATGAATAATAAAATAATCAATTCTCACACGCAATCTGATGCGTGCATAATGAGCGTAAGAGTGTACTTTAATTGCTCGGTCATTAGATGGCCCACTTATACATTTCCTGCTTGTCTCCGGACGCACGGCGTGCGTGCTGCTCATCCAGCTTTGTCTGTTCGGAGAAAAGGAAGTTTGACACCATTTGCCAAGATTTAAATTACACACTTTCTTGGGCCGCGTTGGCGGTCCGCATAGAAGCGCAGACCAAAAATGTTCTGCCATTGTCTCCCTAGCCAATAACCACCTGAGTGAGAATTTGCAAGTGCAGCAATGATGCGGACGAGATTTAAACAATTGAATGAAAACGATTAAAGGACGCCCGAAATTCAGCACATTTGCGACCAATTGCCACGTGGCCAACTTTGTTTGTGAGGTCCTGGTGACTCGGCACTTAGCCGAATGCTTGCTTCTAGCTCAATTAAGAAAGCCGATGCTTTACCCCAACATTTACATAAAATATTGACCATGCGATAAATCAGGCCTGTGAGATATGATGATGTATTGAAATTGTGCGTTACATATCTCGATTCTAATCGCGTGCCATCAATATTGTGCGGCGGGCTCGTTGGCGAATGTGCGCTCGCGTGCGCTCGTACGCTGATGAACCGCCCTAATCAGGACTAATTGGGTAGGGACTGCCTCTGTGCTCTCAAAAAAATGTTCAGATTAGCAATTTTTTTAGCAATAGATTCTCGCCGACATGCAAAGCGAGCCGCCGTTGCATAAGAAACACGAATGCGCACATTCATATGTAAATTGGACCTTTTGTCTAATTTCCCCTGGTTATTCATTATTTTGCACCACCAGGAGGACGCTAATAAGGCCCCCCCCGCCCCCTCCCAGTTAATGTGCCTCGTGTACACGGCGGTGCGAGCCTACACACTTCGCGAGGGCCTTCCTGTAAGTCCGGGTTGACGCTCGCCGCCGAGACGCTGCTGTTGCACGCTGGGGCAAAGCGGGTGCGGCGACTTTGACGGGCGGTGTCACGCGTCGCTTCGCCCCACCAGGACGCTGGGAGAACCCCGCGCGCACGCGGGCGGGCAGGGGAACGTGCAGAAACTGTCTCAGACCAAACTGACGAGGATCTCGGAGCTCGGCGTCATCCAGCAACTTGGCTTGCCGGTCAACGGATATATGGGGCGCGTGCCACGATAGGCGGTGCCTCTCTCGGATGCCTCGAATTTTTCCACGGGGCAATGCACGTCTCGTCTTTTTCACGCTCCATCCAAAGCAAGGCAGATGGTGTTAACGCGTGCGCTCTGTCCGTCAGTCTGTCTGTAACGCACGGGGTTTGCGTGGGGATGATGGGGGGGGGGGGGTGCATGATGAAATCTCATGAAGACGATCCAATACGAATTAAAATTTAGTAGAAAGAGTTGCGTTTGTTATTCTAGACTTGGGTCATAGAAAATTGGACACATTGATCAGAGTGTTGCCCGTGCCCTCCCTGGCAGAGCTGCTATTAAAAGCCCTGTTGTCGCATCGTGCCCTGTGGGCCAAAATGCTCCAAGCGAACACCTGGAGCGATCGTCACCGTTATTATCGCTAAATAAATACGTCTGAGGACAAATCCCTGGGGGTAAAAGCCTCGCCACAGAATCCATGCACTTGGAGTAGATGGTAATTACGGTGCGGTTACATTATTCCAAGGGAGGGGGGGGGGAATTTTTGGATTTCCCGTTGGCAAATATTAATAACTGTCCGGTGCTGTATCGGTGCAAATGAGGTGTATTTTTAATCGACGCTTATGTGAGTGTGGCTCCTGTGTGAATCCAGCTGGGGTGGCTCTGTGGTCAGAACCATTTTAGCTCGGTGGGAAATTTGCGAGTTGCAAATGCCGTTCGGGTTTGACCCCTTCATTCCCTTTCAGGCTTCTGGCATTGATTATATGTGATTCCCACAATAAATCCTCGCCCTCCTTGTCATAAGAATGTGTAATTTCCACTCCTGGTTCATGGCCGGCCAATGGAGATGAGCGTCACCCAATTGCCCATGAGAAAGACATTTGGTGTTTGTTTACTTTTAACGATAGAATTTAAGTGACGGTGGCTTCGGCACTTGAACATTTAAGTAATAATAAAAAAATTGTACGCAGGAAAAGTGTGGGCACTGCCATCTCCTGCAAGACGTTAGGCCTAGTGTGGCAGAGTTGGTCAGAATAATGCAATTTCAGTGTGTAGGAAACGGGAGCGTGTAGGAGTGAATTCCAATCAATGCAGTTTCAATGTTTGATGAACAACCCAAGTCCAAAATGTTCATCAGCTACGACGGCGCTTAGTGAATTTTCACCGCCTGCAAGGGCGATGGAAATGTTTTTTTTGCGCGCGCTCGCAAACTTTGACTGCCCAATTGCTGTGTTTGTGCGTACGTACCATACCATTGGTTTATTTTGCAGCGATCAGCCAGTTTTAATCCTTAAATGGACGAGAGCCTTCCGGTGTCGGTCAACTCCACTGGCGTCGCATTGGCAGCTTACTGCTGGAGGGGGCCTCCAAAGAGAGCGGCTTTACAAAGGGTGTTTTGGCCTACTCCTTCCACGCTATACCAGAACATCTTGGAAAACGGTGGGAGTGCCCACAATTTACCCCACCCCGGGTGACCAGCACCAAGATCAACCCGTGCACGTACGTTGAGCTTCTTTCACACGTCCGTACGTAGCCAACCGCGTTGACCTGCGGTGTGCCCCCGCTTTATACTGCTGGGTGGACGTAAGACGGCGGAGGAGTGGGTGTGGTGGTAGGCAACTTGGGAAGCCTGCACCTTCCTTGCAACTGCCGCGCCGGGAGATGGAATAGAACCGCCGACTTGACCCATTACTCATAATAAAGGTTTTTGGGTTAGATCGTGTTATTTATAAATGTGTCGTAACCCTCCACCACCCGACACGGCCAATCAGCAAAAAAAAGTGTCACGTTGACAAAAGACAAATAGTTCACTACTTTAGCCCACCGGTGTGTTGACGAGTGAATCCACAACATTTACAGTTTGAGTACGACGTTTCGCTGGTAATTACATCCAGCATCATCGGGCAATTCGCCAGAATTGTCGTACTCAAACTGTAAATGTTGTGGATTCACTCTTCAACATACCGGTGGGCTAAAGTAGTGAATTATTTGTCTTTTGTCAACGTGACACTTTATTTTGCTGATTGGCCGTGTCGGGTGGTGGAGGGTTACGACACATTTATAAATAACACGATCTAACCCAAAAACCTTTATTATGAATAATATTGGTCGCGAAAGCCTGGCACGTGTTAAATTGACCCATTACGCCACGACCGGCATTTCGCCCCCGCCCCCTTTGCTGTTAGGGGTCGTGCAACGAATGAAGCCGTGGCGAAGGGTCGCGAAGTGTTCCTAAAAAAACTTGCGCGTTCACGTGCGGGGTACTAAGGGGCCTTAATGCGTGCGGGGAGGAAGCGCGCTGCCAGATGGACCGACAAGTGAATTACGCAGGAAGCCGTCAGCCAGCGCTTTATCCCCTGGCTGTGGCATTAAGGGATCTCGGAGGAGCACGTCGGAGACGTGCGCTCGGAGTGACTCGAAGAGATGCGAGAGTGGAAACGCATGAATTAAAGAATGAACAAACCGAAAAAAATCTAATGCGCCACATCGGCCGTGCAGTTCGTTGCGCGGACACTTTAAATATATCCACTTATAAAACCAAAAAAAATTCGGAACTTGATATATAAAACGAATGGTCGCATAACAGTGGGGTTAGGATATGCGCAACAGAGAGAGGGGAGGTGCAGATGGTCAAATGGGGGATGGAACAAACGTGTAGGCGTGTGAGATGGATTACAGCTGCTCTCGGTTGTGGAGGAGGTGGTAAAGCACTGTGAAGCCTTCATCGCTGGATTTAGACGATGATGACGATGACGATGGCTGCGGGTAACATTCATTCTTTTGTTCTCACTGCCTCCCCTGTCACGCGTTCCCAAAAGCACCGATCGCTCAGCCAAGCCTCTCTCCTCCTTGCACGCCCAAAAATAGAATTAAAAAGGAACCCGATGTTTTGGGCTACGGCTCCTGCAGTATCTGCCTTGCATTTTGATCCCTTAGATTCAGTTTAAATTCTTTTGAAGTGAGTTTTTGTTTGTTGGTCAAATCTCACCGAAAGCCCCGAGGCAGCGCAGACAAAAGACAAAAAAATAACAAAGCTGGGATTGAGATCGAGAACGACTCTTTAAAGATCGCTGGCGCATGCACACTCCCCGTGTTTGGATTGCCAAAGCCAAACAAAAACCTCGGTATAAATTGAAGTGGTCCATGATCAATCACGGACCCGTACGACCGCAACCATCAGCTGCCCCCTTATGCGCGCCATTGCTCAGCCGTGGCGAGCGCCGGTCCGTGCGGGGGGGGGGTGGGGGGGGTCCGAGGGGGGGGCGCAGGTTTTAGCTCGTCGGGCCTGTTTGTTTCTTCGTGAGTGCCGCCAATCCACAGGGCTCTTCTTTAAATATTTTAAAACGCTAGAGATTATTTTGCCGCGTCCTTCGGATTGCACCGCCGCGTGCCGTTTCGGTGCGATGTTAGACGTTTTGGTCCATGCCCCGGGAACTTCTGGGTTTGCCGCAGGTACTTGAGCGATCTTTTTTATTTGCTGCGGCACGTTTCTAAAAATTGTTTGTTCAAATTTGGCATTTTGCGTGTCATTTTGTCCCTGTCCGATGTCCCGTGGGCGGATTCAACACCGCTTGCCCCGGCTGCATTTCTCTTGCCCTGTCCTTAACAAAACACTTTTGTTTATCATTGTCCTCATCATCACTGATGTAAACGAACTCGTTCACACGATGGCCACTGACGACACGCCCCGACCGAAGCCCTGCTTTTTTTTCCTTCCCCGCCGAAGAAGCCTCCCATCGCACGGAGAGGAAAAACTGAATTTGGTTTCCTGCGGAAGATCCCAGCACGCGGAGCGAAACGTCGGACGTCACGCGCCGAACTGCTCGCGCGCTGCAAGCAGGCCCGACGAAGGGCAGCAGCGGCGAGCATTGTTTTAGCGCAAACGCAAACAACAAAAAAGACCCCTTTCGGCAGAGGCGGGCTGAGGTTTTGTTTTTGTTTTCAGAAGCTCTGTGAAGGGGCCTGCTCTCCCCCCGTGGCAGTCTCCACGATTGTGCGCACTAAAAAAAAAAGCGCGGCCAATGCTTTACAAACACAGCAACCGCTTATTTAATGCTGGTGACAGCAGGGGGTGTAAAGTGATTGTGTCTGTGCCGGGTGACCTTTTACAATCTAAATTTATATACGTTACAAAGACAAAGGTCCCCCACCCCGGATAGCCTGCAACAGACTGTCGGGGCAAGTGCTGTTAGCGAGTAGCACTGATGAAGGCCGACACGGTGGCACATGAGGGGGGTGGGTGGTCAGCACAACGCCCGGCCGTATTTGTCTCCCCAGAGGCGATGTTTTTACACACCGCACCAGGTACTCTTTTGAGGCTGAGTCGACCTACGGGATGCCCAGGACCAGTTCATACAATCGTCACTGGTATTGGCCGTGAGCGGGTTCGTAGGGCATCGCCCTAACCGCTACACCACCGCTCCCGACTACACTCGCGCACACACACACACACACACGCGCGCGCGTGCACACACATTCACACACGTGTATATATACGAGCGTGCATGTTTATTATGCGTGCCAAGCCCCTATGTGTGTTCACGCTTAAAGCAGCGTTTTGTTTTCCTATGCAGAGATGGCCACTGAGCTATATTTATCATCTGTAATATCTTCAGCTATCCTTGCAAAGTGTAGAATTATACACATTTGCAAAAGGGGAAAATAAATACATAACCAACAATTATAAATTTGCTTAAGCGTATTTTCGCTTATTTCATTTCAAATTGAACATAGTGTGTCAATTTTATATAACGCCAAACTCTTTTTTTCGACGGCCTCCTTTCGTAGGGGATGTAACCTGGGTCGCCAATATGAACTTCTCACACGGGGGATGGCACGCGTTTTCTTGATATCCGCAGGAAATTACACGGCGACTGTTTGTCTCTTCGAAATGCAATGCGGTGGTGTCAGGCACAGTGACGGCCACACTCTCACCAGTTCACTTTGTTGTTAAGGCAGCGCTTTATTCAGACTTTGTTATACCCATAGGTTTAAAGTAAGTAGACTAGAATCTGTCCCTCCACACAGACGTCTGTGCCGTCAGCCTGTGAGTATCTTTTGGACTCCGTTCCGTTTGACAGCGTTTGTTTAGCTGGGCCCTCGCTGAACTGTTCAGGTGGGCCCTCTCTGACCTAGGGCTCGTCAGCTGGCCAAGTTCCAGACGTCAAACGCCAGTGCCCTCTATGAAAACTACAGTTGGTGCCGAAGTGACCCAAGTTTTGGTGGGGGAGGAAAAAAAGCAGACAAATACACCTCCCTTCACATGTCTGTCTCCTGCACGTAAAAAAAAAACACATCTTACACACATTCCCATCAGCCATGTGACCTCTGAGTGCGCATCATTACGGCAGCGTTGCTGCAGCACAAGCAAAACCGTGGACCCGGTTTTGACATGCAGTGTCTCGCCACCAGAGTGAGGCTTGCTTGAACTAACGCTCGTGAACTGCCAGGTTGTTATAGCCAAAACCCCCTCTCTTTAAGATGCGGGTCCTAGTTTGATGCGAAACTATGATACAAAACGCCAAATAATGTCCTGGCCAAGAATCATCTGATGTTTAACAGGTCACAACACCTCCAGCCAAGCTTTCAAGGAACCCCTTGCAAAATTGGAAAATATTTTATTTACTTCTCATCCTTCACTGTCTCTTGCGCATTAAGTCGGCACACAAAAGTGCTTGCATGTGTGTTTGTGCTAGAATTGACCACAATTTTGCGTGAGTTGACATGGCTAGCATAACACTGGGCTTTAAGCTAATGGTGACTTTCCCCTGTTGTTCCGCATTCTGTTAGCCAGCCCTCTTCCCATGATGCTGGACTGCATTATCAGATGAATAAGTAAAGATAAAGTTGCAGCCCTGCAATGTCTTGCCCATGCCTCTGCTTGCAGAGGGTCTCCACTGAGAGGGAGCTCTAGAGAGTCCTAGTGGGTATTTGGCCTACTCTTCCACATTGGCTAGACTTCTTCGAAGCGGTGAGAGTTTACCCGAATTTTTTTACCCAGCCCACACCTCTACCAGCCATTCGAATAATTGGGTGGACAAGGGGTGTGGAGAGATTGAATAAACTTGCTCCGCTGTTGGAATATCCGCGCCGTGGGATGGAACCGGCGACCTCTGGATTGCAATTCCAATGTGCGAGCGTTCGTACCATGAGCAGCAATTCCATAAAACGTACACGTCTTTTATTGTACGTCAATTTGTACGCCCATCTTTGATTGAGGGTTTGTTGGTCAATATCTGTTCATGGAAAAAAAAAGCTGCTTGTACATCAATTCACAACTTCTAAATCTGTCGCCTTAAAAGTTCTCAAGCGATCGAATTAGAATGCGAACACCAACTATGTTCGGCCAATCGGTTTGCTCGCTTTGTCGCTGCAGGAGGGGGGCTGTAGCGACAAAACATTTGCCCGTTCCCTGCTTACAAGGCGGTGTTTGAGGTGGCGTAGTGGAAACGTTAGTGTCGCACGCTGCGCTATGAAGGTGAACGACCAGGGTTCAATTCCCAGCCTCGACTGACATCAGTGAAAAATTAAAAGAACAATACAAGGACTCCTCCACTTACGAACGAGTTAGATTCCAGAGGTCTGTTCGTAAGTCTATTTGTTCGTAAGTATAACTTTACTCCTGTATAGTCCAAACATTAAACACAGGGAATGGCTTTAAAATTTGTATGATCTCCTGTAGATGTAGAGGCCACTCCTTCTTCTTGTTATTTTACAGTTAGATTCTAAAGCACCACTGAGATGACCAAATCCAGCGATTGAAAATGTCCGGAATTCTCTATTTTAATTCCAGAGGCAATGTCACTGCCGCCGATCTCGGGCCTTATGAGAAAAAAAAAAGAAAATCTAATTTAGTTGGTAACCCGCGTGGGTTGCAGTGGCAACAACCGGCTCCGGTTGGGGGCGAGTGGGGGAGGGGGGAGGTTGTTTTTAGGGCCGTCTGTGCGCGCGTGCGTGCCTGTGTGCGCGCACGCGCGCGTCGGAGGGGGGTGGTGGCGGTGCAGCCGCAGCCGTGAGCCTGCTTCTAAAATCTGCTGAAATCCACGGGAGCCGCATTGATTTATCAGAGGCCGCGCTATTTTTACCCAAGCTTGCCACGTCGCCGCCGCTCGGATAAGATGAAGCACTCGCAGAGACGCTCCCCCGCAGGCCCAGTAATTGGCTGCAAGGCTCTGCCCCCCCCCCCCAGCCCTCCCCCTGGTCCCAAATGCCGACCTCCCCCCCCCCCCTCCACCCAGCAATGGAGCGGTCGACGTTCACAAGGCGAGCGGAGGAGCGGAGAGGGGAAAACCGAGAAATGATTAAATACATTTAAACGGTGCCTGCGGGTGCTGCTGTGGTGTAATGGTGCGCACTCTGGACTTTTTAACGTTGTTATTGTTATTATTATTACTCGGCTCGTTTACCCTGGAAAGCTGTCGTCGAGTCTCGACAAAAAAACATTTCAGGAGGGGGGGGGTCTCTCTTGAGCTCCCTCAAGTGGAGGTCCTTTCAACAATGCCTTACCTGCCACAGATAGTTACATTCAGCAAAATTAGTTTGATTCTGGGTGGAGTGGTATTGCAGTGGTTCGCAAAACTGCACCGCGATGAGCGCAGCGACCTGGGTTTGATTCCTGGCCGTGGATAACGGCGGTGGTAGGGCGATATCTGAAAAGGTTCCGGTCTGCCTTCACCAACCCTGCACTGACTAAGGTGGTGAAGTTTGATCAAACAATTCCCATGATTGGCACAGCAGTGGCGAGATGTTAACTACCTCGCCTGGTACACAGGAGGTTGTGGGTTCGATCCCGACCCTGACGCCTGCTGCTGTATATTTCGAGTTTTTGCACGTCTCTCTCTCTCTCTCTCCCCGTGGTCACGTGTATTTGTCTCCGGGTTCTCCGGTTTTGCCCTCCCACTTTTCAAAACGTGCGTTTAGAGTATTTGCCGCTATGCATTTCCACATGATAAGCCACTTCGTTGCGCTATCATTTGTGGTCTGGTTGCTCCTGAAAAATAACTATATAGCTCAGCGGGCCTTACTTGGTAAAATAAAAAAAATATTTATGTTAGTTTAGTTTTATGAGGGGGGCCTTCATCCGGTATGCAATTAATAAAGGGCACTTTTAACTTGCCCTTGGCGGTGCCTCGTTGCCGCTGGTTATTTGCATGGGGGTTTGCGCGTGTTCACCCGCGACAATCCTCGTATATTTTTTTGCCGTGATGCGCCATCACAATGCTATCGGTGATCATCTTGACGGCCGTCTCGGTCATCCTCGCGTCTCGACTCTCGGCGGCGATCCTGTTGTGCCAAACTAGCGACGTTGATGGCAATTGGCGCAAGGTCACACGTGGCCGCGGCCGTGACGATCGCCGACCGCTCGCACTGTGCGCTCCTGCATGTGCATCGAGCGTCGACATTGCGGGGGGCAACAGCAGCAGCAGCAGACGTGTCAGTTTGGACTGTGTTTTGGGGAATGTAACTATGAGCAGCCTTGTTTTTTAAGGCTTTTTCTGGACTGTGTCGCAGCAGGCTGATGGCACCAGGCGAATAGCCGCGCTCATTTAACCGCTCATGATTTATCGCCGCATGCCGACAGTGAAATACCTCCAGACACGCCACGCTGGCTGCGCATGTTGCAAATAAATAAATAGGCAGAGGCGCAGCCATGCAATTGCTTGCTCATCCCACTGCTGGCTAAAGGTGCCTCCACCAGAGGGAGCTCTATAGGGTATTTGGCCTCCTCTTCCACGCTTACCAGACATCTTGGAAGAGACGGGGGGCGGGGGGGGGAGTACCGACAGTCTGCCCTACCGTACATGACCTGCCGATAGACTGTGTAATTGTAATATAAAGGGGCAGGGTGAGGGAGGCGGGGCGGCATTAAAAAAAACTCTATTTGAAAGGGGCACTGAAGAGAAGTAACCGTCAATGCTGCTGTGTACAGTGGCCTTTTTCAAGCGACGGGATCTATTTTTTTCTTTCACACATCAGCAAATGAGCGGGCGGTGTGATTGCTGGGTCAACGCAGAGAATGATCATCCGAGATGCTACGGAACCTCAACTGCCGAACTTTGAACCCAGACTCGAAAAGCTCCCTTGAACCGTGTTTTTACACTGCCTAATCACGAGGACGGGACCGGGCGATCCCCAGATAGAGGAGGAGGAGTGGGGAGGGTCGCCTTGCACAATGTCTGGGTTTGACATTTTTAGTGAAGATATGTATTTAACAAGCGGACTCTCCGCGCACCGCACGTCCCCCAATTTGCTGTCAACAAAATCAGCGCGGGGCCGGATGTGCGTTTTTTTTTGCGAGCGCAAAACGAGCGCGTCTCGCCCTCGCTGCACGCGCCACAATTTCACCGCCGCGGCTCCGTCATTTAACTCTTTATAGCACCGTGCGAAGGAAGAGAGGCCCCAATGTGCCGCAATTTCTGATGAACACTTTGAAATAAATTTCCGACAACTTCAAAGCCCCGAGGTGTGGTTCAATCCCCTTTCCTTCTACCCAGACGTCGGTGCGTTTATGCGAGAACCTTCAGAATGTTCCGTGAAAGTGCAGTGCATTTTTGCCCGTGCACAGTGCTGTTGACGCAGCGCGTCCCCGGGGAGGTTTACAATAAAAAAAAAACTCGGACAAATAATAAAAACCATCGGCATATCGGTTCGGCTCAAGGATGAGCGAATGCCAAAAGAATATGGCTTCAAATTTAACTTTAAATATTCGACTGTGCCTTGCTTTCCTGAAGTGACTTGGGCCGGAGTTCCAGAGGCATGGAGCCGCACAATTCAAGGAGCTTGCCACCCTTCCTGATTTTTTTAACGCCTTTTGGGAACCACCAAGAGTTAAGCATTGACCAATCCCAACGTGTGACCGGGAGCACAAGGCACCGATAGTTCCTGTAAATATAAAAGCCCCAAAACCATGAAGGTCCTTATAAATGTGTACTTCTGCACTTGGGCGTTTTCTCCGTATGCGCCTATTTTCATACAACATGAAATAAAAAAAAACAAAGGTGATTTGTATTTTGTTTTACCTCAAGTGGCTACCCCACCCTCCTCAATGGAGAACGGTGACCGCTGAGAGATTATTATTACACGCTTTTTATTAACTCGCACTGTCTGTTGCATCCTCAAATCTTGTAACTCAATTTTTACCCACTTCCCAATGTGGTATCGACTGCAAACTTGGTATACTTACGCCATACTGATGACAATTCTATATTATATCATTAAAAATTAAAAATATATTTGTAAACATTTTTTTAACATGTTATGTTTCGGCTTGGGTCTAATTGCCCGCGCTCAACTGACGTTGGCTGTAACTGGCCACGGTCCCCTTACGTTATGGCAAGCTTCGGGGCCACTTCCTGGAGTCGTGGAGTTCTGCCATTACTAGTACGGTACATTTCATTAAAGCGTGTTTAAAAAAAGTATATCACTTATTCTGTTTAGTTGGAGATGGGAAATCATGATGGAGCAATGTCTTGACTCGCTGGTGGCCCTGAGGTATGGGACGATACGTGAAAATGTGCGCATGGGCCGACGTCTTTGCAAAACGGCGGTTGCAACCGCGCACACAAATATTTTGGCTGATAATTTTTTTTCACTTTACAAGTAAAGCACAGCTGCGTGCAATTAAAAATACACTAATCAATCGGAAATGGTCATGTTTGTGAACATCTGTGCATGATCAAGGATGAACCGCCTACAAATACTGCACTGGGTGTGGGCGGTTTATCGGTTAGGCCGCATGTGTGACAGCCGAATATGCGACATTGTACTGGATGTGATTTTTTTTATGCTGATGTACGCGTTGCTACCTTGGTGATCTAGTTAAAACGCTAAAGTTCAAAGTGTCTTCCTGCTCGAATGAACATTACACTGGAACTCCTCTCTCTTGGTGCCACTGAGCCAATGGTGGAAATTCCATATTCACATGGAAGGGTCCTGTATCCATAAGTGGTCTACTCTTGGATTCCTACAAAGTGTTTCTCATTGTGTTGTTTCACTTCACCATCGAACGTATTATAAAACAATAATATCCCCCCTCCACAAACGAGATATGAACCTGCAGCCTTCAGACTGCGAAGCCGAACGCCCTAAATAACCCACAGTGCCACTTTGCGCGAGATCCTCGGAATCACGGCAACGGCGACGATCGCCATTGGCTCTGACGCACGTTCCGCCGTCCCTCCCCTCTCGGCGGAATCGCTCTCGCCGCTTTACGTCTCGGAGGCCGGTCGCCGGGTGTTTTGAACGGTGAAGGGGACTCCGTTACCGTTAGGGCAGAGCAGCGCGGCACAGTTGTCTCACTTTGTCTCTCGCGAATGCCTTACCCAGCGCGCTTTACGGAGGGGGGTGGGGGGGCTTCCCTCGCGGCTGCGCGTTTTCGCAACGGCATCATGTTCGTTCTGTCCTCGAATGCAGCCATCCAGTGGTACACATTAGGGCCTAATCTCATGCTCAAGAAGAAGAAGAATTACAATTTACAGCCCTTTCGTCAATCCACTCCCGGATTATTTTAATCGTGTGCAATTGTGTACAACAGCCGTTTCAGACATGAGTACATCCATAATCGGCATTAATCATTGGTTCACTGCAGCTCACAAGACTCGGTCCCTGCGAGGCGTGCGGCAGAGTTAGGAGATGGCCATGTGGTGCTCGGAATTTGAAGGCCTGAAGACTCGGAATCATCGGTGATCTCGCCGAGAGTGTGTTCAGGGAGAGGCAGTTCCATATCCGGACAGCAGAATGAATGGGAGCTTCTGTCGAGG
The DNA here is from genome assembly GCF_048934315.1 of Petromyzon marinus. NCBI lineage: Eukaryota > Metazoa > Chordata > Hyperoartia > Petromyzontiformes > Petromyzontidae > Petromyzon > Petromyzon marinus. The sequence continues at coordinate 10,605,335 of NC_133704.1, forward strand.
GAGCACGTTCTGGATGAAGGCCCCCCCCCCCCCGCTCCTCACGTCGGTGTAGGTCATGGAGGTTGTGTTGACCGTGCTTTGCCATGTCGGTTGTGGGGGCGGTGTTGGGAAGTGTTGGGGCAGTGGCTGCGAGGATCGGTTCAGATATCGCTCGCCGCTGGTGTTAACCACGGACAGGAATCCGTCGCAGGGTCCCCGCCGGGTTCATTGTGCAAAGTGCGAACACAAAGTCTTGCCACCGTTCCACCCATAATTAATGTTACATGCCGTTAAAGTGCTCTGTTTTTTTTTTTAACCACCGTGAAGTCGTTAGTTGTAGATGCCGAGAGTAATTCACACTTACAGGAAACACAATGAATTTTTTTTTTAATCTCAATTAAGTCTGAGATCAGAGCTTAATTTGAGCCGGAACTGTGTCTGGGTTGGCATCCGGAAAAAAATATCTGCATCCCCAGAGCACCACCTCTCGCTAGGGGCTGTGGCTACCAGTCACGTGCCTACTCCAGTTCCACCAATGAACCAAAAAATATTCGGTAAGAATTAAACCCTGCGTGGGGACGGTGCTTATACAGGTTGCTTACAAAATATTTTAACACTTACAGTGAGGGGAAAAAGTATTTGATCCCCTGCTGATTTTGATCTCTATAAATAGATGTGCGTTTCGTGGCCATTTCACTGTCGATAGCACGCCCTGCCCAGCCAACTGTACCTTGGGGCCCATGAGATGTAATCTGTCACATGCGTGTTTGTGAAGCGGCAGAAAGAAAGAAAAAAGTACATTGTGACAACGCCACGTCTTATCATTTTCCCCTCTGTCGTCTCTCAGTTGCCGCGGTCGCAGGACAATTATCGTCATTATATTTTGGTGGGGGGGGTGGGTGGAGGTAAGCGGACTTTTGAGCCGCGATAACAGTGATTGACGATAGCTCTCCGAAGTGTTTTGGGTTTGTGCGCCTGCTTTTGTTTGGCACGATGTCTGATGTTACTTTTCCACCATTTTGGAAGCTTTATCAGGAACCGAATTCTGTAAGTTAAGCTCCCCAACAGGTGGAGTGAAATGTCAGCCATCGTGCCGATCAACACGCGGTACATCGCGAAAATACATCGGAGGACGGTACAGCACAACCGCGAAAACCTATGGCATCGTAATGGTGGCAAGATGTTAACGACCTCGCCTGGTATACAGGAGGGATGGGGGTTCGATCCCGACCCTGACGTGTAGTTTTACATGTTCTCTCCGTGGTTGCGTGGATTTTTCCCCAGGCCCTCTGGGTTTTGTCTCTCCACATTTCAAATCAAAGTCACGCGTTTAAGAGTATTTGGCTGCTACTTCGTGGTTTATCAAGGCCCCAGAGTATCACGGTTTGGCTCCCGTTGGGCACGGCGAACAGCCAATGCAAAGACCACCCATACCATCGAGGCATCGCGTTGGCTCGGCTTAGATGTGCCAGCGGAAAAGAAGGGGTCTCTGTTGTGACTCCACATGCACGGGGGGGTGGGGAAGGGGGTCCATTGTTTTTGTCGTCCTTAAAGCCATGTGCTCACACCACTGTCTCTCCCCTCCCCACCCTGGGCCTGTTGTTTCTCTGCCTGCAGGTCCTTTCAGCCCTCGACATCCTGCAGCCGCCCCACCTCGACTACTTTGAAGAAATGTATCCTTTTGGGAGGTGCACGCCGGTTGGTCTAAGTGTAGTGTATGTCGACTGATGCGCACGTACAACGTTTAGGAGGCAACGCGTTTATTAAACAATTCACTTTACACCGAGTTCTGTTGCTCAGTGTGGCCAACTTGTTCTAGGCTGCTCACTATCTGCCTGTCTGTTAACTCTCTTCATCCCCGAACGATCCCCGAACACGCTCCCCTTTTATCCCTTGGCCCCGGCCCCCCGCCCCTTGCTGTATCAAGGACGGTGCCCCCGCTGCCGGCCACGTGTCCTTAACTCCTCCAATCGACACACCGCTTCAGGTCACGTGCCCTTAGCTCGTCCAATCGAGGCACCGCTTTCGGTCACGTGTCCTTAACTTGTCCAATCGGGACACCCGGCGCTCCTCCAGCACTGTGGCTGTATTCACGACACTACATAAGTACCCTTTTGGGTCTTTCCGTAAAGTCGCGTACATAGGACGATTGCTTGTGTTGTGTTTGAAACGTGATTTTTTATGATTTTTCTATCTACGTGACTTTACCTAAAGACCCAAAGAGTGAATTCCTGCAGTCACGAAAGCTTTAAGGCGCTACAGTGAGGGAAAAAAGTATTTGATCCCCTGCTGATTTTGTACGTTTGCCCACTGACAAAGAAATGATCAGTCTATAATTTTAATGGTAGGTTTATTTGAACAGTGAGAAACAGAATAACAACAAAAAAATCCAGAAGAACGCATGTCAAAAATGTTATAAATTGATTGCATTTTAATGAGGGAAATAAGTATTTGACCCCTCTGCAAAACATGACTTGGTACTTGGTGGCAAAACCCTTGTTGGCAATCACAGAGGTCAGACGTTTCTTGTAGTTGGCCACCAGGTTTGCACACATCTCAGGAGGGATTTTGTCCCACTCCTCTTTACAGATCTTCTCCAAGTGATTAAGGTTTCGAAGCTGACGTTTGGCAACTCGAACCTTCAGCTCCCTCCACAGATTTTCTATGGGATTAAGGTCTGGAGACTGGCTAGGCCACTCCAGGACCTTAATTTGCTTCTTCTTGAGCCACTCCTTTGTTGCCTTGGCCATGTGTTTTGGGTCATTGTCATGCTGGAATACCTATCCACGACCCATTTTCAATGCCCTGGCTGAGGGAAGGAGGTTCTCACCCAAGATTTTGACGGTACATGGCCCCGTCCATCGTCCCTTTGCGGTGAAGTTGTCCTGTCCCCTTAGCCGAAAAACACCCTCAAAGCATAATGTTTCCACCTCCATGTTTGACGGTGGGGATGGTGTTCTTGGGGTCATAGGCAGCATTCCTCCTCCTCCAAACACGGCGAGTTGAGTTGATGCCAAAGAGCTCCATTTTGGTCTCATCTGACTACAACACTTTCACCCAGTTGTCCTCTGAATCATTCATATGTTCATTGGCAAATTTCAGACGGGCATGTATATGTGCTTTCTTGAGCAGGGGGGACCTTGCGGGCGCTGCAGGATTTCAATCCTTCACGGCGTAGTGTGTTACCAATTGTTTTCTTGGTGACTATGGTCCCAGCTGCCTTGAGATCATTGACCAAGATCCTCCCGTGTAGTTCTGGGCTGATTCCTCACCGTTCTCATGATCATTGCAACTCCACAAGGTGAAATCTTGCATGGAGCCCCAGGCCGAGGGAGATTGACAGTTCTTTTGTGTTTATTCCATTTGCGAATAATCGCACCAACTGTTGTCACCTTCTCACCAAGCTGCTTGGCAATGGTCTTGTAGCCCATTCCAGCTTTCTGTAGGTCTATAATCTTGTCCCTGACATCCTTGGAGAGCTCTTTGGTCATGGCCATGGTGGAGAGTTTGGAATCTGATTGTTTGATTGCTTCTGTGGATAGGTGTCTTTTATACAGGTAACAAGCTGAGATTAGGAGCACTCCCTTTAAGGGTGTGCTCCTAATCTCAGCTCGTTACTTGTATAAAAGACATCTGGGAGCCAGAACTCTTTCTGATTGAGAGGGGGTCAAATACTTATTTTCCTCATTAAAATGCAGATCAATTTATAACATTTTTGACATGCGCTTTTCTGGATTTTTGTTGTTATTCTGTCTCTCACTGTTTAAATAAACCTACCATTAAAATTATAGACTGATAATTTCTTTGTCAGTGGGCAAGCGTACAAAATCGGCAGGGGATCAAATACTTTTTTCTTTCACTGTACATAAGTCCGTGTGTGTGTGCACGTACAATGGGGAGCGGTGGTGTAACGGTTACCGCGCTGCGCTACGAACCCGGCGACCCGGATTCAATTCCCGCTCACGGCCAACACCAGTGACAATTATCTGAACCGGTCCTGGGCTTCCCCTAGGTCGACTCAGCCTCAAATGAGTACCTACTAGGGTGTGTAAATATCGCCACTGGGGAGACAATGGTGGTCGGGTGTGGTTGCTAGCCAAACACCTGCGCGTGTGCCACTGTTCCGGCCTACATAGGTGCTCGCTAACAGCACTTGCCGCAACAGTCTGTGAAGGCTATACGGGGAATCTTTGCGCGCGTCTTTGACCATTGTGGGGAGCGGCAGTATCACGGATAGCTCACTGCGCTGTGAAGTTTGGTGGTGTCTCCCTGACCACCCCCCCCCCCCCCCCCCCCCGTCGTGTGCAGTTACGGCCTAAATCAGGTCTTCACCAACAGCACTTGCCCAACATCCTGTGTGGGCTCTATACAGAGTGGTCTTTGTCATTGTTTGACCATCCCCGGACTCAAAAGGGGGAAGGTCGGGAGTTCAAATCCCAGTAGGGGGTTTATTCGGCCCATCATCCCCGCAGAGTCATAAAACATGGTTACTGATTTGTCCTATTTTCTACGTCTACACAATTGCGCTGCCGCTCAAGCGAGAGCACTGCTTTGGAAGGAAGCTCACCGGTGGTCGTTCTTTGGATCCACTCGGCCCCGCTATAGGAATGTGGAATGGTCACTCATCAGAAACGAGCCCCCAATCTGGTGATCGCCGCCCCGGTGGGAGAGGCGTGTTTTGGACGCGGGCAGGAACTGCAGACGATGTGTGGTGACAAGGATGGCACCAGGGGGAACTCGTCCCATCGCGGACGAACGCGCACAGTCTGTACCCTGCGCCTGAGCTCGCGGGGGCGTTTGTTGGGCGGCGGTGTTTCGCGCAAATTCCCTTTCAAGTGCCGCTCGTGGCTGTGAACCTCCGGGGGTGGGTGCCTCATCCCGGTAGCCGGGAAGCACCGTTCGCTCGCTCGTGTGAGCTGCTCGTCTCGGCTCGCCTTGGCTCAAATCGGCACGCTCCTGCGAGGTCGCGCCACCGCAGTCGTCGCCGTCACGCCTGGTTCGCTTCGGCCGCGCGGTATTCACTTTCTGTCTTCAAGCACGCGACGACGCGTTGAAACTCGATCGTTCTTCTTCTTTTTTTGCGATGAAGAGTAGCCCGGAAGGACATGGTTACCGTCGGTCGCGTTTTTTGGGTGAGCGGGCGGTTACCTTGGTTGGCCCCCAGTTTGTGGGAATCCCCGACCATTGGACATCAGCCTTACGGACAAAACAGCTTTCTTCTAATTATTCCTGTCCCTCTCTGGTTCTCACTCTGCCATTCCACTTCCTTCTTTATTATCAGCGTCGTTTTTTTTTCTCTCGCACTCATGGCGCCTTGAGACATTACCGTGACAGGTACTTCATTAGCGCTGATTATTATTCTTATTCGTAATAATCGGAGGCCTTTCTGTGCAGTGCTCCGGACATGGCGTCCCATCGCGAGCTCCACCAGCGTGTTCCATCTCGTCCTCTGTAATATTGTAAATGTTACCGTTAATCAAAATGTTAACATCAGTCGAAACCATGGGGGTCCTATGGGAGGCGAGACGTCAACCGAAAAAAAACGTTAAATAATGTCACTATTAACCGAGGGACTTCTGTATTCTCAAACAAGAGAGGGAGGGATACTGGTGTGTGCGTGTATATATATATATTTGCTACCCTGAGCCTTTGATAGAGATGCAACCATCCCACGGGAGTGGGTGAGGTTTTCCGGGGGATAACCACTGTTGACTACCCAGGCAAATTTTAGCTCGTTTTACCAGCCATGGCAAGGATGAGGCCTGTCCAGGATCGGTGGGTCAAACACTACTACCCGCCTGGGATTTTCCACGGCACAGCTCCGTCGGTGACGAGTGGCCGGGTTTGCGCATCGCTCCACGTTACACCGCACCCTCCTGGGCTGACAACTGGAACCTGTCTTCTGGTCCGTTCATTTGCTCAAGCAGCCCAGGGAAATTGGGTTACAGGCTCCCGTGACACACGGGTGGGTAAGCAGATAGACAAACACAAATCCCCCACAAATAGTCGCACAAGACTGTTAGTGCAAGTGTTGTTTCCGATCACCTTTTGAAGGCCGGAACGGGCGCACGAGAGTGGTGTGGACAGCCCCACGCCCAGCCGCCTTTGTCTCCCCAGTGCCCATGTTTTACGCGTCGCGCTAGGCGCGCGTGTCGGGCAAACGAACGCACGAGCGCACACCCGTGGCAGGGCTGCCCATTACCCCGCGCTAGGCCGGATGGGAGATAAAACGAGGTTCCGCATTTTCTCTGCATTTGTTTACTAATGCCCTTCTTGGATCGCAGGCTGGTGGGGGGGGGAGGTAGGGGGCAAGGATTGTCGCCTTCTAACGGGGGAGCGTTAATTTGGGAGCGATTGTTGCAAAAATGGCAGCGCGTGGTCGGGGGTGCCGGCTATTTTTATCCCAGCGCAGCAGCCGCTAAATAAAGAATGATCTAATATCGTGCCTTTTTATTATTAGGGGGTGAATTATTAACACGGGATGGTTGAGCAAAAACACAACACGATATTTATTTAATGTGAGAAAAACAGCTCTGTAGGAGGCGACGCACGCATATCTGCGGCCTGCGTGTAGATGTGAGCCACTCTTACTGCCTCTGCAGCATCGCCTCCCTCCTCTGTTCCTCTCTCGGTGACATTTCTGACGTCCCTTCGTCTCGTCTCTCTCTCTCTCTCTCATGTGTGGCCTCGGCGTATTAGCCGCGGGTGCGACCCAGGCGCCGTTGGTGGCAAGATGGTTAACTACCTCGCCCCGTATGATGGAGGTGGATGGGTTCGATCCCGACCCTGACATCTGCTGCGTATTTGGAGTTTGCGTGTCTCTCCCCTGTGGGTCGCGTGGATTTTTCTCCGGGTCCTTCCGTTTTTTCCCTCCGTGTTTCGAATCGACATCGCGCGTTTTCGAGTAAATTTGGCCGCTGTACATTTCCACACGGTGAGCCGTGTCGTTGAGCTGTTGTCTGTGCTGGACAGGTCGCTCCTGAACAATAGCTTTATAGCTCGGTGGGGCCTTATCTGGTAAAATGAAACATAAAATTTTAAATATACAGTAAAAACCTTGGATTGCGAGTAACTTGGTCTGCGAGTGTTTTGCAAGATGCGCAAAAATTTTAAGTAAATATTAATTTGATAAACGAGCGAGGTCTTGCAATACGAGTAGTACGTCTACGCTTTGTCTGCCGAGCGTCACGTGATCACGACTGATATACGAGTGCTTTGGATTACAAACACGTTTCCGGAACGAATTATGCTCGCAATCCAAGGTTTTACTGTATATGCATAACGCTGCTTGACCGTTTTCGTGTACAAATCAAATTGCGGATACTTAAAAAAAAAAATTGCTCGCAATAAATATCGTTTTAATAATTGTGTATTTTGGAAAAAAATGTGATTGCATTGGCCAGTTGTGCATAGGCACATAGGCACAACTAACAAAAACTTAACATTGCTCAATAACAATGTTTTAAAAGGGAAACAGCTGAGAGGCAATGTAACGGAAAATGGACCTTAATATCAGAATGACCAAAATATGTATTATCATAGCAATGAGGACTATTTTTTTTCCACCAATGACGACAAATGTCTTGATGCGCCCATTCGGAAGTTCCTCATGGCGCAGCGCTCCTGTCGGCTCTGTCGATGTGGCCAAGGAAGTGAACATCGGACAAGTCGGCAGTTTCCTGGCAATCCGTCCCGGTGCTGCCCCTGGTCGTAGCCGCTCGTGCTGCTGGCGCCGGCCGCCCGCAATGCTCGAGAGAAGAGCCGGGGGGGGGCGGGGGCGGAGGCAAGGGGACCGGGAGGGGGGGGCGGCAGCGTCCCCAGCCTACGCACCCCCCGCCACCCCCCCCCCTCCCCCCCGCGCGCGCTCTTGCGTGGTCCCCGAAGCTCGCTATCGATTGTGGCTAAGGGGGTTTCGGAGGCTTAAGTGGAGGCTGGCGATATTGTGGGGGGGGGGGGGTTGTGGGTGCTGGGTGCTGTGGGTATTGGGCAGTGGGCAGGCGGGGGGGGGCGGTGTGGCCGAGCCGCGCAGTGGCAGGGCGAGCGAGGCACTTGAGCGACCTTTGTGCCCTCCCGTTTCCATGGCTACAGAGGTGACCTTTCCGGGACCCTTGTTTGAGTGTTTGGCGAACGGTAAAACAATGGGTGATCCAGCCATTGTTGAATATTTGTAAATAAATAAATAACGGCGGTACTTGGGGGGGGGGGGGGGAGGAGGTTGGGGCGTTGGCGAATATATTAGATGGCTGTAGCTGCATTGTAATTGGAGGCAGCTTTCCCCTGTGCTGCTCTCCCCCACCACCGTCCCCGTAAGAGCGCAGGATTTAGAGGACCTGACAAAAGCGAGCAACCCGAGGGGAAGGGAGGAAGGAAGTGGTGACACGAGTGTTTACAGCGCTGTCGTGGTGGCCCTGCGGCTGCGCCCGTCCGTCAGGGGATGGCGTGCAGCGACTACCGCTTCGTGGAAGTTCCAGCGGAGACTAGCTCCCGCCGTGCGAATGCGGAATGTCCGTCGCTGCCTCGAAGGCCCTCCCCACCCCCCCCCACCATCGTCGCAGCCGTGCTCTCGTGAGCGCGTTGAGACCCGTCACGCGCGATGACTTGGAACCGTCGCGCACATCCACCGCGAGCCCCTTGATGAACCCGGATCGCCTGTCTGCGTTATCGCACGAAGGGCGCACAGTCGCAGGTCGTCTGCTTGGACTTTGATGCAGTCGCCGACTTGCAATTCGACCGCAGGCCGAAACGTATCCTCGGCAAATTCTGAGCCGCGAGGCGCTTTGCGGCGCCGCGTCGAGGGAGCCGCCGGTGACGGTAGAGAGCCGAGTCGCCGAGCATCGTGGGAGGGGAGGAGGGGGGGGGGGCGAGAAACGCGAGGGCTGACGAAGAATCGACTCTCATCGCTAACACCGATCGGGACTCAACCGCCCCGACAATTCGACGCCAGACATTCCTTTTCGTGGGGGGGGTGGGGGGGGGGGCGAGTGGGCAATTGGTGTGCGAATGATCACGCAAAAAATAAACACGAGGACTTTAAACAGAAGCTCGGGGATGGCAATGCAAGCTAACGTCTCCCAAACGTTGTTGTGCCATCACGATGCAGCGCTGGGCTTGCGTACGGAGGCGCAAGGTGAAAGGGGAGGGCAGTCCTGCAATTCCTTGCTCACCCCACTCGTGGAACGAGGGCCCGTCCGCTCGAGGGTGCCCTCGAGAGAGGATCCTCTCGGCTGATGTTTTGGCCTACTCTTCCACACTGACCCAGACGCCTTGGAGGAGGTGTGCGAGCTTCCCGCCCTGCACCCCACCGCACGCACACCTGTCGACCGTGGTCCTGTGCCGTACCCAATTATATTGCCACGCTAGACATCGGCCGGTGGGATTCAAGGCACTTGGCCTATTGTTTCGATTGCCGCGCCGGGAGGTCGAACGTGGCGACCTTCTCGTTTGCCAATCCCAGCCTGCCGACCATTAATACCGCGGCAGCGTCCGTCCGTGCGAACGACCTACGTGGCGCAAGTGTACAAGCGCCTCCAATTCCGCAGCGCGTTGCGCTACCGGTGCATTTGTGTCACCCGTGCGTTTACGAGCTGACGGTTTTTGTTTCTGTCCTCGCGCGGAGGGAGCGGCGCCTCCGCTTGCGTCGGGGCCCGTCGTTGCGAGCGCCTCCAACGGAGAGAGCCCAACTTTAATCGGCTAGTCAATTTGGGCGTGACAGCGCCGCTCGGCGTTCTCGGTATAATCTCGTGTGCCACGGGAACTTTTAATGTCCGCTAGTGGACCCCCCTTCCACATATGAGGCCGTTACACAGATTGCGTCAATTAATCAACGCTCCCAGATAATTGTTGCGTTAACGGATTTTCGCCGAGGAGTGAACGTGACCCGCGTGAGGATCGTCGAAGCGAGCTCTAGCGCGCATTATTAAATTTTTTTGCAGGTCGGAAATCGCTCCTCGGTTTCGGTCTCTCCTGCCAGACTCCCCAGCAGCAGCAGCAGCAGCACGCTTGGCGAGCTTGCTGCTGCTGCCGCCGCCGGTGACGCTGCCGCCGCTGCCACCACTGCCGCTGCCTGCCTTGGCACACGTGCACACGTGCACACGTGCAGCCCGTGTTGTCGATCCACTGCTGGATGAGGGGCTCCCACCCACCTACCTCGCCTCCCCCGTGCCTCGCAATGCCCGTGCGCAGGTGCGTCGTGGATTATTACTTGGCAGGATTGTCAGAGATGGCAGCGGCTTGAAGGGCTTTCATCCGGCAGTGGATTAACAGCCAAAGCTGATGGTTATGATGATGATTATGAATGCGCATTCGGCTGCAGATGGTTATGCACGTTTGGATTTGATTCTTCTTGGCAGTGATGGCTCCTTGAGAACAGGTGAGCTTTTGGGATTAACTCACGATTAGTTGAACATCTCCTGAACGTGCTGTTAAATGACGGTTAGCTTAAAATAACAATAACTTGATATTCTGCAACAACAACAGAGAGCAATAGCCCAATTTTAATCTTCCAATGTAATTCGAGAAGAGGCGCGAGGTGCAAACTTCCGTGACCTTTTGTAAGCTGATGCACGAGAGGCTCCTTGGCTGAAGTTTAACGCTTTTTGAGAAGTGGTCCCGGGGAATTGACCTTTTCGTGCGATAAGTGGCCGATTTTTCTTTCGCGATCCCACATGCAAATGCGAAGGCAGTTGCGGTCAACTTCTTTTAATTTTTGAATCGCGTGCGTGTGAGCGTGCCCCCCGCTTTAATGGGGGAAACGGATAGCTTGCCATTGTCTAACATTGCCGCGTGGAGTCCACGGTTTGATTCCTACGTCTGTGCCGTCGATTTCTGCGAGGAAAATACCCTGCCTCTTGTCTCGCTCCCAAGTGAACGGGTTCATAAAAGAGTGCGCCAACCCATTGTGCCACCACTCTTGAGCCCCTTGTGACTTATCTCCGACTGCGTTGTGACCCACAGTCTTCAAGGTCGCCGTGTGGCATTCTACCCTCCGTTCACCTGCAGTTCACCAGGGTGAACTTGGCGTTTCCAGCATGAACCCTTCCAACAGCTAAAGTGCAACAAAAAGTAGATTTTTACCATTTACAAAATAATTTATTTCACCAAAGTGCAATGAATGCTTCGAGTCTACCTGAAATCGGTCCAATAAATTTGCTACAGGCAACGGTCCGAACCGTGATTTATTTATTTTTCAAACAGGATGGGCAAAGAATTTGTAAAATGATGGAGGCATTAAACTTCAAAGGGAAAGCAAGCCAGCGCTGAGTGTCCGCACGCAGTGATCGTAATGTAGACACTCCCGGCTGGAGAAAAAGAGGATTGATCTTTACGCGAGTGTTTTCACGAAGTTAAAAGGGCGCGTCATTGATGGGGGCGAGTCGCCTGACGCGCTACGCCTCCATCACACACGAGCTCCGTCGTGCAGCTGGGTACCCGGAGAACTAAATGGTATTTAATTTTAGCTATTGGCGAAGGCCATTATTATTATTATTTATAATTATACGCATCGCACGTACATATCGTCGTGCGCCATTGAAGCACTTCCCAGCGAGTGACCTGCGGCCGCAGACGTTGCTTCAGGCCGCTTGCGCGCTGACAAAACGGGCGCTGCTGGTTAATCTTTCGATTACGTCTCAATTAGCTAATTGACAGCGCGAAGTGGAGTCGAGTGGGATCCGAGAAGTTCGTGTCCGCGCCCCCCCCCCTCCCCCCGCAGCCCACCCAGCAGGGGGCCTTGTGCCATCGTTTGACAGCGGGTGACGGTTCGCTGTTAACAGCCGCGTTGGCGCGCGATCCGCCCCCGTTGCCCATGCGGCATTAGAAAGGCGCCGTTCCTCGTGTTACGGGATTCACCGCGGTTTAGGGTGATGGGCGGGGGTCGCGTGTCCTGGGGTGTTACAGCGCGGGGTGCTCCCACCACCGCACGCAGAGTCGTCCGGCCGGCGAGTACCGATGCTGCTGGGGTGTAACGGTTCGCAACGCCGAGCTGACTCGGACGTGCGACCAGACGCCGCCAATTCAGTTCTATCTCCCGGCACGGCAGTTGAAACAATGGGGCAAGTTTTTTTATTTATTTAATCACCGCCCCCCCCCCCCTTGACCCCCGCTAACCACCTCTATTCACAAGGACAGATCAGTTCGTTAATTGGCAGGTGTGGACACTCCCACCCTCTTCCAAGATATCTCGCTCCCATTCAATGTCCTATTCAGTGTCTCATTCCAATTCAACGTCCCATTCAGTGTGCCATTCAGTGTCTCATTCAATGTCTCATTCCCATTAAATTCCGATTGAATGTGACACGGCGACTACTCGCTGGCGGTGGTGACTTGCGCCGTGCGTGCGTGGTGGTGGGAGAGCCGCGCTCACCGTGGGAGTCATTTGGCAGTGGATGCAGCGGTGGCACCCGCCGCTTTACGTCTTTAATAGCCTTGTTCTGGGACCGAGTCGGTGTTACAAAACATTAAAGCCTGGGCGTGAAGGGTCCTCCTCCACCCCCTCCCCGCTCACTGCTCCCCCCCCCCTCCTCCCTCTCCCTCCTCCCTCCTCCTTCCCCCTCCCTCCTCCTTCCCCCTCCTCCTTCCCCCTCTCCCTCCTCCCCCTCCTCCTCCCCCTTCCTCCTCCTTCACCCTCCTCTTCCTCCCCTCCCCCTCCAACCTCCTCCATCCTCCCCCCCTCCCTCCTCCTCCCCCCTTCTCTCTTCTCCTTCTTCCTCCTCCTTCGTCTTTGTCTTCTCCTTTCCCATCGAATGTGCCGTAACAAAATCTGCACGTGCAGGTACGATAAAATGATACATCGGCGCCGGATCTCGTGCTGCTGTTGCTGGTGTTCGATCATCAACGGCGAGCATCTCATTTCGCCAAGGTGATCTGGCAAAACCCTCGGAGTTCGGTGGCACCGTCGGCACTGGCCAATGCACGAACCTTCAAACCACGTGGAATTCCTCCCCCCGCCCCCGATGAGTCTGCACCTTCCCTCCCGTGTGCACGCCGCTGCCTTACAGAGAGTTCGTATACGAGGGGGTAAAGGCGCAGCCTTGGGGTTTTATAGTCAACGCCACCGCTGGCGAATGGACCCCTCGACTAGAAAGGGCTTAGATCCCCTCTCTCTTGGGTGCTTCGGGCTGCTCTTCTGCACTGGCCAGAGACCTTGGGTCGAGGTGGCAGTACCCGACGCTGCTTTTCGTCTGGATTGAGCGGATGTTGAAGGGGAGTGTGTAGTGGCGCATCGGTGAATGTTGATTTCTTAATGTGCGTTTGAATGCACGTGGGAGGAAACCAGAGTACGTGGAAAAAAATATATGAATGGGCGGCGGTGGGGGCGGGAAACGTTTAGCGCTTTATACATACGCATTAAAAATAATTATTGGCTGTACTTCCGCTCTACAGCCCAAACCTGCAACACCTGGTGTATCCCCAGGCAGTCTCAAACGCAGGTACGTACGTACGCGTACCGTGTTTTGAACTTCTTTTGCGTGCCGTACGAAGCGTGCTGCGCTAATCGGAGGCGTGGGGGGAGAAGGACAGTAAAAAAAAAAGTACTAAACAGAATCAAATTTGCCTCTCTTGCGAGGTCCTGCAGTATCATCGGGATGCATTCGGGGATCGATGGGTCATTCGGATGGGACCGCGGAGGTGTTTATGCGTATCATTGGCAGTTCCAGCTCCCATTAGGAAACGGACTTAAGTATGTAGCTTTGAACATTATTGTGGAAAAAAGGCGACATTTTGTAAGATCCAATGACTGACAAATTATGCTTTCAGCCCGTTGAAAGGAGGCATTTCGCAGTTCGCAGCAACTGAACAAAGGAAGACGGGGTTTTTTTTACCCTTACTGGAGGATGCTAAGTGAACCATAGCCTGGCGTTTGAGCTGACACGAACGCGCAGCGTTTGTTATTGGTGGCTTGGCAAAAGACCTCGGGCGGCAGCGCGCCAGTGAGTAAAATCGCAACTCTTTGATTCCTCTGTAGATCTCGTCCCAAGATAAATCTTCATCTCGATCCAACGTGAACACCCAAACGCTGGCTTCTATTTGAAGATTAACATTTCAATTACGCGTGTTTTTTCGCCGTTCGTGATTTTGTTTTTTTGTGTCGCCATCTGCAGCAATTTCATGAAACGCTAATTCAGGGAGACTCGAACGCCTTCATTATGCTCGAGTTCAATTAACGTGTTTGTCTTAGTGAAACGTTGACTTTCATCGTAATTTATAAAGAGAAAAAAAACACGTGTTAGAGCCGTTGGAGGGGTGTGCGAGTGAAACCAGAGCTCACCCTGGTGAAGCTCTCAAGGTGCTCGTTAATTAGTTGGTGAATCCCCTTCATCCCCTGTGGGACACGACGCCGCGATGAGTTCCCTCCACTTCCTCCTGCCCCTGGCGACATGTTGAGCCTTCGCCCCAAGAGAGGTTGGTCGCTGCTACCGGCCCGGACTTCACGGTCTCGCGCCAGCTGGTCTTGGGTCTCCCAGGTTTCCTTTTGCCCGGTCGTGTCCATCTTGGGGGCGATTTTTTTGCATACGGTCCCTGCGCCATTCTGAGAACATGTCGGGGCCATCTGAGTCGCCGTCTCTCTCGATGTCCATTGCGTGATGCTGGCACAACCGCTCTTCTTGTACGGTTCGGTGTTGTCGACTTGGTCTTGTCCGGAAGATGCAGCGGATTCTCCTCGGGCATCTGTTACGGAAGCAGGTGCTCGTAGTAAAATTAAACTTTCTGACCCCGTGTCCCCGGACTGGGCTTCTCCTGAACAAGAGCTTCATATCATCGGATGATTCCTCCTCCTCCTCCTCCGGTGTAAACAAACCGATTCTGACACGGGGGCATCCGCCACCAATGTCGTCGTCGTGTTTGCCGTTGGAGACAAGTACGTGCCGGCTGAGCAATGCCGCCGCGGTGTAACTGTGGGGATCCAGACGTCGCCGGGACGGCAGTTGAAGCGATGTGCGCGCGAGTTTCCTTAAATCCTCCCGCCTCTCTCCACCCAGCGCCACAGTTCGTCAATTGTCAGGCCACATGATGGCGAGGTAAAAGTGCGTGGGTACTCTGGCCGGTGTCGAAGGGTAGGCCAAAATTCCCTCTTTCGTGTGGCTATCTAGAGATCCCTCCGGTGCAGCCACGGGTGCGGGCCGGTAAATTGCAGGACTGCACCGTGACGTCTTAATCTACGTAACCGTGATATCTTAACCTGTGATTTCTCAATCCGCGTAACTGCGATATCCCCTGCGCGTCGCTTGCAAGAGGCGATGCTCTCCGCCGCTCTCATCAGCCGGCCGTGTGTGCCGTCCATATCGGCCTTCCTGGAAAATCTAGTTTTGCATTGCGGATTCAATTGAAATGCTCTCGGAAGGAGAATAATTCCACCCTTGTTTTAACAACGATTGTCGAAACGGGAGCTTTTTTTATTTCCCCGTCGGCCTTGTGAGAGGCCCGCACAAGCAGCGGAGACACAAAACAGCCGGTTGGAAGTGGCCATGCGCGTCCCTGTGCAGCGATACCTCTTCGACAAAACCACAACAACACAAAAAAACTCTGTGTCTCGAGACTCGGTGTGAGGCTTTTTTCCGGATCAATAAATTACAAACATTCGTGACAATATAACCCCGGGTCGTTAAAAGGCCCTCGATTTGACGCACGAGCGAGCGCTGCGCGTTGCCCTCGTCTCTCTCGCTCGGTGCCGACCCTTCAATCGGACTTCCTCGCTTCTTTGCCAGCGGCCCTCCCCAGACTCGCCACGGGATGACCACAGCTGGACTTCCCACAAAGTGGGTGCTTATGTTAGCAACCGTAGAGGAATAACGTTGACGATGATTATTATTGTGAAGGTGAGCCGAGTTTAACCCTACCTGGGATTTCGACTCTTTCAATTGAACGCGTGTACGTATGTATGCTGAACTTCTTTCGCACCGTGCGTAGCCAGCCGTGCTAATCGGGCAGTGCGGGGGTAGAACAACGCTCACGGGTGACCTAAACCATGGCTCGCAAGCCCCACATACGTGGCTCCCGGGCAGTTTCGAGTGTGGCTCGATAGAGATGCAGCCGATTCGTACTTTTTCACTTCGCTCCGCACCTCCGATTTGGCGCACAGATAATCGTTACCGGTGTTGGCCGTGAGCGGGAATCGAATCCGGGGTCGCCAGGTTCGCAGCGCTAACCGCTCTGCTACCGCTCCCGATGCAGCGCGCGCACGTGCTGCGGGACGCACGTGGAATCCTCTCTCCGTGCTCGTTTCTTCTCCCGCGGGAGAACGCCCGCCTGACGGGGAGCACACGGCGCGCGACCGCACACCCGTTTCGCTATCGACTCGTGGTTTAGCCGACGTGTTGGCGGTGGGGGGAGGGACATCATTGGGTGCCCCATGCCCCCCCACCGCCCACCGCCCACCCCCTTACGTGACTTGGAACGCGCTTCGCCCAGATTTGCCCAAACTCGCGGAGTGCCGGGGCGGCCCGGTTGAGGAAGGGACGGGCGAGAATCAATTTTCACGCAAAACGTTCGGCTGCGTCGTTTCCTTTTGACTATCGACCTCGAACAAAATCCATTCCAGCGGCTGAAGGAGTGGGGGCAGGGGAGGAGATGATGGATCCGTGTTATCTTTCCTGCCCATGGCAAATTGGATGAGAGTGTTGAGGCGGCGCGTGACGAGTGATTAATGTGGTCCCCCTCGCTTGCTTGGGCCGTGGGTCACGCCCTCCACCTGAGCGGCGATCCGGCCACTCCTCCTCATCCCCCAGCACCAACCCCCTCTCCGAGCGGTCGTTCTCCGGTGAACGCTCACCCCCTGTCCCACACCGGCACGCCACTTTCCCACGGGCACGGTTGGCTACGTAAGGTGTGGGAAAGTGCGCGCTGGTGTCGAGCGCCCACACACGCACTGCGCTACGACCCGCACCTCCGATTGGCTACTTACGGCGTGACAGAAGTTCAGCATGCGTACATACGTACACAAGTACGCATGTTTCTGGGGTTCATCGTGTGAACTGCGAGGTGAGCGACGTCGATCAGCTGTTCAAACGACGCGCCGGATACATTAGGCGCTCTGCCGTGTTTCGGGTTACTCCAGATGAGCGCCTTTTTGTAGCTGTCAATCTTCCGCATGCCTGGAAACCCCCCCCGCTCCGCATTACGCGATGAGCTGGCCCAGGGTATCTGGCCGGCGTGGGATGCTGGGTCAGGAGAGAGACTCCCCAATACTTAACCACAATTGATTTTTCACTCTCTGAAACTTACAATTATCCGGGCCTGCCAAAGTGTTGCATTTTTAAACAGGAAGCGATGAAAGGTGACTCTGTTGTCCTTTTTTTTTTTCGCTTTGCTGCCACGGTGCAGTTTGCGCCGCGAAACGTCGAACACACAGACTATAAAACTAAACAATATTTTTTTTA
Source organism: Petromyzon marinus (assembly GCF_048934315.1). Taxonomy (NCBI): domain Eukaryota; kingdom Metazoa; phylum Chordata; class Hyperoartia; order Petromyzontiformes; family Petromyzontidae; genus Petromyzon; species Petromyzon marinus. The sequence goes on from NC_133704.1 coordinate 10,622,689, forward strand.
TTTTACAGGGTAAGACCCCCACTGAGCTTATATAGCTTTTGTTTTCAGAAGTGATCTAGCCACAAATGATAGCTCAACGGAGTGGCTCATCGTGTGGACATTTATCGCAGCCACATACTCTAATCGCGTGATGTTGATTCTCAACGTGGAGGGCAAACAACGGAGGACCCGGAGAACAATCTGGGAGAGTGAGAGAGACACGCAAACTCCAAATATACGGCAGGTGTCGGCGTCGCAATCGAACGCACAACCTCCTGCATACCATCACCAAGTCTTTAACCGTTTTGAAGTTGCCTTTATTTTGCCAGGATTCCACAGTGGTTATCCGCAAGTAAGGTTAAGCACTGGCCCGCAGGAATGTAGAATTGCCAGCAGGAGCTCGGACCCAGTGGTAGTGATGAGCCGCCACAGAAGATTAACATGTCGCCCACCGCGGTGCCCTCGACTTGCTGGACGGCACGTGGCGCCAACCGGAATAGTCGCGTGGACTCGGTCTGGTCTCGGTCTCCCCGGTCGCTTTGACGCAGGCGCGGGTGGCCCCGTCGTGACGCCACGCGCGGCCCGGCGGAGCGCGGGGCGGGGCGGGGGGGGGGGCGGCGTTGCGGCGCGACGAGAGAACGCGGCCGCGAGAGTCGGCGGGCCTCTCCGGCAAATCGGTCGGCCGCGGCCAATCGCGGCATCACCACCCCCGTCACACACCGCGCCGTGTTGCCAACTCGGCGATTTTGTCACCAGATCTAGCGGCTCGGGTTTCCCCGAGGTGACAACAGAATTTCACTTTACCCTCCCTCTTCCCTCCATATGAGTGTGTGCTTAAGTGTGTTTCTAGATATAGGGGAGCGGTAGCGCGCTACGCTACGAACCCAGCGACCCGGGTTCGATTCCCGCTCAGGGCCACCACCCTTAACGATTGTCTGAACCGGTCCTGAGCCTCCCCTAGGTCGACTCAGCCTCAACTGAGTACTTACAGCGATGTGTAAACATCGTCATTAGGGAGACAAAGGCGGCCGGGCATGGTGTTGGCCACCCACCCCCCTCGTGTGCCGTGCCGGCCTTTATAGGTGCTCGCTAACAGTCTGTTAAGGCTATACGGGGGATCTTTGTCTTTGTTATCTAGATATAATGTATGTCCCAGCTCTCAGGGAGCTATAGGGAAGCACGTATCCCCATTGACTGCCCTAAGCCAGTGGCAAAAATTCCACATTCCCATGGTAGGGCACAGTCTCTCCGTTGTCGGTTTATCCTCGCGTGTATTTATGTTTGCGTGTTTGCACAGATGATCGTGTTAATACGTACGTGTCTGCCGGGAATTAATATTCCGTACGTTGAACTTCGAACCGCACTTAACCCAACGGTGCCAGGCGGGAGGTGCGGTGCGTGAGATTCGCCGCGCATCGTGCGTGTGGCCGATGCGTGTGGGTCGGATCACGTGCGAGCGCGAAGCTGCGTACTTTTAAGTGGGGGGGGGGGGGGGGCGGCGTGAAATGCGCGCGTTTGCTCACACACCGTTGTGGTGGAGCAATCCTCTGTAGGGCAGTAGAGCGGTGATTTTTAGCAAGCGGGCTTTTGTAAGCGCCGAAGTGGGGAACGCTTAAGTTTAAAAAATCAAAACTAAGAATCGAAATAACGGTGGGCCACAGTCGCTGTTGTCGGCAACGTCAATGAGCGCGATGCGAGCTAGGAATTTTAAACGTTGCTTTAGAAAGGGGCGATGCCATCCAGAAACAAAAGCGATTTTGGCCAACGAACCGCGTAATTTTCCAAAGAATTTCGGTCAAACTTGGTGTGCCACCCATTTGGCAATCGCCGCCGCCATCGGCGGGGGTAGACAGATGGCAGGCCTGGTACATCCCCCGGATCCTCCCACCCATTCCGTGCCTTTACTTCTCAAATTTCTGCCGCTGATTAACCCCTTTGTTGCCACGTCTCCTGGCCTCCGCAGGCCCATTTGTCACGGCGGGCCGAGCGGACATCTGGTGAGGCGACCGCGTGCCTGGGTGCGTGCCTGCGTGCGTGCTCGCCCGATTGTCTGCGTCAATTTTAATTCGTCCCCTTGCGCGAGCTCCGTGCCAAGAAAGCCAGCCGCAGATCACCGGCGCGTCTGCGGAGCATATTTATTGGATGGGCCATGTCATCGCGTTGTTTAGCACCGTACGGTTCCTTTGTGCTTCGCCCTCTTCGATTCCGTGCGGAGAATTATGAGGAGGCAATGTCGTCATCATCGTAAGGTCTGTCCGGGTGATGCTTGGCTCATAGAGGGCACAGCTCGCAGTCAAAAGGGTTGCAAAGGAGACTGACCCGTGCCATGGGAATGTGGAATTTCTACCCCTGTAGACGAGCACCCCGCCTGAGCCCGAGCCCGTGTCATGGGACACAAGGGCTGGCGTGATATGGGCCAGTAGGGCCGCTGTTTTATGGGTCAGCTGGGCTGGCGTGTCATGGGCGACCAGGCCCGGCGTGCCTTTTGCCAAAACGTGAAAGGTGGCGGACGGTGTGGAGTTCCCCCGCACTAACGTGCGTGTTATTGCATTGCGCGCGCCACTTTGTGTGGTGGGTATATACAGCACAGAATGGGTATTAGTGTCGTTTTTTTAGGTTCTTTAATAAAAAAAAAATGTTTACGGATATTGCTGCGATTGTAACGGTTGGCAAAACCGGACCTGCAACCAGAGTCATCGGTTCAATTCCAACTTCCGGCCATCGCAGTTGAAACAATGGGGATTGTTTTCAAGTCCACCTCCCGACCCCCACCAGGCCACCTCTTCATTGGTCGGTGTGGAAGAGTAAGCCAAGTACCCTGCAGAGGTGCTCTCTTAGAGCTCCCTCTAGTGGCGACCCTTGTGCCAGCAGTGGTGTGAGCAGGCAATTGCAGCTCTGCACCTTTCCCCCCCTTTTCTTTTTAAACATTTTAAATCACAATTATAATTTTAACTACATAACCCTTGAGTTTTCTGTGCGTCGTTCTACCCGCCCGCCCCCGTACCTCCGATTAGCACGGTTGGTCCACGTACGGTGCGAAAGAAGTTCTACACGCATACGTACGTACAAGCAAATTCGTTTTTATTCTTCGTGAAGGAGGAAGGAGTCGCTTCTCAAGTGCACAGTGAGCTGTTTGATTTATGCTTTGGAGGAATGTTTCCTGAGACGATTGCGCTGACCTCGCCGATCGGCCGGGATGTTGTTTTACCCTCGCCCGCCCCCCCCCCCCCCCCGCCGCCACAGGACGCACAGCTGAGGATTCAACATCCGTCCGTGGCCGTGGTAAACGTTGTGCGGTGTGGCCCCCGCTGTCGGTAACATCGCGACGCAGTCCCCGGCGCATGCAGTGTCGCGCACGGCCCGATTCACAACGCACCGCGTGATGGGGGGGTGGAGTGGAGGGGGGTCGCCTTGGAACGAATGGATACGTTGATGGGGATGCTATGCGATGCTAGGCCGTCGTCATCACGAAGCGTCCCTGATCGACTCGCACGAACAGCAAGCGCCACGCTCGCCGTCTTTGCTCTTAGTTCTTTGCCCAGTCTTTATTTAATAATGCAAGTTATTGCCCCGTGGCAGGCTGGATGTTTCCGCGTACCGTATGCCATATTATAGGAAAAGCTGGTAAGTTCTCGCTGTAACGTTTATAATATTTATCGGGCTAAAGTGGAAGGGGAGAGGACCTCGGCTGTCGGTCGTGCTTCAGTTCGAGTGCCTCGATTAATTTTTTTTCATGTTTACACCGCACTGAATGCACAGCACCGCTCGGCGCCACGCACGTGTTGACGAGGTTGTGTCGGGGACAACGCTTGGGTCATTGTCTCCTGAGGACAACCCAGAAACACGTACGTGGGTTGTAGGAAAAGGCGCGAGGAGATTTCATTGTCTTCTGCAGCGTGCGTTCACGTCACCTTCCACCGTCAAAAGCGCCCCGAGCCTTCCCCTCTCCTCCTTGCCGCGCTTCCTCTCTCTCTCTCCCGTTTCTGTCCATCCAATCGCTTCCCTCCTCCCGTCATTACCTCGTCACACCTCTTCCCACCTCCCGTTTGCGGCGCGCACTTTCCGGGGGGGGTGGTGTTGTTCGCCGCGATGTTTCTCACCTTCTTCCGGTCCACGTCCTAGGAGCCTCTTCGCGTCATTCGAGCTAGCGGGGCGAAACGTCGAACGTCGCGCCGACGTGCAGAGCGAGAGCGAGAGTAGGAAAGGAGAGATTGGAATTTTCACTTTGCTCTGTGGTCGTCTTTAAAGCATTTATAACTGAACAGTTTTGAATTGATGTACGAACGTTTTTTTACGTGAACAAGATTTTAAGTGGAAAAAAAAAACCTCCGATCTGGAAACACCAAACTGATCGTCATCGCAAGCCATGGTCAATCCACTGCTAGTTGAAGGTCTGCCTAAGCCGCTTCCGTTTCTCACGACTCTGTGCTAACACAAGCTGGCGTAAGTATAAAAAATTCATGTGTTTTTAATTTGAGGCTTCTAAAAAACTTTGTCGCGGTGGAAGGGGAAGCCGACCGGGCCGAATTCACTGCGGGCACCCCACGTGCTACTGACGGCCTCGTCCTGCATCCCCAACGCACCTGTGCACGAGTGTGCAAATTGTGCTCGGCTTGTACCGGGTGTGAACTTTGATGGAGGGCAATGAGTAGAGAGCATGAGCTCAGTTCAGGGGGCGGATGGCACCAGGTGGAGCTTGTTCAGCTCTCTGCACCGTTTTGTATCACGGTATTTAATTTGCTGCGCGGCGCAAATTTCGCCGTCTTGAAAGCGCGCTCTTCCAGCGCGGTGCGCGTTGCCGTGGCGAAGCGGACGGCACACCGGGTGTACAAATCTGGGATTCTCGAGGTTGGCCAGTTGGACCTGTTCTCCCGGCGCGGCAGTTGAAGCACCGGGCAGCCCCCCATCTCACTTATCCGCTCAGCGGTGTATTCACTCTGTTGAGTGGCCTGACCGTGGGTGCGACACAGCTGGGCGATCGGTCGGTCGTGTGCGGCAGGGTTCAGGTGGAGGTAATCCCGCCTCTTCCAAGACGTGCGAGCGGTGCGGAAGAGTAGGCCAGATGTGACCCTCTCATAGAGGGCCTCTCCTAGAGCTCACTCGAGCATTAGCAGTGGTGTGAGCGGAGCACTTGCCTCAGCTGGACCAGTTACTTTTAACGGACCGCATACGTTCACTGGTAGTATTCGCGACATAGCGATCGTGCCGGTTCACCAGAAACGCCTCGCTGATCCACAAGACGGCTTTCAGGAGGGACCTGGACTGGGATTTCGCGGCTCCGGTTTGGATAATGATTGTTTGGGCACCCTGAGGAAAAGCCACGCTCTCGTGAAATACTAATGCTCAGAGCCCCCACGCAGATAGTCAGTCCACAGACTCAATTCATTGAATGGACCAAATCTATCGTGTGGACTGCATGCATCACTGTTCTGCCATCTGCTGGCATCTTGCTGCCCTTCGCCGCGAACACTTGGTCGATAACGAAGCTGTGCAGTGCAGTCTTTGGGAAATCAACAAGCGTTGTGGCATCATGCACTCGGCTCTTTTACTCTGGCGCCTGTCTGAGGACCATTTCTGTAGGCAGTGCAGGGCATGCGTTGAAGTTAATGAATCGTGAAGCTCGCACCATGTGGTGGACACAGCGCCCCTTGCGGTTTGTTACAACAAACCGTAGATGCAAAGCAAAAGTAAGACTGCAGGGTGGCCCATAAGTTTGCAATCGTCGGGAAAAATAACTAATTCGTATTTTTGTTTGTTTCTCCAGGCCCAAGATATCTCTTGGTAAGGAAGAATGAGTCCGAGATAATGCTACTCGTAGGAAATCGGAGTCAGAGGGAGGTCGCTGTTGAATTTAACGATCTGCATCCAGACGGCGAGCCAATAACACAGAGCTATGTTTTTCCTACGATTCCAGACTTATGGGACACCCTGTATAATAGCGCGTTCAAAAAAATTGCGCGAGGTGGCATTGGGCTCGCGCGTCCAACGATAGCACAGTGTCCCGCGCGCTGCGTTACACCTCCAAGCTATCCGACTTCTAAATTCCGGCAGAGCCCTCCCCTGGGTCGACTCGGCCTTAAACGGAGTCGAGTACCTGCGGTGGTGCGGAAACTCGCCGCTGGGGTGGTGCTGGCCAGAGCGCCCCCCTGCACATCCCCTAGTCCCATGCCACCCGTTAAGATTTTACGATTTGCTCGCTCACCACGCTGGCCCCCGAGGGGGTTTATAGGGCAGGTAAAGTATACGCGCAGCGTTCATTCCGTTTTTCCGTTAACGATGCTATATGGTCCCGGCTGCACCCTCTCTGATTCTTGACCATGCGCCAATCGGTGGAGGTTCAGAATCTAAATCTGGCATGGTTCTCCCCTAGGTCAGCTGAGCCTAAAATGAGCAGGTGGTGGGAGTGCGTGTCAGCATATGTGTAGAAGGGAGACGCACGGTGGCTGGGTTTGATAATTGCCCCACGATTGGCCACGTTTTTCCGTCTTGGGCGCTCGCCCAAATGGTCGGTCGAGGCTTAAAAACGCCGACCGTTGTATTTGTCGACGCGTCTGTTGGCACGCGTGTTACTGCATGCACGCAGAGGGTCAAGCTATTGGAGCGCGCGCGTGTACCGTACATTTATATTTCGTGATGCCAACAGCCCCCCCCCCCCGCCTTGCCGTACGTGTCTGTGTTAATGCTGTTGTGTGTGTGTGTTTAAACTCTTAAGCTGTGTGCATTGTATTGCATGCACAGGGGTTGTGCATGCATAATAGACCTCATTGACATCGCTCTGAGGAGGCTTTCTTTCAGTACTGAATATAAATTAGTGGGGATGCTGCTGCTGCTGCTGCTGGCGCTGCACACGGGGCCGGCCGTGTCTGCGCAGCGGCCGGTTCCCCCCCCCCCTTTCTCAACAAATATACAAACATGCTCCAAACACGAGCAAAGGGAGCGAGCCGCGGAATCGCAAAACCACGTTGTCGTGCGGTCCTGTGTTGTGCGTGGTCGTAACCTCGAACCGCGTTGACACGGGTTTTCGATTTTTTTCTCACCGCGGTGGGGACGGGGTGGAGGGTAACGTGGGCGAGCTGCAGCAGTGGTGGCGGCGGCGGCGGTGGCGGAAGCGGCGGTGCGGCCGCCACTCATCGCAGAGGTTCTCTCGCGGTTTCGAGTCCGGCGGCTCCTCCCCCCCCCTCCCCCCACCCCCCCCTGGTTAATACTGCGCTCGGCCTGCGCGATTAATCGTGCCCGCACGGTGGGTGCCGTTACACAAACAAAAAAGATTCCGCGACCTTCTTCGTAAAAAGTATTCGGCGATACGTTGTCGGCCTCGCGTCTCAAAATTTTCAAATTTGGGGGGGGGGGGGGGGGTGGGGTGGAAAAGCCACACGGCAACATTTCTCGCTGCGGGTGGCAGACTCGGCCCGCTTGCAGGGCGGTGCTGTGTTCACCGTGCGTCGCACAGAGGCAGCGGCTGGTGGGGGTTGGGGGGGTGGGGGGGTAGCTGTCTAGGTAGCTGAAGTGCGTCTCAATATGTGTGCGGCGCAGCAAAAAGTATAAATAGCGTGACCGACGAGATGCGGGACGATTCGAGTGACACGGCCTCACGCGCTGGAGACCTCGGTTGGTGCCCTTGACCCCGGGCTGCGCTGGCTCAGTTACGTGGTGACGGAGCTGATGCAGAGCGACCTCCACAAGATCATCGTCTCCCCACAGCCGCTCAGCTCGGACCACGTCAAGGTCTTCCTCTACCAGATCCTGCGCGGTAAGGCCTCCCCCCCCCCACACACGCCCCTCCCCCCACGCGCCCCACCGCCCTGCAGCCAACAGAGCCCCCAAGGCCGATGCCGATCATCGGCGTGGCCTCGCTGCGGCAGATGATCTCCCGACCGTACACCATTTTAACCTGCCCTGCGTGAGTCAGGATTAAGTGGAGTATAATAATAAATCATCTGCAAAGGCTTGGAAATGGCCGTTGAAGCCAGCTTTTATTTTTGCGCTTCTGTTATTCGCTTTTCAAAGCGCCGTATGCCAGGCGCTCTGCGTGGGAGGTGTTCACGCAGCGTGGCGGGAGGGCAAAACGTCTGACCTCTATCAGAATCAACTCAAAGATATTCGTATAGTCTCAATTAAACTTTTTTTTTTAAATGCACGGAATAACTTAATTCAAGAAGCCTCTTGGTTCGTTTCTTTTTACTTTTAAATGAGGCTTGGAACAAGTTTAATTATTATCATTCCACTCCCCTCCTCCCCCACCTCCACACCTCGGCTGTGAATTTTTACTAACATGTACCGCGACGAAATTTGTAGCCACTACGAGATTGTGATATGCGTCTGGGTTTGGCCGCACAGCTTCCCTGGCCAGCTCGGTTATCACCGTGGCGGTTTGTGCCGACCCATTTGTGCCGAGCCGGTTTGTGCCGACCCTTTTGTGCCGAGCGGTTTCACACCAAGCCGGCGGGGAGGAGTTCCCCCGCGACCCAGTCATTCCCCCCCCACCCCCCCTTCTTCTGATATCAAAGTGTAACGGAGCCATCGGCGGTAGTCCTTGCTTGCGTTCATTGTCATTGGTTCCTCTTAGTCAATGTGGTTTCTTTTGGGCCATCGGGCCAAGACCATTTCCTTCAATATCTCCATGCAGTGATCTTTATACTGGTCTCTCGCTGAATCCCTCGAGCTGAGACGGCTTCCACCCCGTGCGTGATGTGTCACGTGCAGTCACACCGTGGTCATTCGCTTTCCCCTCATCACCCTTCCCCGCTGTTCCCTCCCGTTGCCATCCTTTTCCACGTGGCGTGAATACGGCTCTGTTTACCCGCCACCCCCCCCCCCCCCCCCCCGTACCCGAGCTGACGAGGGTAGCCTTCATCCTCTGCCTGCGTCTATTCTTTCTGGGACTCCCCTCGTTTCGTTGCATCTCTTTATATTAGAGACGTTAACAATTCTGCTCAATGCTTTAATTTCGAAGGCAGCGATTCCCCTTCCTTCAGGCGGGGTTTTTGTCTCTTCCGCAGCGTCCTGCCATTTGACCCCTCGCCCTCCGTTGCCTCCTCCTTCTCTGACCTCTCGCGGCCACCCTCACTTACTCCCTGCTATTCTTCCCCCATCCCCCCCCCCCCCCGCACCAACATGCCTGGGAATGCACTGCAGGTCTGAAGTACCTGCACTCGGCAGGCATCCTGCACAGGGACATCAAGCCGGGGAACCTCCTGGTGAACAGCAACTGCGTTCTCAAGGTGAGGGGCCACTGAGGGCACAAGTCATGCCCACACAGCTCTCTCCCATCACCGGGGCCTGCTTCTTTATCCCCCTCCCACCGTTCAGTCAGGGGGGTGGGAGACCCACGGCCGCCGGGCCAAATACGGGCACCTGCCTACGCGGAGGCTTTCCGCTCTGAAACGGCCCCCAGAAACGAGATTCACGCATCTCAGCAGCACTGACCCGGGACTAGGGGGCAACGGCATTCAACCTGGCAACGCTCGACACTGCACGGGGGGGGGGGGGGGGGGCGGTATCTTGCTGCGAAGGCAGGAGGTGGTGCCTGCGAGGTGTGTGGTGACGTGTGGCCAATGTTCCCCCTACCCTGCTCAAAGTTAACGTTTTACCCCGTTTGGCCGCGGTTGCCAAGTCCGCAACGCCCTCGGCGTTCTCCAGATTGAACGTCACATTTGCAGCGGCCGATTCCCGTGCCTTTTCGCTCGGGCAAACAAACACTGCGATCGGGTGAAAATTACCTGAAAATCGCTCCCAATTGGGGACTTACACCATTCATCGCCCCCCTACCGGCAGACGAATGCCCCGGCCAACGTGCAAATAAACCAAAGCGACGACCCCCCCCCCATTTGGCCCTTGAGTTTGTGGCGGTGCCACCCGTGGTTCAGGGCTGTCAGCGGGAGGACACTCTCTTTGACTTGGGGGGGGGGGGGGGGCAAAAACCCAACATCCCGCTGCAGCCGCACGGACTCTTAAGCCAGCGCTGTTCGCGAGCACAGATCCAAGGCCAGTGCGGCGTGGCCAACGTTGATGTTCACACGACGCACCGGAAGCATCTTAAATGAGTAAGCCCCCCCCCCCCCCCCCCCGCCGGACAGGTTCCGATCCGGCTCGCCACCGCCGCCGATTTCCGCGGCTGTTGAAGCGATACCGCGAGTCGCCGTGGGCGTGAGTGCGCCCAGCGCGGCGTTGCGAGCCCGCTGCGCCCCGTGAGCGTCGCTCGCCCCGCTCACCAAGGCGCGCAAACGCACCGGCACGTTAAACGAGCATTGCGCAGACGCTCGGGCGTGGGGGAGGGGGGGGGGGGTGGTTACCTGGGCGTCAAAAAAACCCACGCAGTTTTCTCTCGCCCGAGCACTCCAGAGCCTGAAATCGTTATTTTTATTATTCATGGTTTTTTTAAACAAAGCAATCTATGAAAGTGTAGCTTCCTTCGCCTCTTGATGCTGTTTCTAACCGGCGCCGGTTACCATGACTCGCGCCGATGGGCTCGTCGTGGATCTTTTGAAATATCACTCCGTACCTCGGCTGCACAGCCAGAGTCCTTCTCGTCCATGGACGATGGGGGTGCGGGACGGACGCTCGGCCGTGAGACCGACGATTTGATCTGAGACGAGAGGTCGGAACGCAAGCCGTGTGTGCGTGCCGGGCTCCAGCCTGATGCCGTATTGACAGCCGGATTAGGTGGCCCGGCGCGGGGTCGCTTAAGGGTTTGGACCGTGGGCCGACTTTGTGGCTCGGGGTTGCGCGTGGCCCACGAGAAGCCGGCAGCCACGGCGGTTTTGAAACGTCAAGCCCCCCGGGCCCTCCGGCCGCCGTCCCCGTCCGCGCGACGATTGTGAAATCTCTCGGGTCGCCAAAACCGTTACGAGCAGCAGCCCCGGACTTAGACAACCGTCCCGCGTGCGCCGTCTGCAATAGCCAGGTCAGCGCTTCTTCTCCCCATGCCCAGCGAGCGTGCCACGGTGGCGCTCATCCTTGTTCGGCGGCCCTGAGCCAGCGGTGGAAATTCCACATTCCTACGGGTGTGGCGGTTCTCGCTTTAGTCGGCAGCTCTGATATACGCCCCGGTACAAAGAAAATGCAGGTGTTGTGAATGACACCTTGCAGCCAGTTGACATATTATGACTTAGAGCTGCAAATGAGATAACAGGGTCCATTAATATCCACTTTGGACAGCATCCATTAGCCACTCTGGCCCTGCTGTTGAAGTCTCTGGGGAATTGACCGCCTGCAAACCGCCCAAGTGATGAGCACCCCACGCCACTCTGCCATTTGGTCGTCCGTATGAGAACCGCAACACCTTGCTGTTCTCGTCGAGGAGCATAAACCATCACTGGAACTCTGGTCAGCCTTGCAGCAGCGCCTTTGGGCTAGCCATCGAACAAACACGGTCACCGCATCGTGCGCTTTCAGATGTGCTTTCGCGGCCGTCTGGAACGCCTCTTCCTTTCGATATTAGGAAGCCACTCGAGCGATGTACTTTCAAACCCAGATTGAAAATTAATTTCTTTAGAATTGCTCTCTTTGTTTAGTTTGTCGTCCTTCCCCCCCCCCCCCGCACCTCCAACGAGCACGCTCGGCTATGCACGGCGCGAAAGGAGTCCAAGCGTACTGTGTGCGTACGTTCAATGACAGGGAGCGTTTCTCCAGGCGTGCGCTGCGAGCACGTGGGGCTGGCCTGCGCCGCCGGGGCTTCGCTGTGCTACGCTGTCAACGTAGAAGGGTTAGGGAGGGGGGTGCAAGCGGAGTTTTCTTTCCGCGTGTAGGAGCATGTTGATTACAGCGGGGAGATTGCGGTCGGTTCATCGTCGGTGAAATTTCCCTCCGCCCCGCCATTGCGACAGGCTTTAGGTGGGCTTAAGTAGGCACAGAAACCCATCACAGGGGAAAGGAGTTGGGGGATGGTCCTGTAAACATTCCGGACACCTTTCTGCAGATACCCACGCGAATTATTATTTGCAAAGCTTAGGGGAAGGGGAGGGGAGGGGTGGCGCAAAGGCTATTGAATTGAGCCCTCTGAGTCAAGGTATAGTAAATCAAATGGAGTGCATCGGGTATAGTAAACCTGTGTGGGAAGTGTGAAATGTTTACGTTTGGGCGCCATTGCTGGGGGCTGATCTCGGGTGCAGCGTTCCCGAGTCCCCTCGTGCGCAGCCCCGGGCCAGGTGTTGGCACGGTGGCCCCACGCGATGCGGTTTGGCGTGCGGTTCCCTGCATCGTCGCCTCGCACGAGAGGCCTCTCGTCGGAGCCCCCCGTGCCAGGCCCCTCCTCAGCGAGCGTGTTCGCCCCCCCCCCCCCTTCGCGTGTTCGCCCCCCCCCCCCCCCGCACGCAGATTTGCGACTTTGGGCTGGCGCGGCTGGAGGAGCCGGACGAGGCGCGGCACATGACGCAGGAGGTGGTGACGCAGTACTACCGCGCCCCCGAGATCCTCATGGGCAGCCGCCACTACTCCAACGCCATCGACATCTGGTCCGTGGGCTGCATCTTCGCCGAGCTGCTGGGACGACGCATCCTCTTCCAGGCGCAGAGCCCGATCCAGCAGGTGCGGTCGGGATCGCGGTTGTAAACGCGCCGGTGAAAATCACCCCCCCCCCCCCTTAGGGGGCCCCGTGTCGTGTGGCCAAGGAGAGCCCGGTGAAAGGTGCCTTCCATTCCGTGGCTGCCCACCTGACTGCCGTTCTCGACAAGACGGCCACGCAACCCTGCGGGATCCTGCTCAACGCTCGCCTCTTCTCTGTCGCCCATTCTCTTCCTCTTTCCTCCCCAATCGCCCATCCACTCCTTCCCGTCCCTCCCCTAACGTTTGGTGATCCCCAGGTTATCCCCTCTGTCGCGGTCACTCATTCTGCAAACCTTGCACGACCCTCTGCCATCTAAATAATTCCATTCTGTCACCGGTTTTTTTTTTACTACGTCAAGCGCCTTGAGTGAAGGTGCTCTATGAATATAGAATTAGACGAGAGTAGATTCTTGACCCATTGGCCGTCATTCCCTTCTCGTGATGTGACCTGCACAAAGCCCACTCATCCCGACAGTTTTTACGTTGCCAATAACACGCACGTGTTTTCCTATGTGTGTGTGTGTGTGTGCGCCTCTTTCTGTCACTCTGTGTAATTCCAAACGTGCAACGCTCCAATGTTTTCTTTCTCGCGCATTAAATTTGCTCAAATCTCCAGCCGGAGGACTTGGAGAAATACATTACGTTGACAGCGATGCGGCGAAGATTTCTCTGGGAGCTCGGCGAGTGGGGAAAGCGCGGCCACCTCGTCTGCGGACGAATGAAAAGAGTCTCACTTGGAGGGAATCTCGGAACTAGTCCTGTGAAATCTCCTTTCCTCGGGCCATAATCTTAACGCACGGGGATTTTCCCAGCTCTTGTGAGCATTCCAAATGGATTCTTCGTCCAGTGACCCACGATGCAGGTCAGCACATTTCGTAAGAGGACAACGTTTGGTCCGGGGAGACCTCTGTCTGCGATATGTAGTGCTGTGATCATGGTTGAATTGACAGTGAAATATCCTGTTATTCCTGTTACAAGCCCTCCCTATATATCCCGGGGAAGGTCAAACTTTTGAAATGCGACTCCTTCTCTCCCCTCGGTAATCGTAAAAGAGCCCTGTTATTACGTTAAAGTAACATGTCATTAATTACGAGAGCGAATGTGTTTATGACGAAAGCGTCCTGTCTCGTTCGCTTTACGCTCGTTCACAGAAAACAGCAACCCGATGCCTCGGTGGTGAAACAACGACGCGTCCATTCGCAGATGAATATCGATTTTTTTTTTAGCTCGCGCAAATATATAGGCATCAAATCTCGCGCGTGGAAGAATCATCGTGTTTTTGTGTTTATTGCCCGCGGCGTAAACAACGAGTTCACGCCACCTCCAGTCGCTAGAGGCTGCTACATCCACCACGTGACAAAAGTAATTAAGTTTCAACAAGTCGTTGAATGTGCCCGGTCCCGTCAGATTGTTGGAAGACAAAGCCAGGCTTCAGCCTCGATAGTCCCGAGGCATTGGTGAGCAAACGACAGGTGCAGTAGGCGGCCCATGCCGATCAGTGCGGTGAAGTGCGGTCAAACGTCCCTCGCGGCCCGCGGGATGGATGGAAAGGGAGCCGTGCGAGTTGGCGCAGCTGCACTCCTGGGCAGCAGCCTCTTGTCGTTTTTTTTGTCCGAGCCGTCGCAGCAGCGGCATCAGCCCGCGATGTGGAACAAACGTCACGGGCCCGGTTCACGACGAGGGGGGGAGCGTTCAACTTGCACGGACGTTTGCGAAAGGTCGCGTTGTGGTGGCATTATTGAAAGTGAAATGGCGAGACGGTGAATAAAAAATAAAAAAATAAATCGGCGCCCTGTAACAGGTCACAGCAGACACCCACTTAGCGCTGGTCACTTGGCCGTGTGTACAGAATGCCACATCCCAAAGGCGACATTAGTCAGCGGCGCGGCAGGGGGACACGCGCCATTGTGTCGTGGGGCCCGCTCATTGTTCAGAGACGTTTGAAACGGGACGGACATTGGGACCGTTGACATTGGGAGTGAAAGAAACTGGCCGCCCCCTGCACTTTGCTAAGGCGGCAGCGGCGGCAATGTCTCCACCGTTGTTAGCATCGGCAGCGGCAGAAGTAGCGCCTGCGGCATTGTCTGTGGAGCAGCAGTAACAGCATCTTCACTGGCGTCGTTATCGGCAGCGTCAACAGAATAATCGACGGCGTTGTCGTATTCAGCGGTAGCATCCATCGTCCAAACACTATTTGCAGGTAATGCAATCACGATGGCCAATTAAGCGTCTGGCCTAGAACTGCTCTGGCCTGGCTGCTTCTGGTCCGGGTAAATGTGGTGCCGCTTGGGGGATCGTCGTCATCATAGCTTGGGTGACAAGGATGCGGCACTGCCCCTGACAGCTACGCAGACGAAAACGGGCTTACGGGTCTGTGGCGGTTAGCCGCGACAAATGCCAATGGTCCCCGATGTATTTTCTGGCTGTCACGTGAGGGCGATTATAGGGCTGTAATCACTTCGCCTGCCGGCCCCGGCAACATAATGAATTATCGCGATTTCCGAACTCTCAGGATTTCCAATCCTGGCAACCCCAGAAAAGTCCTGGCAGGGTCACGAAGATTGGAGTCGGGAAACGGCGTTGCAAGGGGTGTTGATGATGACGATGGCGATGGTGACATTGTCGTGGCCTCGGCGATCGCGACGCTGACAACGACGCTGACAACGACGATGGCGGTGGTGATTCCGCGTCGATGTCTTGTCGCCCCCAGCTGGACCTCATCACGGACCTGCTCGGCACTCCCTCCATGGAGGCGATTAGGACGGCGTGCGAGGGAGCTCGCGCTCACGTTCTCAGAGGCCCTCACAAGCAGGTGAGACGGACTGTCGGTGTGAGTGGGATGAGAACTCTGCTCAAAAAGCGCCTGCTAAAGAGGGCCAGCACGGAGCGCAAGGGGGTGGTGGTAGTGGCCAGCACCAGGCCCGCGGAATTTTTTGCCCTCTTGGTTGCTGTTGTTCACACCACCGCACCAGGTACAGCGTTTCCCTCGTCATCCGTGAGGGATTTGTTCCGGGGATGCTCGTGAATAGCACACTTTTCGCGGATAATGATATTGGCCGACGAAAAAACAATCTTTTTAAAGTTACTTTACCTCATCACTTTATCTCGTCACTTTCTCTGTCGTATGGAGTTCCAAATTGCGGATCGCAAGTTCGCGATTAACAAGGGAATGCCGTGTTCCTTTAAGGCGAGTCGGCCTTGCAGAGACGCAGGACACGCTGAGATCCCGCTTGCCACTTACGTATGTGTGTTTGTTGAACTTCTTTCGTAATCGAACGTAGCCAAACGGTTGTGTGTAGCCAGGAATGGCTCCCCACTCCCCGCTCGTTGGGGGTTCTAGGCCATCACGATAACCACTGCACCCCGTGCCCAGTCGCCTTCCTTCGTCAGTTGCCGGTCGCTCCTTCGCACAACCCACGACTCGACTACCCAAAAGGTGGGCCGCATTCTATCAACCGCCTCGGGGATGAATGGCCGACTCGACCACTGACTGGGGATTGAGTCGATTAGAATCATGCACCCCCTCCCCCCCCCCCCCCCCCGTCTGTCCACCCAGCAGTATACACTGCAGTTTAGTCGATCGGCAGGTTGCGTGGTGGCGAGGCAAAGTCTGGGGGTGCTCCAAGGCGTCTGACCCAGTGCGGAAGCGTAGGCCAGAATGCCCTTTTGAGGGAGCACCCCCCCTCCCCAGCTCCCTCTCGTGGGAGGCCTTCCGCCAGCGGTGGCGCGAGCCCAAGCACTCTCGCACGTCCGCCGCGCACGCCTTGACCGTCCGCCAGCGAGCCGCCGCCGACTCTGCCCCGCAGGACAACCGGCGGGGTCGCTTGGGCCCCTGTGCCGCTGCGAGTTTGGTGAAGGCCAGTGGGTCCGTGGGGGGTTGTTGTTGTTGTTGTTGTTGTTTTTCTCTCTCTCAAGATCTGTACCGAAAAACAGACCGGGTAAGGAAAGGGGTGCCCTGACGGCCAAAGCACGGAGACTGGGTTAGCCACTGAGCAGCTGGAGCAAATCTCGTTAAGGCGGATTTGTGAGGAGGGAGCGGCGGGGGGGGTGGGGGGGGTTATTGTCGGTAACCTTCAAGGAAAAGCCACGGAAATAAGGTCTGGTGTTGCAGTTGATTTGCAGCGAGGTGTGTTGTGGCCCTCCGGTGGCCTACGTTCCCTGATGCAGTGGAAGACGGTGATGGCGGCGATGACGGGTGATGGTGATGGGTTTGAAGAAGGATCCGCGAACGGTTGTGCGTCAGTGATGTTGTTGGACGCCGTGCGGTTGGAACGCGGCTTTGCTTAAGGCGGGTTTAGCAGTCCGGCTCGGGGTGATTATCGTAAAATATAAAGGCTGTTCAACGGCTTAGGTTTAGTTTGCAACTCTTCTTCGTGTGTATATCTCTTTTTCAAAATGGTGCTCTTGCTCCAAAGAGTGTGGGCCCACGTGCAGGGAGGTTATGCGATTTAATCCGGGAGGGCATGGCAAACAAAATAAACTTAACGGGAGCGACTCTGGTAACTGAATCGACAACAGATCTGACGTTATTTCATCATTTCCCTCCCCCCCCCCCCCACCCGTATTCTCCACGTGGTGTTTTTCCATTATCGTGGGGAGAAAAAAAAAACCCCTGGGCACGAACGCGGCGGCTAAGCTGGTGGAGAAGCGGCGTGCCGGGATTAAGAGCTCGCGCTCGGGGTACCGCTCTCCCCTCTCTCTCCGCCGTTCCTCCGCGCCCCCACGCGCCCTTGAGGCATCAATCCCCTGTCCTTGAATCCTGCCGCCCTCGCTGCCCTGCTCCTCCTTCCACACCCCCCCCACCACCCCTCCGCATGTCCTCCTCCTCTTTTTTTTACCTGCTTAGAGACCGAAAGCAGGCCACAGGCTGCACTTCTGTCTGTCTGTCTGTCCCGGCTGCTTTTAAGCACTGAGAGCTGAAGATTAATTTTAAAGAGCCTGTCAGTTTAGTCCGAAGAAACATCGGGGCTATTTTTAAATGTGCGGCGCTCTTCGTCGTTTTGTGGGTCTCGTGAAAACGGCGGCTAACGAACGTTTTCGGGAAATGGCTCTGAGGTTACGGGTGCAGCGAGTCCATAAATATGTCCCTGTGGATGATCATCTCCTTGCACAACTTTAGCCGGTTTTTCGCCAAGCTGACATTCCAGTGTGCGCACCTCCAATTCGTGCAAGCTGGCTACGTACGGCGCGACAGAAGTTGACATGGTATACAGTGGGTGACCGCAGTCATCCAGCTCACGTGTGCGGGTGCTGGATGGACCGCTGGCATCGCAAGACTTATGAGAGATGGCAAAAGATTGTGGAGGCCTTAATCCAGCAATGCAGTAATCATGGCAGATGACGACGACGACGATGATGATAGTGATTATTTCAATGAGCCACAGGGAACTACCAATCCACGGACCATCCTGTAAAAGTGAGTGTTAGAAATCTGATATCGCTGGCAGGCGAAGACAAGCGTGCTAGTAATATGACTCGATTGTGAAACGAATGAGTAACTTGCCGAGTAAACACGGCAACCCAAATCTCTTTCAAAGGAGATGCTGTTTATCTCAATGAGAACTTAACCAGTTAAATACAGAAACACGACGGTAAAATGTTAATCTGACAGGCGGTGGAATGTGAAGCTAATCTGCAATGTTTGTTATCTCATACTTGAAGACGTCGCTTTAACTTTCTCGCTCGTTCCTCGTGTGTGGATTTCAAGGATCGGTAAACTTCATAATTGAAGACGTCGCTTTAACTTTCTCGCTCGTTCCTCGTGTGCGGATTTCAAGGATCGGTAACGGTGTTAGCGCGACCACGGCAACCAGCTTGCTCGCGCCACTGCTTGAGGAATCTCTCGTGAGCGCCTCCCTCCTCCAGCATATTTGGCCTGCTCCTCCCACACTGGCCAGACAGCTTGGTACCCGGGAGGGCGCAACTATGGAGGGGGGGGGGGGTGGTAAATGGTTATGTGGCAGTGTTATGTGACGCATAGGGCCCAAGTCGGCCACAAGGGGTGGGGCCCCCAATCAACAGATAAAGAAGTAAACAAATGTATAGATTTGTTTGTAATGTATTTGTAAAATAATTACCCGCCGTCTATGATGCACCAAGCCCGGTGATTAACGCGTCTGGCGATCGTATCAATAGAGCAGCATCTGGTTGCGCGATCCACCCCCCCCCCCCCTTTGAGGAAATCCTAGAGTGATAGTGGCCCAGCATGAAAGCACGACACACAATAACTTAACTGTGAGTATTGTACCTTTTAAATATTAGTTTTTATTAATGCTGTCACTGTGGGACTGTCTTCATCTAAACCCAATACACCCGTTCAACTCAAATAATATATAGTTATAGCCTACATATTATAGTATATACGGGGTTAAAAATATCCCTAGCTATTTCAGTAAAAGCGAGTCGGGAGAAAGGAGGGAGGTGATGTGGGAGGGGGGTGGGGGGGGGGTGGAGCCCACAGTCGTATCTTGCATAGCCCCCCATTTAAAAAGGTCATTGCGCCCCTGGAGGGTACCCCCACACTTTACCCCATCGCACGCAAAACCTGCTGTTTGACTAACCGGTGCCAACCCGTTACACTGCCGGACGGACAGAGGTGGCGCGGGAATAAATGTAAAAATAACAATCATCCACTGCATTCAGAATAACATTGAGTTCATCGTCACGCATAGCGCAAGTGAGCGCCACGGTGCCTATGAAATGTTGACTACCTCGCCTGGTGTACAGGGGGGGTCGTGGGTTCAATCCCGACCCTCACGTTTATATATTTGGAGTTTGCATGCTCTGCCCGTGGTCGCGTGGATTTTTCTCCGGGTCCTCCGGTTTTTCCCTCCATGTTTAGAAACGTGCGTTTAGAGTATTTGGCTGCGATGCATTCCCACGTGATAAGCCACTTCGTTCAGCTTGTCATTTGTGGCCAGGTCGCTTCTGAAAAAGAGCTGTAGAGGCTCGGTGAGCCTCACTTGGTAAAATAAAAAATAGTTACTAGTTAATAGCAACTGATCTCTTGTGCGTGTATGAAATATCATCTTGCCTTGTCATTTTGGCAAACCTAACGTGAAAAAAACGTCAAAGCTCATTTGTTAAATTATTATTCCTACTCTAGAAAAATCACTTAAACATCGTAAATATAGAGCTTGGCACGAGTGAGCCGTGCTCCCCGCTGGTCTATTCAACGCTCAGTGAAAGCTGCCACGGTGTATTGGGGATTGCACACTGGGCAAGGCGATGCGATCAGTGGTCGCCGTTTTTCGATATCCCGGCGCGGAAAGTTTTCTTACACCGCTCCCATCGCCTCTGTCCTGCCCGCAGAGCAAGTGGGCACGTTGCAGTTTGTCGATCCCGCAGGTCACGTGGTGGGGCAAAGTGTGGTGGTAGTCGCACCTCTTCCCAGAGGGGGCTTTTGCGGGCTCCTCCTGCCAGCAGTGGCGTGCGCCAACAATCGCAGGGCCCACACGTTTATCTTTGTATCTTTTACTAAACTCTGCCTTGCTTGCTAGGGGAAGGTGTAACCCAGAGAGTAACCCCCAACCCTCATTTCCAGCAATCTCCAGGTGATTCTGTCTTTGACTCGGCTCTCCTCTGTCTGTGTGTGTGTGTGCGCGCGTGCATCAGCAGCGGAGATCATGGGAACCGCTGTGGTTAAAGCAAAAAATAATACCCCGGGTGGAATCGAGAGAGCAGTCTGTTCACAGCTCACCTGTGACGACCGTCGTTGCAAAATTGTGTTCAGAGAATTGGAGACTTCTCCACAGTGTCAGTACTCCAGTGTTGTGGTGAAACAAGTTTAATTGACATACTGTGCACCACCTGTCCACTCGAAATATACGAGAAAAAAATTGCATTGCCCGCAAATAACTTGATTGGCGTCGAACGGTATGTAGCAATCATCTCCGCCTTTGCGCGAAAACGTGGCAGGAGCCTCCTAAAATAGAGTCATGAGGCTCGGTTGAGGTAGGCTACGCCGGATAAACAACCGCAACAATAATAGTGATGAGAACCTTAGCCAAGCCAGCATCAGAGATTGAGGCACGTTTACATTATTAAACCCAGTTGCCGCATGCGGTTTTTGACGTGTTTCAATGTTTGAAGAATGGGGGGGGGGGGAGAAACAAAAAAGCACTGCTGGACCTGAACTGGAGTGCACGTTGGTCAGTATAAACATAAAATTTAAATGAAACCACGGCCGACTTTTGCAGTTTCCTCCGGCGCTATATTGAGGTCTTGGGGGCACCAATATCCGCCGGCGCTGTGGTGAGCACGTTGCCTCCCGCCCCCCCCCCCCCCCCCGGCGCCCGCAATAATAGCGCCCCGTGCGAGGAGACGCACGCCGACCCAGATTTGGCCAATCCGTTTCAGCTGTGTGCGGTAGATTACTAGATTAAAGTGGAAAACCGTGAATTCTGCCTGTGGTCTCTGCCAGGAGACATTTTACTTCGACTCCAATTTAACCGTTCCCAACGTTGGGCCCCGGATGGGCAGTGCGTCGTTCCCTGGACAGAACCGGCGATCCGTTTTGAGCAGTGACGGGCGGGCGGGCGAGCGGACGGACGGGCGGGCGGGCGCCACTTCCCCCGACCGCGTCCGGGCCCAGCGACACAAGCAGCGCCCACAAATGTGCCAAATATAAAAAAAAAACAATAAAGACCCCAACTGCCTCCCATCATTCACACCACCTTGTAATTACTACACTGCCTCGTAAATAACTACCACTGCCGCGTAATAATTACCGCTGCTTTGTCACAGTTGCAGCCGCCCTGTAATAACTACTACCTCTGCCGTGACTCGTATCAGCTCTTTCAAGATCAAGTATAACAGATCTCGGTGTGTGTTATTCTGTTCGATGGAGCATGGCTTGGTGCTAATCGTCTCTTGGAAGCCCTGAACCGCGAGTTGAAATTCCACAGTCGTAAGGATAAACATGTATTTTTTTAATATATATTTATCTATTTTTAAAATTACAATTGCTGGGACACAGGGCCAAAGGCCAGCAATCCAGAGTGGACAACGCTCATGATAGTCTGCAGCAGTGCGTACTGGTGGGTTCGTGGCGACAACTCGTTTTATGTACGGTAGTTAATTCAGGTGTCTGGTCACATACCGTTTTACGATCCCCATGGTTTAGTTGGCTGTGCACATTTTTAATTGTACACCGCTCAGTCGGTCCGCTGATGGATGAAGGGCCCCCTCTTGAACATGTGGGTCATGGCGGAGTTTTTAAACATACTCGACAGCGCTGATTTAGTGTGGGTTGCGGAAGGAAGGGGGGTTGCCCAGGACTGGTTCAGATATCACACGTTGCTGCCGTTTAGAAAACAGATGCAATTGAATGTGCCGGGAGAAAACCACTGCGCCACCATTCCCCTTCCGTACAAAACGTGACCAGGCGGGGAGAGAGGCCATTAAGTCAAGAGCTCCTTGGCAAGGGGGAGGCCTGGGTCGCAAATAAGTACGGTTCAAAATACCTCGGGACAAGCTGTACAACCATCAACAATTAATCACCAGATAAAATGGGGGGGGGGGGGGGGGGGGGAAAGACACGCTTTTACCTGTCACCAAACGTAAATTAAAATGATTTGCAATAATTCGACAGCTTAAATACTGGAACAGCATCTCGGCGCGCTGAACGACACATCCAGGATCAAAACGTTCGGCACGTTTGGGGGAAAAAAAAATAACGACATTCGCAATGGATTATGCAATGCTTTGCGGCGTGCGTTTATCTTTGGAAGTATTTCAATCGCCGTTATGGAATCTCGACGGGGGTAGCTTGTTGGGGCAAAACACATATTCATATTTGTAAATAGTCGTCCTTTTTTTTTTTTTGCTCTGTGCCTCAAATTTTTGGAACCCTTTGATCAATTTGGCCTGAGTGCCTAAACAGCTACCCACCTTTGTGCATAAGTTTCATTTCTAGAGGATCATCGTTAGGAGAGTTTTTCGTGCCCCATGGGAAGGACAGCAGAGTTTAATGCATTCACGCTTTTCAACCTTAGTTGCAGAGCGTTAAAAGAACACATTGTACGTTGACAGTACCCAACCCTACTCTGGCATCGTTAA
Organism: Petromyzon marinus; assembly: GCF_048934315.1. Taxonomy (NCBI): domain Eukaryota; kingdom Metazoa; phylum Chordata; class Hyperoartia; order Petromyzontiformes; family Petromyzontidae; genus Petromyzon; species Petromyzon marinus. The sequence goes on from NC_133704.1 coordinate 10,645,270, forward strand.
AGCTCGAGAGCTGACCTCTTAATTATTTAACATCTCACCACGGTGGCGAGTTGTTGAATACGTCGCCTGGTATGCAGGAGCTCGTGGGTTCGATCATGACCCTGACGCCTCTATATTTGGAGTTTGCACGTTTCTCTATCCCCGTGGTCGTGTGGGTTTTTCTCCGGATATTCCGTTTTTTCCCTCCACATTTAGAATCGGCATCACGCATTTTAGGAGTGTTCAGCTGCTATACATGTCCAGGTGATGATAAGCCACTTCGTTGCACTGTCATTTGTGATGGCCAGGTCGCTCATGGCAAAAAGCTAGTTGTGGGCCTTACCACAAAAGATGTATTACCGAAGCTATCAACAGAAGGTGTGTACAGGATTAACTGCACGTGTGCAAACTGTTAGGACGAATGATCAGCACGAGACTAAAATAACATCAGAGAAATATCACTGCTCCCACATGTAACCTGTCAGCAGTGGCAGAACACACGTGCCAACAAGGACACTCAATTGATTTTGGTAATGTTGAAGTTCTGTGCAAAACTAGCTACTACTGGCCCAAGACTAATTGGAGAATCTATCGAAATGTAAAGAAATCAAAAAATAATTTTAACCGTTCGGACAGCTACCGCCTTAGTGCTGCGTGGAAGCGAATTACTAATATAATGAGGCAAGAATGTGCGTGCGTGTGTGTGTGTCCTGCGCGTGACGTCACTCCACATGAGCCCCCACCCCCTCGTTAATAATCATGAGCTGAACAATTTTTCTATTTAATATTTAAGATTTACTGCAATATACACCCGTCCTTGGACGGGCAAACAAGCTTGTCGTCAAATAATACATTATTTAAATGCATGCCTATAAAAAGGCAGCATACTTCAGTAGGGAATACCGTTGGTACGGCTATTTTAAATCACACGATAGACAGGAAGGACAAGATCAAAGGGCTCACATAATGCACATGCATATAATGTACGTTGACTCATTAATCCCCCTCCCCCACTTTGCATAAGAGCGCAGAAGCGTGGTCACCACATCCACGCCTCTATATAAGGAACGAAACAGTCATTCTTCTCCACAAATCTGGCTGTCGCCTGATGAAGCTAGTTGCAATTACTGGCGAAACGTCGTACTCGGATTGTCAGTGTTGTGGCTTGGCTCTCCAACACACTGGTGTGCTGTACTAGTACACTACACTATACACTACACTATACACGAGTGCTGTACTAGTGACTAATTGGTACGTTCCATTCACGTGACAGCCTTTACTAGTTGGCCGTGTCGGGTGGTGGCGGGTTTTAACGACACATTTATATATTTACGCGATTTAACCTAAAAAAAAAACCTCTTACGGATCAAATTTAAAATGGTAAAATAGCATTAGCGAGAGTGTCGGCGTCGTGGGGAGTGTGGCTCTCTGCCATTCCCCGGGGCAGTCGGGAGGTGCTCCGCTGCCGCCCCCAACGGGATCTAACGGGAGTCTAGTTGCGCCCCACGGCTGCCCGAGCCCACGCTGTGATCGTCCAAATCATGGTTTCTGAGAGTAGGCCCACAGGCCCACAAATCTCATCGTTCAGCAACAAAACAGCACTTTTTGTCAGAGATTCATTTCTTGAATTGCACGAGGGTTTATTAATCTTGCTGGGGGTGGGGGGCAGGGGGAAGATGACGGGAGGCAATTACAAAGTGGAGCAGTGCGAAGAAAGAAGCGGGGAAGAGAAGTGACAGTGGCCAGTGTGGTGGTTGCAACATTACTCAATATAATTTGCACAGTAATGTACAGTAGTACATGTAATAATGTGATCGATTGTAATCGACTCGTGTCCTTCCATTTAAACGATTAAGCTCGGCCGAATCTAGGCAGATGTCAGCTCGGGTACTAAAATGGTTCAATGTAGAACGATCAAAATCGAATGGTTGATTAATGTAACACTTTGGGAAGAGACGAAACAGTGTCGGGCTGGGTAGGCAAGAGTCCTCAACATGCGTGAAGGCTCCTGGAGGAATCAGACATGGGGGGGGGGACCCCAAGCTGCCCACAGCATTGCTGACTCGATAGTCGCGTTGGCACACGCCACTTTTTTCAAATTTTCTTGCTGTGGTTTTCACACCTGATGATGATGATTGCTTGTGTTGCAGTCGAAACGTCGTGAGAATTTTATTGTTTTATATTTGTATTATTTTATTGTTTCCCTTCTGCGTGACTTTACCGAAAGAACCAAGAATATGAATCCCTGCAGTCACGAAAGCTTTAAATCAAAATTTACACGCTGTCACGTTGAGGGAGGTTAAAACGATGTAAAAGTTCAGAACGTAATGACTATCGCGATATTAGCTTCGCTAAATTTCGTAATTGCATTTCGGTTTTTTTCTCATCTTGTTATTGTGCTTGGATACGCACTTCAAGTACGAATATGAGATTGCCTAAAGGTTATTCAATGGGCTTCGCTCGACATAACTTTACAATCCACAGGAATACACGTTCTGTGAGAAAGTGACATTTCATCGCCATTGCTGCCAATTACTTTGGAAAACATTTTACAACACCATCATTCAATGGATTATAGCTATAGCCATTTTTTTTTGTTACTGTAATAATTATTTTGAACTTTAATTTGAATTCTTGTCATCTAATATTTTTGTTAGGAAATTTGATATTTACAAAAAAGTCCTGAGCATCGGAAATGAAGGTGTGACGATATCGTGCCAAGTTAACAATACTGCTGTTGTGCATGTAATATCGTGCAGTGTATTGCAACTATCGCAGATCACCCTACAGCGCAGATAACTCCCTCTCTAGCCCCCCCCCCCACTGCTCTGTCCGGGATGTACGTCTCGTGACCAAGTCGGCGGGAAGGCGCCCGATCCTGTCACACCTGGAAAGTGCTTGGATGGGCGACCACCCATCGCACAGAGCCACGTGCCACGAGTGAGACAGAGGCGTTTTTTTTATGAGCAGCAGAGGGGCAATGCAGCAACATCCGTTGCTGTTCTGCACTTCTCCCCCCCCACCACCTTCAAACAACCCACGCTGACCAGCGCAATGAAGTCATGGTCAGATAACCTCCTCGCGCCCTGCACGGTGTTGGGCGGGGCCCTCATCCGGCGGCGTATCGGGAACGCGTCGCTGCACGTCAGCGGGTTTTATTTTGATGGTGAGAGAGAAGCGATCTCCTCAACCCGGTTCCCCACCCCCCCCCCCACTGTTGCGAGCACGACTCTAGAAGGCGGATGGACACTCACACTGATCGGTGAAACTTGTCGAAAGACGGAGTGTCCGCATCGGATCCCTCCAGCCTAGATCAAGATTCTGCTTCTGTTTCTGTCAGAGTGTGGTAAATTCCGATTGGTTCGCGCAAGCCCACTTTCAGGCCGGCGCTGTTGTTCACCTTGTGCCTCACAGGAGCAGCTGTCATCAGGGGACCCCCCCCCCCCCCTGCCCACCGCTAGGCTTAAAAACATCTGCGCTCTGACATGTGTGTTTGTTACATTATGGGCGTGATGCACATGCCGGTCGTCGTGTCCTCCGTCGTGTCGCCCACACCTACACGCTCCCTGCACCGCGCCTCGCGTCCCCAGGGCTGCGTGCCTCATTCCCCCGTGCCGTGTGTTCTGCTTCTCTGTGTGGTTCCGCAGTCATCCCTGGCCGCCCTCTACTCGCTCTCCAACCAGGCCACCCACGAGGCTGTGCACCTCCTCTGCAGGATGCTCGTCTTTGACCCCGTGAGTTGCGCATCGCTGATTCGGCGAAACAAATCTGCGATCCTGATTTTTTTTTTGTTATTCAAATAGATTTTTGAAGATTAACGTCACGAATCAAAGTTCACTTGCATATAAATAGTAAGAATTTTTTTTTTACAATTAAAATACATCATAGAGGTTGACCTTTAGTGTGCTGAGCTGGCACGGCTGAAACCCTGGCTTCGAGTCTAGGCAGCTGCCGGAGATTCAACTGAGTTCTCAAGTGCGGTGAGTTGATGGTCTCAGCCCAGTCACCAGTTACTGGCAAAAAAAAAGCATCATTAAATTATTAAATTCGTTCTGCACTTTAGTTGGCATAAATCAATTCTGGTGGAGAACATCGCTTCAAAACCTCCGTAGTTTCGTGGAACAAAACGTTTTTCCTACTCTCCAAAGTTTTCTGTCGGGCTGCACCACACACGGTTCCACATTGCGTCCGATGCCCCGATCCACGCGTCGGGAGTTTTGCGCGCACGCGGCTGCGAGCAAGTACGGCGCGAAAAAACACGCCGCGAAAGCCGTGCAGCGCAACCGTCGAAAGAACCCCCGCGCGGTCGCGTGTATTGCTCGTACGTATGTATGTTCAACTTTTTTTACGCACCGTACAAGAGCCAACTGCGCCAATTGGGGGGCGGGCGGGGGAAGGGGGCGACAAACTAAACAGACCGGCGGGGCGCGCCTTTCCCGTCCTCAGACGAAGCGCATTTCGGCGCGGGACGCCCTGGCGCACCCATACCTGGAGGAGGGCCGCCTGCGCTACCACACGTGCATGTGCAGCTGCTGCCACAGCGCGGGCACCGGGCGCGTCTACACGGGCGACTTCGAGCCGCCCGCCAACCCGCGCTTCGACGACTCCTTCGAAAAGAACCTCACGTCCGTGCGGCAGGTCAAAGGTCAGCGGAAGGGGGGGCGGGGGGTGCCCGGCTCGCCGGCGGAAATCTATGGCGGGCGCGCGCGTGCGTGCGTGGTTACTTTGCGTGGCAGGCGATGAGGTGGAGAGGAAGCGCGTAGCTGAGCCGCCGGAGGCGAAGCAATCGTTGGCATCGCCGTCGACGTTATTCACGCGCCAAGTTGGGACGCGCACCGATCGAGGAATTGAGTCGTACGTCAGAAATGAATGCCGGTGTCCAGCTCTGCTAGTCACGAGAGGGCTTCAGGAGAGAGTTCGTGGCGTTTCGCTGTTCCCCACTCCTCCATTGCAGGACGCGCGCAGACTGCGGTGGTTTATTCTGTGGCCTTTTAATTTGCGTTGCATGGCCACAGTCGCACAACTGTGGCTTGCCTTGAACGCTTACCCCACGGAGGAGATGCGCACATCGGCCCGCTGATGCTCCCAATGCGTTTGATGGTTACACCACCAATGTCTATCGAGGATGTCAAAGCCAGAAGGTGCGACATTTGGATCTCGAATGCGGTGACAGTGCGTGACGTCCACGTTGTTTTGAAATGTTCGCCGGCGTTCTCGTGGACATCAGATGGTGAAGTGAGACGGGGTCGGCGGGAATTTTACGCGGTTAAGTTGTCCTCCCTTCAAAAGTGTCGCTATTAGCTTGGCTAGAATTAATCTGCGGCTGTTTTATTGTTGTGAACCACCATCGTGCGGCCAACTCGCCCTCTCGGGATATTCATTTCGTCCTCACCGTGACTCACCTTCGCCACCGGCACTCGGAGGCGTCAAAACCAAAATATTTCTCACGAGTTGCGGCGCTCTGAATCTGCCAAGCCGAGCGCCGATGCTGGCAGTGGCCTGTGGTTTGCGGGCGTCCCCAACAGCGTCACGCATCTCTTAATCAGTGTGGAGTCCACGTGGGGGCGGGGGGGGCGGGGGGGGGCACCCGGGGGGGGGGGTAGCACCCAGTGTCCAAGCTCTGTCTGGGCTCTGTCTAGACACTGTCTGGGCACCTCAGGATCATCATCGTGGAAAGCTGTTGGCTCGCCTATTGAGGCATCCCTACCCTGCACTTCTCTCTGAACAGCATTCACCCAGCCATTTACTCACTTCTATAAGCCATCATTGATTTTTATTTTTAGATTCCCCCCCCTCCCCCCCCATAAGCTATGTATTTGACCATATGACGATTCACCCTGGCCCACGCACCAACGAGATGATTCTGTGGATTGTGATTCTTCTATTGCCTAATTTATATTGTTTATCCCGATCCGTGTCAAATGTTCCATGAGCTCACATTGTTCAGCCCTCGCGTGCACTTTCACGTTTAAATCGTGAGCGAAATAAAATACAAATTTATTTCATCATTTGTTACCTGCCAGCTTGCATACATTTTCACTGAATTCCATGTCTTTTCATCGACATCAACCCACATCATGTATTACTTGATATCGTACAGCACACAAGTGCGAAACGACGTCCTGAAGCACCCACGCGATTTTAAAAGCACGATCGAACGGAGAGCGCTGCATGTTGGAAGTAGAAAATTATCTTAAAATCACAAATCGCCTTCACTCGTTTCGTATTCGTTCCCATGGCGCAAGGCTCTCGCGAATGCGTTTACGTTTCACGGACGTAGTCTGCAAGTGGTTTGACATCTGGGGTGATGTTGTGTGTGAGTATCCATGTGTTCTCCCGATAGCAGGGAGCGGTGGTGGAGCGGTTACCGCGCTGCGCTACGAAACCGGCGACCCGCGTTCGATTCCCGCTCGCAACCAACATAAGTGACGATTATTATCTGAACTCGGTCCCGGGCCTCGCCTAGGTCGACACAGCCTCAATTGAGTAGCTGGTGCGGTGTGTAAATATCGCCACTGGGGAGACAAAGGTGATCGGGCGTGGTGCTGGCCACCCACCCCCTCGTTGTACCGTTCCGGCCTTCGTAGGTGCTCGCTAACAGCACTTGCCCCAATAGCCCGTTAAGGCTACACGGGGGATCTTTGCCTTTGTCCTCCCGACGGAATAATTTGTCGGTACATTTTCTTTCTCTTCGGACCGTGACACCGGTACAAAACGCGGCCGGCCGGCAGCCGCCGTTGTCGCGCTTTTGAGAGGTGCTCGCTAACAACGCCTGCCCCAACACGCCGTGTAGGCCCTACACGGGAGATGTTTGTCCATGCTTTGTTTTTCTGTTCTGACCTTAGAAATGATCTACCATTTCATCCTGGAGCAGCAGAAGGCATCGCGGGTTCCGCTCTGCATCAACCCGCAGTCTGCGGCCTTCAAGAGCTTCGTCAGGTCTGACCACGACGCTCCCATGCCACGCCTCGGTGCGCGTGCAAATCGTTCTATTGTGTCGCCGTTTTCGAAAAAGGCGCTCTGTAAATATAAAATAAGAAAATTGGCATGTTTGGCCAATTCCTTTTCCTTGAGTATTTGCACGCGGCGTAGAAGCCGGGACTACCCGTTGAAAAACCGCGCCTCGGCATACGAGGAAACGACGCCCTCGAGGCTCTGCGCAAACGGGTTCGCGACCTCGCCGTCATCTCCCGGTCACCTCGCGGCCCAGTAGTTTTGGCTTTTGCCTGACAGACCCGTGTGGACCTTGCCGAGCCTCGCCTCCCAAAGCACCGGCCAGCTCGCCGGCGCGCCCGTCGCCGTCGTCGCTCGCTGGCGTGGCCCTCACTGCTGCCCCCCCCCCCGCCTGCTCCCCTCCCCACCACCACTAACACCACCCCCCCCACCTTGTGTTTAACCCTCACAGCTCCACGGTGGCACAACCATCGGAGATGCCTCCATCTCCACTCGTGTGGGAGTGAGCTGCGCCGGGGATGCCGACACCCGGTGGCATGGACGCGCCAACAAGGCAGACAAAGGCCGCAGAAGCCGGACTCGCTTCACCGACGATTTATTATCATTTTTATTATTTTAAATCGATTTTAACAGGAGAGAGAAGAAAAAAAGTACACTTTGCACACAAGTAGAAATTGCAGCAGCTCCTAAACCCGCTACGTGCAGTGTAGTTTTAACACCTGTGAACACTGCTGTTAATTTCACAATCGTCTCGTTTAGTATTTGTCTTTGATATTTTTTGGCTTATTTCATTTGTGTTTAATGAAGAAACGAAGTCGGGCCACTGGTTTCCACAGCAGAAGCTGACTGTGGAGTTAAAGACTCGGTTTTTAACAGCGACGAATGTTTAAAGCTGCCATCCGTCACGGCCTGGCTGTGCCCACACGCCACGTCCTGCGTGAGCGCGAGAGGCCTTAGGGAGAGGAACAACCCCCCCCCCCCCACGTGAAACGAGACTCCCCCCACCACCACCCACCGCCCCCCCCCACGCGCCCGTGCGTCTGGAACACAAGCAGCAGCGGCAGCAACAACGCCGGCTTCAAATGCCGACCGTCGCAGCGTGACGAAGAAACTACGGGGTGTGTCCGCGGCGCCTCCAGCATCTCTTCACGGGGCGACGTTTCGCAGGATCGCGTTTCGCGGCCGCCGAGGTTCGGGGGATGCGCGAAGGGGGAAAGCAGGTTTACATTTTCCTGACAAGATTATAAGCGAGCTTGGTTTCACGGGCGATTTTTTTTGAACCCGGCAAAAGTCATCTTCGCGCTCGGATGTGCCAGGATGCCGGCAGGAGCCGCATCTTAGGGCTGTTTGCTGTGCGCTGTCTGTGACGGCACGAGAGAAGAGAGAGCCCCTGCCGTGTCGCCGAGGACTCCGCTGTAAAACGAGGCTGCCCTCTCCCCGGCGCGGTTCGTCCCGGCAGTACGGCACACATGTCAATTGTGCAGCGGCCACTGCGCCTTCGGAAAAGCCGGGGCGGAAGGCGGAACAAAAAAAGCGGGGTTGTGGCAGCGCAGACGATCACTTGAATTCCTCGTCACCACTTGCGACGATAGACGGGAGCCTCTTCATCACCGTCCCCCTCCATCCCTCATTCCCCCGTGCCACCATCCCCTCATTCCCCAGCCGGGCCACGGGAACACAAGCGTTCGTGTCGAGGCCTCCCTACGCCGCGCGCGAGCGTCCGCTGCTGGGATCTGCGGCGATCGGCGATGGAGGTGCCACATCGACCGCCCCTGCGTTGAACGTTTTGCAGCTTTCAAACCCCCAGCCGTCAATACGCTTCGGTCAACCTTTCAGCCAAAAACGTCGACCAAGGTGTAATTCCTCGTCAGTGTTTGTTTTTAACTTCCTAATTATTAAGTGTTATTTATTTCGGGTCTTTTTTTTTTTTGCTCATGCCATTTTTTTCCCTCACGACGCATATTTTTTATTCCGATAATGGCAACGTTACGGCCTAGCGTTAAAAGTAGGTCATGCTGCTCAGCAGAGATGGGAAGGAGGAAGGGGAGCAAAACCGTCGCATTTTGTGACAAACGGAGGAGATGGCCGGGGCTAGGAGCCGTGCATCAAGTTGACAAATGGTCACGCCAAGATTTGGCTTCAGGGAGTTGAAAGAGACTGCTCTTAACACTGATTCCAACGCCTCAAGCTTCTGCATCGCTAACTGTACATAGTTCGAGAGAAGTGAAGATGGTGGCACAGCGATGTAACTGGAGAGTTCCCTTTTTTATTGCTTTTTTCAAGTTGTACATCTTTGCTTTGGAGCTGCCTGCATTCAGCATTGACTGGACTGAACAATGAAGCGGAAATAAGTAGGTTTTTTTTTTCCCCTCCGCCCCCCCCACCCCCCCATAAATATTATCGTTATTATTCTATTTGCGAATCGAGGCAACGGGATCGCTTTCCCTCGGACTTGGGTTTTCTATGAAGGCCTTCCGCGATGGCTACCCGCCCACCCCGCACCGCTTCTTCCCGTCGGCCTCGGCCGGGCCCTTGGGACCAAACGAGCGACCTTGGTCACCGCTCCCGCAGCAGCCGGGGGTTCCACGTGCCGACGGCAGCAGCGGCGGCGGCGTTGTTGTCTTCTATTGCGACGAACCGATGCCCGCGTCCGGAGCCACGCGCCGAGGTTGCTGCGGGAGCGGGCGGCAGGAGGAGGCTGCCGGGAAGGCCCCCCCCCCCCCCCCAATGGTTTCCTTCCCACGCCACCTTGCACCTCAGTGGCTCCCCAAAAAGGTCGTCGGGCCAGCGGCGTCTTTGTCCGACGAGCGAGGAGGGTAGCGGAGGCCCCGGCCCCCCTATTTCCAGCTGACCCAAAGCCCCGTGCTCTGATGGGTGGAGCGGTAGGGGGGGGGGGGGGCTGGGTGTTGTGGGGGGCTCCAGCCATTGCGTGGTATCTGGCTACTGGGTTCTGCGCGGCGGGAGTGACGGGCGCACGTGTGCGTGGCGAGGCTCCGGTACGAGGCGCCCCGATGGAGCTGAATCCTGGTCGCGTGTGGTTGATTGCGGCCGCGCTTTGCTCGTCGATGTGAAAATGGGCAACTCGTTGCTTGGGGGCGGGGATGGCGGTGTGCTTGCATAGGAGGCGAAAGGTTTTAGGAGAACAAACCGCAAGGATCGGGGTGAATGGTGTCGGGTGGTGGTGGTGGTGGTCGTCGAGGGGGAGGAGGGAGGGTGTACAGTTTTTGGATTTGGAGTGGTTGAAGGTGTGTGGTGTGTGGTTGGGGTGGAGCTGAGGCGATCTCGCCTAAACCAGGAAAAGTCTGCGAAAGCATCACTTTTAATTTATCAATGCAATGTGAAGAGTTCAATTTTAGGGCAAGAAAAAAAACGTTATGGCGGGGGGAGCGGCGGGGCGGGTGAGGGAGGTTGCCCCTTTTTATAATTGCAAAAGCCGTCACAGATTTTAAGTTGCTTAACCTTCACAACGGCTCTGGTAGCCCGCGTCATTTGCTTGCGCAGATTTCTTCCAGGCGCTGACGGTGCACTGCCGCGTGGCGTCCCTGGTCCAGCGTCGTCTCGGAGGCTTTCGTTTCTTCGCGCGCCCTCCACCAACACCCGCACCTTAAGACTACCGCGCCGACCAAAAAAAAAACACGAAAAAACTTTACCTGGCACCGACAGGTCCAGTACAAAACCTAATGTGCTACCTTTAATGTGTACAGCTCCGGTAGATTTTTTTGTGGGTTCACTGTAATATAGTCCGGTTTGTAATTTATGCTGATGTTTAAAAAAAAATGTATATTTATGCATTGCTTTGGAAGACGGGAGGAGAGACCCTGACCGCCAGTCCCGTAGATTGAACTGGACCGGTGCACCGTCGGCGATACTCTTCCTGCCGGAGAGGGCCTTGACACGAGGCCTGACTGTTATTGACAAAACAAAACAACAACAGAAACTCCCCACAGTTTTAGGAACGCGGTCAAGAAAACGTTAGCAATGAAAAAAAAGTACACGCTCAAGAAAAACAAACAAAATAGACCGGGCTTCTGTAAACCAAGTATCCAGACCGTGTTTGTAGTTGTACTTCAAGTGGCGGCAAAAAAACATGCAGTGGATTTTGTTTTATTCCTTTGGTACTGACTGGAAGAGCAGAGGGCCGCTCTAAAAGGAATGTGTGCTGAATAATGTTGGGATTAGTAGTGGAGATTCGTACCTGGCACGGAGGTTTTGCTCGTACGTGTGTGCGTATGTGTGTGTAAGTGGTGGAAGGATGCCCTGGTTGTCTCCCCCTTCCCCTACCTTTGTAAGAAGGGGGCCTCGCTGATTTGTTATAATTTGTTAAAATTATCCTGGCAAGGATTATTGAACGTCGCCTTAGCCAGGCACACGGAGGAAAGGCTTGCAGAGCCCCTATGTGGTTTTAGAATGTGGCGGTCCTCCACAGACGCCATTTCTCTGTTCGCCTGCTACAGCAGAGATATTGGGAATTTGAGAACGACCTAAATCTTTGTTTTATTGACCTGAATAAGACCTAAGCCAACGCTCGCTGGGTTATTCTCCGTTCTTTCTGGTTCCCTGATCTGCCCACAATCATTTACGGACCTGAATGATGGTGGGCAGGCCCGGTATTCACTTCAGGGTGCGACAGGGATGTCCTCTGGCTCCTACATTATTTAACATCTTTGACCACGTAGTTTAAACTTTCCATGGCTGCACGAGAGGAATTTCAATCCCCTACAGATACAATGGAAGACTGATCGATGCTCAGGTGCGCTCAAAGGATGGCTTCCTATTGGTCAACCATCTTACGTATTCTGATGGTCTGTTTATTGCTTGCCACACTAAGGAGGAGTTTGAGAATCTACTGCTGAACCTGGAATATGCCACAACAAGGTTGGGCCTTACCGTTCAGAGTACCTGCCTGGGTAGTATATTTTGTCAGATACTCCGTTGTTGAGAAACAAGCAATTCTCATACCTGGACAGTGGGATTTTGATCAGTTCCAGTTTGGCAGTAGAGGTCTCACTCTGAATCAGTCGAGCAGCATTAACGTTTCATCAGTTGCATAACATGGCGTGGAAGCCGCCACCTGGCCTGTGGCTCTATACGAAGATTCGTGTCTTCTCAGCCACAGTTATGCCCTCGCTTCTCTAAACTTGCGAAACATGGACCCCTTTAAAGGAACATCTGCGTTCCATCCTGGGTTTTACCAGGCTCGATTGTGTGAGAAGCTCACATATTCTTGTCAGATCTGGGCACAGTCCCATCATTGAGCTACTCTGGCAGATGAGGCTCCATTGGCCGAGTCATGTAGCCCGCATTCCTAGCCACCACATGCCCAAGCAGCATCTGTTTGGCTGGATGGAGAGGGTTTAAACGGGTGTTGCACGGGTTAGAGAAGAGATGGGCATATGTGGTTCAGAAGGATGTGGAGCCGAGTTGACTTGCCCGATGACTAGTACCAGCAGTGCCAACATCGGGTTCTGTGAAAGAGACGCGTGAAGAAGCTCCTGGGAAGTTGGAGGCCGTCACCCACCAACAGGGGCGACCCTGGGTCTGTCCCGTGACCAGCCAGCGAACCTTCCGACACTTCGCGTGGCTTACAAAGTGTGCATAGCCTGGCACAAGTGCTGTGGTGACGCCACGGTCGCTTCGTGGTGAATGACAGCTGTTGTTATTAAGTGGTGGAAGGCAAATTGGAAAATGTCACTTGGGTGTAGTACACATGTATCACTCTTACCCGATGTCGTGAAACGGAAATGGTGTCTGCAGCGAATGCGATTTTAATTTATTATCCCAACTTGAGACAAATCCTGCAATGAGAATTATCACTGCCCATTCGTGCACGTGAACTCCAGGCAGAAGTCTTCTTAAAATGACACGTAGCAGTCCCGGGTTGGTTGGGCCCATTATATCGTGCGCGTAGACATGCGGTATGTGTGTGTGTGCCACTGCACTGCTAGAGGTGTCTAACTGCTGTGATTATTGTGGAGATGGAGAGACGTCTGCAGCGTAACGTTTCAAGGTCACAAATTTCCACTTGCGTCCTGAAACGTGTCCATCCCACATTAAAGCTCGAGAGAGAGAGAGACCAACCCCAACAACACCGATATAACCTGTAAGTTTTACAACAACAAACACATACCTCGGGTGGCAGTAATAACAACAACAAACATGTGTACCTGCAACCAAGTGCCTTCACCCGCTCAACGCGTTTGTGAGCGCGGTGGGTTTTTTCCTTCTTCCCCACCACCGCGTATCAATGATTAGGAGCACCGCCGTCATCGCGATCATGCTCCGGGGCAGGGAAGGGGTGGGATCCTCTGCCAGTTCTTCCATGGGTCTCAGAGGATTCTAGCGGACGGGGGTGAAGGAGGAGGGGGGGGGGGGTAAGATCAGCAGCGGCAGCTTTGTGCTTCAGCTTTCCCAAGTTGGGCCACGTGATGACATTAAACCGAGATTCATCTCCCGTTTTAGCAGGGCCGTTTAAGAAATCCACAGTCGCGCTGACTTTATTTGTGGGTTTTTGTTACATTTAGGGGCCATCCATTTAGTACGTACGAATGGAGGGAGGAGGGGGTTGACCCAAACGCGTACGCTTGCGTATGGGAGGGGGGGGTCTGCTGACAATGTACCCATATGAAACGGGGGGGGGGGGGGGTGAAGCCTCTATAATAATTTGTCTACATTGGCCTTCAAATGCGCCACAGTTCAGTTTCTTCAGCTGTCAGACTGCCGGAAGAGGTAGGCCTGTGGGAGAGGTGTCACTCGTGTGCCACCGTGCCCCTGACTGCAGCTATCACGCAGCTCAGCAAAATAAGTGGCCAAGGTACGCAAGTTCATTCTTTAATGCAGGCGGCGGTGGACTATCTGTTTGCTTCAACACGTTAATATTATTAATCCTTGATCGTTTCTGCGTGAATTAAATATCGGCCGTTCTATAGGATTCGGGGGGGGGGGGGGTCAGGCGCACGTACGCAGGTGGGGGGGCGGGGTGTTAAAAGTCCGCGTGCGTACAGGGAGGGGTCAAGTTTTGACAGATGGTTACGTACCTACTAAATGGATGGCCCCTTAAACAAAAACATACATATGAAGTGGGTAGACTAAAAAGTAGCCCCCCTTTATATATATTTTTTTAAACAATCGCTTGATCACCTGCATATTTTTTGTGTTACCAGTGCCACCGTGCTCTTGAGAACTTGAAAGTGTGTGAGTGTTTTCCGGTTGTTTTTGTTTTGTTCTGTGTATTCTAAGCAAGTTGGTGCTTTTTTGCGCGGATCTCCTACACACTGCTGTTCGTGTGAACTGAGCGGGGCCCTCCCTCCGTGTGTGATACGTATCGAGTCGAGATTCTCTCCCGTTAGGGGCCATCCATTGAGTACGTACGCATGGAGGGGGGAGTTAACCCAAATGTGTACGCTTGCGTATGGGGGGGGGGTCTACTGGCAATGTACGCTAGGAAACGGGGGGGGAGGTGGGTGTGAAGCCTCGATAATAATTTGTCTACATTGGCCTTCAAATTAGTTCGCCCGGCGGTGGCCTAGCTGTTTGCTATAGGATTCGGGGGGGGGGGGGGGTCAAGCGTACGTACGCAGGTGGGGATGTAAAAAGTACGCGTGCGTACAGAGAAGGGGGGTCAAGTTTTGACAGATTTTCTGCGTACGTACTAAATGGATAGCCCCTTAAGCAACATCTTCTCAGGCGGGCAGCCTCTATGTGCATTGTGGTGGCAAGAAAGTCCCTGCACATCACCCCCCCCACACACATCAGATATAATCGTAATCTCTAATAATAATGATAGCTTGTAACACGTGGGGAGTGTAGGGACGCCCCACCTACCCTGCACATAGACACAGCCTACAGTTAATATCGTTATTGTATAGATTCCCAATGATTTCTCGCTTTATTTCCCATCACCACCCGCCTAGACTTTGCCCATCACAATTGTTTGTGGGTTTTGTTGTTGTTGTTCATTAGTTAGACGTAGGTCGTGAGGATGTCTTTCTGCTTGCTTCGTCGGTGTTGGCCCGAGCGTCCACGTGACGGAGAATTGTTTCGAAGGGTGTGGGCGGGGGCCTAGTGTGGGGCGGAGCCTAGTGAGGGTGGGGCGGAGCTTTGCGCGGCGTGGTCGGGCGGAGCCTGGTGCGGGGTGGGCAGGGGCTAGTTTGGGGTGGACGTGGTTTAGCGCGGGGTGGGCGGGGCCTGGTGCGGGGTGGGCGGGGCCTGGTGCGGGGTGGGCGGGATCTTGTGCGGGGTGGGCGGGATCTTGTTCATGCCCCCCCCCCTTACCTGAATCGGCCCAGCAAGAGCAACATGGCAAGGATTTGCGATACTTTACTTGAAAGTTGACCATTTTATTTATTCATTCATAATTATTACTACTATTATTATCCTGTATTGTTTAAACATTTGTTTGTTTGGGAGCTTAAGCAATAAGGACACAAAACAAATCAATGTTCACCGGGTGGGTGGGTGGTATGTAAACAATTGTTTATTCTTACGGGTTTTATTTCATGTTCTGGTGGGCCACAGTGTCGAGGGAGGGCAGACTTAGCGCCCTCTCCTGCCGCCTTTGGGCGCCTCCTTTCGCTAGGCGACGGCGAGGACCTTCAGGGCTGCCCGCAATTATCCACCCATCGTCCTCATCACCCTCCTCCTGTACCTTCCCAGGCATCAATCGCTGGCGACGTCGTTATGCGCGGTGCGTCTCGCTCTTGCCCATCCCTTGTCGCCAGCCCATCACTTGCGAGGCGCCACGGGTCTCGTGGGCACTGAAGGCGACAGCACGGCGTGGCTTTCGTGTTTTTAAGTTGACGCGTTGTTACTGTGCATAAGTCGATTTGCTACCTCCCTGCAAGAGAAGTCAGGTTTTTGTTTGGGGGGGGTTGTTTGTTTGTTTCCGTTGCGGTTTAATTTGTTTTGCTTCCTCGCTGACGATTACTGAAAATGAACGCAGGCGTTGAGCGATTTTTACGGATTGGGTTTTTGAGAGGCTGTTGTTGTTCATGCATTGACCGTGCAAGCCGCGAGACCCATTCTGTCACACTATACCCTGCCGAGAGTTGGACTTGAAATAGGTTGGGATTATTATTCTTCTCTTGCCTCTTCTTCCAATTTGTGACTTTATTTCAGTCGAGTTGCCGCAAAGGGGGTAGAGGGGGGGGGGAGCATTTCTTCGATGCTGGTGTCGCCAGGCGGTGTGCAAGATGAGTGTCGTGTCCAAGAGTCGAAAGATGTTTAGCCTTGGCCAATAAAGTTACGTACTACTGTGGGTAGGTTTTGTCTTATGTTTGTCATGAGTTTGCTCTGGTTTAAAACATCATTTATCGGAACGTTGCCGTAATTGCAGAAAAGACCCCATCGTGGTTTTGTTAAGTTCTTAAAAAAACAACTACAAGTTAATTCGTACGTTTTTCAAAAGCAGATCTTTGTGGAAGCCCTGCCGAGATGCTCAGCGTCGACGGCGTTGCCTCTAACGCCTAGCATCACAAGTGTTGATGTCTTTTTTTTTGTTTTAATCTCCGCGGGCCGGAGCGAGTGGGCTCTGGCGTTGCTCCCGGCCGGCCACGTCTCGTGAACGCTCTCGACGCCCGTTTTCATCTCCGACGGCCCCGTGTTGAAGGCCCACGTGCTTCAGGGCGCATTCTCCGGCGAATGACTTGTTTGCTCACGTCACGGTCTAGATTTGCCAGATTCATTAATTATCGACACCTTACTGAATGGGGGAGGGGGGGGGACATACAGTTTAACACGTAGGCTTTCGCGTAATTTACACGATCTAACCCCAAAAAATATAATATTTTGGGGGAAACATACACTTTGCAACATCACCCTCTACTGTAGACAGACTAATTGCTTGTTTTGTTTTGCAAGCCCGGTGCTGTGCACACATTGTGCCGCACGGGGACAGCTGCCACTGGGGAGGATCCTCCCGTACTTCGACTGCAGTGGAGGCATTGGAACGATTGATACGAGAGACGCGTGATGTCAGGGGTGCGAGTTGCCTATTAATTTTAGCACCCGATAAAATGGGATTCCTTTCCTTATCAGTGGTCAGTCCCAGGTACATCCCATCAGCCAACTGCTGCTGCTGCAGCTCAGGTGGTTGAGGTATGGTGGCATGCTCCAAATTGACTTATTTCCAAATTGACTTAGTTAAACAAAAATTATGGGAACTTCAATTTAAAAATAAATCAAAAAAATGTGATATCCATCCATTCCTGCTTGGGATTTGAGTTTGCTTTGCACGGAAATGTGCACGTTGTAAGTCAATCTTTCAAGGATGTTTAAGCAGCCATTTATAATTACGTGTATTTTACCCAGGATTTCCTCGCTGAGTCTCGAGACTTTTTCTCAGGAGGGTCCTGCCAAGTATTTTTTGTTCTTGCAGTAGAGGGTAATGTTGCTCGGTGTAAATAGTTTTTTTTATTATTTGCAGGTAGCCTTTCAGCATTGGGATGTTTGTTTGGCCAATATGAGTTACATTGTATGGGGGGGGGGGGGTTCTTTGTGTGTTTCCGATGGGAGAAAGCCGGCGGTGCGTGGTTAGAAACCCGTGAAACACAACGGAAAGGCATCCAAATCGGGAATCGAACCCAGGGCCCTAATTTGCTGTGAGGAAGCGGTGTCCCCAGCGCATCAACCCCTGCCCACTGCGCCAGCTGTAACCTTCAGGATTCGCTGACCCCCCCCCCCAACACTGCTCCGAAATGGTGCAGGGTTCGTGTGTCATCTTCCCCCCCCCCACCACCACTGTCCCTCAGCTCCCTCGGGTGGCCCGGATTGCCGTTTCATCCCATCTCAGGCCTGGTGCCACGTGACGTGCGAATGCAATAAGTTAGCGTTGAGAAGTCGAAGAAGAAAGTAGTGCGATTCAAAAACAAGCAATAATTTCAAAGCGTCAACATTTCACACATTACTGCCTTGAATGTCTCCACAGTTAAGGCAACTTGACGTTCGTACTGTTATCATATACTTTACAATTCCATTCGCGATTACAAAAAGGTTGACACATTCGCCAATAACGCTGTCCCTAACAGGGAGGAGAACAATTGTTATTGGGCGACATTTCAGGCAATGGTCCTTCACAGCAGACACGTACAGATGTGTTAACTTTTTGTTATCTGTGCACCACTGCCAATGCAGCAGTATCACATACAAATAAATATAGCCGATAACAGTTAATTTATTGAAATATAGTATCACTTTCTTTGAATAATATGAATTGGCTGCAACAACAACACAAGCTACTTATTTTTCCGTAACCGACACAAGCAATAGATAAATACACGAGCATAGAGAAGCCTCAATGTATTGGCCAAAAAAAAAGCGTGTTGGATCGGATTTACAAAACGCCGCCGAACATTTTTAAGATTGGAGTGAGCATCGCGCTCGGGCTTTGAGCGCCGCTTTCGATTGACGAGCGCGGTGATGATGGCCCTCCTCTTCTACCCCCAACTGCCCCTCACCCCCCCTCTCGGCGTAGCCGGCGATTGGTAGCCGAAGGTGTCAAGGTGGAGCTGTGCCCCTTCCCCAAGGCACTGCGGGGCTTTGGGCCACATCCGCACTGGAAGGCGCAACGCCTCGCGCACGTTCACCTCCCTCGAGAGTGGGGGACAGTCGGGGGTCCATTCGCCTCCGGAGAGACACCTTTGTTAGAGCGCCAAGGGGAGGTGGTTACCGTTCACCCTTTCCCGTTACGAGACGTCTGCAAGTTGCTGTGGTGTGTGTGTGGGGGGGGGGGGGTTGTCTCGTTTGTCGCTGAATCTCGCAGCGCGCGAGCGGCTCTGCGTTAATTTAATTTAGAGAGGCGGAGTAGCGCCGTTGTTTAAAAAAAGACGTTACTCGCCGCAGGGAACTGTAGCGACACGACCGCTCACAGCTCTGCCGGAAGCCAGGCTCACACTTGCGATACACTTGGTTTCCTAACACCCTTTTTTAAACGACCCTAGGTTTCGAATGCTTTGCTCATCACTCCGATATCGCCGATGGTTCTCCTTCCGTGGTTTCGGGTTCTACCGCGTATATATCGGCACGATATCCGATGTTTTGATCCACGTGCTGGGAGCTTATTCAATGCACCTGGAGAAAACCGTCGGACGCAACGTGACTTTACCGAAAGAACTAAGAATAACCCTTACGCGGTTTGCGTTTGGTCGATGGGGTTTTTTTTTTCAACACGCGTCTCGCAACACCAACTGTGTTTCTTGCGGACGACGGCAGCAGCCCTCAACCAGGTATAAGTTATCGTGTGTGCGCTAGAGTCATCGACGTTTTCATCCATCAATGTTTGCGCCTGTTATCGTGTGTGTGTGTGAAAACGCCAACGTTTCGTCCACTGCACACACCTGTGAATTGGTTGCACAATAGACCAACATCACCCGGGGGGGGGGGGGGGGGGGGGGTCCTTGATAAACCACTGAAAAATGTTCACGTGACATCATGAGCCTGCATCTGCCCACGGACGGGATTTCGAGTCTGGCGTCAGTGCTGCGTTCATGATTAAAAAAAGATTAATATTTCAAACGTGAATTTGTTAAAATCACACAAGAGACTGCTGTGATTGTCACTCCTGCGAGTTAAAAAAGGGATCACCTCTGTCTCTCGCTCGCTCCAATTTTCGTTGATATCATTTTCATATAACCGTACAATCACGTTGATTTTAAGAAGATACATTATTAAATAAAAACACAAGAACGACGTGCATTATTACGTTAGCCTCGTTGATATTTATTTAACTTTTAACGTACGTTTTGTGAATGCATCTCATATTTATTGCTAAACTTAAACCACGATTTTTTCTATTGTTGCGTGTTTTTAGAAATGCTCCTATAACGTGGTAATTGCGTTCCCGAGGAACACTGCGCTACGTAACACATAACAGAGGGGTAAAACGCCACAGTCCGCGATAACACGTGAGATGCATACGCAGGCTGAACAAAGGCCGAGACACGCGTGGGTAGCATCGAGAAGCATCCAGCAGCATCCCCGATGCCTTTGTGTGATGCTAAGCCGAGGCAGCCGTGCAACCGCTTTTATTCCCACTCGCGCCACGTAAGTTCCGTTCAGCTCGATCGCGTTATATCCAACATCGAATCCGCGTTATATATATTTTTTAAAAAATTGTGTTCCCTCTACATTCATCGCCATGTATCCCATTGGCGTTGCGAAAACAACAGGCGTTGCAGGGAGAGTGAGACCGCGCGTGCTTTCCACTATGGCCCAGCGAGCGACAAAACTTCCACAAACGGGGCAGCTCGCTGCGGAACCGAGAAAATTCGCTGCGGGAGCGGGGGGGGGGGGGGTCGAGAGCGGGTTGGGGGGGGTGCACAACTTGCTTCTGGATCCTGAATGTGGCCGTGTTTGGGCGAGGCGGCGCGCGTGAGCGCCACGTATGTCTGGAAGATCACGCTGTGTGTGTGTGGGGGGGTCATAGGATATATTTGTTGTCGTGGTTGGTCCGAATTCCCAGCCAATCATTGCTCAAACAAAAACCCGTCGTGTTCCAGTGACTGGCACGTGCTGTTGTGTGTCAAATACGTGCCACGCCGTGGGGGAGGGGGGGGACAGATTCCATCGCTCCGTCGTTCACGGGCCACGGACCCACAGTGGGGGTGGGTGGCCTGTCGCGGCTGCAAATGCTGACAGAGAGGAAGGAGTGGAGAGTGGCTTTTTGGGCATCGCCACTTAAGCGCGGTTCAGTTCACATGGAGCGCCCTCAATGCCTGGAGTTGAATTCTAAGCGGCTGGTCACCAAGAGATGTTTTTTTGTTGTAAGCAAACAAACATTTTCCATGATATTTGTGCGATTGTGGGCAAATCTGAGAGCGCAGTGTGGATACTTTAGGTGAGGTGACTTCACGGTAATTCCCCCATGTTTGTAAATGGGGGTGTAGGAATGTTAATGCAATTAATTAAACAAATCTTTCAATGATGAGAAACTCATCGGAAAGAAACGGTGTGCGCAGGCTGAAAATCTGAGTAATAATGATCGTACAAATTTACGCACAAGGTAATTGGCAAACGGCAAAAGGCACAATTGTGACCGTAAGATCGGTCGTCCCAGCATGCCTTGCATGTCACGTGTCAGTGCCGTGTGTGTTAATGCGCACAGCCTGAGGCCACCTTAGAGTAGGCGTTACTCCGTACGACCCACGGCTTCGTCTCTTCAGCCGCGTTATCATTCCTTTCTCCGAGCAAATATAGCCTTCGTACCTTTGCGAACGTGACAAAAGATTATTGATGACCTAGACACCTGTCCCCTGCTCCCCCTTCCTCGTTTTTTTGCATGGGTTGTACTGCGGAGTTGGTGTTGGGGGGTGGGGGCAGAGTTCGCAGGTCAAGGTGATTGAGGTGGTGCATCTCATCTCGCTAGCATTGATACAGTTAGAGGCAATCATTGACTAGTCCCGCTCATCGCCTTCCTCCGAGGGCACTGCTGGCAGCTGGCGATTTTCACGAGGACGGCTGGAAAGTGCCCCATTAAGAGTTATAATTACCCATCACCGCCATCTCGCTCGGCAGGTTACCATTCCAAACATCACGCTGGGATCTATCGCAGATGAGTTTAGCCCCCCCTCGCCTCCCCTGAGGTGTGGGTGTAGCCATTGTCGGTTTAAAATTGTGTGACTTATCAGCATTCATTAATTTGAGCATCGATATAAAACACGCACAAAATGACTTTAGCAATTGGCACGCGCGCCATTTAGTGAATATGACACGTATGCTATCGCGACCAATCTTACTATGTGTAATTAAAGGTTTCGTGGGTTAGATCGCGTAAGTGTAAATGTGTCGTTAAATCGGCCACCACCCGACAAAGCCAATTAGTAAGGTTCGTCACGTAAGGAAAACTTGCCAGTCGGTTACCTCTTCAGCCCACCGGTGTGTTGGAGAATGAATCGACGTGTAATCTGAGCGCCGTGACGTTTCGCCGGTAATTACATCCCAGCATCATCGGGCGATTTTTGCCACAATCGGGGTTACTCTCCAACACACCGGTGTGCTGAACTAGTAAGTCACGGGGCACGTGTCGTTTACGTGACAACCCTTACTAATTGGCTATGTCGGGGTGGTGGCGGGTTCAACGACACATTCATTCTTGCGCGAGCTAAACCCACAAAACCTTCACTGATTAATGGCTATGAATCGGTTCGCAAATGTGAACGCAGACAGCTGGCGCAATTGACGGCCCTGGTGGAGACCGAGGTGACCTCGTCGGGGTTTTTGTTCTTCCTGCGCGCTCGTGCCCTGTGTTTTTTTCGGGTTGTACCACGTGTGGTGGTGATGATGATGATGTCCGATGTTGTTGTTCAGTTGGAGTCTTCTGAAGAAGCTCCACAGCGTGGAGCAAACGAAATGCAGTACAACCCGAAAAAAAGACATCGGGAGAGCTTAGGCAGCTGTGCGTGTCAGCCAAGGCAATGCTGTAAATATTTCGTTTGCATAGCTTACTGCTGTTGCTGTTCATGCACAATGCGTTAGGCTTTGATTTTACATTCTACCGGGCATTGCTTGCCTGTGCACCCTTCCATTGCTATCCAACGCGAGCCAGCTGCCGCATGGAGGAATTCTGGCGGTGTTCAATCTCCGTAACTTCCCGGCTTAGTCCAATCTCACTCACCTTCAAAGCCACGTTACTTCTTGGAGAGGGCGATGATAATGTTACATTCCCATGACGAATGTGTGTCCACGTATAGTAATGGCGCTGGGAAGTACATCGTACTGCAGAATGTAGTGTCGGATAATAAGAGACCTAAAGTATGGAGGTGTGGCTGGTGTGGTTTTTTTCCTTTTCACCTCGTCTCTGGTGTGATTTTCTTTTGGTGTCATTGTGTAATTTACTTAATGAGCAGATTTCTCAATAATCCCTTCACATCCCCCCCCCCCCCCCCCATGCTGGAATCTGGTTGCTGAGCCAGATCCACCAAGGTCCTACGTTTCATTTTCACACAGCAACGCGGCTCCGAGATCACTACGTAATTTTTTTTTGTTTCTTCAGCCTTTTGTTTTGTTAAGGTCCACCTCAAGACGTACGGCTTCGTTTTACATCTCCTTCGCGTTATTTTGTTGTTTGATTTCGGTGAAAGCGGCGGGATTCGTACGCTTTAGCGCGTGATTCGCCGCCTTGTAAAGAAACGGACGTTGCGAGCGGCGCTGCTAAGAAGCGAAACCGGTCTGGTCTCGACCCTTGGAATATTAGTGGGGAAATGTTACAAATCCGTGGAAGAGAGGTACAGAGACTGCTCGTTGCAAAGGTAAAATGAACGTTATCTCATGACGGGTGGGTGCTGATGTGCACGGCTCGTGTTTCTAAACAAATTCACTTTTATTCATTCTTCATGGCTATTGCCAACGCACGAACGCACACGACGGAAGATAACACGGGGCGATACGGATTCTGAGACATTTAATATGTGCAGATTCTACAGAAATGACTTGAAGGGAAATTTAAAAAAAAAATTCTAATTATGATTCCTTTGAATATCCTTTGTTGTTTGCGGATGTATTTTGTTGTTGTTGCAGCTTGTACAGAACACTGTGTACACTATATTCTTAGTTTTTTCGGTAAAGTCACGTTGAAGAGAAACAACAAAATAACAAAATATATATAAAACAATAAAAAATTCTCACGACGTTTCGACCACTCGCTCTGCCATATTTAACAAAGTCAAGCCCTCAGCTTCGCGCCCACGTTCAGCATCCCACTGAACGTACATTTCTCCAAAAATCTCTTTGGATATTAAATATTTCCAAATCCCGACCGGTGAATCCTAAGTGTGACCACGTCGTCTTCACGGTCGCTTTGTGTAATCTGAGCGTGGTATCCTGGATCAGTGCTCCCTCTCTGTCCCCCCCCCCCCAAGCTCCTAGCCACGCACTACTGCTGGCAACAATCCTCAGGATTTGAGTTGGGTCACCTCACCTCGGGGCTAAACAAATCGCGCCTCGTGTTCGCACTTTAAAAAGTGACGACGCGGGGGTTGATGTGAAGCTCATTCGACTGCCATGGAGACGGGGGCCTGCCTTTGCAACTGGTGGTGCCTGGTCCGACGGCTTAAGAGACTAAAACACTCTCGGGATCGCAAACGCAACATCACAACCGGATCGATTTTTTTTAGGTGGGGGAGGTGTAAAATGATTTGAACACATTTCGTTATTTTTGTGTGTTAGTTTTCTGCTCCCCCGGGACCATTTTCTCGACCCCGTGTTGGTTAGTTGGTTGGTAGGGTGTTTATGGTCGTGTGTGTGTGTGTGGCACTGCGTCCTTTCTCGAGTGTCCGCACCAACAACAAAAAACAAATTTAGCTCGGCGCCCGAGGGGGAGGCTGCGGTTTTATTATTTTTTGTTTTGCCGACACGAGAGGCGCTGCCGCGCTTGTAGCTACTACGAGTGAACTGTGGCCGAGTGAATTTTTTTTTACCGTGTACCATGTTTGACTTAGGCAAGACCCTGATGCTACTGACTCGTATGTAACGTACTGCTGTATAAGAAAAAAAATGGAATGAAAAAGGAAAAAAAAAGAAAAAGCAATATCTGGTTTAAACAAAACTTTTTTTGGAACTCCCTTACTATTACATGTACTTCCATGGTGCACAGCTAGGCACGCAATGTATTTAAATAAAACTCCGACCCTGGTTCACTATACCACGTGTCCCTCCTGCTTCTATCATTCTCGACTGGCAGCCCTGTCCTCTACAACCTCGCCCACCGTGTCCACAGCAAAACATTTGTAGTTTTTTTTTTCTAAAGGAGGTTTGCAAAGATTAAAGGCGCAGCGCTAAATTGCTCGCTGTTGCCGCCGCTCGCAAAATGCCCCTTGCGCTCGAGTGAGCGCTATAGAGTCCCTCGAGATCAGTGATTATTCTTCTTAGCCTGGGTTCCACGCGCGCCCCTTGGGGGTGCGAGATGCCCTCTCTGGGGTTTGCGAGACGTGGCAAGATTTCCTTTGAAGGTGAAATCATCGGAACACAAACGAAGCGCGGGCAACGTAAGAACGCCTACGAACTGAAACGCAACTTGAGAGGCTCGCTGTGTCCACCGTCGAGATTCTTAAGCAGAAAGAAACGTATTCTTAGTTCTTTAGTTCTTTCGAAAGCTTTAAATCAAAATTCAGAAAGGAACGCTTAGGAGGGTGCCACGACCGTCTCTGCAGGAGTAATGCCTGCAATTAAAACTATTAAACTGTAAAAAAAAAAGTTTTATTTTACCAGGTAAGGCCCACTCAGCTAAACATCTCTTTCTCAGAAGCGACCTGGCCATAAATTATAGCTCATAGAAGTGGCTGACCATCACGTGGACATTTACAGCAGCTGAATACTCTAAATGCGGATTTGTAAATGTGGAGGAGAAACACTGGAGGACCCGGAGAAAAATCCACAAGATCACGGGGAGAACATGTAAACTCTAAATATTCAGCCGTCGGGGTCGAACCCACGACCTCTTGTATACCGAGTGAGGTCGTTAACATCTCACAATCGAGACACTAAAAGTCCAATAGTGCACACGACATTTAGAAACTGTTACCAAGTACACCCGGGTTGTCTTTGGGTTTATTCACAAGCAAGGCTGCAATATATTTGAAGCCGTTGAAAGTTAGGAGAATTTAATCATCAAAATTGCATCTGCAATTGCCGTTCTCTCTGGCTTTCCTCCTCCTGATGCCAAGGGGGAATGGGTGAGGTTCAGGCCTCGGGCAGTTGGCCAGGAGTTATAAGATGCCAATGTTTAACCTGCAGTCCCAACAACATCTGTAATAACCCGGTGACCCCTGCGGAGATGATGGCCCTCCGGTACGGATTTTTGTTGGTGTCTGGGAAGCGTTGCAGGACCATGAGGCGACTCCGATCAGTAGGAAATGGGATATGTGCCTCTCCGCGTGAGCTGTCGCTGGCATTCAGTCGCAACGTTGACTGGCATCGCACGTTAAACCCCAATATAATGAATGGCGACTAAAATGACAGCCAAATTGATGATGACGATGATGAGGATGCCGGTGGTGGTGTGAGCGTCGGCATGTCGACATAAGGAGAGATTAATGACACTTGAAGGGGGCTGATGATGTGCGGCCTTCGTGTTGGTCGCAGGCGCAGGGGGGAACGGAGCTGGCTTCTCACAGCGAAAAGCCGCGCGGTTTGAGAGCAAAGAGGTTGGGTTTCGAACGGCTATCCTCCCAAGATGCCGCCCCATTGGCAAGAGAGTGCGGATCCTATCAGGGTGACAAAAGTATCGGATCGTAGCGGATTTGTGTCGCTCGGTGCTAATTGTATATACGACGGCGGGGTTGTTCAAGTGGCAGTCGAGGCTCGGCGTGGCCGAGACGCACTCGGGGCTGGCGCTGTGAGCGCGGCGGGGGCGGCAGGGCAAGAAGAATGGCTCGGCCAGGGCCAGAGAGAGGGGGTTGTACACTTAGCCGGAGAGCCGCAGAACGTGGGACACGTGGCGATGCAACGCGGCAGTACGGGCGAGCGAGCGAGTGCGTATAGCAAAGGGGGTGTTTGCAATCGTACAGAAACCGACACGCCAAAGTAAAAAAAAAGTAATATTTAAAAAAAAAATTAAAAACACGCTTTTATGAAATGTACTAGTAATGGAAGAACTCCACGACTCTAGGAAGAGGCCCCGAAGCTTGCCGTAACGTGGCCAATTACAGCCAACGTCAGTTGACCGTGGACAATTGGACCCAAGCCGAAACATAACATAAAAAAGAATGTTTAAAAATATGTTTATTTTTTTATGATAGAATATAGTATTGTCATCAGTATGACATAAGTATACCAAGTTTGCAGTTGATACCACATTGGGAAGTGGGTTAAAATTGAGTTACAAGATTTGAGGATACACCAACAGACAAGTGAGTTTAAATGAAAGCGTGTAAAAAAAGGGAACGAGTTCATTATTGTTGACGCATCGATGAGTAGACGTTAAGCGACTTGAGTATCGATACGAGTTGTTGCACCCAGGGCATTACGTGTGTAAGTCTATTATCGGAGTATCTGCGTTGTTGATTTTTTTAAAAGTTGCGAGTTGGCAAATACGATCAATAATAAATGCGGGGGACAGCCGGAATATAGCTCGCTCCGGATTCTGTTCGTCTTGGATTACAACATCACACTCCTGTGCGCCGTTCCCGTTCTGTTGCGATGTGGCGCTGCGCCTATAGTCTATCGCGGGCGATATTGGCACCGTGAACGTGAAGATCGACTGATCGATTGACAACCAGCAAGGCTCGAACGCCGCGGATAATTTCGCTGTGGACTGCGAGTGCACCTTTGATACCCAACCCCTTGGAAGGTGGTGGTGGTGGTGGTGGTACAACACAGTGTCCCATTCAATGTCTCATTCCCATTCAATTTCCCATTCAATGTCTCATTCCCATTAAATGTCTCATTCAATGTCTCATTCCCATGCAATGTCTCATTCCCATTCAATGTCTCATCCCCTTTCAACGTCTCATTCCCATTCAAATCCGATTGAACGTGATGCGGCGACTGCTCGCAGGCGGCGTGACTCACGCCTCGTGTGCGGTTTCGGTGTTGGGAACCGCGGGGGAAAAGTGTGAAAAATGCCGTGCGCAGAGATCGGCTTTCCCCGAGCTCCCTCGAGTGGAGGCCCTTCTCGTGAGCAGTGGAAGTGAGCGGGCAATTGCAGGGCTGCACCAATGCCCTTTACCCATTTTTTTTTTAATGCTCTGCTAATTGGCAGTTGGAGCCGTGTCCCTAATTGAGCCTGCGGGAAGGAAATGTCTTGCATGCTGAAAGAAGCGAATCGACCGCGTTGTGTTACTCATCTCTGTGGGCACAGCGACATTTCACGACAGCGTGGCTTTTGTCTCTATTATGTCTCTCGTGTTGTTTTTGACGAACCCTCAACCGGGCTATCTAAGCTTCCTGTCCAATGCTAAGAATGATAAGAATCCTATTGCGGCCTGCGGGGAACACTGATGGTGCATTGACGTCTCCATGCACATCGCTGTGTGTGTGTGTAATCTATAACGTCACGTGGCTCAAGATGACAGAGTTTTCGTTTAATTTATTTCCATCACGGTGGCACCTCATATCATCCATTGCTTTAAATCGCCATAAACGCCAAGACCAAGGGAACATTTTTAATACTGGGAGCCATTCCAGACACAATCTGGCACACATCAATGTCATAAAAGGCAACAGACATAACAAACCAACAGTGCTGTGAGCAAGCCAGGGCTGTGGATGTCAATCAGGCCTCCTATAACTCTCCCCTAGTACTGTAATTGACGTTGCATTTTCTCCGTCTGCGTGCAATGTTATTAGAAAAGTCATTTTCGTGCTGGAATGAACAACAACAATTTTGGTGTGAGAGCAATGCATACTGCTATGTTTCACATGAAGTACAGGTCACACAAGCTTACGATAGTATTCAGTGCATTGTTATTTAATGAAGGCCGCTTGTGTTGTGGCCGAAACGTCGTGATTTTTGTTGTTTTATTTTTTACCTATACGTGACTTTACCGAATAGAACCAAAGAGTATGGATCCTTGCAGTCACGAAAGCTTCAAATCTAGCATTGTTATTTTCCTTAATTTAGGCCCATTTTCAATCATCATAGGTTGCCATTGTTTTTCCAGTGGGAATTTCTGAACGTCGGGTGTGAGGGGATCTTTTAAAACGAGCATCACGTGACTCTTCGTGACCTGGGTGAGTTGGAAGGTCGTAAAAGAAAACTCGGAGGCTTCCATCCTTTTTGTTTTTTTACTTGCAAATGAGAATAATAGGGCCTTAATCAGACTGAGCCATGTCAGGCCTCTGATGAAACATTTCCCAATCCGACCAAGAGGTCAGTTGCAATACCAACCTTGAGATAGCTTCCATATGTGATAATGATTCGTTTTCCTTTACGCCAGCACAATAGCCGCCGACACATCACATCTCAGACAATTTATAGGGGGCACCCGCAGTGGCATCTGTCCCGCGGGCACAAGGTGATTTCAGCACCTGTTATGCCAAGGGTGGGGAACCTTTTTTCTGCCCAGGGCCATTTGGATATTTATAACATCATTCGCGGGCCATACAAAATTATCAACTTAAAAATTAGCCTGTTATATTTGGTCAAACATTTAATTAACTCACCCCTAATGTGATGGCTGGAACTGCTTCTCTTTGGCGAGGCGTGTGATGATGTTAGCTGGTATTGATGATGTTGCTACTCGCAACTGCTTTTCCAGGTTTGCTCCCCTAAATTTATTGAATTTCGAGTCCCGCCTGCGGTTACCTTGGCAGGGCCAAACCAAATGATTTTGCGGGCCTCATACGGCCCGCGGGCCGGACGTTCCCCACGCCTGTGTTATGCAATCGGGCACGAGGCAATACGTCTATCAAAAGCGCACACTCTACCGTGATATATTTTGTACACCATACCGGTACATGTTCTCCGTACAAATCACTTCCAGCCAGCACCCGAACACAGATGCCAATTCCCGGACTCTATCTGGCCAACCACATCAGAGGCAATCATCCTCATCACAAGCGCGGCACAAAAAGGAGACATCAACATCAAAATGGAAAACTCCAGGCACAATTCATCATCGCCTCCGTGAAGGACCTGGGAAGCATGACCACCCATCTTCACACGGCTAATGTGTGTGTGTGTGGCGTGGTTTAATGAAATTCATGAAAAGCAATTTTCACTGCACGTTAAAACAAATATTCAGTGAAAATTAAACTGGCCCTTTGCACACGCGTCACGCGCGCATGTTGCCATCGACAGCACCTACCGCAGGTGCCTCGGGGACCAATCGCTCACATGGCAGCACTGGATTATGTTGCGGGGCCCATTCTGGGATTGAAAGGTTTGCAGGTTCTGATCCTGGTTTCTCGCTTGACTCCAGACCATCATGAGAATAATAATTGAAGTAATAAAGCGTCTTCCATCGAGGATCTCAAAGCGCTGTCCAAGACACGGCAACAAACGCTTGGCAAAAAAAATAACAAACGGAACTAAAAATAAATAGAATAAAATACATGCTCGAAGCCATTTTCTGAATTAACTTATGGTTTAATAACATGAAATGAGTGCCACTTTGCATTACTTGCCCCTGTCATGTGAATGCGGAATTTCCACCGCTGGCTCACGGCTGTAAACGGGAGACGAGCACCACCCCAATGCTTATTTTGAGCAGGAAATCACTTTTATTTTTTAATTTTTAAATAAAGCCATGTTCTACTATGCAGTAAGCTGAGAGCTGATGCTCCAATGGGTACACACACAAACAGTTTATATGTAAATATGTACTTAATTTTTACACGCATTTCTTAAGTGAACCATTTAATCAAATGTGCAACTGAAAAGCACAGCTGATAAGTTGCTGTCAAAAAATACCCTTAAAAGGATAATGGACGGCCCATTCCATAAATCTTCAGCTAGCTATTCTCACAATTGACAATTGTCTTCGTGTGACACATTTAAAGTTGCAAACAGATAATCTGCCTGGTTGTGGACCTATATGCCATTTCCTTGACAGTGGGAATCTTTTCACATTTATATGGCGGCGGTGTTGCTGGGCCTATCATATTATCCGCACTTGTGCCGGACGTTTTCCTCTAACACGCACGCAAAAGTGTACAGAGTACTGTGTTCGGGTGAATTTGAATTTGCTGCTAACTCCGGATAAGTGTGCAGCACACGGTCATATTTATCGGTATCATTGGGATCACCGCTGTGGTCACTGGGATAATGAGGCCCACCAGCACCACCATTGGGCTTTCACTGGAACATCACCGAGACACCAACAACAACAACCGCCATTCGCAACGAAGTGTCGGTGACGTCACCACAGCGCTTGTGCCAGGCTATGTGCACTTTAGGGTCACGTCCGCTGGGAGGTCACGGGACAGACCCAGGTGCCATGGGTTGACTGACTGAGACGACTTGCAGCTGCACCACCTGCGCCCCGATATTTTTGACGTAGTTCAGTAGTAAGTAAATTGAAGCTGGAAAGTTGACCAGCCCCTTGCTCCCATCCAGAGTCCTCATTGGCCGCTGTGGTGGCTACGAGCACGAAATACCACCACAGAGATCACCTACACTACCAACTGGTACCATCAGTTTTCAGTTTCATTTATTTTGGTATAGCCCTGTGAGTCATTCGGCTCTTGAATCGGGTGCAACCGCGACAAACAAAAACATGAACAAGAAAACATCTTAAGGTGGCTATGCGCAAACAGGACTATGATCATCAAAATCTTGCATGGCAGTCGCCCGTCCATCCTAGTGTGGTGGTAACATTGTTGTGCAGCGTATGTAATTGTGACCGTATGTGATGAGATAACGCACACACAAACTAAGACGCGTTTATTTACGACAGATTTCGTTCTGGATTCGAATTGACGAAGCCGATCTCGCCCAGATGACGGCGATAGTTGTGTTTAGGCTTGATGGCGGCAGGCAACAGGTTAGGGCCGCCGCGAGATGTCTCCCACATCATCAGCAGCAGGCCGAAGCACTGGCGGAGCCAGTGAGGCGGTGGTGAGGTGGCACGTGCCCCCCCCCCAATAATCCGATCTAAATCCCTAATTTCGATCGGATGATTGGGGTTTATTAGTAAAAAATCGGCATGTTGCGACCCCCACTGCCACCGTGTCGCATATTATTATTATGTGCCAGGTACTCTATAAGATGATAGGACAATAGTCTGAGTCCATAGTTGGCAATAAGTAACGGCAAAGCAATTTTAAGTGACTCACATAATTGTGCGCAGTTGCGTCTACAGAGTCAACGACTTCCCTGAAAGCATCAAAACCTTCTGCGAGCGCGATGCCGATCACACAACGCGGTTCGAATTCGACCCTCGATCGATGGCTGGAAGGGACAACTCCTTACTTACTAACAACTCCTTACTCACTAACAACTCCTTACTAACAACTCCTTACTCACTAACAACTCCTTACTTACTAACAACTCCTTACTCACTAACAACTCCTTACTCACTAACAACTCCTTACTAACAACTCCTTACTCACTAACAACTCCTTACTTACTAACAACTCCTTACTCACTAACAACTCCTTACTTACTAACAACTCTCTTCCTAACAACTCCTTACTAACTAACAACTCCTTACTAACAACTCCTTACTTACTAACAACTCTCTTACTAACAACTCCTTACTTACTAACAACTCCTTACTCACTAACAACTCCTTACTTACTAACAACTCCATACTCACTAACAACTCCTTCCTAACAACTCCTTACTTACTAACAACTCCTTACTTACTAACAACTCCTTACTCACTAACAACTCCTTACTAACAACTCTCTTCCTAAATTTTGATTTAAAGCTTTCGTGACTGCAGTAATTCATGTTCTTAGTTCTTTCGGTAAAGTCACGTTGAAGGGAAACAACAAAATATTAAATATATATAAAACAATACAAATTCTCACGACGTTTCGACAATAACACAAACGGTCGTCTTCAGGTGTGAAGACGACCGTTTATTGTTTTATATATATTATTATTTTATTATTTTGTTGTTTCCCTTCAACGTGACTTTACCGAAAGAACTAAGAATATGAATATAACTCTCTTCCTAACAACTCCTTATTAACAACAACTCCTTACTAACAACAACTCCTTACTAACAACTCCTTACTTACTAACAACTCCTTACTTACAACTCCTTACTTACTAACAACTCCTCTATCATTTTTCATTGCTGGAGGGGTTGCCCCCCCCTACCTGAAAATCCTGGCTCCTCCATTGGCGCCGAAGCACACATTTCCTTCATACATTGGGAATTAAAAGCGAGCACACGGTTGGTGCGAATGTTAAGTAGCCCCCACCTGCAAGGGAGGAGGAAATAGCAGAAAACTTACACGAACTCTCTCCCGAAGTCCTCTTGTCGTGGCCAGCAGCAAGAACTCGCCATCGGCATTCATCTCCTAATAAACACATTACTGCCATCACTCGCAAGAATATAATTAGATCGGGCAAGTAATTCTCTCTGGAGTCACGCGTCCGCAATTGCGCTTTGTTTCCTCGATATGTGGGGTGTTGATAAGGGCTATGGGGAGGTAAGCGATTATATTATTACACATCGTTACGCGATGAGATTTCGTTGAATTTACGATGCCGGGCGACTGATCATGGGGAGAGGGATGGGAAATTATGAAACGGCGGAGTCCGCGGGTGATCTGGCCTCGTGATCCGGGATGGTGTTAGGATCGGTGTGGCTGTATTTCATGTTGGTTTTAATACATTTTAATGATGGAATCAGAGCCTGCTGACCTCACTGCTCGGGCACTGTTAAGGTTCAACCCTGCTTATTTATATTCATAAATCAGTGATTTGGTCATTGGCGCATGAGCATTACGTGATCTTGAAGTTGCCACGTAGCACACTTTTCGAGATGTATATTTTATTATTATTATGTCCGATTTGGCAACATGAATTACTTAGGTCATTTACGATCAATGTTTTCATTATTGTGCTCGATGATACAGTCCATGGCGCCGTGGGTCTGTGAGCCAGAGTAGAAATTGCCAACATCAGGTGGCAAAACTTCAGGGCTACAAGTCTATTTGTATTACCATTAGATGTGAATTTGCTGGCACATTGTCAATGGTTATGACGGCGATGTTGTCATTATATTATATTCTGCCGTATGATGGCAATATGCAGTCGTATGTTCAGGCGCTAAATGCCATGGCTAGCCAAGAGGGTTTGAGGAGGTTTCGTGTCGTTCTCATTGTCCTCCTCTGTTGAATGAATGCAAGGCCACAGTGGTTTACTAAACGGTTTAACACGTAGTAGGCTCTCGCGATCAATATCATCCATAATATTGTTTTTTTCTGGGTTGGATCGTGTAAATATATAGGTAAATGTGTCATTAAACCCACCACCACCCGACACAGCCAACTAGTAAAGGCTTGTCACGTAAACAGAACGTGCCAATTCGTCACTAGTACGGCACACCGGTGTGTTGGAGAACCAAGCCTCGACATTTTCAATCTGAGCACGACGTTTGGTCGTACCTTACTAATCAGCTGTGTCGGGTGGTGGCGGGTTTAACGACACATTTATATATTTACGCGATCTAACCCTCCCCCCATAAAAAAACCTGTATGTTTTACTATTTGATCTACCGTTCGGGTTTGGTGGCCACAGTCTCATCTACGGATTGATATTTTATTGATATCGACTCGCAGTGGCTAACCGATGGTTCCACGGGCCAGACACACACGTCCCACGACTTCATTTCAAACGGCCACGCGACTGAAGCCACGCCACTCTCAAATATGAAAGGCCCACAGCGCTGACATTAGCCTCTTAGCAGCACTCGTCGGAGGCCGAGAAGGGGGATAATTTGTTTTCAGCCGGCTAAATTGTGCACATTTTTAGCGCGTGCAGGCACTCCGCGTCCCTGCAGATCATTCAAATTATTTGGTGATGCCTCTGCATTGGCAGCAGTGCACGCACGAGTAAAACAAACAAACCAAACACATTCGTCAATAATAGCACTGTGGTCTTCAAAGTAAAAAAAACGTAATAGGCGACGTTTCGGACAATGGATTTTTAATACCACATAGCTTAAATACATCATTTATGTCACTAATTTTTTCCTTTTAAGGCCACAGTATTATTACAGTGACTCCTCTACTTACGAACATTCGACTTATGAACTTTTAGAGATACGAACAAACCTGTCCGTATGTCCAGTTGCCTGTTCGGGCCGAGAGTCGTGAGTTCAATCGCCGCGCAATAGATGGCGGTGGTGGCATCGACATCTACAGGAATTTTTACAACTTTTAAAGCCATTCCCCGTGTTTAGTGTACATGTCGTACAACAAGTTTGGAATCGACGGGAGTGAAGTTGGACTTATGAACAAATCGACTTACGAACAGACCTCTGGAATAGTTTTTTTTATTAGATCGCGTAAATATATAAATGTGTCGTTAAAACCCGCCACCACCCGACACAGCCAACTAGTAAGGGTTGTCACGTACACAGAACGTGGCCAATTCGTCACTAGTACAGCACATCGATGTGTGTTTGAGAGCAAATCCACTTCAACATTTACACTCCGAGTTCGACGTTTCGCCAGCAATTGCAACCGGCATCATCAGGCGGACAGCAACCAGATTTGTGGAGAAATCCTCCCGTTTCGTTCCTTAAATATATAGGGGGAAGGTGTGATGACGTCACTTGTGAGCCCTTCACGTGTGAATGAATGAATATCAATAACAATGGGCATTGTCCATTGACAATCGGGTTATTAATATGGTAATGAACGTACATTGTTGATTACCACTTTGTTGATGACACTGCACATCATGCACGGACATTGTTCATGTACCTCCTGTCGTCTGTGTGCACTAAAATAGCAGTACCTGTTCTTGCCTAAGGGGCCGTCCATAAATGACGTCACGCGATTTTGGACGATTTGTCACCCCCCCACCCCTCGTCCCACGGCGTCACACAAAGTCAGACCCCCCTCAAATATGACGTCACAAAGCTCTGCCCCCCCTCCCCCAAACAAAATATAAAACATGCTTCAAATCGCTTTAAACTATTGTCATTGTAGTGCGTATTTAATGTGGCGCTGCACTCTGATGTTGTAGGAGTGTTGTTATAACAATTAGTGTTGTTTATTAGTGTTGTTACAACAATTCTATATTTATTTAAAGTTGTGCATTTTGATGTGACGTCACATTTCTCAAACCCTTCGTCACACATCGTCACAAATGTCTGACCCCCCCCCCCCCCAGGTGCGTGACGTCATTTATGGATGGCCACCTAATCCCCATTGACGTGTGGTGACCTGTATGGGCATACATTAAGCAATATATTACCCACCCAACAAAACCCTACAATATTGAACAACTCTTTCGCGTGAACATCAAACAGCGCCGACCTCTGCATCAGCAGCAGCAAGCAACGCGTGGAATCGCGACGAGAGGAATCGCGACGGGGGGGGAGTAAAATCGCCGTCGCTTGGATCGATCCGATGGGGTGTCACCCCCCCCCTCACACCGAGCCCGCCCTGGCCAGGTGGTGGGGAGAGAGGTAAAATCGTGGCACCGGAATCGCCGTCGCTTGGATCGATCCGCGGGGTATGACACCACCCCCCCCCCACTTAGCTCGCCTTGGTCAGGTGTTAGTGGGTGGGGGGAGGGAATCGTGACACCGGAATCGCCGTCGCTGCGGATCGATCCGCGGGGTGTCTTCCCCTTCCCCCCCGCTCTTTTGGCGAGTGAGCGTGAAGCGATGGCGGCGCTGCGAGTGCTGGAGCTGCTCTTCGTCTTCTACTTCGCGTCTCACATCCCCATCACGCTGCTCTTCGACTCGCAGGCGCTGCTGCCCAAGGGCTCGTTGCCGCCGCTGGTGAGAGACTCGACACAGACGGAGGGAGGAGAGGCAGAGGGTGCAGATGCAGCACTTGTAGTAAAACAAATTAAATTACAAATATTACATAGGCGTAGAGAGAGAGAGAGGGCAGGGGTAAGGAGAGCAGAGCGGGAAATCTTTTGTTAAATCTTTCATTTAAAAAGGAGGGGGGGGGTTACATAAAGCGAAGCATTAAAACAACTAAATGATGAATGAAGCAAAGTGCCGACTACACCGGAGAGAGACAGAGAGGGAGACAAAGAGAGGGAGAGAGAGGGAGGGAGACAGAGAGAGGGAGACAGAGAGAGGGAGACAGAGAGAGGGAGACAGAGACAGAGAGAGAGAGGGAGACAGAGAGAGGGAGACAACGAGAGGGAGACAGAGAGAGGGAGACAGAGAGAGGGAGACAGAGAGAGGGAGACAGAGAGAGGGAGACAGAGAGAGGGAGACAGAGAGAGAGACAGAGAGAGAGGGAGACAGAGAGACAGAGAGAGGGAGACAGAGAGACAGAGAGAGGGAGACAGAGAGAGGGAGACAGAGAGACAGAGAGAGGGAGACAGAGAGACAGAGAGAGAGACGGAGACAGAGAGACGGAGACAGAGAGAGAGACAGAGAGAGAGACAGAGAGACGGAGACAGAGAGACGGAGACAGAGAGACGGAGACAGAGAGACGGAGACAGAGAGAGAGGGAGACAGAGAGACAGAGAGAGGGAGACAGAGAGAGGGAGACAGAGAGAGGGAGACAGAGAGAGGGAGACAGAGAGAGCGACAGAGAGACAGCGAGGTACCTGAGCTGCTGAGTCCCACCTGGGCGTCTTCGTGGTCAGACATGGACGACTCCTCGCCAGGCGAATCGTCGGCCATGCGGGGCATCGTCATCCCATAGTCACCCTTATCCCATAGTCATCGTCATCCCATAGTCACCGTCATCCCATAAGCATCGTCATCCAATAGTCACCGTCATCCCATAGTCACCCTCATCCCATAGTCACCGTCATCCCATAGGCACCATCATCCCATATGCATCGTCATCCCATATGCATCGTCATCCCATAGTCACCGTCATCCCATATGCATCGTCATCCCATAGTCACCGTCATCCCATATGCATCGTCATCCCATAGTCGCCCTTATCCCATATGCATCGTCATCCCATAGTCACCGTCATCCCATATGCATCGTCATCCCATAAGCATCGTCATCCCATAGTCACCGTCATCCCATATGCATCGTCATCCCATATACATCGTCATCCCATAGACACCATCCCATAGGCATCGTCATCCCATAGACACCGTCATCCCATAGTTACCGTAATCCCATAGACAACGTCATCCCATATGCATCGTCATCCCATAGTCACCCTCATCCCATAGACAACGTCATCCCATAGACAACGTCATCCCATAGACACCGGCATCCCATAGACAACGTCATCCCATAGTCAACGTCATCCCATAGTCACCGTCATCCCATAGACAACGTCATCCCATAGGCATCTTCATCCCATAGGCATCGTCATCCCATAGACACCGTCATCCGCAGACACCGTCATCTGAGGACATCGTCATCTGAGGACACCGTCATCCGAGGACATCGTCATGCATTTACATCGTCACCCACAGACACGAGAGGCAGCCGTGCAACAGTGAGGGAATCGAACCGAAAACCGGAGTGTGGAACCGGTTTTAACCGGTTCTCTTGACCGTGGTCCCCGAGCGCGCGCCAAACCGAACCCAAAACTTTTTGGTATTTTTCCGAATGACCCCCCCCCACCTCTTCACACCCCCCACCTCTTCACACCCCCTCCCATCCCCCCCTCCCATCCGCCCCCTCTTCACACCCCCTCCCCTCTTCACACCCCCCCTCCCATCCCCTCCCCTCTTCACACCCCCTCCCATCCCCCCCTCTTCACCCCCAATTCCCCATCCCCTATCCCCCCTTCCACCACCCATCCCCCTCCTATCCACCCCTCCACCCCCCACCTTATAAAAAAGGATGCGTTTAGCGTTTCAAAACCGGTTCAAATTTTTTTGAAATGCGTGCGAATCTTGGACCGTGTAAAGTGAAAAATAAACAAACCCGTTTTCAAGACTGCAAGCTCCCCCCCCCCCCCCCAAGCCAACGCAGCGTGACCCTGGCACCGTGAGATCGCGTGGGGGCTCTCGGGGTCGCTCGGGATGAAACCGCCCGTGGCACCAGAGATAACAACCCCGCGATCTTATACAGTGAGGGAAAAAAGTATTTGATCACCTGCTGATTTTGTACGTTTGCCTACTGACAAAGAAATGATCAGTCTGTAATTTTAATGGTAGGTTTATTTGAACAGTGAGAGACAGAATAACAACAACAAAAAACAGAAAAACGCGTGTCAAAAATATTAGAAATTGATTTGCATTTTAACGAGGGAAATAAGTATTTGACCCCTCTGCAAAACATGACTTAGTACATGATGGCAAAACCCTTGTTGGCAATCACAGAGGTCAGACGTTTCTTGTAGTTGGCCACTAGGTTTGCACACATCTCAGGAGGGATTTTGTCCCACTCTTTGCAGATCTTCTCCCAGTCATTAAGGTTTCGAAGCTGACGTTTGGCAACTCGAACCTTCAGCTCCCTCCACAGATTTTCTATGGGATTAAGGTCTGGAGACTGGCTAGGCCACTCCAGGACCTTAATGTGCTTCTTCTTGAGCCACTCCTTTGTTGCCTTGGCCGTGTGTTTTGGGTCATTGTCATGCTGGAATACCCATCCACGACCCATTTTCAATGCCCTGGCTGAGGGAAGGAGGTTCTCACCCAAGATTTGTCGGTACATGGCCCCGTCCATCGTCCCTTTGATGCGGTCAAGTTGTCCTGTCCCCTTATCAGAAAAAACTCCCCCAAAGCACAATGTTTCAACCTCCATGTTTGACGGTGGGGATGGTGTTCTTTGGGTCTTAGGCAGCATTCCTCCTCTTCCAAACATGGCGAGTTGAGTTGATGCCAAAGAGCTCCATTTTGGTCTCATCTGACCCCACAGCACTTTCACCCAGTTGTCCTCTGAATCATTTAGATGTTCATTGGCAAACTTCAGACGGGCATGTATATGTGCTTTCTTAAGCAGGGGGACCTTGTGGGCACTGCAAGATTGAAGTCCTTCACGGCGTAGTGTGTTACCAATTGTTTTATTGGTGACTATGGTCCCAGCTGCCTTGAGATCATTGACAAGATCCTCCCGTGTAGTTCTGGGCTGATTCCTCACCGTTCTCATGATCATTGCAACTCCACGAGGTGAGATCTTGCATGGAGCCCCAGGCCGAGGGAGATTGACAGTTCTTTTGTGTTTCTTCCATTTGCGAATAATCGCACCAACTGTTGTCACGTTCTCACCAAGCTGCTTGGCAATGGTCTTGTAGCCCATTCCAGCCTTGTGTAGGTCTACAATCTTGTCCCTGACATCCTTGAAGAGCTCTTTGGTCTTGGCCATGGTGGAGAGTTTGGAATCTGATTGATTGCTTCTGTGGACAGGTGTCTTTTATATAGGTAACAAGCTGAGATTAGGAGCACTCCCTTTAAGAGTGTGCTAATCTCAGCTCGTTACCTGTATAAAAGACACCTGGGAGCCAGAAATCTTTCTGATTGAAAGGGGGTCAAATACTTATTTCCCTCATCAA
The DNA here is from genome assembly GCF_048934315.1 of Petromyzon marinus. Lineage (NCBI taxonomy): Eukaryota > Metazoa > Chordata > Hyperoartia > Petromyzontiformes > Petromyzontidae > Petromyzon > Petromyzon marinus. Next base: position 10,685,200 of record NC_133704.1, read on the forward strand.
AATGCACATCAATTTATAACATTTTTGACATGCGTTTTTCTGGATTTTTTTGTTGTTATTCTGTCTCTCACTGTTCAAATAAACCTACCATTAAAATTATAGACTGATCATTTCTTTGTCAGTGGGCAAACGTACAAAATCACCAGGGGATCAAATACTTTTTTCCCTCACTATCTCTCTGTCTCTCTCTGTCTTTCTCGTCTCTCTCTGTCCGTCTCTCTCTGTCTGTCTCTCTCTGTCTGTCTCTCTCTGTCTGTCTCTCTCTGTCTGTCTCTCTCTGTCCGTCTCATCTCTCTCTGTCTTTCTCATTTCTCTCTGTCTTTCTCGTCTCTCTCTGTCTCTCTCTGTCCATCTCTCTCTCTGTCTCTCTCGTCTCGGGGTGAGCATCTACATCATTTGTAGGAAAGGTTTCAGTTTTGTTGCCAGAAAAAAGGGGAAAAACCTATTATTACATTTTGGTACTGGCAAAGGAGGTCTAATGATGTAGATGCTCACCCCGAGCCCTCATTACTTTGATAGTGCATTGTCTTTGAGCTGTATGCCTTCTGGCGTCATGTGGTCGAGCACCAACTGGGTCGAGGCTCAAAAGAAAGCCGTCCCTTGGTGTGGACCAATCAGTTTCAAGGACAATGCATATATTATTATAGTATGTTTTTTGTTTGCATTTTGACTGCAGGTATTGTTGTTAATGCAGACATTAATCCTCGTAAAAAGGTTTCCGTTTTGTTGCCAGAGTTTTGGAACGTGCCCAAATCGCCAGCATGGCAGATTTTACGCATGCCGTATGGTATGTACTCAACAGTCTCATTTGCAAAAGTGACTGAACTAGGGCATTACTCTGCCAGTAGGTATCAGTGATTGTTATGCGTCATCTCAATTGAGTAATTTGTGGGCCTTTGTGGACCCTGACGCCGGCACACCGTGGCCGACCCTTTTTGCGAACGACGTCAGGGGATCTTTGAACGTCCACTGTGAAGCGGGCTGCTCGTAGTATTAATCATAGCGGCCGCTGGAATCGAACCGTGAACCTCTGCAACAAGAGGCGGGCGGACATGCCACACCTGTGGCCATGACTAACGTTTACGATGGCAAGCGGTATCGGAACCTATGCTGAGCTTCCCCTTGGTCAGTGACCAGCGAACAATAGCAAGAAGAGGCATTTTTTTCAAATTTGGTAAAAAAAGACTCATTTAAAGAGCCGCAATATGTTTGGTGAACACGAGAGACAGTGGTTCCTTGAAAAATAACATCATGAAGCAGTCCTTAAAGAGCTGCATGAAGCCCTGGAGCCGCAGGATGCCAACCCCTGCCCATGGTAAACTGGACTCCCATGGTAAACTGGACTCCCATGGTAAACTGACCTTCAATGTTAAACTGGACTCCCATGGTAAACTGGACTCCCATGGTAAACTGACCTTCAATGTTAAACTGGACTCCCATGGTAAACTGGACTCCCATGGTAAACTGACCTTCAATGTTAAACTGGACTCCCATGGTAAACTGGACTCCCATGGTAAACTGACCTTCAATGTTAAACTGGACTCCCATGGTAAACTGGACTCCCATGGTAAACTGACCTTCAATGTTAAACTGGACTCCCATGGTAAACTGGACTCCCATGGTAAACTGGGCTCCCACGGTAAACTGGGCTCCCACGGTAAACTGGACTCCCATGGTAAACTGACCTTCAATGTTAAACTGGACTCCCATGGTAAACTGGACTCCCATGGTAAACTGACCTTCAATGTTAAACTGGACTCCCATGGTAAACTGGACTCCCATGGTAAACTGGGCTCCCACGGTAAACTGGACTCCCATGGTAAACTGACCTTCAATGTTAAACTGGACTCCCATGGTAAACTGGACTCCCATGGTAAACTGACCTTCAATGTTAAACTGGACTCCCATGGTAAACTGGACTCCCATGGTAAACTGACCTTCAATGTTAAACTGGACTCCCATGGTAAACTGGACTCCCATGGTAAACTGACCTTCAATGTTAAACTGGACTCCCATGGTAAACTGGACTCCCATGGTAAACTGACCTTCAATGTTAAACTGGACTCCCATGGTAAACTGGACTCCCATGGTAAACTGACCTTCAATGTTAAAATGAACTCCCATGGTAAACTGGACTCCCATGGTAAACTGACCTTCAATGTTAAACTGGACTCCCATGGTAAACCGACCTTCAATGTTAAACTGGACTCCCATGGTAAACCGACCTTCAATGTTAAACTGGACTCCCATGGTAAACTGGACTCCCATGGTAAACTGGACTCCCATGGTAAACTGACCTTCAATGTTAAACTGGACTCCCATGGTAAACTGGACTCCCATGGTAAACCGACCTTCAATGTTAAACTGGACTCCCCCATGGTAAACTGGACTCCCATGGTAAACTGGACTCCCATGGTAAACTGGACTCCCATGGTAAACTGACCTTCAATGTTAAACTGGACTCCCATGGTAAACTGGACTCCCATGGTAAACCGACCTTCAATGTTAAACTGGACTCCCATGGTAAACTGGACTCCCATGGTAAACTGGACTCCCATGGTAAACTGACCTTCAATGTTAAACTGGACTCCCATGGTAAACTGGACTCCCACGGTAAACTGGACTCCCACGGTAAACTGGACTCCCATGGTAAACTGACCTTCAATGTTAAACTGGACTCCCATGGTCAGGGGTCGGCAACCAAAATAACAAGTAGAGCCTTTTTTTTTTATTCAGTCAAAAAAACCTCAATATTTGAAGAGCCGCAATGCGGTTCTTTAAAGAGCCAAATGCGTCTGCGGAGCCGCAGGTTACCGACCCCTGCCCTAGTTTGACTCGGCCTAATATTAGTGACTTATGAACAGCAAAACTGAAGCGAGAAAACCATACAGTCCTGATACAGACCATCCACTGGTGTGCCCTACTGGCCTTGCGAGGTTGCTCGCGATTAGCACTTGCCCCAACAGTCTACGCGGTTAAAAAGGGTTCTTTAAAATTTTATTTTGTTCGGTGGTTGCACGTCTGTCTGATTTTCAGCTGAGCGATCCAATGAAGTGGTATATTCAGAAATTCAAGGACTCCCTCATGGCCAATCCACCGACTTGGTTCTACGCCTTCATCTACTCCGAGGTCTTCCTGCAGCTGCCCTTCTTTCCCATTGCCACTTATGCCTTCTACAAGGGTGAGCGAACACACAACATTGTCCATCCACATGATTGTAAACTACAATCAAATATTTTTTTCCATTTTGCCAGGTAAGGCCCACTTAGCTATATAGCTCCTTTTCCAGAAGTGACCCGGCCACAAACGATAGCCTGACGAAATGGCTCATTGTGGGGACATTTATGACATTTATGATTATAAATGTGGAGGGAAAAATCCACGCGACCAGGGGAGGGAAACATGCAAACTCCAAATACACAGCGGGCATCAGGGGTCAGAATCGAACCCACAGCCTCCTGTATACCAGGCGAGGTAGTTAACATCTCGCCACTGTGGCATCCTTTTGCTTAGTCTATGTCCCAGAACAGAACATTGGTAGCATCTGAAGTGGAATATCATCATGTATTACTGATCGTTTTTTATTTGGTTAGTATTCGTGAATTAATGTTTTTCATGAATATCACCCATGCATATATTTGACAAGTATACTTTGCTTTAAAAAAAAATGCAATAGGGTCTATGAAGTGGAATTTTGCATGCATAACACAGTTTTAAACATTTTTTTTCAAGAAAGAAAACAGGCACTCGAACCACTTAATGAGCTGTGAAGTTGCTATCATATGATAATAACTCCACATTCTGTGGTTGTAAATATTCAATTTAAACAAAAGAGCCCAACTCATAGCATTTTCTGGAGTAAAATTTCAAGGCCATACAAAAACAAGGAATAAAATTCATGCTTATGCGGGGATTATGTAATGCTTTCCAAAATGAATTTGTCTTGGAAGTATTTAATCATTTATTTAGCAGCACAGAAGCCAAAGGATTAGTGGTCCGATCACAATGCGTAATGAATACTTTTAAATCGTACTTTTTGCATGGTTTACATCTTCAAGTTTTGGGCAACCCTGATCAATTTGGCTAGTTTTCTTGAGGGTAGGTCTCTAGTTACAACACAACGGTATACTCAAGTTTTGTTCACATTGGAACATTGTTACAAGAGTTACCGTGAGCCAGTGCAACGGGACAGATGGAGAGCCAGACAAAGAAAGGCTAATGCATGTGTTTTTAGTGTTGAGTGCAATTAACAATGCACAACGATGCGCGCCGAAGTGGCGCTCATGTCCTGTTCATAGCCCTTAACCAGCATAAACAAATGTAAATCTATATCGTTTGTTTGCAAGCGAATAGAAGGCGTTGCGACCACACTTGTGCGCGTGCTGTGCTGTGCCGGTGTTCTCCCTCCAGGCGGCCGCCGCTGGATCCGCATCCCGGCCATCATCTACGCGAGCCACGTTACCACCTCGCTCCTGCCCATCCTCTCGCACGTGCTTCTACACGATTTCACGGTGCCCCCGGGCACCAAGGGCGTTGCGGGCCCCAGCACCATGCACGAGCGCCTCTCCCTGGTTGCCGTGTATCTGCCCTACCTGCTCATCCCACTGCTGATCATCGCCACCATGTGCCTGAGCAGCACCTACGCCGGCCCACCCGCCTCCATCGCCTTATCCGCCAAACAAAAGAAGAAGTGATTTGGCTCGATGTGATGCGTGCGGACAGCGCAAAGAAAAAATCCTTTAAAGCTCCTGGCCCCCCGTTTTGTAATGTAACCCGCTAGCCCAATTGCACGTTGAAATTGTTTTCATGTAAGCATAAAATGAACTGTGGGATAGCGCCATGGTGCAATGGATGGCTCGCTGCATTTGCAATGCAGAAGTCGCCGGTACAATCTCCCAGTGCGGCAGTTTAAATAATGAGCAAGTTTCTTAAATCGTCACCCCACCTTGGTTCACTCAGAAATATAAATGGATACACCACAGTCGATGGGGGGGTCGCGTATGAATTGAGTAAAGTGTCGATACTCCCACCTCTTCCAAGACGTATATCTAGCGTGGAAGAGTTTGCAAATGTACCCTCTCGGTGGTTTCTCTAAAGCGCCTATGAGGGGAGGCCCTTCCGCCAGCAAGCAATTGCAGGATTGCACCTTTACCTTGTTCGTGAACAATATGTACCCGGTGGTGAACATGAACACGTCGTATAAGCCAACATGTAGTCGGCGAGTGTAAGGCACGGGCATAGATCCATTACCTCTCTATGCAGCAATGTGCTAGTCATTACCACCATCAACATGCTGATTTGTCCAAAACTCAATACCAATAAATGTCGGCTCAACTACACCCAGTAAATGTCTCAACTTGGGGCTGGGTACAGTTGGAGGTAATGTTAGAAATCGCCAAATTGTCGGAAAAAATATAAATTCCAAGCCCCGGTCGGTCGTGTAACTCGTCCTTTGCACATCGAGGTGTCCGCTCCACCAAGGAGGTGCATGAGGAGCACTCCACATGGTGGTGATAGAGGTAAAACTGTCTCTGCCGTGGATTTGCATGCTCCAACTTGGAATGGCGCGCATCTTTCGCCAATTGGCACATTGCTTACATTGAAACATTTTCAATTGTGTGATCTGGATAGTTATGAATGTTTCCGTCACGGAGAGCGGTGGTGGTGACATCTAGAATATACAAGCTTTTACAAAGTAAAAAAAAAGGACTTGGTAAATTCGAGTATATGTGCAGATGGTGTACTCTCACATTTTAGCTGGAGGACAGAATTCTAGACAATACGAGAATGCAACTGCATAATAGAGGTTTTTTTTTTGTGGGTTTGATCGCGTAAATATATCAATGTGTCGTTAAAACCCGCCACCACCCGACACAGCCAACTAGTAAGGGTTGTCACGGTAACAGAACGTGGCAATTGTGTTGGAGAGCCAAGCCACAACATTTACAATCTTGAGTACGACGTTTCGCCAGTAATTACAACTCGCTTCATCAGGCGACAACCAGATTTGTGGAGAAGTCCACCTGTTTAGTTCCTTATATAGAGGCGTAGATGTGGCTACCACAATTGATGGTAAAAATGTGGACAAATGATTAAATCGAATCGCAATGTCGCGTCACTGTTGATTGACCACGCCTGAGGGGAGGCTTGCCCCCTCTTTTCTCTCCACCTGAAGAAGACCGCTTGTGTTGCGATCGAAACGTCGTGGGCTTTTTGATTTTTGTTTTCTATCCACGTGACTTTACCGAAAGAATCAAGAATATGGGGGGGGAGGTGGTTCAATGTCTCTTCTTGTTGTTGTAGGATACCTTTATGTTGAGCCATTTGCAAAATAAGCATTACCGCATTAATGTTGGTTTGGAATCTTTGTAAACATCAAGCTTCGGGAACATGCTATGGATGCTTTTCCTACAAAGTAATGTGGGCCCACTGATATAATTTCCTTTTTGTGATTATTTTTCATGTGATTAATTTAATTTCCTTATAATTGCGAATTTTCTTTATAAAAATAAAAAAATGTGATTGAGCAGATTTAAAAGTGTGTTATGCCAATGTTCACATGACCATTACATCTGAATTCGTGAAACGTAAGAGCTGGGCTATCTGAATTAGTAATCTATTACTGATTTTCAGTTCAATTGCTCAACTAATCGGATAAAAAAGAATAGTTGCGAGGGAAAACTCTCAACTATGTTTCCAAGTTACTTGAGAAACGTAACTACAAGGGGTATTTTTCACGAGATCGTTTAAAAAATAGTCCAAGCTCTAATTAAAGTCTGCAAACGAATACACGTGCTAACAGTGGCTGGGTATTGAGGTGGAGTTAAGTTCCCTGAGCACTTGAGCAGAAATGGCAAGTGGTTTATTGGAAGATACATTTTAAGGCGCTTAGGGAAGCCAATATTGATATTTTTAAACGAACTCGGCTTGCTGGCCTGCGACCATGGCAGGCCAGCAAGCTGTGAAGGTTTATAAATCTTCACGATCCACGCATCGTGCGCACAAGTACTGGGATGAAGACGTGTTCCACCACGCCCCGACGCCCGTAGTGCATAACGCGTCCGTTCATTCACGGCAAGCATGGTAAAAATTAATATGACTACGAAGATGTGCGCCTATGCCCAAATAACGCACGCATGTGGCCACATCGCCAGAAGGCAAGCAAGAGCTGAGCCTGGAAATTGCTTGCTTGATACACAGCAGGTGTTATAGGCGGCGGGGGACTATGTGGTGGGCAACAGAGGGCAGTGTGGCAAATACATTCCGCTGTCCTTCACTTTAACGTCTGCTGTTCTTTCTCGGCCTCGCTCAGCCACACCGATAAGCACGGTGAAGTATGGTTAAATAACGACGCGGGGGAGGCCCTCGTCCAGCAGTGGATTGACATACACAAAATGTATAAATAATGTGAATAACAGTCCGGTGGTTGTGGAATGTACGGCCGTTTTAGAGCTACACCGGGGTGTACAATTGTAAACCAATACCGAACCACCTCAAGGTGGCTGCGACAAGCCTTGATGTCAACACCTCCGATTCGCACGGTCGGGCTACGTACGGTGCGAAAGAAGTTCAGCGCAGGTACAAACGTGCATACATCACGTTTAATGTTCCCATTGGTATCAGCAGAGGGCACGAAACGTCCATGAAAGGAAAGCTACGCCGGATATCTCGGGAGGCAATTTGGGCTACAAAGTTACCACTCGTCCTGGCTTCCACTAAGATCGCCCTCCCAAGTAGCCATCCTAGAAAAATCTGCGAAGTCTACCCAGAGACATTAAAAGTGACGGATTGTATTTCGTTGTGCAGTAACGCACGACTCAAGACAATGCGTGTACACGTATCTCCCCCCCCCCCTCTTCTCCCTTAACGGTAAGTTATTCTACTTTTCATGACACGTCCTGGTGTTTATTTTTGTACCGCAGAGGTTGAATGGCCGTGTCCAAGACTAAGGCAATATACCACTGAGAATATGGGTTCGTTTTTTGTATGTTTCAGCCGTCCACGATGAAGCCGAATTCTGAAATCGAATTAGTTGATGGCCCGCCAAAGTTCGATCACCAAAGACTGGACTGAAGAAAAACCCCATCATGAAATTAAGGGTTCAACTAAATGTGCCTTACATCAAATCGCCACTGGTGGCCGGAAAACGAATTCTGGTAGCTGGGCCCAGTACATGGTGCGCTAATCGTTGCGCCACCACTCCATTTGTAAATGCACCTTGAAATTTTACTTAAATACAGGCATGACGGAATATAACTGGTTCATCCAGTTCACGATTATCTTTAAATAAATTTCGATTTAAAGCTTTCGTGACTGCAGGGATTCATCTTCTTGGTTCTTTCGGTAAAGTTACCACATAGAATGGAAACTCCTTTGTCAAGGCGCTCTGCTCCTCCCACGCAGCTTAAAAGACGCTGCCAAGCTTAGCAGTGTTCATTGAAGAGCTGTCGTCCCGACAGTTCTGTTCCTTCCCCTGAAGAAGGCTACTTGTGTTGTGGCCAAAACGTTGTGAGAATGTTATTTTATTGTTTTATTTTATTTCCATTCTACGTGGTGACTTTACCGAAAGAACCAAGATATCTTTAAATAATGAACCATGCTAAAGTTGTGAAATGTGATTAAAATAGTTTATTTTTTTACGCACAAAAAAACATGCTTGTAGATTGTAATATTGTAAACAAGTCACAAAAATATGTAAGCAATATCAAAGGCAATAAAGCTAAATTACAGTTACCTGGATTCTCAGAGCTTTTTAAGAGTTCCACTTCAACCGAAATGTTTTCATTTGTTCAATCCACCCATTACCAACCATTCACACCCCGTTCCAGCTGAACAACACAATGTCTGGAATTGGCAAGGAAATATTCTGTGAATTATACCGTACATTGTTGACAAAAAATGTATTTCTAAGCCAAACACTGACAGTCCAGGCGTATAATATAATATAGCATAACAGCTCTTTCCGATATGTGAATATCGATGAGAAATACTGTCATTTTACTTCACTTGTACCACAGCAAGCCAGGGTGGCCTTGACATTCAAGCGTTAGGATGAATGCAACACCGTTACCACCGTGTCTATGCATTAGTCCCTCTCTTTCTAGTTGGACCTTTTTGTTACACGGCTGTCTGCAGTTGGTCCATTAACATTGAAGGCGTTTACGTGTATGAAACGTACGTTTAAATAGAACACCGAAAAGACTTGCCCTTGCGGAAAGATGGACCGCACCTTAGCGAAGGAAGAGACGCTGTTTCATGGGCCGCAGAATCACTCCGTTTATAGCCACTTGTTTTAACACATCGCATTCAGACTGTTGAATAACAAAAAGGATTTTGCTCGTGCACATTCTAAAACATTGAGACTTTCAAATCGTAAATCGATCAAACAAGTCACGCATTAATGTATCTCTTCCTGTTTGGAGAGTATATATTTATATTCGTGAGCTAGCTGTATCATGACTTGTTTGAAAAATAACTATTCCAGGCCATAAATTAACCTTTAGAAATGTACATTATTTTTAGCAAGTCACGATCTTTTATGAAGTCATCGCCATTTAACTGCTAAAATACATGTGTGTCTTTCAAGAAATTGTTTTAAATTAAAAAGGAAAGGAGAAATATAAACAGGTTTTGATTGGTCCAATGCAAAGCAAGCAGTGGGTGGTCACATCTCAAGATAACTTTAAACCAGATACGTTTCTGCAGCAACATACACAAATAAGTTGCAGGTTTTAATCACTGAAATGTCATTTAACAGGATAATAGGATAGCTTTCATTTATGCATAAATACAATAATAAAAATACAGTACATTAAATATTTTTTTTTATAACTGGAATGTAGGTAACTCGAGTTCTAATGTATATTAATTATTGAATGTTCCAATCAAGCTCAGATGCTGATATAATGTGCTGCATGGACACCATCAAACACACTGCATCCTGTCTGCTTAAAGAGGCTGTCCACAAGAGGGCACCACTGTGCGCGGGTGTCATGAAAGATGTGGACAATGAAGTCATTCTAAAATATTTCATAATCAATTATAAAGTGATTAATAAAATGGTGAAATTAAGAACAAGCATGCTGTTTCAGATGCTTTTGACACATAGGCTTTTGTGACCCATATTCATAATAAAGGGTTTTTTTCTCCCCAACAAGCATTAATAAAGGTACAATATATAAAATCGGTGTGTGATCTGCTTCAGGAAGGGATATTCATAGAAATTTGCCATCGAAGTCTGTGTTCACATGAAGTGGGGGGAGAGAGAGGCTGAGTGGCCCCTCTCCATTGCATTCATAAGATATCAGTCGATGACGTTGCGGAGGGCACCACAGGTGGCTGAAGGCGAGAGACACGTGTTGTTGGCTGGCAGCCTGCCTTCACATCTGGTAAGAAAATCACTTCTGCAGTACAAACTGCTCAATGAACTCATTCTGTTCGGCCTCCACCTTAAGAAGAGCTTCGTACTGGATGCGGTATCTGTGTGTGAAACGAGAGGACGTGAACAAGAGATTAGCAGTGGAAGACAAGACCGACCGTGCAAGTGAATTAATCGCTCGTGCAAACTGCGTCAGAACATCGCATGGCAGGCCATTCACTGGTAGTAATTTAGATATTTATTGAGGCTACTCCTGAAACCATCCACGAATCACAAACTTCAACATATGAGCATATAAACACTGCTGAATGACTCCTCGCTATACAAAAGCATCAAAACCTCAAAATTATGAAGATCACATTGCAAGACCGAATGTATTTATTTTTTTACAAAGTGAAAAATCAACAGGGTTGAGATGGTTTGTCAATTATTTATCTTCTTTGCTGTTTTGTGTAGAACTTGTTATACTGAATCTGGGTTGAAGTTTGTTACACAATAGTATTCTTCTTTCTGTAATGAGAATAACAGTGCCAATGAATGTATGTGCCTTGCAACACTTAGTAAAAAGCATAGCTGTTACATGTTAAATATTGACATATGTAGTAGGCTTTTAACGATTCACCCTCATTCACCCCCACAATTCAATTGGCACGACTTTGGGCGACAATTTTATTCCAGCATGAATGATGTCTTGTACAGATTGTCCTCTTATCATTTGTGCCATTTGTACAGTTTGTCTTGTACAGACCGTTATCCTGATGGCAAACTAGCACATAAATAAGATCAAAACTCATCCACAAGCGGCTGAATGCACGTTTCGCTGAGCATAATAATCTATTTGACTTGAATCAATAAAGAGACGCTTGGTTCACGGCACGAGACGTGAGCAGGATCCCAGGGCCGCGTGCGCTCACCTCTCCAGCTGGACGCGCTTCTCAGCGATGAGCGCCTGCAGCTGCTGTTGCTGCGCTTCCCGCTGCTTGGCCACCGACTGGAGCTGGTTCCGTGCACCAATCGCCTGCGAGCAAAGTAACCACAGGCCCCCCCGTGTCATTTGTTAAACGTTAACCGTGAATTGCCCCAGTGATTAGTCCAGTGCAAGGGGTAAAACAATTTTTTAACCTGTTGTTTTAAGCACACACCAGGGCAATAAACTTTGTGGAGAAAATGTGCGATGATCAGGGCAGTGTATATGCTTACGTTAGTGCTTCAGTACATCGTGGACGTAAAGGCAAACTACATCCAGTGATGTTGGCACTTAAAAAAAAAACCACTGCTGATGAAGGAGAGGGGAAACTACCTCAACCATCCTTCCCTAATTTATGGCTCCACAGCTCCTAGTGTGGTGCTGTGTGGAGGCGAAGGGGGATGAATGTCGGATCAGACGTTATGAAGCTGGGCGGTGATGGCGCACGTCTGAAATCCAGCACTGTGGAGGCAGCGAGGGTTGGTGGATGAGACAAATGATGAAACATTTTGCGAGACTTCCTTCCCGTGGGCATCGAGGTGCAATGCCCTGGCCTGCCAGCAGAATGCAGTACACTAAAGTGTGGGCTGATATCATGTCCCGTCTGCATGGGATACAGTGTTGCCCCCTCGCATGGGTCGGTTTTTAGTGGGTGCTCCAGTTTCCTCCTGCATGTAAATATATTAATGTACAGAGAACTAGAGGAATTATTGGCACCAGTTGTATGTGGTTCCTTAGCGAATGTGAGATGCAATTTGCATGAACGACGCTGTATAAAATTAATCGTTTAAGATATTTTCTTTGGAAGCTTGATCTATGGTTCTGCCCTGAGGCAAATGTTGTGGCAAAGTGCTTCAATGTAGATGACCAAAGATATTACATTTTCATGCTACTTATACAGAAAGTATACAATGATTTGACACCTGGCACATGTGGAAATGACAAAGAGAAAGCTTTTTTATATTAATCTATGAACGGTTTCTACCAAAGAGAATCTAATCATTTTAATGAAAACAGCTCTGGAACAAGCTGGCACCAAAAAAAAAATGTTCATGTCATTGTAGTGCTCCACAACTCTGCTGTCTGTAGCATATCCCCCTTTCATTGAAATAAATAGAGCGCACATCATCACAAGCTTAAAAATAACCATCAGGAGGAAAACAAACTGTTCTGTACCTTCATGATCTCTTTCTCAACCTCCTTGGCCAGCTGATCCACCATGTCAATGAGGCCACCCACCACTCCCTGAAACTCCGCAATCTCTGCCATGACAATCAACAAGAGACACACACAAAACAAAGACCCCCCCCCCCGCATAGCCTTAACAGACTGTAGGGGCAAGTGCTGTTAGCGAGCATCTATAAAGGCCGGCATGGCATGCGAAAGGGGTGGGTGGCCAACATCACGCCCGGCCGCCTTTGTCTCCCTAGTGGCGATGTTTACACACCGCACCAGGCACTCATTTGAGGCTGAGTCGACCTAGGGGAGGCCCAGCACCTGTTTAGATAATCGTCACTGGCGTTGGGCGTGAGCGGAAATCGAACTCGGGGTGCCGGGTTTGTAGCGCAGTGCGCTAACCGCTACACTAACACACAAACGCATAAAAACAGAACTATGTTCGCCACATTACGCGAAACGGTTACTTATCTGCGCTCCTTAACTGCATCTTTTGCCGAGTCAGTCTCTTTGCTTGAGATGAGCAGTGGGGGATATTGAGCCAGTGATGGAAATACTTCATTCCCATGGAGTGTCTCTCCAGTAGATGACCACTGTTGCGATTCTACAAAACGGTGCCAAATATTATGCACGCAGGAGGGATGATGGGTTGAGTTGTAATTTTTAGATGTGCACAATCGCCCTACAATTAAGGGTAGTCTTATAATTATTATTTCACAAGGCAGAATTTACATTATGCTGTAAATTAATCCTCCTGTTTACATCAAGGACGTCATTTCCAAGATGGAATGCGACACTTTTTCATTAACCATCCATGGACATCGTAAGATTTGTTTTAAATATTTTAGAGGCATCTATAACTAAAGCTGTAAACAACAAAATGTGTATCGTAAAATATGGCTTTCACAGCTGGCACACACACATAGACTGCCACATATTTTCTAATTTCTGCCACTTATTAAGCACATAATGTATCATGGAAAGCACACAGTCTTGCCAAAGCAATGGTGCAAAGGCCAATAAAATATCCTGGCAGCTGTGTGTGCCATAAACATGTGCACACCTATGGATTTTATGTCAATCTTAAAAAAAATCTATTTGGTTTCCCAAAGCTGGGACTCTGAGCATCTGTGATTAACATTGAACCTTCAGAAACCGCTACACAATTTGGATTTATAAGGCAGCTAAATACAACGACATCCCAAGACTATGTACAAAACATGGCAACAAAAACAAGGAGAAAACATGGGCGAAAACGGGTGTATGGTTTAGCAGAGGGAGTAAACACGTAAGAGGCTACAGGGTGAAGAAGCCAGACTATAATAATATAATAATTCTAATTTATAATGCGCATTCCATCCTAGGATCCCAATGCGCAATGCATGAAAAGCTGGAAACAAAAACAGAACCAGGGGCAACCAACCAAACTAAAGAGGGAAGGCCACTTAAAAGAGATGGGTTTTCAAAGCAGACAGCATGGCTCCATATTATTTAGGACATTGGTTGGTTTAACACGGAGGCTTTTGCGACCAATATCATCGATAATAGAGGTTTTTTTGGGTTATATCGAGTAAATATATAAAAGTGTCGTTAAAACCCACCACCACCCGACACAGCCAACTAGTAAAGGCTTGTCACGTAAACAGAACGTGCCAATTCGTCACTAGTACAGCACGCCGGTGTGTTGGAGAACCAAGCCACAACATTTACAATCTGAGTATGACGTTTCGCCAGTAATTACAACTAGCTTCATCAGGCGACAGCCAGATTTGTCGAGAAGTCTAACTGTTTCGTTCCTCTCTAAGAGAGTGCACGAATACTGCGCAGCGCATTACAAGTTGACATTTTTACTCATGTGATGGCATTGAGACAACATCCAAAGCCAGGCGAGCTTCTTCACGGTAGCATTGCCAGGCAACAGGGACGCTGCAAGGCCACTCGCTTGCCAATACCAATATTCACCAGTAAGTGACAGTGACGTCACGACGGCGCCTGTGCCAGGCCAGGTGCACTTTGAGGCTGCCACGTGAAGTGTCAAATGCTCGCTAACAGGAGAAGGTTTCGGGACAGACCCAGGTGGTGCCATGGGTTGGCTGACTAAGATGACCGGTAGATGCACCAGCTGTACCCCCTGCTGTGCCAGGCTAGGTGCAGGAGGTCTCGGGACAGACCCAGGTGGTGGCATGGGTTCGCCAACTGAGATGACCGGTAGATGGACCAGCTGTACCCCCTGCTGTGCCAGGCTAGATGCAGGAGGTCTCGGGACAGACCCAGAAGGTGCTTTGGGTTGGCTGACTGAGATGACCGGTAGATGGACCAGCTGTACCCCCTGCTGTGCCAGGCTAAGTGCAGGAGGTCTCGGGACAGACCCAGGTGGTGCCATCGGTTGGCCAACTGAGATGACCGGTAGATGCACCAGCTGTACCCCCTGCTGTGCCAGGCTAGGTGCAGGAGGTCTCGGGACAGACCCAGGTGGTGCCATGGGTTGGCTGACTGAGATGGTGCACCAGCTGTACCCCCTATTGTGCCAACCTGCTGCACTCGCTTGCCACAGCCAATATAACAAACAGAACGGCTCTGGCTACTCACCCCTTGCAGACCCATCATTTTACCACAAAAAAACAACACATCATAGGACCTCCTTTGCCAGTTCCAAAAAATGAGAATCGGGTTTCCCATTTTTTCTGGTAACAGAACAGGTGTTAAGATATTCTTGGTTCTTTCGGTAAAGTCACGTAGAAGGGAAACAATAAAATCATAAAAATATAAAACAATACAATTCTCACGACGTTTCGACTGCAACACAAGCAATCATCATCAGGTGTGCAAATCACAGCAATCACCTGATGATGATTGCTTGTGTTGTAGTCGAAACGTCGTGAGAATTTTATTTTTTAAAATTTTTATTATTTTATTGTTTCCCTTCTACGTGACTTTACCGAAAGGACCAAGAATATGAATCCCTGCAGTCACGAAAGCTTTAAATCCAAATTTAGGTGTTAAGATGTTAAAACACCAAACTGAAACCTTTTACAAAGAATCATGTCTGCATTAACCACAATACAAAAAGGCCTTTTGGCGTCCTCTGGTCTAACACCGTTTGAGACGAGGCTCAAAAGAAAGCTGTCTCTGGTGTGGACCAATCAGTTTCAAGGACAATGCGTATATTATCAGTGTTTTTGTTTGCATTCTGACCACAAGTACTGTGGTTAATGCAGACATGATTCCTTGTAAAAGGTTTCAGTTTGGTGTTTTAACACCTTAACACAGCTGTTTTGTTGCCAGAAAAAAGGGGAAAACCTATTCTAAAAAAAAAACACTCAACACACCTCGTGACAAAGATGTGCTATGCTGGAGGGCCAATTCCACCGTGGTATTGACGAATGTGTTAAAGGATTTTGTTTGTTAATCTAATTGTGCTCATGCACCAGTAGCAGCGTCACTAACACACCCTTAACATACAAAAAACACAATGAGCCAAGACCAGACAGTCCACTCGGTCAGTCGGAGCCACCTGAGCTGTCATAACTTTCATTGCCAACAACAGCGGACGACGCGATAACCCAAGTAAAAGCTAGCGAGTTGTCGATTCACCCTTCTTTAGCGGTGGAAATAAGCCGGGACAGTTACTGCTAAACTTCTGCTAAATCCTCGTTGGCACCGATTTCTGCTTTGGCCCTTCGACGGCGTTCATGCGTATCGCCATTGTCATGAGTCAAGTTCGATCCACAGCTGGATGAGAGACCTTCCTCTGCGGCGGAACACAATTTCTCACGGATGCTTTCGATGGAAACGAACCTACGTGGCACTGCACACGCACGCGATTCCATCAAGGTCCCTCTCTCCCAGGGGTTTTACACGTAAGGGGCCGTCCATAAATGACGTCACGCGATTTTTGACCCCCACCCCCCTCGTTACACGGCGTCACAAAAAGTCAGACCCCCCCCTCAAATATGACGTCACAATGCTCTGCCCCCCCCCCCAAAAAATAAAACATGCTTCAAATTGCTTTAAACTATTCATTGTAGTGCGTATTTAATGTGCCGCTGCACTCTGATGTTGTAGGAGAAAACATTTATTAAAAAGTATATTTAATTAAGTAAAACGTGTTGTCTATATTGATTTAAAGTTGCGCATTTTGATGTGACGTCACATTTCTTAAACACCGCCCCCCCCCCCTCGTCACACATCGTCACAAATGTCTGACCCCCCCCCCCCAGGTGCGTGACGTCATTTATGGACGGCCCCTAACGCGCTGTGCTCTTACACGTAAACCACCTACAGATACAACAATACGTTTTATGCAGTGGTGCACAAGTCACAGCAACAACAACAACTAACTCAACACATCCCTCAATAAAACTGTCTAAAATGTAACATATTCCCTATTTAAAGTCGTCTGGTCTGGAAGGAAGAGTAGGCCAAGGTAGCCTCTAACAGAGGGGGCTCACTGCAGATGCCTCCAGTGGAGGCCTTTCGCCGGCAGGAGCGTTAAGTCATTGCAGGGCTGCAACTTTAACTTTACATACGCACATTAAACGTCGGCTACGAAGGGCCATGGCCCGAAACGTTATTTTGTTGTTGTTGTACAGCAAAACGCTTCCAATGGAAACACAAAAAAAGTCCAATGCCCGAAACGTCGGCGATAGTGTGACCGAGAATGTTGTTGAGTTGTCTAAGGACACAGATGCGGCAAGGGGGGGCCGCCGCCTCCTCCTCATCGTTCTCCTCATCATTCTCATCATCATCGTTCTCCTCATTATTCTCATCATTCTCCTCCTCATTCTCCTCATCGTTATCATCGTTCTCATCATTCTCATCATTCTCATCATCGTTCTCATCATCATCGTTCTCATCATCATCGTTCTCATCATCATCGTTCTCCTCATAATTCTCCTCATTCTCATCATCGTTCTCATCATTCTCCCCCTCATCATTCTCCTCTTTCTCATCATCATTATCCTTATTCTCATTTTCATCATCATTCTCATTATTCTCCTCCTCATTCTCATCATTCTCCTCATTCTCATTTTCATCATCATTCTCCTCATTCTCATTTTCATCATCATTCTCCTCATTCTCCTCCTCATTCTCCTAATCATTCTCCTAATCATTCTCCTTCTCCTCATCATTCCCCTCCTCACTCTGCACGAACTCCTTGCACTCCTCGCGAAGCTCGCCCGTCTGTTGCGCCGCCTCGGGCTCCAGCAGCCGCAGCTTGCTCAGCTCGTCGAAGTGGAGGCCCGACTTGGCCAGCACCTCGTCCCCCATCGCGCCCTCGCCTCTTCCTCCTCCTCGTCGTCGTCGTCGTCCTTCCCTCTCCTGCCCTCTTCTCCTCGTCTCCCTCCTCGAATCCTCTCCCCCACCACCACTGGTCCTCCTTCTCCTCGTTCTCCTCGTCTCGTCACGCCTCCTTCTCCGCCTCTTGTTTCTCTTCCTTTCGTTCACCTCTTCTCGCCCCCCTCCTCCTCCTCCTCTCTCTCTCTCTTCTTCGTTCCCCTCGGGGGCTCCTCCGCTGGGGTCAAACTCAGGACTCCTAAGCAACGGGGCACGACGCCGCTTTCAATTTGGTAGCGCGGTTAAGCGGCCCGTGGAGCCCGGCCCCGCCCCCGCAGCGCGTATCCGCTGTGTGGAATGCAATGCGCCCGACGTCACCAAGTCACCGTGCACCCGCAACGCGGACTGGGCCACTTTACGGGGTCAACGATAAAGTGCGGGTTTTACGTCGTGGGCTTTCGTTGCTTTTATAGCTCGCGCTATATTTAATACTTCTTATATAAACGCTTAAATATTTATTTTTAAAAATATATAACGACTGCGAATTCATAGCTATTCGTAAATAACAAACAAAAAACGTGAACGCACCCCCGCGTTTAAATGGTTCTGCCCCGGGCGAGGCAGCCGAGGGGGGTTGTGGGCGGGTGTCGCCTTGGTCACGTGGTCACGGTCGGGGCAGCACGTGGTGAGGGTGACGTCACAGTCGAGGGTCAGCTTGGCGGCCATGTTGGTAGAGGGAAGCACCTGCATATTTAGACTGGAGGAATCCGATGAGCTATAAAGCTCTTTTTAAACAGATGTCAAGCCAAAACTTGACAACAGTAGAAACCCCACGATAGGCGTGTAAGGTACAGGAAAGGTAAACAAATCACGAAAAAACAGAGCCACATCACCAAAACCCTGTAGAAATACAAGCACTTGGAACATCTACATGCATCACGCTGAAGCTTTGCCACGACGGATCATGCTGTCCTGTATAGCGAAATGTTTAGCTTATTAGATGTTTCAATCTATTATTAAAGGCTGTGTTACTGTATAGCGCACTATAAGATACATATTCACATGCCAATTAAAAAACTGGTGATCAGAATTTTTAAAAGCGAATTCTCATCGAGCCCCATGGTGTCAAGTGCAGCCTCCAATCCGCTTTAACTGTATCTTTCTGACCTATATCTATTTGTGCTATGTTTTAGGTTTGTTTTAATTTGTTCCACGGATGACCCCGTTTAGCAAGTTTCCCGGCTATAATTAACGTCAACACTACAGAGAACGAGTACAGGGTCCTTTATGAATATTACATAAACAGATTGGAGATGGCCTAACTTGTTGACGTACAGAGAAAACAGAATCAGAAAATGTATTTAATCCTGGAGAAACCCGATGAGCTATGAAGCTCTTTTCACAGATGTCCAGTAGGGGCATATCAGAACGTTAAAACAAACAGTACAACTCTCTTAGTCACGTGGGTCCTGTGAGAAGA
Organism: Petromyzon marinus; assembly: GCF_048934315.1. Classification (NCBI taxonomy): domain Eukaryota; kingdom Metazoa; phylum Chordata; class Hyperoartia; order Petromyzontiformes; family Petromyzontidae; genus Petromyzon; species Petromyzon marinus. Next base: position 10,704,478 of record NC_133704.1, read on the forward strand.
TGTATTATTGATGGTGGCAATTTGAAATCGGTCAGATAAGGAGTTGCAAATCCAGTTGATTGCAAGATCTGACATTTTTGGCATTTTAGCCTTCGCACCATTACAGCATGATCGGGGGCGGAGCCACGGGGGGGGGGGGGCTCAGCACCCCCTGAAATTTTGGGAAAGTCGGTAATCGGGATAACCGGATATCCGGCTGCTGTAAAATGCTGGCTGCCACCTTGTGCTGCCCTGCAGGCTGCCACCTTGTGCTGCCACCTCGTGCTGCCACCTCGTGCTGCCCTGCAGGCTGCCACCTTGTGCTGTCACCTCGTGTTGCCCTGCAGGCTGCCACCTCGTGCTGCCCTGCAGGCTGCCACCTCGTGCTGCCTGCAGGCTGCCACCTCGTGCTGCCCTGCAGGCTGCCACCTTGTGTGCTGCCCTGCAGGCTGCCACCTTGTGCTGTCACCTCGTGCTGCCACCTTGTGCTGCCCTGCAGGCTGCCACCTTGTGCTGCCCTGCAGGCTGCCACCTCGTGCTGCCCTGCAGGCTGCCACCTTGTGCTGCCCTGCAGGCTGCTTGAACGGCAGCCTTTCGAACTTATGGAACTTATTAGCCACGTCAGCGGCTCCGACCTATTAATAAACTCCGCGTTCAAATCCAATAAAATGTGTTTTATACATTTGTGGCGCCCATTGTAAAACCTAAACACTGGATATCTCACAATATTGAAGTCAGCCCCCCACAAAGTCAAAATCCTGGCTCCGCCCCTGAGCAAGATCCAGTCTCAAATGCTTCAGACAACACGATGGCACAATGACGACGAGATTCCAGACCGATAAAAATAAAATCTAGAGTATTTAGTACCTGCAGCGGTTGTGCTCTAAATTATAAGGGACATTGATGGAAAGGTTACCTAAGGGGCCGTCCATAAATGACGTCACGCACCTGGGGGGGGGGGGTCAGACATTTGTGACGATGTGTGACGAGGGGGGGCGGTGTTTAAGAAATGTGACGTCACATCAAAATGCGCAACTTTAAATACATATAGACAACACGTTCTACTTAATTAAATAGACTTTTTAATCAATGTTTTCTCCTACAACATCAGAGTGCAGCGCCACATTAAACACGCGGTACAATGGCAATAGTTTAAAGCGATTTGAAGCATGTTTTATATATTTGGGGGCGGGGGGGGGGCAGAGCTTTGTGACGTCATATTTGAGGGGGGGTCTGACTTTTTGTGACGCCGTGTGACGAAGGGGGGGGGGTCAAAAATCGTCCAAAATCGCGTGACGTCATTTATGGACGGCCCCTGAACGTGTACCCCAAACGTCGTTGAATCGATGTACAATGATTCGTTTTAACGTTACGTATTAATTGGCTTTTTCCGATTTCATTCTCGTTTGTTCTTTTTAAATTACATTTTCCAATCTCTAAATTACATCGCTTCCCTCGCAATACGCGCGTTCCTGAAAAAGTGCGTAAGTCGAATCGCGCGCGCTGTATGAAGCCTACTTTCCCATAGATGTTATAAGGGGGAGGGGGGGGTTACGTTACCTAAGATTGATAAAATACGTATAAAATTTAACACGATTATTAACATTACAAAAATACAGCGGCATCAGCAAGCAGCAGCGGCATCAGCAAGCAGCAGCGGCATCAGCAAGCAGCAGCGGCATCAGCAAGCAGCAGCGGCATCAGCAAGCAGCAGCGGCATCAGCAAGCAGCAGCGGCCTGTTCGCTCTCCCTGAGCAAGATGGGGGCGCGATCGCACCCACAACAACAACCACCGCCATTCGCCACTAAGTGGCGGTGACGTCACCCCGACGCTTGTGCCAGGCTACGTGCACCTTGAGGCCACACACTCCTCTTCCGGGCACCCCCCACCCCCACCACCACTCCCCACACCGCTCCCAGGCCTCCCCTCTCCTCGCTCCGTCCGGTGTCTCCGCTCAAAGGCCGAGCCGCTCGCTTCCTGCCCAACAACAACCACCACCACCACCCCCCACAGCGAACTCCTCGCGAGCCATGGTCGCCTAACAATTGCGCTGTTCACGGGCATCTCGGCCGCCTTGTCCGTCTGTCCCCGCGGTGGCCGAGGCGTACAGACTCGTGATCTTCCTGCGCAGCGTCAAGGCGGCCCCGTCGGCCTCGTGCTCACCGAGCCCCATGTCAGGGGACCCGGCCGTGGCCGCGGCGGCGGCGGCGGCGTCGGCGGCGGCGTCGTCCTCGTCTCCTCCGGCGTCGACTGCTGCGGCTGCGGCGGTCGTGGTGGCCTCGGGCGGCCCGGGTGGTCCCGCGCTCGCGCCGGTGTCGCTGCCCCCCGGGGGGGCCCTGGCCCACCACTTGCCCCCCGTGCAGCAGGCGGTGGCGATGTCCGCGCAGGGCCCCGGCCACGCTCCGGCCGGGCCTTTGTCTGTGTCGGTGCCGCCGCTGCCGCCGATGGCCGCGGGCACCGCGCAGGGCCCCACCGGCCGGGCGGTGTCGTTCAAGGGCGTGAGCCCCAGCAGCAAGTACGTGAAGCTCAACGTGGGCGGAGCGCTCTTCTACACCACCATGCAGACCCTCACCAAGCAGGACACCATGCTCAAGGCCATGTTCAGCGGGCGCATGGAGGTGCTGACGGACAGCGAAGGTGAGCGGCGGTCGGGTGTGGTGGTTGGTGTGGTGGGTGGTATGGTAGGTGGTGGTTGGTGGTGGTGGTTGGCGTGGTGGTGGTTGGCGTGGTGGTGGTTGGCGTGGTGGTGGTTGGTGTGGTGGTGGTTGGCGTGGTGGTGGTTGGTGGTGGTGGTGGTTGGTGGTGGTTGGCGTGGTGGTGGTTGGCGTGGTGGTGGTGGTTGGTGTGGTGGTGGTTGGTGTGGTGGTGGTGGTAGTTGGTGTGGTGGTGGTTGGTGTGGTGGTGGTTGGTGTGGTGGTGGTTGGTGTGGTGGTGATGGTTGGTGTGGTGGTGGTAGTTGGTGTGGTGGTGGTTGGTGTGGTGGTGGTGGTGATTGGTGTGGTGGTGGTGGTTGGTGTGGTGGTGGTGGTTGGTGTGGTGGTGGTAGTTGGTGTGGTGGTGGTGGTTGGTGTGGTGGTGGTAGTTGGTGTGGTGGTGGTGGTTGGTGTGGTGGTGGTTGGTGTGGTGGTGATGGTTGGTGTGGTGGTGGTGGTTGGTGTGGTGGTGGTGGTTGGTGTGGTGGTGGTTGGTGTGGTGGTGGTTGGTGTGGTGGTGGTTGGTGTGGTGGAGGTGGTTGGTGTGGTGGTGGTTGGTGTGGTGGTGGTGATGGAGGGCCCCACGCACGGGTGCCGCTCTGGTGATGGCTTCGTGTGCTTGGTGATCCGTATGTAGATTACCCCATTGATGTATAACGAATCCCCGCTTCGTTATAACGACATCGCTGTCAACCCGAACAGTTTAACTCCGTATTCTTGTACAAAGAAATTTAGATTTTCAGGTCCAAACGGCCGTACAGCCGTTTCAATGTGTTTGCGTTTCTCCCTTGTGATGGGAACTTTGTAGGATGAACGTTGAGATTTATAAGGGGCACGGGGTGACCCAATAAGGTCTGAATTGGTCTGTGATAAGGTAGGGCACTGATAAGGGGTTGATGGCTATGTTAACGTTCTCGACGGGCGATTTTCGTCTTTGTCGTTATAAGCGACGAGCTCCCGTGTTATCTTTACACAAAAAATGGAGAAGCGTGATCGTTGTTACCGAGTGGTGGGATTCGTGTAAAAGGTTTTGTTCTCTCTCTCGAATTTCTCCCGTCTTGTTTCGGTGGGTTATCTATAAACGCGTTTCAGCCGTGTTGTTTTGCCATGTTGTGAGGCATTGCGGTTTTGTCAAGAGCACTGCTTTGGAAGAGATGTGGTGGTTCAAAGCCACCTGTTGTGTCCATTTCAGAGCCTCCAGGCGATTCAATCCATGTCAGGTGCTTGCCCTTTGTACACCGTGCAACGAGTGTCACTCTTTTTAGAGTTTTGAGAGCTGGAGTTTAGTTTAGTTTTTAAATTAAACATTTACGAGCTCTCCTGGTGACCTGGAGAGTTCGTTTATCTTCTCACCACACCTAAAGTCTAACCATGGGTGGCTGCCACCTGCAGTCGAACCCAGAATCTCGGCAGTGCCAGCTCCGTGCCCCCCCCCCCCTACGCAGTAATTGTCGCCTTGACTATCACTGACACTGGCGGGGAAGGGGACCTTTAGTCACATTATACACTATGTAACACGATTTTTGTTCCTGGGTAGCAAGTGTTATTTTCTAATTCCTTATGCCTCAAAAGTGTAGAAAATGGCTTATTATTCCCCACAAACTTTGCTTTTGTGGCCAGGACTTTACGTGAAGGAAAGACACAAACGCGCACACATTTTCTCATTGAAAATGGGTAAATTTCAAGATATCAATATCCTGGTCACAAAAGCAAAGTTTGTGGGGAATAATAGCCATTTTCTGTACTTTTGAGGCATAAGCAATTAGAAAAAACACTTGCTGCCCAGGAACAAACAAATATTTTTTTCTTACACAGTGAATTATCAGTGTCAAACCTCATGAATTGAGTTACTTTGGGAGCAGATATTTCGAGGCCCTAGCCGTCCAGTGTGCACCCTACGAGATGTGGTGGTGTCGGCAGCATTGTGTTTGATGAGCCGCCTCCACAATCGCATCAACAACAAAAAGAGAGCCGGCTCTGAATGGATGCACGTGGCAGAAGAGCTACGATTGCCAACAACGTCATCCGACCAAAAACCCAGTCATTTGCTCAAATTGCCACCCGAAGCCGTCTTGGCCAAAATCCCCAAGCTGATTTTTTAATTTGGAGAGAGAGCAGCAGCAGTTGAGTCTCAACAATCGTTCTGTCACAGGTAAATATAGCTACAGGCGGACTGCGGCGATGGCAAGGTTGGTGCGATCAACGTCAAAATAAAATGTTGTGCCTGCACATTGACCCAAACTCAAAGCGGGGCGGGCGGTGGGGGTGTTGCACACCCTGTACCACAACTCCTAGCCACCTCCGTTCGATTTCTCTTGACACCGGATTACAGGCACGTCACGTGGAGATGGCGTAACCCAAGGGTTTCCCGTCACAAGCGGCGCACAAAGCGGTCTTTAGTTAATTTTGCTCCCTTTGTAATTTAGAGCATCGTAATCTGCGGGAGCCGATGATCCAGTAATTCCAAATGGGTCCGATCTTGTCAGATCTCGGAACGTTAAGCAGGATTTCAGTCTGGCTAGTGCATTGATGGGTGACCACACGCTTACAACGGACGTTATATAGGCTGATGCGAGGGTGCTTTGTGGGCAGCAGGCTACAATGCAGTAGCATCCTTCGTTGTACTGTGCTATGCCGTCAGGTCTATGTTCCCTGCCTTCACCAACCCACAGTGACCCAAGTCGTGACGTATGGGTCAAATAACCCCCACAACCGCATGCTGTAAGGAGGCCCTCATCTAGCAGTGGATTAACACAGGGTAGTTATTACTTGTTTAGATGTTTCGCTGTTGTAATGCGATGGTGCTTTTAGTTTGGCGGTTTATTCGGATGTGCGTTTGATCGTGGCAATTGTGACAATTGCCTTCTTAGCCATGATGGGCTACACCTATACCGTATTTTCCGCTTTATGACATGCACCATTTGCCCTTGTTTTTTTTCCCAAAAGTTGGGGGTGATTCTTATAGTCTGGGAGGTGTGCGACCAGAATCGTCCAATTTTATTGACACTGGGCACACGGTTTGGAATGCGCCTTACATTCCGGAGCATCCCAAGGTACCGCTTTGAAAGAAAATAAAAATTGCCACCACATCCAGACTCGTGTTCCTTCTGCGCACCGCCAAGATTGCCCGTCAGCCACGTGCCGCTTCACGCAACGAGCCGCCTTTGTCGGGTACCCCTGTGTTCACGCGAGCGCACCGCGCCTCTCTCCCACACTCACCACGATGCCGGCGAGCAGGCTGGATTCTGATCGACCGCTGCGGAAAGCACTTTGGCATGATCCTCAACTTCCTGCGCGACGGCGCCGTGCCCCTGCCGGAGTCTCGCACCGAGATCGAGGAGCTGCTCACAGAGGCCAAATACTACCTGGTGCAGGGTCTGGGCCAGCAGTGCCACGCCGCCCTGCAGGTATCGCGTCTCTCTGAGCGCCTGGGAAACACGCGGACTGCGCGCGGGTGCGTCTCGCCGGGAGGGGCGACCGCACGGTCCGTGACGCGCGTAGACTTGGACGGACCTGTGTTCTTCGAGGGGTGATTGTGCCCGAAGGCAAACCTAAAACTCCACTTCGTATGCACCGTGATCCGTTTATAGATAGCCCACTCCAATATATATGGCAAAGCTTCAGCCCTGCGGTCGTGCCATTGTTATGGAAAAGGCCCTCACTAGAGGGAGTTCTTCAGATCCCTTCTAAAAGGGTAATGTTGGCCTACTCCTCCATGCTGGGCAGATGTGTTGCAATAAGTGGGAGTAACCCTGAATTGTCCCTACTGAGAGCACGGTGAGGAGTGAATCATTACATTCTTGCTAAGCACCAAAGCCACAGAGGCTTGTAGAGACTGGATGTCGGATATCAAGACAGATATGGAGCCGAGAGCTACCAACTCTGCTGTTCCCCCAATATTCCCAGCATAGTTAGCGCACCCTAATACTAAGCCGTGTGGACCATGAGAAAGCCGTGTGGGTATCTACATATTTAAGGTTGACTTAAATGCCCACGGTTGGCTATGTACGGTGTGAAAGAACTTACACGTATGGGAAGGTGACCGTGAGCCGGTGAGGTGACGGCGAAGACTGGAGACCACCTAGCTCACTTGCGTCTCGTGTTATCTCTTGGCGGTGAGCAGCAGAAGCGTGATGCCGTGGACCCCATTTGCCGTGTCCCCGTCATCACCTCCCTCAAGGAGGAGCAGAAGCTCATCACCACCTCCAACAAGGTGACCCTTTACGCACGCATTCTCACTTTAGAGTTTCAATCACATTCACTCCTGTCACTTGTGCTGCGGGGAGATACTCTTCCGTGCTCGGTGCTACCGGGAACGGGGTTGCACATTTTGTAAGCGTGTGGTTTCCTGCTCTAATGAACGATGCTCATCTTCTGTTCTTACTCCGGAGCCACTGGTGACAAGTCCACATTCTTCTAGCGGGGATAACTGCTCTTGAATTCAAATTAAGTGTTTTTTTTTTATCTATCTCAGAATTGTGGAGGACCGAGTCGACTCTCCAACCAGGATTTGACCTCCGCAACCTTCCACTTGCAATCCACGTGCTCTAACCGCTCGGGCGGGGGAGAGGATTTTCACGAGGCTTCTCTTCCATGTCTATTGTGTTGTCATGTCTTGCCTGACCCACACATGGTGCTGTGAGGCTGTGGATGATTGGTCTTTGCTGCAACCTTTAAAACCTGATATATGGATACAGCAAGCACATGCAAACACCACTTCAGCATAGTGTTTCTATTTAGTTTTGCCGAGACTGCCAACTCATTGGGAAATTGGGAATCTTTTAACCTTGTGCGAGAAATCCGGGTCCGACAATGGATTCTCCGGTACATAGGTTTAATACCGTGAGTGCAAGCGTGCGTGCATGAAATTACGTATGTCAAGAGCTTCACGGGAGGAATTGTAATATCATTCAAGCAACGTTTGGAAGGGATCATACTCTGCATTAATATTTCGCAGCATAATCCTGAATATCCATTTTCCCCCCCACAGCCGGTGGTGAAGTTGCTGTACAATCGTAGCAACAATAAGTACTCCTATACCAGGTGAGCCTTTTGGTTTCGGACCCCCTCACTTTCGTTGCGCTCCGTCTACCGTCTCTCCCACTCTGTGCGTGCCAATGTGCACAGCACACCATCACGTGGAACACGCTATGCGGAGCGGCACTGCGTGTGTCGCGTGCACACCACGCTGTTGTTGCTGCAAATTAAATGCATCCGACGACGGAAGCCACTGTTGAAAAGCGTTAGCGAATCGACGCGTCATTTTTTTTCTTCCTTGTTGATAGCGGGGGGGGAGGAGGTTGCGTGCGAATGCACCACAAGCAGCCGCCATCTCCGCCCCGCCCCTCGCCCTGTGGCCCACCTCTTTATCGACCGTTGGCCGTGTTTTCCGCAGCAACTCCGACGACAACATGCTCAAGAACATCGAGCTGTTTGACAAGCTGTCGCTGCGCTTCAACGGGCGCGTGCTCTTCATCAAGGACGTCATCGGAGACGAGATCTGCTGCTGGTCGTTCTACGGGCAGGGCCGCAAGATTGCCGAGGTGTGCTGCACCTCCATCGTCTACGCCACGGAGAAGAAGCAGACCAAGGTGCGGCATTCCACGGCGGTTCTGGGCATTCGAAGCCGGTCCTCGTGGTGTCACACTGAGCCCAACACGATCACAAAACTACACCCCTTGGACAATGGGTCAATTAAGTGAGTCGATTACAAATGTTAATCGACTCCTTTTGTTGTCCAATGCTTGGGCGCCCCTTAAAAAATGGTGTCAGCCCACACACCCAGGCTCGCGAAGGCAGGAAACGCCCGTCAGCCGCGTCCAGCGCGACGCGGCCGGCGGGTGCCGATGGCTGTCGCCAGGCCGCGTCCCTGTCGCATTGCGTCCAGCGGCCCACGCCGGCGCAGAGGTGACACTTTCTTTTCCCCAACCTGAAATGTGAGCCAGCCAATTAGTTGAATGGCCTCAAGCGATAGATCGGTCGAGGCATTCGATTAATTATCGGATAGCCCAGCTCTGGTCCGCACCCGTCGCTGCCGCAGCGACGCCTTAACCGGCCGCTGTCGCCGCCGCGTTCCGCTCCGTGCGTGCGCCGCAGGTGGAGTTCCCGGAGGCGCGCATCTACGAGGAGACGCTGAACATCCTGCTGTACGAGCCGCGCGACGGCCTGGGGGGCCCCGACAAGGCGCTGCTGGAGGCGACGGGGGGCGCGGCGGGACGCTCCCACGGGCCTCCCGACGAGGACGACGACCGCGACCGCATCGACCGCGTGCGGCGCATCCACGTCAAGCGGCTCGACGACCGCTCGCACCAGCATCAGTAGCGGTGCCTGCCTCACACACCCCCCCCCCCCCACCCCCACTCTCTCCAGCTGTGGCCAAAGGCGTCGGTCAGGGTGGGTGCAGCGGTCGGGGCGGGGGCGGGGGGGATGTCAGGAGGTGAACGGCACTGCGCATGAGACGGTGTGTTGTCGTTGTTGTCGTCCTTCCCCCCGCACCTCCGATTAGCACGGTTGGCTGCGTACGGCGCGAAAGAAGTTCAACATACGCGCATACGTACGAGGTAGGATCGGGGGTTGCGGGGGAAAAGGAGGGGCGGGGTTGGTCTATGACAGGCGTCGGTAACCAAAATAACAACAAGAGCCATTTTTTAATTCGGTAAAAAAAAACTACATTTCAAGAGCTGCACAATCCATGTAAATATGAGAGGCGGTAGTCCTTAATAAATCACGTCACGAAGCGGTGAGTCCGGCTCCGGATCCGCCGGTTGCCAACCCCTTGGCCTGTGGGCACATAAGCCATTTCCTCCGGTCATAAGGGCGCCTTCCGGTTCACACGTTACGTCACTACGAGCTACGTCGCGGGCCAGGGGATCAGTACGTGCGTGTACGGTACGTTGAACTTATTTCGCCAACGTACGTAGCCAAAACGGTGCTGATCGGAGGTGCGCAGCAAGGCGGCAGACGCTGGTTGTAAGATGAACCGGGAAACTGACTTCGTTGACGGTTTGTGGTCCAAAACAACACCGCCAGCAGGAGGGGGGGTTGGTCGTGGTGTTATGTAATACACATCTGGTGTTCGCACCCAAAGACCTAACATCGTTATTTCAAAGAAAATGTGTAAAAAACAAAAAATAACAACTGGAAAGCGCCCGTCAGGTTTCTGGCCCTGGCTGTGCCTTTGGCTCCCAAGCGGTGTCATGAGACCAGCACGTGAGGCGGGCCAGCGATGCGAGGGGTGACGAAGCGAGGCGGGGTTTGGGGGTCGCCGCGGGGGGGGCGGCTGTGGAGGTAGAGGGAGCACTCGTTGCCACCGGAGTCGTTGAGCGCGATGGCTTGCGTTGGCACAGCACGGTTTGTATGGGAAGGTCGACCCACGGGCAATTGCAGGGACTCCGTTCTGATAATCCAAGGTAAGGAGTTTCAGTGCTCGAAGCCCCTCGTGCATGCGGGTAGCCACATGGATGCCAGTAGCCGTCACGGTCACGGGAGTTAATCTTCCTTGCGGAGATATCCTTTTTTTCTACCAATTTGTTGCGTTTATCTCATAATGCACACGACAAAAATACATTTTGAAAGTCCATTGAAAAATGTAATCCAATTTTTAAATTGAAAACGCTGTATTTTTCCTGATCACTTTTTTTACCTGCCCAACAATGCAAACAGGAGGTTTTGTTGCCAGTGGCCAAACATGTGGGTGTTGTAACCGGAACGTCATAGTGCAGGGACGTCCTAGAGTCAGCTTGGCAAGCTTCCCGTCATGCAGGGAAAAAGTCTTTGGGAAAGACGAACGGTTGTCGAGTCGGAAGCAACCACCACGACCCATCGTGGTGCTCCCCTACTGCTATCGTCCTTGCCGCTTCTTCCCTCCTCCCCAAGATAACACCACTCACACCTTAGAAGTTCCTCCGTCCTGCGTGTATGCAATATCGTAGTTTCCAGTCTTGAGATTTTTTTTTTGTTAGTTAGCGTCCTGTTATCACCTATTTTGAGATGACGAATCGGCGTGGGCCGATTTGCGGGTGGACCAGCAAGCGCGACGGTTTTCACCCTGTGGATCAGATTTGTACATTGGCAGGGAGGCAGTGTCGGCGGCGGCCGATGTTTGTGGCGGAGAGAAACGGGAGGGGGGGGGGGTGGGGGGTTGTGGGAAACTCTCCCCGCCTTTTTGTTGAACCAAAATAAATCACCGTCGTGCATAAAAGTCATGTCCACCCCCCCCCCCGGTCTTTTTGCAGGTCGTGTGCTCACTTTACGCATAAGAAGGAACCCCCCCCCCTCCCCCATTTGTTGAAGAATGCCCCACACATAGTTGGACTGACTTGCGACGGTCCCACCTGTTTTTGAGAATTTGAAGCTGGCGGCGTTGGGGGCAGCCTTAAACGACACTACCGGTTGGCAAATGTCATCCCTGGCCCTGGAAGTAGCTCTCCCAGCACTGCTGGTTTTTAAGCGCGATATTTAACATACTGTAGTGTTTTAAAGTGGGCTGCGAGATGATTCTTATTTTTTATGCTTACACTAAATAAAGCAAGGCTAAAGTAGGCTTGGCGAGATAAAAATTTAAGAGTACTTGGAAAATCTTATAAGACGGCGAATTAATAAACAAGTGCAGAGTGTCTGTGTGTGTGTGTGGCTAATATTTTTTTACGACATTGCCAATGTTTAGCTTTGCGTTTAAGGTGCATGTTTGTTTGTTTTTTTTAAGTTTGTTTTGTACAATTCACCTGTTACCCGCCCACCCCCGCGTTAAGTCCAGCTTTCACGATGGGTGGAATTTAGCCTGTTTTCGCAATGCTTGGCTTCAAAGCCAGGATGGATTCCACGCGGAGTAAAAGACGTTCTCGTTGCCACTTGACCACGTGTAACACGTGCAGTAAGACGCCCAGAATGCACACCTTGCATCGCGAAAGGATTCTTGAAGCGCTGTGCCATTTCAAAACGTGCGTTGGTCAACCATTTGTTTTGTGATTTTTTTCGGCTTTTGCTGAAAACTGCGACGCCAAAAACAATGGTCCTCTGCGTATATTGTGCCCCGAGGCAGCCGTTATCTGCTTGTTTAGAATTCTCATTCGGGTGACTTGAGATACCGTGATGTACTTGGGAGTGCACGACCGCAGGTCTTTACCCCATCACGAGCCTTGCCCAAACAATCGCCTTAAGCCTGCCCCAAACCCAGGTGTGTAACTGAAACACACGACCGTTAATGGCGTCGTCGGTCAAGGGCATTCATTCATTCATTCCCTGTGGGCTTTACTGGAGAGGAACCATGGCCTTGTGTGTGCGCGTGTGTGCGTGTTGTGACGCTCGGAGACATTGGTGGACAGAATTCGAGGAGAAGTAGCGAGCTGGTCATTTTGAATTGTTTGGAAACAAACAGAATAATCGGGGGTCATGAGGATGTGTCGCAGCGATACAATGCAAGCTCGCTGCCCCAGTCCAAAGGGAGCGGAGTGGGGAGGATGGAGACCGTTGTGTGTTTTTTCGTAACGTGCGCGTAAAGAAAATCTCTGCGTGTGCCCCTGCGACAGTTTGCAGATCGTATGATACTTCTGCTCCGTATGACACTTCTGCTCCGCTGCTGCTCCGGGGACATTCCCTCTAAAGTGTCTCCGAAGCTGGGGTGGGGGGGGGGGGGTGGCGCTGAACCACGTTGCCAGGCTCTCCAAGATTTTTTGAGCGAATCTCAATTTCGTGGGTTTTTTTTGAGCGAATCTCAATTTAGTGTTTTTTTGAGCGAATCTCAATTGAGTGTTCTGTTTGAGATCGCCTTAACGTGGCTGGGCGAGAAGCCCTTGCGTACGCGAAGTTGGCGAGTCCAGTGTTTGCAGCTAGAGTGGGTTCCAGCCGATGGAAATATGAGCGACCGAGTGAGCTCATTTTGCAGGTGGAAAGACCGGCATGCCGGTGGGGGGGGCGGGGGGGTCGTTGTGCGTGTGCCATGCCAAGCCTGCCCTGGGTCGTATATTGCCAGTGTCTCGTGGTGGTTTTTTTAACGTGTGGTGGTGCTCGCTTTTTCTCCACCGCAGCGTGTAAAGAGTACAGGTGACAATTTTACGAAATAACTGTCTTGGATTTTATTGTGCAGGAATCTTTTTGCTAAGTGTGTACATTACTGAGAAATAAACATAAATTTAAAAAAACATGCAGATGTATGCGACGTCCCTTCACCGGAATGCATGCCGGTAATTACGTTATTTCCCTATTTTTTTACTTGTGTTTTATTTGTGGGCTTTCTTGTGCAGTCGGTGGAAATTGCCGCGTGTCTCGTCAAGCGAAGAAGAGGCACGGGAGTCGTGCGGTCGAAATTAAATTACTTGCCTTTACATACGGGCAATGGGTTTGCAGCACCCAGATGGTATTGGTTCAAATAAAATAAAACATTTTTACAGCTTACTCATTTGGAGGGAGTTCAATGGCGGCGGTTGCCTTCGTACGATGCTGAGCAGCCTCAATAATGAGAATGTGGAATTCCCAGCCACTGTTCTACCAATGGTTGAGCAGCGTGCCCCATTGATAGTTGGAATAAAGGGGGAAACTTTGCCTCCTTTAATCGTGCAAACGTTGCCAAAGAGGGCTGCGTTGGGCCAAGGGTCCGTGGGCTCTTAACCTGGTGTGCGAACACTGCCTGGGGGTGCGAGAGGCCCTTTCTGGGAGTGCGAGACGTGGCCGTATTTTTGTTCGAAGGCAAATCATCGAAAACACAATTAAGCACGGGCACGTAAGTACAACTAATTTGTTTCGTCAAACCCAATGTATGTATTCACATTGTACACTTTATTGTGAACGAATGAGAACAAAAATGGGTGCAAGGCTGCACTAAAGGTGACGAATCACTGCCCAGAGGGTGGACATGTGGTTGGACTCGACTGGGGCTTAATTTCTCATGGAATCTTTTCCCGTACCCCCCCCCCCCCACCCCGTAATAACATCATGGGGAGGGGAGAAGTGTAAATAGTTGTTGGAGCTCAACTCTGAACGGCTCTGGAATGAGATTAAAAGCCCCTGGACTGGACCCAGGCTCCACGTGAGGTCACAATCGCGGCAGTAGCCGTGCGTTATCACGTGCCGTGCTTTGGAGGGCATCCAGAGACGCCTTGAGCGGCAAAAAAAATTGACAAATAAGACTGCGGTTGATTACTGGCAGACACAGGCATTCCCATAAATTGACATTGAGCGCGGAGCGCACTCGCAAAGGAATCTGTGTGTGTGCGCGCTCATTAAAATTGGTATGCTGGAGTGTACCCGTTGATGTTTTAACAAGCGTTTTTATAAGCATCGTGAGTTACATGAGTTGCATACATAAATTGGAATTAGCACTGGAGGTTGCATGTTTATTGGAATTACTGTGAACGCGTTCACACATCTGTAAAACGGCAAATGATCTGGTCCCACTTTAGTTTAAATGAGTTTGTGCTGTTTTAGAGATATGAACCCATTGCCCGTATGTATTGATGGACAAGACAGTCACAAGGCTCCTTACTCATAGCCAACGACCAGCTCGCTTACAAAAAGCTTCAGAGCAGTGGTTCTTGTTCTTACCCTGTGGAGCGAGATGCCCTTTCTGGGGGGGGTGTGAGACATGGCCAGATTTTTTTAGAAGGTAAATAATCGAAAACGCAAATTAAGAACGGGCACGTACGTACAACTACTTTATTTCATCAAACTCTAGGTAGTTATTAACAGTATACATTTTTTAATAATTGAGAACCAAAATGGTGCAGACTGCAGTTTAAGGTTGAAGACCCAATGCGTTGGACTGCCGTCGCCTGCTCCTCGCGTGAATATTCTGCACGTGTCAGCATTGTACGTGTCATCTTTGCGAACGTGCGCATTGCACGTCCACAATCAGCGACGCAGTTATCTCGTCGTGCATCCCTCCACAGCTGTTCGCAGTGGGACTAAGTTAATATACCTGTTAGGAAATTAATATAAAATGAACTCCCAGCCATTTTCCATCTGCTGTGTGTGAGGGGCCTCCCGGTGGCACGGCGGTCGTGGTGAATTTGATGTTTAGGGGCCGTCCATAAATGACGTCACGCACCTGGGGGGGGGGGGGTCAGACATTTGTGACGATGTGTGACGAGGGGGGGGGGGGTTGAGAAATGTGACGTCACATCAAAATGCGCAACTTTAAATATAGAATTGTTATAACAACACTAATTGTTATAACAACACTCCTACAACATCAGAGTGCAGCGCCACATTAAATACGCACTACAATGACAATAGTTTAAAGCGATTTGAAGCATGGTTTATTTTTTGTGGGGGAGGGGCAGAGCTTTGTGACGTCATATTTGAGGGGGGTCTGACTTTTTGTGACGCCGTGTGACGAAGGGGGGGGGTAAAAAATTCGTCCAAAATCGCGTGACGTCATTTATGGACGACCCCTTAGCTGTGGCCAGGAAAAATCCGAACTCGGGTCACGTGGTTCTTTGTGCAATGCGCGCTTCGAAAGTAATTGGGCCAAAAATAAAAAAAAAACTCGGATCAGTGGGGCATATTTTTTTTGGTGTTCAACTTGTTTCAGATTCCTCTTACAACCCCCGTAGCTCGTTGGCTGTGTGTGGACGCAATGCCCGGGGCGCTGTTTTTGTTGGTTTGTTTGTTTGGAATGTTAAATGTTTGACGAATGTTGGCGTCCGCGCTTTTTGTTTTAACTAACGCTGCTTGTCACTTGAAGAGCGCTCGCCCTTTCCACGTTTGTATTGCCCAGCGAACGTGAGTTGAACATTCCCGTTCGTAGTCCATGGGCCCGGGCGGACGGTGGTACCGCCCGAGGTGGGAAACATCTTCAGTTGGGCAGTACCGATGCATGTGCACGACCAGTAAGGGTGAATTTACTTGATGGCCCACTCGTTTAAAAAAAACTAAACTGGTGATCGCATATTTTCCCTGTTCTTTGGCAACGTGATGATATCGTAACCGTTACAGTTACGCCAGCTCAGGTGGTACCGACGAACGAAGTATCTGACCTGGAGTTGAGAGGTGATTGGGAGTGTAGATATTAAATATATGGGGGTTTTTTAAATTTAAAATCTAGCTCTTGTTGCAGGGCACTGCATGTGCGGTGGTGATGGTGGCGGTGGTGTAAATCGTCATCAGTGCCGCGTTTGGGTTTTCTCGCGGCGCTGTTCGACAGCAGCCCGCTGCGTTATTTTTGGGTCGTGCGGTGAACTTCTTTAGCACCGTACGCAGCCAAACCGCGCCAAATCGGGGGCTTTGTCGCTGCTGCGCGTGCTGGCAGCCGTTCGTCAGCCGCTCGTCAGCCACTCGCTGAAGAAGCTACGGGCACGCGGAGCGAAATGTTGGACGTGGTAACGGATAACAGCACAACGGCAATGGCACGGCAACGCGACACGGTGGGGAAACCGAGTCAAATCACCGTCGCGGAAATGATGGATTGAGCAAATTCTTTCCGTTTTACTGCACGAGTGCAACCCCCCCCCCCCCCCCCCGCAAATCGTAGGTTGCATGCAATCGTGGTGATGTGGTGTTATTGCCTTAATGAAATTAGAGTTTGTTTTCAAGTGATTATTTTTGTTTTGCTTAAGTATGTGTGCGTGGACGTTGAGTAGGGCTAGAGGGGTTTTTTTTGGCTTAAAAACTTTTTAAAACCCCCAGCAGGTATGCGTGACCTAAAATTCATCTGCCTAATTTAGTGTGTAGTAAACTGTTAAGAATCTATTTTTTATCTATTTTTATATGTATCGTTTATTTGTAGTACTACAGTAACATTTTTACGTTTAATGTTATGGCGTGTGACGTACAAAATGTTATTAAAGAATTGTAAAACGTACAATTTTTTTTGCATTGAGTCTTTTGATAAGCATGTACAGAAAAGTTTCCCAGTCGGATTTGACATAGGAGACTATAAGCTAAAGAAGAGAGACATTGGCTACATTAACACTGCGATGATTTAAAACAATCAGATGTTTTTCTGATTGACCTGGGTGAGCCCTGGGTAAAGAAAATGCTCCAAAGATTCATCATAATCTGAACTCCCAATACAGGGACTCTTATTGTGTCTCCGTGTGTTGAACTTATTTTGCACCGTACGTAGCCAATCTAGATATAAAAGTGCAAAGTTGTGACATCTTATCGAAAACTGAACTTACATTGCAACACTGTCTTACCATGCGTTGTACTTTTGCCCGTTATGATAATAATTATAATCGGGCGTTGTTCACGCGGTCTAGAACAGTGATTCATAACCTTTACTGCAGCCTGCACCTCTTTGCTTCTCAATCGTAAAACAATGTAAAATGTTAACAAATACATAGGGCTTCGATGAAACAGCAGTTGTGGTAATAGTAATAGGTTTTTACCCTTTTATCTGGCACCAAAACTGACACCTTTATACAAGGGATCATGTTTGCAATAACCACAACACAAGCAGTCAAAATGCAAACAAAAAGATACAACTCTGATAATGATATTGGCACTGTCCTTGAAATTGATTGCTCCACACCCGAGACGGCTTTTCTTAGAGCCCTTAGTCTCCACTGGTGTTGGACCAGATGACGCCAAAAGGCGTACAACTCAAAAACAGCGCACTATCAGAGTTTGGAGCTCGGGGTAAGCATTTACATTATGAGACCTTTGCCAGTAGCAATATATAGTAACAGGTTTTTACCCTTTTATCTGGCACAACTGTCTGGCCACGTCTCGCGACCGCCAGAAAGAGCATCTCACCCCCCCCCCCCACTGGGCTAGAGGAAAGCTTCCTCCATTGCAAGTGTCTGCCCAACGTGGTGATGGCATTTCCGACAATGAATTCATTGCCTGTGTGACCAGAGCAACCCTAAAATGTATTGGGGTGCCGTTCCACGAAGCATAACATTGTAGGACGTACTGTGGACATCGTTAAACAAGCATCAGTGCGTATGTTTGGGCAACTGAACTCGCTCTTTAAAAAATAAATAACGCAACAAGTAAAAGACTTAGAAATTGAAATTTTATTACAAAAATCTCCCACGGAAGAAGCAAACGTTTGGCACTCATTTCCATCACTCGACGAGTTATGCTCGCCGCGGTTTTGTTCGCTGTGTTCCCGTGGAGATCGCGAGCGAATGACATCAACATTAAGAAACTTTAGCGGAAAACTGGCGCTAAAGGTATGTGTGTGGGTGCGTGAGTGCAGGAGATGAGTTTCCGCCAAAACAATTCCACGAGTGGCCTCGTGTGCTCAGCAGAGCCCAGGGGGAATTCCCCCCCCCCGCCACATTATCATCGTAGCACAAGTAGCTACATATGTAGCTACATTCTGTAATAGATATTACAGAATATAGCGACTACTACATATTGTATTACTACTAGGATAATCCGTAGTAGCTACATGTGTAGTAGCTACGTGTGTAGTAGCTACGTGTGTAGTAGCTACGTATGTAGTAGCTACGGGCCCCACACTTTCAAGGGCCCCGCGCTAAATGCTTTCAAGCTATCAATTCTGGTTCAGTGAGTCTGCACTCTCTATTACTATAGTACTATACTGCCTTCAGCTTTTATGAACGACTAGGTGTTTAAGTTTAGCCATTTGCCGTATTAACTGTCTATATATCAAATGAAAAATATAAATTACTTTACTACGCAAGATACAAATGCGTGTGTTTTAATATTTATGTGTTTTTTTTTAATTTTAGGGCCCTTTTATAACACATGCTACAGGCCTCGCACTAGCTTAATTCGGCACTGCCCCACCACCAAATCACACCGCGTGTTACACATACTCCTTACACTATTTCTGTCGGTCCGCTGCTGGGTGAGGGCCTCCCTACGCCGTGCGGGTCATTTGACCATACTTCACCAAGCCTGTCAGTGCGGCTTGGTGAAACCCCTTCTAGTTTAACCACCCGGCTTAAAATTTGACACTGCACGACATCTTTAACGTTCGGGACTGGAGGACATCAGCGAAACGTCCGCACACCAAATTGTTAAAAGTGCGAGGATTGCTCTCCAATTACCTGCTGCTGAAGCAGGGATACGTTGGCACGCGGGACAACTTTATTAATTGGCTGTGTTAGGTGGCGGAGGGTGTACAACACACAATTTACGTCTGACCCAAACATTCTGTAATAGACCACACACACCCGATGAAAAATACTCGGGTCTTGGTAACAAATCTGTCAGCGCGCTAACCACTACACTACCGCTCCCCACAATGCATGGTGGCTGGTGTGAACGTATATGTGTGTACATACGTTCACACTTTAAGGTACAAGGTATGTATGTTTCTGTATGAACTAGTTAAATGTTTGAGCAATGCTAGGGCTTGCGTTAAGAGTTGCGGGCGTGCTAGAAGGTACACTCATCAACAGAGTTTTTTTTTCTCATGGTGATGTGGTTCACTACGTATATTTACATTACCACATTGTAACAACTTGAACCGTCCGATCCATGCTCTGTAACTAACAGCATTCTATTTTGACCGAGAACCCACGAGGCCTAATTTACATGGAAGAAAAAAAATGCACGTTTTCGCTCAATATTTCGTGCTATATTTGTAACGAAAAAAATTACCATTGAAATTCCATGATTGACATTGTTTACATAAAAATAAAAAGTTCAGATGTATTGCTTGTACTCAACCCATGAAGCAGGCCCATGGACTTAACGTTAGTCCGTGTGTTCATTTACCCTCGACAGCCCCAGGTCACAGCATTTTTATTTGGGTCACCAAAAGGGGCCCCCCCACCGATATCCGGTCCATGAAGTCGAGGGCATTCGTCCTCACCGAACGTGATTTGCAGTGCGTCACATTGAATCGTCATGAACCCGATAACTTAACGGGGTTCCGTGGGATTGAGGGAGCCTTCGCCCTGACACGCGGGTCGCGCGATTTAATCGGCCAAACTTCACCGTGCTCGACCGCGCCGTGTCAGTGAGACGGGCAGCCTAGGCTTCGTGAGGCGTGGAAGTGCAGTACAACAGTGGATTTTGCTGCAACCGACCTGGGGCGCCCGCCATATTGCTCCGCAGTCTATACGACAACCCTGGTGTGTGCGTGGTGGTCACCCATGCAAAAAAAAAACACTGTCCAGGCTGAAAATCCTGCTTAGCTTTCGGGCGATCTGGTCGTAAACAAAGGGTGCCTTAGTAAACAAATAAAAATACCTCACTGTTGACAACCATTACGGGAAATATTACATATTTCCATCTATCGCTTTACTTTAAAACAATCAGAACGCACGTCTTTTCTTTTAAATACGAACGTTATATACATTTTTTAAAAAAACCTAATTCTTGAAATTATTCACGTAAAGAAATTGATTCATAAATTCTTCAGGTGAATGTTTAGCAACAACGTACGGCAGCTTTGAGATATTTCCACCAACTGCGGGATGAAGCATCTCCCCCACATCGTCATCGCGCACGGGACAACAGTGCCACGGTGAATACCATTTGAGTTGTTACGTTCAGAGGTGAAGGACGGTCTCTTTATCGCTTTTCTTACACGCTCACGATTTCCACATGTACAGATTCATTGGGAGTCAGCGAAATTATTTAACCATAAATGGACATGCAAATTACACGTAAATGGATGTTTCGGACGGCATCAGGACTGCAATGATGGTCTCCGTCCCTTGTTTATAATTGGGTTTTCGAGCGCAGAGGTTCTTAAAATGATGAGTTTTAACAGTGGGTAATCATTCCGGTCCGGCGTTTCATATTTATGAACCCACGATGCGTACGAGGGATCGGTCGAATCGCTCCACACGTGAAGCGAGCGGAAGTGAAAGCCTCGACATCGGAGTCGGGGGGGTGGGGGGGGGGGGGAACTAAAGTTCGGGGATGAGACCGAAATCGTAAAAGTCTGAGTGAAGCTCAGACGTTAGGTCCAGCTCGGCGTGCAGGTCGGAGGTCGGGCTGCTGTGGTGGTGGTGGTGGTAGTGGCTGCTGCTGCTGTTGCTGTGCACGTGGGCCGACAGTGACTGCATGGCGCCCAAACCGAACGTCTCCTCTCTCAGGATCTCCCAAAAGTCTCCTGGGGGCAAGACGACGCATTTACTCAATGGTTGTTTCATCAGTGCAATCGCAATAATTATCAGCATCATCATCATCATCACGAACGAACCTCAATCACCTCGCTGATCTCGGCGTGGAGCGTAAACCGTCGTCGCGCGACACTCCGCTCGTCATCCGCATCGCGCGGCGCTTTCAGGTTGCGCTTCTGCGGCCGTCTGGAACGCTCTTCCTTCCGATATTCGCAAGCCACTGAAACTATGCACTTTTAAACGATCTAGATTGAAAACCCATTTATTTAGAACTGCTTTTTGTGTTTAGTTTGTTGTCCTTCCCCCGCACCTCCGATTTGCACGGTTAGCTACGCACGGTGCGAAAGAAGTTCAACGTACGTACGTCATTATCAGCTGCACAGGCGCCTACAGGTAACGATGTATTGACTTGCCGATCCTGTTAAATAACCTCCAGGATTGAACATAAACCTTGCAACGGTCCACATTGGATCAATTCCGCGTGCCTTGTGGAAGAGTTACCATTCGAATAAACAAAGCGGAGTGCAATTACGGAAACACTCCACCAGCGACCACTCAGGCTCGTGAGCCACTCTGAAGCTCAAGTGAATCCGAGTCGCTATGTGAGTCCATGGGTTTCCATGCGGCTCTAAGAGTCTGTGCTTGCGTTCTGTGTGAGCCCACACAGTAGTGAGCCACTGTGAACTACACGTTTTCAATGCAGGTAGCGAATGCAGCTGTTCCACCGCACATCAACTGAACCCATTTACTGGCTGGCTCACCTTTCACATCGAAGATGCTTCTCCTCCAACCGTACACGAGAGAGACTTTTCCGGAGTTGGTAGACTAACCGGTCCAACTCTTTGTAAATCCTCGTGTCTCGAGGCAGAGTCCACAATTATCTATATGCAAACGTATGCACGGCGTTTGCACGCTCCCTTACGAATTGAAATTCGAGTAAAAAATAATTAACTCAGTTCCCAAATTGGTCGAAATTAAAAGGCGAACGTAAAACGAATGCACATGGAAAATTGAGTTTTCAGGTCCAGGCGGCGTACAGCCGTTTCAATACAGGCAACAAAAATATTTTATGCTCATTGGTTCTTTCGGTAAAGTCACGTGTGTAGAAATTAAATAAAATAAAAATAGATCACGACGTTTCGAGCGCAACATAAGCGCCCCTCCTCAGGTGAAAATCGCGTAAACCACACAGCGAGGGAACACACAGAGGGACATCACACACAGAGGGACATCACACACAGAGGGACATCACACACAGAGGGACATCATACACAGAGGGACATCACACACAGGGACATCACACACAGAGGGACATCACACACAGAGGGACATCACACACAGAGGGACATCACACACAGAGGGACATCACACACACAGGGACATCACACACAGAGGGACATCACACACAGAGGGACATCATACACAGAGGGACATCGCACACACATGGAGATCACACACAGAGGGACATCACACACAGGGACATCACACACAGAGGGACATCATACACAGAGGGACATCGCACACACAGAGACATCACACACAGAGGGACATCACACACAGGGACATCACACACAGGGACATCACACATAGAGGGACATCATACACAGAGGGACATCGCACACACATGGACATCACACACAGAGGGACATCACACACAGGGACATCACACACAGAGGGACATCACACACAGAGGGACATCACACACAGAGAGGGACATCACACACAGAGAGGGACATCACACACAGGGACATCACACACAGAGGGACATCACACACAGAGGGACATCACACACAGGGACATCACACACAGAGGGACATCACACACACAGGGAGATCACACACAGAGGGACATCACACACAGAGGGACATCACACACAGAGGGACATCACACACAGAGGGACATCACACACACAGGGACATCACACACAGAGGGACATCACACAGGGACATCACACACACAGGGACATCACACACAGAGGGACATCACACCCAGAGGGACATCACACACAGAGGGACATCACACACAGAGAGCGACATCACACACAGAGGGACATCACACACAGAGGGACATCACACACAGAGGGACATCACACACAGAGAGGGACATGACACAGAGAGGGACATCACACACAGAGGGACATCACACACACAGGGACATCACACACACAGAGGGACATCACACACAGAGCACACGGAGAATGGCAAACTGCACGGAGGCAAATACAGCAAGAAAGAACCAATGAGTATAGTCATTCCTGCAGTCACGAAAGCTTAAATCTTAGATTAAAAATTATTTTGTCTATTTGTTTGTGTTTCTCCCTTGTGATGGGACTTTGTAGGATGAACGTTGAGATTTATAAGGGGCACGGGGTGATCAATAAGGTCTGAATTGGTCTGTAATAAGGTAGGGCACTGATAAGGGGTTGACGGCTATGCTAATATATTTTCCCTATTTAGCCAGCTTTGAACATGAAGTGTGTTGCAAATGTGAGAACCTTTCCTTGTCTCCAAAGTTTCACAAGTTTTGGTTACTATCGAATGAACCATCTCTGAAACACACTCTTACGTGAAAATAAAAAAAATGCCGCTTTCTTAAAGCATGATAACATTTTTAAAGGAAGACTTAACTCCAAAAAAAACACAGCTCTTGTCGATGTGTATCGAGGCTACGTGACCCGGGCTGTCTGGCACGGGTACGAAGCTCTGTTAATGAGACGAACAAACAAAATCACACCTTAAAGCGACGGTGGTAAAGAGTGTGGGATTGGGTGTCACTAGTCCACTCCTGACTGTGGTTCCAAAGTCTTTTGTTGATGATTAATGAACCTTCACCTGCGTCGGATCCACAGTAAAGATTCACGTCGGGTCTCAACCCTGAGGAAGCTAGCGAGGTGTTACCTAGCCCGCTGCCACTACCAGCCGGCACGTGGAAGTCTTAGGCCGGCATTTCCCCTTCCGCGGCACTCAGAAGCCACTTTCATCGTCCCCCAAGCGCCACGTCTCCGTCCGTTTTCAAAAACCACGGCCGGCATTTGTCTGCGCCGTCTCTCCCTTTAAACGTGCGCGACCACCGGGAAACCGTGGGGGGGTGGGGGGGGGGGGGCGCGGCCGTGCCGCACGAGCACGCACCCTGCAGGGCGAAGTCGGTGATGCTGGGCTGCAGGGCGTCGATCTCGGCATCGGCCGCGGCGCCGGCGCAGGGCAGGGCGACGTGTGACAGCGGCGGCGGCTCGCAGGGTGCCGGCGCGAGCGCCCGCAGGGGCGACTCCGCGGGGGGGCCCGGAGGCTCGCCGCGGCCGCCCCCGCGACGGGGCCGGAGGGGCGGCTGGTGTCCCGGCCCGGCGGGCCGCGCGGGGTCCCGGGCCGCTGGAGGGTGGGCGCAGTGAGCGCCGGGCCAGCGGGAGGGCGGCGCGGGGGACCGGGCGCAGGCCGGCGGGGGCGCCGGCAAAGCCCGCGACAGGAACGAGGGCACGGGGTCAGGGGTCGCGGGCTTCTCCGGGACCAGGCGCTCGAGCAGCCCTGAGAGACGCGAAGGGAAGAGAGATGCGGGGGAGGGAGGGAGAGAGAGAGACACGGGGACGGTCACGCTCGCTGGGGGCTGAAGGAGAGACGGTGAGAGGGGCAGTGTGCACAGCGTGGCTGCCACCAGGTCCGAGGCTGGGTCGGAGTGGTACTGTGCTGCAGATCACATGACTCTGCAGTCTTTCACCCGACTCTCGCCCATTAGACAATTATGAGTCGTTAGAAGATTTAGTTTGGGGGGGGGAGGGCTAATGTGCTCTGGCATCCGTATGTCAGAGTCACCAGCAAAGCAGACGGTCTCTTTGACGCAGAGGGAGGCCCCTGAGTGATCCGGCTGGTTTGAATTAAGAGAAAAGCGCCCGTTACTGTGGCGAGATGTCAATACGTGGCCGGAGACCCTTTCTGTCGTTCCTTGTGGAGACAGCAGGACAACACCACTCCTTGCGAGAGGGAACAAATGTGGCGAGAGGCTTTAATTTATGAGACTTGGACTCCTTGAGGATAGTGCAGCCCCATGGCCGTCTGGGCTCAACGTGATGGGAGTTCTGGCATGATAAAGGTCACTCGTGTTATTTCAGCGTACAGCATTTCCATCTGTGATAGAGTTTTCTATTGGATTAGATCGTGTAAATATGAATGTGTCGTTAAACCCGCCACCACCCGAGAAAGCTAATTAGTAGGGTTTGTCACGGAAACAAAACATGCCAATTTGTGACTAGTTCAGCACACCGGTGTGTTGGAGAGTAAACCCACAACATTTACAATTTAAACATTTACAATGCACTCGAATTGTAAATGTTGGTGGCGGCTTTAACGACGCATTTATATTTACACGATCTAACCCAAAAAAAACCTCTTGTGGATAATATTGCTAGCGAAAGCCTACTGGGTGTTGAACATTGCTTCCATCTGTCAAGATTCCTGGACCTTTTTGTTATTCACACGAATACCAAAGGGCCCAAGTAAAATATTGTTTGTCATGCTTCTCACAAAAGGTGGCAGCCAGCCCCCCACCCCCCCCCGCCCCCCCCTCCCCCCCCACCGGCGGCGACGCACTTCGCGGGGCCCTCACCGGGATCCACCATGCTACGACCAATGCCCAGCGGGTCCTTGCGCTGCCACTTGTGGATCTCCTGCTCCATGCGGCCCACGCGCTCCGCCACCAGGCTCCACAGGCAGCCCTTGCGCGGGCCCGGAGCGACGCTCGTCAGGGAGGGGGGCAGAGTCGCGGGGCGCGGCGGGTGGGGGGGCGCCCCCCCTATGTTCGACACCGTCACCTCCACCTTGCGGAAGCACTTGTTGAGAGAGAGGTTGTGCCGGATGGAGTTCTTCCAGCCGTCCGGGGCGCTCTGGAATCGCAGCAGACGTCGGTGTAACAATGATGTACAGATGTACCGCTCGATCTATTACCCCCCCCCCCACGGTCCCCCCCCCCCAGTGTTATCCAGATTCCCTTATCGGCATCACGTCAAGGGGCAAAGGAGCCACCCCGCGCAAGCGACGGGTGTAGTGGGCCCCGCGGGTATCAGGGGGCAGTGAAACGAAATCCACGAAGCTGTTTCTGCACTTTCCACGACCGTCGCCAACCCGCGCTGACCGGCGTGGTGAAGTATGTTCGATATATCTCCAGCAGCCCGCAAAACGGCGTGGGGGTGGCTCTCATTCGACAGTGGATATGACACGGAGCTGTTATTTGTTGATGATGCCGTGCTGTACAACACCCGAGTTGGATTCCCAGCCGTGGCTAACAGCAGCGATGATTATGGTTGTTATAAATTGGCCTGGGTCCCCACTCCTAGATTGCCTCAGCCTTCACGAATTACTTTCTGTTGTCTATAAAGGAAGCCGGATTCAGCTTTGGTCACGCAATCCCCCCCACCACACGGACGCACACGGACGTACACGCGCGCCGTGCCGGCCTCAATAGGGGCTCGCAAACTGAACGCGCCGCCATAGTCCGGTTAGGGGCTAAAACACTTTGCGTTTGTGGAATGTGCGAGGATTTACCCGGAAGTAGGGGAAGTTCTGGAGGAGGAATCCGTAGATCTCGTTGACGGGAAGACTTCCAGTCTTGCTACTCTTCAGCGCCAGCGCAATCAGGCAACTTCAGGGAGGCACATCGGGGTGAGAGGTGGAGTTAGGATGCGATTTTGAGTCGGGGGGTGTGGGTAGAGTTGGGATGTGATGTTGGGTTGGCATGGGAGGTAGAATTGGGATGTGATGTTGGGTTGGCATGGGAGATGGGAGTGGACGTTGGGCTACAGATCTCACCTGTAGGAGAAGGCCGGCTTGGGGTACGTGCGCTGGGGCTGGCCGGCGGAGCCGTGGAAGGGCAACGGGGGCCCCGCGTGCCGCACAAGGAAGGCGCCGCTCGCGTACAGGAGGTCGGGCCCGGGGGGCGAGTGCGGCGACGAACCCGGATAGGTGGCAGGCGACGCGTGCCCGGGCAGCACCTA
The DNA here is from genome assembly GCF_048934315.1 of Petromyzon marinus. Taxonomy (NCBI): domain Eukaryota; kingdom Metazoa; phylum Chordata; class Hyperoartia; order Petromyzontiformes; family Petromyzontidae; genus Petromyzon; species Petromyzon marinus. Next base: position 10,731,118 of record NC_133704.1, read on the forward strand.
GCGAGGCAGGCGGGGGGGGCGCGGGGGGCATCCAGGACGAGTGCACGTGGATTACGGTGGGAAGCAACAGAACAGCAGGTCCACGCGCAGCCCCTGTCGATCCACACTGCTGGCAAGTGGAGAGCGCAGGCTGAGTTGAACACGTAGCAGACTTTCGCGATCAATATCATATATAAGGCACGAAACAGGAGGGTTTCTCCAAAAATCTGGCTGTCGCCTGGTGAAGCTAGTTGTAATTACTGGCGAAACGTCGTACTCAGTTTGTAAATGTTGTGGCTTGGCTCTCCAACACACCTTGTGTGCTGTACTAGTACACTACACTATACACTACACTATACACGAGTGCTGTACTAGTGACGAATTGGCCACGTTCTGTTTACGTGACAACCCTTACTAGTTGGCTGTGTCGGGTGGTGGCGGGTTTTAACGACACATTTATATATTTACACAATCTAACGCAAAAAGCTGTATAATGCACAGACTAAGTGTTACTAACCCAACACTAAAACTAACAATAACATTTGTAAGAATCACAACCAAGAGACCAACAACATATTCATAATTAAACATTTTTAATTAAATCTCAAAACTACGCGGGACACGCACCAGTTCCACCAGCTGCCAACCAGGCTATTCCAACCACGGCGAGGAGTACACCGCTCCGAACAACCTCACCTGCGCGTTGCGAGCGGCGTGCTGCGCTCGCTCGTAGAAGCAGGCCGAGGGGTCCTCGGTGCCCTCTGGAGGAGGAGGAGGAGGAAGATGATGATGATGAGGATGACGCTGCTGCTGATGATGATGAGAAGGAGCCGGTGGCTGGCACTGCGGCTGCTGCGGCGCGTCGCTGCACCTCCACTCGTGGCGGTGGGCGATGTCGAGCGCCGGCTGCAGGTCGAGCGGGTCGCCCGCGGGCTGGAGGAACACGCGGCTCTCGGCTTGCGCGCACTGCCGTGGTGGGGGTGGATGAGTCGGAGGTGGATGAGTCGGAGGCGGCCGGGCGCAGTGAGACGCCTCCTTGGCCCAGCACCAGGAGCTCTCGCCTGGACAAGACGCACGAGGCACCACTCGAGTCAAGTGCACGGTGGTCCAGATGTTTTGTGACCCCCCCCCCAAAAAACACATTTAATTGGCCCCTGATATTTGTGTTCTTTTGCACACATTAATTTCTGTTTTGAATAAACCCTGCTTAACAAAAAGGATTACGGCTTCAGATCATTCATTAATTGGCCCCCGAACATTTTCTTTTCCTTTGGATATTCGTTTCTGTTTAATTGAACCTTGGTTTAAAAGTAATAATAAGTTTCGGAGAATGAAACAGGGTGTCACAAGACACCTGGCGATCGTCTGAACGGAAGCACGCGTGGCCCGCGTTCGTCAATCCACCGCTGGACGAAGACCTCCCCGACGCCTCGCGGCTCGTCAGGGTCGTCTGGCCGCTCGGTGTGGGGTGGGGGGTTGGTGAAGGTCAAAAGTCGAAAAACTCGCGGCTCTGCAGCGGCAGGCGGTGGCTCTGTAAGGACTGCCGCTTCGTGACCATTGTTTATCGAGGGACCCCCCCCCCCACCTCCCCCAACACCGCCGTGTCTCGTCTTCGCCACGCGAAATTTCTCGCCTCTTGAAATATTGAGGTTGGGTATTTTTTTGCGTGTGTGTTTGTATCACCGAATTCGAATAAAATGTCTCTTCTTCTTCTTCTTCTTGCTGTTACTTCAGTGGCGGACCCCTTAGCCGTGCGTTGGCGGTGTGCCGGAGCCTTGGTCCAACTTTGCCAAATGTAATCCACTACAGTACTCGCAAATTACTTAACTGATGAGAAAAAAAAAACCCCACACGGGGCAAAACAGTCCCTTGCTGGCAGACTAAGACCCACTTGCAGGCCGGCACTGCGACCCGACGATGCTCGATGCGGTCGCAAGCTACACGTTGAACGCAATCGCTGCACATTTGGCCGTGAGAGTCGTCGTCGTTGATCTTCAACTCACCGGCGATGCTAAAACAACAACAACAAACAACAACAACAACAACAACTGTCGCGTCGTTAATCGCACCACGCCCACGTAAACAATTCCATCGGGCTGTGCCGCGCGTAACGGAAAGCTCCGTTTTGTGACGGGAAGCGTCACAAAACGGCGCACATTTGTCCGGATCATAAAGCGTGGCCTGAAATCCTACACCGATCCATCGTGAACGCTAAGTATTATATATTTAAATCTAATGTGTTCAAAGCAATGCGATTTGTGTGGCACGGAGGCACTGGCCACCTGTTTGCGGAGGGCCGATGAGGCCCAGACCGTGGAGGTCGAATCCGGGGCAGCGGCCGGAGTCTCCCCGAGCGAGAGGGCTCCTGCCCGGCAGCCAGTCCAGCAGGCCGCGTTCCCGGTGCCCCTCGCCCTGCGTCAGCTCCTCCAGCCCATGGCTGCCCAGGACAAACTCCCTGCAACGCCACCACCCATCAACATCAAAACCCGTGGTTTTCAATTGGTCTTCATTGGCAGCAGCAGCAGCCGGGGTCAAATCAACTCCTAGATGAAGGCGACGCCCCCTCCCCCAACCAATTGTTTGTAGTACACTCTGACCCCAGCGTCCGTGCTCTCTCCGCATTCACCATCCCGCACCAATGTCAATGAACCCCACCCCCCCCACCCCCCAATGAACCCCCCCCCCCAAAGGACCTTCACGGGCATTGGGGGTTGGCCCTCATCAAGCAGTGGGTTGACAAAGCTGCGAGAAGGGGGGCGTGGCCTCGTGTCGGTATATAAAAGGGAGATGCGCGGGAGACTCGGGGCTGTCGCAGTGGGGGTCTCCGCCCGATGTCAAGTGAACGTGTCTTCAATAAAGTGCCATCTCAAGAGCAGTGTGTCGAGTCGTCACCGCACGTGTGCCAGTAGCCTGCGCTTCGTAGTCCTCGCAAATGGACAACGTTAGGTCGAAGGCAACCGTCCACGTCAAATCAACAATTTGTCCAAAGCTGCAGAGTTTAGGTAACTGCAAAAAAATACAGATGAAGTTTTGAGGTGTCTGAACATCTTAACACCTCCTGTTTTGTTGCCGGAAAGGGTAAAAGCGCACGGTAAGCGAACCGCTAACTTCCACGACAACATTGCAATTCAATGACTACCACGGAGTTCCATCCTTGCCAGCCACATGTCCTGCCCAAGCACAGATGCGTGGTCACGACTCGCTGCCCCAGGATTATTATTAATACGGGGTGCTTCCAAAAATTTTTTTTTTAACACGTCTGAGAATTTGCAACAATACCACGTGACATGTGCTGCTGCCTCCGGGGCTCTGGAGACCTCCTGGAGAAGATTCCAGGCCACGCGTTGACAGCGATGGCGAACAAGTGGGAGACTTATTCTTGGTTCTTTCGGTAAAGTCACGTAGAAGGGAAACAATAAAATAATAAAAATATAAAACAATAAAATTATCACGACGTTTCGACTGCAACACAAGCAATCATCATCAGGTGTGAAAACCACGGCAAGAAATTTTGAAAAAAGTGGCGTTTTTTTAATTTTCTAATTTTCTTGCTGTGGTTTTCACACCTGATGATGATTGCTTGTGTTGCAGTCGAAACGTCGTGAGAATTTTATTGTTTTATATTTTTATTATTGTATTGTTTACCTTATACGTGACTTTACCGAAAGAACCAAGAATATAAATCCCTGCAGTCACGAAAGCTTTAAATCAAAATTTAAGTGGGAGACTCTTTGAATTTTTGAAGCTATCACATTTGTCATCATGTTACAGTGTATTATTATCAGTTATTTTTTCCATTGAAAACGATAGTCCCATATAAGTGTTTTAAAAAATGAAGCATCCTGTATCATTATCTATCCCATCTATTCTTATTAACGGTTCAAAATAGCTTTTAACCTGCGCGTGTTCCCTAATCCATGCGTGCACTGATGATGACGACGATGTCGCTGCTGATTGTGATGATGATCGCGATGATAACGATGATGATGATTGCGATGATAACGACGATGATAACCACGCGGGGGGGGGGGGGGTGTTCATAAAACATATATAATCCGTCGTCGCATGCCTCCTTAACGCCACAACTGTGCTCCACAGGGGACTGTGGTGGTTTCTTTTTTGTGTGTGTTTTGTTTAAACAAATAAAATTAAAAACCCTGGGATCTATTTCCCCAGCTGTTGCGCCACCCCCGATTTTTTTTCTTCAGTTGAGTTGAAGGGGGTTGGATGCAGGCGACTCAATGGGCAACCAGCGGCAAACACTTCGCTCGGTGCACAATGGAGGCTTCTGCCATCTGTCAACCGGGGCTCTCTGTCTGTTGGCTGCCCTCAATCTGCGGGAGAAACTAAAAGTCGCTCCTGACCAACTGTCTCGCCGTTTGCTGTTAATGGGCGATTGATGTTACTGCCGCTGCCGCCGCTGCTGCTGCTAGCACTGACAAAGGCTCGTAAAATAATGTTGTCTGCTACTATTAAACGCACTATCGCCACACGTAGTCGAACATTTACGTGAATTGAAATGGATTTATCGCTAGGAATTATGGACTGCTGTATTTGAGACCTGCCATCGTTGTGTCCCATATGATGTCCGGCGCTCTGCTGTTCTGGAAGCTTCTTCGGGATCTGGGACTGCTCGGAGCTTATTCAGGAACTGAAATGGAAGCTTTTGGGTTAGATCGCGTAAATGTGTTAATGCGTCGTTAAAACCCGCCACCACCCGACACAGCCAACTATCAAGGGTTGTCACGTAAACAGAACGTGGCCAATTCGTCACTAGTACACCACACCGGTGTTTCGACGACAAGTTTATATTTACGCGATTTAACCCCCAAAAAACCCCCTCTATTATGGATGATATTGGTCGGGAAAGCCTCACAACGCGTTAAACTGAAATGGAAGCTGCCGGAACGTGGTGGGAAATGCCGGAGGAGTTCACTCTGAACAACACCACCGGGGGGGGGGCAACTTCGAAGACATCGGAGAGCTACGCAGCTCAACCGCAACGACAACAAAACAACCCCGACGCGGCCCAATGATTGATTTCCATTTAAATGTCGATTGAAAATGCCTTTGCTCGTACTGCTTCTACTGCGAGTACTTGCGGTTACGAGGATAACCACATTTACCGCATTTACAGAGAGTGAAAGTGAATCAACAGTTGACTAAAGAACACAGATGCCTGCCCTCTGCAAAAAGGGGAAATGAGAAATGAAACGGACGATATGGTGCATTGGGAAACTCCTTTCGAATGCTAATGCTCCGAGTTCAAGTGAGGTTTTTTTTGTTGTTGTTGTTGCCCGGGCATGGTCACGGGCAACAAGGAGTTGAGTTTGAGAGGATCGCCGCTACACTCCACCGTAACAGCAAGTCGCAGCGGAGTTGAACTCAGCTGTGAAATGTTAATTCTTACGAACGTTAAAAGTGTGATATTTTAGAAGTAAAATTGCAACCGAGACTAGGAATCCATCGCAAATTAACATGTATGCAACATGTGACATTTCACGTAATTTTAACTTCGTCGACATCACGTTTGAATAGTTTCCAATGCAAATAGCAATTTGTTTGGGGGAGTGGAAGTTATTTTTTTCTCTCTCTCTCTGCAGGACTCAATCGCAACCGGCTTGAGTTGTCAGCGACTCGTGATGGCAACAAATCCTAGCCGAAGAAATAAATGTCTTTTAACGGCTATTCGGCTGAAAATGTTTCATGCTGGGACGCTACCGCACGAACTTGAACAAATCTCCGCTTATCCGATTCATTTGTTTTTTTTTTCTACAAAATAAAACAACGGGCCTTCGACGGCATTTTATTACTCGTGCCGGAATTAATTTCAGATTTAAAAAAAAGACAATCTTTGAACGTCCGTGCAACGCATTCCCAAGGGGCACGCCTCTAAACGCAAACCGATCGACAGACAGGCACAGACAGCGACAGCTCCCAGCCCGAGTGACACACAACGACCCGCAGTTGCACAGCGCGCAGTGACACACAGCAGCACCTGACACATTCAGCGAACAATGGATGTTCGCGAAATGGGCCTATCCCCCCACCCCACCCCCCATCTGCCACGGATTAATTTGTCTGCGGAGATGATGCTGCTGCTGCTGCTGCACGTGGGTTAATCTCGAGAGTCGTTGGCGGCGGGGGGCGGGGGGTTGCTCGTCATTGTGGGGCTAGGGAGGCGGTGGGGGGTGATGGGAGTTGGGGAGAGCAAACAGGGTGAGGCGAGTGGGAGGAGGGAGGGCGGTTGAGGTTGACGAGCCAAAGGGGTGGATCGCAAAGGGAGAGGGTGCGGTGTGTGTGTGTGGATTGCGTCGTAGGGAGGGTGGGTAATGAATACTGAGCGAGGAGATGGATTCAAGGATGATGACGATGGTGGTGGCGGCTGCACGCGGTGCACAAGCCAATGGGTGACGTGGCGCCTGTAAAGTTCGCTGAGCACGTGGTGGAGCGGACATGTGACCCACCAGTATTGCGGGCTGCCCTCTAATCCTGGCGAGCAGAGAGTTCAATTCCCGGCCGCGGCTAACGTCGCTGGCGAGTCGATCTTTATTTTAAGTGCTAAATATCGCCCCTCAATGAAGTAGTCATCGGCGTAAATTGCAGCAGAATATTGGAACCCTGTCCAGAACCTCCCCACCCCCCCCGCCACCAACTTCACCAGCCCACACTGACCAGCACAGCGAAGTATGGTCAAACAACCCCCGACGACTGACACGGAGTGGGGAAGCCTTCGTCTCGAAATCGATTTTTATATATATCAAACTGTAAACTAAACCAAAAAAAACACTCACAAAATAACACAGTTCAGGGGGAAAAAAAACGTTTACCCACCATCCCCCTTATCTGCAAATTCTACTATTTGCAGCAGGAAGACGAATCTGCCATCCAATAGAGGAAACACATACTAATTAAATTATTACTAATTAATGATATCATTACAATACCCCCCCCCCCCCGCCCGCGTCTGATTTCTGTACCTGATGGGTTCAGTGATGACGTCGTTCTGCTGCTGCTGCTCGATTTAAGACCGGAAGCAGGTGGATGGCTTCACTATTCTGGCAAATCGCCTGATGACGCTGGATGTAATTGCCAGCGAAACGTCATGGAACTCAGATTGTAAATGTTGTGGATTTACTCTCCAACACACCGGTGGGCTGAAGTAGTCACTAATTGGCACGTTTTGTTTACGTGACAAATCCCTTACTAATTGGCTGTGTCGGGTGGTGGAGGGTTACGACACATTCATACTTACGCGATGTAACCCAACCACCTTTAATTACGACTCCTTCTCGTTTTCTCGCGGATTGCCGAGGATTTCGATCAACTTGTGTGGGTTTTCTCCTAATGCTCCCGGTGCTGCCCCCCCCCCCCCACACGTGAACACTCCCGATAACGCCATTCAAAGAGGATCGCGGAGCTTGGGGGCAATTTTGACGTTGACTCGTCCCCCTGCTGCTGCTGCTATCGCTGCCTTTCTCGCTCGTCTTTGGTTTCTCCCGCCACCCCTGGAGCAGTGCCGGATTAAGCTCGTGCTGGGCCTGTAGTATATGTTATAAAAGGGGCCCTAAATAAAAAAACACATAAATATTAAAACACAACTTTTTACTTGCATAATAAAGTAATTGTATTTTTTCATTTGCTATACAGCCAGATAATACGACAAATCGCTAACCTTAAACAGCCAGTCGTTCATAAAAGTTGAAGGCGGTATAGTACTATAGTCATAGAGCAAGTGCAGAATCACTGAACCGGAGTTGATAGCTTGAAAGCATTTAGCGCGGGGCCCTTGCAAGTGCGGGGCCCGTAGCATGAGTAGCCACTTTTGCTACTAGGATCATCCGGCACTGCTTTTGAGTCTCCATCTCTCTCCCTCTCTTTGCGAGCGAACGAATACTGTGTGCGGCGTGTTACAAGTTGGACATTTACAAACAACAACAAAATCCTGAGCATGGCCACGACAAACCGTGCCGAACTGCATTTCACGATCCCTGTCACGGGCCAACACTTCACCTCGGTCATCCTGAACGTTGTCCAAATTGTTGTAAACACTGCCAAGATCACGCTTCGTTAAAACTCGCAATAGCAAAGAATCGTACTTTAAAACCCCACGCGTGTTTCATAATTCACTAAATGCATTGCCTATACGCTGTATTCCAGCTGAGTAAAAATTATGTAGAATGGGTTTCTGATGTGGGAGGTTAAATCTTTGGGGGGTGGGGAGGGGGGGTAAAGTGGAGGCGGGTGTGAGGACATCGGCGAGGAAATTTGCATCTTCGTAAAATAAAAATAAAACGATGAGTCGTGTAATTATAAACGCTTATCGATTTACTACTTTAACGGTGCGCTGTTCGTCACGGGCCGCTTGCCGTGTTTGTTGGGGCCTTTGGGGCCCGGATCTGATGTCGCCACGGATTGGCTCTTTTATTAAAGCCATCCCAGAGATGTAACCCAAGGATGGTTTGGAAGTAACGAAAAGAATAATCTCGTGAAAAAGTTTGGGAGCGGGGGGGGGGTGGAGCTTTGATCGTACGTCTAAATGTCTATAAATATGTGTTGTGTTGAGTTCTAAATGACTTTCCACTTGAAATCACGCAATGGGAGCCGATAGATATATTTACGTCTGTTTAACACGTCAGTTTTCGCGACCAATATTTAACAGCTTTATTACGAATATCTAAGTCTGCTTTTAAAACCCCATCTCTTTAAAGTGGCCTTCCCTCTCTCGAGTTTGGGCGGTCGCTCCTTCTGATTCTGTTTTTGTATTCCCTGCTTTTCACGCGTTTCGCATTGGGATCCTAGGATGGAATGCGAATTATAAAATTGAATGTTTCATTATTATTCATTTAACCCAAAAGCCACCCTTGTCAAACGGGCAATGTACATGCGTGCCGTGCCTCGGCGGACCTGCAAAATGCCATCCGCTGCTCAAATTCAAGATACTTCCGCTGTAACGAATCATACGATCATAGTTCCATTTTATTGCATGTGGCAGCAATATGCTCGGGAGCTCAGTGCCAATTTCGAGGTCTTGGCGACCACGACGGGGGGAGTGGGAAGGGGGGCTTCGGGAGAGTGTTCACGTCCTGTCGCTGTTACTCTTCTACCGAAGGAGAGCAGACTGCGGTAGGAGGTTTTTTTTTACGACACGATCCATCGTTCGGGTTGCATCACCAGCACAGCCACAGTGGCACCCCTCTGGCGGCTTGTGTCTTCAACTTTTCCATCAATTGAAGCATGTGAGCGCATTGGCCTGTTGATACCACGAATAATTATAATAAAATTAGAATCAGTGGTTTCTTTACCTGGGGGTGCGAGATGCCCTTTCTGGGGGTGCGAGACATGGCCAGATTTTTTTTGTTAGAAGGCAAATCGTCGAAAACACAAAATTAAGCACTGGCACGTAAGTTACAACTTACGTTGTTTCATCAAAACCATTTGCGCTTATTAGCGTTATAAAAAATATATTACGATTGAGAAGCAAAGGTGTGCAAGGCTGCAGTGAAGGTTAAGAATCACACTGCATCAGCCACTCGGGAGAGATATTTTTCTACTGCTTCTTCTTAAACAAAAATCCGTGCATTCAGTTCATCGACCGATATCTCCCGTGATCGCCGAGTCCCACCAGCCCGCTTGCTGACTTCATTGCCGACGATATCGCTACTGTTTTGTGTTTAACAATAAGGTTTGGGTTTGATCGAGAGAGGGGGGGGGAGGTGGCAATGTGCCTCTGGAGACTCGCGTGTGCGCTCACGTGTGTGTCTGTGTGTGTGTCTGTGTCTGTGTGCATTTAAGTCGTGGATTCGTGGTAATTTTGGCACAGTAGGGGGCACAGGTGGTGCATCAGCCAGTCATCTCAGTCAGTCGACCCGTGGCACCTGCTGGATCTGCCCCGTGACCTCCTGCCAGCGGGCGTTCGACACTTCACGTGGCCTCAAGGTGCACATGGCCTGGCACAAGCGTCGTGGTGACGTCACCGCCACTTAGTGGCGAATGGCGGTTGTTGTTGTCTGTGTGCAATGGCAGTTGGCTGTAAATCATATTCACACAGCTGCTCACTTAATACGCCTGGATGCCCCTGAATCACGGGCCACACGCTGTGCTCCACCCCTCATCGCCCTTTCCCCTCCCCCCACGGGTGAAAGGGGGATTGGGAGAGGGGTTGAAGGAGGGTGGGGGGGGGGCCCTGGGAGGGTGGAGAGGGGGCCTCACTGGAGCACTTCCCGTATCGATATTTGCATCATTACCCCCATAGGACCCAACACGCCCCCTCCAGATTAAAAAAGAAACTCATGCATAAAGACCACCGGTTGCCAACTTTCCCAGTTTTCCCAGTATTGACATATTTAGAGGCTGCGGTCATGGAAATTCTACAAGTTTGTTTTCCAAGAAAATACATTCTGAAAGGTTTTTTTTCATCCTGGACATCACCCGGTTTTTTTTGGTCAGTTCATTCGTACCAGCAACTATTCGCCGCTCAAAGATGACGCATTTACACGCAGCTCTCTCCGCTTCCGGGATCGTGAAATATTATTATTTTTCATTCTTCCCATGACATATGTCCCGTTAAAAATTGTTTTCCCGTTGTACCTCAAGACGGTGGTAACCTTAATAAAGGCCCGTCACGCTGCGTGATGGGGTTCCTGCGTGACCGCACGAAGGGCCATTGGTGACCACCGCGCGTGTCACGATGCATCAATTCCATCCACAAGCTAGTGGCCACTATATTCACCAAATAAGTAATATTTAAAAATAAAAAAAAACTTTTTTTAAACACGCTTTTATGAAGTGTACCGTAATGGAACAACTCCACGACTCCAGGAAGTGGCCCCGAAGCTTGCCATAACGTAAGGGGACCGTGGCCAATGACAGCCAACGTCAGTTGACAGTGGACAATTAGACCCAAGCCGAAACATAACATAAAAAATAATGTTAATATATATTTTTTATGATAGAATATAGTGTTGTCGTCAGTATGACATAAGTATACCAAGTTTGCAGTCGATACTACATTGGGAAGTGGGTTAAAATTGAGTTACAAGATTTGAGGATACAATGACAATAACAACGACAACAACAGAGTTAAATAAAAGCGTGTAAAAAAGGAATGACCGTATTCTTGAATCGAATCACCGCCCTCAATGGCCAACATTTAATCGAATCGCCGGGAAAAAAGGGGGTTTAAAGGACCCATAATAACTCGTCAAATAACTGGAATTCGTTCTCTGAAAAGTGATTTCTTACAGTGCAGAGTTACAGCATTGGCCTTGCATCATTTCAATAAAGTCACGGAGGCTTTGTTTGTACTGTATATTGAACTTATTTAGCACTGCACGTAGCCAACAGTGCTAATCGGAGGTGCGGGAAATTTTCCCGCCACGGACGTGCATTGTGTAATTTTCACACAACCGTGTAATTTTCACACAATTGTGTAATTTTCACACAATTGTGTCGTTTTCACACAATTTATGTTCCCGCCACGAACGTATATAAGAGCTTTTCTCAGGTTTCTGCATGGTCTATAGCGGTCTGTACAGTGGCTCCAAACCCACAGTTGATTCCACAACGTGTGTTGCCCCAGGGGCTGGCTGTTACGTTTCCCTAAGACTTCTCTCTCTAAATTGCACATAATCCACCACAGGACATAGGCGGAAGTCTCCTGCGTCTTGCGTGTGCTACAATACATATGAGTGGAATTAAAAAATGTAATCTTTTCCGGTAGACTCATATTAATCAATGACCCCAGCTCTATAAATGTGGCTTTTCTTCCCCCACAACTGGCTCATGGCCAAATACACACATGTGATTGTTAAACCAAGCAGTAAAACACCAACTGTGACATTGAAAAATATGGTATCCCCACCCCCGCTCCACTCCCAATGTTATTCCGATTGCGCTGTCAGTATCACGCCATGAGACGCAGAACCCCGTTCGGATCGCTCACAGAGCAGTGTGCAACCCATTCGTGTTAGACAACGGCTCGCGGAAGAGGGTGTCGCAGAGCTACATCTGAGATCCCTTCCAAGTGATCTCTGGTCCACGAAGCAGACGGCAGCGCGCCTTCCCCCCCACCCCCCGTCCAGCTCTGCCCACCTTCCAATAATGCTCGTTGCACTAACGTCAAGCGATTATACTCTTTACATTTCTAGAGCTTGGATTCAGACAAATTAATTGCAGACACCGAAGAAAGCCGTGTGTGTGTGTTTTTTTCATGCATTAGCCATCGGTGACTGTGGCTGCGACCGTCAAATCCGGCTGCCGTTTGAGAAGCCGGTTTTAATTACGGGCATCTGAAGCCTGGATTCAAACTCCGGTGGCCCCGGCTCAGAGCTCTGACCTCCGAGCCACGCGGCCACCTCAACTGGTTGGCGTGCTCGTTAATTACGAGAAGGTACACGGAGGATAATCTCGTGGAATATTACACGGGCAAGAATCGTAGACATCCCCATTAACGTGGCATTTGAAAAACAAGACAACACACGTTGACTTGGGCAGGACTCACTTTTAAAGATAACACACAAGGCCACATATTGTTTAAGTAAAGGCGACTTCGAGATCGAAAATTAATTTCTTTAGAACCGATGTTTGCGTTGAGTTGTCCTTTCACCCAGCACGTCCGATTAGCACGGTTGGCTACGTACGCTGCGAAAGAAGTACAACATACATACACTCCATACACTACTATGCACGACACTATACACCATACTACTAATCACAATACACGACACCACTATACTACATTGAGAACTTATTTCTTTAGAAAAAAAATATTATTGTACGGTTAGCATGGTTGGCTACGTACAGGGCAAACGAAGTTCGATATACGTAGACACAATAAGAATTCCTGCATTGGGAGTTTCAGATTATGATGCATCTTTGGAACATTTTCATTACTCAGGGCTCTCACCCAGGTCACTCATAAATGTTTTTATTGTTTTTTTTTAATCTGATTGTTTTTTGTAAGTTCAAAACAGACACACACCAGCCAGCACAGGGAACTCACAGGGGAGCAACGGGCTGGGTGGAGTGACGCCGCCGCGACACAATGAAGTGTAGATGGAATGGTGGCCACGGGCAGTAATGACAGGGGAGTGAGTTGTAAGTGCGAATGGACTGGTGGCCACGGGAGGTAATGACAGGGGAGTCAGCTGTAAGTGCGAATGGACTGGTGGCCACGGGAGGTAATGACAGGGGAGTGAGTTGTGAGTGTGAAGGGACTGGTGGCCACGGGAGATAATGACAGGGGAGTCAGTTGTGAGTGCGAAGGGACTGGTGGCCATGGGCGGTAATGACAGGGGAGTCAGTTGTGGGTGCGAAGGGACTGGTGGCCACGGGAAGTAATGACAGGGGAGTCAGTTGTGAGTGCGAAGGGACTGGTGGCCACGGGCGGTAGTGACAGGGGAGTCAGTTGTGAGTGCGAAGGGACTGGTGGCCACGGGAGGTAATGACAGGGGAGTCAGTTGTGGGTGCGAAGGGAGTGGTGGCCACAGGCGGTAATGACAGGGGAGTGAGTTGTGAGTGCGAAGGAACTGGTGGCCACGGGAGGTAATGACAGGGGAGTCAGTTGTGGGTGCGAAGGGACTGGTGGCCACGGGAAGTAATGACAGGGGAGTCAGTTGTGAGTGCGAAGGGACTGGTGGCCACGGGAAGTAATGACAGGGGAGTCAGTTGTGGGTGCGAAGGGACTGGTGGCCACGGGCGGTAATGACAGGGGAGTGAGTTGTGAGTGTGAAGGGACTGGTGGCTACGGGAGGTAATGACAGGGGAGTCAGTTGTGGGTGCGAATGGACTGGTGGCCACGGGCGGTAATGACAGGGGAGTCAGTTGTGAGTGCGAAGGGACTGGTGGCCACGGGAGGTAATGACAGGGGAGTCAGTTGTGGGTGCGAAGGGACTGGTGGCCACGGGAAGTAATGACAGGGGAGTCAGTTGTGAGTGCGAAGGGACTGATGGCCACGGGAGGTAATGACAGGGGAGTCAGTTGTGAGTGTGAAGGGACTGGTGGCCACGGGAGGTAATGACAGGGGAGTGAGTTGTTAGTGTGAAGGGACTGGTGGCTACGGGCATGTTCGAGAAGGGAGCGTGGTCAGGTGACGGAAGAGGATGGTGGAGTCTGCCGGTGGAGCGAGCGTCCAGAGTCAGCGAGAATGATCGAGAAGGGGGGCGTGGCCTCGTGTTGGTATATAAGGGGGAAATGCCCGGGAGACTGAGGGCTGTCGCAATGGGGGTCTCCGCCCGATGTCAAGTGAACGTGTCTTCAATAAAGTGCCATCTCACGAGAAGTGTATCAAGTCGTCACTACGTGACATGTCATTAGGGGCCGCGTAGCGCTGAGCAAGACCACGCGAATGAAATCGAATACCCCGCTGTCATATCTGTCAACCCCTTGTCAGTGCCCTACCTAATTACAGACCAACTCAGACCTTATTGGTCACCCCATTCCACTTATAAATCTCAAAGTTCATCCTACAAAGTCCAATCGCAAGGGAGAAACACAAACAAATAGACAGACGCTGAAAACTCAAATTTCCCTGTACAAGAACATGAAGTAAACCACATGGGTTGACAGCGATGCATCGTATACACAGTGCTGCAGACCCATAGTTACTTTGTTCACTGATTGGTTGCGCCGAACATATTGGTAAGGAAAACAACGTGAGCTCACCCACAGCAACCACATTGAGTCTAACTCAGAGTGCGTCATGACTGCTACACGTGTCATGACCGCTACACGTGTCATGACCACTACACGTGCCTGGCTGCTTTAGTTGTGCAGAGCGGTGGATCAGTGGTTAGGAGACCCGGCAGACCAGAGTTCGATTCCCACTCGTGGTCCAACATCTGTGATGAAATATCTGAACCGGTACTGGGGCTCCCCGAGATCGACTCGGTCTTAAATGGATACCTGGTGCGGTGTGTGGAAAAAATATCAGTGCTGGGAGACAAAGGCGGCCGGGCGTGATGTTTGTTGGGCCATCCCCTTGTTGTGAAGTTCAGGCCTTCACAAATGTTCGCTAACAGAACGCCACCCCCCAAACACAGTCAGAGAGAGAGGCTATGCTGGGGATCTTTATCTTTTTGGCCGCTTTAGACGACCAGACTGAATGAAACCCACAGACCAAGACCCGACTATGATTCAACAAATTATCTGGTGATGTTGCTGGTGCTGCTGCTGCTGCTGCAGCGTCGGCAGTGGTACACAAACAGCAGCAGCAGCAACAACAACTCAACATATTCGTCGATAACGCTGCGAGTGACCTTAAGACAACAACAACAACAACAACAAAAAACAACAGTTGACGTTTCGGGAAATGGCCCTTCTTCACAGCACATACATAGAGGCCAGAGAGACAGTGTGGATAGAGAGCTGGAGGGCTGCACTATATACATCATGGGGCCCCTGATTAACGATTCTAGATTTGCACGTGAATAGTTAGTTATACTATATTATAATGAGCCAAGAATGTCTGTGTGCTGTGTGTCCCGCGCGTGTCGTCACTCCACGTCGGCCAGCCCAGACGTTAATAATAGGTTTTTACCATTTTTTCTGGCAACAAAAACTGACACTGTTTTTTACAAGGGATCATGTTTGCATTAACCACAATACCTGCGGTCAAAATGTCTCTGGTGTGGACCAATCAATTTCAAGGACAATGCATACATTATCAGAGTGCTGCTTTTTGTTTGCATTTTGACCGCAGGTATTGTGGTTAATGATCCCTTGTAAAAAGGTGTCAGTTTTGTTGCCAGAAAAAAGGGTAAAAACCTATTATTATATTTTGCTACTGGCAAAGGAGGCCTCGTGATGTAAATGCTTACCCCGAGCCCTCATTACTCTGATGGTGCGTTGTCTTTGAGTTGTGCGCCTTTTGGCGTCATCTGTTCGAACACCATGTGAGACTGGGCTCTAAGAAAAGCTGTCTCTGGTGTGGACCAATCAATTTCGAGGACAATGCATACATTATCAGAGTGCTGTTGTTTGTTTGCATTTTGACCGCAGGTATTGTGGTTAATGCAAACATGATCCCTTGTAATAAGGTGTCAGTTTTGTTGCCAGAAAAAAAGGGTAAAAACCTATTATTATATTTTGTTACTGGCAAAGGGGGCCTCATGATGTAAAAGCCCATACGTTAATAATCATGTAGAGGTGACGTCTTCCAAATGGACACCTCCCCTAATTAATATTAATTCAGCGGTTGACGTCACTCCACATAGGGGGGAGAGGCGCCTCCTCCCCCCTCCTCGGCGTCAACTTAGGCAGAACCCTCACGTCACGCGATCTCCGTAACGCTGTTGAGACATCGAAGTAAAAAGGACGTCATGATGAACAAGGGATTATAACCTTTAAATGAAATAGGTCTGTGTCACCGCGACCTTTATTAATTGCACACGAATTGATGCGATGGATATCACGTCGCGGTCTGTGTTTTTCGCTTGCAAGTTTCAGATTTACTGCAATACACCCGTGCCTTGGACGGGCAAAAGGCGAGTTAGTTTTAAAGTTACCGACACAATGCTGCATTCTGTCAGTTTAACACGTCGCCTTTCCCCGAGCCAATATTACCCATGACAACGCTGTTGGTTTTTTTTGGTGGTGCTGGTGGTGGAGTTGGATCGGAATTAACGACGCATTGACATTTACGCGATCTAACCCAACAACAACAACACTTGTTCTCCTGGGCCACGAAACGCCCACACCAGAATCAGCAAACGCGAAGCAGCACCGCCAAGATGCACTTCTCGGCCGTCAGAGGGGGCTCCTTCACTCCGCATTCACCCTTTGCAGAACGACACTGAAACGGTGTCGCGAAGCTTTTACATCTCCAGCGTGGCCCTCGTCGCCATTGAAAGAACCAGCGCCGAGCGCGATGAGCGGCGGCGCCGAGATCACGCGCGCGGAGAGGAGAGGATGCAGGTTGCCTCGAAGGAACTTCCCGTGGCCTCGCTCCCAGTGTGTGGGCGCAGCGGTGTGGTGTGGGGGGGGGGGGGTGGTGGTGTGGGGTGGTGTGGGGAGGTGGTGGTGGGGGGGTGGTGGTGTGGTGGGGGGGGGACAGTGGGGGGTGGTGGTGGTGTGGTGGTGGGGGGGCGGTGGGGGAGTTGGTGGTGTGGTGGTGTGGGGGTGGTGGTGGGGTGGTGGTGTGGGGGATAGTGTGGGGAGGTGATGGTGGTCGGGGGTGGTGGGGGGGTGGTGGGGGGTGGTGGTGTGGGGGGTGGTGGTGTGGTAGTGGGGGGGTGGTGGTGGGCGGTGGGGGGGGGGTAGTGGGGGGGGTTGACACGGCCATTGTTCGAGCGGCGTCACGAGCGTAACGGCCGCGGCGCGCCCGGCTCCCTTGGGGAGCCGGGCGCGCGCGCACGCGTGTCGTGTGTACACAGGACACGTGTGTGTGTGTATACAGGACAAGTGTGTGTACACAGAACACGCGTGTCGTGTGTGTACACAGGACACGTGTGTGTACAGAACACGCGTGTCGTGTGTACACAGGACACGTGTGTGTGTATACAGGACAAGTGTGTGTACAGAACACGCGTGTCGTGTGTACACAGGACACGTGTGTGTGTGTGTACACAGGACACGTGTGTGTGTACACAGGACACGTGTGTGTATATACAGAACACGCGTGTCGTGTGTACACAGGACACGTGTGTGTGTATACAGGACAAGTGTGTGTACAGAACACGCGTGTCGTGTGTATACAGGACAAGTGTGTGTACAGAACACGCGTGTCGTGTGTACACAGGACACGTGTGTGTGTGTGTATACAGGACACGCGTGTCGTGTGTACACAGGTGATCAAGCTTAACTGTAAAGCGTTAAAGATGACTGTGATTTTAAAGTATTTTTCTCTCTCTCTCTGACTGTCTCATTTACATGATCAGCGCGTCCAGCCCAGGATACACGCGCAGCCTTGGTGTGTAGCCACTGGAGCTGTTATGCCGTGTATACAGATAGGGTTGGTGGATCACGCAGAGATCAGCGCGTGTGTACTGCGAGACTCCAACCCCCCCCCCCACCCCGCTACGAGGTTACGAAGAGACGGCGGTACAGCAAGTGGGTTCGCGAAACGTCTGCGGCCTTTTGTGCTGCTCCTTCGCTTTGTCCGGTTACTCTGGTTCCCTACCACATCCGTAATTACGCGTTAACATAAATTGGCCAATCATCCGAATTAACCCCCCCCTCCCCTCTCCCCCTATACACAGTCTTGAGATTCGGCAATGAATCTTCTGCTGTATGGAGGAACGCACAACCACCGCGCGTGGCGCAGCGGTTAGAACGCGGTGTGCTCGCAAACTGAAGGACGCGAGTTTAATTCGCGCTCAAGGTCGGGTCGACTTCAACCCTTCAACCTTTCGGGGTTCCACGAGTCCCGTGGCTCGTGCGTGCATTGGTTAGCAGCTGACTGCGACGTGGGGAGTCAACAGTGGCTGCGCTGAGGAAAATCCCTAGCACCCGCCCGTGGAATATGGAATTTCCACCACCTTGGCTCGGTTATTCCTTCTCCTTCCTCCCTCCCCGCCTTCCTGCTGCTCATCTTGAGCCGTGCGCCCTCTGGGCAGCCTCGGGGAGTTCCGTCATCGGCACCTTGTCCCATTTGCCCTGCCCTGCCCCTTCTGCACAACCTCCCCGTTACGTCCTTCACACTGCTCTCCTTCCCGCGGTGGCGTGCTACGGGTGCAAGTTTACAAGCGTGAGCTGACCTCGGACTCTGTCCGTTACATTGTAAAAGTTATCGGTGGCTCACAGTTCCGCAGGCGCACGCTCATGTACGCCATGCGTTACATAATGTGGCGACACTGTAACGTGTACATGTCACCTTAATAGGCGAATCAATCGGTGTAATGCTATCGCAGTGCTCATTTGTATTCATGCATTGACAAGGTGAAAGACAATTCTAAATCGGCAGTTGCGGAACTTGCATCGCGTTTCTCTGTGCAACTCAATTTTCTCACCGAAAATCTCCACCCCCCCCCCCCCCCCAAAATATATATATATACCGTAACTCACGGCTAATGCATTGACTTCCAGGGAAACGCGGCTCGCTAATTGAAAGCGATGTTTCACGTCAAGGAGATTGCCTCGACGCCGCAGGTTAAGAACGCGGAATCGATTAACCGGTTTCGATTCAAGCGGCGCTGTCCAGGGTGCTGAAGCAAGGGGCGGCTCCTCTGTTAAGCAAAACGATTTGGCGACGCTGCCACTGCTGCTGCCGCTGAATCGTTGACAGTGATGCACAGTTAACAACGACCAAAAAAATCTCAACACGTCCGTCGATTATAATATTACGGCTATAAAAGGACAAAAATGTTAATAATAGACCACGTGTTGGGTAATGGAAATTCTTTCTTCTCCACCTGATGACGACCGCCTGTGTTGCGATCGAAACGTCGTTGTTTTTTTGTTATTTTTTTCAACCTATTTACGTGACTTTACCGAAAGACCCAAGGAATATAAAAATGGAAATTCTGTGAAGAAGGTCCATTTCCCGGACGGTGACTTTGCGTATACCGTTCTTATTCTTTGCTCTTTCGGTAAAGTCACGTTGAAGGGAAACAATAAAATAATAAAATATATATAAAACAATAAAATTCTCACGACGTTTCGACCATAACACAAACGGTCATCATCAGGTGATGACCGTTTGTGTTATGGTTGGTTTTCACACCTAATGATGACCGTTTGTGTTATGGTCGAAACGTCGTGAGAATTTTATTGTTTAATATATTTTATTATTTTATTATTTCCCTTCAACGTGACTTTACCAAAAGAGCTAAGAATATGAATTACTGCAGTCACGAAAGCTTTAAATCAAAATGTATACCGTTCTTCTTTATGTTTTACGGCGAGGTTAATTAAGACATTCTGCAATGAGTACCGTGTCCTCATTTCAAAATAAGCAAGGAGATATTCAAGCATTGCAGTGATGCCATGTTTTCATGGGAGGGCGGCACGGTGGCGAGATGTTTACTCCCTCGCCTGGTGCACAGGAGGTCGTGGGTTCGATCCCAACCCTGACGCCTGCTGCTGTATATTTGGAGTTTGCGTGTCTCTCTCACCATCATCACGGTGGCTAGGAGATGTTAACTACCTCGCCTGGTGTACAGGAGGTCGTGGGTTCGATCCCAACCCTGACGCCTGCTGCTGTATACTTGGAGTTTGCGCGTCTCTCATCATCATCACGGTGGCTAGGAGATGTTAACTACCTCGCCTGGTGTACAGGAGGTCGTGGGTCCGATCCCGACCCTGACGCCTGCTGCTGTATATTTGGAGTTTGTGTGTTCTCTCCGTGGCCGCGTGGATTTTTCTCGGGGTTCTCTGCTTTTCCCCCCTCCACATTTAGAATGAACATCGCGCGGTTTAGAGTATTTTGGCTGCTAAAAGAAATGTCCACACGATAAGCCACATCTCGTTGAGCAGCTATCATTTGTGATAGTCAGGTCGCTTCTGAAAAAGTGCTATATAGCTAGGTGGGGGTCTTGTCCTGGCAAAAAAAATGTTGGTCGTGTTTTGTAGCACTGTGCGTTGACTGTTGGTGGGACGTTCGTGCCGGGCCGTATCAGCTGGCACACCCTGGGCCACGGAACGCCCACACAGAGTCGGTAACGCGAAGCAGAACCGCCAGATACACTTCTCGGCCGTTGAGGGCACTTCACTTCGCGTTTAACCTTTGCATAATGACATTCAACAATTTTAAAAGCTTTACATTTCCACCACAGCCGTCGTACGTTTACTGCGAACCGCGTTCGTTTTCTCACCGTCTTTGCAACTCACCTCTATGAACAGAATCGTGAAAATATCTATGATATGGAGGATATACTCATTCAATCGACGTTAAGCATTCGAATATATAACTTGTAAGGGATGAGTACAGCACTATAACGCGTGGCATTTATTCCACACATGTGTATGACAGATGCAGCCTTGACGAGCTTGATGAGGTATAATATATGTAACGCGTTTAAAACACGATCGCATGGCAATTACAACAGCGGCTGGTGTTTCCTGAGACTGTGTGACGTTAACGTTAAATCGTCAGCGGCCACGGTCCATGCACTGCTGGACGACGGCGATCTCGCAGCCTCGCGATACGACGTCACTTTAGCTTCCCCACCCCCAGCTGATTCGTGGTTCCATCTCCACAACGGAGGTCCTCTCGGGCGTGTGACCTCTCTGGGTTCCCAGTCTCCACACTCACAGGTCGCCATCCCTGCATGCTCTCTGATCCCTTCTTGCCTCGGCAATTTCCCAAGCATGCACCTCCGCGCGCTACTTTTTTGGGGGGCACTTTTAAACTTTTGTATTTGTCAACGTGCATGTTTACTCGTCCACGTGTCGTCATCGCAGCTAATTATCGACGATGATCAACTTTCTTCTTCAAGTACGTCGAGATGTTGTGTTTCATTATTAAATCTTGACTTAAAGCTTTCGTGACTACAGGAATAATATTCTATGGGTCTTTCTGTAAAGCCACGTAGATAAAATGAAAAAAATAATAATAAATATCACGACGTTTCGATCGCAGCACAAGCAATCGTCTTATCACCTGAAGATTATTATTTTTCTATCTACGTGGCTTTACCAAAGACCCATATAATATTTCATTATCAACTTCAGTTTTTTTCCTCTCACCCGCTCATTGCGCGTGAAAGACATCAGCACTGGGAAGACAAAGGCGGCTGGGCGTGGTGTTGGCCACCCCCTCCTGTGCAGTGCCGGCCTTCATTAGGTGCTCGCTAACAGAGAGGCTATACCGGGGAGATGTGTCTATTAGCTGTCGACCAAACTGAACGAAACCCACAGACCAAGACTTGGCTACGATTCCACAAATTATCTGGCGACGGTGCTGCTGCTGCTGCTGCGTCGGCAGTGATGCACAGTCACAAATAACCAAAACAAAAAACTCAAAACATTCTTCAACAACTCTGTCAGTTGATCCGGATCCGCCTTCAACAATTGCCCTGGGTGTACGAACAATGTGTGTGCCATCTGTGTCCCTCCAACAGATATCTGCACTTAAAACAATGGAGTAGCTAGGCACGTTGAGATTTCACGAAGGGCGTAGCAACGTTATTCACAGCGACGCTGTTAGACGTTTACACGAAGATTCAACGGGGGGGGGGGGGGGGAATAATAATAACGGCGTTAACAAGAATGGTTAAAATATTAACAATCTCAGATTTCATCATGGTCACGATGTGACGACCAATGAAAATGCGTATGTAGCCCACCGTGATAATCGTATGTGCAATGTGGAGTCTATGGGCAGTGTTAGTCTATGTGCAGTGTTAGTCTATGGGCAGTGTTAGTCTATGTGCAGTGTTAGTCTATGTGCAGTGTTGGTCTACGGGTTAGTGTGTATGTTGAACTCACGTCGCACCGGACGTAGCCCACCGTGCTAATCGGAGGTGCGGGGAAACGCGTCGGAAGATTCGTGGGGAATTTAAGAAAGAGCGCCGACAAGCTGGGCTCAAGATAAATGCGAACAAAACTCAAATGGCGCGCGGCATTCGAATACGTTGGTAAAAATCACTCGGGAGTCTTGTTTGCAAATCAAACAAAATTCTCAGGCGCTGCTGTTGCTGCTGCTGTGATGGCAGTGGTGCACGCTCAAAAATAACAACAACTGAAATCCAGCACGTTCGTCAATAACACTGTGTGCCTTAAAAATAAATAAAAAGTAAATACTTGGCGATGTTTTCATGGTCTATGTGCCTGCGTAGGAGGGACATTATTTGTCAGTGGCATTTCGACGGTGCTTCGTGAGAGAGAGAGCGAGAAAACAAACTTGCTCACCTTTTAACCACGGTCTGCAAGCTATACTGGTGATCAGATGACGCGGACAGCATGATTTAGGTCCTGGAAAAAAACACAGAGATACGGTGCACACATATACTGTACAGGCACCTGGAGACATTGATCATACCCATACGCACATTCACAATTATCACAATAATTATTATGTATAATGCGCATTTCATCCTCGGATCCCAACGCACAAATGCATTAAAAGCAGGAGACCAAAAACAGAACCAGGGCAACCGATCCAAACTAAAGAGGGAAGGTCACTTTAAAAGAGATGGGGTTTTCAAAGCAGACTTAAATCTATTTACCGACTCTGATTTACTGAATTCAAGTGGCAAGGCGTTCCATACACATTGACGCATTTTGCGTTGATTGCATGCTTTAAAAAATCAATACCACCACCACCTTCGTCATTAACAATTTATTTTAACATAAACATGCACATCAGGCTATTTTATAATCATAATAATAGTAGCCCCTTTGTCAAGCCTCCTCCCCCATGCCGTTTCGGCGGGGGGGGGGGGGGGTATGTCCATACTTCCCCTACCGCTGCAGGCTATCCCGTATCGGGCCGTGAAAAAAAATAACGACCCGCGCTTGTGCAC
The DNA here is from genome assembly GCF_048934315.1 of Petromyzon marinus. NCBI lineage: Eukaryota > Metazoa > Chordata > Hyperoartia > Petromyzontiformes > Petromyzontidae > Petromyzon > Petromyzon marinus. Next base: position 10,754,499 of record NC_133704.1, read on the forward strand.
AACAGCCAACGCAGCCTCATGAAGGCACAATTATCACGCATAGTCCATTAACACACACATACACGCGCGCACACACACACGATTTAATTTGAACCTAACCCTGCTAAACACACACCTCCCCCCCCCCCCTAGCACACATACAGACACAGACACCCGTCAGAGGGTGCGAGACAGTTGCAGCGCGCGCTGGAAAATTATCGATACACGTAACGCGGACACCACTCAGAGTCCAGGCAAGCCAGAGAGAGAGAGACAGAGAGAGACAGAGAGAGACAGAGACGTACCCCGGGGCGAGTCGCGGGCAGGGTTGTTCCAGTGGAAAGTGCTGAACGGGAGGCGGTTTTTAAATATTCCCGGGCTTCGTGCGACGAGCATCAAGGCGCAAGCGCGCAGGGCTCCCCAGTTGCCCGGGGAAACACGTGACCGGAGATCTTATTGGATGAAGATCATTTTGAAAGAGAAAAACGGAGATGAGGTTTGGGGGAAGGGGTGGGGGGGAGGAGAGAGAGGGTTTGGGGTGGGTGGGTGGGTGGGGGGGTAGGGATGGAGGGGAGGGGGTGGATGGGGGGAGAATGATGGCATCATCATCACCTGCCAGTGCGTTACAATTCTTAGGATTCGCAGTGGAGAATCAGTTCGCAGTGGAGAATCAGTTCGCAGTGGAGAATCAGTTCGCAGTTTTACAGCGCAGTGGCATCCAATTATTGCATGCGGGGGGGGGGGGGCGGGGCGGAGGCAGGGGGCCAATTAACCCCGACGAGAATATGGAATCAGCAAGGCGCACGATGCACAATGCAGCGCAACTTAAAAAAACACTGCGATTAATACCGTGGGGGGGGGGGGGGGCACGTCTCTAGAAGGGACGATGGGTGACGCTGGTCACGAACAGTGACGGAGCGTGTGTTTACGCGCACGTGTAAACTTCTTTCGCACCGTACGTAGCCCGCCGCGCTAATTTGTGGGCGCGAAGTTGCAGGTGCCGTGGCACGGGAGGCGTCCCGTGCGAGCAGGACCGCCGAAGGGAGATGGAGCGATGGAATCAGATCGTGCGCGGGTGCTAGGGGTTGGATTGTCAGGATCGCAGAACGGCGAGATGACGGTGATGAAGAATTGGCGGTAGGTCCTGGATGGTTCATGGCTGATGAGGATGACTGATTCAGAGTCACACCAACATCAAGATATTTAGTGTGGCTATTGAGCAGTGAACCCAAACGACTGTACAGTCGTGTGATCCTGGGTGTCATCGGTATCGAACATTGGCTCTGTTTTGATTAGTGGAGTGTGGAAACCCATCACGACATATTAAAAAAAAAGATATGTTGTTGAGCTCTGCAATTGTTCACATGTCCATCACACCCGCACTGACACGTGTGTGTTTGTGAGATACCGCTGTGACGTCACGACCACCGCGTTGACGTCACGCGTGCTCCGATTTCCTGCCTGATGCAAACCGCTCTCATTAATTAACGAATAAGGGGCCGTCCATAAATGACGTCACGCACCTTTGGGGGGGGGGGGGGGGATCAGACATTTGTGACAATGTGTGGCGAGGGGGGGGGGTGCTGAGAAATATGACGTCACTTCAAAATGCGCAACTTTTAATAAATATATTTTTATTTATTTAAAGCTTTCGCGGCTGCAGGGATTCATAGTCTTGGTTTTATATTTTTTATTATTTTATTGTTTCCCTTCTACGTGACTTTACCGAAAGAACCAAGAATATAAATATAGAATTGTTATAACAATACTATTTGTTATAACAACACTCCTACAACATCAGAGTGCAGCGCCACATTAAATACGCACTACAATGACAATAGTTTAAGCGATTTGAAGCATGTTTTATTTTCAAAATGGAAATATGATTTTGTGACGTCATATTTTAAGGGGGGTCAGACTTTTTGTGACGCCGTGTGACGAGGGGGGGTAAAAAATCGCCCAAAATCGCGTGACGTCATTTATGGACGGCCCCTAACGCCTTCATATATAGAGGATCGCAGAACTTTGTGTGTATGTAGGGGGGGGGGGTTATCCGGCTCACCGCCGTTTGTTCGCCATTCCTTCTGGGCCCTCTGAGTCGTCCTCTCTCTCTCTTCGAGAATATATTCTTGACATTGTTATATTATTACTATATAATATTCTTGACATTGTTATATTATTATATAATATTCTTGACATTGTTGTATTATTTTGATTTAAAGCTTTCGTGACTGCAGGGATTCATATTCTTGGTTCTTTCGGTAAAGTCACGTAGAAGGGAAACAATAAAATAATAAAAATATAAAACAATATAATTCTCACGACGTTTCGACTGCAACACCTGATGATGATTGCTTGTATTGCAGTCGAAACGTCGTGAGAATTTTATTGTTTAATATTTTTATCATTTTATTGTTTCCCTTCTACGTGACTTTACCGAAAGAACCAAAAATATTGTTGTATTATGTATACGTTGACATTATTATATTTTCTGTGCTGACGTCGCCAATGCAGTATCACGCTGCTCAAGAGTCTCAAGACCCCGTTAAGCCTTTCGAGGTGGATTAATTATTGTTGCTGTTGTTAACCAATACATTATTAAAGGCGCATTCATTTCGAAATCATGGTTTTCTAAAAAGGGGCCGTCCATAAATGACGTCACGTGATGTTGGACTATTTTTGACTCCCCCCCGCGTCACAAAAAGTCAGACCTCCCCTCAAATATGACGTCACAAAGCTCTGCCCCCCTCCCCCCCAAAACAAAAAAACATGCTTCAAATCGCTTTAAACTATTGTCATTGTAGTGCTGCACTCTGATGTTATAGGAGAAAACATTTATTCAAAAAGTCTATTTAATTAAGTAGAACGTGTTGTCTATATTTATTTAAAGTTGCGCATTTTGATGTGCCGTCACATTTCTCAACCCCCCCCCCCCCACTCGTCACACATCGTCACAAATGTCTGACCCCCCCCCTTTCCCCCTTTGTGCGTGACGTCATTTATGGACGGTCCCAAAGACAGAAACATCTGATTCTGACTTAATCAGAGGCTCGTCACGCCTCCTTTCAGTCGGAGGAATGTTGTACAGTACCGCCGCCGGTCTAATCAGTCAGCTTGTCGCGAGCGCAGCGTGCTCGCTCGCTTTCGTGAAAAGAGAACGACTCAGAGGCGCCAGGAGCAACCACAGAGACGTGCAGAGAGGCGACAGCCACGTGACCAGCCGGCGACAACAACTGCCCAAGATCTGCGATCCTCTGCGCACAGCAGACTCTCGACCGTCCGCGTGCGGGTTTATCCAATGTTTGCGGATTAACCGCGCACCTGAGATTTTTATGTACATTTATAACCCGTGGATTTTCCCCTCAAGCCCAAATTAATAATAATGTAAAGAACATTGGTATTCTTTAAAATGTTTATTACAAGTCATTTGCTTAAACCGAACAAATATTGTGCTCCGGTTAATCCGAAATCCACGGGATCGCCCCTACAGTACAGTAGTTGCATATCTTTACAACAGTGGGCGGAGTTTGATGTTGATTGGCGTGGCTCTGCTGTCCACTTAGTGGGCCGAGTCTTCTGCTGGGTGGGAGCAGGAAAGTGGTCTCACTGAGCACCCGCATCGATCATTCGATCGTTAGTTTTTGACATTGAGATCCACGGAACTTTCTTTTTTCATTTTAATTATCCGCGATTTTGAATTTTACGCGGCCGTCCTCCCCGTCACCTGCGCGGATAATCGAGAGTCTATTGTATTACCTCTATATATGAACGTGTTATCGGCCAATTGATGACTGCTTTACAGATGGAAGGAAAAACTGGAGCACCCGGAGAAAACCCCACACGTGCGAGGGGGAAACACTCTATCCCATCACAGACAGAGCCGATGGAGTCCACATTTGCTTTTCCTCTATCGCCTTCTCCTGGCAAGCGAGGGTCACCACTGTCCCCCTCGACGACCACGTCAAGGGAGTTTCGCATCGTTTAGTGCAAACCACCAACCCTCGCTTCTGCCCTCCGCAGTGCTGGATTGCAAGCCACGTGCAGCACAGCCAACTGCTGACAACGTGGGTCCCCTAGGTCTTAACCACACCAGCGGCTCCAACGACTCCAGCCCCCACGGAGAGGCCCCCGAGCGGAGTGGATGTGGATTCGCGCAGCCGCTCACTCAAGGGTTAAAGGCGCAACCCCGCAATTGCTCGCTCACGCCACTGCTGGCGGAAGGGCCTCCGCTAGAGGGAGCTCAAGGAGGTATTTTGGCCTACTCGTCAACGCTGGTCACGCTTTTCCACGAGCACACGCGTCCTGCCAAGCTACTTCGCACTGGCGCGCACATTTTACACTTGTTCCGTGTGAGCGGCGAGGCCGTAGGATTCACTGCCATCGGAGATTCAGTCCACCGAGTCCCTCGGCTTATTCAAATCCCGCCTGAAGAAACATCTGTTCTGAAACGTCTTTTCACTTCACATTCCCTATTGCCGTACAAAAACTGGAGGAAGGGCCTTTGCTATTGATGCCCCCAGGGTCTGGAATGCTATTTCCAATAAACTGCAACTTGAATCGCTACCAATGAGATCTTCTCTCAAAACTGCTCTTTGAGGAGTTGTACACCCCTTGCTGCCACTGCTATTCATTGGCGTAAAATAAAATAAATTGTTTCGCTCCAGATGACGTTGCAAAATATTATCTGTATTTTGATTTAGCGTGCTAATCTTAAAGGTGCATTGAAAAATGATACTCCGACTGATGCTTCTGTTGTTGTGGAGTAACTCATGCAGCCAGCTATGGTTATAGGGTTTGATGTTACATGCCATTTATGTAGTTTATTGTAAAAATTCGGTAACAGTCCATATGATCACTGTTACGTTGCAATTATGGCTTTATTTTTTGGTGATTTCGAAAAGTTTTTTGGTTTGGACATGTTTGTTTTGTTGTAGTACGGAGTTAGACTGACGGCCTTAATCTAAGTTGTCTTGTGGTTGTGGTTGTTGTTTGACTTGCATCCCACTGGGATTTTTTGCACACAGCGTTGGTGTACGGTGCTTTTTTATGAATATTTTGCTGTTTTTTTCTTGGATTTTCTGTTTGCACAGTCACATAGTCACTTTAAGATGTTTTATTGTTCGTGTTTTGTTTTTTTGTTTGTTGTGGTTGCACCCGATTCAAGAGCCGAATGGCTCACAGGGCTATACCAAAATAAATAAACTGAAAAAAAACAGACAAAAATAAAACACTTCCGTAAATGTGGAGACGTTTTTCCTTGATAGAATATCGGCGGGCGCGAGCCGCCCCTCCCCTATCGCCCCCTCCCCTATCGCCCCATGCTCCCCACTCTCCCTAACCCCCCCCCCCCCACCACGAACACATTGCCACCAGTAAATTAAACGCATGTCCACTGCACAATACTTCACACATTTTATTTAGCGTTATAGCATGCATGAATAGTCCTATAAAAAAGTTTGTATTCTATATACATTGTAGAAGCGGTGGGGGGACGTGGTTTCATATGTTGACCCGGTCTGGATTAAGTGCGAAATTCGTCTATACCGGGGGGGGTACATTCAGTGCCGGATGAAGTTAGTGTGGGCCCTGTAGCATATGTTATAAAGGGGCCATAAAAAAACGTAAATATTTAAACACAATTTTTTTTACTTGCATAGTAAAGTAATTGTATTTTTTTCATTTTCTATACAGCCAGATCATATGACAAATCGCTAGCCTTAAACACCCAGTCGTTCATAATAGTTGAAGGCAGTATAGTACTATAGCAATAGAGCAAGCGCAGAATCACTGAACCGGAATTGATAGCTTGCAAGCATTTAGCGCGGGGCCCTTGAAAGTACGGGGCCCGTAGCTATTACATATGTAGTAGCTACTTTAGCTACTACATATGTAGTAGCTACTTTAGCCACTACATATGTAGTAGCTGCTTTAGCTACTAGCATCGTCCGGCACCGGGTACAGCTCTCCGGACGTGTTCCTGCCGTGCGGTAGCGGCGGTCATCGCCGAACCACGCGAAAGAGGCGACCTCTGCGGGCACGTCTTGCAAGGTCTCCGTGGGCAGTCGTCACCGAGTTGGACATCTCATCAAGGGTACACGGCCAAACGTTGCTTCGCTACAAAGGCCACAGCTGCAAAGCCTGGGTCGTCACCAGGGCCGGAGTAAGATTCTGTAGGGCACTGTGAGCCCCCCCTCCCCCCACCCACCCACAGTAATATTTTGAAAAGGAAAACAAATTTCGATTTAAAGCTTTCGTGACTGCAAAGATTCATCTTCTTTGGTTCTTTCGGTAAAGTCACGTAGAATGAGAATAAAGTAATAAATGAATGAAATAAAATAACACAATAAAATTCGTCGTGAGAATTTTATTATTTTATTATTTTATTCTCATTCTACGTGACTTTAACGAAAGAACCAAAGAAAAAAGGAAAACAAAGTTAAAGAAAAATAAAATGTTCTTTTTACAAGGCGAACAACGAATAAAATTCAGCATTCACAAATGAAATAACTTTTCACTTCATCTCTGGAGGCGCTCCGGCTGGTGGAGGCCCCCCTGGGCTGCAGCCCCTAAAGCCCCCGTGCCTTAATCCGGCCCTGGTCGTCACGAAGGCCCCCACCCCGGACGGTCGAGGTTGGCCTGCGCCGAGAACTTTGCTCGACCCGGTGTCCCCAAGCTGTCCGAGCAGGCCTCGCTCATCACGTGGCAGGGTGGAACAGACACGACCACTGCAGCAGGATTCCGCGATAAGGAACTGGTCTGGTGCTCGTTTTTTGCACCCTCCCGTTTCCTCCCGTCAGCCGCTCTCTGCCGAGCAGTGCTGGCGTGGATGTTTGGACCGCAAATGGTCGCCGTGACGATGGGAGACGTACGTGCGGACAATGTGGCTCTTTGAT